>NC_045719.1:1494023-2736055 GCF_009834535.1 Camelus ferus
AGGGGCCTCCTTGCTCTCTGCGGGGCCTGGATGCTCCGGCTGGCCTGGAAGGGCAGGCTTGTTCTGGAGTGTTCCTGTCCACGGAGCCGCTGCCCTGCACATGGCACCTGGGGCCGCGTCTTCCTGCCCACGTGCTCACCCTGCTGTCAGGGGTGGGGGTGGGGTCCACCCCTTACGATGGGGTGTGGAGAGGATTGTACCAATGCTGCAGGGCTCTCCGGGCCGCGTGTCGGCCCCGCCATGCTCTGGCCGGAGTGTCTGGGTAGGACCTCACCTCGCAGTCTGCCCTGTGTGTCCTCATCTGTGAAATAGGGGGCCGGCGCCCGCCCCAGAGCAGTGTCCTGTTAAATCGGAGGACGCATACAAGCCTTGGCCATGAGGCTCTGATTAAGAAGAAGCTGAGTGTGTGGCTGTCCCAGTCATCTTAACACGTCACCTCCCCTTCTCACTCAGACTGACCCCCGACTCCCGGTGCCACCTTGCCAGCCTCATGCATGTAGGTCCCCAGGCTCACGAAGCCGCTCCACCTGCTCTGCTCTTTCCTTGTCTGGAAGCCTTCCTCCTCTTCCCTCCAAACCTGGCACGAGCACCTCCTCGTGGAGCCTTCCAGGCTGCCCTCTGAGAACAAGGGTTCTGTTCTGGGCAGTGACCCTGGGCGAGCCTGCTTCCCAGCCCTCGCTGTGCTGGACCAGCGTGATCTGTTTAGAACTTGTCTGCCCACTAGCTCCCGGCTCGGGGGCCCCCGCCATCCGGCTCTCGCACTGCTGGTCACACAGCGGCTTTCAGGAACCCCCGACCCAGCGGCTTTTTTTCTGTCTCTTAGAAGCGTTGCGTTTTATCTCCTTGTGAATTCAAAACAATGTGGAACATTTTTAGGTTTTTCCTCAACTCCCAGACCCAGATGTGGCCCGTGTTACATCTCATCTTTCAAAATATGGAGCGGCGGAAAGATTAGGCATCGCTCACAGCTACATGTTTTCTAAATTTGCTCCAAATGACTGGTGTTAATGAACACGCTACAGACGACACCTGGACGGTGTTTTAGGTGCTTTCCACTTTAAAAATGAACAGCAAATTTATGCCAGTAGAATTTTTTGTGGTAGGAAGATGCACTGTTCCTTCAAGTAAAGGGAACAGCTTGTGAAAAATTAAAGGGATCTTTTGAGAAAGGGCATTTTGGAACAAAACAATTACTTTGCTGTCAAACTTTGTATTGGAAAGGGTGACCGTCTTGCTTATTAAAGACTCTCATTCATGGCCTGGATTTTAACCGAACGCAGTTGCACCTCATCGATGTTTCAGCCTGACTGTGGACAGGCCGACCTGGCTGACTCGCCAAGCGCTTTGAGGACACGTGTCCTGAACGATGTTGCTCCGTAGCCGCTTGGCTCCTGGAGGGTCAGACTGCCACCTGCTCAGTGGCTTCAGCCGCTGTGCCTCCGTTTTCATTCCAGCTCAGACTCAGGGATGAGAGATCAGCTCTCGGGGTGAGAACCAGGAGGCCTTGCTTTTTCTCTTCAGAGTTTCCTGTGAAGAAGCCTCTTTTCCTGAGGAAATCTGGCAAGTTTTCATGAGCTTGCTCGTCGCTCACTTCTGGTGGGAGCTGCGTGGTGGTTCTTCCCTGACAGCTTTCTGGAGGTGCCGTTGGTGTGAAACAAACAGCATGCGTTTACGGGTGCGGTTTGGTAAGTTCTGACGTGAGCATACCCGTGAAACCATCACCACGGTCACGGTGATGAACGTGCCCATCGGACCTGAGAGCCCTGCCTCCTGTAAACCTGTGTCCTGCCCTCGTCCTCTCCCGCCCCGTCCCCAGGAAGCACCGGCGGCCCCTGTTCCCAGATCAGACTGTGTTTTCTAGGGTGGACCTCGTATTGTACCGTTACCACCGTTAGCCAGGCGGGCAGGAGGCAGAGCTGATTTCTTTCACTGTGCCTCGTTATTCCGAGATTTAGCCGCGTTGCAGGCTGAGAGTCCGTTTCTTTCTCAGCCTCTCTTAGTATGGGCGATCTTTTTTTAGTTTTAGATGTTCTAATTGTTGTGTAGTGGCAATTCATTGCGGTTTTAGTTTAATGCGTTTCCCTGAATGACTAACGAGGCTGAGAGTCTACGCAGGAGCCGGTTTTACGCTCATGTATCTTTTTGGTGAAGTGTCTGTGAAGATGTTTTACCCACTTAAAAAAGAAATCTTAACTTCGTTTTATTAGAATCGAGTTCTGAGAGTTGTTTAGAAAATCAGGTTACAAATCACTTATCAGACGTGTGTTTTTGCAAATACTTCCCAGCCTGTGGCTTATCATTCTCCTGACAGTGTGTCTGCAAGAGCAGAGTTTTAGCTTTGACGAGGTCCACTGTGGGGTTGTTCTCTTGTGAATCACACTTTCGCTGTGGTCGTTAAGGAGTGTTTGCCAAGCCCAGACTCACAAAGGTTCCGTCTGTGTTTTCTTCTGGAGGTTTTGTGGTCTGTCTCGCCTGTGACGCCACGTAGTCCAGAATCATTTGCTCACACGACCGCCTTTCCGGAAGGTCGAGCGTCCGCGCACGTGTGGCTGGGTTTATGTGCGGGCCCTGTCCTGTACCGTTGATCTGCTCCTCTTTATGTTACTGTCTCGGTTACTTGTATCTTGGTAAGAAATCTTGAACTTAAGTTGTGAGTCTTTCATTTTTTTTTTAATCTGAAATTGTTTAGGCTGTTCTAAGCCCTTTACGTTTCCATGTGAATTTTCAAATCTGTTTGTTAATGTCTACAGCAAAGCCTGCAGGGACTTTGGTTCAGATTGAATTTAATGGTTTGGATGCATTAGGTCTCCGGATACAGCAGTATGCTGTATCTCTCCACGTATTTAGGTTTTCAGTTTTTCTCAGCAGTGCATTTTAATTTTTAGACACATAATTGCAACTCTATTGTCAGAGTTACCACTTAAGTCTTTAATCATTTTAATGCCGTTGTAGTGTTTGTTCTGACTGTTCCCTGCTGGCACATAAAAATGCAATTAACTTTTGTGTATTCATCTTGCATTCTGATACCTTACTGAACACGTGTATTGGTTCTACACGATTTTTGTAGATTCCATCGCGTTTTCTACAGCGATGGCTGTGCCATCTATGAATAAAGTTAGCTGACCTTCCTTCTTTTCAGTCTTAGTATCTTTTACATCGATTTTTTCTGGTCTTAACAGACTTGCTGAAACTCCAGTTCAGTGCAGAATTAAAGCAGTGAGAGTGGTCATCCTTGTGTTGTCCTCCCGCTTTGGGGGAAGACACTTACTGTTTCATCATTAAGTTGATTGTAGGTTTTTCAGAGTCATAGGTCTTTCATAGATTTGTATCAGGTTGGCAAAAATCCCCCTCTATTCTTAGTTTGCTGAGGGTTTTAATCCACATGGAGGTGAAATTTTGTCCAATGCTTTTTCTGCATCTGTTGGGATCATTTTTCATTCTTTTCTAGCCTGTTAATGTGGGGAATTGATTCCTGAATATGAAACCACACTGGTATTCCTGGGGCAGATCCCTCTGGGTCGAGGGTTTTGTCTCTTTCACGTGTTGTTAATTTGAATCGACAGCAGTTTGTGTAGAACTCTTCACATCCGTGTCTGCAACAGGTAATAACCAGTAGTTTTCTTTTACTGCGTCGTCGTCTTTGGTTTCGGGGTGACGACTGACAGAAAGACTTGGGAAATGTTTCCTGCTTTCAGTGGTCGGGAAGAGCTGGTTTAGAGTTTGTGTTACTTCTTCGTCAAGTGTTTGGAAGAATTCACCTGTGAAAACATATGAGCTCTGAGTTTTCTTTATGGGAAGATTTTTAACTGTAAATTCAATTTCTTTAATAGATGTAAAACTTCTCAGGTGATTTCTTCAGGCTTTGGTGGTTTGTGTCTTTCAAGGAACTGACCTTTGCACGTGAGATGTCAGACGTACTGGCATGAAGTAGTTCATAACATTTGCTTATTTTCTTTTCAGTATTTCTATAATTGGTAATGATGTTACTTAACTTATTCCAGAGACTGGTAATTTGTACCTTCTTTATTTTTTCCTGTTCAGTCCAGCTAAAGGTTATAAATCTATCATCTTCTCAGAGAACTAGCCCTTGTTTTTCTCTGTTGATTTTGTATTTTTTTATTCATTGATTTCAACTCACATGATTTTAATTTCCTTTCTTATGCTTTCTTTGTGTTTAATTGCCTTAAACTCTTCTTTTTATTTCTCTTGTCTGTTGCTGTTCTAAAGATGGACACTGAAGTCATTGGTTTGCAATCTTCCTTCTTTTCTAGTATGGGTGTTTAGAAATACTTTGATTAAATGTAAGTTTAAATTTCCACTTAGATCAGCAGCACCCTACAGCTTCTGGCGTGGTATTTTTCATTCTTCATTCAGTTCAAGATACATTTTAATTTCCATTTGAGTCTCTTCTTTGATCCATTGACTGTTTATATAAGTATTTGGTTTCCAGTCACATGGGGATTATCCAGAGGTATTTGTCTTTGAATTTTAATTTAATTCCATTGATTTCAGAGAATATAATTTGTTTTATAGTCCAGAATATGATCTGTTTTGATAAATGTTCCATATGGGCTTGAAAGAAGAAGTTTTTTTAAAATGAATTTGCCTTTTAAATCATGTTACCACCTCTTGTAATTTCCCTTGTATTGACCTTTATGAAGATCTTTATTTCTTCATCTGGCTTTAAGTTACTGTCCAGTGGCCTTTTCATTTGCTGGCAGGACGCCCTTCAGCATTTCTTGCAGGACAGGTCTCAGGGGTCATGAACTCCATCAGCTTTTGTTTATCTGGGAACGTCTTAATTTCTCCGGCATTTCTGAAGGATGGTTTTACCAGACACAGAATTCTTGGTTGATGGTTGTTTTCGTGTAGTACCTGGGATAGATGAGCCCGCTGCCTTCTGGACTCCAAGGTTTCTGAAGAGAAATGAGCCGGTTAACTTACTGAGGACTCTGTGTATGTGACAGGTCACTTCTCTCTTTCAAGACTCCTTCCTTGACTTTCAGCAGTTTGATTACAGTTTGCCTCAGCATGCATCTTTTTGAGTTCTAAGCTTCTTGAAGATTCACATCTTTCATCACACTTGGGAAAATTTCCGCCATCACTTCCTGAAATACTCTTTCTGCCCCTATTCTCCTCCTTCTGGGACTCCCCGTAGTGCGTTTGTCAGTTCACCTGATGGTGCCCCACAGGTCCCGTAGGGGAGGGAATGCCGATGCCGGAAACACTCTCAGTGCGGTGAGCTTGGCACATTTGAGGGATTATCTTGCTTTCTCTCTTTCCTCAGAGATTACTGTCCTTCATGCGCTGAAGTGCGGTGTCTGCCAAGTCATTGTTTCGTGTATTTTTGGTTGTTCCCATCAAACAGGTAAATTCAATCTCCATCATTCATGTTGACAAGAAGCAGCTTGCTGTGTAGGCATTGGTGCTGGTACTAATACAGCAGTTGAGAGTGACAGTTACCCCTTCCTCCACGATCGTCCCAGCCCCTGATGCCGGGAAACACGCGAATGACTTGTCCGTCCCCTGGAGGCTCTGCTGACGCCCCACAGTTAATTAGTGTGTCTGTCATCACTGCTGGGGAGCCACTGGGTAGGAATCTGAACACCCAGAGAAACTCACTGGGCAAGAGAAATGTGTATTTCCTCACATCTTCCTGGCTGTTCTGGAGGGTCTGGTCTCCTGGCCCGCCGAGCCCGTTGTGAGGAGGAACTGGCCACCGTGATAGCTATGAGGCCGGCCCAGAGAGCAGATCGAGTCTGCTTATGTAGAGAACCTTGTGCAGTGACTTAGAGGCTCCAACTCCAGTGTTTTCCCATCATACCTTTTATGAGAAATGACCCTTTTATTGTAAAAATCAGGTAGTTGGGGTGGTTGTTTACAAACTGTACGTTGTTTACTTTTACTGAGCTACATTCTCCCCGCCTGTTATTGAAAGGACTAGTTAATACTGATTTAAAAAAATTGTTGTGCTCACCTTCCTGACAACTGCTTCCTGAATTTAAAAAAAGAAAAAGAAAAGAAAAAACAGAAATACAACAAACAGCCCTAACATCCATTCTTATGATTCACTGGGTTTGGAACTGGTTAACATGACCACGAAGCCAACATTTCACTCTTCTAAACCTATTGACCTCGTCTGACACTAACATGCATGACATGAAAGAGTGAATTGTATATTAATTTTATTTTGATGACAGCAAACATAAATAAAAAATTATTTTAAGACACATAGATAATTTACTTATCAGACATTTATTGACAGGAGAGGATTTTTTTTTTGTAAAGATAAACTTTCTTTCTTTAAAATTATTTTGAGCTATAATTCCATGATACATGTTGTCCATTGAAATCTGTTCGTGTATTCCTAAAACAGAAAATTCCCAAGAATGATCTATTCAGCTTCTACTTTTTGTTGGATCGTGTTATGAGAATACTTCATGGAAAGTTGTAGCCATTTCCTATGACATGAACCTTAGAAACTTAGGACTTTATCGCTGAAAACACAGAAACATTTTACCTGGACTTGAAGTGAAGAGATTTGGGTTTTAGCTAGCCTTCTCCCAATTGCTTCCTTTTCTAGAATGTTTTCTTTTTCCTCCAGTAGCTTTAGTCTAGCTACAGCTTTTCATACGGAAGGTTTATCGCTTTCCCCTGTGCAAGCATGCCTCTGTAAACAGATTGTCCAGTCTTTTTCCTTACATTTCTCTGACCTTTCGGGCGCTAAATGAAACTTCTTGGTCATAAATTTGCAGGTTTCTTTCTAGTGCCCTTTTTATAAGTTAAAATGCAGGAGCTGACAAGCAGCTACCCTCTTAGAAAGAGAGATCCCCTCCTGGGGGTTCGGCGAGGCACCTCATGCAGCACTCCTGCTGCTCTGAACCTCAGAAGGAGGTGGAGAAAATCCCCTCTCTGCACCCACCATCCAGGCAAGGCAGTTTTGTGGGAGGAAAGGCTGGACAACCACCCTCCTCCGGGTGAACAGGTCAGAGCACACGCCCTGAAAACATTCCACCACATGAGTCATCTTCCTCCAGCCTGCGGGCCTTTTTGACGACAGGGGTAGGATCTTATGTGTCTGCACATCCCCCGCGCTAACTATAGTGCCCAATGCAGAGTCAAGACTTGGCAAATAGAAGGATGAATTTAGTAAATATGTCCTGTAACGGAACTTCCCTGTGACAAATGGCATCTTTCCTTAGGGTTTCCTGATATTCCTGGGGTTTTCTGACATCACCATTTACCGCCTCTGAGAAATAAGGCGGTGTTATTTGAAGCCAGCAGACTTGGATTCGCAAACTTCTCACTTGCTACATTTTCGTTCATTTGTGCCCTGAATCTGCGTGCTTGATGGAACCGGCAGCAGAGCCCAGCACAGCTGGCCTAAGACGTTAAACATAGTACCTCATTCATCGGAGGAACCGCGTGCTTGATGTGGGGCTCCTTCTGTCTGACTTTGTGACTTTATGGGTTATTAACTACGTAGGACTTTAAAATGAGGTATTTAATCCCCTGTTTACATTGTAGCTACTTAGCACAAGTTAAATTCCTGTGTAATAGATGTGCCTACATTTGCTATTTCTTTTCTTGTGCTCCCAACGCGGAGGGCCACACAGCTTAGGGGTTGAGCTTGATCTTGTAAGAAGTGGTACAGTTTGACCAGCGGGTCCCGGGAGTCCTGGTTCTGACTCATTGCTCACGTGTCTCTCAGAGGTGAAAACGTGTTCAGGCAAAGGAAATAGACCAGAAATTTACAACATTCATAGAATGTACATGTTCTCTTCTGAACCCGAGATGTGACATCAGAAAAGGGTGGAGGGTTGTATTTAATAGTGAAATAGAAATAGATTCCCGAATGGCCTCAACTTGTCCATCAGCAGTCCCCAGGTTGTACCTGGTGCAAAGTTGTCTTGTGGATGGAATGCTTTCATTAGAAGGCAGCGTTCTGCGTACGCGGCGTGAAGCCCAGTGACAGCAAACTGGCAGACCGTTAAGACGCACCTGCGCCAGAAGGGACTTCAAAGGCGTGACACAGAACCCGGGGGGTCCGGGCAAAGTTTTCCCAAGCTTGGGAAAACAGTGTGGTGCGGAAACTGTCAGATTCCAGTTCTCCCACACACGCAAAAGTGCCCGTGGGTTTGGTGTGGAAACGTGTTTAAAGCATAAGTAAGAAACTAATGAAAAGAGACGTTGAACATGGGCTGTGTTTTTCATATGACGTAATTAACGTAGGAGGGAAGGGGGATTGGCAGCCAAAGCAGCAAGAAGTCAGGACTTTGGGTCTGGGAAGGGATTGCGACCCCGTCTTCTGGTGGTTCTCAAGCTGCCGTGCCAACCCCGGTGTTCCCCAGGACGCCCCCCCACCCCCGCGCACCTGCTCCACCGCCCCGCCCCGTGCTGCAGGGATGCTGGAGCTTCTGCGTGTGAACGTACCAAGGGTGGGGGTGGAGGCTGAGAGCAGGCAAGGTGGCCCGGGTGGAACGGTGACCCCGGGAGTCTCTGTTGTGCCCCTTTGAGGGGACTTCTTTTTCTCCTTGAGGATCACTGAATCCACAGATTTCCCCTGTTCCAGGCTTGGAAAGTCGTAAGAGCAAGTCAGTGAAGCCTGTTGAAAGCAAGCCCCCCAGAAGTGTCGGTTCTGTGTCCCATTGTGTCCAGAGCAAGCCTGCTGCTCACCCGAACCACACCCACATCCTTCTTGGCTTCCTAAGTCTTTGTGGGTCGTTTCTGTGTTTAATACAAGAAACTGACGTGGTGGATGTGTGACTGTGAGCGCCCTCGGTGGCCCTCCTCTCCTCTCTGACCCTGCTACCAGGGAGAGAGAAAGAGATTTTTCTTGGTGGTAGCCCTGTGTTAATAACACAATGCTGTCAGTCTTGCACAGCCTCCCTGCCTGCCTCCCCCAGCCCCTCCCAGGCAGTGTCAGATACCACCACCTTGCAGGGCTGAGTCCCCTGGGGGGGTGTGGTGCTTCTCCGTGCGTCTTCAGAAGGACACCTGTTTACTCTTAGTTTGCGGCAGTAACGATGTGGTATTAACTTAAACGCTGTGGCTCTGGCATCACCGTGTTTTGTCGTACTTCACGGCAGGCAGTCACTGAAGCCAGGACTTCTTGAGCAGCCGTCTTGTGCCACGCCCGGGGGTGCTGCTTTACACACAGCGTGTCACACGCCTCCTCACCTCCACCTTGGTGTTACTGAGCTCGGGTCCGGCTGCTCGCCGCTCAGAAGTCAGTACTCGGGAGAGGCAAGCATTGGTAGGAGGGAAACTTGCTTTTAAGCGGAAAGCCGACCATCTGGGGAGGTAGTAGACTCAGTGTCCCCCAAAACCATCTCCAAAGATTCTGCTCAACCACGGAAGTTTTGAAGGGAAAAGGGAAGTGATGTCAGTTAACCTGAGATCTGGGGTCAGAGCTGTCTGCGTCCCACCGCGGCAGGCGTGTCATCCCGCAGGCGTGTCGGCTCCTGGCAGTTTTCCCTTAGATGCGGCTTGTTCACATGCTTGGTCCGTGAGATGAAGGGGGAGCTGGGGAAGAGATCTGGTCATCGGTGAATTACTTATTCATTTCTGCTTCTTTGAACTGTGGAAAGAACCGGCAGGTTAGGCAGGGTGTTGTGGGATCAAGAGCGTTGAAAGTATGCTTGGATGGAAGAGGGGTGAAGCGCGGGGGCGCCCGGTTTAGGGTGAGCAACCAGACCCCAGCAGCCTCCTGCAGAGAGCGCTTTCCTGCCGAAAGCTGCTGTCAAGTCCCCGCCTGTCAGAGCATCATTCCACTTCCAGGGCGTTGGGGCAAGGGTCCGTTTCGGTGACCTCCTCCTTCTGACACCAGGTGCCATGCCCTCAGAGAGGAGGGTGTCCGCCTGGGTCTGCGGCATCTCTCAGTTGTGGTTGCCCGTTTACACATACAGACAGAAGAAGCTGCAGTTATTCTGATGCCCACAGAGATGTGGATTATTATGAGCAACAGTGTTAATCCCATTTTTTTGAGGCCAGTCCTTGAGAGTCAGTCCTGCTCAAGATGGAGCGGCTGGTGCCGTGGCTGCGGTCTGGTCCTCGAGCAGGAGGCTGTTCCCTCTGGCGGCAGCTCTCGTGCCTGTAAAACACTCGGGAACGCGCGTCAGACACTGAGCCTGTGACTCCGTCCCCATTGGCTGCTGAGTCTGCGTGTCTGTGACTCGGGGAGGCCTGGGAGGCTCCAGCCCCCGAGCTCTTGTGGGTTGGTGGCCCCCAGGGTCCCGCTCAGTTCCACTGTCATTGAACCACAAAGCAGTGGATGGACAGTGCATGGACAGTGGAATGACCGGTGGATGGACAGAGGATGGACAGTGGTTTTCAAGAGTTCCTTCTCATTCCTGCTCTTTTCTTCATTGTAGTCAGTGACCTTGAGCAAATCATATCCGAGCCAGAAAAAAGTCAGAGAGGGTTTGGGCAGAAGTAAGAGAGGAAGGTTCTGGGGGTCAGTGTGCCTGAGGTCTTTTTGGCTCTACGTCACTTACGATTTGAATACATCGCCAAGCCCTCAAAGAAATAAGTCAACAGCTTTGATAGCTTGCTGGAATAGGTCAGTTTTATTTCCTCATGATTAAGAGCTAGAATTATAAATTCCAGCCATAATCAGCCAGGGGAGAGAGAGTTTGCGTGGCCCAAGGCTTTCCAATGTGGAGAAGAAGAGAGTGATTCCAGAAAGTAATTGAGTGTGGCCGAGGTTAGTGTCTTCCATTTGGGGGGATCTGTTCACGTCATCCACTCACCGGGAGAGTCTCACGAAGAGTTCACAAAACCAGAGGCTCCTTTACATTCTCACGGGGAGAGAACTGACACGCACGGGACGTCGGCTTGATCTGACTCGTGTGTGTCCACTTCTGACGAGGACATTAATCCCCCCATCAGAGCAAGCAGCTATTTTTCCGTGAGGAAATTAGCATAATAACCTCGGTCAGGTCTTTGTAACGGAGCGTCTGCTGGGAGAGTTCAGAGACGAGGACGAGGAATGTGAGAGGTCGGGGCGCGAACAGTCACCCGGGAGTTCGCTGTGTAGCTAAGCTGCTTCGTATGCTGCCAGAATCCCGCTGCGTGCGTCTCTTAATGAGAGGATGGTGCAAGGAACCCTGGGAAGATGTAGAACGGGGATCGGGGAAGCCTCTTCGTCTCGGCAGAAAGGTCTGCCTTGTGTTTGGCACGACGCTGCTTCTTGCTCGGTACTGGGAATTTAGACGATTTGCCACGTCGTGTCTTTGACCTCGTTGCTAAGCGGACCAAGGCCGTCTGTGTGGCCTTCGGGCCGGGAGAGCCTGGGCTTATGTGCCCCGCCCCGTGCTGGGGCGGAGGTGGGGGTGAGCAGAGGGAACAGGTCCTTCCTGCTCAAGGGAGGAGGACAGTCCTTCTCAGTGGTGGTTCCAGGAGCCCCACCTTGCACCGCAGCTCTGTCCAGAGGGAGGGACAGACCCAGGGTCCAGATAGGCTGGCTCCCACCTGACCTGGCTCAGCAGACGGGCAGCCACTCAGGTGCTGGCCATTTGGCTTCTTCATCCCATAGTCGGCTGAATGATATCAGCCACGTGCAGCCAGAGGCGCTGGCCCGGGCCGTGGGCTCAGGGCCTGGGCTCTGGTGGGACTCACTCAGGCTGGTGCCTTCTCCCAAGGGGGCTCTGTGACTGCAAAGCAATACAGAGACAGGCGCTTGCTTTCACAGTGGGGCTGGGTTAATAATTGTAATAGTCAAGGTTTATTGGACACTTACTGTTGTCGGGTTCGCGTTAATTCATTGAATCTTCCCAACAAGGTAGATTGTATTACCCCCATTTTACAGACTAGAAAACCGAGGCACAGATTGGTCAAGTGATTTACCCCAAGTCCCATGATGGGAATGGCAAAGCCGGGGCTGGAACTCAAGTCTAGAAGCCCGTGCCCTGAATCGCTCCCTGTGCCGCGAGCCCTGCGGGAAGGCACCCAAACCAGGAGCGAGAGGAGGAGGAGCCGCGGCCGAGGAGGGGTCCACAGGGGACCTGCAGGTTTCGGGAAGGAGTGAACTGCCCCAAATGGAGGACTTGCAGGTTCATTTTTGTAAACAGAGTCTTGAGGCTCCCAACTGCAGAGAGGAATGTCCACCTCCACGAGGGGGTGTCCTCACGACCTGCCTTGTGTGTGCACACTTCCTGCCGTAGACGCACTCTTCCTCGTGGTGAACATGGTCCCAGTAGGTTATTCTCAACTCCGATTGCAGATAAGAACCCGGGGGGGGGGGGCTGTGAAAGTTCTGCCCTGTCAGCCCGCCCCAGCGAGGGGCCAGGTGGCCCGAGGGAAGGCCAGGTGGTGCTTTGGAGGATCCCTGGTGACCCCAGCCAGAGCGGCTGCAGGAAAGGCAGGTCCCAGAGGCCCCGGGCCGCGTCCTCCCCGGGCCACCCCCAGCACCACAGATGGGGCCACCACGTGTGCTTCCATGCCGCCGCCCCTTCCTCGGGCTCTGCCTTGGGTGCAGCCACTCCCCAGCCATGCAGAGCCATGGTTGCCCACTTGGGGCTGAAATTTCTCTGGGAGCAAGTCTGCCAACAGCTGCCAGTAAAGTCACTCCTAAGGAAGCACTCCCAGCCCCCTGACTCTGGGGCTACAAAGTGGGCTTGTCAGAGCTGGCAGGACTGGGTGTCTGCACACCCAGAGGGCAGGGGACAGGCCCCTGCAGGAAGGGTCAGGTCCGCGGCCTGCGGATCCGCCATCAGGGCTTCCGAGTTTGGGTGCACATAGCCGAGGTGCTGATCCCCAAATTACACTTATCCCCGGGCCCTGCCGGACTTGATCCAGAGTTCTCAGAGCTGGGGCCTGGGACGGGGTGTTTTCCAAGTTCTCCAGATGCTCAGGAGACCACAGAGGGAGGCCCCCACACCACACCCCCCCGGGCACACTGAGGGAGTTGAGGAAAAAACAGCCCGAATTCCCCGGGGCCTGCCTCCTGCTTTTGTTCAGTTGTTCAGCAAACGTAATTAAGCATCTACCATCTCTGTTCTTCCTGAAGAAAACGGAACACCTCTGCCCCCTGTCTGGGGCCGCGGGTCTGCACCCAGGCGTCGCTCAGCCACTTCCTGGGAGCCCTGGGCCCTGGGGAAGCCACCCGCCCTGTGTCTGGGCGTCCCCGCCTCTCTCACTAGTGTAAATCTCTGCAGTAGGTGGTAAGAAAGTGACTCAGTCACAGATACAACAGGAAAGCCCCTACTTTCTCCAAATTAAATGACCTGAAAGCTCAAATGAATTATTTTTAATAAAAAAGATAAACCCGCTAAGACACGCATTAACAGAAAGTCTTCTGTCTAAAAAGAGAACTTCTCAGGCACTTCACAGGGTCAGTGTGAATTCTTAACCACCTCTCTGCCTCTTCCCGTGTGGGACCACTGTCCTGGACTCGGCTGCAAGGTCCTGAAATATTCTAAATTATTTCTGAGTCATGAAAAAGAGTAGTATTATTCTCCAAACATCCCAATATTAAGATATACTCTGTTTATTTCGAAACAGTGACTTACAGAAGATACGAGAAACCCACAGATTTTAGCCTGACTCCCCACTCAGTGGAGGCATTGATTTAGTCGGGTTAGACACAGACGTGAGCCTCCAAGTTCCATTTCTGAAGCTGGTTTGACCCGACGTCTCGGGCTTCTCCAGCTCGCACCCCCTTCTAGAGTCTTGGGAAGCTGGCGTTGTGGGGCAGCTTTTAGTGCTTTGCAGCCAAACACACGAAATGCGAAAGTGTGACGGGAAGTGTGACCACACCCATCAGGACAGGTGGCCTTCAGTCACCAGAGCACCCCCTTCCCTGCGCGCACGAGAGCTGACCCCGTGTGCTGCCTGGCGGCCAGCGGGGCCTGGCCGGGCTCCATCCCCATCCCCAGGCCCTGAGGGGGCACAGCTGTGCCTCGTTTCTTTTCGAGGGCTAGACTGGGGAGCGTCTGCTCCAGCCAGCTGTCGGACACCCTTAGACACAAAGCACCACAGCAAATATGTTTTATCACTTTGTCAAAGATACTTTAATGCATCCCCCCCTGCACACACACACACAAGGGAGTTTAATCGCCTGCACTGATGATGCTGGTGACTATCGTCGGTTTTATCGGGAAGTAGAGATGAAGTGTTCGCTTGGAAGGCTGCAGCTGGAGAGCAAGGGTACTTGGAGACCATCAAGCCGCTGGGAAGAGACTATTGGCAGGTTTCCGCAGGGACTTCTGGACGCTCTGAATCACCGCTGTTCAAAGAAGCAGGTTAGTCCTGGTCCATGAATTGTTTGAAACAAGTTTAAACAAGTTAAACACAGAAATTGAGAGGAAGCCTTTAAAACCCAGATAGAAATGTGAAGCTGCTGTGACAGTCAGGCACGTGATCATTTTTCAACTACTTACTTTCGCTGCCTTTTACCAACGTGTCAGCACGCGGTGGGGCGGTATTTTTTAAGTGGCCTCAGAGGCAAATCGGGAAGCACATTCTGGAAAGTGACTGGACTTGCTGTTACGCCTGTTTTCATTACGAAGTGTGTAGCATTTGACTCTCCCCGACACCAGCACCGGCACTGCTGTGTTTATAATTTATAGCTTATATCACTTGGGGTTTACAAATAACATAAAGGGAGAGTAAAAAAGAAAAAAGCCACTTTCCTGAGGTTCTTTGGTAAGAGTTGGAGCAAGATAAGAAAGTGGAAGGGGTCAGGAGGGCGTGCGTTTCCTCGGAGAGCGTGTGGTAGATGACGAGACAGGAGGGAAGGGCAGCGTCTCTGAGGAGAAGGACAGGTGGTGATGACGTGCGATTGATGTGTGCTGGTGACCGCAACCTGGAAAGCTTTCGGGTTATTTCTGAAACAGGGTAAGATGCGAGAACATGAGGCAAGACGGTCGTTCTCTTTCACGTGTGGGCTGCTCGCAAACGCTGATTGCTCAGATTGCCTGTATATACGGTAAATTCACAGTTAAAATCTCCTGCTAACTCGGACAGCCCGCTCCCAGGTAGGTGGGCAGGTGGGTACCATCATGCAGATATGTTTGCATGTTAGGAAGGCAGATGTTGAAGAAAAGATACGTAAAAATATACTGGACTAGCCTTCCTCCATAACCAGAGAGAAAACTAGGCAACACGTGTGGGATAGGTGTTCTCAGGCAGTGGGCGGTTGGCAGCGCAGCATTACAACACCCGAGAGAAAGCAGACAAGCAGGATGAAGTCCGTGCCCCCGCCCCGCTCTCCCCCTGGTGGGGCGTGCCCGCCGCACGCTGTGTGGGGCAGGGGACCCCGGCGGAGCACGGTGGTCTTGCCGGGCTGCCGAAGCAGAGGTCGCGGTGTGAGCGGCTGAAGGGGCTGAAGCTGGGGGCACAGACTGTGGAGAGGAGGAAGGCAGGCGTGGGGAGAGCTCCAGGGGTCCGCGCAGGGTCACCCAGATGCTTTAGCTGAATTCTAAGCTGTGCGAGCAGAGGGGGGGACTCCGTGAGTGGGCAAAGCAGAACTCCTGGGCAAAGACTGAGAACCTGTAAACTCGGTCGCTCCCGGAACTCACACAGGTTGGGAAAACCTCTCACTGCAGGCCGTCGGAGTGGAGCGACTCCTCTCCTGAGGCCGACCCAGCCGTGCGGTAGAGGCTCCCCTGGGCCCACCATGACGGAACTGGGAAACGAGCCTGCTAGGATAAAGCTGGCCTCCAGGTAATGGGGCCGCCTGTCAGAACAAAGCCCAGCACCCTTTAAAGGAGGACACCACAATCCAGACACTCAACAATGCAGACATTACAGCATCCAGCGTCCAGCTGAGAGCGACTACCCGTCTGCAGAGCAAGAAGAAATCAGCCAATGACAGGTGGCCTGGAATGACAAACTCTTCGAAGCAGCTCTTTTAATTGTTTTCAAGCCTAAAGAACTTGGTCGTCATGAGGACGAAAACAGAACCTACCAAGAAGGAAGCGATGACCAAAAGAGCAAGCGGGCCTGGAGAGACGGGAGCAGCCGGAGCTGGAACGCAGGATTCACCAGCAGGCTTACGAGCAGACCACACACCCGAGAAAGAGGCTGGTGGAGTCAGATGTGGGGCCTCAGGAGGTGCCCGAGTGGAAGCACAGAAAAGAGACTGAAAACGATACTGACCAACAGGGCCTCGGTGACCTGGACGGTAGTTTCAAGAGGTTAAGTGTATTAATGATATGATTGGGGTCTTAGAAATGTGTAAGAAAAGTGTTTTAAGAAATAATGGCCAAATGTCCCCAAATCTGATGAAAAATCTAAACTCCTAAATCGAGAAGTTCGAGACCTCTGTCTAAACAAACAGCAAAGAAAAACCAACACCAAGATGTGATGCAGTTAAGTTTTGAGCAGCAGCGACAGAGAAGAACATTAAAAGCATCGCAGTAAGAAGTGCACTGTGTGCAAGGGGACGAGGATGGGGCTTTTCTCCGCCTTCCCCCCAGAAATGATGCCGGTCAGGAGGAAGAGGACAGCATCCCTCAAGTTCTGCTGAAAGAAAGGGGAAAAATCGAGGTGTGATTTTATGTGCAGGGGTATAGGAGGAAATAATAAAGGTCAAAAGGAGATGTTTCTAGGCGAAAACCAGGAGCATTTGGCACCGGCAGCCCTGCACTGCAGAGTATGAAAGGGTGTTCTCAGACTGGAGGAGGTGCTTCTGCGTGGAAGCTTGGAGCTACAGGTAGAAAGCTCTTAAGCTTAGACTCTCCCCTTGCCTGCCTCTCATGAGGTTTTGTGAAGTTACTGTGTCTTGCGGCTACCGTCCTGTGCCCGTGAGACAAAAGGCCTGGAGGTGCGTGTCGGCGTCGCGCTGAGAACGACAGGAGGGGAGAGAGGAAAGCCCTGAGTGGCTGCCCTGAGTCACCCAACCTCGAATGCCTCGTCCTCGGGGGCAGAGGGAGAGCAGGCAATGCCAAAATACGGCAAAGACACGGGCAGTTTCCAGACTGAGACCGTGGGCTAAATGTACAGCGCCTACACCTGCAGCGCGGTGTCCGCACTGACTGCATGAGTGAAGTCTAGAAGCTTCCTTTCTTGATTGACATTTCCAGTGACTCCTGGAAACGCATTGCCAAGTCACCCCTGGGGCCACCCTTGGGGTGATTCTGAGTGAAGGCCATGCAGGTGCTACGTGTAGAAGCGAAGAAATAGCGATTTTGGCTCTTGAGTTCACCACCTATTCCAAGACACAGGACAAGAGCACAGAAGAGAAGCCTAGTAACGGAAGACATTGTGACCCGTGTGAGGTGAGTGCTGCGGGCATTAGGCGCACCAGAGCACCAGCCGCACACAGCAGCGCGGGCGGGCTGGGGACGGGACGGGGTCTATTGGCAGCGATCAGTGGGCCACAGAGACAGTGGCTGAGAAGGTCCCTCCAGAGAGAAGAAGGGCTGGTCCGCCAGGCAGGGCTCCAGTTCCTGTCTCGTGGGATTCAAGCCTGTCTGCAGCCCGGTGTGTTTCCCTGCCTTGTTTCCCCAAGAGTACTGGTGACGATGTCACTGCTCCCCTGAGGCCTCCTGGTACAACTTTGTGGGACAGCGAGGAGCTACACCCTGAGCTGTGAAGAAGGACCGAGCATCGCGCAGGGGTCCAGCTGGGGAGCTGTGTCACTGCGTACAGTCCTGGAGCGTGTTGCCTATGGTGGGGAAGAGTACGCTCAGTGAGAGGGAGGTGCAGATCGTAGCCTGAATGCACATCAGGCCGCTGTTCTGTCTGCTCCTCACTCACAGCACCGAGTCCACGCAGCCTCTGTGCCGTTCCAGCCCTGAACCGTCTGCAGCTCTACCTTTCTGTGAGGGAGAACTTAGTATTTGTCCATTTGGAAAAGAGGCTTAGTGACCGTCCAGCTCCCACTCCAAACCTATTTTACGCGGGGCATTTCCAGCCCCATTCCAACAATTCCAAGTGGAGCTGGCCGGAGGAGGATTTCCAGAGTGTTATGCCTGTAACTCCCAGTCTTCACCGTGTCTCTTCAAGTTGCGTGCCAGCTGTCCTCACTTCCCAGGGGAGGGACAGAGGCTCAGAGGGTAACTGCCGCGTGCACGGCCACATCGCTAGGTGGGATTTGCGTCCGTACCTGGATTCCCGTGCTTTCCATTGATTCTCTGTGGCCTCTGATTTTTTTCAAGTGTGTTGTGACTTCATGCTAAGGCCATTTAATTCCAGGGACGTATTTTAAAGTCAAAATACATGCCACCTGAATCTTTATCATTTTTTTAATCTTTAAAAATAAAACCCATGTTTTGTTACTCTTAGACATACGGCCATCAGGGCAGGGAGAGAGAGGGCAAGGATGGAATAAAAGGAAAAATGGGCTGTTTTTAGGGAGTTGGTGGTGTTCCCCCACAATTCCTGCCACCAGCCTCATCAGGGTTCCCACGTTTGCATAAATCCCCAAGGACCTCCTGCAAGCCGCTGCAGTCACTGCTGGCTTTACGTCCACAGAAACAATTTGTCCCAACGGCTCTTCGCCTTCCTGTAAACACAACCAGCTCACAGAAATGAGGCTCCGCTCCATCTCTGAAGGCCACTTGTTCGCTGACCCTGAGCGCACACCTGCGCCAGGGGAGCATCTGTGACGGGCAGTGACAATGATGGCAGTTAGAGGCTGCTTCTGTCCCGTGAGCCTCCTGGACACCCCCGTGGGGAGTCTGCACAGGGAGCCCCGGGTCTGTCACCAAAGCCCTCTCTAGGGAAGCCGCTTAGCCCCAGAGGGATGGCAGCGGGGAGCCTCCCTCCGGAGGGTGCCGCCTGGCGTCCGCGAGCCCCTGCCTCGGAGCCCGTGCTGGGGCTGGGGCTGGGGCTGGGCTCTGACCACGCCTGGGACCCGCCTGCCCCTGCGCTTCCTCCTCTACCATTTCTTCCCTCCATTCAGGGCCATGTTTATTCCAACAAGGCTCTAAAATTAAAATAAGAAGGCTGTTTTCAGATGTTTTATCCAGATGAGCTTTGCCCCCCAAACAGTTATTTCACCCTATTTGGAAAGAATAGATTTCCTGGCTTCATCAGAGAAATGAAAACCTGCCTGGAAGTTTATGAGCCTAGCCGCAGACCCGCCGCTGCGGTTAGCAAGGGCTCTCCTGACGGAAGGACGCACCTCCCTGCGTCACTGCGAGGGCTCGGATCACAGCGAGCTCTGAGCTTTTGAAAAAAAGAGGCTAAATTTAAAGCATGGTGTCCCACATCACACCCAGGAGGGTGGCTACCATCAAAAAACAGAAAAACATGTGTTGGTCACACCGTGTGGAAATTGGAACCTTGGGCGCTGTTGGCGGGAACATAAAACTGGTGGTAGCCACGGTGGAAGACAAGATAGGTGATTCCTTAAAAACGTAAAAACAGAACTACTGCGTGATCCAACACTTCTACTCTGGGGCATGTGGCCAAAAATGATGAACGTGGGATCTTGAGAAGACCCCATGTTCATGGCAACATTGTTCACAGCAGCCAGGGGGCGGAAGTGCCCATCTTTGGAGAAAGAGGTAAACCCAGGGTGGTCCATCCATCCCGTGGAACATGGTTCAGCCTTGAGAAGGAAGGACATTCTGACACGCGCGGCAGCCTCATGAGCCTGGAGGACCCTGCTCAGTGGAATAAGCCAGTCGCACAAGGACAGACACTGGGGGATCCCACTTACAGGAGGAAAGGTACCCAGAGTAACCCTGTTCATGGGGACGGAGTAGAGCGGTGGCAGGTGGCCAGGAGCCAAGGAGAGAGGACATTTGGTGTCTAATGGGGACAGAGGTTTAGTTTTGCAAGATGACTTGCGCTGGAGACTGGTCATACACGTTGTGAATGTAATACCGCCACTCTGTACACTTGAAAATGCAAGAGGATGAATTTTATGTTCTGTGTGTTTTACCACAATTAGATGTTTAAAGTGTGGTGTGATTTCAATATTACGTATTTCTTGCGAATGACTGGGTTTCTGTCCTACCAGAGACCCGGCAGACGTGGTCTGGAGGGAACCTGGAAGCAGGTGGAGGTTTTATAAATCTGCCAACATGTGCAAGTAGAAACACCCAGCCAGGTCGTAACCACCATGTGTCGTCATGTGTTCTGAGTGCTCCGGGGGGCAGGAAAACGCAAAGCAAGTGCCGCGTGGGAGGCGGACAGATGTCCGCAGGGAGCCTATGGGGCCGCCCGGGGCCCAGGGCCCCGGCCGCCCTGTCGGGGGGGGGGGCCGCAGGGGAGGAGCAGAATTGGTGGCGACAGCTCCCTCCTACAGCTCTGGTGCCCCCTTTTATTAAAAAGCGTGGAATGAATTTCTGTGGGTAGTAATTGGGGGGCAGTGCGGTTGCAAGATCGTGAAGGAATCATCCAGGCTGCTCCGTAGTTTGTGCTCATTTGATACTTAAATCTCTTATTGTTTCCTAATTATAAACCCAGACTCTCAGGTTAAAAAGAGGAGGTGCTTCTTGACCACATATGTTTACTGCTTGGCCCGTCTAGAAGCTGAAGGCCGAGGTCCTTCTGGCAGCCTGTGCAGAACAAAAGTAACCACTTGCCAACGGCAGTATTTTATATTTTTATGGCTGAATAGTACTCCACTGTGTGTGTGTGTGTAGCATGGAAAAGTATAAAGTAATGCCATTTACAGCAACGTGGATGGACCTAGAGATGATCATACTAAGTGAAGTAAGTCAGAGAAAGACAAATACCATATGATACCACTTATATGTTAAATCTAAAAAAATGAGACACATGAACTTATTTACAAACCAGAAACAGACTCACAGATGTAGAAAACTTCTGGTTACCAGTGGGGAAAGGAGATGGGGAGGGATAAATTGGGAGTTCGAGATTTGCAGATAACACACACTACCTATAAAATAGATGAACACCAAGGTCCTGCTGCACAGCACAGGGAACTGCATTCAATACTTTGTAGTAGCCTATAATGAAAACGAGTATGAATAAATAAAAAGGAAGATACATATATATGTACAACTGAATCGCTATGTTGTATACCAGAATTTAACACAATTGTAAACAGAACATACTTCAGTTTTTAAACAAGTGACCGTCTGCTGGGTAGGACCCAGGCCGACTCAGAGACGGCAGAGCTTTCTCGTGGTGCCTTTGCTCTGCCCTTACTCAGGTTCTTTTTCCCAGACCGCGCACACTGAAACATGGACGCTGGGGTTCAGGGGACAGCGGTGTTCCTCTGAAAGTTCCAGGATGCCCTCGTGCATCTGCAGCTCCTCCCCATCGCTTGTTTCTCTTTTTCTTCTTGAAAAACAGGAACTTGACCTGCCTTTGATCCCCACTCCTCTGGTGACCGTGATCGCCTACTATCACTTTATGGTATGACTCTTACTGCTTTTAATTCAACAAAGTAAGTTTGCATTTCCAGTCTGCCCTATCCTAGGCCCGGCCATCAAGGCAAGAAGACAAAACACAAGTCCTTTTTGAAGAAATTAGGATCAAGCTGGACAGAGAAACATGCACCTAAACTAACAGAGTCAGACTGTGACCACAGATACAATGCCAGGAAGCACAGCGCAGGACAGATGGATTCCAGTTAGGAGAAATCATAGAAGGCTTCCTGGAGGTGGGGGTATGGGAGCCAGGCCTCGATGCTGTCGACAATGCCCACCAACAACGGAGAGACTAGGGAGAAGAGGGGCAGGGACTGGCTTTAGCCTCTCGGTTGACGTCTGTACCTGGAGAGGATGAAGAGCTGACGCCTGCAGCCGCCGCCATCACTCAGCCTCAGGGCTCCGACACGGGCACGGCTGTGATGTGATGCGTTCCTGGGCCGCTGGGTCCCTGTGGCCCTGCAGTGACCAGAGGTTGGGCGTACCTAGCAGGCACACTGACGTGCGGATATTACGGGGTGTAGTCGTCCTGAGAGGTGTCAGACTCGGGGAGGCCCTTCCTGGCCTGCTGCCTCGGATTTGCGTTGCTGAGGAGCGGGGGGAGCTCCCCGGCACCTGCACCCCTCGTCCGTGATTTGCCGACCCCAGACGAGTCGCAGCTACCTGTAAGAACCCTGGTAAAACCAGAAGTAGCAAGACCAAAAAGGGCCTGAGATTTTACGGTAAATCCCAGACAGCCCGGGGTGTCTGGGAGAAAGGAGGAAAGGCCTGGGGATGCTCTGGGGGTCCTGGGGTGACTGTCCAGGCGGTGGAGGACAGGAAACAGCAAGAGGCAGGCGGCACGCTGATCTAGAGTTTTCAGAAGGTAACTCTGGCCGTGGTCACATCATGGAGGAGAGGGAAGCTGGAGACCGCCCTTGGGACTGGGACTGTCCAGGTGACCCTGTGGAGCTGCCCTGCAGATGCAGATGCTGGCAGAGAAATTGGGAGCAAGACGGGCCAGGCAGCAACGCAGGAGCGCGTGCCCCGCTCTGCTCGGTCTCAGCTGGGAACTGTCAGTGACTCGGGACCTGTCTCCAAGAGCCGTGAGGTCCTATGATTTGTCCACATGCTCACAGCCCGTCCTCACCCCCAACCCTATTCAACTTTCTAAGGAATTGAATGTTCAGTGACAGTGAGCCTCCTGCCAAATGTACCTGCTTCCATTACCATCGACCTAGGCCCGGGGCCCAACGTGAACAAAGGGCTTCCAAATGCATGCAAAAGAAACCTTGTATCTTTCTGCCTCTAAATAAACAGTAATTGGGGAGGCATTACCCCGTGGTAGTGTCACTGTAACTTCTTGGGCAAAGAGACGTTTCTATGGATTGAAGTAGTCGTTTTAAGGTCTTTTAGGGACTGGTAGATTTTAACAAGATGGACATCATTATGCGGTCAGTTCGGACCCAGACCGCTGTGTGGACGCTAGCAGTCACGCGGCGACCATCGGGGCGGATGGAAGTTAGTGAATACTTGATGATCCGTCAGTAACGAAGTCGCTTTTGGTCTCCCCGTGCCGCCTTCTGACCCCTCCGCAGCCCAGCCCCACGACCTGCAGCACCTCCCCGTTTCTCAGGATTTCACTTTTCTCTCGTGTCCTTATCCACCCTTTTTGGACGGTCCCGACACCCAGCGTTCTTCTGAGTGCCCTGTGCAGCACGCGTCCCAAACACCCAGGGACGGAGGGGGTCTCTGGGACACCTGCTCTCACCAGACTAGCCCGTCACGGCGTTGTGCTTAGACAGAGTGAGTTCCGGGGGGCCGGGCGCTGAGACACCACCCTTCTGTGTCTGGTCAGTGTCGAGAAACAAGCCTGATCACGGAAAGTCTGCAAGGAGGAGGGAAGACAATGAAATAATCCCATAGCTGCATACTGCCTGGCATCCTGCACTGCAGTGCCAAGGGGATGGGAACTGGGAGTGCAGACTTCCCGTCCTGTATGGGAGTTCTCTCTGGTATCCAGCCTCTCCAGACAGACACACACGGGGGGAGAGGGAGAGATCCTAGGTCTTACGATATTGGCCCAGCCCTGTCAGAAGAGAACTCCTCACAGGGCACAACAGTCAGCTTCCACCATGTCCGTCAGTCTGCACACTGGTTGTGTGCATGTAGGACCGACCCTCTACAGTCCTGCGGGAGTGTGTGGAGTCAGCTGGAGTGAGCTGTCATGTCGGCGGGAAGGTGCGAGAGCCGAGGTGCTACAGGGTTCCGTAGGAGGCACATAATTCGGTTCTCACGTAGGTGCAGAGATGACCACCAGCTTTCTGTTGGGCAAAACAGTTATTTTTAAACGGATGGCTGGGTGATGAGGCTATTTCTGTCATGTGGGGCGGGAAGAGAGAGGCTTTGTAGCTGAAACCTATCGCCTGGGATGATCCAGAGATGATCCAGCTCGTTCGATCCTAAACCTGAAAGCTTTCTGTTCTGTGTACTTTGTCCAGGAAGTCTGCGTTTCCATCCAGGACTGCACGGCGACTTTCAGAATCTTCCCCACTCTTGACGGGACAGAACTCTTGTTACCAGGAAATGTTTCTTTCAAGTGATAACTGCAAAAACGCCTGCCTACACCTAGGAGACAAGACCTATAATAGGACAAGTTCTAGAATAACTCGTTTTTCTGACGAAATTAAAGAAAGCTTAGTTTCTATTTAGCTTTCTTTACAACCTGTGTTCCAAAACTCACTGATACCGCACTGGCCTTTTGACAGTTTCATGAGTGAAGAACACGCGGTCTTGGAAAACCTTGTAACTGAACAAAGACTGTGACATAAAAATCAAAGGAAGTTCACCTGTAAAATCTGGGAGCAATAGAAAGACAGGAGATGCACTTAACACGTGAACACTTTGTTCATTTAGTAGAGTCATTTCTAAGAAAAAATTCATATAAAATGACTTTCTAGAAGAATCATATTTTACAGTTTCCCGTTATGTAATCAGATACGTTCTAATTATGTAGTAGAAATCAACATTAAAAATCCATTTCAAATTTCACAATTAACAATATGATGAATTTTAATGCTTTGAAAAAAATCAAATTGCCCATAAATAAAATTTGACAGAAGCATGTCTTACAGAAATCTAGTATCCGCTAGATGGCTTTTACCGCTGAATCATAGAACTGTGTCCAACGTTAATATTTTCCCAGTAATACCGACGCTAACTGAATAGCTAACGTAAAGCCTACCAGAAGCAGTGCGTGCGCACTTAGCAGGGCTTAGTGATCCGTTACTGCACACCTGGCATCTAAGCAACGCAGGGCTTAATGGGGCTGCATCGGTGTGTCACAACATAGATTTCCGATAGGTGGGATTTAGCGTTCGCTAGGAGTCTGAAACAGTGAAAAGGCCATCCGGCTAACGTTGGCATGAATGTTACGCACACACCCTAGCACACGTGTGAGTGATGTAGAGATCCACGTGTTGTGTGTGTGTTACGTGTGTACACACAGATACCATGTAAAGGTGTAGCTGTTCACACAGGAGAGTGCTGAAGCTTTCAGGAGAGGACGGGTTAACCTGGAAGCAGCTCCGGAACACGTTAAGGCAGGCTGTTCCTGTTCCCTTGATGGGGCACAGATCTGTGGTGCATCTTTTTAACATTTTTCTTTGTTTTTGAAACAGGCTGTTTGGTATCAAGTCGGTGATTCAGACAGACTGCTCCAGCACGTGGAAGATCATAGCAAACCCAGAGCTGTCCTGGTACCACCACGCCAACCCCATCGTCCTGCTGGTCATGTACTACACGCTGGCCACTCTGATCCGCATCTGGCTGCAGGAGCCCCTTGTAAGGGTCCACAGGTTTTCATGGTCTGCTCCGCAGAGTAGCCTGGGAAGTCCAGGTGTAGCCGCTGGCCGAGCGGCACTCTGCTCCAGAGTAACTCTAGCGCTCTCGTCGGGGTGTTTTGCTTCTAGAAAGAGCACTAAGCAAATGCAGCTGCTCCAGAGCAAAGACTAGCTTCCCTGGAGTGTCGCCAGGGCCGCCAAGAGCGGCAGGCGGTGAAGGGACGGAAGGCTCGTTTGCTCTGAGCACTTACTTAGTGCCAGGCCAGCTGCGAGGCTGTTTGCATACGTTACCTCATTCAGTCCCCTCTGTGACTCTGAAGACCAGGCGTTGTGCCCATTTTAGAGATGAGGAGAATGAGGTTAGAGGGTACATCACACACTTACTGAACAATAGAAATCGGGTTCAAACCCACGTTTGGCCACAGCCTATTATCCAGGTGACTGGGGTCTACTCAGTCCTCTCAGACCTCAAAGTCCTGCCGACGTGATGGGTGCGGCAGCCCGGCGTGTCCCCCTGCGAAGCCTGGGGGTCAGGATGTGCCCTTCAGCCCGCCGAGTCCCTTTGGGCTGTCAATGGGGTGTGGCCCTTTTGGGGACAGAGCCAGGGCGGGTTGTGGCCCGCGCTTTTCCCTTTCAGTGATGGAAAACTCCGGTCCCTTTAACTTCCCCTCGATGACCGTGAGCAGCTCCGCCTCCAGGCGGTCTCTGGGCACAGTGGTGTAGACAGTCCGGAGCCACCAACTGGTTGGAAGCCACGTCTCGCCAGCGAGGCCTCACTTCCAGCTCTGGGCCCTGATGTGGCGCCGGCCTCCCCTCTTCCATCTGCACATCCAGCTCTATCCACGCCTTCAGTCAGTAGCAAGTATTTCTCAGACACGGACCTGGGGCTGGGGGTCAAGCAGCAGCCCAGAGATGAGGCCCCACTGGGGGAGCAGCACATTTTGCAGGAGAAAAAGCAGCCCCCCAAGAATCCAGGGGCCCAGGTCAGTGCAGTGAGACCCTGAGATGCCCGTCCATCCGCCCCAGTGGACGTGCCCCCCTGCAGGGGCGGGGCCTGCCTGCCTCCCTCCCGTGTGAGCCCCCTCTACTGCACAGGCTAGCATCCTTGTTCACAGGGGCCTCCGTGTGGCTCTCACCTAGACCCACCAAGGGCAGTGGCCTGGTGACAGAATTCCTTAAGGGGTCATGAGGAACCCCAGTCATCTTGTTATTTTTTCCCCCAATTCTGTCCTAAAGTCCGAGTGTGCAGGTAAAACCCTGCCAAGTGCAACCGTGTTCACCTCCTCCACGAACACCCAGGGCACAGATGTGTACGCTCACACAAAACTGTGTGCAAAAGAAATTACAGTATTTTCCAAGCAACGTCTTAACCAGCAGTAGAGGTCACTTCAAGGCCTCCATGCCCATGGGATTCCAGGTGCCCGTGGCGCCCTCCCTGCCGTGTCAGGTGGGGCCTGTGCACGGGCGCTGCTGGGCTGACGCTCAGGGGGAGGCTGTCGCAGCCCCTCAGGGCCCAGAGACTCGGCTCCGTTAACTGCAGGCCCCCCAGCTCAGAAGCCACTGTGTCCTCAGTGGGTGTGGAGAACAGGGTGTCCTTCGCATTGGCATCCACACTCAGGGCGCCTGCATTTGAAGTGGGGCCAGGGCGCAGGGCCTCCTCACTGATGGAGAACAGCTGGCTGGTCGTATCGCGGTTCCAGATGGCCTGGCACGTTTTACCTGCGGTAAAAGTCTACGATACGTGTCTGGGAGAGACAGAGGGAGAGGCAGGTGTCTGGAGGTAACGTAATATGCAGGCTCCCCCAGGGGGCTGGCGCTCCCCGTGGGGCTCCGTGTGCACCCTGTTCCCAGGGATGAAGCCGGAAGACTTGGTCCCCTCCCTCCGCTCTGGCATCAGTAGTGCCCTTTCAGTGGGGCCGTGCTTGTGGGACACCATCCTCAGTCACCAGGCGCGTCCCTGTCCCTCTCTGTCTCGTCCCCCCGGGACCCGGGGTCTGATCCACACCAGCGTCTCACTGGGCAGGGCAGCAGTGGTGCGCGCTAGCTGTGGTCTTGCCCAACGTTGCGTGGAAGCTTGCGGTGATTCTGCCTTTAATATGTTACTTCTTAGTGAACGACTGCCCGTGGCTGGGTTACCCAGCTCAGTGTGACTTCAGTGAGGCGTTTGCATGATTCCTCTCTGCTGCAGTTCGGAGTCCAGGCGGGGGGGGGGGGGGGGGGCTTGGTGACCTCACATGAGAGCCTCTTCCTGTGCTGCGTGGGGCTTCCCAGGGATCGGGGGCGCGCGGTGCCGACGTGCTCAGCATTCACAGAGCAGCATCTTGGTCATTTGTCATACTGTCTGGACAAAGCCCCACCTGTTGTGTACAGTACAGGACAATCGCCTGGGGATAGATGACAAGCCCTCTCCAGGTCTCCTGGGCCGCAGGGCGAGCTGTCCTGTGGGTTTTCTGTGTCTCAGGTGCAGGAGGAGGGGACCAAGGAGGAGGCCGGAGCACTGGCCTGCAGCCCGGGCCCCGTGACGGCCGAGAGGAGGAGGAGCCTGTGGTACGCCGCCCGCTACCCCACCGACGAGAGAAAGGTAAGCCTCGGGGAGAGGGTTCCCATCTGTCTCATGCTTGTGTGACGTTGCTCGTCCCCAGCCGCGCGGTACCTGGTGCGGGCTCAGACGGCCCCGAGTATAGGAGCGGTTTGGTGCTGAAGGCTCGGGGCCAGAGGCCCAGTCAGACAGGGGAAGCAGGGGTTTGCAGGGAAACAGCACGGGGGCCATCAGACCCGGGACGGCACCCTTTTCTATTTCAGGGCTTTGCACTCAAGTCTCCTAACCCTAAAAAGAAAGAATGTCCTTAATTTTTAAAAAAGTAATAATTTTGTATTAGAAACAAACCAAAAAGTGAGGGAGCGTTCCACTGGCCCCAGCGGTGAAGGACTTGGGGCTGAGACGCCTGACAGAGACCCATTCCTCTCTGTCGGGGCAGCCACTGCAGTGACCGGCCACACGGCCCGCAGGGGACAGCAGCCCAGTCTGGGGCGACGCTCAGAGGTGCCCCTCCCGGCCTCGGGGCCACAGTGTGGCTGCAGTGGCCCAAGCACAGCCAGGGCATTTGTAACCTGGTCACTACCTGTTCGCTCGTGACTTTGAACCCCCAGCCCTGCCCAGTGCAGCATCGACTTGTTCAGAGGCCCCCGGGATGTGGCGATGGCGGGTGGTCTCCTAGTCTCAGCCGGCGTCAGCACCTTGCTTCCTCACACGTTCAGGGTTGGGGACTGGATGCTCTGACTTCCTCGCTCAGAGCAGAGTTTCTCAGGGACACACGGTCTTACGTGGTGCCTGATCGTCCTGGGCTGAGAACAGGGGCGACAAGGAATGAACTGCCTTAGGGAGCTGACAGCCACGTGGAGCAGAGGTGCCGCCCTGCGGCATCTGGGCTCCTGGGCCTCCCTCTCATCCCGCCACCGGCCAGGCGGTCCCACCCGCTTCACTCTGCAGGGATGTCACACAGACAGCACGGTAGCTTCCAGAGCGCTGTCTGTGGTCCCCTGGGGATTCCTGAGAGCCTTACCGGGACCCAAAGCTCAGAATGGCCTGTGTGATGCCACTGAGCCCTTCGCCCTTTGCCGTGCTAACCCTTGCTCTGCTGGTTCAGAAGCACGAGACAAGGCCGTGGCAGGATGCCCCGGCCCTGGTCGAGCCCTTGACGAACCAGAAATGGGCATAGCTTGTCTTAGCTCAACCTTGGGGCACGTGCCTTGTTAATGTTCCGAGTTAGAAAAGAGGAGGCCCCCTAAAGTGCCGACCTCGTGAGAAGCACGTGGCCGATTGTGAGAGGACGAAAGAAGAAAAGGGGAAAAAAAGACCTGCAAAAATGAATCTGAAACAATTAACAAAATGGAGCGTGAGGGGAACCAGCTGCCATCCACCAAGCACCAGGTCCACATGGAAGGACAGGTGACTGACAGTTTGGGGTCATTTGGGCGCGAGCGTTTGACAGACAGTTACCTGAAAATAGACGAAGGGATGTGTCCCTTCAAGGCAAGGACCTGATGGCATTCGCTGCCGGTGACAAATGAGGACTTTGAAAATGGGAACTTTAGAAGACTGGCACTTTGTGCAATGACCCGTGTCGGTGTTTGCTAGCACTGCGTCATCCCGGGGGCACGTCCCCAGCACGTGCTGTTACCACACGTTCCGGGTGCAGGAGCCGCCGGGGCACTCGCTGTGACCAAGTGTGGAAGCGCCCTGGGGTGCGTTCAGACTCCGCAGTGCAGCTCATCTCCAGGTCACTGCCCCTTGTCGAGCCTGGGCAAGATCCAGGAAGAGGGACCGCGTTGTCTGCAGGGCTCCTGAAACACTCCTTCCTTCTCCACCTGCATACCTGGATGGAAGGGGCCGGCTGCCTTCTTCTGAGCCAGACGCTAACAGATATGTGAAAATGTAAACCACCGCCACACTTCTCAGTGTTTTTAAAAAAGAGCTATTTGGATACAATTATCTATGTTAACAAGTATTTTTTAAATTTTTTAATGAATTCATAAAGGAATATTTTTATTGAAGTGTAGCCAGTTTACAATGTTCTGTCAGTTTCTGGTGGACAGTGTCATGTCTCAGTCATACACACACATACATGGATTCGTTTTCATATTCTTTTCCACCATAAGTTACTATAAGATATTGAATATAGTGCCCTGTGCTGTACAGTATGAATTTGCTGTTCATCTATTTTATATATAAGTTAGTATCTGCAGATCCTGAACTCCCAATTTATTCCTCCCTACCCCATTCCCCCCCTGGTAACCATAGGTTTGTTTTCCGTGTCTGTGAGTTTGTTTCTGTTTTGTAAATAAGTTCATTTGTGTCTTTTTTTTTTTTTTTTTTTAGATTCCACATGTAAGTGACATCATATGGTATTTTCACAAAGGAATACTTTTAAATGCCTCGATTTGAATTTCTAGCATGGTACCTGATAGGACCTGCATAAACGAAAACTCTTTGGGCCCCTCAGTGATTTTTAAGAATGTCAAGAATGAGTTCTGACCCAAAAAAGTGGGAGAACTGTTAGCTCAGCCGATGCTTGTTACTGAGGGAAGCCCCAGCCGCCCGGCACTAACACAGCTAAAAGGCATAATTGTATCGTAATTCTTTTGTTGTGGACAATTGTAAATCTTAACATAATCAAAACAGCACTACAAATCAGATTTTCTTTACTATGAACTTTCTATGTCTTGTAAAATCAATAATTCAGAATTCTGCAGACGTCTCGAAGGGTCCTAGGAGTTTAGAGCAGGCAGCTCATGCTATTAGAAGAAAACACCTGAGGAACATGAGCACCTTTTGGAGTCTTGTGGGTAATACCTCCTTTCTTACCAGTGTACATCAGAAGCTGGACGTGCTTATGACAGACAGCAGTATCCAGCTCCATTGTTTGTCTTTGTCTCTTTGGCGCCGCAGGACTGTCTTGTGGGGCTTTTGGGCCGCTCCGGCGGGACGTTGCATGGCAGTCCTAACACACTAGAGCGGGTGTGTGTGTGGGAAACTCTGCACAGTGCTTTCTGCTGACCTATTAACGTGCTGTCCTGCGTTGTCTCTTGCAGCTTTTATCCATGACTCAGGATGACTACAAACCATCTGATGTTAGTATACCCTTAGAATTATCATTTCTGCGTGTGCAAGTGATGTAAAGGTGACACCAGTGGAACTAGCCCCTCTGAGTACATTTTCATGGTCTATAAAATGTCCATATGTTTTGGAATAATGTTTTTTGCAGAAATTATATCTGGTTTATTGCTGTTAAAACACTGACTCATATAACATGAGCTCAAGTATAAACATATAAAATGTACTTAAACTTGTAAAAAGCCACGTTGGAGGGTGTATTTAAAGGCATTTTGCTCTGTATATATGCCTGTTCCACGAGTCAAAGAGGAAGGCTGCACATCTGGGGACACACACGTGTATACTGCGTATATATATTCACACGTATATGCATAAATCAAACATCGTAAAGCCAAAGAGACAGAGGGGGCAAAAACCAAGAAATTGCACTTAGTGTCCCATGTGCCGCATCAGGCAGAGCCCCGTGGGGGTGCCTGGAGCCGGAAGCTTCGCTGAGTCCTGGGGAGCCGCCCTGGGAGGGGGCAGGACCAGGGGTGCGGGGCAGCGGTGTCCCGGGCCAGGGCCCGGGAAAGTTCCTTATAGCTGGAGGGACAGTCGGGAGGAGGGCCCGGAGGGCTGAGGAGGAGAGGAGACCAGCGCAGGTAGTGGGGCCCCGCAGCCTCTCCGGGGCTCACACTGGGTGCTGCGGGCGGGGCGCGGGGCGTGCCTGCGGCAGGGTCACGCCTGCATCGTGCTGAGCAGATTTTGAGGAGGGTGTGCAGGACCATCTGGCGAGGGGGCAGGAATGCTCACACCCCACCTTTCCATCGCCTCCGCACTGCCCGGTCTGCTCACCTGGTGGGGTTCCAGGGAGGGGGTGTCCACGCGGGAAACCGGCGCTGCTGTCACAGTGCACCTTTGCTCCGCCTCCCCCTGCAGGGCCTGCTGGTGACCGTGAACGGCAACCCCGTGGACTATCACAGCATCCACCCCAGCCTGCCCCTGGAGAACGGCCCCGCCAAGGCCGACCTGTACTCCACGCCGCAGTACCGCTGGGAGCCCGACGCCGACGCCCCCGGTAAGGAGCCGGGAGCTTCCCCTCCCGCGCGAGCTGCGCACCTCCGCCTGCGGCTCGTCTTTGCTGGATTCTGCTCCTTTCTTTCTAGGAGAGGTGTTGCTTCCTTCCATGGTCACTACGGCTAAGCTCATTTCCCTTAACTTCTGCCTACGTCACCCCGACACCTGGCTTTGCGTGTCCTGTCCTTGGGCACGTTAAACAAGCAGCCTAGTCGGGGTGAACTTTGAAGAAAAAAAGGCCAAAATCGGTTTAAACCGCGTCAGGTTGTTGAGAGTGTTAGACCTCTGTGCACATGTGTGTTTTGGTCCTTCTGTGATTGTATTTCACCGTCACCGGCAGCAGTTGTGCTGGTTAGTGAATGAATGTCAGCAGAAAGTTCTTTTTGTCTGATTCAAAAACCGAGAGGCCTGAAGCTTGGACGATGCCTTCCTGCCTCTTCTCGCACTGCCTGTTACTAGAGGCGGCAGATTGGTGGCCAGGAGTGGAGATCTTACTCTCACACTTGGTTTTTTTGGGCCTGCGTGGCATTTTGTTTAAAAAAAAAAATGTAAATAGTAACCAACATTTTAAAAGCTGCAGTGCTGACCTAGAGATGGAAGGTTCTGGAATCTCATGAGGCCTGTGAATGTGTGGCAGCACCAGCTCCTTGCTCCTCGAGTATCCTGTCCGCGAGAATTCAGTCCAGGAGAGAGTCCCACGAGGTGGGAACTCCCGGGGGTGGGGACCACTGGGACCCTCTCCGTCCCCGAGTGCCGGGTCCCCTTCCACTTGCTGATTCTGCTTGAACGCCAAGGCCTCTGCTGATTGGAAATGATCTCTGATGGCTTAAATCAAACCACACGTGTGCTGCACTGCTTGGGATGTTTCTGTGAAATTCACACATTTGCATAAATTTTTTTGTAAAATAACCTGTCCCTCTAGAAAAGGAGGAAGAGGATCAGAAAGAAGAATTTGAGGAGGAGAGGAGCCATGAGGAAAAAAGGAGTGTTAAAGTCCATGCCATGGTCACTGTGTTCCAGTTCATCATGAAGCAAAGTTACATCTGTGCCCTCATTGCCATGATGGTACGAGCCACTCGGCGCCTGCTGGGGGTGGGTGGTGCTCATGCCCCGCGGCCCCAGCCCCACCGTGTTCTCCCCGCGGGCACAGACTTCTTAGTCCTTCCAGTGTCTTGGCAGAGAACGGTCGCTTATGTTAAATTTTTATGGGATCGTTACATCATAGGTTTCAAAGTCCCATCCTCCTGTCCTAAGCTCTGTTTAAATATTAATACCTTCCCCTCAAGTAGGCCTATCGAGTCAGGTTGTCCCATATGTTGTCATTGTAAACGGACATCCTGGTAGTTTTTCCAGGTGGCACTGAAGGTGCTCAAGATTAATACAGGCCACTTCTGTTTCTTTCAGGTAATGAGGGTTCTAGTTACATCTTAGATGCAAGTGAGACTTTATGCTATTTTAGCTGCGACAAACATTTCCCAGTCTAAGCGTCAGGCACCAGGGTCCCCAAGAGCACCTGTGACCCTGAGTTCTCAGCTTACACGAGCTTCTGCTCACCTCCAGGGACAGCCTCCATCTCCAGCAGCACAGCTTCAGAACCTGTCCTTGGGCCCATAGACAGGATATCAAAGGGGGCCAGTCTCTATCCTTCCTCAAAACAAATTGTCCAGGGAAACTGAATTCATTTTTGAGAAACCTGACGTTTATTTAACGTAAACATCTTCAAATTCTGTAGCCAATGGTGAGATCCCGTGGACACTTTTAATGGTAAAACATGAAAATATCCTATAATTCTAAGGGGAACACCTAAATGCAGCTTCCCCAGGCACTCAGTCCAGATGTCTCCCTGATAAACCCGTGTGGACCTCAGATTAGCTTCTGCAGAGACCACGGCCACCGCCGGGAAGGGTGAGAACCACAAAGCTCCTCGAAATTAAAGATGGCCCTTTGGAGACTGCAAACTCTGTTCTGTAAAGAGTATGAATTCTGTGCTCTCTGGGTAACTTCTTGACATTTTCTATACATCAACCCCTAATTTAAACCACACCGAAACTCTGCAAAACATCAAATCATTCTGATTCTAAACACAAGAGAATATACGTTTCTTTCTCTGTCTCTCAAAATAAGCCAGATAAGTTTGTTCCTTTTTTGTAAAGAAACAGAGCTTTAAAAAAGAAAACTTGGAATACACATTCAGTTACTTAGAAAAAGGTCTATTGTAAAAACAACACAGGAAGCATATCTTTCATTGAAGACCTGCCCTTGCCTGCTGCTATTTCTGTCTTTTTTTTTTAACGGAGCCACGATATTAGTGTTTGAAAAGTACCTGTGTTCCGTGGAAGCTCCCTCGTGGCAGCAAACTATTAATCACAGACAGACAGAGCAGTCCTGAGGAGCCAGGTCTGTTAGAACGATAGATGCCTTTATTCAACATCACAAGAGGCGAATGTACTAAACCATCAGATGATCCCAAAACTGAACGTAGGAAAGGACATAATGCAAATTCTACCCCCAGCAACTGAAGGCGTGTGCGACTTAAGCATGAAAATGGAGAAGGGTTGAACGAAGTCCTCATAATTTGTCTTTCTCCCTCTTTTGCCCTCATTGTCCCAAACAAGACTAGTGTACGGTGGGCGGTGGGGGGGTGGATCTGCTGCAGGAATCAGAATCTCTGTGGAAATCCCTTTCCTGAATCACACACACAAAAATGGCAAAGTCATGTCGGAACTTCATACTGGGATAAATCTGTTAAATGTTACTGACCTTTGATAACACTATTTCCCAGGAATAATATTTTCATGACAATAATTGAGACTTGATACTAGTGGTCAGTCACTCACTTAATTTTAATAAAAGCAATTCTGATTTCCAGTTTATAATTACCGTATGTTTTCACCAACAGTTTTAAATAACTCTGCACGTAAAAAGCTAGCTGTGCTCTAGGGCAGATTTGCAGGGTGCCTCGAGGAAGTGTGAGTTTGTTCTGTGCTGTTTTTATTCACTTATCTTATGTATTCGATCGCTTGTCTACCCGCCAGAAACAGAACAGACTTGTAAGACGTATCAGACTTCACAGCTCACTCTTGGTAGTTATGACAGTCAGGATTATGACTGGTTTCAAGTAACCCCAAATACAACTAGAAAACATTTTAAAGGTCTCGTCACAAAACATTCAGTGTCCAAGGTCTTGGTAGGAGAGGACGGACTTCCCAAGGATAGCGATGAGCAGGCGCCTGACGTGGCAGCCGGCTCCGGGAGCCGCCCTCTGGGGCGCGCTGTGGGTGCGAGGCGTGTCCTTTGGCTTTCTAGTCCTGCCCCTTAGAGGACAGAGGCCGGGGCTGGCCTCGCCCTTAAACGTGGCTTTATTGTTTGGGGCGTGCAGGCACCTAACACTCAGCGTCCTCCTGGGAATTTTCGGATTTCCATCATGTCTCTCTTCTCGGGTGGTCTATAAAGGGTGATCCCCGCAGCCAGCTTGTCTGTGGCCCTGGTGATCCCCATGGTTCCGTTTCTCAGCCCAGCTTCAGCCGACTTACCCAGCACCCACCCCCCTCAAGAGAACAGCCACCCCAGGGAGGGTAGAACTCCATGGTAGAGTGTGTGCCTAGCATGAGCAAGGTTGCGGGTTCAGTCCCCAGCACCTCCGTTGAAAATAAGTAAATAAATAAACCTAATTACCTCCCCCTAAAAATGTTTAAAAATTAAAAAAAAGAAAAGCTGACCGCACGCCAGTTTGGAAGAATAAGGGAGAAAGCCTGGTCACCTTTAGTCGTGCGCAGCAGGGTCAGTAGGAAGCCGCGTGGGGCTGGGGAGCAAGGGCTTGGAATGAAGACCCCCTTGCCCGACCACCTTCCCTGCAGGAAGGCTTAGAGCACGGTCCTCTCCCGGAAGCGGTGTCCCCTCCTCTCCCCAGCCCCAGCCACAGCTGGCGTGTCTCCCCGCGACTCTCCCTCCCTAGTGTGACTCTCGCTGACCTGTTCCTTTGAGGTGACTTCTGGGTCCCACGGGCAGGGTCTGTGCGTGACCACTGCCGCCTTCCCGGCTTCCCCCCAGGCCTGGAGCATCACCTACCACAGCTGGCTGACCTTTGTGCTGCTCATCTGGTCCTGCACCCTGTGGATGATTCGCAACAGGAGGAAGTACGCCATGATCAGCTCCCCGTTCATGGTTGTCTACGGAAACCTGCTGCTGGTCCTGCAGTACATATGGAGCTTTGAACTTCCTGAAATTAAAAAGGTCCCAGGATTTTTAGAAAAGAAAGAGCCAGGAGAACTTGCCTCGAAGGTAAGTGAATAGGAAGACAAGAAAACAAAGCATTCAGAGAAAACCACAAAATAATCAAATCAAAATAATCACATCTGAGCAAAAATGTACAATAATAGGTTCCAAACATCCGCCGCTCTGCAAAGATGAATAGATACGAACTGTAAGTAGTGCTCTATGTGGCCGAGAGATGTCTGTGATTTACATGCAGAGAACGTCACACCATGCTTCTAGGCTTTATTTTAAAATGACAGTGCTTTCCACTCAAAGGACAAAATATAGTTTACATTATTTTCAGCATGAATTATGGTATAGTAGAAATTAAAAGGGAAATAGAAAAATACAACGTAAGGGGTTAGAAGACTTCGGGAGATGGATATCAGTTTGAACAAGAGGCTGAACACATCGCTGTTACAGTTAAGCGTTATTAGTGAAAACATTTTTTCCCTACAATCGTGTCTAAAAAAAACATTTTTAGCAGCAAAAATTGAGTATGACGCTTGCTTTCTCTTTCGCCTGCTGGGTGCACAGGGCGCCTTCATCTGCAGCCAGAATGCTGGTCCTCTTTCAGTAGTTTATTGTCAGGGTCCGTGTTAACAGTTTCCTTTAGAAGGTTGGGTGCCCCAACTCCGCTGTCTGTTTTGTGAGCAGTGGCAGACCCTAAACGCACCTTTCCTGGTGTGGATGCCTTTGGGCTAAGCCAGTAGAAGCAGTCGGCGTGGATACCGGAAATACCAAAGGAGCCTTGAAAACCTTCGTCCTCCAGGCAGAGGGGAAAATTAGTGTCTCTGAAAGAGGCATCATTCGCATCACGTGCGGTCCACCTTTCCTGGGAGCAGCCACCTTTTCTACAGGGTGTCAGACACCCCGTATCCCAGGGAGTCGGGTGTGACGGGGGCGCTGAACAGACCTGACCAAGGGCTGATCCCTATAATGGTGTTCTGGTGGACGCTCCTGGGGCAAAGGGAGAGCTTCTGACAGGTGATTGCTAATGCCCGAGGTTAGATCCTCATCCTCTGTGTTCGTGGACCCTGGCGGCTTCGTTCATTTATTCATATGAAAATCCCATGCCTCCCCCACTCCCACTTTCTCTCCCAAACTATACTCGGTGCTGGAAGTTCTGCATCAGACTCTCGCTCACGAGTCACCTGCTCTGACACGCCTCCCTTCCACCTCTCCGTCTTACACACACACACACACAAAGCTGCTAAGTTCATCTCTTTCTACACGAGAAATTCAAAACCTCATACTTTTGACTGTGTAAATCCATGACTCAGAACATCAGTGAGACGTTTAAACACGTGTGCTAGCTAGCTAGTTGAAGGACCTTCTGTCTAGTCTAAAATTAACAATTCTTTGGGGAGGAAACATTTTAGATTTTGAAGAGGGGAGTAATTAGGTTTACTTACTTATTTTTAGAGGAGGCACTGGGGATTGAACCTGGAGGAAACATTTTAGGAGAAGTACATTTGCTACATGTAAAAAAAATTGTAGGGAAATTAGAGTCTGCACTTACATTTTCAGGTGCTCAGGAGCTAAAAAAAAGGTACAAGGCTTTGCATTGTGATAGCAGCAAACTCTAAGCCGATACAATCTCTAGCACGGTGACATCTGTCAGGGCACATTATTAAACACCCACTGTTTGCAGAGTGCTGGGTGGGCCACTGGAATAGAAAGTGAGAGGAAAGAAAGAATGTGGCCCGGGTCCTCGGGGTCTGAACACGTCCGGCGGGGCCAGACTCAGCAGCCCGGCAGCACCCTTCCGCCTCCCGGGGCACCTCCTTTCTGGCTCCATCAAGTCGTAGTCAGCTGCTGCCTTCAAAGCCTGGCTTTTAACCCACTGTCCCTGGGAAAGATGTCCTGTCCACCCCCAGTCACTCCTAAGCTCTATAAACATACTAGAAGCAGCATTTTTCACCCAAATTGCAGCTACGGTTCAATTTGTTGTGACTTCCAGAAGTTTAATCCCAGGTTTCCAGAAGTCTGAGCCCTCTGGTTCTTGACTGAGCGTGTTTACCAGGACTTATGGCACCGGTTCACGTTGACGGGAAACAGCGAACGGACATTTATGGGTAGTATAGTGGGCAGTTACTCAAAATGAAAATGACCCGTCTGTGAGGCTATTAATTTTTTTCATTTCTTTGGCAAATATTTTTTAAAACCACAGCGAGATATGCCGCTTCACACTCGCTAGAGCGGCCTGACTCAACAAGACAGACAGGCACAAATGTCAGTGAGGAAATCAAGAAACTGGAGGGGCGCACATGCTGGTGGGGATGCAAAAGTGGTGGGAAACAGCTTGTCAGGTCCTCAGAACGCTCACCTAAAATTACATGAGACTCAGCAGTTCCACTGCTAGGTGTATGTACCAAAGAGCACAGAAAACACAAGTCCAGACAAAGAAATTGTGCGTGAATGCTCCTAGTAGTGTTACTTGTAACAGCCAAAAACGTCCTGAACGCCCATCAACTGGTGAGTAGATAAGTATTCTCTGCATGCAATGGAATCTTACTTGGCAATAAAAAGGCATGGAGCAGCAGTCATGCTACGACACGGGTAAACCTTGGGAACATTATACCAAGTGAAATAAACCACAAATGAAAGAATGCATATTACGTAATTCTATTTCTACTAAGTGTCCAGACTAGGCAATCTATAGAAACAAGAAGTGCATTAGTGGTTGGGTGGGGCTGGGGCTGGGGTGGTGAGGAAAGAGGGTGACTGCTATGGGCCTTCTTTTTGGGAGGATGAAAATATCCTAAAATTGATTGCAGTGATGGTTGCACAACTATGTGGTGAATACGCAAAAAACCACTGATGTGTACCCTGCAAATGGGTGAGTAGTATGGTATGTGAATTCTAGCTTAATAAATCTAGGGGAAAAAAAAAAAAGCTGCTGTGTGCCAGATCCTATATTCCCTGAAGAACAAAGCTCCCTGAAATCATTAAGTTTTTTTCCCCGGGGCCGCACAGGTGCTGAAGGAAACCCTGGCACCGGAGGGCACATGGCATCCTCGGGAAGGAGATTTAAAAGCTGGGGACTTTGAGTTGTAATCACGGGGGTGGCTGACTCTAACTCAGAGAGAAAGGTTGACTGTGCTCCCACTGAAAGGTGGAGAGGGTGGCGTGACTGAGGAAGTACCCTCACACTGCAGATGGGTGAATGCATGTCTTGCTAATTCTCTGCTTTCAGATACTTTTCACCATCACCTTCTGGCTCCTGCTCAGGCAGCATCTCACAGAGCAGAAAGCTCTCCGAGAAAAGGAAGCTCTTTTGTCTGAAGTCAAAATCGGAAGCCAGGAAAGTGAAGAAAAAGGTAACTGGCATGTGCGGTGTGTGACTGAGATAAGGGCCCCGGGGACATAGCGGCATCTCTGTGCTCTGCCCCAGGGAAGCCAGGCACTACGTGAGCGGATAAACGAGGTTTCTGGTGCTCAGTTCCTGCACACAGGGCGTCTGCAGGAGCTTCCCACTTAGGGAAGCTCAGAGATGTTCACTGGGTTCTCCAGGGTCAGGCTGCAGTGAGGGTTAGGACCAAGAAATGGACTCACATCTCCTCCTTTTCCAAAACAACTCAACCACAGAGTCGGAAAAGAAGGTGATGTCTTGGTGATCACCTCTGGAGTTTTAGACCTGCTATGTGGGTAGTGCTCATCCCTGCTGGATATACCGATAAATGCAGTGTTACGTTTGTGAAACGGCTTGGAGACCATTAGTGAGGTAGGCAGACTTCTCTCAGAAAAGGAGGCTGTAAATACAAAAGCCAGGCTGGTGCCTTTATGATGAACCCAGTAAAGATGAGAAAACCAACACAGACCAACTCATCTTTTTCCTCATAGTTTCTCATTGAGGCCCACATGTGGAGTTGTTTTTTAGCCGCTAAAATCTGTAAGAGTTACATCTTGACTGAGTTTGGACGTCTCTATGACCAGAGGGATTCAGTTCACCAGGTACTTTATGTGAAGAATAGATCATGTAAGATCAATAGTTGCTCTGACCCCTCACCTCCCTTGCATTCCCCTCACTCTGGGGACTCCTGGTCACGTCAATAAATTATTCAAATTGGAGGTCACCTTGGTAACGAGAAGATGAGTCCTCTGTATTAGCATATTTTAAAGTAAGACCAAATACGCTTTTAATTCCAATGCACAAAACTATTTGAGCCTCAGTTAAATTACAGTGATTCTTCAAACCTAATTTAAATCAAGTCATATTTGGCTTTAACTCTTACCCTTTTAGTTCTTTCAAAGCAGGCTTTTTGGTTAAGATTGTTACCATTAACCCAGATTCAGTAAAACACAGCCAGGATCGTCCACAGCCATGTGACTGTCAGAATTTGAAATTGACATCATAGTTTTGATTTGTGTTGTTTGTTGCCTATGTATTTTTCTAGATCCCGCAGTCATTGCAGCTGTCATCGCATATTGGAAGTGAAGTGGGTGTTACAAAAAGATTAGTGTAGCAATATTACCAGATGTCTTTCTTTAAAACTCTGATTCAGGACGGTTAGGGAAACTGACTATGCTGAGTTAGGTGCATTCTACCTGGGGTGGGAGAACACTCTGAATTACCCAGATCGCGCAGTGACGCGTCCGACACACGCTCAATGTCACACCCACATCACACCCGGTCAGCGGGAGGTTCGGTTCGGGGGACTGGCTCGGCTTCATGGCATCATCTTCTGTTTTAAGATGAGGAACACGACGTCCAGGTGGAAGGGGAGGCCCAGCAGAAGGTGGAGGAAGAGGAAACGAAGGAGGAGAAGCAGGAGAGAAGGCAGGAGGAGGAGGAGGAGGAGGAAGGCGGCCAGGACGTCATGAACGTGCTGGGGAACCTGGTGGTGGCCGTGTTCATCAAGTACTGGATCTACGTCTGTGGCGGGATGTTCTTCTTTGTCAGCTTCGAGGGCAAAATCGTGATGTACAAAATCATATACATGGTGCTGTTCCTGTTCTGTGTGGCCCTGTATCAGGTGGGTGGGCGGTAGCCCTCTGTCTTTCAGTCCTCACATCTGTCCAGCAGTGTGCCTGAGCTTCCTCTGACGGGGTCCTGTTACCAGAATCTCATGAACGTGTCATCTATGTTCTGTTTTTCTTCTTGGGGGGCAGGTGTGGTACTTAGGTTTATTAATTAATTAACGTTTTTAATGGAGGGACTGGGGGTTGAACCCAGGACCTGTGCGCACTAAGCACGTGCTCTGCCCCCGAGCGGCGCCCTCCCCCTTCGTTAATGTGTCAACCTGACGTAGTTGATGAGACCGAGCATCACCCGCCAGGGGTCCTAAAATGAGACATGGCTGTCTTCCACCCGTTCACTCTTTTAAAATGTTAGGTTCTTAAAAAGTCAGAAAAAAAAAGTTGTCTTTCAAAAATTAACAAAAGAAGCCTATACAGCTGGATTGTATTTTTGAATAATAACTTAAGAACAGTGGCTGAATGATCGAAAACACTGCATGGTGCTCAGTCCATTTGTATTTTGGACTTCGGAATCAGAAAGCCGAGTTTGTGTGTGTGCGCGCGTGTGCGCGCGCGCAAACGTGTGTATAATGCGACAAGTGCTGCGGTTTGCGTGAACTAGAATTTATAAAACGTTAAATTAAAACAAGTTAGCCGCTGCACAGCTTCCATTTTAACTGATGATGGAAGGGAACCTGATGATAAAAACAGGTGTGACGGTAAAGTGTCCTTGCAGACAACCAGGGGAACAAATAGACCAACTATGAGAAAGAAAAGGAGTGTTACACGTGGAGGTGAAAGTGTCACAGCTGAAGTCAATAAAGTTCTGACATACTTTCTGAAATTCCGGGTAGATGGTCTCTCGTGAAAATCCACGGGCTTGTGGTCAAGAGGGATGTCTCCCGTGTCCTCGGTTTCACCTTCGTAGTCACATGGCATGAATTTCAAAAAGGAGGCCGTTCCCCCGGCAAGACCCACATGGCAGCGGCTGCCACCGTACATCCTGAAAGCCCCGTAGGCCAGGGATCACCGGGGCCTTACAAATATGGTTACTTCACCCTCGAGGAGGGCGCCAGCTCGGGGTGGTCCAGCAGCTTTGCCCAAAGACACAGTTAACAGCTGCTGGGAGAAACCGGTTCTAGTCCACATCCACCCACGTCTACGAGGAACAGAACCTCCAAAACCAGAAGTGAACTTGACCTTGTTTTCAAACATTTGTAGATAGAATCCCCCATCTTCCTTGAGGAAGCTGGATATTTTTGTGAATCTTCGATAAGCAATTTTTTTTCTAACTTGTTTTTCAACATCTGATTCACAGGTGCACTATGAGTGGTGGAGGCGAATCCTGAAATATTTTTGGATGTCCGTGGTTATCTACACGATGCTGGTGCTTATTTTTATATACACGTATCAGTTTGAAAATTTCCCAGGCCTGTGGCAAAACATGACTGGATTGAAAAAAGAAAAGTAAGCAGTTGTGGTGTTCCGCGGGGCGGAATGTGACAAACGGGGAACCGTGGATGCGTGTTGTTCACAACGTCTTTATGGGAGGTTTTAGTGGAGCACAATGTTGCCTCGGTCTGCCAGCCCCTCCAGGGCAGGACTCACATCCTGGCCATTTGGGGTCTCCTACCTGACCCTGAGCTCTTGGCGCACAGCAGGTGCTCAGTAAGACTCGGCTGAAAAGGGAGTCTTCAGCCTCCTGTTAAGGAAGTGGCCTTGTCTAGTGTCAGTTCCATGTGTGTCCCACAAGTGTTAGTGGCCGGGTCCCTGCAGCCCTGCCTTGTGTGCTCCTTACCGGAGCCCAGTTCGTCGTCCGCAGGCTCGTAACAGACAGCAGGGGCCTCTCCTCACAGGCACGGCCAGCGCTGAGATTCTGAGGAGTAGGCGGTGCCGGAGAAAAAGTGCCAGTGGACTGGTGGTAGTGAAGCTTGTCTTGTGCATGAAACGGATGGGACTCTAGCTTCTTCTGATTTGCTTCTGTCAGTTTGTGAGATTTGTTTAGGAATCCAACCAGAGCTGGGCACAGAGCCAAATGCCCAGAGGTGGTTAAGAGGAAAGCTTAAAAGGAAGGTCCCCCTTGTAAGGAGACTCACACGACTTTCACATCAATTCAGCAAGTGAGTCTTGAATGCCCCCCATGGGCCAGACGCTATTCTTCACCCAAGGATGCAATCAGAAGCAAGACAGACAGTCTAAGCCCCATGGAGTTTATATTCTGTGAGAGAAGACCAAAAGACAAACCAAAAAAAAAAAAACCCAATTCACGTACAAAGAAATCACTGTGATGCGTCTGTGAAGGAAACAGAAACAGGCCAGGTCGTGAACAGTGAGAGGACACAACCTGTATAGATGGAGTGGTCAGGTCAAGCTTCCCAGAGGAGGTGGGGCATCATTTAAACTCCACCTGAATAAGGAGGAGCTTGTCTTTAGAAAAGTGTGGAATTTGGGAGCTGGAAATGGAAGAACATTCCAGAAAAAGGAAATAGCAAATGCAAAGGCCCTGGGCCAGGCCAGAGCCTGGCAAGGGGGGGGAGCGTAGAGAGGGAAGAGGTGGGAGGGGCCGGCCAGGCACCCAGAAGTGCGTGGCTTGTAGGCAGTGGCATTTTGAAAAGTCTGAAGAACTCTTGCCTGGCTGAGGGAACAGTGACGAGTCGGAAGGCAGGAGTCGACACAAGACTGGTCAGCAGGGGTCCTGTGAGAGAAGGCGGTGCTTCACCTAGAACAGGAGGGCAGAGACAGAAGCCGGAGGGGGCAGATTCAGAGATGAGGCTACAGGAAACGTGAGTGGTGGAGCCACAAAGGCAAGCGAAGCACCCGGGGAGACGTCCTGACCTCGGCATCTCACACGAGGTAGACGGCTGTACCAGGGCAGCCAGCGTGGGGGCAGCGCAGCTGTCTTAGGAAAGCAGGGAAATGGAGAACACTGTCCTGAAGACACTCAGTGTGGGACCCTGAGAGACAGCCGGTTTCCAGCAGGCGTTTGCGTAGCGGAGCCCCCCTGGAGAAACCCAAGCTGTAACTGCACGTTTGCACCGTGGATGTGAAGGTGGAGCGAGGTTCCCGAGGGGGGGGGGAGACCAGCTAGAGGAGAGACTGCCTGCCGGGCCCGGGCCCGTCGGCACCCAGGGGTCCAGCCAAAAAGGAGGGGCTGGAGGGAGGAGGGGCAAGCAGGGCAGCGTGGGGTGGCCCTCAGAGGACGGCAGGCGGGAGTCCGCAAGGCCGGAGAAGCGGCCACTGACGCTGCCCTGTCCAGGGTGGGTTAGCTGCGCCGGAGGGGACAGAGCCACCCTGGGCTGAGGGTGGCCAGGGGATGCCAGCCGCAGGGGGGGGGAGGGGGGGGTCTTCATCCGCTGAGAAAGCTGCTTGCTCTTCGTCTTGCTTTGCTCGCAGGCTGGAGGACCTCGGCCTGAAGCAGTTCACCGTGGCGGAGCTCTTCACCCGCATCTTCATCCCCACCTCCTTCCTGCTGGTCTGCATCTTGCACCTGCACTACTTCCACGACCGCTTCCTGGAACTCACGGACCTGAAGTCCATCCCCAGCAAGGAAGACAGCGCCATCTACAGGTGAGCCCGCGCAGGGGGCAGCTGCCTCTCACTGCCTGGCAGGTAACCAGTAATCTAACTTAGCGTCTCAGCCCTGAACTTGCCATACGCGTGCGTGGGGGGGAAAATGGGGGAAGGTGTGGGACATTCGATGGCACGTTCTGAGGCAAGTGGCAGTGGTTTCTGGTGGTTAGCGCGGGGGCCTTGACAGCCGTGCGAGCTGGTTTCCGAGCAGCTGTGCAGACTCAGATTCTTCAGGGGTGGTGATGTGCTTTTTGCGTCCAGGCTGCTGATTGATTTGAGAACACTTACAGAATCCGGCTCACTCAGAGGATGAGTTTTCTGCCGCCCTAGCAGCCAGTCAGTCAGCCCTGTGAGTGAGAGCTCACTGCAGAATCCCCTTGCATCTTGGAAGGGAAGGGCCTCGGCTGAAGGCAGACACTCCTCCGTCTGCTAGTAACTGAAATAACACGTAAGGGAAGAACGTGAAGGCAGTGTTTTCTTTCACCAGCCCCTGTGGTTGCCTTCTCCGTCACTAAATACACATGGTTTACAGGTGGCAGACGGGCCATCGCTCTCCCTGGCCTGCGTGTTGAAGCCACAGTGGGGATCACTCGGCCCTCCGTCGACCCACCATGGGGACGCATGAGTGCCTGTCTAGCGAGCACTAATGCTGGCTTTCCTCTCTGCTTCACGCGACAGCCAGCGAGTCAGCTCCTGGGAAAACATTTGTGAAGCGAATAAGGGAGTGTCCTATGCCAAGCCCTTAGCTTACGTGGGCTCCCCAAACTCATTTCCCAAGGGGAAAAAAGTGTACATCCAAAGAAGATGAAGTAGCGTTTCATCACGCACCGTTCCCGAGAGAGCGAGCTGTCAGCGCTCTGCCCAGGTGGGGAGGGGACTGTGGGAGGACGAGCTTGCCCAGCAGAGCTCCCTGTGAGGACACAGGACGCTACTGGGGGAGAGGGGGTTCTGGAGGAGGAGGACTGCTCACGTCAAGGCATGGACCCCGTCTCCCCCACTGCTCCAGCCCGCGTCCCCCGGGCTGGGCCGGAGACGGAGGGACGGCGGAGGGTGCCGCGGTCTGAGCACCCCTTGACGGTGACCTCCCCAGGAAGACATAAAGGACCAGGCAAGAGTGGGCGTCGGCCTTCGGGACGGTCTAGGACCGCGGGGCTTCATTTCCGGTTCTGTGGAAGTCAGTTTGCTAGTAGCTCAGGGAGCCTGAGGGACTCACTCAAGGCCCGTGTTTTGGGATTTCCTGCAAGGTTCTAACATAAAAGTCCACAAAGCTTCAACCTGGAACGTCTGACCCGTGCCCCATCTTTTCAGGGACTCTTCCCCTTGTAGTTAGTCCTTTTCTTGCTAGTAGCTTCCACCTGATGGTGTTTTTATTCCCAAGAACCCCAGTAAATGACGGCATTCAAGTCAAAATGGTGCAGAAAGAGAGAGATTTTCAGAGTTGGGATCGACTGTCCTCTCTGCCTTCTCTGTTCTCGCCTCCTTCATAGATGCTTCCCCAAAAGAGGCTCCCAAGTTGGGAGGAACCGATGCGTTTCATGCCTCACGCAGGACCCCGGTGCCGCGGTCTCTGACTAGCCGGCCACGCGCTCCCTGCTCTGTGTGTCCCGGGCGCTCCGTGGGGGCGGGGGGTGGGGTGGGGGGAGGCCGCGGCAGCTGGTTGGAAGCAGTTTACTGCGTTCAGCCCTTCAGAGTGTATGAAGCGCTGCGGAGACGCTTCAGGCTACACCGATTCACTTACAAATTGAGAGAGTATCTGATGAGATTCTTACATGATATAGACTTAATAACAAGGCCCCAGCTATCCGTGGCTTATTTAAATACGCACCACCGCACTTTGTCCAGACTTGGTTTCATGCATGGCTCTGATGCTGCAGAAGCAGAATGACTTTTTTTTAACCTCAGTTTTAGAAAAACCTCAGAAAACGAAGTGTTGAATCTGGTTACTTAGGAGGATTTGATTTGATTTGATTTGATTTTTGCTGCTGGGGGAGGTGTGGGAATGAATTGTTGAGCTTGTATTTCACGGGGCCCACATCCTCTGAACATTTAGGCCGTGCGGGTGTCCAAGGGCAGTGTGAGCCGGGGGGGTGGGGTGTCGACGGAGAGACGTGGGACTGTCAAGCGCTTTCCTGACTCTGCTGATGTCGTGTCACCGCTGAAGCTCGCCGCCGGGGACTCTCGGGGGCAGGGACGTGTCGATGACGCCGTGCTGCCGAGCTGGCAGGACGCAGCCAGCCCGTGCTCTCTGGCTAACCGTCTCCTCTTTCTCTCTCCCTCCTGTCCCCCGCTGCCACCCTGTGCTTCCGTGTCTACGCGCAGCCATGCCAAAGTCAGCGGGCGCGTGTATCTAATAATCAGTAGGTGGGTACCTCAGTGTTTCCTCTCTTGCTTGCTTGCTTTTTTAATGGTCTCTTGGTGTGTTAAACCCTTGACTGTTCTGTAAATGAAAAACCGTGTCATCAGATAGTGGACGTGCTCTCCAGGTATGCTCATGGGTATATTTTGCAAGCCAAACTATTCGGTGTTGGGGCCAAATGGTGCCGCCCAGGGGTCTCAGAGGCTGCTGGGGGTCTTGAGCTGGTGCTCGGCCTCTGGTCGTGGTTCAGTCGTGTGTCCTACTAACGCATCCTTGGGTAGAACCAGCCCCAGGCTGGCCTGAGGGCTCCTCTCCCTCCTGAAGACATAATTGAGAGCTCAGCTCAAGACCCAGCTCCCCCGCAAAGACCGCCGACTGCCCGCTGGACCTCAGCTGCCCTCCCTCTGGTGCCCGGAGCACCGACTCCGACACCGGCCTCCCAGCCTCCTCCCCTGCTTTTCCCACCCACCCCCCCCCCCCGCCAGAGACCCCCGCCACTCAGGCCTGGAGTCCCCATCGGATCCACCTCGGGGCCCACATCTCACCGATCCTGGGGACCTAACCATCAGCCGACCCCCTGCAGCTGTGTTTAGTGGAGGCACTGGGGGTGGAGCCCAGGGCCTCATGGGTGCTAAGCGTGCTCTTCCCCCTGAGCTACGCCCGCCCTGTCAGGAGCTGTTTCCCAAACGAAGTGGTAACAGCCATGACAAGTCTATGGTTAACAACTTCTTCAAATGCACCTCTACTCGGAAGAGCCACATACTGAAGGGCGGCGTGTGACAGACGGCACCGGGTTCCGCTGCAGAGAAGGCAAAGCCCGCGCTGCCGTGGACACCCGGCACCCGGCAGGAGAGACACGCGCGGGGCGCCACACACACAGAGCAGGGCTGTCCCCGAGCACCCCAGGAGCATGCAGAAAGGGTCCCCTGGGGTCTGACTTGCCGAAAGCCTTCTTACTCTGTTAAGTAGGTGACTTAAAACGTCCACTCTGACAGTTCACGTCGTCAGTAACAAAGGCGGTGATGCAAGCAACAGAAGCATGTGTTTTGCGACAAATCCAGGTCACAGAATCACCTTTTGAGAGATTCCTTGGCTGTCTCTTCCGTTCTGTTTTCTCTCGAGTAAACTCCTGAGGCTGACGACCAGATAGCGAACCCTAGGAGGCAGACCTTCTAGCAGGGAGTGTCAAAACTTAGTGCATCCGTGCGACCTCTAAACAAGAAGAGTGAGCACTGGCCAGTTCCCTTTGGGTCAGTTTTGCTGACAGTGTGGGAGAGAAAAGTCAACCTCGGGCTTTTCGCTGTTGGGCAGAGAAATAAGGTAGAGACTCTGGCTAGAAAGGTCGAGCAGCTGTAGATATCCCATCCCTCTAAGCCTAAGGAACCACACGCTCTGTCTCCCTCCCTCTACATTTCTCATAATGTGTTTACCATGTGCTCTAAGAGCAGGTGGCTGGGGCACCAAAGAGGGCAGGAGTCGGTCTGATGGGTAGGGACGGCAGGGGCTGCCACACTCAGCCCCCAGATACGCGGGTCCTGCATCCATGGACTCAGCCAACTACAGGTAGAAAATATTGGAGAAACAAAAAAATTTCAGAAAGCTCCCAAGAGCCAAACTTGAATTTGCTGTGTGCAAGCTACTACAGGAGGGCGTGGGATGTCACTGACCCAGAGAGGATGCACAGTGTAGACGAGGGCGTGGGATGTCAGTGACCCAGAGAGGATGCACAGTGTAGACGAGGGCGTGGGATGTCAGTGACCCTGAGAGGAGCACAGTGTACAGGGGGGCGTGTGATTCTAAAAGTGCTTATGGGTTCTAGAATTTAATCTTAGCATTTTAGAACTTCTACTTTAAGGATTATTTACAAATACTACAAAGTGGCAAGAGAGTTCCTTTTCTCTAAGAGTCCAGTGAATGAGGTGAGTGCTGTGTACTTTAGAGCAGTTATAAATAAATGGAATTTAGACCCGAGGAGATTTTACAATGGTAGAATTTCCATTTTCTTTAATGGAAACTAGCTTAAGAGGTGTCTTTCCAAAGTCACTTCCTAGGACAGAATTAAACCTCTTCAACTCTCTATAATTTGTTTTTTCTGTTTCAAATAAGAATGTCTCTCCAGTGCATAGAGTCTGTTCACCAGACACTCAGGGACTCACAGGGCACACCAAGCACAAGGCTGCAGTTTGCAGGGAGGTGCACTGAATAAGGTCGGATTTCTGCTCTTGGGGTGGGGGTCCCACAAACAGTAATTAGGGTAAAAAGATGGAGACACAAATTGAGAAACACACACATAGTAGAGAGCTGGGGGGGGGGGAGGTGAGAGAGGGAGAGAAAATAAACGAGGAGAAATGACCTGCTCTCTCAGGATGTGAAGGAGAGAACCACTGTGTCGAGAAGCAGAGGATGGAGCTCAGAGCCGGGATCAGAATAAAAGCAGGACCAGAGTTACAGGTGTGGCTGAGACAACGCAAAGGGAAGGGAGTGGTCTTGCTGAGGGCAGAGATGGCAGCACAGTGGGATTTGAGGACATTGGGGGCGGGGCCCCTGGGAGCCAGCTCTCAGCCGGTGGATTTGGCGCCCCAGAGGGGAACGCCGCCTCGGCGGTGAGATCGGTGGAGTCACGAGTATTCCAAGTTTCTTTGCTGGGGGTTTCAGGGAACGTCTTTTACTAGAGTGTGGTGTTTGATTGAGTTTTTGAAAAAGCAGGTCTTTTAAAAATTTTGTTAGAGGGGACAGATCTAAGTGAAGTAGACCCCAGCTCTGCAGTGGCCCCCGGGCTCAGCCGGGCCGCGAGGGAGGTGACCGCTGCCGGCAGGGGGCCCGGCGTTGAGACTGTCAGACACAGAGTCCCGAGGAAGAAACGTCTGCCCAGTTCTTCTGAAGGGCCGTGTCCAGCCCCAGGCCTGCTAAGGGGTCTGCTGCGGGCAGACGCACGGCCCAAGTGTGGCGCACCCCCCACCTGCTGTGGCTGTGCCGTGTGGTCCCTCCAGCTCCACCTGCTGCCTCTGTGGGAAAGGGGGACACAGACTGTCAAAGAGCAAAGACGACCCGTCACGAGCAGAGGGTTCCTTGCCCCACGAGTGCTCCCCTGTTAAGCGCTGGGCGGAAATCACCTTCCTTTTCGCAGCTTCCTGGGAAGTAAGCACTGCCCTTCCACGTTACGGCTCAGCAAACTGAGACCTAAAAGACCCGATCAGGAGCTTGGCCAGGCCCCCGGCGGGTCCGATGCCTGGCTGAGGCTTGAGTCTCAGTCTTTCTGATTCGCGAGGGCCCGCTTTTCACACCGTTTTGTGTGGCCTGTGAAACACGCTGAGATAAAAGTGAAAGAAAACGGCAGGAAGATGGCAGGACTCACACAGTGTCTTTTTAAAGGAATAAAATCCAATCATGCATTGAAAATACTTCCATTTGTACACGTTTCATGCACTCGGGTGTTCTCCATGAAGTTCGCAGACTCCTAGGCAAGTGACAGCACCATACACGCCCCCCCTTCCTCTTTTTTCTTTTTTTGTCCTGCTTTGCAAGCTGGCGAGCTCGGGTGTCCCAGCTCCCACGGGCATCGTGCCACTGTTTTCTCGTGAGGAGGATGTCAGAGAGGAAGCACTTCAGGCCCAGAAGCCCCCCCCCGCCCCCCCCCCCACCTCCATCTAGTCCCAGACCCCTGGCACCTGGGACAGGTTTCCAGAAGTGCACCTCCTGGACTTCCTTCCAAGAGGTGTACTCGAATGCTCATTCCTGCGGTCAGCAGCCTCCCCTCCGTCCGCCCGGCACTTTCGGGGCCCCATTGCCGGAGGACGTTTCGTTGCGCAGCCAAAGTGGCGGCTATAGGAACAGCCTCATCTCTGCGCTCATTACTGGACAGTGGTTTTCTTGTCAGTCTCCAGTCCCGGTAGCGTCCAGGTAGACGTCAGAAATGGCGGTACTTCCGCACTACAAGCTGCACATTCCTGTCATAAGGGAAGTGTCTTCTCGCTTGTAAGGTGCCTTCCCCAGCAAGCCCGGAAGGGAACACAGAAATACCGACAGGTGTGCAGCACCTGACTGCCACCTCGGTATCTTTCAACATGTGGGACTCCTGACAACACAGGGCAGGAGACGAGGTCCCTGAGGTCTGATGAGCAGGCCTGCTGGAGAAGATGCGGGACTGCAGCTTCAGGAGTGGGGAGCCTTCCCAGAGGCGGAGGGCAAGCCTTCTGGCCTGAGCAAGCAAAGCGCACCCCAGCGCGATGTCTTCTGTCACCCTCAGAACGTCCTCTCCTCATCAGATTAACAGCCCGTTTCCGACGTTCCGCAATTACCTGCTTGGCACCCTGTTAAAGAGAATTACTCTGGAAGGACGAGCTGTCTGAAAGTCTGTGGGTTTATTACAAATTCACTACGATAGTCACTCAACATCACAGGTATTGTAAATGTGAAACCAGCAAGTTGCACGTGACCTTAAGATTTTTATCCACCCAGACGTCCTCATTTTGTTTTAAAAAAAAGGTAAATTCCGGAAAGGTTAATTAACTTACTCGGAGCCCACACTTGCACAAACACAGTGACATTACTCAGTGTCCACCCTGTGACAGCCAGGCCGTGACGTGTGGGTTAATTATCGCAGGTGGAGAAACCAGACCGTCTCCTAACGCCTGCTTCACTACCCACAAATGTTCCCTCAGACGCTTGTTTGAATGTGAATGAAAAAATATACTTAAAATAAAAGGTCAAGCAAGAGCAGGCTTGTTACTACCCATGGAACGCGAGCCGCCGCCCAGGCCCCCCCCGAGGCTGTAGCCCCCGCCCCGGGCGGGGCTCGCAGCCTCCTCTCAGGACCCGGGTCCAGCCGCTGGCATCCTGCCCTCGGGTGGGGGCGGGAGGCAGGCTCCTCACCCCTGCCAGCGCCAGCCTCCGCTGCGTCTGCTTCAGGTGGTGGCAGGATGGGAGCGGCCTGTGCCAAGGCTGCTGGAAATGCCCTGTTACCTGAGAGGTTAGGAAATCCTCTTTCAAATGCGATTGACTTGATTGCTGCGGGGTGGTTTGCTGCCTTCCTTGAAAAGCATGACGTGATTTGCCCCCACGGTCTGAGTGTCCTGTCCTCTACAACTGCAGCCGCGTCCATCTCAGGCCGGCTGCCGAGCGCAGGGCCCCCAGCCGGAGCACGCTGTCCGCACCTGCCCCGGGATGTGCTGGGCGGAGGCCTGCTGCAGCCGCACACAGGAGCGCGATAGTGATGATCTGTAGCATGATGTGTGATCTCTGACTCTCCTTATAATTCTTCTGTTCTCATCTCCTCTTTTTCCTTTCCACTTCAATTACTTTGAGCAGCATCAAGAAAAAATTACCAATCCACCAAAATGAGTAAGTCCCCCTGTGAAGCCATGAAATGCTAGCTCACATGACGCCATTTCATGCTTCTGCGGCCTAAACTCTGACCATTTTCTCCTGCGGGGAAATGTCAAGTTTAGGTGTCGATAGCTCTCATGACCGACTAATCACTCGAACCTGAATTGGAAAAGCTAACCGAACCTCACCAAATTGACAGTTCATTTTTAGAAAGAGCTTTAAAAAGTAAAAAAGCGCCTAGACGCTCGCAAGCCCACCTGCCAGGCCGTGTCGTGCACTGATTTCCATTTCGTCTGTCCTCCTCCACGAGCCCCTCGCTCGCGTGTCCCAAGCCCCTCGTGCCCTGACTCCCTGCTCTCTGCCGGCAGACTGGCCCACCCCGAGGGAAGCCTCCCCGACCTCGCCATGATGAACCTGACCGCCCGCCTGGGGTCGGCGGACACCAAGCCGCTGGCTGGGCCTGGGGAGGGGAAGCCGGGGGGCTGCCCCGCCAAGGCCAAGAAGAGTGAGCCCGGCAAAGACAGCGAGGATGAGGACGACGAGGACGAGGAGGAGGAGGCGTCAGGTGAGCTGCCCGCTAGCGGGTGCTGGCTGACGGGCGGCGGGAGTGAAACTTGCCCCGAGTGGGTGAAACGAGCGTGCGCTGGACGCAGGCTGTGGTGAAGGGAAGCGCATTCACTGCGGCGCCAAGCGGGGCGAGCGGGCAGCTCGTGCTTAGAAGACCCAGCTGCCCGGTGGCTTTCAGGGAAGGGTTTTAAAGGCGAGGTCGGGGAGAAGGTTACCGGTGCACGTCAGTCCGTGGACCTTCTCATAGGCTGGTGTTGAGGTAACTGGGAGGTGACATCATTACCCTTCGGGCTCCAAGCAGTCTGGGGTCCGCGTGCTGGGGGTCAGCGTGCAGCCAGCGTCTCCACCTGGCGGGGGTTTCAGCGCCTGCAGAACGAATCAAGGGTGCAGCTCAGGGTGTGACCTGCAGCCCCTGGGAAGGAGAAACCAGGTCCTTGGCTTTGTTTCAAGGCTGAACCATTGTGCTTGCCTGTCTTCGCTCGTGTCTGCGTGTCCCCCCTTCTCTGCTTAGCTCGCTCCTGGGGCCCAGGGAAGGCCTAGGGGGCTAATGCTTTTCTACAAACGAGAGGCGGGGGACACGCGGGGTTCTGTCCCCAGAAGGGCCCACGGGATCCTGCGTAGCTTCCTTTAGTCTATTAGCTTCCAGGAAGTTTGGGAGAACTGGAGAGCATAGCCTTTGGGGTGACGCTCTGGGGCTGTGACGGTCATTCGCTGCCCCGGCGCTGTGTGCGGACGGTCCCTCCCAGAGGCAGGCTCCTCCCAGGGCTGGCCCTTCACCCAGAAGCGCCCCCTGCGCTGCGCGATGTGTCCTCCTCCAGCGGAGAAGCGTGAGCCCTGGGGGCCGAGGGCTCGGGACCAGGCCTGTCTCGCTGCCCGAAGGCAAGTGCGAGCTTTACTTACAGTGACGTCTCACCCTAACTTGGGCCGCACCTGCTCCCTCCGTACCTGCCACCCCCGCCTCTGAAGCGTGCCCAGGTAGGGCCTGACCCTCGCGCTGACCTGCCACCCGAGTCACTCTGTGAATGAGTAAAGCCTGGCAAACTTTCAGAACCAAGGCCGTCACTGCGGCGCCACCCCAGCCGCATCAGGAAGCCACTGCACACAGGGACCCCAGTCTCAGCCCGTGCAGGGCCGTGAGCTTCTGTCCGCAGGGGGCAGGGCGTGCTGGTTGTGCAGGGCTGTGAGCTTCTGTCTGCGAGGAGGGGGGCATGCTAGTCCTGGAAGGCCCCGTGGGGCTTTCCTTCCAGGGAACCCAGACTGACCTTCCGGGCAGAAGCCTGGGCCAAGGCTGCAACATAATAAGGTAGAAATACACAAGGTAGAAAGCGGAAAACAACTAATTTGATTAAAAGCTGTCACTGGGGTGAGTCTGGGCGCACTTGGTGGGCTGTGGCCGGGGGTTCAGGCCCAGAACCAGGGTCCACTCTCAGGCTCTTCCCGGGTGGCGGGGGAGGGCTGGCGCCTTGCCTGCCCCCTTGTTAAGCCCCAGGAAGGGGACTGGCACGTACGGGAGCACTGTTTTGGCAAGAAAAGTGTCATTTAGAGGGAGCTCAGCTACTTAATATTTGGGGTAAATTAGGGAATTATATCCCTCAGCCTCAACGGTAAATAAAGTCGACACTGTTTTTCACATAAATGTAATAAGAAGGTGCGTGATAGCAGTGCTGTGGTGTCTCCGTGTCAGCGCGTGACGTCCGTGTCCTCACGGTGGGATCCGTGGGCCCCCTTCCGCCAGATCGAGGCTCTTGGATTCGTCCACTCTGGTTGTCTTGCAGTTTCTCATTACAGTCGGAACAACACGAGATAAGCTCTAAATAATAATTGTGCGCGCACGCACACACACGCCCCCTTTGCGTTGCTGGGTGCGTTCCCTGCGTTGCAGATCTGAGGAACAAGTGGCACCTGGTGACCGACCGGCTGACGGTGCTGTTCCTGAAGTTCCTGGAGTGCTTCCACAGGCTGCAGGCGTCCCTGTGGTGGGTCCTGGAGCTGCACATTGTCAAGATCGTGTCCTCGTACGTCGTCTGGGTGTCCGTGAAAGAGGCAAGTGAACATCGGCGTCCTTCCAGCCTCACAGGCAGCGCCGCGCCGCCTCCCTTCCCCGGGTCTCCCTGACTTTTCAGGTGTAATTCCCAGCACATCGGGGCACCAGGGTCTGAGACGGGCACACACTAGGCGCTCAGTAAAGCGGAGGACAGCGTCCTGGGAAGGGGGACAGACCTCAGGGCCCCCGGTATCTGCCATTTTCTTTAACGTACATTCCGTGAGATTCTCATCATCGGGGGCGCGAGGAGACCACAGCCAACCACTGCGTGAAGGACCACAGTGGTTGGGACCTTCCCTGAGCCCCAGTTTTCCTGTTTGGAAAGCGATAAAAGACAGAAGCCCCCCTGACCGGGCCTGTCCACGCTGATCCTGCTTGCTTCTCTGTGACAGTGGATCCTGGTGACCCTCGTCCTCGCAGCGCTCCCCTCTCTGGTTTCCGAACCCGCACTTTCCAGGCCCCTTCCTCTCTGGTCACCAGCTTTGCTCGGGGGCCTTCGGGCTCTGTCCGCATCCCCTCCTCTGACTCTGCATGCTCCGTGGGTGGCGGCCGGAGCTCCTGTGTCCCGCGTGCCGTCCCCGTGCAGCGGGTCGTGCGTCTGGAACTCCAGCCCCATCTCTCCAAGTGACCGCTGGGCAGGACCTCGGCCTCGAGTGTCCCAAAGCGCCTTCCACGTTTGCTACTTGTCGTGTTGTGGCGTCTCTGTAGTGGGCGGGCCAGTCCTCCTCCAGCAGTGCTTTCATCCTCGAGCAGCTCTGAAAGGCGGCTCTTCTCCCCTAAAGCCTCTGCGCTTAGTGCTCACGGCACTGCCTTGTCCTGGAGGCAAGCAGGTAACGCACCGCAGAACTGCCACCAGCGTGGAGCTGCCGTGTTGCTGGTTTCGCAGCCCCGCGAGCCAGGCCGGGACGCGCAGCTCCGTGAGCGCCTGTGCTGGACACACGTTCAGTTTTACCAGCCGCATGCTCGCAGTTACTCCCCCTGATAGCACGGAATGTTTCTGTGACCTCGGTTTAGCCATATCCAGAGACGAGGGTGACAATATTGAGAGTAAGTGAGGATTTTCCAGGGCTGAGTGAGATGGTGGTGCCTCCAGACCGTTCAAGGGACTGTGAGCCGTGAGGAAGGCTTGGAGATGAGTGGGCGTCTCCCCTGATGGATAAACACACTCACAGGCTGACCCCTTCCCTCCTTGCAGCTGCCCCACCCCAGGTCCTGTCTCCGACGCGGACGCCCCTCCTCTGGGGGCACTGGTGCCCCAGTCAGACCCTGGGAGGCGTCCCTGTGCGTCCTCCTTCACCCCTACCCCCGGCCACCTCAAGCCAGCTGACTTCACCTCCCACCTCTGCTGCGCTGGCCTGGCGTCGCCCTGTCACTGTCCTCCTGGACGACTGCAGGGTGTGTGAGCTGGTCTCCTGACCTCGGGCCCAGCCCGCAGACGCACCTGCGCTCTTCAGTGACGCAGTCTAAATGAAATGCCATCTTTCCTTGGGGTTCCCCAGTGTAAAGCCCTTTGTGGCTCTGCTGCCTGCACAGGGGCCCATGCACAGGACTTAAAGGGCCGCGGAAACACGGCCCCCAGCTGCACCTCCAGCCTCACCTTCTGCTGTGGCTCAGTACTGCCAACTCCAAAATCACCAGTTGCTTGGGGTCACCTGCCCCCACCACGCTGCTTCCTGCGCTCCTGCCTCCGCCTGTACATCCTTTACCTGGAACGCCCTTCTCCCTCTGTTGGCCTGGCTAACTTCAGGCACCCTTCAAGGGCCGGTGCAGGTGTTGCCTCTTCCAGGGGATGCTTCCCAGTGCTCCAGGTTAGGCCGAGGACCCCTTGTGGGTCTGGTCCCAGGAGCCTCTGCGTTGCCCGGGGCCACGTTAGTAGACGTCCTCCGGCTACAACCTGTCTCTGCTCCGGGCAAGTCTCTTGGCCCCAAGGGCGTGGCCTGGGAACTCAGTCAGTTTGATTCACCGAGTGGAGCCGGACAAATCAAGTTGCCACATTTTGTAGATGTCGAGCTATATTACGTATTTTTGTCCCCAGGTGTCTCTATTCAACTACGTATTTCTGATTTCTTGGGCTTTTGCTCTGCCGTACGCCAAGCTGCGCCGTCTGGCTTCGAGCGTCTGCACGGTCTGGACGTGTGTGATCATCGTCTGCAAGATGTTGTACCAGCTGCAAACCATCAAACCTGAGAACTTTTCTGTTAACTGCTCCTTGGTGAGCCTCAAAGACTTGGGGGGACTTGCTGACTGGGGAACCCACGTCCCCAGGCATGGGCTGTTGGGCCCGAGTCAGCTGGGCCGCAGGGGTGGAGCCTGGGCCCTGGTCTCTTCCGAAGCTGGGGTTTCCCCCTCGAGTCGGGGTCCCCGCCCCACCCGGCACGTGCCTGTGCACAGGGCCGCAGGAGACGAGTCTGAACTCGCCTGAGCGGAGGCGCCACTTCTTACTCCCCTGTCTCTTTTCAGCCAAATGAAAACCAAACGAACATACCCCTCCAGCAGCTGAACAAGTCCCTGCTCTACAGCGCCCCCATCGACCCCGCCGAGTGGGTCGGCCTGAGGAAGTCTTCCCCTTTGCTTGTCTACCTGCGGGTAAAGTTTGGCCTCATCCTCCTGAGTCTGTCTCTGCGGGGTTAACGTCTGGACCCTTTCCCTGGGGACCCAGTCTCACCCGTATAGTAACCTCACCCTCTTACGTGGCGTTTGCAGTCACCTGCAGCACAAATGACTGAATATTCAGAGCAGTATTGCATTGCCCTGAAAAGAGATTCATCCAGTGGTCTGAGATTAATTGAATAAAGCATGACAAATTTGGTCACTGGAACGTTCTCAAAGGTTGCAGCAGAGACAACATCAGACACCGAAAGGTGCCCAAGACATGCTGCCGAGTTGGAGGGGAAAAAGCAAACTTCAAAACGCCACACCTACCATCCCCTTTAGACACAAAGAAGAAATTGTGTAAATCATACCAAATGGTCACCAGCGATTATTTGAGAAGGAGGGGTGGCATTATGAGCGATCTTTTGCTCTGTAAATTCTCATTCTTTACAGAGTCTAACAAAGGGCGTATGTGGGGTTTGGAGGAAATTAGATAGAAAGAGCATATCTGTGAAAAGAGGATTTTGACTGCAAGTAGCTGCAACAAACAAGGGGCGGCGGTGCGGTTCCCGTGAGCCACAGCGCGCTCTGCTGGGCCGTGCTGGCCGTGTGCTTAACACGTGTTCTCAGCTCCTGGGATCTTAAGGTGTACTAGACATCTCATTTTCCTTTGCATAGCTTTCATCTCACGTGGCAGAGACTGTTGGTAAAGTAGGAACAATGTCTGCCATTAAAAGGTGCAAGGATAAAACCAGCTTGGATCTGAAGAGGGTGACCAGAGTAGTGTCTGGCACATGAAGGTTAACTGTGTCCTTATTATCATCATTACCACCATTATTATTCTACGGTATAATCCACACATTTTCCCATCCACTGCTCTTCCCAGCCAGATTTTGGAGGAGCTCAAAAATTTCCCCTCTAATGTGAAGCCCCGTCCTCCAGCTCAGTCTGTCTCCCAGGGGGTCCCTGTAGATCACTGTACAGGTGTTTCTCGCTTTTAGTTGCACAGAAGGTTGGCCCGCCCACCCCACCCCACCCCCGAGGTCCCAGGGCACTGCTTCCTGTGCAGGTGTGTACTTCCCAGGAGCAGGAAGGGCCATCGCCCGTCTTCGGTCTGGGCATTGTAGATCCTGTTAGTGAGGAAACCAGCCTGCTTGGCGCATTACACGCAACTCCACCCTTGTGACCATAGACAGGGAGAGCGAGCCTTGAGTCCAGGACTGTATTTTATGGAGGCAGGATTTTACACAGCGCTGTCCTTTTAGACGTCCAGGCAGTTCAGAGCCGGGCTGCTTTAGGTGACTGCGTGGCGGCGCACGGCCTCAGCCCCGCTGTTTCTGGCTTGCAGAACAACCTGCTGATGCTGGCCATCCTAGCCTTCGAGGTCACCGTCTACCGCCATCAGGAGTACTACCGGGGCCGGAACAACCTCACCGCCCCTGTGTCTAAGACCATCTTCCACGACGTCACCAGACACCACCTGGACGATGGGCTGGTCAGCTGTGCCAAGTATTTTATCAACTACTTCTTCTACAAGTTTGGGCTGGAGGTGGGTTTCCTTGCTCACCTGTTTTCTTTCTCTTTTTGGTGAAAATTCTAGTAGCTGCTTTGCAGGGCTGGGTCGGGGACAGACCCTGGGGCTTCCTTGCATATCTCCACACCCTGATCTCTGTCTCCTCGGGCCCAGGGAGGAGGCTCCACCAAAGGGTTGGCCTGGCCTGGGTTGAATCTTTCCAGGACCAGGTGCCGGTTCCGCTGCTCTGCGGTGTGAGGTTGGCCCCTGGACCTCTGGTCTTACAAACGCCCAAGTGGCCGTTTTGCGCATTCTGAATGTGGGGCCTCGGCCGGCCGTTCTGACCTGATGTGGTGGTGGGCCTGTCCCTGGGGAGTGTATTTGGAACAGGGATGCTTCAGGAGAGCTCACAGCCGCCATCCTCTCCGCCACTCAACGTGGTTCTTAGTCACCGTGACCTGGTCAGTCTTCCCGGTGGAAGCCCTGTGTCCAGCCCTCTGTCTTAGTGGCGAAGACGCCCCCAAAGAGGCAGAGCAGGCAAACGGCGGGAGCGCAGGTCCCCCGCCCACTCAGGGCGCACCCCTGACCCCACTCCCCTTCCCTGTAAACCCGACTCTCTGCCTCTTCTCATCCTCACACAGACCTGTTTCCTCATGTCAGTTAACGTGATCGGTCCAGCGGATGGATTTCTACGCCATGATTCATGCCTGCTGGCTGATCGCCGTCTTGTACCGACGCCGAAGGAAGGCCATCGCAGAGATCTGGCCCAAGTACTGCTGCTTCCTGGCCTGCATCATCACCTTCCAGTACTTTGTGTGCATCGGCATCCCGCCCGCGCCCTGCCGGGGTGAGCGGTGCCGCGGGAGGGGGTGGGGGAAGGGGGCGCCCCTGTGAATGGGGGCACGGGCCCTGACCTCTCCCCCCGCCCTCCAGATTACCCCTGGAGGTTCAAGGGCGCCAGCTTCAACGACAACATCGTCAAGTGGCTGTACTTCCCAGACTTCATCGTGCGGCCCAACCCCGTGTTCCTCGTCTGTAAGTGCGTGTCCTGGGAGGTCTTTGGTTACAGGTGCAGTGCGGGTGGAGAGGACAGAGAAGGCCGGACGTCTGCGTCCTGGGCTTGTAAAGAGAGGAAGAGGAGTGAGACTGCTCAACGGCCCCTCCAGGCCTGGGGAGGGTACCTGCCCGCAGACGTTGTCGGGTGGCAGGTCGCAGAAGACCCATCTCAGCCCCTGATGCCTTCACTCTCTGATGGGTGGACAGGGTCCTGGGACGGCCCCCCGAGCACTGGGCGCCTGCGGCCCCTCCCGCACCCCCGTGTGGGTGGCGGGGGCGGGGCGCTGCCTACAGCCCTCCTGACGCCCAGAGGGCGGGGAGGGGCTCATCCCCCACTGCTGTCTCGCCAGACGACTTCCTGCTGCTCCTGTGTGCCTCCCTGCAGCGGCAGACCTTCGAGGATGAGAACAAGGCCGCCGTGCGCGTCATGGCGGGGGACAACGTGGAGATCTGCGTGAGCCTGGACGCCGCTGCCTTCAGCCAGCACAACCCTGTCCCGGACTTCGTCCACTGCAGGTAGCCCTCCCCCGCCCCATTCTCTCCCAGTACACACACAGGAAACTGAGCGGCCTCGGGGCAGGACGGCACAGCCCTCTGGAAGCCGACTTCCCGATCAGCCTCCGTCCTCCCTGGACACCCCTCGGCTGCTCCGGAGAGCAGCCAGCTGCCCCTTTACCCCAGGACAGACACAGGGTCACTCCCTGCCCCAGGTCCCCGAGGCCCCTCCCCAAAGCGTGCTGGCTTGGTGTCTCCCTGTCATTCTCTCAAGCTCAGCTTGCTGAGTTCTGAACCCAAAGCAGTCGGGCCAGAGGAGCAGAGGCCTGGGGCTCCTGGAGGTGGGATTAGCAGCTGCAGGCAAGGAGGGGAAACGCATGGAAACACACAGCGCGCTCACACACACGCACGTGCACACAAACACACTCTCACTCAAATACGCCCTCGCCCAGTTTCATGCTGCACGCCTGGGGGTGGGAGTCCTGGGGCCGTCAGGTACCGCGCCTGCGCCGCGCCCCTCGCTCCACCTGTGCGGTGCTGGGATGCCAAGACACAGCGTCTTAGTCGCTCTCCTTCATGTGCGGATGAGTGTGGTGTATTTCATGACAAAACTCATGCAAACATGTTAAAATGTTGAGTATTTTACTTTAAAAACAGTGAAGCTCCAAAGTTCGCTTGCCTGACACTGGGCCTCTAAGGTACGACTGATTCCCCAGCGACGCTGGACAGCGTGGCACGTGTTTGGTGGAAGGATTCCTTATTAAGTCCCACAAAATGCCACGTCGTGTATCGAATATCTGGCCTGTTACTGGTTCTTCGGCACTTCTCCTCAAACCAGGAAAGAGAACCAAAGCGAAACCTCCGCATTCGCTCTGATTAAGCAAATGCAGGTGGGGCGCAGCCTGGAAGCATGGCTTCTGTCAGCCAATGTCCCAGGCCCGGGACCCCCAGCAGCTGCTTCTGCTGCAGCAGGTCACAGGCCCTTGTGGCGGCCTCACCTCCTGTCAGGAGGTCACAGTGGAGGGCCGGCCCCCACCACAGGGCCCTTAACTGGCCCCGGGCGGTGCGGAGGGAGTGTCGGTCAGAGCCTGGAGCTGTGTGTCTGCTGTCGGGGTGACTTCTCATCTGAAGGAGAGCTGGTCATCCCAGGTGGAACCTGTTTGTTGTCCTCTGCTCACTCCCAGTTCATGGGCAGGAATCCATTCTCCGCCGCCCTCTTGCTCTGGGAAGTGTCTGTGTCATGGAATTTCCTCGGCTGCATGAGTCTTTCTGGCTCCTTAGGAAGACAGAGAGGGCCTCTGAGTACTTGGTGGTAGGCAGAAAAGCTGGCTGCCTGTGGGAGGTTAGGCCTAAATTTGATGATGTTAAACACATGCACGGTGTTTTCCCGTGACCTCCCCGTCCGTCCCTGCCAGGGCGGGGCCTCCCGTAGACCAGGCAGCGTGTGGTGATGGGCGAACGCAGGGCTCACAGCTTCCAGGTGGAGGCAGGTGGACCGCGCAGCCCTGCTCCCTTCCCGGGCGAGACGCCCTGGCAGGCCCTGCGTGGTGGTGCGTGGGGCCGCCCCTCCACAGCCCGGTGTCGCTTCCAGGTCGTACCTGGATATGTCCAAGGTGGTCGTCTTCAGCTACCTGTTCTGGCTCGTGCTCACCGTTGTCTTCATCACCGGCACCACCAGGATCAGCGTCTTCTGCATGGGCTACCTGCTGGCCTGCTTCTACTTCCTGCTCTTCGGGGGCGACCTGCTGCTGAGGCCCATCAGGGTGATCCTGCGCTACTGGGACTGGCTGATCGCGTACAACGTCTTCGTGATCACCATGAAGAATATTCTGTCAGTAAGTGGCTCCCCTGGGGATCCCACGCGCGGTCCAGTGTAAGTCCGGAGATCCGTTCTGTGGTTGTTAAAAGCCCAGGGTGCATCGCGCTGCTCTCTTAAAAGCCCCAGATGAGATGCTCGCAGTTCAAACGACCATTTATTTTTCTTTGTTTTGCCATATTAAGTGGAATCCTTTGGGCTCATTTCCGTCCTCTCAAGGTCACACAACCAGAGGATACGTATTCGTAGGCATAAACTCTAGAATGTATTTTTTAATTTAAAATTCCATCCCCCTCCGAGGAACGATTTGTCATTCCTCCTGCCATGTGCGACAATGTGGCCCTTTTGTGAGTTGAATCAGTCGTGGAATTGCTTCAAAAATTATATCTATCAGGTTGGCTAAAAGCAACTCTCTTACCTAGAAAGAGCTGTGGAATGGAGTGTGGACCGCTCTGTGACTCTCTGGGCTGGGATGAGGAGGAACAGGAGAGTGAAGCAGGAATGTCATGAACCCATGAGACGTGGGAGACACCGAGGAGGCGGCAGCTTTGCAGCTCCTCTGAGCCTCTGAGTGTCAGGACAGAAATCAGCCAGAACAGCGGAGGGTTGAGGCAGACCCCTCCCCTCTGCAGAGTGTGGCTGCTGCGACGTTAAACAGCCATGTTGCAGGGCACCACATGGCCCCTGACCTGGTAGACAAACTGCCCACGAGTCATCCCAAAGTCCCATGAAATCTTTCAGGCCACAAAGATACCTTTTCAGCTCCTTACTGTGTGAGCAGGTGAACAGCCTTCCCCGAGCTGAAGGAGTCACATAGCCCGAGCTTCCCTTCACCCAGCGCCTGCCGCCCGCAGGCTGTAGCTGCCGGTACATTAGATGAGCAGGTGCGTTAGAGGAGCAGGTGCATTAGAGGAGCAGCAAGCCGCGGCTTCCTGCTTCTACCCTTCCCGGGACTGAGAGATGAGCTCGCCTGGCAATTCCGCTGGAAAGCACTTGACTGTTTTTGTTTTTTTTTTGGCACGTGTGTTGCTGTGTTCGGAGGTCTTGGGACACCAAATCTGTATGTAACCACTAGTATGTTATTTGAAGAATTTATTTTGTCTACAGTCCGTTAACATGTTAAGTTTCTAGTTGGTAGTAAAAAGTGATATTTTGCATTAGTTCAACCCCACTAGCATTTGTTTGCATGTGGGGGTGTCCTGAGAGTTGTAGGAGGAGACAGGACATGGGATTGCCCTTCATCCTAAAGCCAGTCCGCTGGGGAGCGATCTGTGGCTGGAGACTGATCCCCACAACTGTTCCTGAAAAGTGCGTGGCTACAAAGCTCACTCTCTCACTCATTGATTCGCTCACTCACTCACTCATTCGTAAGCCTGTGTTGCAGATCTGTGCTCCGCTGGGCACTGTTTTGTATCTTGAAGAACTGGAGTTGAGCAGTACTCAGGTTTTACCCTTGAGGAACTCACATTCCAAAGGAGAAAATAGACTTCCTTATAAATAACTTTAGTACAATCTGTTAAAGCTAATTATCACAACATTTCAGGAAAACAGCACGAAGCCAAATTCCTACTACCTTCTATAGATAAGCTGGAAAGAGGCTTCCTGGAGGCGATGCCTTTTGAATCCATCAGAAACTTGAAAGACAGATTCAGTGATGTCCAGGGAGACAAGGCAGGGAGGATGTTCCCTGAGGAGGAGGCTGTTTTCCCCACCTTGGGATGTGGACTTAACCATGACCGGAAATCACTGACACGAGACGACAACATGCCAGTCGACAGAGACCTCCACTCAGAGAACTGGCTGGAAAAGAGCCAGCCTGGGGCGCACGCTATCTGCCTGTTCCGGGAACTAACGCGTGTGGTTATCTCCTGGCAAGCCCTGCAGGCTTACTGTGTCTGACTCGTGGGAAATAATAGAATGAAAAATACAGATACCTGTGCCAGAAGCCCAGTCCTGGGGTCTTCGCCCACCCGCCGGCCATGCACCGCAGAGCCGGGCTCGTTCCTGCGATGCTCTAAGAGTCCCGCTTTGGAAGGAGAGGTGCTTCCAGGTGCCCACAGCCTCACGCCGAGGGCTCGCCCTTTACTCGCTGGGTTTGATGCCCCCAGGAAATGATGTATCAGGTGCCCTGCCCCGTGGGGGCTGAACCAGGCAGCTCTTACCCCTTGTGAGCACTGAGACTCGGGAACCCCTGCATGTGCTGGGATCGCAGGGCAGCAGCCTTCTTCTCTGGCGCAGGGCTTCAGAGTGCGCCTCTCCCGTTTGCTTTTCAGATAGGCGCTTGCGGCTATATTGAGAAATTGGTTCAAAATAGCTGCTGGTTCATCCAAGCCTTCAGCCTGGCCTGCACAGTCAAGGGCTACCACATGCGTGAGTACGAGAAGCGAGTTTGGGGACGGGAGACAGAGAAGGCAGGGCAGCTGGTCCTTCGAATGTAAACACCGGCTCAAAGCGCAACTCCCAGTTCCGTCCACTGTCTAAGGCCGCTGTAGGCTGGTACTGCGCTGGGAGCCTGTTGTCTGTCTGTGGCAGGACGCGCTCCCTCCGGGCACTGGTCATCTTTATAGACTTCCGGTCCCCCTCCTCCCGCAGCAGGTCTGGGGGTCGTGTGTGGCCTGTGGCTACTCCCTGAACTTCCCTGAGTTACAGTAGGAAGGGTCACAGGTGCCCGTGAGTCCCCATGGTTGTGTTCCTGGCCATCAAAGTAGCTCCACTCCAGACCCTCCTCCCTGCCGGGAACTCAGAGACCCTCCAGCTCGGGGGGAGGACGGTTGGGAGGAACAGCAGAGTTTCTGGAGCTAGACTCCCCCCCTCGCCCACCCCAGGACAGAGAAGGGAGCCCCATTTCCTCCCCTCTGCCTCCTGCGCCAGGACCCTGGACAGCGCCACGCGGGTGGGCTGCTTGAACTTGGCGCTCTCCCAGCGCTGCCTTCTTGTGAAGAGTTGCTGGAGTCTGCTTTGACTTGGGGTCAGATGTGCTGTTGCCCCCTTTCCCAGTAGAGCGTAGCTGCCCTGCCTGGGGTGCAGCCCCTCCCCACAACGGACGTGTTTTTGGACCAGAGACTTCCTCTGGCCTTGGGATGTAGGCACTACTCCATAGCCTCCTCATTGAGGGGATAAGGGTCCCTTTCTCCCAAAGAGAGAGGAGTACTCAGGTGCCCTCCTGGGACAGCGGCCTCCTGCACCGTATGTCTCCAAGAGCTCACTTCGCGGTCAGCCTTCTGAATTGGCACTGGCCTTGGATTTGGAATGTGAGCCCTTGATGGTCAATAAATCCACTCACAAGGGAGTCGACATGCCCTAGGGTGACTCTTAGGCCTGTGTGACCTCCCAAGTCTGATGTGCTGCAGACTTTATAAAATCACAAAGAAATGGATGCTCACTTAAATTTTTTTTCCTTTGCTCCAGCGGACGATGACTCCTCGTGTAAACTGCCCAGTGGGGAAGCAGGGATCATCTGGGACAGCATATGTTTTGCCTTCCTCCTGCTGCAGAGAAGAGTTTTCATGAGCTACTATTTCCTGCATGTCGTGGCGGACATAAAAGCCTCTCAGATCCTGGCATCAAGGTGGGTCAGGCCGTGGGGTTAGCTGTTCTGTCTGGAAGGGATACTGCGCCATGCTTGGGGTCTGAGCTTGCTTGTAGAACCACAGGAAATTGAGAAATTCCTTCCAAGGAAGCTGATCCAGGGGGCTCTAGCCCAAGGCCTCCAGGGTCTAAAATAGAAGAAAAGTAAGTCAGTCTCGGGAGTGGAGTCGTGCCTGACGGGGGCTGGACACCCTGGAAGGTCAGGGGCTGGCTGGTGCCCTGCGCCCCTTCTGTCCAGCTCGCCCCTAGGGCAGCTCCTTCTGGCCTCTGTCAGAACAGGGACCTGGGCCACGTTGGTCTGGAGGCTGGTCCATCTTCCCCCTCCTTGCCTCCACGTTAAGGAGAAACTCCTGGAAAGAGAGAAACACGGCCGTCTAGTACTTTCAGGTGGTAGACAGAGGAGAGTGTTGCTCCAGCCTCTTTCCGTCGGCCTGTTCTCCTGTCTCTGCCCGACAACCTGACTTTTCTGTTCTCCAAGTCACTGGCACCGTTTGATTATTACCTTCTCCTTAGATTCTGCCCTTTTTCCATTTTCTGCCCCTAATCTGAGAGGGTTGGGGGAAGGACCAGGAAGAGAGCTAGGGATCAGAGAGGGTGTCGTTGAGATGGGGCAGAGGCAGTGCGGGGTCCTGGAGAGCGTGCCCGGCTCAGACCCGGGCCTTGGCTGGGCCCTGTCAGACGGTGGGGCCCCGCAGCCTGGTGGACACTGGTCTGCATCGTGTGAGCTGCCCGTGTCTGTCACTCTGGTTTGCGGCTTAAACTAAAATATCTCTGTTTCACCATCAGTGTTCCTAGGGCCCAGGCCTTCTTCTGCCAGGATAAGCAGAATGTTAATTTCAGAGGTGCGTTTCAAGGGGGAAAATGCCCAGCCCTTGTTAACCGACTTGGAGCCAAACGAAAGAGACCCAGTCATGTAATCTGAAGACCTTGCTGCCCCTCGGTCCTCACGATGTAGACTCTGACTTCCTTGAGGGACAGTACTGGCCCAGGAATTTATCAGTATAGCTGTTTTTCTAGTGCCCAGGACATCATTTTCAGAGCAGAGCAGAAGCTCTCAAGCCGATAGTCACCTTATCTACCTGTATGTAGCAGCAGCCGGTACTTTTGCTGGTAAATGCATCTTTTTCTAAAATGCCTTTCTCTAAAATTCGGTCCTTAGAGCACCAGGATATAATAGTGAGCCAGGATCTTTTTCTCAAAGTTCTCACAAATATCCAGAAAACATATTCCTCGTGTTGTAGAAACGGGAGGCTTTGGTCCAGAGTACAGCTCAAGCTTGTCAGAGAAAAGCCATGACTTCGTCAGCATTGAACTCACAGCAGTATTTCCCAAGAGTAAACATCATTCATCCATCTGTATGTTCGCTGCCTCCTCTGTTATGGGGGGGGAGGGGGTACTGCCCTCCCTCATAGAGCCTGCACGGGGCCGCTGTGCCCCGGATTCTGGCTCTAGCCGGTGGTGGTGCCGACCCCAGAGGGAGAGGGGTCTGCGAGCTCTCGCCAGGAGGGAGAATGGGCCACGACTGCGGGGTCCTGGGTCTCGTGAGCTTGTGACGTCAGCCTGCTGGAAGCCAGCGGGCAGCGGAGTGGATGGATCTGGAGATGTGGACAGACTTGAGTGTCATGTGACATGGACGGTGTTGGGGCAGGGCAGTGGCCGCAGCTGCCTGGGGAGAGTGTGAAGGTGAGAAGAGGACCCTGGGGCTTCACATGTAAGAGCTGGGCTGAGGGCGGGGCCGCGGAGAAGGCGGGAACTGAGCTGGAAAGAAGAGCGGGAACCCGGGAGAGCATGGGACCCGGGGGTGCTCTTCAGAGCGGATGGACGTTCAGGAGACAAGATACTCAAAGACAAGACTGAACCCTGAGCACTGAAATCAGTGGCCTCGACAGGTGGGGTCGGAGCCAAATACCAGTGAGTGGAGATGGAAGGGAAAGGCTGGTGGACGGTGCCTGCAAGGGGTCCGGCCGCAGGGCCAGTGACGCGACGCTGTGCCTGGGAAACCGTGGGGCTTGCGTGGTTCTTTCTCTAAGATTAGCAAGATCGGAGCCTGTCGGCATGCTTACGGGCAGGATTCAGTCGTGGCGGGCAGGTCGAGGTGCGGGGAGGGATAAAGGACAGGCAGTGGGTGGGGTCCCTCAGGCAGGCCGTGGACTGCGGAGTGTCACCTCCTCCATGTCACTGTCACCTCAGGAAAGGGCATCACCCGTGACTGTGTTCCTTTTGGAAAGTGGGAAGCTGCGTCATGTCCCAGGAGTGAAAAGCCCTCAACAGAATATTCTAGATTTGAGGAAAGTGTAAGGAGTCTGAAGTAGCCACTTGAGAACAGCAGGAGAGTGTCCAGGGAGTGCGGGTGGGGGCTCGGGACCATCCGCCCAGAGCCCTGCATTTCTGTGCCCCTGACGCCAGCCCCTCACCGCCCAGCACGGGGCCGGCACCCCACTGGCTTCCTGCAGACTCGGGGTCTGCCAAGCGGAGGGGACAGGATGGCACTGGGGCAGAGTTGAGGATGGTGAGGGGCCGATGTGCTCCATTGGGACCTGACATTGACCGAACAGGAGGAACGGAAGGACAGAGGGAAGAGAAGCCCAGAGGCTGGACCGTGCACCCCACTGCACGTGCCGTGGGGATGCCCCAGCCCCTCCAGCCCTGTCCTGCTGATGGAGTGGAAAACGAACCTGAACTCACTCCTAAAAACGTCCCCTCCTGGCATGATGAGGACCACTTGCTGGGGGACAGGCTTGGAGAGCCCTTGAAAGTCTCAGAAAACACACACTGTTTTCCCTTTAATGGCCCCCAGCGGCGTGCGCAGCGCCCTCCCTCCCTCCCCCATCCCCCAGGAGGCTGCAGGCTGTGCCCTGTCCATCCCCTGGGAAGGGGCTTCTAGACTGGGCTGCGTGACGCCCACTCCAGCCCAGAGGCTCCAGCCAGCTGCCCCAGAAGAAATCTTTCCTAACCCTTCGTAACCGTTTTCGGGGAAGGTGGGTAGCAATGATAAAAGTATTCATTTATTCTGTGTTTCTGAATTTCCTTTAGAGGGGCTGAACTTTTCCAGGCCACGATCGTAAAGGCTGTAAAGGCAAGAATCGAGGAAGAGAAAAGGTCAATGGACCAGCTGAAGAGGCAGTAAGGACGCTTTCATGTTATTGTGGGTTTGCCTGGTCCCCTCCCTCCAGATCTCAGCTCCCAGGGCGCCCCGCCCCCTGAAGAACCCGTCTGTCCGTGTAACTTTCACTCCTGCCCAGGCGTTTGCCCTGCGAGGGGCATTGGCTCCTGGCCTGGACTGAAGTGTAACGGTTTAAAGGACAGAGAGGGGGAGGGGAGGGGATTCGCCGTGGCCGAGACCAGTGTCAGGTCTGAGTTCACTCTTAGCTCCGGAGCCCGGAGCAGGTCTCTGGAATTCTCTGAATCCCAGTGTGCTGTGTTCAGCTAGGGCTCACAGTTCCATTTGGGTATTTGTAAAGAGTAAATGAGTTAGTGAGCGAGGCAGGGCCTGTCCCAGTGACACTCACTTGGGGGAATGTCCGTTAGCTCTGTGGGCTAAGGGAACAAACGCAGAGTCCTCTCTTTGCAAGGCTCTTTAGAGACAAAATGATCCAGTCTGTTTGGGAAGAAATCGATGACCTCTATTCTGGATGACTTAAAATCCAAAACTGAAAAAAAAACAACAAAAACCCACACAATCCGTAACCAGCTAGATGCAGCACTAGAAACGCGCCTGCTGCTTCCCCGTGTCCAGGTGAAGGCCTCCGCGCACGCCGCTCTGGGCAAGCCAAGAAATGGACTCCACCCCGGAGAGCTGAGAGTTCTTTCTTTCTTTTTTTTTTTTTTAATTAGCCCACTGAAAATAATTATTTTCTTAGAGTGAACTTTCTAGCAGTAAGTGGAACTTCTGAAGATTGGGAGCACCTCATGGGTGTGGGGGTGGGTTGAAGAGCTGATGGCCATAGAATTCAAAAGTGAGCTGCTTTCTCCAAGAAAGCGGAGGCACCGTCAGCCCCCGGGAGCTCCCTGAGTTTGCTAAGACAGCTTCATTCTACCCGAGCTCGTTCCCCAGCTCCTTCCCTGTGCAGGAGCATTTGCCAGTGTGCACTGCCCTACCCCGTGCCTATCAGCACAGAGCTATGAGCCGTATAAACGTATGTGATGAAAACGCAATATGGTATAACTGTTGCTAGTGCTGTTCCCGGCTGCAGAAGTAACAGATTTGGACCCGCATTTGGAATGTGTTCCTAATTTCCCACAAGTGAGGCCCGTTGCCACCATTTACTTCACTGGATTTCCCTGTTTGTTTGAGAATGCGTCCTCTCAAATGAGAGGTCAGAATAACAAAGAATGAAGGCGATGATCATTGCAGAAGGCGGGCTGAAAAATGTCGTTGAAGCTGCACAAAGCAGAAATGCCACTTAAGTCAGTTTAAAAACTTGAGCATTATATCCAGAATTTTAAGAAACTAAATTAAGAATGAAACATTTCAAGGGGGCAGGTCTGGGAGGTCAAGTCCAGCGTTGCGGTTTCTGAGTAAACAGAAACCTGCAATAGTGCATTTTTCCAGATCCAGTAAGAGATTCGATTTGACATAGAGAAGTCACAAGACCTGATAAAATACTCTTGAACATCTGAGGAGCAACTTGCTGTTTACAAAACAATTCTCACACACATACATCTTTTCACTCGATCTTCACAACAGCTTTGTGAGGTAGATAGTTAGTGCAAAACCTGGGAGAATAAAGGATTTACATTTCATAACATGCTGTGTGCAGAATGGCTTGGGTACAAGATGTAGGTGGACGTAAAATGTTGCACATCCAACCTAAGCATAATCACTGTTGATCGCATTATTAAGCTGGCGTCTACGCAGTGCAGATAGCATGGACATAAGGAAGCAGGGAGACACTTGTTGCTAACGAGTAACTGTCCACAAGTCCCAGGCGCTGGCAGCCTTGCCTGCGGTTCTAGCTGCTTGCGTGGAAGTGTGTGGGTGACCACGGGTGTTCTCGGCTTTCTGCTGCTGTTCTGTTGTGCAGGATGGATCGCATCAAGGCCAGGCAGCAGAAGTACAAAAAGGGTAAGGAGAGGATGCTGAGCTTGACCCAGGAGCCAGGGGACGGCCAGGATGTTCAGAAACTCTCTGAAGAGGACGACGAAAGTATGTGGAGGCTCTTCCTTCTTCCTCGCGTGCTTGGCGTTGAGTCTTAGCGGGGCACTGGGCAGGGACTGTCAGATGGCGTTGCTGTTTGTTCTGCCAATTTTATCAATGTGTCTCTTTAGCTCAGCAAGTTTTACGTTCCCCATGGTGAACGGGATGCATTTATTTCGTGAAGCACATGTTTGATGAATCCATGACTTCACGAGCATCTCGCCTTCAGCAGGATGACTTTAGTCAGCAGACAGCCTGTTTCCGTTTCACAGCCGTGTGCTGCTGAAGACGACGCGCGTGACTTCACTGCGTGTGTGCCTTTAGGGAAGGTGTTTAAGACGGTTGGTTTCTGTGAATGTTACACAGAAAAGAAATACATAGGCATCTGAATAATAGTAGTTAAAATAACATTCTATTATGGTCTGTTCCAGTGAAACTTAAGATGAAATACAGATTTATTATATCGAATTATAGATTTGTTATATCCAATTAAGTTTAAAGGTCTTTTTAAAGTTATTTGCGTGCTTTCCTACTTGAAGGGGATGGAGAAATAATGTGCAGTATTTCCCTGGTACATGATGTCTGTTCATTGACATTAAATTTATATTTTCCCAGCCATGCATTAAAATAATCACAAGAAAAATCTCCAGTTATTGCAATGTATGCATATTAACCAATTATTTGCCACTAAATTGTTCTGTAATATGTGGGTGATGCTTCTTTTCTGCTAGTTCCATGGAAATTTCAAGGTGAGATGCATTTTTGACAGATAAGCCCTCTTTATTGTATTTCTTTATACGCCCTCAGCTACTGAGAAGGAAGTGAAAATGTGGCATAATGTCCTTAGAATCCTTCATACTTGCCTCGTGAAACTGACCACGCTCCGCGGGAACGCTTCAGAGTCCGTGTAGTTTCCTGACCTCTGATGTATTTTCGCAGCTTGTCTAGAGCTTGACAATTTGAGTTGTTAAAAGAGTGGTTTTCAAAGTTTGTTTTCTCACTTTATACGAATTAATATTTGGACGTATTTTATTTTAGGAGAAGCAGACAAACAGAAAACCAAGGGCAAAAAAAAGCAGTGGTGGCGGCCTTGGGTTGACCATGCTTCCAGTAGGTTTTCTTGATCCTCTTACAATTTCGTCAATTCTAACCCTTATATCCTTGACCAGAATTCAGGCGTCCCCGTGACCTGTGTGTCCCATGCATGGTTTGAGCCTTGTGACTTGATAGGGGGTCAGAGCGTAGGAAAAGTGTGATCCCTGTGGGTGTCTGAGCCCGACAGCGGAGTCTGGTGGAGCCACCAGCGGATCGTCGCGCCACCTGGAGAAAGCCCCCGGCAGCATCCATGGGCTCAGAGAGGGGAGAGGAGCTGACTTCTCTGTTACCTAGTGCTGAGGTCTAGGGCTCCGTGACATGTGCTTGTTCCGTGGCTGAAAACCCAGATGAAAAACGAGCCTCAGCTCCGCCCGGGGCTCTGACGTCAGAGCATCACTGTGTTCGAGGTGCCTGTGACCCTCTTTGTGAGGCACTGGGCGTGGTGCCAACGAGCCTCCCCTCCCCTCGTTCCCAGAGCTTTAGTTTCACTTGCATGTAACATTTCTTGGCAAGATGTTAACCTTAAGGATGAGGATGCCTTCAAACGCATTGACTTTCTCACTGCCTCCTCCTCAGTTTCAAGAAAGCTGTAAAACTATACTCCAGATCTGATGCCCCACGTGGGACAGGGCCTCGCAGGTCCCCGCAGCTCAGCCATGACCAGTTCAGAGCAAAGTCCAAAGACAGCTCTGGAAAAGCAGAGCGCGATAGCCACGTGGAAGTCGTGCACCCTCCTCCATCGCAGGAAAAGACGGAGGAGGTGCGGAACTCGGGGGTGTCCTTGTTCTGCTTAGCAAAGGAGAGCCCGCTGTCTGTTGCAATGCTGCTGCCATGGGGTGATGCACTCCAGTCTGGCCTGTCACCCAAGAAATTGTTTTCTAAAACCAGCAAGCCAGTTTCAGGAACTTGCTCATCAAAATTTGCTCAGTGTGCCTGGATGTCATCAAGTTCAATCCCAAATACTGAATTTTAGCATTACGGCATTAAAAAAAAATCCATGCATTATAAAGAGTTGCATTTCATCCGCTGCTCATGTCAAAAGATCAGGATTCAATTGGACGTTCTGTCTGGCTCTGATTGCCACCCGCCGGCGTGCTGGCCGGGCCACGGTCTCCTAGTGCAACACCACGTGTCTGTTCCTATCAAGTCACAAGGAAACTGTGCCCATCCTTCTGTTTTTAAAGGGCCCTTTGCCGGTTTAGAGAGACCTGTCCATTGTGAGATGGGGTCATAGTGAATGACTTGTCCAGTTCCCTCGGTGTAAATCCCCACCTCAGTCTTGGTGGTTCTCTCCTTTTCTCAGCTGAACGTTGCATCTTGGAAGGAACTGGTTATGGTCTTTGATTGTCCCCTTACAAGTTGGTTATCCTTGAAAGAACTTCCCGTGAAGGTTACTGACTGTAGATTTCCCGATCATTTCACCCTCATTATGTCAGGTTCTGGAAGCCTGGTGGTGAGCTCCACGTGCCTGGTTACAGCACCTCCCGGTGCAATAATGCAGGGATGTGTGTGATGCATAGTTTGGAATCAGAGTCTCACCGTGGCATTAAATTTTTCCTACAAAACATTATTTTGACAAGCTGGTAAGGAAAGGAGAGGAACTGATCTGTGATTTATTTTGTAGACTGACGAGTTCCAAACCTTGTCTTTAGATCCGGAAGCCCTTGGTTGAAAGCCCTTTCTCTGACCCCTTGTGTCACGGGGTCTAACAGAGGTGTTTGTCAGAGGTGCCGAGCATAAGAGCGAGTAGCTGGCACACCCGTGCGTAAGCCTGCTGACGACGCGATGGCGTCGCTGCTCTGTCCCTGTTGCTGGTGAGCACTCGCGATCTGAATGTGGCCTGCAGGTGGCAGGCCCCCCTCTTCCACATCTGTGTGCACACAGACGATCGCATTATTGCTGTTCAATCGTACCTTCCATCACTTCAGTACCACCTAACTCAGTGCCCCATCACTTCGCTGTCAAATAGCTGAGCTAAAGGGCTGAGTTTCTGGGATGCAGGTGGTGGGATCTGAAGAGCCACGTTCCCGCTCAGCGTCAGCGTCGGCTTCCTGTGGATGGACGCCGGCTGGTCCTTGTCACAAACATGCATGTAAGAGCTTCTCTCCTTGTGATGAGCAGAGGGAACTTCAGAAAATACTCTCCATTCATGTCCTAGTTTCATTTCAACCATTTTTTACAAAGGACTAGGAAACCTTATTTTAAACATTTCCTTCTTTTTTTTTTAATACATTAATTCCATGTGTCACATACAAATTGGCAGCATCTTTTAAATGATAAAATCAACATATGACTGCTCGTGATGAAAACTGCCTGAACTCAGTGTCCACGTGAAAAAAAAAGTTAGAGAAGGTATGATTGAATACACTTGTTGATTGAAGAGCCTATAATGAGGGTAAAATGTTCAACCCGGGAAATCTCCGTTTTTACCAAATGACCACGTGCCCTGAAGTCTGCGTGACTTCCCTGCAGATCTCTGAGCTTATCCGAAGCGTCACTTAAAAGGCCGTCCTCACCGCCAGACGTCGTGCTGTGGCTTTGGTTGGCTCCTGCTTTCTCTTACGTTGTACTGCACCTGTTTCCTCCGGCCTGGACCCAGCCCTCTGGCCGGGTTCTTCAAAAGACGAGTAACAAATGACAGGGCTTCTGTTCAAGGATATAAGGCCCAATTCATTCGCTCTGCATCTTCACGGACGGAGGCTTCAGATACATCTGAAGTCATGTGCAAAATGTTTTCCCTTTTGACCGTGTTTAGTGATATTCAGGCAACTGATTTTACACAAGCCAGGGTTCCCCGTTACCTTACAATGGATGAGTCCCCAAAATAACTAAAGACCTCGGGTCGGGTCCTCCAAAAGCCCCCCCGCATTTGGAAGGGCGGATGTAACTTGAACCCGGGAATACGTTTTCCTGCAGTGATGGTAGCATCGCAGAAGACACGCTGGGTCCCTTTTCTCTGATCAGCCTAAATAGTGATCAAGCTGAGAAAGATTCGATGCTCGAGTTTCTTCAGATCTCGGGGATCTTCAGCTTTCTCTGCTCCCAGTGCAGTATGTCCTCGCAGGGAAAATGTGGGAGAGGCCAGGACGACCCGCACGCTTTGTGCTTTGTGTCTGACAGTCAGTGCTGTCTCCTCAAACGTCGGGAAGCCTGGGGACCTTGCTCTCGGCTGACCAGAGCCTCCCAGCGTAAACTGTGTGGACCACGTCCACTGTGCCTGTCCCGTCCTGCGGGTAGAAGCGGCCAGAGTATGGTGGTGGTGTTTTTGCGGTGGTCTCTCTGTTTTTGATGCCCCCCCCCCGCCCATCTCCTTCTCATGACAACCTGTGATTTTTCAAACAGATCTCTTCGCAGTGTCTTGTCATCCAAGCCTCCCCAGTAGACAGTGAGGTGGAAGGCTGGGGACGCTGACTCTCAGCCCTGAGCCGTCCCGCCTGGCTGTACTCCAGCCCTTTGGACCCTCAGACGGCACCAGAGTCACTTCTTTGCTTTGGCTTTGTCTGAAGGACCCAAATTGCGGAATCGTGACCCGATAAGACTTTTCCGTTATTTTGGCCATCTCGGTCACAGAGTCAGCTGCTGCAGAGTGGATCTGATGCATCTGTGACAAATTGACAAAAGGAGGAAGAAATGCTGGCTGAACCCAGCACTGGCCAGCTCCCCCCCCGCCCCCCCCCCCCGAGGCAGAGACCAGGCCTGGGCTGCGCGGCCCCGTCCCGCCAGTCCCTCGTGGCACAGCCGGAGCGAGCCCCTTCACCTCCTGCCTCCTCCTCCTGTCTCTTCCTGTGGTCCTTTGATGAATAATCTGTGTGTCTTTGGGGGAGGGAGGGCATATCGTTAAGATAATAAGCCCCCAGCTGTCTTCTGTCTCTTCCAAGAAGTAAGTAAATATTTTGTTTTGCTTAGTGGTCAGGAGTGGAGATTATTATTTGTTTGAAACGGACAGCGAAGAGGAGGAGGAGGAGGAGCTGAAGAGAGAAGAGGAGGAGCCTCCCAGAAGGTCCGCTTTCCAGGTAACCGTGGCGACGCGGAGATCACGGCCTTTCCCCCGGAGAGTGCTTCTTCCCAACAGACGCGGTTGCCGGCCTGGGCGCCTTCTGCCCGGCTCGTGTGTTGTGTCTCCCAGAGGCTTGTCAGTCCCTTCTGAGACCGCGCGTCCCCCGGGCCTGTCCCCTGCTTGCTCTCACATTGCCGTCTCAGCCGGAGGACTTCCTGCAGGAGGGTGTCCAGCCCGGACCACATTCATGCGCGTCACCAGGGTGTTCTGATGCTCTAAACAAACACAGGGCTTCCTCGGGGGGCCTCTGTTTTGCTTTGGGCTGCTTGAGCGGACTTAGAGTTCCATCTGTGAGGCAGATGACCATGAAAGGAAAATACCTGCTTTTGTTTAGAAAACCAGTGGTCGCTCGATGTCGCCTCCGATTTTGCAAATCAGTTGTTTGTATTTGCTAAAGATTTAATAAGTGGTTAGAAGTCATGAAAACATCCAGCACCGTTCTGAGACTCTCGGCGTAACTGCCTCTTTTTCAGAACCTGCTCTGTGTCGTTCTCAGTGACAGAGCCCAGCAGCCCAGTGTCCCGTGTGCCCAGAGGCTGGACCGTCAGTGCTTGTGCAAGCGCTGATTCGTCAGCAGAGTTACACACGTGGGGAACACTTGATGTAGATCCCTTTTACAAAGGGACACGTAGGGGACTGTTAAGGTCCCATTAGTGACTGCACAGGGCACACGGCAGGGCATCCGCCAAGACATGTGATGTGTGTATGGAAGGGCCGTTGTCAGTGTGCTGGCCGGGTCTGCTCCAGCCGGTGGGAGCCACCCTCCCCTGTCTTCCCAGTGAGGCCAGAGGGCCAGGTTGCCCCCGGGGACACCTTGCTCTGACGCTTGTCCCTGGCCCCGTGTCTGTCTCCGCGTCTGTGTGCACGTGTGCAGCTGACTTGTCGAACACTAATGACTAAACTTGTTTATTTTGATTCCAATGGGTTTTCTTCTCATCATCCCTCATCACGCAGCCAAGGAGAGGCCGGCGCTGCCTGGACCGTTTTTTACAGGTTGCGTGAACGACGGACGGCTTTCTTCACTCTCCGCCGACGAGCAGAGCCGTTTATTCCAGATTCACCAGCAGCCATTTTAACCTGGTCGCTGATGACTGTAGACAAACTCATAGTGACATCAGTGTATTAAGTGATCCGTTTCTGGTTTTCTTCAACTAATGACTCTTGCTTTGTCCTTCTTTGTAGAGAGCTATTGGGAAGTTTGCAGTCAGCCATTTTAGCCTTGCCCAAGTCTGTCATTAAACTTCCCAAAACTATTCTGCAGTACTTAATCAGAGCTGCAAAGGTATTTGCTGTTTTACTGATTGGCGTGTGGCCCTCCGCTCCGTAGACTAGACAAGCAGAGCCCTGTTCCCGCCATCTGCCTTTTCCCTGTTCTATAGATCGGATGATGAAAGAATGACACAAATTTAAAATATTAGGCGAACTTTTCCAAAAACTCTTTTGAGAAGCCAAATTTCTTATTCTCGCTGGTTCTCGCTTTCCAGTTGACATCAGAGCCTGTCGAAAAATAGAGAGAGAAAACGCAGATGCATGTCTCATTTCTGTCCGTGTCGTGGCCACACCTCCCGTTACAGGGGTCACATCTGGTTGCATGTGTCAGAGGTGACGTGTCAGAGACGGTCGTTTTTCTCAGAAAGCTGGTAACAGTCCAGATCCGCAAGAGGAGACTCATTTTGCTCCACCCCCTTCTGTCTTCCTCTCAAAGCCCCGGTTTCCTCAGTTGGCTCTCAGCTGGCATTTTCCGTCCCGAGCTCAGCCCCTCCCCACTGGGCTTAGCTGCCGAGGACGGTCTGGCCACACCGCGGTGACGGTGCTGAGCACACTGCCAGAGAACGTCAGGTGACTGACCCAGCGCCCGCCAGAAGGGGCCCGCTCCCTGTGCCGGGCCAGGGCGCTGGTGGACGTCATGAAGGAGGCGTTCCTGACCTCGCACTGGAGAGAAAGCCGCTTCTCCTGACACTGAAGCAGGCACTTGGACTGACACTGAGCCCCAGTGCTAAGCAGGCTTGGAAGGTGACAGAGACCAGAGCTTCTCACGTTTACCTGTAGATCCGACTTAAATGCAGGTTCTTTGAATTCAGCGCTTCTGGCGGGACCTGAAACCCTCTCTTTTCTCCCAGGCTCCCGGGGGCAGCGTGAGTGCTGGCCTGCCTCGAGCAGCAGGGGCCAGACCTCTGGGCTCCTTCCCTTTTCTAAATGCCAGGGTCTGGCTTTCAGTTTAATGTTCACTGCGGCCCCTCCCGGGGTTTCTTCTCCTTCCCCTCTCAGACTTCCATCTGAGTCTAGTTAACAGTTTATAGCAAAGAACTTTTTCTTTCATATTTAAGAGTTTATATCAAAGATTACAATGTGATTACCCCCGTCTTACTTAAAAAAAAATCTTCTCACCGGCAATATAAAGAACCTTCTTGATCACAGCAGAATTAAAGGACGTTTTTGGAAACTTAACCAATTTCAGTTAAGGATCTCCACTTCAGTTCTCTCCTGTTGTAAAAATTAAATACTTTTTGCATAATAAGTTTTCAGTCACATGAATCCGTTTCCCCAAACATTTAAGATAAAATCACTCAGGATAGAATCTCAGATAAAGCTGGGGACACTCGCTCAGGGCAATGGCAGTGGGAGAAGCCAGAAGTCATTTCTGCACATTTTTGTGTGTTTTTCTACTTGGCGTCAGTGGTGCACGTGCCTTAATTCCCCAGAGAAACCCATGAGACTGGGTGATAGTTACCACTTCGACGTAAGAATTGAGACGTTTCAGAAAGAAAGTTAGTAAGAATTGGGATCTTCCTAATTCATCCACCTTCATTACCAGCCTTTTCCCAAAACAGCTGGACTGACCCTCTGCCAGATGTTTCTGGACCTGTAGAAACAGTCCTGTTTCCGACATCGAAGGGGAGATCGTTTACCGACAAACGAGGACCCGTCACGAGACTCCCGCCTCCCGGGTGCCCCCTTACTGGCCTGCCGTAAGCGCTCATCTCAGTGCGAAGGCGGCAAGGGGGTCAATCACTTAAGGACCACGTGGAGAACCAGGGATTCCCTCTCAACAGGACAGCGTATCAGGGCCCCGCCCTTCCTGTAAGACCCCTTCAGTTCTGCCCAAGCCGCCCACCCCCGCTTTCTCCTCACCCTCCTCCCTCCCACAGAGCAAAAGGCTTGTGCACCTAATATGTTCACAGATCTGAGTTCCTTTCTTACTGTCTATCTTTGGCATCATTGCGTTATCAAAAAGCAATACCGTGATAAAGCTTTTTTAGGTAAATGTCACCATACGTTGCTCTTAAGCCTGAAAACGTCTTGTGTTTAGCAGCTCAGATTTTTTTTTTAAAGAATCAGTATTTTGCTGAAGCAAGTTGGCTTATTAATGTACCAAACCCCAGAGGATGTCTTCATAGAATTCACGGTTAACGTGCTCAGTAACCATCAAATATAAAATGCCTTTTTTTGTTTTAGTGTTTCTCCTTTAAATTCCAATTCATCTTCTCACTTTTCAAAATAAATTTTTGGCATAAGATAGAATAACGTTCTGCCTCCTGGGTTTATTATTTGGAAATTATACAGACCTTATATCCGTGTTCATTGCCTGTAAGAATCAGATTTCTGCCTTGAGGAAAAAGGAGCACTTTCTCTCCTGGTGACCCCTGCGCTTTGCATTTCCCACGTACGGAGACGTTGACCTCTCTTTACCGACGTCACAGTGCCAGTGGCTTCCTTACACAGTGTTTTTCCAAGATTTCAGAAATCTGAAAATAACACAGAATACAATGAAAGTGTCTGGGTTTATAAGTGCCCCCCACGAAACATTTTTAACTTTACCTTCATAATAGAAAACCCAGCTTCCCTGAGACCAGGCATGTCTGCGGGTGCATGGGGAGCATGCCTGCTCGGCTTCGTGTTGTGGCTGCGGTCTGTGTATCAGGGTTTTTCCTTCTGTTCCTTCTGCATGACCTGGGAGACCGTGGTGGGCGGGCTGTTCGAATCGCTCTGCCGTGGTGGTGATGGGTGATAGTATGTTAATGCAACTATTTTCAGCTCTTGAACAAAAATGACAAAAGGCAACCAAAAGCACCACCGCCTTGCTTCCGTGCCATTCTGGGATAACTCCTTAACCTGAGCATCACATTATTTTTCCTCTCCAAATGCTAATCAGTCTACAAAGCCCTTTCTCAAGTTGCTGGCAATAGCTGTCATTCACAAGAGTATCAAATGTGCCAAGCTATCCTCCCAAAGTAAAAGAACAAAAGACGTTTTGTGGTTGACGTAAAGTTCATTTGTGCGGGGAGAAGACTGCTCTGAGGACGCTGAGCGAGGCTTGAGCTTGTTCCATCGCGTGTGACGCAAGAGAATCGGGAACTGGGCGTCACAGGTGGTGGTGGGGCGGAGGGCTTGGGGGAGGCGGCGGCGTGTGTGCACCCAGAGCATCTCGTGATTGTCCGACACCAAATGACATACACGCCGACAACATCTCTTTCTCGTTTTACTTCATGACAAGGGAAATGGCATGGGTCAGCTCAGCATGACGAGGGGTATGGGAAAGGGAGGTTAAGTATATGTTGGGAGGAAAAAAATATTTCTGAAAGTCAGGAAGTTTGGTGTTGGTCCCTTTTCTTTTAATTCAACTTACAAAGAAGCCAGACAGTAATGAAACTTTCTCCCTGCAGTTTGTGTATCAAGCCTGGATTACCGACCCTAAGACAGCGCTGCGGCAAAGGCGCAGAGAGAAGAAAAGGCCTGCGAGGGCGGAGCCGCGGGGCCGGAGGAGCGGGGCCGCGGAGGGTGAGTGCGTGCGTGCGGGCGCCCCCGCTTCTGTGGCCTCGAGCCCACGAGGGGAGCTTTGCAGGAAGGAGATTCTCAGCTTCTAGAGTGCGAGAGTTCTAGGGTCCCTCCTCACCCGGGTCTGACACTCCGAATAAACTAAACATGAATTTAAGCTGAGGCACACTTCACACAGTGGGAAAAGGCAAGCAAAATGAACCCAAGGAAAGTGGGAGGAAAAGGCCATTTTTAGGTGGATTTTAAGTTGTAGGGAAGAAATACAAGAAAGGACAGGATCGCGATGTGAAAGGTGTTCCTGGGAACACCTGGCGAGCGAGGGGAACCTTTGGAAGTTGATCAAGAACTCAGACCCTAATGGAGCATAACTGCCCACGCCATTTTCAGCATTGTGCCGACTCATTTGAAAACATACGACAGGAACACGTTTCTAAGGGGGGGAAATTCCAAATTACAGCAAAACTCACCAAAATCAAGGTCAAGATGAACCGGGGCACCAGGGAAAATACTTACATTGTATTCATCAGACTGCAGGTTAGTGGTCTGGGTATATTAAGAAATTCTAAAAATCAGTCAAAAGAAAATTCAACCCAGTGAATGAACAGATACGAAAGACAGTTCAGTATCAGAAAGCAGAAATGGCCAGAAGGGGCTTGGTCTGACTAGCATCGTGAGAAACGCCAAATACCTTGGCCTGCTGTTTTTGTCACCAGTTGGGCTGGCAAGAACCTAAACACTTGAGAACATCACTGTCTGGAGGAGTGGGGGTGTCTGCGTGCAGGTGTCCGAGTCCATCCGACTGTAGCCTGCGTCTCCCACTCAGGTCAGCCCCCCCTCTGGGCGCGCAGCTCACCTCGAGTCGGTATGTGCACGTGAGCACAAACACACGTGTCTAAGAATCTTCACCAAACGTTATTTATTACTGACACAAGTCCAGGGACATCCTGAATGCTCACTTAAAGACAGCCAAGGAAATCACGTGACCAGCATCTTGAGGAATTCTCATTAGTCGTTTAAGAAATGAGATGGGTTACTTTGAACTGACTCGGGGAAGGATTCCTGACATGTTGTTAAGTGAAAAGCACTGTGTTGCAGACTGGCATCCACAGAGTGAAACCATTTATGAAACAAAGGACACTAAAGTGCCTCAAGACAGTATTTTGCATTTTTAATGGGCGCATATAATCGTGTATCAGTGCAAGAGGAAGTCCAGGAGAATACTGAGCAAATTAATTAGAGTGCTGGCTTCTGGCAGAGGGGTGGAGAGATTGAGCTTAAGTGGTGAGTCTAAAGGGGGCCCCAGGCTGGTTACAGTTGGCTCTTTACGAGAGGCTGTCCAGGTCGAGTGCTTGTGAGATCAGAAATGGATTCAAAACAGGACAGAAAATGGAAGCACCACTTCTGAGGAGCGCTGACTGCCAAACCTTCCTCTCTTTTGACCGCTCTGCTCCCTGCTCCCTCCTGGTAGCTTTCATTTCATTTTACTTTATTGGGTTAAAAAGGCAAAGTTAAGGCACAGCCAGTGTAAGAAGCCAGGCAGGAAGGAGGGGGTGTGCACTCTGGCGTGGGAACCGGCCCTCGGGCCCCAGATCCCTGCCCTCCTCTCCCACGGCGAATAGACCTGTGCTCGGGCGCCCTTTCCCTGGTTTGCTTTTCGGAAATAAGTTCATGCCGCACAGACTGCTCCTGTGCGTTCATTAGTGATGCATCATGAACATTTCTCTAATTAAGTATTTATAAAACTGTATCATCCTTTTTTAATAGCTGCAGCAATATTTTGCAGCATGGGTATGCATAATTTATCCGACTGTTCCATCACTAATGGACATAAGGTTTGCTTCCAGACTCCTGCCGCGGTGAGCAGCGTATCACAGACACCCTCGCCCAGAAATTCCTGTGTAGTCGGACGTGGGTGTGTGTCTAAAGGCGTAGCAAAAAGTCGGGGAGAACACACACTTTCCGCAAAAGAGATTATTAAGAGTAGGATTTCTGGGCTTAAGGGTGTGCTTTTTTTTTTTTTCTTTAATAAACAGTCTCCCAAGAGATTTTAGAAACGTGCCCTCCCACGCGGAATTACGAGAGTGCTGGCCCCCCCGTGGCTCCCCCAGGGCGTCGTTGCTCTTCACCATGTGTCTTTCTCAAGGATGGCAGGTGGCTTTCACTTGCATTTTCCTAAACAGTGAGACTGAACGTGTTTTATTAAACAATTCCTTGCCGTCTTTCACTTTCAAATCTAAGGTTTAAGCTCTTCTGTCGTAATTTCCTAATACCGGTCTGCTGGGCTCTTTGTCCGTATTAATTTAGAGAATGTTCACACGTTAGGGCTCATTCCCTTTTCTTACATGTTACACGTATCTGTTTTCCAACCCGATGCTTATCTGTTGATTTAGTTTATGGTGTATGTTTTCTAAATAATACTTCATTTTTTCTGATGTGACATAGGTCTAAAGTTTTTCGCAGTTTCTGTGTTTCATCTTGCCTAAGAAAGTCTTCCCCCCAAATTTTATGCAAATATTTCCTGGTAATTTTATTTACATTTTGAATTTTTTATTATTCTGTGAAGTAGAGATCTGTTTTGCTAAACCTGTTTGTTAAATGTCTCCCTTTTTCTGTTTCTATTATGTATCTTAAATTCAGATTTAACCGGGTGTCCTATATTTTCATTTGCTAGATCTGACAACCTGAGCGTTAAATAAGAGGGCGAGAAGTGTAAACTCTGTGATGTTATTTTAGGAGGTGACACACTAAAACTTACAGCATTATCCCATGATTTCCAAAATGAAAACTTGATGATACGTAACAGGAGTCAGCACACTTTTCCTGGAAAGGGTCAGGTAGTAAATATTGCCAGCTTTGCAGACCGTGGGTCCCTGTGGCCACTCAGCTCCGCCACAGTAGGATGAGGTCTGCTGGGACCGCAGGTACACAGTGGGCGTGTCTGCGTTCCAGTACGGTGTGCGTTTTATGTAACTTTCCAGTGCACACAATATTATTCTTTTTAGACTTCTTTCAGTTATTAAAAATAGGAAACCATTAAGCCCTCACCGGCAGGTGGACCACAGAAAGCCGGGAGGGCTTGGCCGGAGGGCTGCAGGTTTCCCACCCTGGTTGCAGGATTCTGATTCTGAACGGAAGAGAGTCTGAAAGCTAAGAACGCTTGCGACTTCTCCCCAGGAGCTCTTCCAAATAGGGAGAGTACACCAGATTTAACTATAAAACTCCTTTTAGTCCAGAAAAGGGGGGTTGGTGTTAATGACCCTCAGAGGCCGTGACTCACGCGCAGGGGACGCTCTTGGCAGGTCCCGTGCAGTGGGAAGACCGAGAGGAGGAGCCGGTCAAGAAGAAGTCCGATGGTCCAGGTAACTAAAGATGCTCGGGGAGGGAGGCTGGGACGTATCCCCTTCTCCGGGCGGTTTGTGATGGAAGGCTGCCTGAAAACGGAGATTAAGTCCCGTTTTCATGCTGCGGCTCAAGAATCAGCATCCCCTGAAACCTCATCTCGAGTGCAGGTGCGAAGTGACTCGTAAATGCAGGCCTGACCTTTACATCCAAGGGTTAGAGTTGGTTTGTGAATTCTTTCATCCCAGTACCTGTGAAAGGAGGCTGGGGGTCGTCCCAGAGAAGCCATCAGAACAGAGGCAACAAAAACTCCTGGCCGTTAACTTAAAGAACATGGAACCAGAGTGAAATGAGAGGTGCCATTAGGGAAAAGAGTGGTCCTCCTCGTTTTAGGGGGGAAAACCAAACCTCAGCGAGTCCACTTGGGACCCCACGCTGTCAGGGACAGAATCCATGTCCCCTGACCCCCTGCCCAGTCACAGGGTCCTCTGAGGTTCACAGAGTCTGCGATTGGGAGGAAGATTTATCCACCAGGGAAAAAAAAGGGGGGAAATAAAATCCTCAAAATGCCGTGAACCCGGATGCCTCTCGTCCCACAGACACAGCTCTTCCTCCCTCCGAGAGCAGGGGCTTCAGTCGGCCTCACTTACCAGCAGGCAAGAGTTTCTGGCGCCTTTGCTCTGGACACAGGTGCATCCGAGGACGCCACCTGCTGGCACAGAACGAGGCTTCTCGGAGCCCCGGTTGGCACCCCGTTTCCCGAGTGTGGCTCCCGAGTGTGGCTCCCACCCATGGGGGCCGGTGCTCCACGGCTGCCGCGAAGCTGTGTCCGATGGCTGGGGCTCACGTCTTCTTTACTCTTCCGTGACCTTCACACGAATTAACTTGCTTAACCCCCTCAAAACCCTCTTCCCCATTTAACTGATAAGAAACCGAGGCAGAGAAAACTTAGCTGACGTTTCCAAACCTGCGCAGCCTCGAGGGGTGGGGCCCAAGGAGTCCAGGTCTAGTCTGCGCTCGGAGCTCCTGCTCCCTCCCCTGGCCGGCTCTCTGGTTAAAAAATAAATGAGAATAACAACCCCGATTTCCCCTGTTAGTCTGTGACCACCCACGTTGATCAGGTGCGTGCCACGTGCTCCCATGTCGTCAGGAACACCCACAGCAAAACCGTGGAATAATTAGGTTTGTCACCACAGTGTCTAAGGAAATAATGAGTATAAGAAAAAAAATAAGTGTCCTTCGGCCCCCGGGGGCAAGCTGGCCCGTGCTGTCCGTGGGCCCACAGCGCGGGAAAGGGAGCGAAGCCAGCTGTGTGGGGGTCTCAGGGTGCCTGTGGCGGGGGAAGGGCTGATCCCGCAGGCAGAGCTTCACAGTTGGCACCAGCTTGGTGTGGTCAGAAACTGAAGAGGAAGATCACTCAGCGGCTTCGCTGTGCTCTTAGCGTGTGGACTGGCCTCTTTAGCTGAGATCCCGCTGCAGTGGGCAAGCATCAGAGTCTTTCGGAACCAATAGGACTGTTTCCCAAGACAGTTATTACTTAAAAGAAGAAGGAGCACAGAGGAAAAGCGTGGAAGGACCCAGCTGCCTGGATGGGTGCGGGCGTTTCTGTCCCTGTGTCACTTCTGAGTGCAGGCTGTACTTCAGTCAAGCCTGTGTCTGCGTAGAGACCGGTTCTGCCTGATGTTGTGACTCGTGACCAGGGGTTCAAAATTCTACCCTGGTTTGGTCTTGAGGGCCCTTCTCTGCGTGGGCAGAAAGCCCTGCTGGCAGCCCCCTAGCCTGTGGCCCCCGCACCCCCGCCGTCACCCCCAGGGCCCCGCTCCACCGGGGACGGGGCCCGGGCAGCGTCGCCGTGCCTCCGCGGCTGAGGGCGCTGTGTGCCTTTGACAGCCTGTTGCTTTTCTTCCTCCCAGATAACATCATCAAGAGGATATTTAACATTCTGAAGTTTACCTGGGTCCTGTTCCTGGCGACCGTGGACAGTTTCACAACGTGGCTCAACTCCATCTCACGGGAGCACATCGACATATCCACCGTCCTGAGGATCGAGAGGTGCATGCTGACCAGGGAGATTAAGAAGGTGACCTTGAAGCTGCCAGCGTGGTTCAGTTTGCTCCTTCCCACCTTGTAGGGGTTTTGAAGGTCCTCATGCAGAACGCCAAGTAGGGTGGGACAGAACCCTCTCTCCTGACAGTCTCTGCTTTTCTGTGTGTTTCAGTGTGTTCCACACTCAGAATGAAAATAATCAGAGGCTACACACCCACTCACACACACACACATCCCACCCCCATCACCACAGCTCGCAGGTGCACAGGCTCTGTCGTGTCCGTAAAGGATCGTGTTGTTGAGTCTGGGGACTTTGATCCGAAACGTCCCGTAGGGAAAATCAGGATCTCCCCAGAGCTACGAAACAGAACCACATACAGTTCATAGATTGCATTTAAAAATAATAGTTCATTGCTGGAAAAGTTACTCTGATGTAGCAAAATCATCTCCATCTAAGAAGGAATTTCTTTTTTAAACTTCTTTTTCTTAATCTCTGGAGATACAACTGACACGTAACATTTTATTAGCTTCAGGTGTACAGCATAGTGACCCAGTGTCTTTACAAATTGTGAAATGGGCCCCTTAGTAAGCCCAGTTAACATCCGTCACCACCTATAGTTGCAAGTCTTTTTTCTTGTGGTGTGAACTTTTAAGATCTGCTCTTTTGTGACTTTGAATACGCAGCGCGACATTGTTAACTGTAGTCCCCACGGCGCGCTTTCCACCCCCATTAACTGGAAGTGTGTACCTTTTGCCCACCTCCACCCACGAGCAAGGAGGGATTTCTGGTTCAGCATGACCCAGTCATATCGGCACCATGAATTCAACGAGTTGACATCAGTGCCAACCCGACTAGCTTGGTGTTCGATCCCACTCAACATGTCATGCTGCCCGATGGCGTCGACACTGAGGGATGCCCGGAGGCCGCCCAGGCCAGGGCTCCCGTCAGGACTGAGCCGTCTCCCTCTCCGCAGGGCAACGTTCCCACGCGGGAGAGCGTCCACATGTACTACCAGAACCACATGATGAACCTTTCCCGGGAGTCTGGGCTGGACACCATCGACGACCGTCCGGGCGCCCCTGCAGGTGCACAGACAGCCCGCAGGATGGACAGCTTAGACTCACACGACAGTATCTCCAGGTGCGTCACGTGCCACACGTGGGGTTGCTTTTGACAGAGGAGGGAGGGGTGGACTCTTCACCGTGAGAAGCGGTGGGTGAGGTGCAGGATTTCCATCGCGGGCTGTCTCCGCGCGCACAGCCAGGCAGAGCGCTGCCCTCCCTGGACTGAGCCAGAGAGAAGCAGGAACCAGTAAAAAACCACGAGAAACCGCGTGTGACTCGCAGGCACAGAACTGAGATTTCCAAGCTAGAAGCAAGTCAGATGCGCCTTCTTGTCACCAAATTCCTTTCTGTATCGAGAGCTGCCTCTTTAATGCCTTTCAAATGCCCTTCCTGTGGGGAGGGTGTAGCTCAGTGGTAGAGCGCATGCTTAGCGTGCACGAGGTCCCAGGTTCGATCCCCAGTCCCTCCATTTAAAAAATAATAAATAAATAAATAACCAACCAGTTACCTTCCCCCAAAAAAGAAAGAGAAGAAAATTGTTTTAAAGATGTACATTTTCCTAAATGTTTCATTCATTCATTCACTTGATTCATTTGCACACCACAGTCCCGGTGTCCCTGCACGCAGCCTGGGACAGCCCCGCTCTGCGTTTGCTGACTGTGGGCTGGGTCTGACACACACTGTGCTTTCCTTTGTCTGAATTTCACCACAGAAGGCTTCAGGCAGCTCTGTTAACTTAACTGAAGTCACATCCGTGTTCAGCTGGAGTACCTTCTTCCCACATAGTAAGGAATGCAGTCACATACGTGCACAGTGTACATTCTTCAGAAAAATGTGCTGCCCCATAATGTGATGGGTAACATTTTTTCAAATGAACTTTTTGCGCTCCTTTTTGCCTTGCTTCATAGCACAGAGATTTCTAACTCACCTAAATCCCTAAGCTTGGCAAGTACGAAGGGGCTGGACGGAGTAGCCTTTCCTCATTAATTTACAACGACACTAACAGTGGTTGGTAACAGTTTTTCCGTGAACCTCTTCTGAAATGTCACAACACTAGACTTTCTCCAAAGCAGAAAAGCACGCATAACTACAAAATTTTTCCATAAAATCTGAGGGGTTTCTCAGGCCTCCTGAGTGTTGTGTGTGAGCCTGGCTTGAGAACAGTGGCTTCACAACCAACTTCTGAATCACATGAATCAGAGAGAAAATTAGAAAAGTGAACTGAAAATCATTTGCCCGTAAAATAAACATATGTGATTCCTGTCTTGGTAACTTTTAGCTGCATAACAAATGATAATGTGGCCAATGAAGGAAGTAACTAAATATTGTAAATCACAATTTTAGGAGAGAAAAGAAAAAGAAAAAACTGGCTAAAGTAAAATCAAGCTGATCCTTTTAAATCTGACCAAAGATTACAAATACAAAGCCGCCCCCTTGGTCAAAAGCTGTGAGGCAGGAGAGGTGTAAGTCTATAGACTGCTTTTTAACGAAGGCTGAGAGGCGTGCTGTGCACCCTGGCGGCGCCGTGAGGGCGTCTGCCCGCTGAGACTCGCCTCCTGTTACTGCGAAACTCCCCCTCTTCCCTTTCACTTTGAAAACAGCCCCGGCTTGGATGGCAGATGGGCTGTTACATGTAACCCAGGAGTCCGGGCCGTGCAGGGTCTGCGGGTTGGCGGGAGCTGGCCCAGAGTGAGCAAGATAGATGGGCCGTGGGGGTGGAGCCGTGGTTCCCTGCGGAGACAGAGCTTGGCACCTTCCTGCCGCCAACTTCCAAGAGGCCATGTGTCCACGTCTGAAAACAGAAATGTCACAGAAGCTCAGAGCTCCAGTCCCCTCATCTCACGACTGATGGAACGGGGACTTCAGAGAGGGGACGTGATCTGCCTAAAACCCGGCAGGCAGCCAGTGTCAGCTGCAGGCATGTCCAGTGTGTCTCCAGGTCGCATTGTGGTCACCTGCTCACTTCACCCAGGACACGTGGACGTTGAAAGGAGCGAGGGTCGGGGGGAGGGTACAGCTCAGTGGTCAAGCACATGCTTAGTGTGCACAAGGTCCTGGGTTCTGTCCCCAGCACCTCCATCACATAAATACATCATATAAAGACATAAACAGATAAACCTAATTACCTCCCCGTCCCCCAAAAATAAATAAATAATTTTTTAATAAAGGAAGAATGAGGGTCATTTTGACCCCCAGACATCACTCCATCATCCTGAGTGGTTCCCACATCTGCCTCACAGTCACTGTGGCGTCTGACTGTGCGCCAGGCACACAGTAGGTCCCCTCGTGGGGTCACTTGAGGGTGACGTTCATCCAGGGAGTCAGCTGTTCAGCATCACAAGGGCTCGTCCCCTGGGTCGGCTGGGCCTCTTGTGCCCAGGCTGGAAGGGAGCGTCCCAGGTGCCTCCATCCCGGCTTTGCAGCGCGTGCCCCTGTCTGGGGTTGAGCTCTACATGTGCACTGAAATCACGCCTCAGCTCTGTTGGCTGCGGTTCCGAGAGTTGGGTCACCCAGTGCAGCTCAGTCTTGAATCTACCATCACTCGCCCCCTGAAGGTTGGGTGACAGGAACTGAGCATTTTAGCCAGTGGGATCGCACCCTAGTGACCTCCGCCAACACCTAAAACATGGCCCTGAAGACCGGGCTTCCTTAGGCTCCCCGAAAAGCTAACAGACAAAGTGGCCACGCCCCCCAGGCTTCCCCTGCGGGTGCCCCGTGCTAGTTCCACTCCTGGTCCTTCTGATGCTGGTTTATAGCCAGTCGTGTGTCAAACCAGCATCTCTTCCACAGGCGTCTAGTTTGGCTTGACCGAGTGTCCCTCGCAGAACGGGGTGGGAATCATCCTGCTGTGGTCAGTCCTGAGCTGCCGCGTTCCTCCTGGAGACTGTGTTTAAAAAATGACGTTGATACAAACTCCACATAAGCAGACACTTCTGTGTCAGCAGTTCGGCTCCAGATTGCTCTCTGTGGACCGAGGACTGGGGTCTCTTCATAGAACAGACGTCCTTTCCTTGGGGAAAACGCTCAGTTGCAAAGCTCTGAAGCTATGACTTCTGCTCTGTGGGAGACATGTTGGGGCGTGCCGTAGTTCTGTGTCCCTGTCCCACCAGAGAGTGGCACTTCCTCACGTAGCACCAGCCAGCGTGTGGGTGGACGCCGGGGCTGCGTGGTCTAGCAGTCCTGCCGGGCAGGCCCCGTGCTGTCCTGAGCCCCACCCCGTCCCCGGCGTTGGTGGCACGTGGTCTGCTGCATGGTGGCCCGTGCGTCACAGGCGTCCCACTGCTGTTGTAACTCTGTGTCTCTAACTGTTTGCGCTGCTAGCTGCTACACTGAAGCAACCATGCTGCTCTCGAGGCAGTCCACCCTTGACGATTTAGACGGACCAGAAACTGTGCCTAAAACGAGTGAGCGCGCCCGACCCGGGCTCCGCAAAATGCTCAGCATGGACGTGTCCTCCTCGTCTGCTGACAGCACCAGCTTAGCCTCCAGGTGCTTCCCCTGTGGTGCATGCCTCCTCCGTCACTGTCTCTTCTCCCCGCGCGTCTCTGCACGTGGAAGTTCTTGTGATGTGTGGGGTTTTTGTGTTTCTTAAGGATTTGCATGCCCACCCAGAGCATAACCGCCGCCCTGCCTGGGACAAAGCAGGTCGTTCCCAGCGCAGTGTTCTGTCACACTAACTGCTCTTCCATTTTTGTCTGTTAGGAGTTTCCTAAAAATCCCCACTGTACACATTGCCCATCACTTTGTAAGTATTCTGCACTTCCTGTTTCCAAAGAGCCAAGCATGTTTCCTCCTTGACTGAGAGCTCAAGTAGGCGGTCCTCACGGGGAGAAGCGTGTCAGGAAGGACAGGACACTTTTTCTCATGATTTCATCCAAAGACACCGCTGTAGGAAGAAATCCAAAAATCTGGTGTGTGTAGTTGTGTTTAGTGGATAGGGAAGAAATCTGTCCACGTGTTATACGTGTAAACGGCATAGAAACCAGAATATATTTTACCACCTGAAAAAATACTCATTATGCAGTAGAATGCGTCACCTTTGTAGACTGTAACCCGCTGGGTCCAAACAGATTACTTTGGGCCTAGTTTTCTCTTCAAATCCTACCAGAAAACAGAAATCATTCAGAAACAAAATTATTTGCGTGAAATCCAAACGCTCTCTTTTTTGAATTGCCTCTGAAAGCGTGAGTGGCCGGGTGCCAATCCTGACACCGACCGGCTCGCCCAAGTAGCCCAACCCAAAACTGACGTCCGTTTTGGCGAATCGGGGGTGCTGGCTCCTGGCCGCTGGGAGCTGCGCACCTCAGTCCAGAGCTGCTGGCGCCCCTGGCATTGCTGAGAACGCCGTGGCCGTGTGAGGCGTCCCGGCGGGCATGTGCTACGCCATCCCACTGGGTTGATTCCCGGAGGTACCAGGATTTGTTGACTCCCTTCAGGGCCAGACCACATCCAAAACCATAGGCAGCATGGCTGTCGTCGGTGTCATCCAGCTGCATGTTAGACCTGGTGCGGGCTGGCTCCAGCGGCCTGACAGCTCGCTGGGGCGGTCAGTCAATCTCCGGCTTCCTCGGAGGCCATGTCTCGGAGGTAAGTCTTAGCCAGGGGCCGGTTTGGCTTGGTGTTCCAAGAGCCTTCTACGTGATGTGCACGCGTTGGGCCAAAGCCCTGGGGGTCCTGAACACCCCCGAGTTAGGACCAAGAGCTCGTACACATCTGGTTCCTCACTCTCAGGCTCCGCCAAGCACATTCACTCACTCACTCATTCACTCACATGTCTACACGGTGTCCATGGCAAGAGAAACAGGTACAGTATGTGCATTCGGGGATCTCCGTGTTCTCAGCTGGGAGCCTTGATGTGACTTGAAACCTCCCACCGGGGTTTGGCTCGGTTCTCGGCCGAGGGCACAGTCAGCGTCAGGTTTTGCTGCTGCTGTCTCTGCAGACCAGACGGATTATCCTGAAGGAACAAAGCAGATGGAATTGGGGGGGGGGGTGCTTTCACCCCCTCACCTGCCTGGGCGTGCGGGTGTGGGTGTGCTGGGGGCATCTCAAGCCCCCCTCGAGGGGCGCAGGGATGCTGAGACCGGGCGGGGCCCGCCCCTCTCTCCCGACAGCGAGCCCACCCAGTGCACCACGCTGTACTCGCGCCAGGGGACCACAGAGACCATTGAGGAGGAGGAGGCCGAGCAGGCCGAGGAGGCCGAGGGGGCCCAGGACGCCGAGTCGCTCCAGGACCCCACGGAGGACGGCGACGTGGAGGCCCCGCCATCCTACAGCAAGGCGGTCAGCTTCGAGCACCTGTCCTTTGACTCCCGGGACGACTCGGCCGGCCAGACCCACATGGCGGTCAGCCCTGACGACAGCCGCTCAGACAGGCTGGAGGCCAGCGTCCTGCCTCCCCTGACCCACGAGCTGACGGCCAGCGAGCTGCTGCTGAGCAAGTAAGAACCCGCGGCCGCTTCCTGGGTGTCAGCTGTGCTGCTGGGTGCAGAGGCCGCGTGCCCAGCGGCCACCAGACGTCCTGAGCAAATGTGCCGTTCCCAGTGGTAGTTGTACGGGGAGCGCGCACCGCCTCGGTGCCCCGCCTGCCGGGTGACGGGCTCACGGCTCCGTGTGCCACGTGATCTGAGGGTGACTCCACCAGACAGCTGGGCTCGTCGCAAGCCGGGAGGGACGGGGGGGTCACGCGGAACGGAAATGGGTACTTTAGAGAAACCAAGACAAAGTTACTACCACTTTTTTTAACTCACGTGTAGTCAGCTCACAACGTTGTGCTGACTTCTGGGGCACAGCCTCGTGACTCAGTTGCACGTGTTGTATCCGTTCCTTTTCATGTTCTGTTTCATCACAGGTGTTACGAGGTGCTGACTAGAGCAGGACCTTGTGGTTTATCTATTTTATATGCAGCAGTTAGCAAGTCCCGAGCTCCCAGTTTACCCCTCCCCCCCTTTCCAGCCCCCGCTAACCGCAGGCTTGTTTTCTAAACCTGTGGAACGTGCACGACTCGGCGTGCCGCCCTTGCGCGGGGCCGCCCCGGCTTCAGCGCCCGGGCCGCGGGGCGGGCGCTGATGTGGCGGTTCCGGCAGGATGTTCCACGACGACGAGCTGGAGGAGTCGGAGCGCTTCTACGTGGGGCAGCCACGCTTCCTGCTGCTCTTCTACGCCATGTACAACACGCTGGTGGCACGCTCTGAGACGGTGTGCTACTTCGTCATCGTGCTCAACCACATGGTCTCGGCCTCCATGATCACCCTGGTGCTGCCCGTGCTCATCTTCCTCTGGGCCATGCTGTCCGTGCCGCGGCCCAGCAAGCGCTTCTGGATGACGGCCATCGTCTACACCGAGGTGCGCTGGGCGGGGCCCCTGCCTGACCCCAGAGGGCCACGGGGCAGGCGTTGGGGGGTGCGTGGTCACACTGGCAGGCGTCGGGGCCGGCAGCTTCCGGCTCTGTTCACGTTTCACACCCGGGTGTTACTCCGTCTCACAGGGGTGGAAACAGCCGGGTGAGACTGACTCGCGGGCCCAGAGTTACCCGCCTGGCTGGTACGTGTTCAGGGAGTGGACGCTGGATCAGTCAACACATAAGCCCTTTGAACGTAGTTAGATGCAATGTGCGTATTTCCCGTTTTTTAATCAAAAGCCACTCTCCACACATCAACACATGAACTCATAGAAACACCCAGTTAAAAACGGGAATGACAGAAAGGGTGAACTGTCGCCACATTTCCATCACACATGAGGGATGAGAGACACTCGGCCCAAGTGTCCAAGCTGGCTTCTCTCCCGCCTAGCAGCTCACAGCCCCGCGGCACCCTGACCCCAGGAGTCACAGGGAGACGGTCGCCGACCATCCCCCGACCGCACGGTTCCTCGTGCTCCTGGGTTTGGGCCCATTGCCTGACCTGGTTCCTAAGGGAAGGTTTCACTGACAGGTACTGTAATTGCTCCTTCAAGGCTAAGACGCACGACTGATGTCCAGTTCAAGTCTAGAAAGTTCGTGGGTTTGTAAGTAATCCAACAGTAGAGTTAAAACAATGTTACATATTAAGTCACCCCATAAAGAATTCATTTTAAAGTATCAACATCCTTTATCTTATTTCCATAGTACAAACAAAAGATGTGAAGCCAAATGTATACGCATCTGTGACTTCAGTTAGCCTGTCCGTTACAACGTTGCCCAAATGATGCCTCTTAAATGTTACTTCTGTTCCATGACTTGGTGGCCCAGGACACAGCTGGCTCCCTATTTGGGGCACAGGTGTACCCCCCGACTCCTCTGCACAGGGGAGTTTTGTGCCCAGGAGTGAAGCAGGAGCAGGTACTAGGAACGTGGAGAAGGAAGACAGAGCCACTGATAACACAGCCTTCGTCTTAAAGCCTTCCCGGCGAGTGCGAGTAGGGCAGTTGGTTTCCTCTGCCACCCGGAGGCAGGCAGAGGCGGGAAATGAGGTGAGGTTAATTCCTGCAGCCCGGCCGTGGAGCAGCGACCCAGAGCTATGCCAGGCAGGAGGGTTCAAGGGGAGGTTGAAAAGAAAAGGCCGTTCCTGCTTCTCAGTGGTCGCGCACAACTGCGGCAAGCGGATGGACGTAAACAGAATCGCCTCCTGTTCAGAACTGCCCTGCACTGGAGACGCACACGAGTTAGCAGGTGCCCAGCCTCACGCAGCCTGGGAGGTGGAGACAGGCCACCTTGGCAGCTTGTCCGCAGAAGTGAGCTCAGAAGGGAGGGTGATGGGAGGAGAATGAGGGCAGCGAAGGACGAAAATTAAAGGGAGTCCAGTCATTGCAGAGAGAGCCTGGCATGTGCCCGGACTGACGGGGCTGTGCCTGCTGGGAAGAGGCTGAGCCGGAGTCGGGCAGAGGCCCTCAGGACTGACAGTCCACTGGGCTTGCTTACGCTCAGCACTCGGTCCCTCGGATGGAAGGAGGCGAATGGGACAGGCTCCATCAGTGTGTGTTTCAGCAAGCTTTTATACGTGATGCAAGCGGAGGCCTAGAGACCAGCTGGGAGGCTATTTTTACTTTCTGGGTGAGAAACGAGTCTGGGCCGATGGAACCACAGCGGAGCTGACATGAGTGGGCAAAGGAGCAGTTTTAGGAATGGAAGCTGGCGGGGGGGTGTGAGGGGGAAGCGCAGGTGGACACACTCCAGGCTTCTGCTGCAATCCTCGGGATTCGGGGACACGGGGATGCTGTCACCAAGACGAGGCTCTCAAGGCTGCTCTTTGCAGAAGCTTGACTGTGGGAAGAAGGGAGAGAGGAGAGCTAAAGGGAGAGGACTTTGTGAAATACTTCTTATTGGTGAATTGTGTGTGACGCAATTAACCGCTGATGGCATAGACGGTGGATGTGGTTTCCAATGAAACCGTCAGCTGTCCCGTCTTGGCGCACGTCTGCACAGCGTTCACACCCTGAGCTAGTTGCCAGTACGACTGGCAAGTTTTTGTTTCGCTTACTCTTATTCATTCTTGAAGAGAGCTTCCCATGAGCAATCAAAGGGTGAGAAGAAAGATCAGAATAAAGTGACAGTTGTGTGCGTGAAGCCTGAGTGCTCCCGAAGGCTGCACGTGACAGCGCTGTGTACACTGTAAAGGTCTTCCTGTTCGCGTTTGTCCGACATGGCTTATCTAATAGCCGAATGAGTCCAGAAATATTTAATTGAATCAGTAAAATTAGCCAACGCCTCCACACAACGGCAGAAGCCATCTGAGCCGGGGCAGGAGTGCCCTGACAGGCCTGGCGGGTCCGCCGTGGAACGCACTTGCTCTGAAGCCAGTGCCCGTGACAGTGAGGACGTGTCACGCTGCACATCGTCAACACGGGGAAATCTTCTTCTTAAATTTTTGTATCACTGTTTCCCATATAGAACTATCCTCGTTTTTCAAACCAAACAACTTTTTATTGAAGTGCAGTTGATTTACAATGTTAGTTTCTGGGGTACAGCGTAGTGATTCAGTGATACATACATATATTCTTTTTCATGTTCTTTTTTATGATGTTTATCACAAGATACTGAGTGCAGTTCCCTGTGCTGAACAGTAGGTCCTTGTTGTCTATCTGTTTTATATGCAGCAGGTTGTATCTGCTGATCTCAAATTCCCATTTCACCCCTCCCCACCTCCTTCCCCCCTGGAAACCATCAGTTTCTTTTCTGTGTCTGTGAGTCTGTTTCTGTTTTGTAAAGAAGTTCATTGGTATCATTTTTTAGATTCCACATACGAGTGATACATACGATATTTGTGTTTCTCTGTCTGACTTACTTCACTGAGTATGATCAACTCTAGGTCCGTCCATGCTGCTGCAAATTAGAACTATTCTTTCTTAAAAAACACCTTCGTTGTGGTGTAATTCCCACTCAGTAAGCTGCATGTGTTTCAGAGGTACAGTGGGATGCATCTTGATAGATGCTGACGCCCGGGAAACTGCCACCACGATGAAGGAGCTAACGCTTCTGTGAACTTCCTGTCATCTGTGTAGGTGGCGATCGTGGTCAAGTATTTCTTCCAGTTTGGGTTCTTTCCCTGGAACAAGAACGTGGAGCTGAACAAAGACAAGCCGTACCACCCGCCGAACATCATCGGGGTGGAGAAGAAGGAGGGCTACGTCCTCTACGACCTCATCCAGCTGCTGGCGCTCTTCTTCCATCGCTCCATCCTGAAGGTGCCGCGCGGGGGGGTGCAGCCCTGACGAGTCCCCGGGAACCGCGCTGGGCGGAGGAGCCCGTGGGTGGGGCCTGCGTGGGGCCCGTCGCTTCCAGCGGTGGAGTTTGTAGTGAATCAGGGAGAAGGTTTCCCCTTCTCCACCCTGGGTTGAACCCTCACTCATCAGTTCACATTTGCGGGAACGGCCTGAGGAGGTGGAGTCCCTTGCGCCCGATGCGCTGAGTTCTCCCCGAGCCTGAGGCAGAGTGTCGGAGCGTACGGCGTGGGGTGGGTCCCCTCGCTGGTCCCTCCGTCCCGACCTCCACCCAGCTCCTGGCAGCACTGCTTCCCTTGTAGTTTCTTGTCCTGAAATCCCCAGCTTTCGGGAGAGACCACGGGCGCGATGGTCCCGTGAAGCCAGGGCTGTGCTTCCTGAGAGCCGAGGGCCGACAGCGCTGTCTCTCGCGTTGCTCTGGGGGGACGCGGGATGAGCATCTCGGGTCCAGGAACTCGTCACCCTCCCAGCAGCGACGGGGCTTTTGTTTCTTCCCATACACTGAGTTACAAGCTAAACCCGAAACGCGCCTCTCAGCTCTAAAACTGAGGTGTGGTCGCCTCGCGCACGTGTCTGTCGTGATATCTTCCATTCCTGCTCTTGTTTAATTAACCTGTCTCCTTGTGTAAGATATTTTATTCTGTTAACACCTTTGCTGTGATGTGTAAGCCACACACATTCCAGATGTTCACTCTGATGAATTTTGATGGATGTCCCATCACCCGTGAAGCCACCACCGCAGTCCAGATGGCTAACATTTCCGTCCCTCCCCAAGAGGAGCAGTTTTCAGATTCCCGGTTTATCCCGTCCCATCCTCTTTACCCCCGGTTACCTACATCCGTGTGTAACTGACAGAGGAGACTGTCAGGTATTCGAAGGGCAGATCGTGGTCGTTTGATACACATGTAACTGTGAAAGGGCTCCCCCAACGCCCACCTCACTTACGTCTTTTTTCTTGGAGAGAACATTTAAGCCGTGCTCTCCTGGCAAATTTCCACTGACAACACAGTGTTGTCAGCTCTGGTCACCCCGTCTTTCACATGGTTTCCTCACCTGGGCAGACGCTGCTGATCCCGAGCGGGGCGGCATTCCAGCTACTGCCCTGGAGCAGCGCTCTGAGCCGCCCCTCCCCTGCCTTCCCAGTGCCACGGCCTGTGGGATGAGGACGACGTGGCCGACGGTGGCTCGGACAAGGAGGACTCGGGTGACGAGCTGTCCCTCAGCCACGGCAGAAGGGCCTCCTCTGACTCTCTCAAGTCCATCAACCTGGCCGCGTCCGTGGAGTCGGTGCACGTGACCTTCCCCGAGCAGCCGGCGGCCGTCAGGAGGAAGCGCTCCAGCTGCTCCCAGACGTCCCAGGGGTCCAGCTTTTCCTCGACTAAGTCCAAGAGAGGTATCTGTCCTGTGGTGACCTTAGGCTGCGGGAACCTGGCTTGAGTCATTTTCCTGGGGCCCCGGGGTCTGGGGCAGGGGAGTCTGTTGGGTGCCGTCGAGGAGACGGATACTGCCATGGGGAAGGGAAGTGCTTTGCGGTCAGACAGCCCCGAGCTGAGGCCCTGGCCCTGGTGCGTCTGCACGGTTCAGAGTGTCTGATTCTTCTGCAGGACGAGGGTTTCAGGTGCTTGTGACAGGTGGTCAGCAGGTCACCTAACCGGTATTGGGCACATGTTTGTCTTTAAACATATTCAGAGATTCTGCTGGGTGTGTCCAGGGTGCTGTAAACCACTATTTATTTTGAAAACATTGATTTAATCAATGGGGCTTTAGCTAGACCACCTAGATTTCCTAAGCCAGTTGCTAATTTCTTAATGCACAGCCAGTGTGTGTGCGCTACAGGTGTCCCCTGGGTAACTGCTCTCGTGTCTGGCATGGTCCTGTCTGAAGCTTCCTAGACGCTCACAAAGACACTTTTCAGGCGGACCCAATCTGGAAAACCCACAACAAAAGCCTGGGGCCCCATTTAGCATAAAACCTATTCTCCAGTCGACTCTTTCCTGAGACAGAGACCTCGCACCTCGACAGCCCAGGAGGGAGCCAGAGCGGGTGTGAGAACCCACAGACGCCTGTTACCGCCCTGCAGACGTGAGGCGGCAGGTTCCAAGTTCTCCGTCTGTGGTCGCGGGCCCGCCCGTCTCACCCTCTGGCCAGCTGCACCCATCCCTCCGCCGTGGGGGCTGCCGGGGTTCTGCGACGTTCCCGTGGACAGACCCGTAACCCCCAGTGCCTCCTGGCTTGTCTTCCTCCCAGGCAGCACCAGCACCCGGAACAGCAGCCAGAAGGGAAGCAGTGTGCTGAGCATCAAGCAGAAAAGCAAGAGGGAGCTGTACGTGGAAGAGCTCCAGGAACAGCTCATCCGAGCGCGAGCCTTCGCTATCAAGAAGTGAGTGCACGGTGTGGCCGCGCTTCGCTGGGTGGGGGCCAGGGTCAGGCCCTGCCAGGGCAAAGGGCGAGAGCGCCTCCCCCGCACGGAGGGTGTCTGCTTCGGGCAGAGAGAGACGGCCCGTCGTGGTACTGTTTTTTGAAAAACCCTTTTCCAACAAGGATGATTCGTGTTTATGTCCATGGCGTTTGTAAAACATACTTTTTCTATTTGGAAAAAGGACTCACGGTCTGTGTTTCCAGGCGGTATCATGGAAGAGTCATACCAGACAGAGAGGCATGTGAGGCCCAAGCCGGAAGGCTCTCAGAGATACACTGTCACCCCAAGGAGGGAGGCCGAGGTGCACCTCGGGGAGGGGCTTATCCGATATCACGGCCCATCTCCGGCCAAGGGCTCAGGTCCCCCCCAGGTGTCAGGGACACAGACAGGCAGCAGACGTGGCCCTGGGTCTGGGCTCTGAGACTGAGGGCCGTCCCCACCTGACCGTGGCCTTGAACTGAAGGCAGAACCCAGGCACAGTGGGGTTAGGGCGGAGGCCGGATGGCCAGGCCGGGAGCAAGGGAGCGCTGGACGGAGCAAGGTGAGCCCCAAAGGGGCCCAGGGCCGGACGGGGGTGGGCGGGGCTGCCCAGTGTGCACTGGGACTCGGACACCAGGCCGGCGCCCCTTCAACTGTCACCGCAGCCCTGGGCCTCAGGTCTCCTCATCACCACCTTTTATGGACGAGGAAACGAACGTGCAGAGAGAGCAGGGCCGAGGTCTCGCAGGTGGAGAGTAACTGAATCGGGTGACGAGCTGGCTCGTCACCTCCAGGGCTTCCCACCCTCCCTTATGCTTTGAGCAGGAGGAGAGGTCTGTGGTCCCGCCGGCCACTGCCTGGCGCACAGCCTGTGTTGGAGCGGAGCACCCCCTGCCCCTGGCGGGGCTGTGGGCGGCGGGGCCGGGCTGGGGGAGGAGAGCTCCGGTGGCTCCTGTGTCCGGACCCCCGAGCAGGCACGTGTGTCTCGCAGGGCCCTGCAGGTGTACGTGCCCATCAGGCAGTTCTTCTACGACCTCATCCACCCTGACTACAGCGCCTGTGACCGACGTCTACGTGCTCATGTTCCTGGCCGACACCGTGGACTTCATCATCATCGTCTTCGGCTTCTGGGCCTTTGGGGTAGGTGGGGCAGAGGCCGCCACACACCAGGGGCGAGGCACAGGGGACCTGCAAGGGGCCTGGCCTGACCCCCTCGTCTCCCCCAGAAACACTCAGCCGCCGCCGACATCACGTCCTCGCTGTCAGAGGACCAGGTCCCGGGGCCGTTCCTGGTCATGGTGCTCATCCAGTTCGGGACCATGGTGGTGGACCGCGCGCTGTACCTGCGGAAGACGGTGCTGGGCAAGGTCGTGTTCCAGGTCATCCTGGTGTTCGGGATTCACTTCTGGATGTTCTTCATCCTGCCGGGCGTGACCGAGAGGTGAGGCCTTTGGGAGCCAGCGCCCTGGGGCTGGGAAGGCAGGGCCACCGGCTGGAATGTCAGCCGTGGGATGCTACAAAATCCTGAAGAATTAAGCTGATAAGAGGCTTTTTCTGTGGGCATCACTCCATTTTGCCCACAAACCCCCAGTGGCCGCCTGCGGTCCATACAGCTGTTCACGGCAGGTGTCGTGGCAGACATGGAGGCGGGCGGCTCTGGTCCCCGGGGATGAAACGTGCAGAGACCAGGCAGAAGGACATCCCCCAGCGCGGGGCCACTGCAGCGGCCCTGAGCACGGTCAGCGCGGTGACTTCGGGGTCTGTCGCTGAGCTGGCGCTTGTTCCAGGTTGACCTGCTGCGGCATCGCGGGAGGGGAATTTTTCTTTAAATAAGTAAAACATGGGTTGGTCCTTTTACAAGGAGTAGAAGGCACCATGGCTTTAAGGCTTTGATGTAATTTTGGTGGATCTGGATGAATTCTTCCCCACGTGGTCCTCATCCTAAGGGCCTGGAAAGTCAAGGGACGTTTCCCAGGAGAGAGAACGGAGTGTCCTTTCCTGGTGTCCTTCCAGCGCTGACAGTTCCCAGAGAGACGAGGCTGTGCAGAGCCGGCGCGGGCTCCCTGTGGTGTGTCCTGGACACCTTGCAGATGCCGTTCCATTCATTCACTGGGTCCTGAAGGACCAAAGCTGGGTTTCTCTGCAGGGGGGACCTTCCTAAGGAACATTTGGGGGTCTCTGCCTCTGACGCCCACATGGAGGGCCCACATGCACGCCTTCCTGGCTTGATCTTAGATCTTGAGACTCAAGAATAGCTGTTTTCAGTTTTAAAATAGTATGTTTCCATCTTATAACAAAATTGAAAGTAAGACAAATCCAAAAGGCAACATTAAGAGTCATACACAGTTTGTGGAAGAAACGTCAGGTGTTGCTCTTAACTCTCAGCACAAGGCAGGCTGTACCCAGGCCTTCCTGAGTCAGAGGGCTTGGCTTTTATTGTACTTCTAATTTGTACCCAACTGACCACATGTAAGACTCACAGAATGTTGCATTTTTCCACAGTTAAAAATGACCTTACAGTTCATCATTCTTTGAGAATGTGTTCTGGGTTTTTTCTAGTATGAAATTTAGTTCCACTAAGTTTTTGCACAGACTTACAGTAGCGTTCATGAGCTGTACGACGCAACCTGCCTTCTGGATGTCTAGCAAAAAAAATGGGGGTTCACTTCTCAGAATTCTTTCTTCTGCATCTTCCAAGCTGTGGGTCATTTCAAGTAAAAAACGTGTTTTGAGTTTTTCCTTTGTTGAGCTTTGAGTCGGACCATGGTACCAGCAAATCCACTTAACAGTAACTTACTGTGACGGTGGCCTGAACAACTGAATGACGCTGTAACAAATTGGGGGCACATTCATAGGGATTTGTTATAATCGTAAGATTTTTGTGACCCCACCTTTTGCCTTTGAAGAGATCCACCACGCAGAGAGGCTTCATGGAGTTGACTTCAAGTGCCAGAGGGGCAATCAGGCTTTTTTTTTACTCTAAATTAATGTCCTTTTGTGTGGGAGGAGCGCTCCGTTCCTTCACTCTTCTGTGTTTTCGCGTCTCAGGAAGTTCAGCCAGAACCTGGTTGCCCAGCTGTGGTACTTCGTGAAGTGCGTCTACTTCGGGCTGTCCGCCTACCAGATCCGCTGTGGGTACCCGACGCGGGTCCTTGGGAACTTCCTCACCAAGAGCTACAACTACGTCAACCTCTTCCTGTTTCAGGGGTGAGCTGCTCTGGGCTGTCGCGGCCATCCCCGTGGGGTCGGGGGGTGACCTGCAGCCGGTAGTCACCGTGGGGCTCCTGTGGGGTTTGAGGAAAGAGTGGAGGCACCTCTGAGACACCTTTCTCTGGGTGGCTGCCCACCCCCCCGGCCAGGGTGCTGCCCTGGGACCAGCCGCGTGGTTCACTGTCTATTTCTGCACAATTACCATGATAGTCTTTGGGTGGAAGACAGGGGCAGGCGACCCTAAGCGTTAGCACACTTCTGGGAGCAGCGGAGCGGAGCGTGTGGACTCAGGGCTGTCCCGACGCCCCCGGTGGCGTGCTTGTGCAGCGGGCTCGCTCGTTGCAGGGGGATTAGTCCCACGCTGAACGCCACCGGCCTGCCGGTGCCTGGAAGTGCGCCTTCGCCGCTCCCATGAAGCACGCTGGCTCTCCCGGGGGCCGGCTTCTGTGGCAGCAGCTCCTCCCAGTCTCCCGGGGGTGATCCCACGGCCCTGAGGGGAGCGCTGGACGTGGGGACCGGGACGCAGTCACAGAGGAGAGTGCGTCCCCACGCGTGTCAGCGTCTCACTGAGTGAAAGCGAGTAGCTCAGGGCAGAAGCCTAAGCTGCTGGGGGCCCAGGAGGAGCCCCAGCCTTGGGAGAAGCTCCGTGTCGGGGAGGACACAAGGAACAGTCCCCAGGCCTGAGAGGAGCCCAGGCCAGCTCACTCCCAGCTGAAACGGAAGGGACTAAGCCAGGGGTCCCGTTAGACTTAGTCAACTGCCGTGTGCCCTGGACAACACTTCTGTCCCCTCCGCCTTCTCTCATCTGCCCTCATCTCACTCACAAGCGTGTAACCTTTCCTGGCTCATTCCCCGTAATTAATAATCCTGTGATCGACAGTCTCATAACATAAAGTAATGTTAAAAAAAGGTAACGTGGAGTCTGCTGGCAGATTATATGGTCCTATAGACAGAGAATCCTAAAGACCAAAGCCTGTTGGAACAAATCAACATTTCAGTAAAGTGGCAGGATATAAAATCAGTGCACGGGAGCCATCTGCTCACCAGGAAATACCTGAAAAAGAGAAACCGGAAACTTTCCTAGTTGCAAAGCATCAAAAGTAACGCAGTGCTTAAAAAAATGTATCTAACCAAAGAAGTGAAAAATGTGTACAGTGAAAGCTGTAAGACTTTAATGAAAGAGACTGAAGACCCCTTCAGTCTTATTTAAAAAGGGAATTCCAGTTTGTTGAGACTATCAGCAAAAAATAATTATAAATAATAAAAGGAAAATGCCAGCCCAGATGTTGGACTTGTGACGAAGAGCAGTTGCACTGCAAGGTGGGTTTTACCCAGAGAGGCATGTCTGGGAGTCGTGTCTGAGTCGTGGGGTGGGAACAGTCAGGGAGCACGTGGGCCCCGGGCTGGCCGGGTGCTGGGGCGGCCCCGAACGAGCCAGCGGTCTCCCCAGGTTCCGCCTCGTCCCCTTCCTGACGGAGCTGAGGGCCGTGATGGACTGGGTGTGGACGGACACGACCTTGAGCCTGTCCAGCTGGATCTGCGTGGAGGACATTTACGCGCACATCTTCATCCTCAAGTGCTGGCGGGAGTCGGAAAAAGTAAGCCGAGCAAACGCCCGGGCCTGCTGGTGTCTCTCAGACGCAGACTGGCCAGGAGGCTGGCGTGAACCTCCGCAGGTCTGGGGGCCACGCAGGTGAGGGTGGGGCGGGGGGCCAAGACTGCCAGGGCCTGCGCCTGCCGTGCTGACGTCCAGGGTCCTCGGACCTGCTGCGCCTCGGTGAGAACAGCGTTCAGATGGGCCTTTCTTTGGCAGCTGGGCGTTGTGATTATTCTAAACAGAAGTGGTACACGGCTGTCTGACCCAGTAATTCTGAAGTGGCTCATTTGTGGGCAGGAGGGAGCGTGGTTTTATGGAGAAAAGGGGGGTCAGGTGGCTGGGACGCAGCTCATTCTCTGATTCGCCCTTCGATGAGGGACGGGCGATGTAACCTCTTTGGGCAAAAGGAAATGAAAGCGCAGATATTTACTTATTCTCTGGGCTGGAAGTTAAGGTTTAAACATTAGTGTTATTTAAGGGAATTAGTATTATTTAAGGAATCTTCCAAAAGCTCAGCACGTGAAACGGGAGCCTGTGGCACGAGAGGTCTAGAAACACCCATGGCGCTGGCCACAGCGGCAGCAGGGGCCGCTTCCTCTCCTCCTGAGGACACCTTGTTGGGAAAGGCCCTCCTGGTCCGCGTGATTACTGGTGTGTTCCGCAGCTGCCTCTGGGAGTCTCAGCTTCACAGTCCGGGGTCCCGCTGCACCGAGGCCTCTGTGTTTACGGGGTTTGGGGGCGTGGAGAGATGGGGCGGGCTCATATTTAAAATTGTGTTGACTCGTCCTGATTTCTGAGGGGCAGAGTGTTGATATGACGACAGACTGAGAACCTTTCTACCAAAGGGACACTGAGGTAGCAGCCAGGGTGACAGAGGTCTGAAAGTCATGACGTGAGAGAAAAAGTAGGAAGAAGCAGGAATTGTTCACTGAAGAAGAAAAGTGGGGGGAGGCCAAAACAGTAGGTGTTTTGAACAGTTTGAAATATTGAGAAATGGGTGGAAAATTCGAATTAGTGTGTGAGACTCGAGGAAAGAGAAGGCGAGTCAGCACCGTGAGCCCCCACGGGACACAAAGAACCTGCCGGTCATCACAGGGGGGGCCGCCTCTGGCGTGGCCGCCAGCACGTCCGACCCACCGTCATGTGGGGACAGTTCCCGTGTGAGACCTCAGCTGGGGGCTGTCTGCCCCCTGCCCCGGGAGCCCTGTGTTCAGCAGACATGACGTCAGCTGTGTCTGCAGCTAACAGCACTACTAAACTTAGCGGTTTAAAAATAGCCATTTGCCTGCTCATGATTCTGGGGGTCAGCATTCCGGGCTGGGCGCCCCGGCAGCCTCACCGGGGGGCGCTCTTGGAGCTCCTGTTTGGAGGGACGGAGCCCAGGCCAGGGGAAGGCAAGGGAGAGGACCCATCCGGTCCAGGCAGGAGCCACGAGCGGGTAACTGAGAGTGGAGGGGTCTGAACCACTCTGAGCTGGCAAAGAGAAGCCCAGAAGGAAAAAGAAAAGTGACACAATGTTGAGTGTCAGAGCCGGCGGGGGTCCGGGAAGAGGAGACTCTGGGGCACGATGGACGAGTCAGTGGTGGCAGGGGGCGGGCCACCCCGCAGGGGGTTGGAGAAGAGGGCGGGGCGGCCAGGAGGGCTCTTTGGACCCCACAGACCATCACAGGACTTGGACCATGTCGTCCCAAGTGAACGTCAGATGTTTTCCACCCTCCAAGGGGGGAGGAGTCAGCTGGAAGGCGCAGGTCTTGCGTGGTCAGGAATTTAAAGTAACAGGTCCTTTTCCAGTGCTCTGTTAGAGACAGAGGTTTACTCAGCAGAAGGTTTGATCCCTTGGGCTGCAGGTCCCCACACAGCCGTTTTAAGGACATGTCACTCAGGCCACGATGGGCCCCCGGGTGCCACAGTGGAGACATGTAGCAAGCTCCTTCCAGCCCCACGTCTGGTGGGGACAAGGCTGTCCCCCAGCTCAGAGCAGAATCGGGGCCAAGTGCAGGCAGCACCCCGCCCCCAGGGCGGCGCCTGAGCGCCGGGCCCTCCCTTGCAGAGGTACCCACAGCCACGGGGGCAGAAGAAGAAGAAGGCGGTCAAGTATGGCATGGGGGGCATGATCATCGTCCTGCTCATCTGCATCGTCTGGTTCCCGCTGCTCTTCATGTCCCTGGTTAAGTCTGTCGCGGGCGTGACCAACCAGCCCCTGGACGTCTCAGTCACCATCACCCTGGGCGGGTACCAGGTAAATGCTGGCCTTCCTGCAGTCTCCCCCACTGCCCGCCCCGCCCCCGCTGTGCCCTGCTGTGAGGACCACCCAGGGGGCTCCCTCGGGTTTTGTGGACCCACGTTTCCTACCTGAATGCTGCCTGTTCTGCAAACACGTGAGGAGTGGGCTGCGGGGCGGAGCGCAGCCAGGTGTGGCTGTGCTCTGGGTCTGCCCTGGGGCAGCCACTTCACAGAGTGGCCTCCGAGTGCCAGCAGGGCCCTCCCTGGGCAGGGGGCTGTGGGCACGCTTCCTCTGAGCCCAGGAGGAGCTGGGGAAGGCTGACCGGCCCGTGCGCCTTGTTTTCCAGCCCATTTTCACGATGAGCGCCCAGCAGAGCCAGCTGAAAGTGATGGACCAGCCGCAGTTTCACAAGTTTATCAAGGCTTTCTCTAGGGACACCGTAAGTACCTGCCTGTGGTCGGGCTCCGGGGGCCCGCCTCCCGGCAGCTGGCCGGCTGCCGCCTTACGCACCCCCGTGCCATGGCCGGAGGTGGCGGGCAGCACTTCCCAGGGTTATCGGCTGTGTAAGGTGCGTTCCTGGACACCGGACGTTGTGACAACCTAAAATGTCAAGTTTTATCCTCTGGGATGTAAGTGTTAATTAACATAATTTTAATTCAGAACGTTTTAATGTGAAGCACAGCACGTGTGGACCCTTGTTAAATTTTTAAATTCTTTACATTGGGGTAAATACATTGATCCCTTTGACTGTGAGTTCTCCAGGAATCTGTCCTGAAAAAGTGGTTCAAACTATGCGCAAAGCTCCCTGCGGCATCTGCTTGTGATGGCATTTCCTTTATTAGTAAAAACTGGAAGCGACTTGGGGATTCAGCCAGTAGGGATTGGCTGAATGAATTGTGGCAGGGTCGTGGGGAGGACACGGCGCAGTGGTAGAGCGTGTGCTCGGCACGCACCAGGTCCTGAGTTCAATCCTCAGTACTGCCACTTAAAAAATAATAGTAAATAAATAAAAAATAAATAAACCTAATTATCCTCCCCCCCAAAAAAATAAAAATAAAAAAACTAATCATGACAGATTTTCCAAGCAACTTCCTTTGTAATAAGACAGTCGTCACAAAGACTACATGCAGCATGAGAATTCTTCAAATTCTCAAACAATACTACTTCTTTAATGATTAACAAAAACAAGATTACCACGCTCTACTGTGTGAGACCAGGGTGATGCTCTGGGGGCGGGCTGTGGCCAACGCAACTCCTTCCCTGCTCCCCGTGCCTTCAGTAACCGCAGTGACAGGGCTTGGCATCACTAGCCTGTGCTTCACAGAGAGTGTTTTTTATTTAAATCAGGTGCATAGGCAAACATTTGCTTTTCTCTTGTGTAAAGTTATCGCCCTATGATGGGCGCTGTCAACGCTGATCTTGACGGACTAGCAGCTGGGAGAAGGCCCAGATGTCCTGGGTGGATAGTGAGTCTGACTCTCTCGCAAGAGGGTCCTTCCCCAAGGGCTGATAAATTTCCTTCTTTCCAGGGAAGGAAAAATGACACGAAATCATCTGACTTGTCTTTACTGCTTAATTGGAGGGACTCCGTGGCTGCAGGTGTGGCGACGTCACCCCTGGGGTCTGGCAGTGTGACAGGGGCTGTTAGCGCCCGGGACACACAGGCCAGCCCGTGACAGGAGCGTGCCTTTCAGAGGCGGAGGAGGACCCTCCGCACGGTCAGCTAGGAGGAGCAGGAACGCCCGGCTTTCCCCATCGTCCGGTGTCTGATCCATCTATGCACATGTGTTTGTGTGCACACAGGGTGCTATGCAGTTTCTGGAAAATTATGAAAAAGAAGACATAACAGTAGCAGAGCTGGAAGGAAACTCAAATTCTTTGTGGACCATCAGCCCTCCCAGTAAGCAGAAAATGATACAGGAGCTCATGGACCCCAATAGTAGCTTCTCTGTTGTTTTTTCATGGAGTATTCAGAGGTAGTTACTATGTTTCCATGCATTAATTTCCCCCTTCCGCCAGTCTGAACTTGGGGTGGGGGCGGGGGGTGTGGAAGGATGGAAAGTTTTGATTAATGTGGATCTTGGTTGACCTTACTTCTTGGGAACACCCATTCGATGCTGTAACTGATGTCTTTGTTTCTTATTAAATAATGGTTTGCCCGGGAATCATGGACAAAACTAAGACCCTCTTAGTTTCTTTTTTTCCTAATAATTTCAGTTTTGACGAGGCTGGCAATGGGCTCTGTGAACAAGGGAGAAAGGCAGAGGGAAAAGGAAGAGGGTGATGGCTCACAAAATGAAACCAAGGCGGGTAAATTGTAAGATTTCCCCAAAAGCTTGGAGTCTGGACTTGATGACAAAGAGCCCCGGGTTCTCCTTCACCTGCCTTCAAAGCCGGGGAGCCCCAGAGGCTCTCTCTCTCCAGGCGGGAGCTGTGAGCACATCTTGGCCGTCCTGGGACGGGGAAGGGAGAGCCTGCCACCCACCCTGAGCCTCTGGCCACACGTGGCCACGACCCCGCAGCCTTAGGAACCCTTCCTGCCTCCCGAGGCCCGAGGAGTCAGTGGGGCCGGCTGGGGGCCTGAACACGATACACCAGCTGAGCTTCACCGCAGGCAGGACTCTGGCAGTCACGTGATAGGTTCGTTTGGGTCCACAATTCCAGCTTCTTGGTTGGGATTAAGAAAGAATCACGATTGGTGAGAAAGAACTCCATCCAGCGTCTGAAGTGAATTTACAAGGAGTTAGTCAAGAGGTGTTTTGAAGGAGGCCACTCAGAATTTAAAGAACTCCTTTTTTAATCTTATTTTTCCTTTTAAATGTCGTAAATTCCTCACATGGAATTCTGTACCACCGAAAATGCCCTTCCTAACCTTTCCTTGAAAGAACTACCAAAAAACCCAAGAAAACAAAAAAAAATTTAAGTCAATTTCTGATTGAACTTTTTTTTATTGAGCTGTGATTGTCATGTAACATTGTCTTAGTTCCAGGTGGACAACATAATGGCGTTGGTGTCCATCTCGGAACGATCACCACGTCACGGCCAGCTACGCCTGTCAGCACACATAGTCACGAAAAAGCCTTTTCTTCTCAGGAGAACTTTTCAAATAGAGTCTCTTAGCAACTTTCAAATACACAGTACAGTCTTATTAACCGTGGTCAGCACACTATGCGTTTCAGCCCCAGGACTTATTTTGTAACTGAAAGTCTCTACTGTTTAACGCCTTTCACCCATTTTGCCCACCCCTCCAACCCCCACCTCTGGCCACTACCACCCTGTTCTCTGTATCTGTGAGTTAGTGTGTTTTAGATTTTGCATATAAGTGAGATCATATGGTATTTGTCCTTCTCTGTCTGACGTACTCACTTAGTCTGTTGCCCTCAAGGTCCACGTGTCTTGTAGCAAATGGCAAGATTTCATTCTTTTTTATGGCTGAGCAGTATTCCATCGTGTGCACCGTGTCTTCTTTGTCCAGCCCTCTGCTGATGGGCACGTGGGTTACTTCCACGCTCGGCTGCTGTAAATAGTGCTGCCGTGAACATGACGGTGCCGGTGGGTTTTCAAGTCAGTGGTTTCATTTTCTTTGAATAAATCCCCAGAAGTGGAATTGTTGGAACGTATGGACCATAGTTGTATTTTTAATTTTTTGAGGCACCTCCATACTGTTTCCCTCTGTGGCTGCACCAATTCCCCTTCCCAACAGCCGTGCACAAGGGCTCCCTTTTCTGCACATCCTCCCAGCTCTTGTTCCTTCTTGCTTTTTTTTTTATTGATTTTTAATCATTTTACAATATTGTGTCAAATTCCAGTGTAGAGCACAATTTTTCAGTTGTACATGAACATATATATATTCATTGTCCCATTTTTTTCTCCATGAGCTACCATAAGATCTTGTGTATATTTCCCTGTGCTATACAGTGTAATCTTGTTTATCTGTTCTACAATTTTGAAATCCCGTCTGTCCCTTCCCACACTTCTTGCTTTTTGATAATAGCCACTCTGACAGGTGGCATCTCATTGTGAACATTCTTTTTGAATTGTGGATTCTGTGCGTCCCTGTGGAGACAAATATCATTGGGTTAATGAACAGTGTTTCAGGTCCCATTAGGGCATCAAGACCACTTCTCTTTGGGTCCCCAGACCCTTCCTCCTCACCTGTGATCTGCTTTAAAGGTGTCTGTGGCCCCTGGGTGTAAGTGGGGTGTCTGAGAGGCCGGGTATAAAGGGAAAGTGGACCTTCTGGTCGGGGTTCGCAATTGTGGACCCAGTGAAGCCTTGATTAGATTAATAGAGAGTTTAGTGTGGTTTTAATCTCCTGCAGGCTTGCGAAGAACCCCTGACAGTGAGCTCTTTTTTTTTCTTTTTTTTTCTTCACAGAAACATGAGTCTGGGTGCAAAAGCAGAAATAGCAACAGATAAACTGTCTTTTCCTCTTCCAAATACTACACGAGAGAATATAGCTAAAATGATTGCAGGGAACAGCACAGAAAGCTCAAAAACACCGGTGTAAGTTGATTGTTATTGTTAATACGGCTTTGAGGGGTGCATGTATCTGGTACAAACTGTCCTCTACAAATTCGTGTCCAAGAAATGCGATTTCTTCCTTCTTTGGTGACTCAAGTGGATGCGTGTTTAGTCCCCGAAGTGCTGTCAGAGCAAGTCGGCTTTCCTCCCGGCCGCTCGCCCGCACCACCCAGGGCAGACTGAGCTCCTCTCCAGTGGCAAACCTTGCTCTTACCTGACCGTAGTCACCAAAAGCCAGGGGCAGACCCCAGTGAGACCCCTCCCTACTATTACTCCCGCCCCCGAGGCACTGACTGCCTGGCTAACCCAGGGCGGGTGAGGGGAAGGCTGGGGGAAATGGAAATTTGAGGGGAAGCACTCTTACTGTATCATCCTGCCATGCAATGCTGCATTCCAAGCATCCAAGCTGGGAAGCTGAGATTCTAGTATGAGACCCAGCAGGAGGAAAAACTGCTCTTGAGCTCAAGCTGCTAAGTGAAGTGTTCCCGAGCCCAGCAGCCACGCCAGCCCTGCCCCCGTCTGCCTGGCCCGGTCAGTGCGTTCAGAGTGGGAACCTCCGAGAAGCATCCCTGAGCTGTGCTGTCCCATGTTAACCACTAAACCAAGGGGCCCCTGAGCACCGCCAGGTCCTCCCCTATCGCTTCCCAGATGAGGAGACAGGCCTGGAGAGATGGACCGACCCGTCCAGGGCGCCAGTCGTACTGAGGTGGGCTGAGGGCTCGGTCTCAGTCCTCCCCTCGCCCCGTCTCTGGATCAGATCACTCAGCCCACTTCACTGTAGAGAGCTTTGAAATCCTGAAAGTTAAAACTGGCAGGCTGCTCAGTGTCTTCTCCATAAGGGTGGTCACTGCCCCTTGCTTCAGAGAAGTCATAGGTGTGGGGAAATCTCTAGCCGTTTTAGGCCGTTCACCAGCCTGTGGACAGAGGTGAGTGTCTGGTTAGAAGCCGGTGAATGTGTTCATTCACCTTCAGAGAATTCTGATGACAGTGGAAACCTAGAAACTACGAGGGCTGCACGTTGCACAGTTATGTGAAGGCCCTGATCATCATTTGTTTGAAACAAGGTCAAAAACAGCAACGAAAAAGTCAGTTTTACGCGCGTTAAACAACTAGAATTTAACTACCTCTTTTCTTTCTTAACGCGCAGGACAATAGAAAGGATCTACCCGTACTATGTGAAAGCTCCCAGCGACTCCAACTCCAAACCCATAAAGCAACTTTTATCTGGTAAGAACGAGCGAGAAGTGTTCCAGGGCGATTTTTAATCTCTTTATCCAGCTCCTGTTGGTTTGAATTTTCAGCCTTTATCAGGTTCCTTTCCAGTTTTCTTTCCCCCGCGACACGGTTTATGAGAAGTAAGGCTCCAGGCGCGTCCGCCTGGCCGGAAGGGACCGCTCGCTCACCCGGAGCCTAGGCTCCTCTCCTGCTGTTCGTGGCTGTGGAGCCTGGTTGACTTAGACTCACATTTAGTCACAAGGTACTGGTTGATCAGGATCTGTCTCTTTGTTTCTATCAGCAGCCACGTCCTTGGCAGAAAACTGCATCATAACGACGTTTTATTGTGAAGGCCCCACACTAAAAACAGTAAAAACACAGCAGGAAATGGACTCTGTCCAGCCCAAGGGCGGCTGGGTACCAACACGGTACCCAGGGGCCACGATTTCACAGCGTGGCTGTTGCGGCACGTGGTGACCTGGTGCTTTTGGCTTCTGCTCCTCATCAGGCGTTGTGGGACCTCGGCAGCCACCTGGGCCAGACGAGAGGCTCCGTCTGGTAGAGATGGAGCACGATGCGCTTACCAGCTCACGGTCGCCCGTTCACCACTGTGGGTCACTCGCTGTCCCGGGTCGTGTGCCAGGCTCCTGTTTAGCTGGAAGGACAGGGATGTGAGGAAACAGTTAGGATGCCCTATGGAAATTGCGGGAAACAGAGGCCGGAAAGAGGGCCCGGAGGGTGATCGGCAAACAGAGAGCCCGGAGATGTGGTGAAATATGTGTGTCTTGAGAGGTCGTCTCAAGATGCACTGAAAGTTAGCATTTCCCTCCAGTCTGGAACGTGCTGGGAAGGCCTGGTCTGGCAGCACAGCCTGCCCCGCCAGCAGTTGTTGTCCCCAGCACTCCTGCCCGGCAGCAGGCCCCTCCCCGCAGCTTCATCTCAGCGGATCGTCTCCTGCTGCCTTCCTCCTGGAGCCTCTCCCAGCCCGCCAGGAGCCAGGCCTTCTGTCTCCTTCCTCTTTCTCTTCAGCCTCAAAGAAAGATGTGCCCTTTCTCCCTTCCAAATCCGCTCTCCCTATGTCCCGGCCACCCCTCCCTGCCCTCCATCCTGCAGCATCTTTAATCTCCTCCCCTTTACGGCGTTCTGTCCCCACACTGGCTTGTCTGCCAGGGGGTGATTTGAGGTCCAGCCTACAAAGTCCTGTTCCCGGCACCAAGCGGCAGAGATGCTCTCAGATCCCGCTCACAGCTCATCTGATGAGCTTTCCTTACTGAGTTATCTCTCACCTTCTGCCCAAGGTAGACTTAGCATAGCTTAGTGGGTCTCACCAGTTTATGGGTGAGGAAGCTGAGGCCTGGCATGTGAATTACTCCGCTGAGCCTACACGACCAGGATGAGGGGGAACTGAGTCCAAACCTGGACCAGACAGCCCCCTCGGGTCAGTCTCCAGACGTCAGAACCAAGGTGTTTCCTGCTCCTGGGTGTTCTGCATGGTTCATGTTCTTCCTGGCGGAGGACTTTATCTTTGCCAATTTCTTGCCATTCCTTTCTCCTCCACCCGTCCGTCAGTCCATCCATCTCTCCTCCCGTCCATCCATCCATCTGTCCATTCGTCCATCCATCCAATAAACAGACCTTTACTGCCAGGCACCTTCATGGACTCCTCTGGTCCAGGAGGTTACATGAGATTGCACAGACAGGTTCCTGCCCTCGCAGAGCTGACAGCCCCTGGCGCTGGTCCTCGGGGGGGGGGGCCTCTTATCATTGGTGGGGGTGGCGTCTTCGTACACAGCCCCACACGGGGCCACTCCAAGCTTCAGTTTCCACATCTTGTACTGTTTGTTTAGTGTATGCAGTCACTGAGCATTTGTTGCGGGGCTTCAGAACTTTGCAGGGCTTCATGCCAGCAACTTTCCCTGAAAGGATCTCCTCTCCCCCCTCCACCTCGCCCTGGCAAAGTTCTCACCCGTCCAGACCCAGCTCAGAAGTCGTCTCCTCTGGGAGCCCTCCCGGATTGGATCACACCAACCAGAAGTGGTCTCTCCGAGCGTGCAGACCTTGTCAGTGCAGGTCCGGAGGTGGTGCCACGTGCCCACGAAGTGTGCTCGCGTTCCCGGCCTCTCCCATCCAGCTGGGCTGTGTGCAGCTTGCTAAGCCCTTAGCACTTCACAGAGAGCCTTCCTCCACAGGGACACTCAGTGGACGATGGTCGTATGAAGGAATCCGTCCATTCCATCAAAAGTCAGTTATTTGGGGTTTTAAACATCTAATTAGTTGTTTGGATTCATCAGCAAAGATGCTCCAGTGACAGGTCTTCTGCTGTCCCCTGTGACGTGGCCGCCGCCTTGGGTAGCAACAGGACTGGCCTCTTGGTGAACAAGGGAGACCCCCACGCCTGGCCCACCCGCCTCTCCACCTGCAGAGCTCACACGCCCAGGTGGCCTCCCCTGCACCCGATGCCGTGGGCACCAACCAGGTTTTGCCCCCGAGAACTGCTGAGGTGCACTGAAGCCTAGAGTCTCTCGCTAACTGGATTTCACACGTCTCCTTCTCCAGAAAACAACTTCATGAACATCACCATCATCCTGTCCAGAGACAACACCGCCAAGTCCAGCAGTGAGTGGTGGGTGCTCAACCTGACGGGGAGCCGGCTCTACAACCAGCACGCGCAGGCCCTGGAGCTGGTGGTCTTCAATGACAAAGTCAGCCCCCCCAGCCTGGGCTTCCTGGCCGGCTACGGGTAAGGAGCCGCGTGCGGCAAGCCGCCCCGAGAGCCCGCCTCCACCTCCCGCCCCATGAGGGTGGAAGTCCTGGGCCTTCCCTGAAGGCTCAGTGTTATCGCTGGTCCTCGGCCCTCTCGTTATAAAAACTGAGGAGCCAGAGCCCCACGGGAGTCAGGGTGCCTCGTGCGAGTCGCCCCGCAGAGGACAGGCCCGGAAGCTGCAATTCCAGCTGCTCTACTTCCTGTTCCTGGCACAGCCTGGTGCGATTCAGAGTTTAAACCAGAGATTAAATAGAGTCGTCTCTTCTCTGCTTATTTTTCCTTTTGACCTTCATAGATACGGGGTTAGTTCGAAGCCCCAGCTTTGGACAGGCCTGATGTTAGCATTCCACCAGGGTCTGACCCTAAGTCCCAGGACAGGCACAGCCCTTACAAGACACTAACAGAAACTTTCCCATTTTGCAGAATGAGCCCTTAGGAAGTCATTCTCTGTCCAGAATTGTATTACAAACATGAATCTCTGAGAAAGACAATATGGTTACAGTGAAAAGTCCTAGGTACAGAAAAGTGAGGGAGGTGCAGTTGCATTTGTGTCACATACACGGTGTAGTTTATGGTATAACGCACGCAGCACGGCCACCTGGAGGTCATCCAGGACGCTGTGGACACTGCTTCCCGTCCCACAGTCCTGCGGTCCTGCACTGTGGAATTTTTTTTTTTTTTTACAAGAGCATACATAACTTTTTTAATCAGAAAAAAAAGTATTTTCACCAAAGGGAAAAGCTTTGGTAAGTCTATCGTATCTTCTATGACATTGGAGGGAAAATGTTATTTTTTCATTTGGACATGTCACTAAGCACACTTAGCTGCCAGATGTAATTTCTCTCTCTTTCTTCTTTCAGCATCATGGGGCTGTATGCTTCAGTTGTCCTGGTGATCGGGAAGTTTGTCCGTGAGTTTTTCAGCGGGATTTCTCATTCCATCATGTTTGAAGAGCTCCCGAACGTGGATCGGATTCTGAAGCTGTGCACGGACATCTTTTTAGTCCGAGAGACCGGGGAGCTGGAACTGGAGGAGGATCTGTATGCCAAATTAATATTCCTGTACCGCTCGCCAGAAACCATGATCAAATGGACCAGAGAGAAAACAAACTGATGGCCCAGGCCACAGGCTGCAAGCCCTGGTAGCATTTGAAGTTTCCAAAAACAAAAGCAAACGAAGAACCCGAGGAAGAAAAGCACAATATTTCCCTGAGAGCCGAGCCTTCTGCGTCGGCGGCAGCGGTCGTGCCTCCGACAGACGCCGCAGGCGTGGGCGTCCCTCTGCAGGCGAGCCGCCCGGATGCGCCTGGGATGCTGTTTCTCTGGGTCGGGCCCACTCGCTTTTCCACGCTGTCCTGCATTCTGACTGACTGTGTGGCGGAGGCATTTGTGCGGCTCGTCCCTCAGAGAAACAGAGGAGGAAGAGGAGGAAGCTTTCCACGCAGGGTGGTGCCCTCCTGGAGAGACGCTGCCTCGCGGCCCGGCACCCGGGGCTCTGCAGCCCGGGAGTGCTGCCAGGGCCACCCCCCAGATGCGCACGGGAACAGGGCTGAGGACCGCTGGAGACCTTCCGGGGGAAGACGGGGCTGGGGGCCCCTGATGCCGCCAGGGCAACGGCAAGCCTCGTTCTAAGCAGAAAGTACCCTCATGACACTCCTACTGCCTTACCTGAACTGACAACGAGCACGAAGTCTTTTCATGAAACACCAGTGACTTCTCAGGAAAAACAAACGCCCAGACTCGGCGTGGCTGGCGCCCAGCTGGCGGCCCACACCCACGGGGCAGCTGTGCCCGCCGCCCAGAGCTGCCGCTGCCCCAGTGGCGACGGGGCCCAGGGGACAGAGAAGGATGCAGCCCGCCCGCCCCCGGCCGGGGACCCAGCTCTGCCCTCCCTGGCGGGGCCTGAGCTCTCCTCCGCCTCCCCCACTGCAGCCTCCCGTTTCCAGGATTCCCGGCAGTGGCTTTTCCAGTGTTGTGAGGTTTTCTCCCTGTTTTTCAGGTCTAGCCACGAGTTTACATATTCCAGTCCACATTTTTACATCTGAGACGGGTTTTTTTAAGTTCGTAATTATGAAAGAAATATGTATATTGAGCTTGGGGAATTTAAAAAAAAAGGCCTTTTCTTAAATTATTATTATTGGTAACACAACCTCTTCCTTAAACACCAACGTAGCATGAAAAATGTATGATCGCAATGTAGTCTTCATTCCATATTAAAATACAGTTTCAGAGAAGAATCGTTAAACAGACTAGAAGATGTCAAAAACGATCCTGTGTAGCTTGGGTTCAGGACTGACTTAAAGTAAACGCATCCTGCGAAGTCTCTTTCCGAATACCCTTCATTCTGCCTTACTGCATGGAATGGGAGAAGCAACTGTTGTCTGTACTGTGCAGAAGGAGCTGAAAAATCAGCCGAGAGGAGAAGGACTTTCCTGTTGGCTTTATCGTCTGTTTGCTATGGTGGGCGTTCTGGATGAGAAATGCAATTAGCAAACAACGGTAACGTTAACTTCCAGGAAGGAAACGGACAGTGAATATGCAGCTTTAAAAAGATACCAGAGTTCAAGTGATGTCCAGAACCTTCCAGAGAATGAGCACCCGTTCTTCGACCGTGAAAGCTGCCTGCTTCCACCCTGCTTCCAGCAACACTCCAGTCATCGAGCAATAAACTCAGACCACTCAGGGAGCTCCTCAGCCCACGTGCAGGTTCCCGACAGCGGACGCGTCTTCCTGCACGGTTCTGGTGGTGACCTTTCTCTGAAACACGTCCGCAGGGGATCTCTGGAGAGCGCGACACGGCACCTTTAGGAAGGAGGGGTGCGGGCATCGCTCCTGAGAAACGCACGTGGAGGTAAAGGGGCCCAGGATGGAGCACCAGTTCCACAGCTCTAGAAAGAGCTTCTGGCGTGGAGGTGGGAAAACACAGACAGACGGAGAAGGAGTGCTCCTAACGAGGCGTGGGCTGGAGGGGGACTCGCCTGGAGAAGGAGGCAGCCTAGCCTGGCTGGGCCCCCACGGCCAGCCGGTCGTGTCTTGTTCAGCCCAGTTTTCTGAAAACAGGAAGGAAACATCAAGCTGTAACCGGCCACATCCTCAGCCCCACGTGAGCAGCGGCCCCAGCTCAGATACTGATGGACACACATCCCCTTATGAAAGTGCCTGCCACCTTAGAATGGTCCTCTGCAGGTGGCTCTGAGAGGGACAGTCCCCAAGGATGTGTGCGGAGTGGTCTGCCCAGTGAGGAGGGAGGATTGGGCAGAGGGACAGGCTGCCTGCCCCTGGGCTGCAGCGGCGTGTCCCCTGGGCCTGGAGGTCCCGGTGAGCTGGGGCCGCCCTTCCTGGTCCTGAGAGATCTTGGTATCTGGATGCTTTATTTGTGGTTGCCAAAACTTGGAAGGAACCAAGATGCCCTCTGGTAGGTGAATGGACAAATAAACTGTGTTAGAGTCCAGACAATGGGATATTATTGCTCAGCAGTGGAAAGAAACGAGCTACAAGTCATGACAGAGACATGGAGGAGACGTAAATGCCTGTTACTCGGTGAAAGAAGCCGATCTGAAAAGGCTCCGGACTGAATGACACTTGGGAAAAGACAGGAAGAAGGTCGGCGGCTGTCGGGCTGGGGGATGCCGCGCTGATGGACACATGCCGCACGACATGCTGTCCAAGCCCACAGGGTGTGCAGCACCATGCGTGGACTAACGTAGGCTGCGGACTTGGGGTGACAACGGGTGTCACTGTGACGACCGCCCCATCTGGTGGGGGACGAGGGGGACGGGGGAGGCTGTGCACGCGGGGGGCCGGGGGCGCATGGGAACCTCTGTACCTTCCTCCCAATTTTGCTGTGAACCTAACTGCTCTTAAAAAATTGTTTCAATAAAAAAAGCCGCCTGTAGTATTGATACAAGCACAGTGGAGGGAGTGGTATGAAAGTGGAGAGAGACCAGAATGTAAGGGAGTCTGCCCCTCCCCAGGGGAAGAGCCGCCCCGAGCTTCCTCCTTAAACCCCTTAGCTGAGCCACTCGCCCCGGTTAGCCCAGGGGTGGCTGTCCGGCCGGGGGAGGGAGCCAGCCTGCAGACCCCCCGTCCCCGAGGGCACATTCCTGGGATGTCCTCAGGGGACCTCCACTGGCCAGTCCAGATTTTGTCCCCAGACGGCTCTGAAATGGCTCAGAAACCCCACTGATTAGTTAATTTCTCTACCACCCCACACCTAAGACCGAACGTTGCGTCCTTGTTCAATTTCCCGTCACAGACTACGGTCGAGTCGCTTTGTCCAGCATCACCTCCGTGAGGCTCTGCAGAGAAATAATACGACGACCTGAGATACTTCAGAATGAAACCTTAACAGGAAATGTTCCAAGGTTGAACATAAATCTCCTTTCATAATTTTCAGGGAGGAACGAAAGGTAAAATATTAAATCAAGTTAATGTCCAAGAGTCAAAGGACACGGATTGAGTTCTCTTACGTTCGTGAGTTAGCAGTAAAAAGGGTGGAGCCTGGCCCTTCCCGGCTCTGCGCCTCGAGGGGCTGAGGCCGCTTCAGGGAAGCAGCTTGTCTCGTCTTCACGACGAGGTCCTTTTGGTCCTTCAGATGTTAATTCCATTCAACACCAAGTTTCTGATTGCGCCTCCTTTTTTAAAGAGTCCAAAAATCAGTGAGACCCACAGAACCTGCCCATACTGACCAAGTTTCAGAAGCATCTGAGTCAAGTCCCTCCCTCCTGGTCGTCTGAGGCTGAAGCGTGTCTCAGAAGCACAAAAACCCAGAGCAGAAGCCCGTTGGTGCTCGAGTGAAGACCGCTGGAGACATAGCGGGCGTCGGAGACTGGCTGGGAAGCCTCCTGGTTGGCGCCAGGTAAGCAGAGTCTGGGACCAGGACCGTGACCCTCACTGAGCAGAGAGCGGCACCCCTGTGCACGGTTACCCCTGGCGGCTGCACCTGCCTTACTGGGGAGAAACCCCGTGGCCTCCCGCCCCGCCCCACCAGAGGCAGGGCTGGTGGGAGCTGGGGCTGCCCCTGTGGAGGGTCGAGGCCTGCAAGGCTGGCATGGAGGCTGTCCGCTCCCAGCTGGTGCATCAGGAGCTCCTCCATCCCCATCCGCGCGTTCCTGTGGCCCGGATGCGCCACGTGCTCTCCACTTCCGCAGAATTATTCCCACATCCAAAATCGGCCACCTGTGGAAAGGCTTTTCCTCGTGTGCAGTTAATTCTTCAGGCTGTGGGGAGGGGGCTGACCCCTGAGCCTCCGGCACCCCTGCTCTGCTCACCTGGCTGGGGACTCAAGCCACGTCCCACCCAGAGGCCCCCTCCTCCCCATCCCCTCCCTTCTGGGCCCCCGGCCTCCTTGCCCTCCCGGACGGTCGGGTTTCCTGGGTGGAGGGGCCTCCGCCCTGCCAGGTGAGCCCGTCCACAGCCTCGTTCCCAGGCTTGGGGGCCACAGCCGAGGTGTCACCAGCCTGCCTATGTGTCGCTGGTGCTCAGGGATGCCCGCGAGTGCACCCCCACAGCCCCGAGGCAGTCTTCAGGTTAAGGGGAGGGGGGAGGTTTAGGGGCGTTTCTAATTGATTGCGGGAGATTTCCCCAAAGTCCTTTTCCCCGGTGTTTATGCCCACACAGTGCGTTTCTAATGCTCGTTCCTTCAGGTCATGCAGGTCGGGGACGCCAGCCAGAGGGCAGGGGACGGGACAGCGGGCTGACACAGCTGCCCAGGCCTCGCTGGTCCCACAGCTGCTGGCTGAGCCCCTGCCCCGGCCAGCTCTGCTCGGCCCACCACCTCCTGCCCTGACTGCGGTGCCTAGAATCTTCGCGGAAGGAACCGAGATGCAACGTCCCAGAAAGAGACGCAGAAGGATGGAGGGAATTGCGGGCGGCTCTTAAGTAGCTCTGGGCCCCCCCACTCGTCCCAGCCCCTGCTGTGTGTGGCCGCCGCCCTGCCCGGGGTCCAGGTCCTGGTGCTGCCTGGGGGGTGGGGGTGGGGTGGGGTGGGGGTGGGGCGAGGCTGAGGAGGGTGCCCCGCTTACTCAAGGAGGGAGCAGGCGGTGAAGAAGGCCCCCGGGACCTGAGGGGGGTCTGTCCCCCTGGCCGGGCTCCTGCATCTCTTACACTGAAGTCTGTCTCCCGCCCAGGCGAGGCACACCTTAGAAAGCCGCGTTCCATTCCTCAGGAGGAGGGGGCTGCAGGCCTGTTGGTGGCACTGTCACCTAGGGCGTAAGGAGGGAGGAGCCCAAAAGCTTAGAACAGTCCAGAAGCTTCGAGGTCACAGGAATACACAGGGCCCGGCTCTCAGCGGAGGGTCTCCTTCGTGGGGCTCCCTCCCTCGCCCCCGGCTGCCGACAAGACAGCCATCATCCAACAGGGCACATCCATGCACCCAGGATACAAGTCGCCCTTTTAAAAGTGCCTCCGGTCAGCTCTTTCCTGAGGACCCGCCTTCCGCTGGCTCTGTCTCTGCCCCAGGCCACGCCGTGGGTGACGTGAACACCCCAGAGCCTCACAGGCGGTTCCTTGCTCAGCGCCGCCGCCCGAGCCCGCAGCCGATGACGGCAGGCTGCCTCTGTCCTGCGTTGCCTTTGGGGCAAGAAACCCAGAAAGCTTTTCTGAGAGCAGCGTGGATGCAGGGAGGGAGCCAGACACGGAGGGCCTGGTCTGGGATCTGTGTGCTTGGGGGAAAGTCAGGAATAATGGGATCTTATCGGCCTTACCACAGCCCCGGGAGGATCCAGTGTGTGGTGTGCATCTCGGGCGGGAAGTCAGGGTGGACTAGTGAGGGCGGCCGGTGTCGGAGAACCGCGAGTCCTGCTGATCAGGTGAAGATATGGCTGCAGATCAGAGCACGGAGGAAGCAAGCCTGACAGCATCACCTTCGCGACGTGGACACAACTGCAGGGAGAGGTGACGAAATCGGAGTCGCAGCCGTGCGGGAGATCAGAGCACAGCTCCTGCGGGAGCTCGGAGACCAAGGTGCACGGAGGTAAGACTTAACGCCCAGAAGTCTGATGTGTCTGCCACTTAGAGACCCCGACCCTCTGCAGATGGAGACTACGTGGAATGTTGACAAAAGCTGACCAGGTTTTAAGAGAAGTATCAGTAACTGCTACCCGCTGTCACCCTGCTGCGCTGTCTGCCCGAGGCAGCTCCCCGCTCCCAGGCACGCAGCAGGCCTGCGCCTCCCACCTCTGCCCCTCGTCAGCGGGCTGGCTGCGTGGGGAGTTCTGGCCCCTGAGTGTGGGCAGCATGACGCGGGCCCCTGGTGGCCTGCAGCTTCCAGTCGCCGGAGGACCCTGTCCTCTTCCCTCCTGTCACCACTCACACGGCAACAGGCCACGTGGAGACGTCGGCCAGGCCACCAACCTGGGCGTCCAGGCGGCCACAGTGAGCGCGCCCCACCTGCCGAGCTTTGATGGTCCTGTAGTGTCTGTGAGATGAAAATCCTGTTGGTCTGAGTCACAGGGATGTGGGGGCTGTTCATTCCGACAGGATGATCTAGCCTGTCTTGACTAGTGTGTTTTTAAACCAAGATTCAATTAAGTTACTCATGACTCAACAAAAATAACTTTAAAATTATGGAAGGAAAATATAAATTCCTACATAATTCCTGGGTTTAAAGAAAAGCAAAAATTTTTGGTCCATCGGAACGGAACCACTACGTATCAGACCTTGTCAAGTGTACGTGAGCTGCGCCGACCGCTGACACCGAGAGGGGCGAGTGGCGCATGTAACTCAGGATGGGCAGATGACAGAAACGGAAGGCAGTGACTAAAGGACGGCAGGGGTTAAAAGCGGGATCTGTAGGAGAGAAAACACGTGAAAAGAGAAGCGGACATGCAAGAGGGTTACAAGATCAGATCGTTCCTGAAGAAAAGAAAACCATGAACCAAGCTCTACCGAGGCTGATAAAAGAAGACAAAGAAAAGAAGAAAAGGGAAGCATGAATTTTAAAAAGTCACCATGTGGAGGTATTATGAGCAGCTATCTGCTAAAATACTTGAAAACTTAGGTCAAACAGAAGATTTTCCTAAAATGTATATGCAAGTGATGAATTTTAAGTCAAGAAGAAACAGAAGAATAGAAGCAGAATAAAGCAATGAACATTGATTTGACGGCCAAACACTTGAGGAACATCACACCAGATTTTCCAGACATTAAAAGGATAATGAGTATATATTATGAATGAATGTATGTCAATTTTACAACTTAAACAAAATGGAAAAATTCCATGAAGGCCATGTATTCCAAAAACTGACTCAAAATTTTCCAAAAACCAGAATAGTTCCTATGCCAATTAAGGAAATCGAATTCATAATTGAAAACCTTCCCAGAAAGAAAACTTCAGGCAAGACGAATTCATTTATGAATTCTGGCGAAAACTTAAAAAGCAGCGTGAATCCTGACGTGAACCCTGTTAGAGAGAAGAAGAGAAAGGAGTGCGGCTCGGCTCTCTTGCTGAGGGCAGTGTCACCCCGACTCCAAAGGCACCGAAGACATTGCAAGAAACGGAGATTAAATAAGAGCCCCCTTCTGAGCACAGACACAGAAATCCTTAGCAAATATCAGCAAATCAAAGTCAGCAGTGCGCTGAAAAATAATACCTCCTCATGCAGTGATTAAAAAGTGCAGGCCACGTGCACACTCAGCCACTTCTCAGCTTGCACGTGGGTTTCTGTTATTGTGACGAGGCAATGGGGCAGGCCACTCGGGTCGGGAAGGGGGTCTGCTTTCATCCGCAGGCAACTTGATTTTGTGCACAGAGAAGTCCCTAAGCCCTGTTGTCACTGCGTTACTAGAACCGACGGGAACTCAGCAAGGCTGCAGCACGCGGGCTCACGTACAAACGTCAGCTGTGTTTCTGCATACCACCCGTAAGAAACTGAAAAATGAAATTTAAAAGCTCTATTTACAATGCATCCAAAAGGTCTCAACCATAAATTTAAGAAAAATCATGCAACTGAAACCTATGAAAGTGTTGTTGACTTAAGACCCAGGTGGACGCATGTGCGACGTTCATGATTTGAAAGACCCAGAGCTGTTACGCAGCAAGTGCCTCCAGCGCTGATAACGAGAGCCCCGGCAGCACCACCTGGAATCCCAGGAGGCTTCACTGCGGACAGTGATCAGCTGATTCTAACGTTCAACGTAAGCTGGAACAGACAGAAGGATTTTGAAAAAGAACAGAGTTGGAGGATTTGAAGTACTTGAATTTACCGTCTGTATAAAACCGTAGTGAACAGTGTGGCACTGAGTAAGGATGCACGTGCAGAGCCGTGGCATAAGAGAGTCTAGAAACGAGCCCAAGGTTGGCCAGCTGACTGTCCACAAAGGAGGCAGAGGATTTAAATTGCAAAAGAGTTGTCGTCAACAAATGGCGCTGGGGCAGTCAGATACCCGGAAGGACGCGGCGCTGTGGGGGAACGTTCACCCTTTTGTGCATCAGGTAATACCCCACAGTTACCTTGAAGTGGGTGATAGATGTAAGAACTGAAAGTACAAAACCTGGAGAGGAAGACATAGAAGGAAAGGTTTATGATGCTGGGTAAGGCAAAGATCTGTTAGATACAACACAAAAAGCATAAACCACGGAAGAAAAAAGATAATTTGGACTTCACCAACATAAAAACTTTTGCTTTTTTTTTTTGGTCAAGTCAAAAAATGAAAGGATAAACCAGAGACTGGGAGAAGATATTAGCAAGACCTCTGTCTCAAAAGGGACTTAAGTCCCACGTGCACAACAAAAGGACAAACAAATGACGTTTTCATTGGAGGACAGATGCGAAGACACTTCAGAGCCGATGAGCAGATCACCGACAGGCACACGACAAGGGCCAGGGACCCCGTCCCCGGGTAGAAGGTCCCCCCGCCAGGACAGCCGACAGTCAGAAGCGGGGGCTGAGCTCTGGGGGGCTGTGGGGTTGGTGAAACTTTCATACGTTGCTGCTGGGAATTCAGAATGGAACCACCACTCTGGAAAACAGCGACTTCTGACAAATCTCAGTACGAACTTACGCACGACCCGGCAGCTCCCGCGGGAACCCGCCTGGGAGAACCGGCGACACGTGTCAGGACTTTGACGTGAATGTTCAGAGCAGCATTATCCACAAACTGGAGACACCCCAACGTTCGTCAGCGGAAAGGAGACAGGCACACTGCTTCGTCCAGGCGGTAGGTCCTGCTCAGCAATACAAAGAAACACCGCGCTGTGGACCGCGGGCCCTTCGGGGGACTTTGCCACTGCTGCTCACTGATCCTGGCGCACATCCTGTCCCCTCCGCCAGGCTGCAAGTCTCTGGAACAGAGGTCGGCAGACTTTCTCTGTTAAGGGGCGTATAGTAAATATTTTGGGCTTACAGGCCGTACCATCTCTGTTGCAACCATCTAACTCTGTAATTGTAGGGCAGAAGCTGCCGGGGACAGTGCTTACATGAACGACCATGGCCGTGTTCCAATAAAATTTTGTTTTCTGCTGTCAAATCAACAACCACAACAGAAGATAACGAGGGCTGGTGAGGCTGTGGAGAAACGGCAGGGAGCCCTCGTGCACTGTTGGTGGGAATGTGAAACAGTATGGAGGGTCCTCAAAAGATTAACAGAACTATCAAGGGATCCGTCACCCCACTTCTGTGTTGAAAGCAGGGACTAAACCAGTGATCCGCACACCCACATTCATGGCAGTGCTGTTCACGGCAGCTGAAAGATGGAGCGACCCAAGCATCCATCAGTGTGGGCCTTGGGTAAACCAGATGTGGTCCATGCATGCAGTGGAGTATTACTCGGCCTTAAAAAGGAAGGAAATTCTGGTGTAACCGACAGCGTGGCTACAACAGCAGCATGGAGTGAAGTAAGCCAGCCGCAGAAGAGGGACTGCGGAGTGATCCCACTTATACAGGGACCCAGAGGACCACAGTCCACAGGACGGAAAGGAGGGCGGTGGTGTCAGGGCTGAGGGGCGGGGAAGCGGGGGTGGTCGTTTAGTGGGGAGAGAGTTTCAGCCTTGTGAGATGAAGAGTCCTGGAGGCTGGTCACACAACTGCAGGGAGTGCGAACAACACTGCTCAGCTGTGCAGCTAAAAACGGTTATGATGCTGAACTCTCTTGTGAGTCTTTTCCATATTAAAAGAAAAAAGGGGGGAGGGTGGAACTCGGTGGCAGAGCGTGGGCTTAGTGTGCACACGGTCCTGGGTTAACAACCCCCAGTACCTTTGTTAAATAAATAAAATTGCATATTTAAAAAAAACCAGAAAGGTAAAAAAAATAATAAACACTCTTCTAGATGTCACCGTGGAGGTACTTTGTGGATGTGACTAAAGTCACTGTAAATTGACCTGAAGTAGGGGAAGTGGCCGAGAGCCTCTGGCCTGGCCAGGCTCCATCAGCCGGGAGACCACAGCGTCGTCCGAGAAGAGGAACCTTCACCCGTGCACACAGCACTGCCCACACCTCCAGCTGCCCTCCCGACGGCCGGAATCTCAGAGAAATGGTGCTGCAGGGAAAAAGCCTTACAGTGAGAGAGTACGTAGTGCGTGCTTCCACTTACACGAAATTCTAGAGCAGGCAAAACGATTTATGGCAGCTCTGGGTGAGTGGGAAGGGGGTCCGAGGAAGGGGCCCGGGCAACTTTCCTGGGTGATGGTCATACTGTTTTATGTCTTGACAGGGTTTGTGAATTCAGATTTTACATTAAAACAGAAACAAAGCTCTCAACAAATGCTGAGCATTAGTTACTACTGTCTGCAGTTTACTTTGGAATGCCTCCAAAAGAAGACGGACTGCTACATGGGGAGAAGGCGTGACAAAGCGTGAACAGTGCGTGTTTACTGTCGAATGATCTAGGTGGTGTGGAGATGGTGTTCGGGGTGAAAGTCTTTCGACTTCACTAATCTGTTTGAGGTTTTTCATAATTAAATATGAGCAGGACAGCCAAGACCCCTGCGCCCGTGAGGAACCTGGAAATTCACGTGGAATGCAAGGTCACTTTGACAGCTGGGCTGTGGTGAGTCCCTGTACAGGGACACTGAGGCTGACACAGCCCTGTGAACCGACTGCACTTCAGTAATAACAATAACAGAAACGCTCGGCAGGCGTCACACTGCATGTTCCCAAAATGCTCTTACCGACGTGGCAAACTTTCCACGCCAAAAGATTTTAAAGTTGGTTCCAAAGCAAACGGTTGGCAGATTCCCATTCCTGTGAGGGGGGAATGCACTGCAGATCTACAAGATGCACATATGCCCAGCCAGCCACGGCGGCATCACCTGAAGCGCTCTGTGGTTAAGCACGACGGATGCGGTCAGGTTCCCTCTCCCCAAGGAACTTCTTGCACACCTCCAGAGGCACTTGGTGCCGAAGGCTGGAATATCTTATTTAAGAAAAAAGCAAAGCGTGATGTAGGAGGAAGGCCATCGATAAGGGCCGAGCCGGGGGAAGACCTGGGGACGTGAATCACAGGCGTGAGGACCTGGGTCTCCAGCAGGCGACCAGGTGAAGGTCAGGGACAAGGACGCCGCGGGAGCCCTGTCACAACAGGGGAACTGAAATCCAGGGCTGTGTGGGCCTTGGCTTTCGGGACTCAGGCTGGAGCAGACTGAAGGGAACTTCCCGTGAGATTCCTGGGCCAAGACTCCCTCTGCGCTCTGGGCTTCTCACCCGGCACACCTGGCTCCCGCAGCGACAACGCTGTAATCCTCTCCCTGCACCTGGTCTCTCCCACCCTCCTCCTTCAGGACGTCTGAGTCCATCCATCAACTGAGACCACTCTTTTCCAAGGACCAGTTAGGTCAGCTCATTTGTGGTGGTCTTGCAGGGAGGGCACGCAAACTCTCTGAGCGTCCGTTTCCTTGTGCGAAAAATACGGACAACAGAACACGTCCCTCTGGTCCCTGGGACCTGGCGGGCTGTCAGTCTTTGTGTCCACTTCCCTGCTCGTATGTAAGTACTGTGTGTGCAGACGATGGGAACCTTCTGTGTATTTTTATGAGGAAATATCGTAGGGGATCTGAGCCCTTTTGGGGGACCGCCCTACATGCCGTAAGACCTAGTTTGGCGCTCTGACCCACAGAAGCCGCAGTGTCCGTTTGTTGCCACGGGTACTTGATAAAAGAAAATTTCATACATTGAAATACAGGGAACTCATTCTGGCTCATACATGAGTTAACCTGGATTTGATGCTAACTGGAACAGCCTGTCCGTGGCCCGTCAATCGTGCACTGTCCACCTGCTTTAATTATGAGCGGGGCACGCTGACCAGAAGTAAAGGAGGTCCTTGTTAAGGATTACACGTCGTCCTTCCCGGGACGCTAGAGCTGATTAAGGCTCCCTTCCCGGTGCCGAGGCTACGCTGACTCGCTGTGGACCTGATGGTCTGTTTTTGGGTTTGGGTTTTTTTTTCCCTTTGAAACCTTGAGGAAACGTGTCCCCGACTTGTCTAATGTTCTTTTGTTCTGATAAGATATAAGATAGAAAGCTGTGCTGAGCCCCTGCTTCTCCGGAGCAGTTTCTCCACGTCGTCGGGAAGCGGGCTTCCGGGCTCCTCCTCAGTTTGGCTCAAATAAAACTCTTTGCTTCTTACTATTGACCGTTTATTGACAGCTTTGTCTTTTCCGGATCCCCTCGCAGCTGCCCCTTCTGGCCCGCTGGCTTCCTTCCTTTTGCAGACGGGCCCTGAGCACCCGCCGCGGGCGAGCTCAGAGGTGAGGGAGCACCCGTCGTGGGGCGCGGTGGCCTGGGTGTGGGCGGCACCCACGCAGGCTGCCCTGGGGACCCGGGGCTGCAGCGGTTCCTCCCCGTAACCCCTCCCACCACGGCCGGGCCGGCCCGAGCCCCTGCTGAGCCCTGGGCTTCTCTGACCGGCCATTTCACTCTCTAGGTGCCACCGAGCAGGACCCCAGGGGGTGTCCTAGGGTGTCCACTGCCATGGCTCCCCTCTCCACGACCCAGGCAACAGTGTCTCTGCAGGTTTCCTGAGTTTCTCAGACGCTCAAAACCGCCACCAAGTGGGAGAAATTAGCTGCTTGATGGCACGAGCACGTGGGCCCTGAGCTTCCGGCCCTGAGGATTGGTCACCATCAACCAATCAGAGCCGCGCACAGCGGTCATGCGCACCGGGACGCCCGCCCCCGCCGGCCTTTAAAAGGCTCAGCTGAACCTTCCAGAAGTTCCAGGCTCTGGGGTCGAGGGCCGCACGTCCTGGCTCCTCCCACTTCTGTGGCCCACAGCCCACGGTTTGGTTTGTCTGCCCGCCCTGTGCGTCGGGCGCACAGACATGTGTTTGGTGCCCATTCTGGTGAAGCCAGCCTCGGAGGCTGTGGCCGGGCCGGACGACCAGCCGGGGCCGCCCTTTCCCAGGTCCCAGCTCGCCTGGGCGGGGCTCTGCCTCATGGGCCCAGCTGCCTGTTTGGAGCCGAGAAGCTTCCAGAGCTGCGGTCCGCACGCCACCCCCGCGCGCTTGGAGGTGAGTGGCCGCACCCGCGCTGGCTGGGCGGCGTCTCCGCTCCCCCTGGCTCGCCCCTCCTTGAAGGGGCCGCCCTCGTCCCAGAGCTGCCCAGCCTTCCGGAGGCTCCGCCGGCAGTGGACGTGGGGTTTGCGGGCGACACCGCCTCTGGCGTTCTGTCTGTGCGACCGTAGCCCGTCTGTTGGTGGTGTGTTTGTGCGCTTTGGGCTGAGCCTCGCCGGCCTGTGGAGAACTCCCCGCGCTCCACCTGGGCGCCGTCCCTTCCCGGCTCACTGGGAGCCACTCCGGGCGTTCTCCTCCGGGGGATCTTTTGTCTGCGGGCCGTGTTTGCTGATTGTACATGTGTGTCAGCGCCTGCCCTGGCCGGTTGAGGTGTTGCAGGTGAGTTACGGGGCTCCTGTGCGACGACAGGGTAGCCTTCCCTGCCGCCTCGGCCTCCCCTGGGGCGCGGGTGGGAGCCCCCCAGCCCTGGCCGTTCGCCCCGGCTCGACGGGCACTGGCTGGGTTCTCCCCTTCGGGGCTCACCAGGCGCTGGATGGGAGTCTCCCTTTGGGGGCTACGGGGCTGTGACCCCAAGAGGCCATTCGGAATTGCTGTTTGCTTGATATTTGACAAGGCTGGCCGGGAATAGTTAAGTATGGGTGGTCAGAGCTCTGTTCTGTCTGATAGGCCCTCAGGACACGTGTTGCAAAAGCGGGAGACTTCCAGCTATGCTGCCATAAACGGAAGAAAATGATACCTTTTACTTTAACACTGGGCTCGGTGCTCCCTGAGACCTGGAGAACAATTTGCTATTGTATCAAAGTGGGCCTTTTGCGATTTGGCTTTTATCTTGGTGGGATGTGTGTGAGTGCCTCAGTACCTGGTCTCCCTCCCTGGTTTTGCTGAAAGTGAGGCGTGTGAATGTGAGTGAATGACAGATGCATTACTGTCTAGTGGGTAATCGGAAACTGGAGAGAAAATCCTTGGAAATAACCGAGGTGGTTGGATTTTTAGATGAGCAGTTAGGGGCGGGATTTGCATTTCTCGTCTTGTGCCTTTGAGATATAAATGCTCTGAGTTCTCAAGGGAAAAAAAAAGATTTTTTATTTTAAACTCAAGCAGAAAAACTGAGATCTCTGGTTCTCTCTGTCTTTACATAAAAATTAACTTGTAAATGAACTCTATTTAGTTGACTTGAAAGTAAGTGCTTACAAATTAAATACTTCAAAGTATTGAAGACGTTAGAAAGAATAAATTTCAGGGTTGTGTGATCCAGGAAATGATCAATACTGAATTAATAGCTGATACTAAAGCTGGCTGAAGTGTGTTGGTTTAACTGGTACAGACATGTCTTACTGCACCTAGGTTTACTGAAGGTCAGTAAGCTCATATTGTTTCTTTTGCAGTTTGTCAGCAGAAATAAACAAATTAACATGGTACGATGAAATTCTTAAAAGTGAATTAAATGCCAACGAGAGAGGAGCTTTTGTGTGAACTGTTTAGAAATAATGTTTTAAGAATGTCTACTTAAAAACGATCTCTCCAAGCGTTTGGGAACTTGAAATTGTACATTTGTGCTAAATTAACTTAAATGATGGAAGTTTATTGAATAGTTGACTAGAGGTCATTCCCAAATAAAACATAAGATACTGAAACATTCACTCGAAATTCCGCTTTTTAAGAGTTGAGGATTCTAATTTAAACATGTGATGAAAGCTACTGAAAATAATGGGGGAAACGTGTCAGTGTACAGTTGGAAAGGGGGCTGTATGTTTTGAGTGAAAAAGGGCATGAGGAATGGAATGCACTTTGTTAACAGAAAAGAAAGATTTGGTTCTATAGCTCGTTGCTTCATGGATGGAAAAAATAAGAGACAAACTATTGGATACAGGAAGTTGTGGAAGGTTTATAGAAAGGGGGCCCTAAACAAAAAAAGTTCGTGCACAGTTGGGGTGAGGTTGGATTGAACTTAACTGGGTGGGTGGATTTTCTTATTAAAAGTAGGCTGTGCAGGGTTCAATCTGGGAGAGCAGGTTTACTTAAGAGTGCTTCTGGGACCCGACTGTGTGAAACTTTTGGATATTTTTGACAAACTTAATATCAGATTCTAATTAAAGTTCTTTTGACTTCAGCTCACTTTGGGATGCTTCAGAGGACCCCTGAGGCATCTCAGAGAAAAATATTTAACGAACTAGGACTGACTGGTGTGTTGAAATGCACTGGAAGCATTGTCAAAAAGTTAAGTGGTAAGCTTCCTCAGATTATCCAGTATGAATAAACAAACACTATAACAGAGACATTCCAGAAACTGTATTTAGAGTCTCTGAGGCCATGCCCTGGTATACAGCTGTCACTCCTAACTCTGGTAACTGTGTCCCAGCACCTTGATTAAGCTGCTTTTGTCAAAAACATGGTAATCGGATCTTTCGCCTTCCTTTCAAAGTCATCCGTTCTTCACAGACAGGTCAATGCTTTGCAAACCTGCCTCCTCTTCAGGACGATTCGTAAAAGGGACCTTCTGACAAGAGTGGGTTTCCTTTGAGTCATACTGCCGAGCAGGGTGAGATACTCAAAAAGTCTAATGAAAACTCGGATTTCATAAAACTAGGTAAGAAGACTTGTTTCCGTGGGATTGAGTGAGCTGATGAATGACGGTTGTAAATTCTCGTGTTTGTCTGAGATCCTACTGGCTTTTGGTCCATTTTTTAATTGAACTGTTTACCAAACGTTTGTTTCCCTATCAGTATTGCCCCCAGTGCTCAGGATAGAAAGAGAACTCTCTGATGGAGTCGTCACAGAGGACAAGTGCTCGCGGTGTGTAGCAGTGCTGGCTTTAGGTCTGTTGCCAAAAGCGCATGCTCGATTCTTGCGTGACAACTGGGTGTAAGTGATACAATGTACAGCCTGTAACGTGTTTCCCATTAACTTACCTCTGAGTCTGTTCATGGGGCCTCATTAGCTTTCCCCCAACAGTGGATCACTAGACAGACATAAAGGAGGCCTGGCACCAAGGGACGTAATGTGCACCTGGGCCAGGAGCCATTACCCCTGCATCACGGGATGGATATGCCTTTTACTGAAAGATTTGCAGTCAAAAGAGGAAATGTTGGGAAAATCTGTGCATCCTGATGTATGGGGAAGTCATTCTGGCTTCTGTAGGGTCTGACAAACTTTCCTGGCCAAAGTGGCCTATTTTATGGCCTTCTGGGCAGGCATTGTCTGTCTCCTTTGGCCTTGAGGAGGGGAATGCATTTGAAAGTCAAAATGGAGTGGCCATATTTCCGATGTCCAAGGTAGAACTAGGTGGCCGTGGTGGATTTGCTTTTGAACACATACTGCTGAATTTGAATTTTCTGAGCTGTGTCAGACTCGGGGCGCCACCAGCCGTCCTCAAAGCAGTGCCCGCTGGCAGGTGGCAGCTGCAACCTTATAACCTCGAGGTCTCCTCTTGTAACTATTAAATTTTTAAACAATTAAATTGCTTTAGATCAGACACTAGCAGAAAAAAGCAGACATGTAGTGATCAGTAGTGCCTGCCATATATATGGAAATGCCACATTGAACGTTAAACCTACTCAGATAAAAGTGGACAAGGGGCCACAAGTCTCCCCCAGAGTGCCAGGCCCAGGCCGGTTTTCAGCCCTGTTCTCCTGGACTCCTCAGGGAATGAGATCTTAACCACATTAGACTCAGAACCAGGACTTGGAACTTGGGCATACTTCCACCTCAGTGTCCGTTCCCCAGGGTGAGGTAGGACTACACCCCGTTTCAGCAGGAAGCAGCCAGCGTGGCTGCTGTCTGGGTCCCTGGAAGATCTGGGGAGGGTGGGACAGGACCGGGGACTGAAACCAAGCTCCTCAGCCGAGTCTGTGATGAACCTCTGTCCAGAATGTCATGCCCTCCTTGTGCAGCAGCTTCCTCCTCAAGACTGAGGCTATCAAAGCAAAGGGGGGGGCTGTGGGACTCCATGGGGCCTTCCTGGGTCAGACCCCTCGCTGTGTCCCCTGCTGTAGCTCCCCTCCGAAGGACCCAGGTAACAGTATCTCGTGCAGACGTCCCGAGTTTCCCAGATGCTAGAAACCACCACGAAAGGGAAGAGATTAACTACTTGGTGACCACGAGCATGTGACCCCCAGAGCGCCTGGCCCCTGAGGACCGAGCACCACTAACCAACCCAAGTTGCGCACAGCTGATCACATGCCCTGGGACGCCCCCTCAGCTGGCCTGCAAACAGGCACATCCGAACCCCTGGGGGAGTTCCAGGGTTTGGGGGTTCTCCTTGGCCCTGCTGGGCCCTGCTGGGCCCTGCAGGAAGCCTCTCTCTGCTCCAAGATCCGGCATTTTGGTTTGTTTGGCCTCACAGTGCATCAGGCACACGAACATGGGTTCGATAACACAGGCTTTTTTTTTCCCTTCCAACTGATAGCGCTCAGAGTATTTGTAAGACGGGTGAGGGATGGAAAATGGGAGCCCAGCAGCCCTGGACTCAGTGTGAGCTTCAGACACAGACAGAGCCTGTGTGTGAGCTCTCCAGGGACTCTCCTGTTGCCTCTGGGTGACCAGCTCACCACTCCACACGTGGTGGGGAGACCCCTGGGGGGTGGTGTGTGGTGATGATGAGCCCCTTGTGGTGATAAAGCACATGAAGGGAAGAGGAAACGGTGACCAACCCGCAGTCCATTTCCCCAGACCTCCTTCTGGCCAACAAGCAGTGTCCCGCACAGCCAGGCTCCCCGAGGGTCTGCTCCCCTGGCTCCCAGGAACTGAGCCAACGATTCCTTTTGTTCGCAGCCTCTCCACCACCAAACCCGGCCCGTGACTGCTCACTTCCATGAGGACCGTCTACAGGCAGGCATGCTGGCTTACCTATCACTCTTAGATAGAGGCACCTTCCTGGCCCGTGGCTGCGTGCTCCTCTCTGATAAAAACAGAAAGGGAGTCGATGCTTCCCCCTTGACGGAGGCTGCACAGATAATGCGTGTCTCTGTTGGTTGATTTGTTTTTGTTAGTTTGACAAGTTTCCTCCCATAAAGCAGAGCATTCATTGCCAAGACAGAGGAGAGGGGGAAGTGGTGGGGCGGGGAAGGCAGCCAGCTTGGGTGATTGTGGGCTCTGTCTGGTCCGCAGTCTCACCACGTCTCCACCAGGCCCTGAGACCCCTGTGTCCTGCGGTGCGTGCGATGCCAGTGGGCACACCAGAGCTCTGGAGAGGAATCTGCAGCCCGGTGATGGCATGTCCTCTTCTTGTGGGCTTCACACGACTTTCCCAGATGTGAGCCTCAGGGCTGACACGTGTTCACAGCCTCTTCCAGCTGATAACCATGTTTCTTAGGCCAAGCTCAGGATGTGCTGGCAAAAACCTTTCAGACACGAGAGAGCAATCCATTGACTTGCTTCGGTGTCAGTCCCGACGGCGTTTTCCAGGCAGCACAACTCGAGCTCCTTTGCCTTGAGTTGGGGGGGGGGTCATTTTCCCGGGGTGTGGGTCTGAGCCCACCGTCATGGGCCGAGATGGGAGGGAACCCAGGCTGGGTGGTCAGGCTCCAGCACTACCTGGGGTGACCCGCGTTGACTGTCCGCCTTCATCCGGGAGGACGTTTCCGCCTCCCAGCACAACGCCCACCCGGGGACCCAGTGGGCGCTGAGACCCTGCGAGGAGGGCGGGCAGGGGCAGCCGGGTTGCAGGGCCTGAGCCAGCACCGAGCCTGCTTTCTCCTCCTTCAGACCCCGGTGATTCTAATTCTGAAAACGCCTGTGAGGAGCTGCTGTTCCTCCTCGGCCCTCCCCTCCGCCGCCTCATCTCCCGCCGAGAGGGGCCCTGCAGGGAGGAGGGCCCCCTCCCCCCGGTTCCGTCCTGCACTGGCGGCGGCCCAGCTGGACTGCAGCCCCAGGCCCAGGGGACGGGCGCCGCCTTCCTCCCGGCGCCAGCCCCGCGCTGCAGCAGGGCCACCAGCGGGGGCGGGTGAGGCCCGGGCCCCGGGCTCCCCGAGGGGATGTCAGCTGCCCGCTCCGCCGCGCCGCCCGCCTCCCCGCGGTTCGCACCGACGGTCCTGCCTGGGTCCGCTTTGCCCCGCGGGGCTCAGGGCCGGGGTCGCATCTCCGCCGGCTCTGGAGTCCTGCCAGCGGAGTTACGCAGAGCCGCGGAGTCGGCACCCCGGGCCCGAGGGCGTGGCCGCAGCCGGACGCGGAGGGACGGACGCTGCGCGTGTGCGCCCCGCCAGCGCCGCTCCCCGTGGCGCGCATGGAGGCCGGGGGCTCGGGGGCCACACCGCCCTCCCCATGACGGCCGGGATGGCGCAGGGGCCACGCCTAGATATCCAAGTGGGGAACTAACCCCACGGAGGAGGGGGCCGAGCTCCGCAGTCAGAGTCGCACCCGCCTCCAGCAGCCCCGGGAGGACGCAGGGTGCACACCTCTCCCTGGGAGGAGCCGCGACACAAGCAGGTCATAAAGGATGCACACGGCAAGCGAGCCACCAAAGCCTAGTTTAAACACAGGCAGGTGGCAGGACCCAGGGGCCGAGGGACAGGTGCTTAGATCGTCAAGTCGTGGGCGGACCCGGAGGGAGACCCAGCCTCCCGCCGACCTTCCCAACGGAGAAAGCAAATGGAACAGGAAAGCCTGGGAATTGCGGCAGAGCCGACGGCGGGTGGAGGAGGCGCGGGGCTGAGCAGGAGGGATGACGGGGCACGACCCCGGGCGCCGGTGACGCCGCGCAGGTTGGAGAGAAGCAGACAAGCCGCAGAGGCGGGGCGTGGGGGCTGCGGGCGTGCGCGGTGGGGTGCGAGTCCGGGGGTGCTGGGACAGGATCAGTTGTGACTGCGGATGAGTACGGGCAAGTGGACAAGTGAGGCGATGATTAATTCCAGGTAGTTATTAATCCGGGGGGAGACAAAGGGTGCACAAGAAAGGCAGACAGTCGTGGTCGCTCTCTTCTCGGATTTATTCCCTGAGCAAGGATGTGATGAGTAGTGACGTCAGGCCAGGCGTGGCTTTGGCCCTGGGGATGCAAAGTCCGTGGGCTGCATCCTTGAAGGGAGGGAAGATAAAAGACGATAGGGGAAAAATCGGGGTGATGAGGATGGAGCAGGCCTTCGGGTGTTCAGGAAAACCTGTGCGTTAGTTATGGAAACGTGTGGTCACAATAAAGGGTACTTACAAACGTAAAATATAAAAACACGCAGCACCGGCCAGTCAAAGCTGTATTAGCTGAAGGAGGTGTAGAAATCCTGAGGACAAATCTCAGCTTTGACCACAGGACGTTATTCGGCACTTTCGAAAATCTAAAAATCGAGAAAGAACAATACAAGCCTATTATGTAGAAACACTGAAGTACACGTAAAAGGCAAATCTGAATCTGGTCGTCGCTGGGAATCAGATTGAGGTTTGGAAAAGCACAGGGCAGAATGTATTTGACTCAGGCCGTGTATGTATTGCTTGGATGGAAGTAATGAATTCATTTAGAAGTAAATATTCCTGAAATGCTGGCATGTTTGACTCTATGACCTGCACTATAAATTCATAACTCACGTGTAGAATTATCGACACCAGCCTAGCCCAGGGCGGTCACTGGGCTCCAGGACACGGGGACAGTCACAGGTTCATGCTCTCCTCCCTCTGACGAGGGGAGGGGCTGGGTGGCTCGGATTCCTGCCATGCCGCCATCAATGCCGATGTCAGTGAAGCAGCTTTACAGGGTTCTGAGGAGGAATGTGAACCCAGGAGTTTCCTGCTTAGCCAAGTTGTACGTAAAGTAAAAAGACAAAAGGCAGATGCTGTCAAGTAGGCAATAATTCAAGAAATCCGTGAGCTTTTCTTGGAAAAAAAAGAAGTGATGAAATTTAGCCAATCAAGGGATGAATCAAAATCATTTTTTTAAGAAAGGAAAGATGCTTAAAAATTGGTGGTGACGGGCCCTAAACCTATTTAAATATAAATTTAAGACTAAAAAAAAAAGGAAAGAGTGTGCCGAAGAGCAAACTACATGTTATAAGCCTCGAAAGTGGAAAATTAATATAACCGAAAAAAAAAAATCAGGAAATATTAGGGGAAAAAACCAATCCAAGGGCCCAAGATTGTGCTAGTTTCCCCACGTTTCAGGGCAGGGAGTCAACAGATAGTGTCAAGTCGAAACAGGCATAAAAGCACAGACCACCCATGAATCTGAGAGGAATCTTTTCAAATGAACCTTCTTGTGAAGAAACCAAATTTCAAAGGCTCCTTTAGTTTTCTGTGACGATTACGTGTCACAACCTTATTTAAAATAGTAAATAGGATCCCATCCTGTAAACGGACTTGTACCTGCTGGTCACTTTGCCAGTTTGTGCACAGAGGACTGGAGTGGTTTTCACAAAGGAAGTGGTTTGTTTTTTTAGTTTAAGTATAGTTGCTTTACAGTATTGTCTTTCTGACGTACAGCAAAGTGACTTCAGTTATATGTATTTTCCATTATGGTTTAAATCACAGGGTATTGAGTATCGCCCCCTGTGCTCTGCACTAGGTCCACGTTATGTGTCTGTTTTATATACAGCACTGTGTATCTGTAGATCCCGAACTTTGGTTTATCCCGCCCTGCTTTCCCCTTTGGTAACTGCAAGTTTGTTTTCTGTGTCTGAGTCTCTTTCCAGTTTGTAAGTAAGTTCATTTGTGTCATTTTTTAGATTCCACATATAAGTGGTATCATATAATTTGTCTTTCTCTGGCTTACTTCACTTAGCATGACATTCTCCCGATTCATCCATGTTGCTGCAAGTAGCATTATTTCATTACTTTTTATGGCTGAGTAGTATTCCATTGGGCATATATACCACGATTTCTTTATCTAGTCATCTATCGATGGACATTTAGGTTGCTACTAAGGAAGTGTTTATTTCTGAAGGCCGAGGTTTGAAAGAATTAGTTTATTCTTTGTACTTTTGGGGTTGCTGGCTGTGCTGTTTTTTAAATAAACAAAATTATATAATTTCCATAAAACAAAACCCCAAAAGAGGGAAGCAGAGCTCCCTCCTGGGTGGAAATGCCCTGACCCTCTGCACCCAGGCCCAGGGTGTGGTGGGGCCAGGGCTGCACAGGCACCTGGTGGAGGCTGGGAGGAGGGCAGCACCTCAGTGGGGGCTGGGGCTGGCCTGGCAGGAAACACCCCGACCAGGTGGGGAGGGCTGCCGAGCCAGCACAGCTGCACCTCCCATCTCTGCTCACTTGGGTGACGCCGGTGGTTTCCTCCTCGTCTGCTCCCTGGACGCACCAGGTGTTTTCCTTTGGAAATTTGGAATCAGACTTGAACTGTAAGAGCAGCTGAAGCCCCTAGAAACCTCCTGGCTCCTGTGGCCCGGTACCCGCCAACCGTCTACCTGCTGACCTAGACACCCTGTGTCCTGCCCTGAGTCACCCCTCACCCCGCTTAGATTCACTGACACAAGCCAGGCATCACCCCACGTGGTTCACACGTGGAAAACCCCCGTCCCCCAACAACGCTTGGGCATGGACCCCCTCCTCCTCAGGGGAGGGGAGAGCTCAGCTGCACCCAATGGAGCTGGGGTCTGAGTCCCCACAGACAGGCTCCAGCACCTCGCTGGTGACCACCCCCCGTGCCTGGGAGAGTCTGTGTGCCCCGAGCTACTGGGGACGCTGCAGCTCCTTGAAGTGTCTGCAGCTTCACATCTTCCTCACCTGGGCCTCCTGAGGAACACCACCCAAGTGGGGATTATCACTGATGAGGATGTCCAGGCCCAGAGGGGTTTTGTCACTCCTCCAAGGTTGCACAGCTGCATGTAATGAGTCTAGCATTTAAATCCTTCTGTAAGTCTGAAACCTGTGCCTTTTAAAAATTATTATTGTTGAAATACAGTCAGTTACAACGTGTCAGCTTCTGGTGTGCAGCACAGTGTCCCAGTCATGCATGTACATATGTATGTTCATTTTCATATTCTTTTTCATTAAGGTTTTTACAAGATACTGAATATAGTTCCTTGTGTTGCCGCCCATGGCATTATTTTATTCTTTTTCATGGCTGAGTCATATTCCATTGTACAAACATACACAACTTCCTTTTCCAGTCATCTGTCAATGGACATTTAGGTGGTTTCCCCGGCATGGTTATTCCATATAGTGCCACTAGGAAAATCAGGGTGCATGAACCTTTTGGAATTACAGTTCCCTTTGGAGATATATCCTGGGGTGGGATTGCTGGATCACGTGGGAAGTCTATTTTTAGTTTTTTGAGACGTCTCCATACTGTTGTCCCGAACGGCTGCACCAAGCTGCATTCCCACCAGCAGTGCAGGAGGCTCCCTTTCCCCCACAAGCGTCTCCACTGTTTATCCTTCAGGGACTCCGGGGTGCTGGCCATTCTGACTGGTGTGAGGTGGTATCTATTCTATTGTACTTTGATTTGTGTTTCTCTGATAATTAGGGATATTGAGCATTTTTTCATGTGCCTGTTGGCCATCTGTATGTCTTCACTGGAGAACTGTTTGTTTACGCCTTCTGGCCATTTTTGGACTGGGTGGTTTGTTTTTTGTTATTAAGTTGTATGAGCTGTTTGTATATTCTGGAAATGAAGCCTTTGTCAGTCGCATCATTTGCAAATACTTTCTCCCATTCTGAAGGCTGTCGTTTTATTCTGCTTGTGGTTTCCTTTGTTGTGAAAAAGCTTGTAAGTTTGATTAGGTCCCATTTGTTTCTCTTTCCTTTTATTCCTACTGCCTGGCTAGACTGCCCTAGGAGAACATTGCTCAGCTTTCTGTCAGAGAATGTCTTGTCTGTGTTTTCTTCTAGGAGGTTTATCGTGTCTTGTCTTAAGTCTAAGTCTTTAGGCCATTTTGAGTTTATGTCTGTGTGTGGAGTGAGGGAGTGTTCTGGCTTCACTGACTTATGTGCTGCTGCCGTTTTCCCAGCACCACTGACTGAAGACACTGGCTCTGCTCCACTGTGTACTCCTGCCTTCTGGTCAAAGTTTAATTGGCTGTAGGTCTGTGAGCGTATTTCTAGGCTGTGCTCTGTCCCGCTGATCCCGCACGTCAGTCTTTATGCCAGCACCACGGTGGTTTTGTCTCTGCAGCCCTGTGGTATTTTCTGAGATCTGGGAGATTTATTTCTCCGGGTGTGTTCTTTTTCTTCAGTCTTGCTTTGGCGAATCTGAGCATTTTGTGAGTGCACATAAACTTTAGGGTTATCTCTTCTAGGTCTATGAAAAACTTTCAGGGTAATAGAGGGATTGCAGTAAATCTGTAGATTGCCTTTGGCAGTGCAGCCATTTGAACGACACTGATTCTTCCAGTACAAGGACACGGGACATCTTTCCATGCTTTGAGTCACCTTTAATTTCCTAAATCAGTGTTCTGTAGGTCCCAGTGTGTACGTCTTCCATCTCCTTAGTCAGATTTAATCCTAAGCATTTTATTGTTTTTGATGGACCTTAAGAGATTTTCTTTTCCTGCTGATGGCTTCCTAGCGTAAAGGAGTGTGGCTGCGTTTGTAACCCGGGTCCCGTGCCAAACGCTTTCATCAGCTCTGTTAGTTTTTGTGGTGAGCTTTCAGGGTTTTCTGTGAAGAGTATCGTGTCATCCACATACAGTGACATTTTACCTCTTCTCCTCCAATTTGGATCCACTTTACTTCATTGTCTTGCCTGGCTGCTGTGGCTGGACGTCCAGTACTGTGTTGAATGGAGGTGGTGAGAGGGGGCTTCCTTGTGGTTCCAGATTTTAGCAGAAAGGCTTTCGGCTTTTCCCCACTGAGTATCGTGGCTGTGGATTCCTCATGAGTAGCTTTTATGATGTTTTGATACGTTCCCTCTGTATCCACTTTGGTAAATTTTTTTTATCATAAATGAACTTTATCAAATGCTTTCTCTGCATCTGTTGAGAAGATCACGTGACTTATGTCCCTTCTCTTGTGGATGTGGCGTCTGTATCATGTTGATTGATTTGCGTATGTTGAACCATCCTCGCGCCCCTGGGATGCATCCATTTGATCCTGGTGTATGATCTTATTGTGTGCTGTTGGATTCTGTTTGCTAATACGTTGTTGAGGATTTTGGCATCTATGTTCGTCAGTGATCTTGGCCTGTAATGTTCTTTCTCGGTCATGTCTTTGTCTGGTTTTGGTATCAGGGTGATGGTGGCTTCCTAGAATGACTTGGGGAGTTTTCCCTCCTTTTCAGTCTTTTGGAAGAGTCTGAAAGGACTGGTATGAGTTCCTTTTATGTTTGATGGAGTTCCCCAGTGAAGCCATTTGGTCCTGGATTTTTGTCCTTGTCTGTAGGGAGGTTTTTTATTGTTACTACTATTGCTGATTGTTTCACGTCTAGTGATGCGTCTGTTCGCGAGGTCTGTTTCTTCTCGATTCAGTCATGGTGGACTGTTTCCAGAAACTTGTCCGATTTGTTTCTGAAACCTTTACACCACAGCAACGGAAGCCTGTAGGTCAGGAGAGCAAAACTAGAATGCACGGGCGGAAGGGACAAGTTTGGTAGAAACCGTCGGGACTTGGAAGCACAAAGTGTGGTTTTGAGTTTCTGCTCTGCGGGCTCAACAATCAGGGTAAATTGCTTAACTTTCTGGACTGTCCTTCCCCTGATGTTTGTAAAATGCCTTCCTACCCCTCAGAACTGTTAGACACACCACCACCACTGCCGCCGTCCTGTGTGACTGTCAGGTACCACGTGCTGGTTGTGATGTCTTTTCTCCTGGGGCCACGAGGATCTCACACTCTGGGGGGCACTGGCTGCCTGTAGCCCCTCTCAGGCAGGCTGGGCTCCATTGTCACCTGGCGGCAGTCTGAGCTCAAATACGTCTCAGAGTCACCCTCGTGGGCTGGGCAGGGGCTGCATGATCCCTGGAGGCCCCTGTGCATCTCAGCTGTGCCCATGAGGACCTCGTCTGCAGGACGTGGCTGGGGCTGCAGGAGAGGTCGATGGGGTCACCACTTTCTCACCCAGAACCCCTGAAAACCTCCAACATGCTGCAGTTCACCGTGAAGCCCCAGGAAATACTAGGTATCATTTCCTCAATGTTTTGAGCTGTTTTCTCAGGACCATTTCTCCCAGGAGCAGCTCATACCCTGGGCAGTCCTTGTGCTGGGAAGTTGGAGGGGCAAGCAGCAGAGGTGGGTACGTGGGTGGGGCTCCAGCGTCCCAGCAGGCCCACACCAGCACCTGCTGCTCCGAGCTGCCAGGGCTGATCTGATTAGAGTGTCCCTTTCTCTCGTCCCCTGTGGATGCAGCCAAGGGAGCCCCCCGCACAGGCAGGGATGGGCCAGAGACAATCTGGAGCCCGTTCTCCCAGGACCCCAGAGCAGGGTCCCGGGCCCCCACTGCCCAGCACTGTCTGTGCGGCTGAGCCCCTGCGTCCTCTGGGGAAAGGGGACATTTCTACCAAGGCCCCCTATGTGTCTCTCGGTTGCTGAACTAGGAAACCTTCCTTTAATCTAATAATCTAGTCTGAAAGGAGAAAGGAAGAGGCAAGAAGTTTGCATTGTGGTGACCATGAACTCTCAGGAGACAGAGTCAGCCAATGAGGTCACGGAGGAAACAGGTTTCCTGGGAACCAGATGACGGGGACCCTGCACCAGGTGGACGCTGGACTCGAGGGGTTAGAGGGAGCCCAGTGCAGGGCCATTGGTCAGACCTGCCCCAGAGCCACAGGAACGCCCTGTGTCTGCTTCTCCTGGACCTGCACCTGACAGGTTGGGGGGGGGGGCGTGTGGTCCTCTCTCAGATGAGGTAGGTCAGCGGGCCCCCCTGTGCAGGGGACGAGCTGGGGGGCTAGCTGTGCCCGCAGCACTTCACAGGTACAGTCCAGAGCCACACCATCCAACAAATTTCAGGGGAGGACAGAAGCATTCTGCATGCACCGCCCCCATGGGAGTCAGGGGCCACCAAACGTTGGAGAGAAATTTGGCTGTGACCAAAGAACTGAATTTCCTTTTAGTTCATTTTATTTACATTTTCACAGGGGTCTGCGGCTGCCTCGGGCCAGCACAGCCTGGAGCCAGGTTGCTGCTGTCCTAACGTTACGCAGTGTTCAGGGGTGGGGCAAGGACACAGTCTTGGTTCCCAACAAGGGACAACACTGCACCCCTGTGCATGTGAGGACAGCAGTGGTTTGTCCGCCTTTACTGGGTGAGAGCCGGGCAGCTGACTGACTGCAGGCGGCAGAGGCTCCTACAACAAACTCCTTGACAAATGCACACCTCCCTCCCCCCAAAGCGCGACAAGTGGCCCAAGACAGCCTTAGTGAAGGCCTGGGGCATTTTCGTCACCGCACAATCTTGGGTTGTGGTTTGGGGCTGGGAGAGCACCAGCGGGCACATACAGCCCAGCAGTTGACAAAGTGTGTCCATCTGACTGGCAAGTTGAGACCCTGGGCCCCCCCATCCTGCAGTCTGTCCGTCCGTCCGTCTGTCCGCAGTAACTGCAGCTGGACCAGGAGAGCAGACACACCCACCGACCAACCCCCCCCCAGCTCTATGGCGCCACCCGGTGGCTGAGACCCCTTAACAAACCTACATTATTAAGCCAGCCAAAACAGGAGGAGGGGGATAGCCCACACGTGAAGGTGATTCTGCCCCCAAAATGGTTTCTGGTGGGAAAACGTGTGAGGTAGGTCTTTGGAACTCTGGTCCACAGGGAGCTGTGGCCCAGCTCCCCCGGGGGCCCCAGCAGGGCCGGGCAGTCTAACTTGGCCCCACGGCTTTGGGCCTCCCAGGAGGCTGGGGGCTCCCTTGGCCTGGCCCTGCGGCCACTGCCTCCCACCACCTCAAGTCCCCAGTCCGCCCCTGTCATCTGCCTGGGAGGCCCACCTCCTGAGCAGGTTACCAGACAGTTCATATGCAGTTTCATAATTTGATTTTTTTTTTTTTACAATTATAAATGTAACTGACAATGTTTAACCCTTAAATTCTAAGAGGACTTAATTAACCTAGTTTGTAAGCACGACTCACCATTTAGGGACATTTTATTCAGGACCCTCGCGTGTTAATTAGAAGCCATGCAAGTTGTTCCTGTGCACCTGGTCCGTTGGCCGTTTGACAGAAACGCCCAGTGCTAGCGGTCTGCTCTCCTTTCTCAAAACACATGCTGCCTCAGTCCTTTCCCTCCACCTTTAATGTCCTTAAATCCAGCATCAACTTGAAGTTGACATGGAGCCCCGTACTGGGACCACTCTAATGAAAACTCGGGGCGGGGGCAGAGGGAGACGGGGCCCGTTCTCCTTCCCAGCTGTCCCATCTTAACAGTGTGACCATGAGGTGTACTCGGAACACTCCAAGGTGTCCTGAGGAGGACAGAATCCCACGACGTCCAAGCCCTGTGTCCCCTGCGTTTCTTCTCCGTCTTACTCCAACTCCCACCCCCACCCAGTCCTGGTGCCCAATCCCATCAGAGTCCCATTCTGGGAAGGACACAGCAGCATTACGTATGTGAACATCAGGAGACAAAGGGCGCGGTGGCCAGTAGGTCACCAGCCACTGCTGCCCCGACGGGGAGTGGGGGGCTCGGGATGCAGACGAGCAGGCAGCCCCGTCCTCTGCAGCAACTCCCGCCCTGACAGTGCACCCTCAGGGGACTCGGGAGGGGAAGCCCAGGACCCGGGCCCTCGAGAGCTACGGTGCACGGCAAAGGGGCGACTTCCATGAGCCCAGACTTGTGTGTCCTCATATACATAGAGAAGCGCTGAATTTCTTAACTTGAGTTGTCTGGTTTTCTTTAAGAGGAACCTTTCAATGTTCCCACTACCTGGTCTTTGTTACAGAAACTCCTCTCTCCTGGCTCCTCCCCTGCCTCCTAGGAGCAGTCACAGAGCCATCTGAGGCCACCTCCTGGGCTCGAGTCTTCAGAAAGTCTGCAGAATAAAGCATAACTCTCAGCTTTGAGGTTGTGCATTTTTTTCAGTTGACAGTCTTGGTGACCACTAACTTGATGCCTGGCAGTAAGGTTGGTTTGTTTGCGAATCTAATTCTCTGTAGTCAACATTCAGTGCAACTGTACCTAAGTTTAACAGAAGTCAGGTAGGACCTTGTTCTATCTGCTGTAAATTCATCAGCAAGAAAAGTAACTTGGTACGATCGAATCCTTGTAAGTAAATTAAATGCAAATGAGAAGAACTTCTGGGTGAACTCTTTAGAAATAATTATTGAACGTAACCTCTTCAGATACTTGGTAACTTAAAATTTCAGAGCTGTGCTGAACTAAGTAAAACGACAGCAGCTCCGAAGAGCCAGGTTGTTTCCAGAGAGAGAGAGAGACCCTGCAACAGCCGTCACTGAGCCCTGGCTCCCCGTCACAGGGGGACTGACGGCACTCAGGGCTACTGTTAACACTCCGGTACCACACTGAGATGGTAATTTAAGAAATTATTGCTAGTGGTTGCCAATTTACAGAATGCTCATGTGGAAGACGGTTAATTACCTACTGCTTAGTGAAGTCACTGTTTTAAGAGCTAAGAATTCTCTTTAAAGCTACTAGAAATAGTAAGGGAACATTTCAGAATACAGTAGGAAGCCAGGGTGGACATTTTCAGCAGAAGCAAGTACAAGGGGTAGAACCGCATGTCGGTACTTAGAGGGGACTGTTTCCTCATGGAAAGGCCCCGAGAAGAGCCTGCACGCGGGCAGCACTAGCGAAGCTTGGACAGATGGCAGTGGTGGACTCTGCTGGTAACCGCGGGCTGCTACAAGGCAGGGGCTTGACGTCCTCTCTCTGGGACTGTTTTCTCGGAGTGCTGCTTTTGGTAACAGATTGTTTGAGATTCTGTACCTGTAACCTGTATTTTTAATCTGTCACTTTAACTGAATGAGTAAGTAATATTTCACAGTGACCTCGAATGTCCTAAAACCTTTCTGGTATTTTTAACACTTCCCAAATACCAAATTCTAACTAAAGTTCTGGTTAACCTCCAGCTAACTCTGCGATACTTGCTTCAAAAGAACCCTGAGACATCTCAGACGTGTGAAACGTAAGGTTCACTTGGTACGTTAATTTTCTGAGAAATAGTGTCAAATGATTCAAATGATTGGAGATGAACTTTAGGTTACCCTGTACAGATAAATGTCATTAATATAGGTATTTCTAAAATCTGGTATGTCTTGATATAAAGTTGTTATGTTAAAATGTTGCCTGTCACAGGAATAGCCAAGTTGCTTGTCAGCTGCATCGTAATCAAATCCTTACCCATGCCTTTTTAAATCTTTCACTTACAGAAAACCATTGTTTTTACTGTTTTTATAAAAAGAATCAAGGAAGATTCATGAGAAGGACTTTTTGACAAGTTTAAGTCTCTGATAACCTTTAGATCGTACCACTGAATTAGGGAAATTACAGAACTAATGGATAACCTGACGACTTTATCCAGATCAGAGGAATTAGTTACATGGGACTGAATGAACTGATAAATGATTTATAATTTTCTGCCCTTTTGGGAAATATACTGGCTTTTAATCTTTGTTTTCCAGAGAAAACTTTTTATGCTGTGTCCTACAAGCTGATAAAATGTTTCATCTTTGTTTACGAAGGTATACTTTATCTTATCTCTGCCCATCCCTCCAGAATCGGGCTGCCCCAGCTGGCTCTCCGGTGGACAGGCTACTGCAACCAGATCACCACCACTTACACTAATCACTGCTTTGGTCCTGTGTCCCACCTTGTTCATGCTCTGTCTCTGCTGCACTGTGACGTCATTAACTTCCTGTATGACATCCTGTTTTGTAAGATGCTTGTTTCTTACATGACCCATCATCAGTTTGGTTGGAGGCCCGGGTGCCCACACGCTGGGTAAACATCTCGAGGAAACAGATCACATTTGTGACTATGTAGAATAATGCTTCCTGGATCATGAAAGACTAATGAGGCAGGTGACCTAGAGAAGTTTAGATTATCGACAGGGCCTGATCCAAAAATGAGCACCCTGAGTTGCATGTCAACAGCATCCTCTTCGCCTGTCACAGGAACGAGCCCGCTAGCACTGGAGACAGAAACTGGACATGAAATGTCTCCCAAAACACGGGCTGAAGCATAGGGACCGAGGAGGAGGACCACGAATGAAAGTCACCACCGGCCCTGTCAGCAAGAGGACTCTGCGGACACCAGCCACCGCAGCTGCCCCCACGGCGAGCAGGAGGGAACTCGGGATACAGACAGGCAGGCAGCCCGGCCTCTGCTGCCACCCGAGGGGACTCAGGACAGGAAGCCCAGGACACCGGCCCCCGACAGCCAGGTGTAGGTATCAAAGGCGTGATTTCAGTAAGCCCAGACTCTTGCATCCTCCCACAGAAAAGTATTCAATTCCTTAACTTGAGTTATCCGGCTTCCCCGAATTAACAGTAATCTTTTGAGGTTCCCACTACCTGGTCTTCATGGCAAGAACTCCTATGTATCCTGTCTCCTCCTCTCCCTCTCCGGAGCCGTCCTGCAGAGCTCAGGGGCCACCTCCTGGGCTCGAGCCCTAAGAAAGGCCATCAATAAAACGTACCTGAACAATACACAGCCTAAAACTTGCGAGTTAACACATAGCATGCACCCGTAAACGATTAAGTCCACTGGTAATTCGGGTGCAAACGACGTATAAACACGAACACTATGTATTTTTACCTCACTTAATGAAAGAACTACTCTCGTGGAAGGTGTACTGAAGATCCTTGCCTCAGCAGGTCCAGAGAACAGTATTACAGGAACTGGACGATCTGCACCTCAGAAAGCTCCAAGGGTTTAGAGTAGCCCCCGAAGGTATACAACTCCTAAAGGTACTGACTGACTCCCAGAGAGCAGAGTGTACGGCCTGAGAGAACAAATAATGTTCTTGTCTAATTAGCTGGAATCAGGTAAATAATTGAGGCTGTGTCTTCAGAAAAAAAGGAAATAAGCAAAGACAAATTAATGAAAGAATAATCATACTTACAGTTTCAGATTTTATTTTCATAATTATCTTCCTATAGAAGCAATAATTTCTCTAACACGTTTAAGATTCTACTCAAAGAGCTGAAAAGAAAACAGGAGTAAAGCACAGATTTCCATACACAGATACCACACTCTGCATATATACAAATTCAATATATTAAATATATTTTGCAGACTGACTGCACTTACAAGCAGAGCACTGACTACTAGCTTCTGAGCACATTCATGCAGGAGTCCACTGTGGTAAGCGACGACACGAGCTCTGGAGAATGTGTGCGCTCTGCGCTCTCAGGATAAAGACTGACGTGAGTGGAAATGAAACGCATCAGCTATGGAACGAACACTCCTTACTGGCCACTACACAACAGCCCCTGGCGTTGGTGGGTGCCCATGTCCCACCCCTGCAGGAACTGTGGGCCAGGAGAGTGCTCTGTCCCAGCCTTGTGTGCGGACAGCTCAGTTGCGCTGCCCCTGCAGGGGAACCGACTCACGCATTCACTTTTGTTTACTATGTAAGAAAAGAGAACTTTTTTCAAGGCTGTAATGGATAATATTGTCTATAAACAAAGGGTCTAAAATGTCTTCTACGTGTTGCTAAGTCTGTTTAAATGGATTATTAACTAGCTCAAATGCACATCAGAAAGAGACTCCCGAAGTTTCTGCTGGATCTGGAGGGCAGAGCAGTGACAAGATCTCCGAGATATGAACGTGTCATTAAACACCAATGCCTAAATACAGCTTCCCTGAACCCATGCAGGTTACCCCAGCGTCTGAGGGCACTGCTGTCCGCAGACCTACTGGGGAACTGGAGACAGCACGCTGCTCAGGGTTTGGATCAGACCTTCGATGGCTTTCCACCCCACTATCCAGCTGCCTCACAAGGATGTTACCTGACTCCCACGGGGCCCCGAGTGGCTGAAACCACGTGTGATGCTCTACCTGAAGTCCAGCGACTACAAGCTCGCCAAGGTAGCAGAAAGCCGCTCGGGCAGCGTCTGCCTGCAGGATGCACACTGCCAGTGTTCAGGAGACTGGGGGAGCGGTCTAAGCACACAGGGCAGAAAGGAATGCCTGGGAAATGACGGACTAGCCAGCGTCACCCAGCACGTACACCCCGTCAGCGGGACGCGTGCGCTGCGCTGTTCGAATGCACGAGGAAGGTGCTGGCTGGTTCTCACTGCGTCAAGAACCCAGTGGGTTTAGAGTCACTGTGCGTCTTTCAGGTGAAAAACTACCCGTATTCCGGAGAACTGAAGACATTTACAGAAGGCAGCATCACTTACCTCCTAAGCTTTCAAATGTACAAGAGGAGACTTTAAATGCACCTGGTACTGGGCTAAATAATATTGTGAGGCTCAAAACAGCTTCCTGCCCCAATCTCACCTCGGAAGATTTAATAATTTAAACACAGCTAATATCATGGAGGATGCACTTCCCTTTGAGCAAATGTTTAAAATATTGTTCTTTAACTGGTAAACTTCACGTTTAGCAGCCGTCATTAAATTCAATGCAAAGAAGCTTCCCTAACAGTCAATTACTGGAGCCCCAGAGAAGAGGTAACTGTGACTACCGTCCCTTTTGTGTAGAACAAACGTGTCTAGAGTTTGGTTTCCCGATTTTAAAATCGACAGTATTAAAGTGCGACAGAGCGTCTTCCATTAAGCCCTGCTGGTGTCTTACAAGAGCTCTTGTCAGGGAAAGAAGAACCATGCTCAGGGGCAGGGGCGCGGCAAGCGGTCCAGGGACGCAGCCGCGTGTCTGAGCAGCGGGGCCGGGCCGGAGCCCCCCCTAGCACAGCCCCCCTGCGTACTCGTCCTCCTCTTCCTCGGCCGCGGGGGCGCCGGCGGGCGCGGGCTGGGGGGAGGCAGCCGCCTTCTTCTTGACGCCGCCGCCTGGGACCACCAGGGTCAGGCCCAGCTTCGCATACTGTCAAGGACAATACACAAGACACGTCTAGGCTGGGCCCCAGGCTGTCGCAGGAGCGCCCTGGGAGGCAGGGCCTGCTTCTCAACCCCGAGTGAGCCCGCACCACTGTCTACACGGAAGAACCCCAATGTGATCCTGGCCATGAGCCGGGGAGCGAGGTGTGGGAGACGAGGAAATGCTGTTGGGGGACACCCATAGCCAACCCCCCATGACCCCCAGGGAGCTCCCCTGTGAGGAGGAGCATCAGGAGTAACAGAGGAAGGACCTTTCCATCCAGGGAGAACCGTCTCCCTGGCAGCCTCCTCCCCGGGGGCACTTACGTCGTTGTCCATGTACTTGAAGAGGGGCGAGCTGCAGACCTCGCACACCTGGTCTTGGTCCTGCTGGTCGTAGCCCTCCAGGAGCTGCTCCAGGGCAGCACAGTCCTCGCTCCCGTTGAAGCCAGGAATGCTGCGGACAAGCACACAGCCATCTATGCCTGACCCTGGCCGCCCAGCCCTGCCCGAGTCTCACAGCAGCTAGAGACCTTTCAAATGGTCACGGGAGGAGGGGTGGCGGCGCGGGACAGCTGCCAGCATGGTCGGGGTCCAGACTAAGGCTGCTCATTTTAACCAAGAAGACCCCTTATTCTGGTCTTCCTGTAACATACTACCTGGGGCCTTCTTTCCTTCCTGTTCTTTTTTACTGGGAAAGCTAAATGTCACAGAACCACCCACATCATGCACTTCCATGGAGGCCCCGAGAAGGAAAACACAGGCCCAAATATGACTCATAAAGATCCTGCCGTAAAAGCTGAAATGGTGGCCACACATTCCTATTGCTCTGAAATTTAAAACTCGCGGTCTCAGGGCCAGGACCACCTGTCTAAGCAGTGAGCGGCGGGGCCCTGACCTGTAGCTCTCCCGGACACACCGCTCTGCGGCCACGTAGTCGTTCCTGTGCAGGTGGACCAGGACCTGGGCGATGGTTTTCTAAAACAAAAGGACATCATGGGTCAGGTGTACGGCTGTGCAGAAAAGTCAACTTCCTGACACCTGGAGCTGAATTTGCAGTCTTGGTTTACACACACAGATCTGTGAATCCTGCAGTAACTTCCACAGGACGGCGCAGGGAGAACACCCAGGAACATCTCAAGCCCCACCGGGCACACAGCCGCCCGGGCCCTGCAGAAAGAGGGCAGACCTGGTGGCCGGGGAGCCGGAGTCGGCAGCTCCTAACCAGTTCCCAGCGCTCCCGGCCCGCGCTCCGAGGACCACGCTTAGAGGAACAGAGCAGAGAGCACGACCCCCACGTCACAGAGAACAGCTCTTCTGAACCCCTATGTAGGTTCAGTCCTGAAAAGGGAGAGGCCACAACTCTACTTCGGGTCCCAGAGAGAGATGAGGAGGAAGATGAATGACCGGATACATCATAGCAGAACCGATACTATTTGTAAGCCAACAAAAGGGTTAATGAAACCAGACACAACTGATAAGATCTCATCGGCAAAAGAGCTCTTCATGAAGTACTGCTCAATCTTTTGTTTAAAAAAATCAACTGTACTTCAATTAAAAAACAAATAACCAATCCATTTAAAATATGGGCAGAACTGAACACTCTTCCAAAAGAGGAAATGCAGATGGCCAACAGGGACATGGAAAGTTGCTCAACATCACTAGTATCAGGGAAATGCACATCAGAATCAGTGAGACACCATCTCACGCCTGTCAGAACGGCCATCGTGAAAAAGAACACAAATATCAAGTGCTGGCGAGGATGTGGGGAAAAGGGGAACCTTGTACACTCTTGGTGGGAACGTACACTGGCGTAGCCACGATGTAAAACAGTATGGAGATTTCTCAATAACTTAGAGACAGAATCGCCATGCGGCCCAGCAATTCCACTCTTGGGCATATATCCAAGAAAAACAAAAACGTTAATTCAAAAAGATACATACATCCTGCTAATAACTTACCCTACTTACAACTGCCAAGAGGGGGAAGCGTCCCAAATGCACATCAATAGATGAATGGATAAAGAAGATGCAGCATATACATGCAATGGAATACAACCCACCCATAAAAACAGAATATTTTGTCATTTTGCAGCCCTTTTTCACTTCAAAAACCAGAATTTTATGGAAATAAAAGCAAAAACAAACAAATGGGACCTAATTAAACTTAAAAGCTTTTGCACAGCTAAGGAAACCATCAGCAAAACTAAAAGACAACCTACAGAATGGGAGAAAATATTTGCAAATGATTCAACTGACAAAGGCTTGATCTCCAAAATATATAAACAGCTCATACAAATTAATAAGAAAAAAATAACCCAAACCAAACATGGGGAGAAGACCTAAACAAAGAATTCTCCAAAGACATACAAATGGCCAGTAGACACACGAAAAAAAGCTCAGTATCCCTAATTATCAGAGAAACGCAAATCAAAACCACAACAGGTTCCACCTCACAGCAGTCAGGTTGGCCGGCACCCCAGGGTCCCTGAAGGGTAAGTGCCGGAGAGGCTGTGGGGAAAAGGGAGTGCAGCCTGGTGCAGCCACTGTGAAGGACAGTTTGGATGGTCCTTAAAAAACTCAAAACAGACTTACCATGTGATCCAGCAATCCCACTCCTGATCATATATCCAGAGAAAAATAAAACTCAAAAAGACACCTGCACCCCAATGTTCACAGCAGCACTATTTACAACAGCCAAGACGTGGAAATAACCCAAATGTCCATCAACAGAAGACTGGATAAAGATGTGGTACATATACACAATGGAACACTACTCAGCCATAAAAAAGAGTAAAATCATGCCATTTACAGCAACACAATGGACCTGAAGATCGTCATTTCAAGTGAAATGGGCCAGGAAGGAAAAAAAAAGTGCCACATGATATCACTTATATGTAGAATCTTAAAAAACAAGAAAATAAAGGACACAAATGAACTGCTTTTCTACGTTATAAATAACGACTGATTTCCTGAATATGTGTAAGCACATCTGACTATCCTTTATGACTGGATTACCAAAATCTGTTCTTATCTTGCGGTTGGCTTTATTCCTTTGATAACTGTGTAAGTTTAAAAAGCTGAAGCTCTAATCTGTTCTTAGAAACAATCTTCAGTACACGGATGTAAACAAAAAAGGTGCAGTATATTTACATATGTATTAATACGCAATATAATGTACCCATGCAGTTAAGCTGTAATAATTTTACCTAGTAAAACTGAAAAAAAAAACGTTAAAAAACAAAAACCTAGAATTTTATAGCTGGCATAGACATTTCCCTTGCATCAAAAACAACAAAATACTTAGAGTAAACCTAGCCAAGGTTACCTGCACTCTGAAAGCTGTAAGACACTGATGAAGGGAACTGAAGATGATACAGAAATGGAAAGACACCTTGTGCGCCGGGACTGGGAGGTCAACGTGACCAAGACGGCTGCACTGCCCCGAGCCACCTAAGACCCAGTGCAGCCCCCGTCACAATAGCCATGCCCGGCAAGACCTTATCCACAAACAGCTCTTCATGAAGTACTTCTCAGTCTTTTTTCACATCCACTTTTCAGATGACTTTCAGTGATCTATCTTGAAGTTCAATGAATCTTTTGCCATCTCCATTTTCAGATTCACCCATCTAGTATTTTATTTCAGACACTATTTCAGTTCTAAAATTCTCATTTAGTTCATTTATAATTTCCATTTAAAAAAGAAAAAATCAGTCCTTCAGGCCATTTCACCTGTGTTCACCTCTGCCTCCCAGAGCAGTGGTGACGGCAGCTTCAGGTCCTGACTGGTGACCCCAACACCACCTGGGCCTCTCCGGGCAACATGAGCCTTCACTCCTGATGACGGCACGGCAGCACGTCACGGACCTCCCACACTCGGGGCCCCTTTCTGGGGTGTTACCCGGCCATCTGCCCGCCTGCTCTAGCTAAGCAGACTGGGTCTCACTGGCATTTGTCCGCCCACACCGTCATCACCACTGCAGCTCCAGGACACGCCCCCCGCAGAGCAGCCCAGGGAGGAAGGACAGGGAAATACGGGCCTCTGTCCCCAGCTCTTCTGGGTAGAAAGACGGGGCACCCAGAGCCCACGGGGAGAGGACCGGGAACCGCCCTGAGCCACCCCTTCTCCACGTGCTCCACGTTGGCTGCCCTCCCGGTTCAGAGCCCCGGCCCCTGACCTCTGCGCTGGTGGTGCTCAGCAGGAGGGACAGGCTATAGTGGGTTTCCTCCCCCTTGGCCAAAAATAGAGGCCCATAATGTGTTATTTCAAAAACTACACAGACATTTCCTGGAAGCCTGTCTTAGGTGCAGAGCTACAACAATATGAAAAATGATCTAACGTAAAGCCAGAAGCAAACACTTTCACAGCGTACCTTGTAACAAGTTGGGTAATTCTCAATTTCCTTATAAATATTCTTCTCTTTCTGAATAGAGAGCGCCGCCTCATCAAACCTGAAGACAGAGAGAGAGTGAGGGGAGGCAGGTCCCGACGACCCCCAGAGAGCTGACTGCTGTTACGTGCTTGTCGCCACAAGTTTCAGAGAAAGAGGAGGTCCAGCACTCCCCCCAGGACCCCGGCTGCCCCTGGGTGTTTGACCTGCCCTTCTGGACACCAAGAGGACAGCGCGAGCGACCTAAGGACAGGTCACTTCATACGGGGTCAGCGTGATGAGCGTCACAGTCAACAAACTGCTCTGGGGGCGTGTGTGACAAGGGCTGGGGAGGCCGCCCTGGACTCAATCACAAGGCTTCTTTCCTTCTGCTGAAAGGCCACCAGGCCCCTCAGGAGCCCCTCCTCCCACTCTGTCCTCACCCTCACAGGCTCCCTGGGGCCTCCATGAGCCCAACCAGCTCCCAGGGCCAGGAAGGGCAGCAGGAGGGCAGAGACTTACCTGTGCCCTCAACATTCATCCTTTACCATCTACTCTCACATTTTCCTGCTCATAATTTTATTAGTAACAGAGATAGTTTACTAAACTTAAAGTGAAGGGAAGCAAAAAACAAAAGGAAAATCCAGTAGGACTCTAGGTTCCTGCGGTCCAGCTATTTGTGCTGTGGGTTGTACGTGTGAAGGATAAAAAGTGCTGTTTAACGACACTACTCGGGGGAGCATGCAGGGCCTCTCATCATTTACACGCAGAGACACTCCTCCTGGAGAGACGTCACAACTGAACCAAGTTAACTAAAGACCCGGACAGCGGCTCTCCACCCGCTGCTGCGTCAGGTCTGAAGCGGCAAGAGCAGCCCTGATACGGCTGGGGTCCCACACAAGAACGGCAGCTGACCCTTCCACGCTGTCTCCCACGCTGTCTCCTGGACACCAGGTCTCCTAGAGGCAGCCCAAGGCGACACCAAAAACATGAACAGGCCCTCCCTCCATTAAGTACGAGTCCCTGAATGTGAACTGAAGGTGCAGGGGACACGTACCTGCGTCCCCGGACCAGCAGCCTGGACGCCTTTCCTAGTAACTCAACCGCCTGCCTCAAGCGCTCCTCATTCTGCAGGGATCCAAGAACAGAGACTGTTGGCTGCTCTAATGTAGCAGATCTTTTTTCTTTCCCCAACAATCACTTCATTAAAAACAGTAATGGACTTCATCGGGGGTGGGGGGTGGAGTGGACACCAAAGCTGCTAATCCATTTCACTCATAGAAAAATGCAGTTCAGTTGTGAGCACAGAAAAGTTTTCAATGTTTACTGCATTTCTGTTTTCCTATGTATTATGCATCTAACAGTCTAAGTACACAGAAAGAAAAAATAAACTTACTTCAAACACGTTTGCTGTCTGTTGATACAACTGGACAGCCTTTTCCGGATCTACGTTTTCTATAAGCCTAGATTAGACAAGGAAATTTGACTCCCATGAGATATGGAAAACTGGTTTTCAAAGGATTCTGTTGAAACCAGCAGCCGCCCACGTGGCCCGAGCGCTGCACACTCACTTCCCGGCGCGCTCCAGGGCCATGGCCGCCGTGTCCGGAGTGCCGTTCTCCAGGTACATCGTGCTGGCCTTCTCGATCAGCTGCACAGCCTCTGGGAGTTTCTGCATCTCCTTCAGGCAAAGAGCACAGCACAGATCAACAGATGCATCCACTAAGAAATGCAGAGCTGACAATCTGAAACCCCACTATCCCCAGTTCAAGAAAGCACAAGACCGACCCCCAACAAGACACAACGATGCAACTACTTAAGCAGAAACGCCTTACAGGGCGGGTCCCCATCGGCTTCACTCCGCAAACCAAAGCCATCCCACTCAGCTTCCTCGGTGCGTCACGTTACAGAGTGTCAGGGGGACTATACAAAGGGTAGAAACCACCGCACGTACTCTTTCCTGCTCTTGAAGCAGTTACACTTCCCGGACACTAGTGAGTCCCCACCCCCACACAAAGGCAGCCCAGGCTGTCTCGCCTCCAAGGGTGTCCTGCTTGAACCATCCACTATTTTAAAATCAGTTTCACAAAGACTATGCATGTCTTCCTACTACAGAAACATCAAATGCTACAGGCCAGCAGGCTCGCGCTTCTGACGGCCCCGGTGAGCTGCGCTGCGCAGCGCAGCGGTGGCCCCGGAGTGGTCTGCCACCTCCGGGAGGGGCCGCACTTCTCCCGGGACCTCCTGCCCACACACCCAGGCTGCCTCCTTACAGCCACCCCGTGACGAACCTCTATCTGAGTCTGCAGCCCTCTTATTCAAAGAAACGCCCACATAGAGTGTCTCTGCCTTGTTAGTGAGCAAGTCTCAGCATGCAGTGGTCCCCATCTCCAAATCAACACTTTAAAAGACCTGGTACCAAGGAGCTAGTACCAAGACGTCAAAGTAGAGAGACTCACAGCTCGCCTCTCCCACTCAACGCAACATTATCACACCTACAAACCCACTGAATCGCACAGACACCTACTGACTCAGGCAGTGTCTCTAGCATCAAAATACAGGAGGATTCTCACAAAATCTGGTAAAAGAAAAGAAAAAAAAGAGGACACTGCGACCCCTCTGCAAAACAGAAACAGACTGGCAGACATGGTGAGCAATCTTACGGCTGCGAGGGAAAGGAAGGAGTGGGAAGGGACAAATTTCCAAGTTTGAGAATTGCAAACAGTAGCCACTACACAGCAAAACAGACTGCAGGAGAAAACGAGTTTCTCCCGTGTGGCTCAGGGAACTGTATTCAGTATCTCACAATAACCTTTAGTGACGGGGACTATGATAACGAACACACGTACACGTATGAGAGACTGGGCCACCGTGCTGTACACCAGAACCTGACACACTGTACCTGACTGAACCTCAACTAAAACAAACCCAAAAGACAAAACAAAAAAACCACAGCATGGTATTGGTACAAAAATAGACATACGAATCAAAGGAACAGAGTACAGAGCCCAGAAATGCACACACAAACTTCTGGTCGAGTAATCTTTGACCAAGGAGGCAAGAACATACAATGAAGCAAAAAGACAGTCTCTTCGGCAAATACTGCTGGGAAAACTGGACTCCCTCACTCCGCACACAAACGTAAACTCGGAATGGCTCAAAGGCTTACACATGAGCCCAGACGCTACCGACCTCTTAGAAGGAAACACAGGCAAAACATTCTGACGTTAAAAAAAATAATGCCATTTGTAGCAACATGGGTGGACCTGGGGAATGTCATTCTAAGTGAATTAAGTCAGAAAGAGAAAGAAAAATATGTGGAATCTTAAAAAAAAAAAAAAAAAAAAAAAAAAGAAGACAAAGGGACTCACCGACAAAACAAACCAACTCGCAGACTTAGAAAACAGACAGGACATCAGGGGCGGGAGCGGGTGGGAGGGGGTAAACGGGGAGTCAGATCTGCAGACAGTAACTAATACACATTAAAATAGATAAAGAACATGTTCATAGTGTACAGCACAGGGAGCTATATTCAACATTTTCCAGTAACTTATGGTAGAAAGTACAAAAATGAATATATGTATGTTCCTGTATGATTGAAGCATTACACTGTACACCAGAAACTGTCACAAGATTGTAAACTGACTACAATTCAATTAAAGTATACATATATAAAAAGAAGTATACTCTTTGGGAAAAAAAAACAGCGAAAGAAAAAACCACTGAGAAGCTGTACAGTTTACAGGCACGACCTACTTCAGGCAGACATGCTGCACCACAGAGCCGCCTCCACGCAGACCTCCCCTGGGCTGCTGTCAGATCTGCCCTTTAGTCCTTCACTAGGCTGACAATTTCTCCTAGGACAGAAGGCTTGCTGGTCTCGTCGCTGCTGACTTCTGAGTATACCTTTTTTTGTTATTTAGTCATTGAGACTAACAACGAAACAGGGTTCAAGCTACTACACAAAGTAAAGCTGCTATCAAACCCCCGCGGAATGGTGACACATCCCCAAGCAGTCAGGGAAAGCCCGTCCTGGCACAGGAGCCTCGGCTCCGCGGTGAGGGCAGCTGGTGGGAGGAGGTGCGTCCAACACAGGCACTTCCTTCACTTCAGTCCAGAGGGGCACCCTGGCTGTTACGGAGTGTTTTCCCCCCAATTCTCACGTTCACTGCTCTCACAAACATGACTGAGAGTCTACAACCTGCAGAGCATTTGGGGGACGGTCACAAGCACCCTTCAGACTCGGCGCAGGGGCGAACGAAGGCCGAGGGCAGGGTGACGTGAGCACCGCAGGCTTAGAAACGAGCAATTTCCTGGCCCGGCTGCACGTCAGGCCAAGAGTGAGTGGGAAAAGCGGGACCCAACCACAGTGCTGCCTCTCTTCCACAAAGCGACAGGCTGCCCGCTGCAAAGTCACACTCCTCTCCACCCTGCGCCGTGTTCTGTGTGGCGAAATCATCAAGAAGAAAGTGAAACTGCCTGCTCCCAGTGGCCTGTGTGCCTCAGCCACCTTGTCACATTCTGCAAAGCGAACAGGGTGTCAAATCCTAACAGCTGCAGAACGTCAGAACCAGAGGTCCACCCACCAAGCCCGGGTCTTCCCAGGGCCTCCATCTACAAACCATCACTGCCCAAGCCTCGCTGGGAAGCGTCAGCCCACAGAACTACCCGACGAGCAAGAGCTCAGGACGCCACGTGCAGCCGAGGCCCAGCCAAAGGCCTTCAGTGGAAACACAAGAGAGCCCCGGAAAGCATTTCCCTCTGTCTTTTCCCTTATCTGTTAGGTTATTTTTCCCTCCTTCAAAGCAGTGCCTTTCAAATCCTCAAATTAAAGGGAAATGAAGTCTGAATAACAATCTCTGATGAAGACAAGTTTTAGCACAGCTGTTAGAAAATAAACTGAGGCCAGTGTTAAGCATTGTATCAGAGCGTTCCGGCAGTTCCAGACTTGCGACAGTGCACCCCAGCAACAGGCACACGTGCCCGGGACCACAAGAGCCAGTCGGGAGCTTCAGCGTCCTCAGGGGAGATGGGGGAGGGTCAGGGCAGACCCCTGGCTTCCTCGGCTATGAAAAAAATTCTAGCTGCTAAGGAACTGCTGTCAATAACCTGACTTGCATCATCAAACATCAATTCAGTTACACGTTTCAGCCAGAAAAGCTTTATTACGATGGCCGTATTACAGTAAAGTGTCATAACTTACTTAAACATTTTCCTATTATTAAAAATCTATAGATAATTGCCATTTTTTCCCTAAATAGCACAGCAATAAACATCCTTATGCATAAATCTTTACTATTTATTTATGACAGAATTCACAGAATTAGAATTCCTGGGTCAAAGACTATGAAAGCTTAAAGCTCTTTATATATTACTATGAAAGTATTTTTTCTAATGACATTAGAAAACGTGCATGAAGTTGAATGTAAACAACAGTCAGAGACAAAGCTGTGTGCAGAGCACCACCTGTTTTCTGTGTCCACACATACAGGAGAATGTACGTGTACCGAAAAGAACTAGAAGGAAAAACTAAACATGGTAACAGCTATTACTAACAGTCTTTAATGCTTCCAGCATTTCTAAATGTCCTACATGAGCATGTATTCATTTTTTAAAAAATCAGTAATTTAAGATGGTAAATTTAGTAATTAAAAACGAACCGAAGTTTTACGAAAGTCTAAGTTCTTAAAACCCAGCTTCGTAATACATAATTGTAAACATAGCTTTTACCATATTAGGGCACATAAAAACGGCGAGGAAAACGCTCCGTCCCCGCTGCCCCACGGCAAAAGTGGGAGTCGGTGTCAGCCAGGAACACGCTGTCTCACCACAGCAGGATACTAACTCCCAACCTGCTTTTCCGAAGCAGAAATACGAAAAGCGGCTTGGGCACGTCTACCGAAGCACTAGCCAAAAAGAACCAGGGTTCAACAGCAACAGCTGAAGTCAAGAGTCTCTTCAAAGCTGGCTGCCATTTATAAACCACGCTCACTCTGTGACCACGCGCAGTAGCGACCTGCCGGCGTCCACCCGCTACCGCGTCCTGAGCGGTGCCAAAGCAGCGAGCCCCCAGGGGGCGCGCGCTCCTGCTCACAAAGCTCGGATCGGCCTGCCAGTTCCCGCCAAGGTGTTCTCTGAAGCTTCATCTTTAAAGCTCCCGCCTGACGACACACAGGAGGCACCACCGGGGTCCAGTCAGCACCACTGGACGAGGACCCTCAGCGCCTCTCGCCTCACGGCAAGGACACTTCCAACCTCGGCACAAGTTCACTCCCACACCCCGCGGCTCACCACGTACTCACGTAAGGGCTGTGACACGTCACTGACCTTCAGCATCATGCCGGCCTGCTCGTAGGCTCTGCAGAGAGAAGGTAATTTCTCGGATGAGATTCTGATGACATGAGGAGGAGGAAAATTACCGCAGGTACGAGCAGTTACACGAGGTGAAACTGGCGCAGGCAGCATGTATTTATTTTAGTCTCTTAATACCGCACGACATAATTTTTCTTCATTTTATTTCCGCGGGCAACATTGCCTTGGGAACAGCAGACATCTAAGTTAAAGGGATTTCATTTTGCATATACAAAATTAAGTAAAACCCAGAAAGGTCAAGTGACTTCCTACCTGACAAACCTAAATCTAAGTTTTGAAACGAGTGTTTTTCTCCACAAAAGCAGGAGAAAGCTTCCTGCTTCTCTCCAAGGAGGGAGAAAAGAGACTGTAAAACTCGGTTTCCACAGGTTACTGAACAAAGCAGTCCTGAAAACACGACGCTGAATTTAACTTAAACACTGACTTTCTTAGTTAGGAGTGACTTTATTTTAAAGATTCGGGTGAAGACTGAAACAAATGGAAATGACTATTTTAGTCAATACAAATTAATTCGCTATTTATGAATTTATAACTTAGGAAAAATTTACTGACCTATAGGAGAAGAGCAACATTTAAATCAATCATCTACAAATACATGAACACGTGGAGAACATTTACTTACTTGGCAGCATGAAAAAGACTGAATGGATGCAACAAAGTCAAAATTAAGGAAAAAAGGCAAATCAGTTTCTAAACATCTACTATTTAAAAAACAGCATTCACCAAATCATTGCCCCAGTTCATTTGAAAAGACAAGCCCTCCCATCAGGTACAGAAGACATCATTCAAGGCCTGTTCAGGTCTGTTAAATACCACGTAATTCACAAAGACAGTGACAAAACACTATGTAGATTTTTAAGCTATTTCCACTATACGTTAATCTGAAGTTTTACTAAAATACAAGGTTTTAATAACTGTAATCTGCAAGTGAGATAAAATAAACTTTTTTTTAGTTAAGATTTAAAATACTTTAGGAAAATCTGTTTTGAACTACTTAAAAATTTTATTTCAAATACCTAACAGAGACTATTTTAAAGATTTTTCCATCGCCGTTCGTACATTCCCCACCGTGCACTTCTCATTTCTCAGCACCTGTCCTGTATTTCCCTCACTTCATCCCAAGTAAAACCACCACCAAGCAAATCCACAAACTCTCAAACGTAGCTCTGCATAGAAGTGTGGCCCTTATGAGCAAGTCTCTATGAATGCACCTTCAGACTTTAAAAATGCAGCCTTTTTCTAACTGGCTTCTAATTTAATAGCACTGTACTCCACATGCAGCAAATTTATGGCAATTTATAAAGTTTATAAAGGCTGAAAAAGATACGCCCTGTTATTCTCATGGGCAGCAGCTTCTCTCAGGCAGGCGTCTTTTGCTTGCTCAAACTGTTTGGCATTTTTAAAAGCAACAGCTGAAATAGAGGAAAATAAAAGACTTTATTTCCACCATTAAAAAAAATGGCAAATGAATCATTACCAAAATCTGCATGGTGCATGAAATATCAGAAAATACAGGTGATGCTTACTTTAATCAGATACTTAGGAAGTTTCATAAAACTATAAATACTACTTTTTTATAAGCCATTTTCTTACAACTTTTTTGATTATCAACAACTTGAAAGTATTTTCAGAAGTTTTTAAATTATAGACTATGGGCAATAAATCAGTGCTACTTCCACTCAAAATCAAGCCTAACACGGGCATCTAAGCTTTGAGACACTAAGATCCCATCAGCCAAGCCACTACACCCAAGTAACAGGCTGTCACAGACCAGTACCTGACTGCAGTTTCACATTTAACATGCAAACAGTGCTTTAGTTACAGCTTATTCTACCTTTTAAACTATTTTGAAACTAAAGACCAGTAAACACACTTCATATTTTTATCATAAATCTTCCTTTTGGCACAATCTTTAAATAAACGTCTAAATAAGTGTTTTGTTTTTTTTTAATAAATAAAGCTTTTACACTATTTAGGGTTCTGTGAAAAAGACCTCTCACTGCTCAAAGAGCGAAAATATATTGCTCGCTGTTGTAGAAGTGTCATCAGAAGAGCAAAAACAATTAGGAGTGCCCTTAAAATATGATCTTATAGACTTATAAAATGTTGCTTACAAATAAATAAAAAGGTTACTGCCTAAAAAATTTTTTGTTAAAAAGATACTCTTAAAATTCTTAACAGCCTAAATGTCCATCAACAGATGACCGGATAAAGAAGATGTGGTACATTTATACAACGGAATACGACTCAGCCATAAAAACCGACAACATAACGCCATTTGCAGCAACATGGATGTCCCTGGAGAATGTCATTCTAAGTGAAGTAAGCCAGAAAGAGAAAGAAAAATACCATATGAGATCACTCATACGTGGAATCTAAAAAAAAACAAAGCATAAATACAAAACAGAAACAGACTCACAGACATAGAATACAAACTTGTGGTTGCCAAGGGGGCGGAGGGTGGGAAGAGATAGACTGGGAGTTCAAAATTGTAGAATAGGTAAACAAGATTACACTGTAGAGCACAGGGAAATATGGACAAGATCTTGTGGTAGCTCACAGAGAAAAAAATGTGACAATGAATATATATATGTTCATGTATAACTGAAAAATCGTGCTGTACACTGGAATTTGATACAACATTGTAAAATGATTATAAATCAATAAAAAATGTTTAAAAAAATTCTCTTTAATAAAATGTTGAAAATAAACGACTGAAACTATTTTCATTCCTGAATTTCCACATTTTGCTTTTTGAAAAAATTTAATTCTACTGATGAAATGTTACCTTGTATAACCCTTTAAAGAAACTAAATGAATCATGCTTTAATGGGAAAATTTGACCTGAAATATTTATTTCTGAAAACAGCTCAGTTTCAGATGCATAAAACAGTTCTGTGTTAAATTTCTCTCGTGGAGACCTGCACAGTGTTATGCCCTCCAATTAAAAGTGTTCTTATACAAGGGTGTCCATAAAATCCACATAAAATTTGAACTTGTAATGATATTCCTTCTAAATACGATATAGTAACTTGCATGATGCCAACAGAGAGAATTTACCTAGGATTTAAATAAAAGAGCTAAAGATTAATTTGCTATCATTTCTTTTACTATCTGGAAAATACATCCTATATTATGATTAGTTTCAATTTACCCGATTTCTTTTTTCGTGGTGATATACTAAAACTAAAGTTTGCCAAAAGCACATTTCCCAGGTGATCTCTATGCGAGGCTAACAGATGTGCTCGGGGCTACCGCTGAAACACACAGTAACGTGTGTCCAGCGCACTTCAAAATTGCATTATGCTTTATATCCAAGATAATCACGGATAGGCTCTGAAAGCTATCATTCCATAACTAAAAATGCTGAATTTTTAATGAATCCCATTCCTGTTGGAAATTTCAAATCATTTTTATCTTGCATGCAGGTACATTTATTAAAACAGGCATATAGCTTAACGCTTCATGAACATTTATCAGCACATCTGGAAGGGAAGGTCGTCAGGAGCAGAGCCACGCACAGCAGGTGACCGGTTGAGGACACAGCCTGCATATTGTAACACATTGAGAAAATCTTTATTCAATAATAGGCAGTAGAAAAATACGACAAAACTCCCTAAAGTCGTATGAACTGAGTGAAGTTCAGAAACACACAAACGACGTTAAAAGCCGACAGCGGTGGCCGCCAAGCCTACCCTGTCTCTGCTGTCCTGGGAGAGGTGACAACGTAACACATCATAAAACAACACATGGAAAAACGCAAGGGTTTGGGCCCTTTGGGTTTTGTTTTGGTTTTCTTAACGATTAAAACGCTGCTATAGGAAGCATTAAGACTAAGAATTACGCCGAGATGACATTATCAGCCCAGCTCAAGACATCTGCGGGACGGGCCACAGCCACACGCACCTGCTTTTCCATATTCAGAAGCAGCACTGTCATAATCCGGCTTCCATTTCAGAAAACCAGTTTTCAGGCTAAAATGAAAGGAACACATTTAACAGGAGTTACCAACCACATTTATAAGTCAGAACCCTGCTTATAAGGACCCCACAAGTCATTAAAAAGGGGGGAGGGGGCCATCAGGTACAAAGTCCCCACCTCCGTCCAAACTCACTGATAATCACACACAGCCTCACCACGTTCCCTCCCACCGTCATGGACGTGGTGACTCCCTTTTGAAATGTCAGAGTAGCATCCACACAGAGTGGGCATTCTTCTGCATGGCCCCCAGCCTAGCAGCAGCACACATTTCCTGCAAGTGTGCCGGAATGTAGAAATTGTTGAGCCCCATCCCAGCCCTACTGAACCAGAAACTCTGGGGTGGCAGCAGCAATCTGGAGTGTAACAAGCCCTGAAAGACTACACAACGCAGACATTCAGAGGGACAGAGGGGGTCGGCAATAAGGCTGCAACTAGCCACCAGTGATCAGGAAGGACAACCAGAAAGGCAAGGAAGTTAGAGAGACAGAAGCTGCCCTCCAGGGTCACTTGGCATCTCAGATGCCACACCAAAGGACGATCAACCCTGACTTCTTCTCTTACTTGACCTTTCTGCAATACTTTTTTAAATTTTAAAATAACTTCAGACTTACAGTTTAACCCAGTGACTGTCAAATCTGAGTGTGCATAAGAATTGGTAAGTCAACACCACCTTAAACTCTAAATTTCAATTCAGTTAGAGACAGCCTGCTGACATATGACACCATTAGCTTCAAAGGAATCAGGGGAGCACCATAACAGTGAGAGGGGAGGCTCCAAGAGCCCGCAGAAGTACATTTCATTTTGTTCCTTTGAACTTTTTCGCCAATTAAATTTATTTTAACGTTTGTGTAATACTGTTTTAAAATTTAGATTTATAAACAATTTTCAAGCTTACTAAGAACATCATTGCTCAGAAAACTAAAATCTTTCAATTGCAGCCTGTCTACTCTAATCCACAAAATGGAGCAAGTGTTGTAAACAGCAAAATTCTAATCCTCCACCCCTACCCCAAAGCACTCATTATATTCTGTATCTTAAAATATTTTTACATCCCACCAAAACCAAGATACAATCATCTGCTTGCATTATGTGCTACATGTGGAAAGAGCTAGAAGTTTTAAATACAGCAAATCACCCCTAGTCAGCCAAGCACCTTAAGTTAGGGAGAGAGAAGACACCTGGTTAATTAAGGTTTAATGGGCTCTACCTGTTAATGCTTTCGACTGTTTTCATCAAGACTCAGTAAGGAAATTCTGCTGAGGCCAACAGTTTGATTAATCAATTTCCATAGGACCAACCTGCGTGAGGGGATCAATTACAACCACAAGACTACTTGGCAATACTGAACCTTATTCTTAGAAAAACCAAGGCTTCTCTCAAACCCCTGGCCTATTCTTCCTGCCAGCTACTGACAACTCTTGTCTCGAAGTACTTCAAGTATCACATTCAAGCCCTAATCCAACATCTCCCTGCCCCAGTCCTACCCACCTGCCCACTTCCTCTATCCTCCACTCCATCTCCCAAGTTAGAAACCTGGGAGTTGCCCCTTCCCTCCACACCCAGTCAAGTCACTGAAGTTTGTCAATTCCAACCAGTCGCTCGGGCCTGCCCTTCCATCGTTACTCTCCTCCGGGCTCCCATCACGACAGCCGCCTAAGCAGTCAGGGGAAAGTCGCCTTCTGGCTGTGCCCCCTCCTCCACCCTCCCCGCCCTGGTGATACTACCTTTTCCTTACATTCTATCTCCTCTGAAACCACTGTAGACATCTATTACAGTATTTCCTACTGTATTTTCGCTCGTCCGTTTACCTGTCCGCCCTCCTCTGAACGCTAAGCTCTTGAGGAAGGAACCACTTTGGTTACCCCTGTATCCCCAGTGGCTGGTACGCACAGCGACCACTTGCTAAATGAATGCTTACGGACTATGCCCAACTTACCACTCTCCTCTCCCCCCAGTCCATTCTCCATGTTGCCACCTTTCTCCTGTCGAAAGTAACCCCAGCCACGTCCCACTGGCTACTCACCTCTAGAAAACCTAAGGTCCGCCCCACTCTTCTCCGCTCGCACGCAGCCCGCAGCTCCGCAACCACAGTGCGGTCCCTGGGCCCCGCACACACTTCATCCCGAGCGCAGACTCCCCCTCCGTCTCAACATTTCTTACTTCCAAGCCCTGCTCAGAAATCCCCTATGGGAAATCTTCCTACATTTTCCCCAGGCTAAACACAGCTGTATTACCGTCCTTACCTCCCTGTGCCCTGCGGTCCCGAGGCGCAAACACGGAAACGCGGCCCCGCTGCCTCCCGCGAAAACCAGAGCCTCTGTCGACCGCAGGTGCGGCACCACCTAACTAACGCAGCGCCAGGCGGCCTTCCCAGCACCTGCGGCTGGCGAGCGAGAGTCGGAGGAAGCCGTGAACTGAGGGGGCCGGACGTGGAAGGGCCGGAGCAGCAAGACAAGCCGGGTGCCCACGGCTGAGGACCCTCAGGGCGAACCTGCAGCCCCGCGCCCCCACCCCGGGCAGCTCCGGCTCCCACAAGGAGACGGGAAGGAGACGGGCTACTGGCCCCGGACGCCGCCCGCCCCCCCCACCACGCACCTGCGGCTGCAGAGCGGCCTTGGAGACCCCGGTCCGTGGAAGCCGCGACGCCCCCCGAGGCCCGAGGCGCTACGACTTCCGGCGGACAACGGCAGCGCTTCCGGGGCGCGGCGGCCCCGTCCTCCCGGCCCCGCCCCGCCCCCGCGCCCCCACCCGGTGCTGAGTCAGGCCCGGCCCTGAGGAGCCCGGCCCCGGCGCCCGCCCAGGCCCTCGCTGGGCCTCTCACTCACTATTTCTCGGCTTTGGCGAGGTGCTCGAGCCCCTCGTTTATCTTCTGAGCCGCCATCTCCGTGGCGCGCCCCTGACGTGGAAGCCGAGAGCCCGCGAGTGGGCGGGGGGATGCCGACGAGGAGGCCGGGACGGCGCCGCCGCCGCCGAGCCACCGAGGCTCGCAGGGCTCAAACCTTGTGTGGCGAAGCGGGACCGGGCGCTGCGCCGGCGCCGCGTGGGCAGAGGCTGCGCAGGCGGAGAGCGCCAGACTCGCTGCACGCGCGCGGCGCCCGGCGCAGGCGCAGTGGGTACTGGAGGTGGTGCGTTCATTGAGCACAGATTTGTTTAATATTTATTTAGTGTCTGGCACTATTCTAACCAGCAGCAAATCGGCCGGGAGTCCGACGGGCCGAAAGCCCCACCCCGGTGGAGCCTCGCTTTCCCGCCTCCCTGTCAGCGCTGTGATCCGTGGCCGGAACAGCGCGGGTTCATTTATTCTTGCATCTGAGCGCCGTCAGTCAGTCAGTCAGTGAACAAACAGTGCTGTCCGTCCGGGTCACTGTCAGATAATCGCTGACCGATACAAAGTGGTGAGCGCTCTGAGGGAAGTGCAGGGGGTTGGGCTCGCCTGCAAAGGTCCGGCAGAAATAACGGCCAGTAGCACAGTTGCTCGACTCACGGTCTCAGCATCCACAAGGCGGTTCCTGCAGTGCCTTCGCAGCCCCCTCCCCAGCCCGGCCAGCTGGGCCACCCGTCCCGGGGTCACACCCTCCCCCTTACTATCTCTGGTTACTAAGTGCTAGTAGCCGTGCCCCACGCGTCAGTTTCAAGCAGCCGCCTTACCCGCTGCTGTCCGCCCGGCGCCCCTTCCCGAGGATCGTTCTTCACCCTCTGCGGAACTCCCACCTTTCCCTGACCCTCTGCTCCTGTTCACGGCCCTCCTTCTCAGCGTACCTTCCGTGTTCCGTCATTCTAGCTACTGTTTTGCACACACCCTCAGCCTCCTGTAGGAGGAAGAACAAACCTGACTCCATAATACCTCTGATCCTTTGGCTCTGACTGTGCTGTTTTCTGGGCTGAGTCACGCGGGCTCTGCACTTTGTAGCCTGAAGTGTACAGGAGAGCCCCTTCTCAAGTCTCTGACGTTTTAGGGTGTAACAGTTGCAGAACAGAGAATAACATTTGTCTTGTTGGAGGTTTACAGGGACACCATGACCTGACCTACGAGGACAGCTGCAAGAACAAAGGATTCCACTATTCAGCCATAAAAAAGAATAAAATCATGCCATTTGCAGCAACATGGATGGACCTAGAAATCATTCTAAGTGAAGTGAGCCAGAAAGAGAAAAGAAAAATACCACATGATATCACTCATATGCGGAACCTAAAAAAAAGAAAAAGAGAGGACACTAATGAACTCATCTACAAAACAGAAACAGACTGGCAGACACAGACTGGCAGACATAGTAAACAATCTTATGGTTACCTGGGAAAGGGGGTGGGAAAGGATAAATTTGGGAGTTTGAGATATATAAAAATACACTAAAAAACACAAACTTCTTCTGTAGGGCACAGGGAACTATATTCAATATCTTGTAATAACCTTTAATGAAAAAACATGAAAATGAATATATGTATATATATGAATGACTGGGACATTGTGCTGTACACTAGAAATTGACACATTGTAACTGTACTTCAATTAAAAAAAAAAGAACAAAGGATTCCGACACCAAGAGGCCTCCAACAATTAACCACACCCCCCTCCCCTTTTTAGTGTAAGAGGAGCCTAAATTCTGACTTGGTAAGATGGTTTTCAAGGACATCAGTCTGCCATCTTCTCAGTCTGCTGGCTTTCTGAATAAAAGCGTTATTCCTGCCCCAGCACCTCATCTCCTGATTTACTGGCCTGTCATGAGGTGAGCAGAACGAGTTTGGACGTGATAACACTCCTTGGCCCCTGTCCCTCCTTTCTCCTTGTCTGGAAAACCCCCGACTCTCCGCTGACTCTGGAACAGCTCTGAGCAAGTGAACACAGCTGGAGAAAAGCACAGCCGCTACCGTGGCCTATTACTCAAACTGATGCTCACAGAGATCAGAGGGGCCTCTGCACGGCTGAGCCATTGTGCCTTCCCTGGCCCAGTCCCCATTCACCAGGATGGCTGTTCACACCCTTCTTCTCCTCAAAACTCCAGCACAATCTCCCTGCCCACCTGCGTGCCAACTCTTACTTCCTGTTTAATTAAAAAATTTATATATATAGTAATTAGAAGAGACCTTCCATTTGTCCTCACCATCCCATCTACCAATCTACCTGCGTCTCTTCCCAAATACCCACCTTTCCTGTGGTGTCTGGGTGAACCGGCCTTGGTCTGCCCCGTCCGCCCTCCTGCCCTCGTCTCACCTGGTGGTGTAGTTACCACCCAGGCACGAGGCCTCCCATCACCCTGCCGTGGCCCGAGTGTCCTCACCTGTGATGTCCACGGAATCCCACGGAAAAGTCCACAGTCTGTTCCTCCAGTCTGGGTTTCCTTACGAGGTTCCCGTGCCAGCCATGAACCTGCACGCTTTTCTCCTGCTCTGTTTGTCGGCTTCACGTTCAGACCCAGCCACGGATGCTAAGCGGGTGGAGAACCTTCTCCTCGCTGTGGGTCTCACGCACTGCTTCAGGAGAGAAGGGAGAAGCCAGAGTGTCCTTCCTGCACCTGCTGCTTCTCACATTCCTTTGGCTTAAAATCTTCAGGATGCCAAGGTGCTGTAGTTTGGTGTAGTGTGTTCTTGTTACTGAGTCCAAGCTCGTTCTGCTCCCCACACGGCAGGCCAGTGAATAGAGAGATGAGGTGGTGGGGCCAGGAATAGCAACTTAATTCAAAAAGCCAGCAGACTGAGAAGATGGGCTGGTGTCCCAAAGAACCATCTTCCTCGAGTTAGAATTCAGGCTTCTTTGATACTGAAAGCGGAGGGAGCAGAGTCAAACCTGGTTCCCGTCAGCCTCCAGCTCGTGTCTTCCTTCCCGCCCGCAGCCACTCACAGGTGGGCCTGGTCAGGATGTTTCCCGGGAGCTGTAAAAGGTGTTTTAGCTTAATGCTTATACCTGGGAGTCAGGGTTCCCAGGGGCTGGGCCACTATATGTCACTTAAGCTTACAGGCAACCTCCCTTTAATGATCAACTTGTAGCAAAAGCAACAGAATCCAAGGGTTAGAGTAAAAGAAACAGGTGCAGGATGGGGTCAGTTCTGTTCTTCCCCATTCTGTTCAGAGCCCTGTCAGGACCCAATGCCCGCCCTCACAGGACGTGAGCTCTACCAGGGAACACAAATACCAGTCCTGCCCCACACACAAAAGCAAGCATCAACACAGAAAGAATGAAAAAGAGAAAGAAAAAAAAAAAAGCCACGCCAGCCCCCTGGCGTTTGAGGGTTGAGGTCCCAAAGACCTGTGACGAGGAGGTGTGTGAGCATGGGGTAACTCACATTCCCAGGAAGAGGGGCAAGAGGAGGGAGATGGGGACAGTAACGGGGTGACAACACCCCAGCTTCTTCCCGCCCCTTCCCTCCTTCAGCAAGACTGAGTGGGGGCACTCTGTTTATACTGAGAAGCCAGCTTGGGTGGGAATGGAAAACTTGGGCCAAATGAGGAAGCGTGTAGCTCTTCAAACCAGACCTGATGGCGAACTTCGAGCCCTGGAGACCCAAGACAAGAAAGTAATTCTTGCTGTCACTGCAGCCGCTACCAGAACCTCAGCCAAGGTTGTTTCTGTGCCTTCAGCCCACCTCCTGCCTCCTCCCCTTCTTCCAAGCTGGCCTCACCTCCACTCTGGGCCCCTTCAGACACTTACTGTCCCCCCTCCCCAGGCTGCCTGCTGCCCAAGTGACCCCATCTGAGGCCATCCTTTCCTTTTATTCTAAAAATTCCCTTTCTGTATCCTGCCTTCATAAAAATGTACATCCCCAAGGGTTCTACTTGTTTTGGATGCAAGGAAAGTGATTTGCATCAAAGGCTTAACATTTGCTTGCTCCCCCAAATCACTCTCCAATGCTGGGCTGCAGCCTGGGAGAGTTCTCAGGGTCCCCAGGCTCCTTGGAATCCCAAACCTGCCCCCTCCCCACCCCTGTCTGGTCTGTGGCTGGAAGCAAGATTTCTAGGACCCACATCCCTCAGCTGATGCTCAGTGAAATGAAGCATCTTTGTCACTGCCTGGGGAGAGAATTGGGTTGATGAACGCTGGCTATTTCAACCCACAAATCACAAATGGGGAAACAGAGAAGCTCCTGTATCATTAAGTTGCGCATTTTGTTGAGTTCTCAGTGCTGTGGCAGTGTTAGCGCTTACTTCCTCCCCCTAAGTATACTGCCACCTTGCAGGTTAGACACACGTCTGAGACTTGGTCCAAGAGTTTAACCATGAGTCATAAAATCATTTCTCTGGGAAATTATATTCTGAGCTGCAAAAAAACCGAAACTTACAAATAAACTTTTAGAGCAAATACTATTATACTTTGATGGGTTCCTCTCCTTAGAATAGGATTTTAGAAAATTATCCTTGGCTTTTGGGATAAAGTTGATAGAAACCATTATGATCTGTATTTTTTTGGTATTAATGAATCCACTGATAAAAAAAATCATCCCGAATCTCTATGAGATTAAGATGCAGAATTACTTCTGCAGATTCGTGTGTCTGGTGTGCACTCAGAAGTCTGAAGATTCACATAGAACCTGTCGAAATCTGAACTCCTTGTGCTCCCCAGACCTGCTCCTCCTTCATTCACCCATGCTGATTGATGGCAACTCCCCCTGCTTGCTGACCAAACACATATGAGGAGACTGAGGCTTAGAGAAGCTAAGAAACTTGCCAGAGGTCATACAGCCAATCAACGGGAACCCAGGACCAACTGACTCCAAAATCCGTACTCGAGGAACTGAAATGGCCTGAAAAACCGTCTCTTTTTTGTAGTCCAGTTGACCTTTGAGCAAGGTAGGGGTTGGGATGCCAACACCCTGGGGAATTAAAAATCCACATATGATACTGACTCCCCCAAAACTTAACTACTGATAACTCACTGTAGACTAGAGGCCTTACCAATAACACGAACAGTTGATTAACACGTATTTTGTACATTATGTGTATTACATACTATATTCTTAACAGCAAAGTGAGCTAGAGAAAAGAAAATGTTATTAGGAAAATCACAAAGGACACAGGGAAATACATTCAATATCTTGTAGTAGCTTATGGTGAAAAAGAATATGAAAACGAATGTATGTATATGCATGTATGACACTGCTGCACACCAGAAACTGACACAACACTGTAAACTAACTCCACCTCAATAAAAAAAAAGGAAAAGCACAAGGGAGAGGACATGCGTTTACCACGCTGTGCTGTGTTGACTGACACCCTAAGTTTGCACAGCCTGCCAACAAGATGAACCGTCTGTCAGTACCTATGTCAATACTGTCTCATATGATACAAAACACTGCAGATGTTTTATGTACTACTAACACTTAGACGTCAGAGATTAAAAGATAACGTGAAAAAGAAATTCAGGTTTATTTGCAAGTGTAAACTACCGATACTTTACGGTTGCCTAGTGTAATCTACGTGATTGCATCACTGTAGCCTCGCTGATACACTAGCAAACGAATCATAAAATTTTAATAGCATACAGTTTTACATCCATATTCATAATAGAGTACTGGAAACATTATTACATTTAAAAAATCACTTACCATGATAATTGTCTGATACGCAGTTTCTCCAATTATGAGGCAGAGAGAAACACTGTATGGTAATGAAATTCTTTGAAAGCAATGTTATAAAACACTAAGAAAATGAACACATCCATCAATTTTATATTAAGTACCACTCACCTTATGCCTAGGTAAAGAGAGACTAGTCTCGTCTTATATCTTATGTATTTCATGACATGTTGAACCTTTTCTTAACTTTTTTCGGTATTTCTAAGCTATGCAGTTCATCTGCGAGTTTTTCAAATTATTGCAAATCCCCTCCAAATTTTCCAGTGTATTTAAGAAAAAACCCCCATGTAAGTGGGCCCACACGTTCAAACCCTTGTTCAAGTGTCGACTGTAGTTTAGTAGTAACTCACGCATTACCGCCTCTTAGGTTCATTGACCAGTCACAGATTTTCAAATGTTTTTAAAGGAAAAAATCACAGTGCACGTTACTGCATATGGTAGTATTTTGGAATTTCACTAATTTAAAAGTCGGAGTTAGGAGTTAAAGTTGCCGGAGCCAGTTTCTCACGTTGGACGCGGAGGTACTTCCCAGCCGAGTCCGTGGGCCCTGCAGTTCTCCCTGCGAACGCCAGGGAGAGCCACCTGCACGCACGTCTACAGCCACGAGGCCTCGAACCTAAAGTGATGCAGACTTTGGATTACGCGGTCCCGTTCCGGCCACGTTTTGCGTTCACGACTAAACTTTCCACCGGAAAGCGAGGCCCCTCACTATTTTGTAGGCAAAGTCAGCCTGCGCGCTCAGACTGCAGTAAAGCCGGAAAGATCTGTGGCTTTGATGTTTACGAACAGATCGTTTCACGTGCACTTGAAACGCAGTCGTTTGGATGGGTATCACTTTTAAGAAGGCTGAAAAATATGTGGAACATTGATAGTTCTCTTTGAATATCAGATAAAAGCAACCCACTGACTTGGCTCAGTGCAATCCTACTGTATATTTTGTTGAACCACTTGTGGATGACCTAGTTTCACCCTGTACATGGTCTCTTTTTAACACCATATCCTGGGTGGGAGGGGGGAGATGTTTATAGCTCAGGGGTGGAGCGCATGCTTATAGCATGCCCGAGGTCCTGGTTTCAAGCACCAGCACGGCCATTAAAAAAATTTTGCATAGATGTATTTATAAAGAGGACTTTAGTCTTAAGTTGCAATAATTCAATTATCCTGCAAAAAGAATATATTCATGTGGTTATATTTTGTGCAAAAGCAACTTACGAAATTTGAAATACAACTTAAAATATTAATAATGCTTTACTTTTTTCTACGACATTCTAAAAACAACATGCATCTTCCAAAGGGAAAGTCCTGCAGAACCGCGCACTTGGAAGCTGTCGGGAGAACCGGCTGTGAACTGGGGTCGTCCGGTTCGCCCTTCCGGCATTCACTCTAGGGGAATTATGTGGAGTGGGCGCTCCGTGCCAGGCACTGCTCCAGGCTAGGGCAGTAAAGATCACCGAATGTCAGAGACAGAAAACCCTGCCTGGCGCTCGCCCAGGGAGGGGCGGTGCGGGGGGTGGTGGGAGACAAGCGGGAAAGACGTGAAATGAGTGCGTGCGGATGTGCTCGGGGAGACTACCGCGGCCGGAGGGGCTGGGTCAGCGCGCGCGGGAGGGGGCCCGTGGACCACTCGCCTGCAGGACGGAGGGGTGGGCGGCCGCACGTGGGTGGAGCGGGGTCCCGAGTCAAGGTCTGTCTGGAATCAGGCACGGTGGATTGATGGCTTAAGATCTCCAGGAAGCATCATCTCTGGGTTAGATCCGATTTCCCCGCACCTGCGTGATGAGACGTGAACATATGCGCGTGAAGGAGCTGAGCAAGTCCTCGCGGTCCACGGCGCGAAGGTGACTCAGACGCAAGCATTTCAGCCCCGCGGAGGCGCCGGGATTGCAAAAGCAGCCATGAGACCCTTTTTCTTGAGACTACCGGTAGCTGAGGAGGTAGATCACAACACTGGGGTCGGACACACGCTAGAGAAAGATCCAGAATATCCAGAGGGACCGTAACCCAGAAGCATCCCGGGCCTGCCTTCCCCCGTCCACCCGCCGGGCGGCGCTCCAGGCCGCTCAGGAAGGACTCGGTCCTGCCTGCGTTTGGGAAGAGCCCTCCCAGACTCGGAAAAAGGCAGAGAGACCCTGCTTCTCCCCAGCGCCCAACGAAATCAGACATGAAAGGAGACGGTTTTAGCCCGGCAAATAAAAAAATAAACAAGGGCTTGAAATGGGTAAGTTTTTCCTTTTAAATGTGTTTTTGCAAAGGGTTTTTCTTCCCTGAAAAACAAAACACTAAAATAGCAAGTTATGTTTTCATTTACAAATCCTTCTAGAGAGGAAATCTAATAATAACAAGGGCTTCCCATTGGATTCCAGCTCGTTTCATACTGTAAATACACTTCCACCGTCTTGGGGACGGAAACCTACCCTAGGGCCAGGTAGCTCCCATTTACATTGGTGACTTTACTCATGTGTATTTCTCCCTCTTCTTCTACCTTGAACAACCTCTCAAACAGGACACAAGCTTTAGCTTCTACAGCTGCATCGCAGGGGCCCCCTGGGTGAGTGAGGCAATCCACAGAAGGGTGGCAGAGTGATTTGCTGTGCTTTATTCTAAACCCCGTGGAAAAGTAGTTTGCCTGGCACCAAGCCTTGTCTTGAACGGGACGTTCACAGGTTGAGAGCAGGGCTGTGTCCTGGGAAGAACAGGCTGAGGGCTGGTCATTGTTCCCACCTCAGCTGTGTTTCCTGTAAGATAGAGATCATTTGGCTTCTTGGGCCTCAGTTTGCTCTTCTATAAAATGGGGATGATAAAATGTGGTGAATTCAAAGTGGCAGTCAAATCTCGGACACGCCTCCCCTTGACAGGTGGAGTCTGTCTCCCCGGCCCCTTGCACCCTGGTGGGTTCTGTGACTGGTCAGTAGAAACTGGAGGAGGTGACGTTCCAGGGCCCGACCTTGGGGCAAGGCAGCTCCCACTTCCTGTCACTCTGGGAGCCCTGACCGGTCTGACCACCGTGGTGTGGGGTGCTCCCAGCCAGAAGGCCTGTGCGTGTGGAGGGACAGATGCCCAGCGCTCCCAGCCCCCAGCCAGCAGCTGAGGTCCCAGACATCAGGCAGCAGAGATGGGATCCCCTGGCGGTGCCTCGTCCAAAGTCCAGTCCGTGCTGTCATGAGATACACTCATAAGACCTCTTGTTTAAAGCCACCGAGCTTTGGGACAGTGTATTAAGCAGAGGTAGATAAGCCCACCGAGGGCCTGTCTTGGAGATCGTGTCAATGTCACAGATGGTCCTCCGAAGCTCGGGCTCCGTGCATGCTCAGGGAACAGCAGTCATCACCATCCCTGCGTTTGGATGTTCTTTGCACAGCACAGTCTTCCAGAAGCACAGGCGCAGAGGACATGGAAGTCCACAGGCCCGAGCTGCAAATCCTCCTCAGCCTAAGCACGTCAGGTGCAGGGAGAGCCCAGAAGTCCCCATGGCTGCAGGCCCGTGAGATGCACGCTCTCTGGGGAGCGGCACGTGCTGGCCCCGCGTTCCAGGGACGTGCAGCCCAGCTCCAGGCTGCTGTTTCACTTTCCCCTGTAAATCTCCCCAACCTACGAGACTCAGCGGGAAACAACACGCTGGGGGTAAAGAAGGCACGGCGGCCGGAGAGATGGTTGCTGCCGCTGTTGACCCTGGCTCACTCAGTCCCGGGGCCCCCAAGGGACCTTATCTTTTGGTCACAGGTATTTAGGGGACACTTCCAATGATGACGGCAGACCTCCTGGGACCATGGAGACCCAGGGGATACCAGGAGATGCAGTGAACTCTGAGGACTCAGAGCCGAGAAACAGCACGTGCTGACTCCTCAGTCTCTCCAGCAGGAGCCGGTCCCTGTCCCTCCTGCTCCCCTGGCCCTGGCTCCAGCCTGGACTGCTGGCTGATCTGCTGGTTCTCAGGAGTCATCGGCCATCGCTGTGACCCCTGCAGACTCCATCCTCCACCTTGCGGTGCAGCCTTCTGAACGCGTGGACACCGCAGGGTGATCACACCGCTCCGTTTCCAGGGCTGCAGCGGCTCCCGGGACTGGGTACCCGCGCCGCGCCAGTCCCAGCCCTGCATCTGTCCCCACCTGCCCTGCTGATGGCCCAGACCCTGCTTGGCCATCCCCAGAGAGGAGGGGACAACGTCGGAGTCCTGGGCGGAGGACTGGGGTATGAAGACGAGGACAGACTTCATGGCGCTTAAGGACTTCACAGTCCTCGCGGCCTGCCTCTGGGTCCTGACCTGGGAAGCTCGGATCAGTTAAAGTTACCGGGACTGGTGACCTGCTTTCCCCAGGGTTCTTAGGAGCCGCTTGTAAAAAGGGAGGAAGAACTAAAAGCAAAAGCAAAAAGGGAGGGAGAGACTTCCAGCCCACACTCCCGTGCTCCCCAGCAAAGCAGGGACCTGGTCTTCTGTCCTTGGGCTCTGTCCTCGAAGGGTGCCTCTGTGCCCAGGAGGTGAGGGCAGCTCTGCCCAGGGCCTCCTCCACCCCAGCTCAGGCACCCAGCTCCGGTCTCCTTGCTCCGCCCCACGCCCTTCTCTCCTTTTCCTGTTTCCCCACAGGCCCACCCCGCCCTCGGGGGTTGACCTGCACGCCGGCCTGGCCCCTCTGCCCTCCCGGCTGGCCTCGTTACCTGCAGACAGATGCTCCCTGTGCAGCTTCTTGGTGCCCTCAGTTGGCTTCCTGCCACCCACCAAGCGTCCTCCTGGGGACAGAGACACGAGGGTCTGGCGGTTTCATCTACACCGAGAGCCGACCTGGCCGGATGGGATGCCGGGGGTGCAGTGTATCTGTGGACAGTTCCAGGGAGAGCTTCTGCTTGAGCAGTGCTTCACTCTGACTCTCCGATCCCAGGGGTTCATGCTGGTCCCCCAGAGGGCAGAGGAAGCTCCCTGCCCAGGGTGCAGTGTGGGGAATCCGCAGCACCACCCGAACCAAGACGTGCCCCAGAGCAGCCCTGAGCACCCCGTCCAGAGCTCGCCCTCAGGAGCTGCGCCTTGGCCTCCATGAAGCTTCCACGTTAAGCTTTTGACCTTTCAGGCCAAGACGGGACCTATAGCTTAGATGTGCATCGACCAGCAGGCAGATCTGAGTTTACCTATGGGTACGTCTTTGATGTTCCAGATAGACTTTCCAGTCCACCCTCTTACTGACTTATAATCTTTCAGATCTCAGTTATGAAAAAATACACATTTACAAAAGTGGAAAAACTTAGCAACTTCAGCTCTTTCTCTATCAGTTTATCAAGACTCTCCGAATCTGTTAGATAAACAAGGTCCTACTGTGTAGCACACGGAACTATATTCAACATTTTGTAATGAATTCGAGTATGAAAAGGAATATATATATATAAGTGAATCACTACGCTGTACACCAGAAACTAACACAACATCGTAGATCAACTATACTTCAATTAAAAAAAAAAACACTGAAAACCTTTAAAAAAAAAAAAAGACTCTTTGGCTGTGGATAAAAGCCTTCTCCAGAAGTGCAGTGCCCCCCACCCCTACCCCTAGCCCCCAGGACCGGCTCTGGGTCAGGTTTGGCCGAGTTGATGCTCTGGGCTCCCAGGGACCAGCTTTGGCCGGTCAGACACTGACCGGAGAAGACACATATCTTCACACTTGTTGTTGGGACTGTCTGTGTGTAATGTTCCCAGACAAGATTCTTTTTTCTGCCTCTTGAATGAAGGATTCCGTCTCTGTTTCTCAGGCAAGCACTGGAGGGCTTGGTATAGAGAAGTGCTGGCCATTACCTGCTCCTGAAAACAGCTTCAGATGGACAATGAGAGGAACATTCATCTTAGGAAAAGAAGTCTGGATGTTTTATCCAGAACTAAACAGTCTGAACTGACCCAAGAGACAGGCTTTTTCAAGCTTGAGTTCTGCTGACTTGATTGCCAGAGCTGTGATGAAATCTGTTTACGCCATGTTCAAACTTTGTAACATTCTGTAACTTTGAATTCTGTCTGCGGCAGTTTTTAATAAAGCCAGGCATCACAGTGGGGGGCGGGGGGAGCCAGGCAGCGCATCCAATGTTTGCGCACCCATTCTGCACGTGTCTGGGAAGTCCTGAGGCCCCCGGCACGGCCACGGTGTGGCCCCGTCCCTCAGGGGGCTCCCTCGGTAGCTGAAGTGACAGCTATTAAGTAACACTGTTACAGATTACACACGTGGGAAGGGATGTCCAGGAGACGGATCGCACGGGGGAGGGGGTTACAGGGGTGGGCAGGGGTGTCATATCAAGTAGCTCAGGAAGACGTCAGGGCAGTGAGGCTCTAAGGAGGAGGACGCACCGATGGGTACAGGAGCCGCTGCGACGGGGACCCTGGGGTCGTGGGCTCACCCTGGGCTCCAGGTGTGTGTGTGGCCAGGCGCTCAGCACTCAGAGAGAACGGGGTGATGCCTCCTCAGCGCAGGGTGAGTTCCAGCTGCACCCTGAAAAGTCAGCAGAAGAGGGTGAGGAATATGAGGAAGAATTAGGAGGAAAGAAACACTCAGCTAACTGTGGTATTTTTCCTGTTGGGAGGTGGTTTTTCAGAATGATTGGTGTTTGGATGCTCGGTGGTTCGTGTGTGCACAGAGTGACCGGCTGTTGTCAGGGCACGAAGATGAACTGGGGAAACACTGTTACTGGGAGAGGGGGAAGGGGGAAGACTGGAAGGGGGAACCCTACTTTGGGTTAACTCTCAGACTGTGAGTAGGTCCAGGGAAGGGCTGAATGCTTCTTAATGCAACCGAGTAAAAACTGTGCTGGTCTTACAACGTTGGGTTTCCTCCTAGTGTTCAGCTCTGTCCCTGCTCATGCTGGCGCGGAAGGATGTGCGGACACTCAAATTCACTTTGAACTCACTTAGGGGTCACTGCCTTCTCCTCCTGTTGGGGAACCAGCTGTGACCCAGCCAAGAAGGAACCTTCCAGGACAGACAGAGAAAGCTTTTGCAGAAAACACACACACACACATCTCTTAGGGAGAGCAGGGACTTCCCAGAGAAGAAGTTGGCCTGGATTGAGGATTTACAAAACAAAACAGAAAAAAACAAAAAAAACCCCAAAAAACCCAAAAAAAACCTCTGCAAGAAAACAAGGAGAAATCGCAGAGGGAGAGAGGCTGAGCGCCAGCCAGCACTGAGGGTCAGCTCCGGGAGGCCCGCCAGCACTGGCAGCACGACGGCGCGGTCCGGGGCCACGTGAACTGAGAAGTCCGCCCTCGGCGTGTCGGACATTAGCCAGGGCTCTGCGAGCCAGCAGATGCTTCAGGAAGACCCCCAAGGGCTGATATAACTGATCAGGGATGGACCGCCCAGTAGGGAAGGATCGGGGGAGAAAAAACAACACAAAGATTCCCCGTTGCCAACCACCTGGGGAGACAGCCGGGGTGAAGGACGCGGACTGACCTCCACGAAGAGAGGAGGCCCACCAGGCTGGCCACACCGAGTCCCTCCAGTGGTGGCGACAGTAGGATGGATTCAGATTGCCACCCCTCTCCCACCCCCACCCCACAGCAGTTTATGCAAGAACATCCTTGGACGTACACAAAATGCGGGGACCCTTCCACACGGAGGTTGCCTGGGAAGTGGTTTTGCTGTAAGGTAGAGCAATTCAGGGACTGAACTTGGGTTTGGGGATTTATCACCACACCTGACAGTGGACCCCAGAATGACGGGGACCCTCTGGGGACAGGCCGCGCAGCCCCTTTGACGGGGATGCAACCGTGTGTTTATGACTTGAGTCACTAGGAGACAGTCTGCCTTTCATTAGTGCACAGCAATGCCTCACTTTTATGGGAAGTTCCTCCAGTGCCTTTACTTAATTAGATTTAACTGAAGGATGGAAGTCCAATTCAGCCACACAAAGGCCAGGGGGAGGGCAGACCCCTGTGTTTCATGCAGTAATTGAACATGAAAGCCACATACGTCAAAGGTACACACCAGTGAGAAAATCAGGTTTTCTAAAGATCCCTGGATCAGCAAATGGTAATTTCAGATGGACCCAAGGGTTTTAAATTTAAGTGAAAACCTCCATATTGAGTCTAAATGTGGGGCAGACCTGGGCTATGCAACACGGGCACCGTTACGCACCTTCTAAAAGCTGCACAGAACGGCACCCACTCCGGCAGGCATCGTGTGAACATCACCGAGCGTCCAGTTCCTGAATGGAGATGAAGGTGGGGACTGGGACTGAGTGGGTGGGTTCTTCTCTACTGAGTAAGTTTCCCCAGGAGAATCTCTCTCTCTGCTTTCAGAAATAGTTGTTCCTCTTCCTGAGCAAGTACTTTGTGCAAATCCTATGAAATTTTAAGTCATGTCACCTCTTTGGCTTCTAGAAGGCCCGACGTTGACTGTGGCTCCCCTCTCGTGAGGGGCTGAGATTTGCCAGCACGTCCTGAGAACACCCAGGGCACATCTGGATTTTGTTCCTGTTCTTGCAGCCTTTGATTCTGCCTGCCCAGACGCACTCAGCTATTTTTATATTCTGTTTGGTCTTGCTGAATTGTAGGTATTTCCGTAAACTGCCTTGAATCATTTTTGGAGTAAAGTGGGATAAAAATAAGCAAGTAAAGAAACACTGATTGCAAGTTAAAGAACTCAGACAATTTAACCGTACTAGCTAATGCAGTAAGAGCAAAGCCGAGAATCCAGACCAACCATCCAAAAGTCTAAAAAAAGACAAATGAACTTATTACAAAACAGAAACAGACTCACAGCCACAGAAAACAAACATGGTTACCAGGGGTGGGAAGGGGGTGGGAAGGGATAAATTAGGAGTTCGAGATCTGCAGATACTAACTACTATATATAAATAGATAAACAGCAACTTTCTACTGTACAGTACAGGGAACTAGACTCAGTACCTTGTAGTAATTTATCATGAAAATGAATGTGTGCATGTATATGTATGACTGAACTATTATGCTGTGAACCAGAAATCGACACATTGTAAACTGACTGTACTTCAATAAAAAATATTTTTTTAAAAAGCATAAACAATAAAGCACTAAGTTAAGTGAAATATAAATTTGTAACCACAACTCTACTCTAAATACAACCACTTGCTATCAGACCAAGGTGATGTTCCCTATTTTATCTTTCCCAGAAAAGATGTCAAACTCTTGAAGCTTCGTGGTTCTTCATGGAAACGAAACCTGGAGGTCCTGTCTCTGGCGCTCCCCACATGCCCTACCGTCTTGCCCTGCAGACTGGTCCGGTCCTTCCACTGCAATTCCGCACTTCCTGTGAGCTTTGATAAGCATCGGATCTGTCAAAGGTAAACAGGTTAACAAGTGTCTTCGTGCAGCATCTGTTGTCTTGCGGGTTGTACACGACACAAGCCTTCGACGCCAGACATGAGGGAGGTAAGGCCCCTGTTGCGCTGGAATAGCTTCACTGGAACAGACACAACACACACACACACACACACACACACACACACACACACACACACATTATTTCTTTATAAAAAACTCTGATTCTTCTCAAGTTCTTATAGCAATGGCTTCTATACCAGGCAACATAAAAGAGACAATTTTAGCTTCAAAATATTTAAGGGCACCAGTGCCAAAAATGAGTGTCTTATTTTTAAAACTGTAACTTACTGATCCCACCAGAGCCGATCTGGAATAGGGGAAGTAGAGTACTAATATTATGTTCATTGGTCAGTTTATAGCTATGGTATTTTATTCAGTATTTTAAGAGAAACATTTCCCAAACTGAAGCTTAACTAAACAAGAATTCGCAGCATGATACCGAAATTGTATTAGGAGAGTGTGAAAAAAACCCAACTCTACCCAAGAACAAAAGTGGAAAGACTAGTTATTTGGAAACCTAGTAAGTGGAGAGTCTGGTTTATTCTGACAGAACAAGGGTCATGAGTGGAGGCAGGGTCTAAAACTTACCCCAATATTAGAAAGCATTTTTAAAGAATTACAAGTGTTCAGAGATGGAATCACATGCTGTGGAGACGTCAGCCATGTCTCTGGGAGGGACCAGGCGGACCCTGGACAATCTCATCAGTTTCTGCAGGTGCGGGGGGCGGTCGCTGCCCTGGGGATGTGGCTGAACTAGATAAATCCAAATTTTCTCTGAGTGTAAAGTCCTCTATTTTTTGTAGCATGTTTGTTACTCCTAAACGGTGGAAGGGCATAGTCTAACACTCGATTTACTTAATGGTGGTCAGGTAAAAACAAGGGACTAATAAAGTAAATATTCGAACTTCAGAAAAAGGTACGTAAGTCACGCCCTCTGGGACTAGCTGACCTGCGTGCACCGCTGCGCTGCAGCGCGACCCCCAGTAAAAAGCAGGGAGGCCGTGGAGTCAGCATGAAGAGGGACGCTGCCACGTCCCCGACCTCACGAGAACAGGCTGAATGACTGTTTTTAAACTTGTTTGTGAATAGATGTTCAGGGGTGCGGCAGAACTTTGCAGAGTGCTATTAATTATTTTAATTATTTTCATCACCACCGTGCTCTCCAGCATCGGGTGCTCTTTGGGAACTGCAATGGGAACGGTAGCTTACCGGCTCTCCCTTGTCTGGAAAAATGCTAAGACACAAGAGAACAGAGGGGCAACAGCACCGCGATGTTAATGCCGCACCCCGCCCTGGAAGAAGGGCTGCTCCAGAAATGGAGGGCATTGTCGGAGGCTTTCTCCCCGAGTCAGGCTGCTCATTTGAATTCGTATTTCAGCTTTATTATGCTGAAAATTACGCACAACTTCTTTGGGTCTTTGGCTCAATAATCACTTTGATGTTTTATTTATTGATGTGAAAAAGGACTTGCCTTTCAAGTTCGTTATCTCTCATTTCAATGGGATTTTTCAAAGTATTAAGAGACTAGCTCCACAGGATCGTCTACCCCGTTCGAGACTGGCACAAGATTCTGAAGCGTTATTGGTGCCCCCGGGTGTTTCCTGCAATTCAGCTTCCAGCTAATAAGGAAATGCAGAGGTTGGCCGAGTTTGCTGTGAATATGGGAGACAGACATTTGTGCTGGAACACACTCAAAGAAGGTTCCTTAGAGAGCACATTTCATCGGACCAGGGACTTTGTTTTCCTGGCTATTGAAATGGTTTGTTTGGAAACCAGAGCTATTTCTCATCTTTGACCAGCTCTTTTGTGAAGTCTGCATTTCCCTGTTTATGCCATCCATTTATGACATCATCCACTTGTTTCCATGGCAAAAATATAAACTAGAATATTTCTTGGAGAAAAGTCTATTCAAATCTTTGACTATTTTTTAAGCCGAGTTAATTTGCTTTTCTTTCTTTTCTTTTTTTTGGATGTCAACCCCTTATCAGATACGGGTTTGCAGCATTTTTTCCCATCCCATAGGCTGTTTTTCACTCTTGATTTTCCCCCCTTGCTGTGCAGAAGCTCTCTGGTTTGATGTCGTCCATGTGTGTATTTTTGCTTTTGTTGCCTTTTCAAGTTGGAATCCCGTCCACGAAATCACTGCCAAGATCAAGGTCGTGAAACTTTTCCCCTGTATTTTCTTCTTAGGAGTTTTATAGTTTTAGGTCTTATGTAGAAGCTTTTAATCCATTTTGACTTTTTTTTTTTGGTCTGTGGTGTCAGGACCCAATTTCACTCTTCTGTGTGTGGATGTCCAGTTTTTCCAATGCCATTCATGTATCCCGGCACCCCTGCGGAAGACGGGTTGACTAAGGGAGGGTTTATTTCTGGGCTCTCTTCTGTTCACTGGTCTACATGTCTGTCTGTGCGTCACTGCCACACAGAACTATGGCTCTGCAGTCTATTTTGAAATCAGGAAGTGTGATGCCTCTAGTTTTGTTCTTAAGATAGCAAGAGAGATGGCCTCTGGTTGGTGAATGGATAAATAAACTGTGGAATATAAACAGTGGAATATTATTCAGCACTAAAAAGAAATGAACTATCAAACCATGAAAAAAGAAACATGAAGAAAAGCAGAATGCACGTGACTACGTGAAGGAAGCCAGTCTGAAAAGGCTCCACACCGTACGGTTCCAACTGAGCAACATTCAGGAGGCTGCAAAACTATAGACATTAAAAAGGTCAGTGGTTTCCAGGGGCTGCGGGTGGCAGGGAGGGGTGACCGGGTGGAGCACCAAAGATTTCAGCGCAGTGAAAACACCCTCCATGACACCATAACGATGGATACACATCATCTTGTGTTTGTCCAGACCCACAGAATGTGTAACACCGGGGATCAATTATTTCATCTTTTTATTTCAATATCAGTTTTAAAGGTTACTTTCCATTAACAGTTATCACGAAACATCGGCCACATCCCCCGTGTTGCACGTACGCCCTTGAGCCTGTCTCACACCCAGGAGTCTGTACCGCCCCCTCCCCCAGCCCCAGGTTGCCCACCCTCTCCCCCCTGGGAACCACTGGTTTGTTCCCTGTATCTGTGAGTCTGCTTCTTTTTTGTTTTATTCTCTAGTTTGTCGTGTTTTTTAAGTTCCTCATATAAGTAATATCATACAGTATTTGTTTTTCTCTTTCTTACTTCACTTAGCATAAGGCCCTCCAAGTCCATCCATGTTGCTGCAAATGGCAAAATTTCATTCTGTTTATTTTTTAATCGCTAAGTAGTATTTCATTGTCTTTTATATCACATCTTTTTTATCCAGTCATTTGTTGATGGACACTTAGGTTGTTTCCATGTGTTGGCTACTGTAAATAATATTGCTATGAACACTGGGGTGCATGTATCTTTCTGAATTAGTGTTTTTATTTTTTTTTCATATACATACCCAGGAGTGGAATTGCTGGATCATATGGGTAGTTCTATTTTTAGTTTCTTAAGGAACCTCCATACTGTTCTCCATAGTGGCTGCACCAATTTTCATTCTCACCAACAGTGTACAAGGGTTCCCTTTTCTCCACATCTTTGCCAACATTTGTTATTTGTAGACTTTTTGATAATAGCTGTTCTGATAGGTGTGACTTTTAGTGTAAACAATGGATTTTGGTGATTTTGGTGAATCAGTGCAGGTTCATGAATTGTCACAAGTGTCACACTCGGCTTGGGGGGATGTTGATAACTGGGGAGGCCAGAGTGGGGGCAGGGGGTGTATGTGTAATCTCTGTACCTTCCTCTCAATTTTGATTTGAACCCAAAACTGCTCTTAAACAAATGTCTTAATTTAAAAATGGACAAAGGACTTGAGTAGACATTTCTCCAAAGAAGACATGCAAATGGCCAACAGGTATACTGCAATCATCAGGGAATCGCAAGTCAAGAACACAATGAGTTGCAACCATACACCTGCCAGGGGGCCCTTATCAGAAAGGCAACAGACAGCAACTGTTGAGGAGGACACGGGGAAACTGGAAGCTCTGGACACCGCTAGCGAGAATGTAAAATGGTATCGCCACCATGGAGAACAGTACTGTGGTTCCTCAAAAAAGTTAACACAGGTCCACCACGTGACCCAGCAACCCCGCTTCTGGGTGTCTATCCAAGAGAACTGACCTCAGGATCTCGTGAGGAGATACGTGAACCTCCACGTTTACACAACAGTCAACACGCAGAAACAACCTGAAAGTCCAGCGTTTGGATCAACAAAATACGGTCTATACGTACAATGGGATACCATTCAGCCTTAAAAAAAGAAGGAAATCCTACAAAATGTGACAACATGAGTGAACCAGAAGGACACCACACTAAGTGAAATAAGCCAGACACAGAAAGACAAACACCGCGTGATTCCTCTTCCACGACGTGACTGAAAGCCACGCTCGCAGACGCGCGGAGGGGGCGGCGGCTGCCAGGGGCCGCGGCGAGGGGCACGGAGAGCTGCGCCCCGGTGGGCGTAAGGCTCCAGTTCCGCGGGATGAGCGTGTTCTGGAGACCATGCCTGCAGTTAACTACACTGTACTGCAGAGGTAAAAACGTGCTTACAAGGCAGGCCTCTTGTTAAACGTTCTTATTACAGAAGAAAACACACTGTGTTATCACACACACCTTGGTATTGGACTCCTCGCACTGAAAACAAGAGGGTCACTCACTTCTCAGGGCCGGGAGTGGGCGGAGCCATCGCACCCCTCGGCTGGAAGGGGTGCGGAGGGCGTGGTCCCTGCACCCCCGAGGGCAGCTATCGGATGGGCCCGTGGCTCTGGCAGCCAACCTGCAGTGACCCAGCATGTAGAGAGCCGGGGGTGTAAAACCCTGACCCCTCCCCTCCTGTGTTGGCCGGGACTGCCTGCTACACCCCCGCTGGCTGAACCCAGTGGGAAGGCAGAGAGCAAGGTGGGGTGCAGAGCTGTGGACCGACTGCGTGGGGAAGTGGGTACAGGAGGGCAGAGAGAGGGCACGGCATTCGGGGACGCTTCTCCGGGATGTCCTCTTCACCCCCTGTGCACTTCATCCTCAAGACACAGACAAGCCTGTATCCTTGAAACCACCAGAATTCATTTCAAAAGCCTGAATCACGCAAAGGACATTGAGGGCAGAGCCCTCTGTGTCACTAAGGTGCCTTCAGTTCCCAGGCACAGCGCAGGGGCGCTGGTGCGGGGGAGCGATCTTCTGCTTCACAGAGTTCCTGCCACCCCGGTTCACCCCGTCAAGCAGCTCACTCCTGAAAGGATTTAATATCCCCTCTGCTTTGAGACCCACTGGAGACTATGCGTTCTTTCCAGGGACTTTTTCAACACAGTTTACTTAGGAGCTACGAGATCAGGATGCTGTGAGGCCAGTTAACCATCTTCTTTCCCGTAAGTCATGCCGGAAGCTGGCTGTACTATGTACAGCTCCACTTCCCAAGTATTGGAAGCTAAAAACTTCCACATGCAGCAGAATCTCAAGTTGTCACTCGAAGTAACGGACCGCAGGACAATCAGATGTATTCCCCTGGGCCCGCCTCTGAGAACCCGGACTGTCTCCTTAGGGGAGAGGAAGACACTCTGTAGACGAGCTCTCTTAATACACAGGGCCCTTCACTTGCTGACTGTGACCTTGGTTTTTGAAGGTCACAGCCTCTCAGCTGCCTTACCTATGTTGCCTCATTAACTGCAGAAAGAAGATGGGGTCCCGAATGCCCCAAAGTACTTGGAAAAGGCACTGCCACCCTTCCAGAGGAACTTGAGACGAAGGGACCTAGTGAGAAACTAAAAGGCTGGTGGGGTTCCTTAGAGGCTGACGGACGCACCAGCTCAGGACGAGTATCGGGCTAGCGAGGTGGTCAGCGGGCCGCTCTCCGAGCCTGAGTTCCAGTGGAATGCCACCTGGGATCCATTACATGAAGGGGACGGTGTCGCCTAGGGCGCGGGGGCTGCAGAGGAGATGGTACAACAGATGTCAGAAACAAGAGTCCAAAATGCATCCATGGAAAACACGGCCCTCTTCTCAGAAGCGAGGCACCAGTCAGACCTGTGACCCGCCCTCCAGGGAGCAGTGCACACGAGAAAAGGAGGTGGGTTTGCCCAGCCTCGCCGCCCGGGGGCCGACAACCAGGTGTCAGTTCTGTCTCCCCCGGAGGGATGTCACCGCACTAAGTGTCCACTTCCTCATCTCTCAGCCAACAGAGAAGTTAGAGGTCACGACTTGGCCAATATTTTCTCCTGTGATAGTGTCACTTCTGCCTCCCAACCCCAAGGATGGCGTTGTGACAGAACAGGGGCCCGTGTACATCGGGGATCGTCTACCCAGCGGCCCAGAAACACTGTCGGGTCATCCTAGGGGTCTGAGTCACTCATGAGTGTTTCAGGACACAGGACCCTCCCACTGGTTAAGAAAAGAAAGCCAGTGCTCTCTCTCATGAACCCAGCAATCAGAGGGAAACACTCATCCACGCTGCGCTGGTTCGTCCCTGATGCAGCTGAATCCTTATGACAGAGGTTTGGACTCAGGAAAGCTCAGACGTCTCAAAAAGGCCAGAAAAGTCTCCAACAACCCCACCGCTGCTTGTGTGGCATGTCCCCTCGGGGACAGTGTCCCGAAATGCCCAGGAGCACGCTCCCTGTCGGCTTCTGTGTCCCACAGCCAGGCACCTGGTCTGCGTAACACAGATGGGATGGGCCATTTTAAAATAAAACACGGCAATGTTTGTGTGGACTGCTACAAGCATCTTTCTTTTCAGGAATGTATTGAAAGAGTCAGGGAACAGAGAATGACTGTCATCATCCATCATCAAGCCTCTCCTCCCGCCAGGACCCACATGAGTCTTGCTTTCAAGTTCTTTCCATCAGGCGTGTGTACGAGGCCCCTCTGAGGATGTCCTGGGCTGCCAGCCTCTCTCATAGGGATCCTTTGTGTCTGGGCCCCCGAGAGTCACCCTGGGGCGCTGTCACGGCACTGGAACCCTGTGGCAGACTACTTAGGACAGATGACACCCGAAAGTTCCAGATGCTGGGTGTGTGGTGGGCACTGCTTCTCCAGGACAGATGGCCGAACTCGTCATGTGTCTGAACAACCTTTGTTGGGTACTTGGTAGACGTGCAACTCTACGATTCTCCTTACTGAGTCCAGGGTCAACTTGGAGATTATCAAGTTTGATGCCTAGATCATACCCAAACTGTGTTGTGACCCAAGGAACAATTTTCTGACCCTGTCCAGGACGAGAAGTCTGGTGCCAAGAGGTGGTGAAGTCTAGGAAAGCCATCCTTCACTCACTCACTGCTCTTCCCAAACCTGGTAAATACACAAGGACCACCTGCGCTGACTGAGTGAGGGGCAGACTTGCCAGAACTGGCCCACATATTACGGAGCACTTTGAGCTTGTCATGGAATATTCTAGAGTCAGTCAGTCCTTCCACAGAGACAGCATCTTGGTCTTGAGTCAAAATTTCCAACTCTCAAATCTCAGTAACTCCTAAAGATAGGTCATTCACTATATTTCTTTAAGGCGATGGGAAATCACTTAAAATGATGGTCTTCACAGGTCACCAGGGCAGCTTCCTTTTAAGATGATGTGTGTGGGAGATCTGATAAGTGACAGGGATGAATCTGTCAATAATTGGTGAATGAATTATATTGGTCACTCTCTGTAATGATTTGCAGTGTATCAGACAGTGATATGATCACATGAAATTCATGTCACCCCTAAGACATTCACCCACGTAATCATACATCGTGTGCACACTAACGCCTGTGTATTTGGGCACATGTATACATGTGTGTATGTGTACATGCATATATAAGTAGTGTACTTAGAAAAAGTGTGACTAGCTAAGTCCACGTGAGCGGCTGTGAACTGTCTACACAGCTGTCACTTTTATGGTAAATCACCAAGGTATCTTGCGCAGTGAACATCGTTTTTTTACATCATTTTATTATATCCTTTCAAGACGGCATTAGTATTCATTAAATAGATCCACAGGTGAAATGTGTTTGGTGGGAGTATTTCTGACATCTTTGTTGGTTAAACCTGGCAGACGTTAAGTTAGTACTTTCATTTGAACAAACCCCCTCAGTACGCACCACAACTTAAAATGTCACCTAAAGACAAAGTGCTTTAGGTCTCCACGCCACCCTTACAACGACCACGCGTGTCACAAAGGCGGTTCTTGAGCACAGGTGTGACGTCCGGCCTCCATCACGGATCCTCCGGCCGCTTTCAGTCACATCCAGGCCTTCTGTGGGCTTCTCCCCCGGTCACTCCGTTGGTCTCCAACGGCAGCCACCTCCGTGATCAGACAGCACCACTTGTAACAGCCCCGCGTGGTGGGCAGACGTGACTCGTCACCTCCCACACGAGGAAGCTCACAGACGCCGCGTGGGTGCCCCAAGGCACTCTGTCAGGCTGGCCTGGCCCCGGAGGACAGTGTTCAGTCTAACGCAGCACGTGGCCAGGGTGTCCCCACCACCTCCTGGGGACAGCCAGCCCTGAGGGCTTCCACACATGGTTTCTACGTGTTCATCTGTGAGGTCACAGAGGTGGCAGTGACACTCCATCCACCCAGCTCTGACCAGCTCCCACATGGGCCAGGATGTGTCCCACAGAGAGGAGAAGGGACGGACGAGCACTGCGTCCTTGCGTCCCTGTCATGCATCGTCACTGTCCCTGCACCACTGCTCCCATCCCCATCCGCCACGTACTCCGCAACCTCGTCCCCCGGCAGGTGTCCTGCCACCACCCAGAAACCAGTGCTGGACCGACGTCTCTGACCCCCACGACGTGAAACAACCAGGTTCAGATGACTGTGAAACTTTAATGAGATGCTTCTTGGCGACTGAAAGTCTGCAGTTTCTTGGCACAAAGGCTGTCGAGGTGGTTCCGAGACACCTGGTCTTCCCCACACCCACATCTGTCTCTTCTCTATTCATAAAAGGTGTCTGTGTCCCAGTCCCAAACCGACTCTGCCCTGGGTGCTGGGCTGTAAAAGCCGGGAGTAACACGGTTCTAACAGATGACAGGAAGCCACTGCAGAGAAGCAACAGGAAGAGCTGTGGCTGGACATCTGTTTCTCCTCCACCCAGAGATGTCACAGTAATGAAGAAGATGACAAGAGGAAGCCGCTCGCACCTGCTCCCCACACAGCGCACGCCCAGCTCTCCGCGACCAGGAAGTGCGCCTCCTCGGGGGGGGGGGGGCGCCTGGGATGGAGCGCTGCACAGAGACATCCCCCCGCGGCTCCCAACCCTGGCTAGGCGGGGTGGCGGGGTGTGAGGCAGGAGGACGGCAGTTCCCAGGCACCCGACAAAGAAGCGTCTTTTTTTTTTTTGCAAAGGAAACCTGTACATGGTAAGGAATCCGGTCTGGAAAAATAAAACTGTGAGGACATCTATCTGAGGCCGTTCCAGGCGGGCAGAGTCCAAAGGCAGGCGAGCCCGGCCAGCAGCAGGGGACCAGGGCCCCTCGTGGGTGCCTGGCTCCGGCGAGGATGCTCCCTCTGGTCCTCGGAGAAGTCGTCGGGCCTGGGCGTGGACGAGGCACACTGGACCAAGGGCATCTGGTAGGACGTGGCTCTCTTCTCGGGCCTGTCGGGGCTGGAGCCATCGCTGGGCCTCTGGCCGTTAAACAGCAGGTAGCGGCCGCGGACGTCCTGCTCCATCTTGAAGATCTCGTACTCCGTGTGAGGTAGCTTGATGCCCAGGGCCACGCAGCCGTTGGTGTGGGTCACGTCCTGCTGGACGCCCACCTGCCAGGACCCCTCGGCCCCGCACTCGTTCCCGTGGAAGACGTTGAGCAGCGAGGCCGTGGCCGCGTCCATGGGGGTGACCTTCATGTGGTTCACTGCCGAGGAGAGAGCACAGGTCCGTGACCAGGCAGCCCACCCTGCAGACTGACCCGACGGACCCCGGCCCGGGAAAACGGTGTGGACGTGAGCAGTGGCCACACCAAGGGTGCTGCAGGGGCCACTAGGAAGTCCACGCCTGGCTGTCAACGGGAAGCCCAGACCGTGGCTGACCGTGCCTGTCACTATGAGCTCCAACTGTCCCCAAGGAGTTGTCTCTGGTGGCCCCGGCTTTGTGGGATTGACAAAACAGTCAACAAAAACTGGAATTTGTTTTTATGAACAGGTTTTTAAATAGTTTTGGTATCAAACGCCTATACTAATGAGCAACCTGGCAAGTTAATACTGGGCCGTAAATCGGGCAACTACAATAAACTAGGTTGCAAGCTAATTTACAAGAAAAATATGCTTAAATGTTTCAGGTGGAAATCCCAGTCCTCGTAGGGGGCCACTCTGGAGGCCCTCCTAGGGGACCACATACTGTGTACACGTGAGAGCTCTGGGGCGGGCTCAGACCAAGGTGCTCGTTCTCTGGGTTCCATCTACCCAAGGCCCGTTCTCCCTGGAGCCAATCTTCCTCCCAAGGGGAGCGGAGAGGCCCTAGGACTTATCTGGTTTGGCAGAAATACCTTCTAAGTGGACCTGACCGTGGGATGCTGTCCCGGAAGGTCACGCCTGTTTCCAGGCCAGCCCTCTTTATTGTTCCATGACAAGGTTGGCACCTCCTTGAAAAGATGTGCAAGCTTAAAAGAAGTTCTAAAATTAGAGACCACAAGAGCTCTCTGCTGACAGCGGCCTGGAGAGTCTCACCCATTACCTGCCTCACTTAGGTGAGCGTGACACGTCCCGACCACCCACCGGCAAGCACGTGACACCTTCCCCAGGCCACGATGAGCGTGGGTCGGGGTGACAAGCTCTGAGCACCTGAGCTGTCACTACCGCCGCTCGGGAGGGCACCTGTGCAGCGAGCGAGCGTGGTGCCACCTGGGCGGCTCAGCACCCCCAGGAGCTGCGCACAGAGAAGGAAACACGCGGACTTGGTTCCCTCCCCACAGCGTCTCCTTGGCCATGCCGGACACCACGGAGAGGGTGGGCTCCTGGCATCCCAGCCCAAGGCCGAGCGTGAATCCTATGTCTGGAAGGGCTGACGTCCAAAATACACAAGGAACTCTCACAACTCAACAGCAGCAAATAAAAAAGAAAACAAATAACTCGGCTGGCCCGGCCAGAGCAGCGAGGGCGTGGAGGCTGGTGACCGGCACCCCGGGGGCGGGAGTGCTCCCGAGCCCCTCCCAGCAGCCCTAGCAGAGGAGACGCCCTTTCCCGCAGGCTCCGCGTCCCCAGGCGGCTGCCGGCCCACCGGCGGGGCCCTGACCTCGGGGTGCAGCAGGGCGCAGGGCGCGGGCAGGAGCCCTACCTTTGAACACGAACTCCGTGCCGCCCATGACCCGGGCGGAGTGCACGCCCCGGCTGTAGCGGCCCTTGGCGTAGATGCTGAAGGTGGGGTGCTTGCACACGGGGTCGGAGTAGTGGTAGTAGTGGCCCTCCCAGGTGTGGTTGTTGTCATGGAAGATGAAGTGGCGCGTGAGGAAGAGGACCTCGGGCCGCACCTCGCAGCGCTGGCTCACCCACTCGCCGTGCAGGCCGACCGTCAGCTCAGCCCTGGGGGGCAGGAGGGGCGGCCGGTGCTCGTCTGAGCGGTGGATGATGCGGCAGGCCATGCAGGCGTGGTCGTGGTGCTAGAGCCGAGACACAAGCACAGGGACACGGTCTCCATCAGGGCCGTGGACACGCGCTGCCCCGGGACACGGCAGAGGGGCGACCCAGCCCCTGGCACCGCCCCGCCACCCGGCACTGCGGGCGCGTGTGTGCTGGTGTGTGCGCACAAGTGCACACGTGGGCCTGGCTGAGGGGAGAGACGGGCCTAGACATCTCAGCTGTGATACGGGCTCCCTTCAGAACCCTGTCGTAGTTTCAGGTCACACGTCCTGGACACTTTCAAAAAGAAGGATGGTATCACCTCACACCCCTAAGGATGGCTACCATCCCAAAAAGACCCCCAAAATAGGAGCAGTGGCGAGCCTGTGGAGAAACTGGAACCCTTGGGCACTGCCGCTGGGAATGTAACAGGGTGCAGCTGCCGTGGAAGACAATTACCTTGCCACCCAGCGATCCCACTTCTGGTCTGCACCCCAAAGAACTGCAGCCAGGGCCCCACAGACAGCTCTGTCCACCCAAGTTCACGGCAACATTATTCACAGTAGCCAAGAGATGGAAACAACCCAATGTACAGCAATGGCTGAATGGAGAAACACGATGCAGTCCATCCACACAATGGAATATTATTCAGCCTTAAGAAGGAAGGACATGCTGACACCTGCGACAGCACAGACGCACCTGGAGGCTGCTGTGCTCGGTGGCCATGAGCCAGACACAGAAGGACGAATACCGTGTGACTCCACTTACGTGCGGGGCACAGGCCAGTCGCGTTCATAGCAACAAAAGCAGACCAGATGCCCCTGGGCTGGGGCGGGGGTGCGGGGGCGTCTGTGGTGGGTGCAAACGACAGGCCTGCAACAGTGAGTGGACTGAACGTCCCTGAGCTAGACCTAAAACCCGTTAAGACGGTAAATTCTGTTACAGGCATTCTAGCACAATGAGATTTTTCACTAAACATAATTATGATACACACAACAGGCAGAAAAAGGACACCTGCCAGTTGCTGGGGGTGACGAGGGGGCTGTCTGGGGACAGTGGGTGTCCCTGCAAAGGAGGCAGGAAGGACACGGCCCCGCAGAGGGCGAGCAGACGTCCGGCTGTGTCTGCGGGGCTGGGCTCACATGGCTCACAGGCTCTTAGCTGGCTCTGGCTTTGCAGCCCGAAGCTGTACTTGTGCAAGAGGGCGGCAACCCTGACTTCCAGGAGTGAGGCTCTGGCGGGGTCTGCTTTACTAACCCTAACTGGGACCCCAGGACAAAGGCGACTTAGAAAATCTAGACACTGGCACACAAGGAGGCCACACAAATAGGAGTGGCACTGGAGTGGGAGGGCGACCCTGGCCCTGTGTCCCTGCCGGGGTCCACCATGCACAGCTCCAGGCCTGCAGACAGGGACTGACAGGCAGTTACTCAGGGCGCTGACTCAGCATGAGGCCGGCACGGTGGGTCTTGGGTTAAAGGCCAGGCCACCTGGGAGGGCAGAGAGCCCAGCAGGGAACAGGGCTCCCCACACCTACCTCCACACTCCCCTGCAAGGACAGCTCAGCACCCACTCGCAGGCTTCCCCGTGCTCGTCAGGTGAGCTGAGCGCTGTGGTTTAGGGGAGAGGAGGAGGTTTGTGGCTTGCAGACGCGAGACTGGAGGGGCAGCGCAGAGAGATGAAGGTGGGGGTCTCACTGCCCTGAGTTCCCATTCGCTTCTTGGCTGACGGTTTCCTACAAAGGCCTCTGGGGACACGCGTGCGGAAACCAGCCTGCAGCCTATGGTCAGCAGAGTGCTGCAAGCTACAGCGAGGATAGGCTGGGAAGGACTCAGGCACACAGCCACCAGGGCTGTGCTCCCCTGCGCAGAGAGAGATGGCTCTGGCTGGGGCTGAGCCACTGCTGACCTGGGCAAGTCACCCCTCTCTTGGCGTCAATGTCCCTGTGCATAAAACGGGCATTACACCTGCGTAAGAGCTAAGACACGAGCAGCAGATTATGGCGGGTCCACTCAGCGCTCCCAGAATCACCGCGCAGAGGCCGTCTCAGAGTGAGGGTGTACATTTGCATGGCCCTTGGAGGGAAGACTGGACACACGGAACGTCCCCTGCTATACGTGCCACTGTCTGTCAAGTGCACGTCAGGATGAACAAAACACAAATTCAATGAAAAGAGAGCATCATAGAATTCAGTAATTTTGCCATAGTTTGTTTTCTTGTAAACTACTACAAGGTGAAGGTTCCAAATTTTTACCTAAAAGGGAATTCTAATACTCAGAGTCTGGGATGGATAGTTCATATGATGCTTGTAACATCATATTAGCTCCTGCACCCAGGAGGCAGCCCCTTAATGGCTAGCAAGCATCACCATGATCAGCACCTTGATCAAACCGTACCTGCTGTCCCTACTCCCCTGCTCCAGCGCCACATGGTCTGAATGAAACCAGCCCAGTACTCCGACTCAAGTCTGAGATTTCACAGAAAGGACAGTGGGGCAAGGTAGTGGGGGGGTGGTGGTGGTTCTGGTGCCAGTGCCTGTTAACAAGCACATCAAGTGCTGCAGGAGACAGCCTTGGAAAGAGAGACCCCTCTAAGAACACAGGCCAGGCAGCTTCCCACATCCCCCAGAGGAGGGACCTCCCCTGGGAGCTCACCAGCTGGCAGCCTGCTGACTGCTCCCCGCAACCCCTGCCTGCTGAGCAGATCCTACACAGACCACGAGCTCTGCTGGTACCCTCCCACCAACCCAGCCTCCACCCTCTTCCTCCCATTCTGCACAACTCGGTTTGCTATCTGTGGTTTGTGAATTGAAAAACAACCACTTTCCTTTCCGGCCATTCTAGGAAGACATGAACCTTAATCCCTGGAAAGATCTGCTTTCTCCAATACCATTATCAACTCAGGAACTGCCCAGAAAGCTTGGGTGGGCGGGGAGGGAGTAAGGGGTCTTGGTTCGCTGCTGGGACAACCCAGGGATCAAATGCTCTTCAGAGAAGGAAGAGACCTGGCGCAGAGGGGACACCGCTGTCGGGCCCAGGCCGTTCCACGCCCAGCACGGCAGCACTTTGAGCTTTTTGTAAGGATGAAGGGGCAGGATCCTGCGCTCTAAGATGAGGGCCTGGCTGAACTGTGGTCACCGCAGGAGAGTGATGGTCCTGCTCTACTCGAGTGTCTCTGACCTGCAGCAGAGAGAGCAGGCCGGGCAGCTGCGGGGAGACGTGTCACCCGTAGGTCGCGCAAAGCTTTAGCGAGGGAGGGAGGGAGAGGAGGGAAGCTTGCCCTTGGGTACTGGTCCTGCCAGATTCCTAAACGAGTTATGTTTCTTGAGTTAACGTTCCTTCGTTGTGGTAGAACATCCACGACAAAGAAGTTACCGCCTCAAGCATGCTCAGTGCGCAGGTCGGGGCACTGAGCACACTCACACTGCTGTGAGGCCATCGCTGCCACCCCCTCCGGGACTCATCCGTCTTCCCAAACTGAGGCTCTGTCCCTATCAATACGACTCTTGATTGACCCCCCAACCTGGCCCTTGACAACCTGCATTCTACTTTGTCTATGAATTTGACTCCTCTAGGGACCTCATATAAGTGGAGCCATTCAGTATTTGTCCTTTTTGTCTCTGGCTCATTTCACTTATCGCAGTGTCCTCGGAGTTCATCCGAGCTGCAGAAGTTGTCAGAATTCCCCTCCTTTCCAAGGCTGAAGAGTACTGCGTTGTGTGGACAGACTGTGGTTTATTTGTCCATCGGCAGGCACCTGGTTGCTGTCACTTTTTGGCTGTTGTGAATAACGCTTCTGTGAACATGGGTGCACAATCTCTTTGAGACCCTGCTTTCAACTTTTTTGGGTGTATATCCACAAGTGGAGTTGCTGGGTCATAAGGTAATTCTGTCTTCAACTGCTGGAGGAGCCGCCGTGTTATTTCCCACAGAGCTGCACCATTCACCTGCTCAGCAGCAAAGCACGAGGGTTCGATTTCTCCACATCCCCACCAACAGCTGTGTCTCCCTTTAACAACAGTCATCCGAGTGGGTGTGACGGTGATGTGGTCCCCACTGCAGTTCTGTCTCACAGTTCCCTACTGACCAGGAACGGTCAGCATCTTGCCATGTGCTCATGGGCTACTTTTACGTCTTCTTTGGAGAACTGTCTATTCAAGTCCTTCGCCCATTTTTAAATTTTTTTTTTTTTAGTTCTTCTTGTTGCTGAGTTGACTAATTGCTGTTTTAAACAACCGTTAGCTGGCATTAAGGAGACAAAGATGTCACAGGTGAGTGGGATTTTTGGCCTCTCTGTGGATACTGTCCAAAAGGGGACAGTTTTTTACCATAGCTGGATAATGGGGACACCTCTGTTTTCTGGACAGATTTTTTAAAAAAAATCTAATTTGCACTCTTAATTACCACCATCCTTGGCTTGAATAAAAACCAAAAGACCTTTAGGAACAAGCATGAGGAAGCCCAAATGAAGGCTGAGACACGGTATTTGCTCTCAAGTTTCTCCTTCCCAAGACGCTTTTCTTAAACAGCAGCCTCTCCCAGTTACTACCGGGAGAAGACTGTCCACACGAAGAGTGGCTGGCACCAGGACGTCTCATTTGCTTCCTGAAGGTACTCTTGTCTGGGCCACGCTCTGACCCACAGTTCCCACTGAGGCTCTCCCTTGCTCAGGCTCTCCCGCCAGGCTCCGCGTGGCTCCCTCCGCTGCGTCTCACTCAGAAAGGCTCTCTTAACGCCTGGGTTTCTGCACACACAAGAGCTGAAGGCTAAAGCAGAGGGCCCAGAACGTGATCCACGCTGAGGCTCTACACCAACGACAGACAGCTTTCATCCCGGGGGCAGGGGGCTATACAATTAATCGCTTAAGAAGGAAACCAAGCTTATTCTAAAAATGAAAAATCAACCTCAGATTTTACAAGTGAGCAACGTTCTAGGCAGAGAGAGGTTCTGCCCACTCTGCCCAGCCCCGGCAACAGGTAAACAGCACACAGGGCGCTGACTCTGAGGAGGTCCCAGTACACCACCTCCTCACGCACAGAGGGACAGAAGAGCATGGTTGAGATGACTCCAGGGCCCAAAGTAGAATTGGGACAGGACTCGGTGTGGAGCTCGCTGTGTGCCCTGGGCCGCCCCTTCCATTGAGGTCTGCAAAGAACACACATCAAGGACTCTGGTCCCCGGAAAAGGTCCTCTCTGGCTGATGACTGGCAGGGCTCTCCAGGCGTTGCCCATCCCCTGCCAACATTCATTTCTGGAGAGCTGGTCTGTCAACAAGATCTGCTGATGGGATCCACTTGTTTCCAGCGTCTTCCTGGAATGGAAGGAATTCCCCAACGTGATCTTGCTGTGAATAAATCAGCTAGAGAAGCAGTCTGAATAAAACATTCCTTGGGCCACATGTTTTGTTCAAGGAGGAGGAGAAAAGGGAATAGATGATGGAAAACTTCCCTTGCTAAAGTTGTGTTCTGCGGAGAAACGCTTCTCAGGTAGAAACCTCCAAGGCTAGTGAGTGCTGCTGGAAGTCGTGTGCACATGTGCAGTCCCCAACAACTGTAGGTGTTGTCTCCGCACACACGGACGTCCTTCCTGGCTCTGCAAGCTCTCTGGGACCAAGACCAGTGCCCTCCCCTTTCCTATTTCCCATGACACCTAGCGGAGCGTGTGAAGGTTCATGACTGCTGGACGGATAGAAAGTTGTCCTTGGATACGTAACAGCAGTAACTGAGCAGGCCGGCTTTCATCACAGCGGTCAGGGCTGCCCGCCTGGGGCAGTGGCCTCTCGGGGCCCCTTCAGAACTGGGACCCCAGGAGGTTGTGAGCTCGGGTTCACCTGGTCCTCCTCAAGGGGTCATAACGATTCCGCTTTCAGCAGGAAGGAGGGGGAATGGCTGAGGCCGCACGTGTTGTGTGTGTCTACCTGAAGCTCCAGGGCCACCACTGGAGGTGGGTGGCCTGTCTGGCCTGCGATCTGGCACCTGCTCCTGGCAGGCAGGGTCAGTGATGACGTGACCACACAGCAGTGCTCCGACCCCGCTCAGCCTGGTCACCATCTGCCAGGAGTGGGCACAGGTGCTGAGGGCAGGGGGACCCAGCCTCCCAAGATGCTGCACAGCAGCCCCAGCCCACAGCGGGTTACCCGAAAGGGGCCTGGGCCGCAAGGACTGTGGGAGATGAGAGAGGCGGGTGCCACTGACCCCCGGGTCCTGCCCTTGCCTGCTGGACGCCTCCGGGAGCAGAATCGCCTGAACACCACATCCTGGGGGTAAGAAGGGGGACCCCGGGCAACACGGCATCTTCTAGGAATGGGTTTTCTAGGAATTTTAGCATCTGAAAAGTTAGCTCACAAAGGCCTTTCCCGTTTTAGGAAATATCAGTAAATCACACGAAAGGTAACTCTGCCTCCCCCTTACGATCCACGCACACCGCGGACGGCTGTATGGAAAGGACCCCAAGAAGACGGTTCCTGAACACAAATGGCCAAGAATGGCGTCAGGAGAAAACCCGGAAGAATTTTTACTTGTTTCTTCCACTCCTACTACTTGCAGCTCATTTAAATGCTGAAGTAGACTCATTTTCATGGTCAAATCTGCTGAAAAAGCAGTGCCCTCCCCCCAGGTCTGGCCGCCTTCTCCCCCTCCCGCCTCCCCACGGCGCTCGGCCAACAAGTCTGCACAGGACGACTGGACACAGACGGGTGACCTCATGCCCGCCCAGGCGTTCGTTCTGTCCTCTCTGCTGTCTGGCCTTTTAAGGGATGAAATGTTTACCCCTCGCACCGTCCCTGACAACAAGCGCTTCCCCGTCTGCTGCCTCCTCACGCACAGCAACCCTGCACTCAGGGCTCATGAACTATCACGAGTGTTTCTGCGGTGACGGCGGGCGTGAGGAGCTGTGCAGCATGGCCGTCGGGACACATCCCGTCCTGACCCAAACACAGCGTCCGCATGCCGGGTGCAGGGCGGCCTCATGGTGCACACCTGGGAGGTCCCGGGCTCCAGTAGGCAGTGTCCTCGCCGTCCCCACCTTAGTAAGGCGGGTTCCAGATGCTGCTGAGGCCATGACTCCCTGAATGCCCCGGTCCTCTGCCACCTCTGGACCCCATTACCTCCGCAAACACCCCTCCTTTCCCTATACTGGTGGCAAGAGTGGGGACACGGGTTCCTCCATGAGCACCCACTCCCCCATGTGCCCGAGGAGAGACCCCTCTGCTGCAGACCCGCCTGGAGTCCGCTGTCCACGGCCGTGTGGTCCAAAGCCCCTTGACGTCACAACGTCGAAACATCTTCCACACCCTGAAGAGGCTGGAGAGGAAAACCCTTCACCAGCAAAGGGCTGCCCCAGCCCAAAGGCCTCTGAGAACTGAGGGGAGAGAGCACCTCCTCTGGTGCTCGGGCGTCCCCCGAACACGCTGCTGCTCTCCTTCCTCCGATGGGCAGCCCTGCCGCCAGAGCATTCCAGGCAGAATATTCCAGACCCGGGGTTTGGGGAGAGCTGCGTGGTTTTCAGGCAACCCCTCTGACTTTGACCTGTGGCCTAGTCAGTGCAGGGTTTTGGACAAAGGCCAGTTCCGTCTGCTTGTAAGTCTGGTCCGGTTCCCCAGCCATCGCTGGCTCCTAGTTACCACGGATGGCTCCTGGGAAAGATGGCACCTCCTGGCGGATTCCACGGCACGGGAATCCGGGCAGAGGGCAGTGGTTGTCCTGATGTTGACTCGATTTGAGCAGAGCGTCTTCTTTCAGGGAGACTGAGGGGGCCTTGATTGTTTTCTAGGGAAGAGCAGCCAGCCACATCCGAAAGAACCTCCTGGCACACCTGAGCCTTCCAGCGCTCCGGGCCTCACAGCAAAGCTGCTCGAAGCTTAGAAAAACAACTCAATTTAAAGTTTCTGTTTTTACACGGTGTCTCGTTTCCAAAGGGGCTGAGAGGAGGGGTTTTAAACTAATTTAGTGTTTAAACTAATTTTCAGCCAGGTCTCTATGGACTGACGATTAGAGAAGGCGAGGAGTTCGGCGGGGGGTGGGGTGGGGTGGGGGGGCGAGCTTGCCGACAGGGACAGGCCCGGGCCCCTCCTTCCCAGCGGGTCGGCGGGCCTTGCTGGGCAGCCCGGTGGGCAGGGAGCACCTGGGGCTTTGAAGAGGTGCCCACAGCCCAGTCCATTTATTCCTTCTCCTTGCTGTCCTGGGGCAGGATCGACAAACTTCCTGATGACTCGTGCGCCGCAGGCCAAGATGCACGCGCCAGGGACAACAGCAGAAGAAGGGCCCTTTCAGCTCCCAGCGCCACACGGGGCCAGGCCCTGGATGCCGGCCGGCAACCGCCCCGCCCCGCCACCGCCTTCCTCTGCAGCCACAGCCCTCCTCCCAGCCTCCGAGGCCGGCCTTTGCTGAACTGGTTTTAACTGAGCGTGGTGACTGTGTGTAGGCAGGATAAGGTCCCGGCGCAAATCTCAGCAGGTCCGAAAAGGTTTGCAGTGACCAGTGTGCCCCCAGCCACACACGCCCTCCTCAGCGGCCTGGCTGCCCCAGCACAGGATACCGGCCCCGTGGGCGGCTTGCCTCTTGCTTGTACCTTCACACGTGGTGCCACGCTCTCCATGCTCCCCCGCACCTTCCTTTAAACAAAAGCAGTGCGACCTGGGTAACATCTAAGAGACCCGGTTCTTCACCCTGAATGTTTCTGGAATGAGGCACCGCGGCCTGGGGTTTGCAGAGTTCACTTCTTATGAATCTGTGAAACGTTCCCACACGGCCTCAGCCGCAGAAGGAAGAGAAAACGGGAGGAAAGGTTTAACAACATTAAAACCTCAGCAGCCGTGGTCCTTCCCTGGGAGCCGTCAGCCAGAGAGCTGCTCACCCTAGACCACGGCCAGCGGCCCTTCCCGGGTGCCCGGCGGCCCAGGGCTTGTTCACCAGCTGATTCTGATGCTGTCCCCCATTTACAGAAGAGAAAAACTGAGGCCCCAGGAGGCCCAATAACACTGCCACCCTCCATGGCTGATGCCCACGGAGGCCTGGACTCCCGTCTCCACAGGCCACATTCTCTCCACTTGATCCGACTGTGTCAAAAAACACAACTCCAACTGTGTTGTGGGTGAAAACCCTAAGGCCAGCCTGACACCTGTCACCCTAGTCCCCAGCCCACGAGTGATGACTCACTTCCAAGACCTCCGTCCTCCAGGAGCCAGAGTGCGGGCCAGCTCCCCCAGCTGACTACGGGGTTTCATGAGGGCCGCCAACTGGAGCAGGGACAGGACTGGGGGAGGGCGAGAGGACCGTGTGGAGCTGCAAGCTATGGAACCCCAATTCACCTTCCCCAGCAGGCAGCAGAGAGGAGGGTGCGGACACAGGGCGGGACAGGCAGGTGTTGTGGTTAATCCTCTCCTCTTCCAGTTTAAGTAGGGGTCAAGGATCAAAGGGCCCATGTGGGTGTCAGCAGGTGAGGACACAGAACCTGGACCCGATGTCACGCATGGAGAGCAGAGCAGGTCGGGAACGGGGCGGGAGCCGGCAGGTGCGGGCTGCTCACTGGCCGCCCCGTCCCGGGACCGCGGGGCCTCCACCCGCCTCTTCTCTCCTTCTCGGCCCGGCCTGCTCACCGGCGTGTCCGCGGGAGGGCGCGCAGGGATGAGAGGGCCCTGCTCCTGGGCCGTCTTCACAAAGGTGCAGGTGAGGCCCCCGGGTTCTGGCTCCCGGGGAGGTTTCTGCTGGGCTGCAGACAGCTTTCACTCCTGACACTCCTCCACCCTTCCTCCCACCCCCGGAGATAAAGTTGGCTCCACTGTGCTCAGAGGGGGAGCGTCCCCTCCCGCTGCCTCCTCACACCTGCGCCTTCGAGAGCTGTGCTGTCTCCCTGCAGCGTCCGACGCCAGCTCTGGATGAGGTCCCTTGATGGAGAAGAAGCCCACAGGTCCTCCAATTCCCAGACACCTGGCTCCAGTCTCACCTTGGAGCCTCCGCGTCCCCGTGGACTGGGTGGGGCCTCCCGCCTGCCCTCACCCCATGGGACCCCTAGGTTCCCAAGTGGCAGGAGGGCTGTCCTCTCCCCTGCGGCCTGGCCTCACTGTGCTCCTGGTGCCCCTAGAACTTCCTGGGCCCAACACAGTGTACCTGGCCCTGGGGGTCACCTCACCATGGTGGTGGGGGGACGTCCCCGAGAGGTGCATCCGGAGGAGACAGCCTCCCAGGCCGGCCCCCTCAGCAGGCTCCCCACAATCAGAATAAAGGCAAGTATCATCACAGGAGCGCTCAGTGAGCGACAAGAAGACCGAATGGTCTGGAGGGGCAGTCCTGGGAGGTTTCTCCACCAGGTCTGAACGCACTCAAAGGACAGAGAAGAAAACAGATGTTTTAAAAACAAAGAAACCACCAAACAAAAGTCAGACAAGCCCTGCAATGAGAGAGCTGCTGTTCTAGAGAGGATTCTAGAAAAGTGGATCTGACAGCGGGGGGGGGGGGGTGGACACACTCCAGAGAAAGCTGCCTGCCCCGCCCCGGCCCCTCCAGGCTCCGCCTTCCCAATTTCTGCGGTGGAAGCGGTCACATTTCGTGCAGACACAGACTCCCAGCCCGTGGGAAGGAAATGCCTGGTGAACTCCGAGTGTAATTACCGGACTAGCATTCAAGAACAGAACATTATCAGGTTTTAATTGTTTCCTGCCCTCTCAGTCCTCCCTGTGGTCACGGCGACTCCATGTTTCAGTCAGTCCAATGGGAAAAGCATGGGATCTGGGAAAGGTCTGGGTTCAAGTTCCAGCCCTGAAACTCACTCAGCGGTGACCTTGGGCAGGACCACCCTCAAACCTCAGCTGCCCTCTGTCTCCCGCTAAGAGGGTGGTCATCACGTCTGCCTGGCAGGCCCGTGGCGGAGACCAGGCAGGACGTTCCCCAGGCCCCCGCTGCACTGCTGCTGCCCACCCACACCGACCCCGGCCGGGATCCCTGCCGGGCTCATGTGTCTCTCCCAAGCGCGGTCACCGTACCTCCACGTTTGCCTGCAAGCAAGCTTTCCTCTCAGAATCACAGAAGAGGTTCCCAGAGGCTCAGAGCTAGAAGGAGCCTTGGGAGTGTGCCAGGACCACCACCCTCAGCAAACAGGAAAACGGAGGCTGCATCACAGAGAAAGTGGCGGCCCACCCAGGCCCCTGACCCGGGCTGTGTCGCCCCCAGCCCTCCTGTCCCAGTGCCCCCAGTGCCCTCCCTCTCTGGGGCCCCCGAGGCAGCGGCTGTACCTTGGCATTCTGCAGGGGGGGCTGGTAGCTGGACGGCCGGTAGAACATTCTCTGGGAGGCGTCGGTGTGGATGTCCCCCAGGAAGAGCTCCTCCACCAGGCGGTCCAGGTCGTGCTGCAGGTGCTGCTTTTCCACCCGCACCAGCTGCAGCTCGTGCATGGCGAAGCTCACGGCCCGGGTGCACTCCCGGCCACTCTCCTCCCGCCACAGGTCGTAGGGCACGTCGGGCATCCAGGGGCCGCCAGCGGGCACGAAGCCAGGGCAGGTGTGGTTGACCAGCTGGCCCAGCCGCTCGGCCACGGCCTCAGAGTGGCAGATGACCTGCACACGGTGCAGCTGGTAGTCGGCCTCAGTGCCACCGCGGATGATCCAGGAGGCCTGGCGCAGGCGGATCTTGCCCCGGACGACCAGGGTGTAGGTGGGGCTGGCGCAGCGGTTGCCACGGTAGTAAAACTGGTAGGCCTTGAAGGTGTTGTTGTGGTAGAACCTGTACGACCTGGTGAGGAACTCCGGGCCCGAGCGCACCTCACAGCTGGGGGGGGGGGGGGGGGACAGAGACTTCTGAGCCCGGGGGCAGCGTCACAGGCGTCAGTGACGACTTTGACGCCAAATTGCTCGCTCTGGGCGGACGCTGCTCTGAGCCCTCTCTGGACCCCAGTGCTGAATCTGCCCTACAGCCTGGCAGCAGGGTGGGTATCAGCCCTGCCCCTGTTTGACAGATGGGGAAACTGAGGCACAAGGGATTAGGAAGCGGGCCCCAGTGCCCGTAACCAGGCAGCATCAGAGCCAACATGACCTCTGGCAGCCCAGCTTCCGCATGCCCCTGGGCAGTTGGTACCAGAAAATCTCCCGTTCACTTTAGGAACAAAACGGGGGAGCAGGAACCCATGGTCCTCAGTCCCACGTGCGGCCTCACGTCCAGGTGTGGAGGGGAAGGGGAGGGGAGTGGCGCCCAGGAAAGAAGCTCCCCTGCGTGGCTCAGAAAGGGGTGACTTCCTGAACACTTCCGCCATCTGGACCCCGCCCAGAGCAGCCAGGTGCCAGATGTCCGTCATCCTGGAAGGGAACCCAGTCTTGGGGAGGCGCTGCTTGGAGAAAGTTGGAAATTCACCCTCCCATCCAGGCAAAATGAGTCTTCCCGCTAGCGGAAAAGCAAAGAGGCAAACAGGGTTCACTTGGTTGTGCTGTTGACAGCGGGAAAATGTTTCTTGCTGTGGCATCAGATAAGTGCTAAGTGCCTGACCTGGAGACACCTGGACGGGGAGTTCTCACCTGGTCGGATGGCAACCAAGTCCTACATCTGCAGCACAGCCCGAACCAGGAAACGACCAGGTTTTCTTCAATGCATTGGAAACTGAATTTCTCTGAATCTCATGCAAGAAGCCAAAGTCTGCCTGTGACCTAAAGGTCCTAGTCGCGGTTGCATCTTACCTGTCTTGGCCTTACCACTCTGCTCGTATCTATGGTTTATATATAAGTCTATTTTGTACAGTAATTCAGGCTTGAGCAGGCTTCGTGTTGATAAATCAAGGCTGGGACTGAAATCCCAGAGGGCAGTGGTTCTCAAAGTTATTGGTTAACAAACTGGTGAATGAGCACCACTTACAAGTGGGTACCACTTGCTAGGCAAAGCCTGTCCCCGGTGGACATCCAGCACCTCACAGTACCGTGAGCATCAGTCTCTGCGACACAGGAGCAAGAGGAAGCCCACGCTTCTCCCCCAGGGGAGGAGGGGTCGCTCCGAGGGAGCAGCGATCACGCCCGCTGCGGTGCAGACAAGAGGATGGGCGCGTCCTACCACTTCACGTGAGCGTGACAACCCGCTGCCCGGTCCTGAGCGCAGGGTCCGCCGGGCCCACCCACTTGGCCATCGGCCCCCACTGCCTCCCCGGGCCTCCGTCATCTCCAGCGGGGTGGGTCGTGAGCATGGCCCTGGGTGGAAACGCTTCAATGACATCCCCGTTCTCTTAAAGGCCAGATTTGCAGAGACCTGCCTGCAAGGGACCCGCGGGCTGACCCCACCCCCTCAGAGGCCTCGCTGGGGCTACTGCCCCCCGTTTACGAGCCCCTCCTGTGATCCCCCAATCCAGACTCCGCCAGTGCTTCTACAGGGAAGGCTCTTCCCCCGCCCTGGGTGGGCAACGCCATCCCACGCGTCCTCTTCTCGGCCAACTTTCCTACCTCGCCCCACCCTAAAGTAGGGGCCCTGCTAGTCTCCACGAACATCTGTTGTTTTCTCCCTCTTCATAACACTTCCTTGTGTGTTTATTCGTAAAACTCCTGAAGACAGGGGCCACGTCTGCTTTGTTCGCCGCCACACACGCAGGGTCGCCAGCAGCGCTTGCGCACAGCCCACGTTTGTGTGCTCCACAAATATTTGTTGAGTAAGATGATAAATAATTTAAAAGTACATCACATTAAGATTAAGATTTGTGCCAATACTTACCAGGCAGTTATTTTGAGAAACCTCATTTTTAGGAAAAAACAAAAACCAAAAAACCCTCTGGGCCTTCATCCTCTTATAAAATTTTTTTTTCTCTGTCTCTTCTCTGTGTGCCTGTGATCCCGCCCCAAGAGACCTGGAGAAGGATCGGTCCCACAGTCAGCTTTGTGAATTCACAACCATTTAATGGGTAGGGAAGGAAACACTGCAGGTCTGCCTCCGGGCTATTTTTAACAGCTCTAATGGCAGATAAGCCCCAGCTCAAACTGGGATAAATCTTAGCTCCACAGCCTGGAAAAGACACCAAGAGCTGTGCCCTGGCTGGGAGAGGTAGCGTGAGCACCTTTTAACTCACTCTCAGAACCCAAAGCTGCGTATTAGATGACCAGAATGTAGTTAGCATACTTAGAGCATCAGAAGCTGGCAAGTCAGGTTTCAGCCTGGTGAAACACAGGTCCCTAATTTCACTTGGTAATGGTCTCTTTTTAAACACGAGTGGCCCTACAGAGGTCGGTAAACAAGGACACATTCCCGTAAGTGTGGGTTCACGGTGGGGCGGTGTCACCGCTAGGGCTAAGATTTCTACAGGACTCAGCTCAGTTTCTTTACCGACCAGCATTTCCGACTCGCTAGGCTCTGAGTTAAACCGGAGACAACACCAGAATCACTGGACGCTGTCGCAAGTCTGCGCATCCGAGGCACGCTAAGAAGGGCCTGCCATGGCAGGGGCTCTCCGGGCCCTCCCGGACCCCTGCCCCGTCTCTTACCCGGTGGACACCCAGTGGCCCTCGATGGCGGGCGGCATCTGCACGGTGATCCTCGCACCATTGTGAAGGTGTTTGAGCATGTGATGACACTGGGATTCCTTGAACGCCCTCCACGCACTTTTCTCCAGGGACCTGGGATGTGATCTGCTGTCTGGATGAAGGAGGGCAGAACCCTCTCCCAGCCCTGAAACAGAAGGAAAAGGCAGCCTGGCGTCAGGCGGGCGGACAGCAGATCTGAGTCAGGTTCTCCTGCTCCACCAGGTCCTGTCACTTGTCTTTGCTCTCCTGGGATTCACAACCCACAGTGAGGCTCCTGGGAGGCCGTCTCCCAGGGGAGAAAAATGGGGGTCCACGGAGACAACAATCCTGACTTGCAAGAGGTCACTTGGTGAGTTCCTGGCAAAGCGAAGGGTCCGTGAAACAGCAAACAAGGCAGTGCAGCTCAAGAGTGTCTCACCAAAGGCCATAGATGGGCCTGAAGGGACAGGCAGGAAGGGTGGTCAGGAAGGGTGGACAGGGCAGTGGCAGTGACACAGATGGGAGGGCAGGGAGCCAGCAGACCAGCCTCAGTGAAAAGGGCAAAGAGAGACAGAGAGAAAGGCCCAGGGTTCAGATGGGGATGTGCCCCACCGTGCCCCTCTCCTGCCTCCCGTCTGCCCGCACCACCTCCTGCATCTGGGGGCCTCAGGTCTCCAAGAGGATGCCCTCGGGAGGGGGTGTGGGTCCTACGCCCTTCCCGCAAGGGGTAAGTGTGACACTCCTCCCCAGTTATCTTCAAAGGCTGCCAAGGCTGCTCCCCAAAGTTGGTGGCAAACTAAACATATGTTACAGGGTTTAAAATGGGAGGAATTACGAGAAGACTGTACACTTGTATTTTCCATGGGTAAAGGGACACCAGGACTAAGTTTATCTGCAGGATGCATCGTCTAGGTCGGCCAAAATGTCCGCGTGCAGAACAACCTCCAGCCTCGAGTTCAGAATACAAATGGAGTTACAGTCTGAGAGCCCGCTATCTCCTTTGAGACTCACTGCTAAAGTAATTCACAGTCTGATCAGTCTTCATTGTGGACCTACTATGTATTGAGCACTGTGTTAGCAAAAAAACAAAAACAAAAAACAAAAAAACCCACTAGCTAGACAAAAGTACAAAAATAAGATATGGATGTTAACTAAATACTGTGCTCATCATTCCGAAATGTATGTTAAGTGCAACATCACCAACAACCCCATTCAGCCAAACCAGGAGAGCCACGGCCGCCCGAAAATGAGGACAACACGAAAAGTCAGGCCTCTGCACCTGGCGGCGGAGACACTAGCGCTCAGGGCCGACACGCGAAGACCCCCTTTCCGCAGCACCCCGCTCCCATCCCGCGGAAGCCCCGCCACCACAGCGATGGTCCTGGGCCCTCCCCGCCGCCCCTCCCCAGGGAGGCCACAAGTGCACTGCCTCAGCCGTTGTTCTCTTTCTCTTTGCAAAACAAGCCTGTTTTCAAAATCCACGCCTTTTGATCAGCCCCCTCCCACCCGTGGTAGTAAGGGCCCTTCCCTGTTGGCAGTGGCACTGGGCCAGGTGGAAAGTCTGGAAAGTTCAGGGGTGGACACTCAGCAATCCAACATGGACATCCACCTGCACTGTGTCTTCTGATACGCATGATCCCGACCCTAGTGTTTTCATCCTCATCTGTCTGGCACCTGTGTTGATCCCTCAGTAGCTCTGAACGAGAGGAGGGAGGGTGTACTAAACAGGGTACCTCCACAGACCCCAAGAGTTGTAATCTTGACGCTAGGAAGCCCTTCCTGAATTCTCTGTTAGGAATGAAGCCAAGGAATCAAACGGTACAACTTGCCATCTAGTGGGTCAACTGTAATGTGGTAAAAAAAAAAAAAAAAAAAAAATGAGATTTTAATTCAAGTTACAAGGCCCTGGGAGCTGGGGGAGATTCTGCATTAAATACAACACCAAGCGTTCAGTAAAGATGCCATCATCTCACCATCCACCAAGCGATGTTCTAAAAATTGATTTATACCCCCTTTTACACCCGGCAGACGTTTTCCCGTAAGATCACGAAGGCCGGGAGAGGAGTGGATGTGGGTGAGAACTCACCCACAGTCATCAAATCCAGGACGGCAGTGATTGTTCAGACGCGTCACTGTTATTACCAGCGACAGAAACACTTGCATTCACACAATGACACGACGCCTTGACCGCAGCCCCGCGCCACCCCGGGATCGCGCGCTCAGCCTCCGGCTGCTGCGTCTCCTCAAGGAGACCAGGCCAGGGCTCCAGCCCGCAGCCGCGGGCCTCACGCGGCAGGTCATCGGGCTGCTCTGCACATGTGTCAACAGCAAAGCACCGCACAGCCTCGTCTTTTGGTGGGCGTCTCCCTTTCCATAGAGCTGACTGCTGTGTGAGGAACTGTTGTCACTGCAGTTACTTCTCCGGTGATAAACACCTGCCTGGCTGCTGTCGAGCCAACTCCTGCGGCCTGTCACAGGGCCACCTGCCTGTCACGGCGGGCTTCTCTCCAATGCTCAGAGTGCTGTCTTCAGATGTCTGCGCTAATTTCAAAACCAGCCTATCTGCAGCTGAACCACAGGGAGGGAGTAACGAGGACCCACGCAGAGGAAGAGACATGGGGACAGCCCTGCGTGTGCCGCCCTGAGCACAGGCTGGCCTGGAAAGGGACGAGGAACCACTCGGCGCCTTCAAGCAACGTCATACACGACAAGAAGTCCATCCTGGAAAGACTGCTCTTCCCCTTTTTGGAGGGCGGAGCAGCAGAAAGATCAATCATGAAGCTCTGCAGGGATTCAGGGTGTCCTTTTTGCCTGAAAGAAATCAGGAAGAGAAGAGAAGGAAATTGCTTTCAACAAAGCAGCGAGTCCTCTTCATAGACTCAGAGAGGGACTGACCATCTCCGGCATGTTGTGCGGGAGGCGGCACCACCCAGAAGCCATTTCAAAACCAAGGGAAAGCGGGAGGGCGGGTCAGAATGACGGAGGAGAGTAGGAAGCTACACTAACTGAGCACTGACTCTGAAGAGTGTTTGCAAAATACTCACAAGCCCTGCGCTCACACATCTTAAGCTGGGTGAGCCAACCGTCCCGGGGTCCGGCAGGCGGCACCCCAGGCTGGCGGCTGAGTATAGAGGAGTTCCTGCCTGAGAGTAGCTACTCTTCATAAAAATAAACGTGCTCCTTACATACAGTGACTGTAAAAACCCCCACTTAGCTGGATTGTCTGTGTGACTGGAAATGTTGCTTGCTCCCAATATTTGAAAACTCTGCCGCTGAATGTGGAGCACGGTTGACATGATCTTTCTCTGACGATTCTGGGTCTCAAAGCCGCTCCAGGTGAGACCACGACCAGGAGCACCAGTGCCTGTGGGATGCACCCTGGATACAAGGTGTTGGGGTGGACAGGTGACAACCCTGTCTGGGCCCCTCTCTCTCATGAGAACATGCGTGTACAGGAGCACTCACACAACAGCGTCGGCGGTTTGGGTGACTGAGGATCCTGATGTTCCGGGTGGGAAGACTAGCTAACGAGGTTCCATTCATTAAGATTTTGCTGTACATGAATCCAAGGACAGGAGTGTCTCAAAGGGTGAGATGGCAACAGAGTGGTAAGAAAGGGGCTTTGGCTAAGTCGTCTGATGAGTCTCTGTTCCCCTGTACAAAGTAGAAATCACAATAATGGGGACAGTGACGCAAGCTGTGTAACTCTTGACGATTCGCTTTACGCATGTATTACCTCACTTATCAAATGCCGGTGACCACAGGCACAGGGAGGGTCGGTGGAGAGCCCTCTGCAGCGTCAAGGGTTCTGGGAAGAGCCAGGCCTGACAGCAGACACACCGGAAGTGCTCCGCTGCCCGCCAGCAGCATCCTGAAAGGGGGCACCAGCATGACCCCACCGCTTAACGGTCTCTGACATCCAGGTCCCGTGGCCTGGGCCCAGATACAGTGATTAAGACAAAGGGCAGTGCCGTTCAAGTCAGTGTGGGAGAAAATGTAGACTCTGGAAGGAACTAGTCCTCCCATGGGAAACAAACTAATTTCAGAAGGCTTTAGAGTACAATTGTAAGATGACCATTTCCAGAGAACTCCAGAGATGCTGCAGCACTGGAGGGTGGACTCGGGCACAGATGTGTGTGCATGCACACGTGTTCCTGCACATGTGTGTGTACGAGAGTGACTGACTCCCAAGGAATAAATCACTCACAACACAAATCCTAAATGACTTCACAATGATCTTAACTACTATCAGAATTGCACGTCTACTGTGCAGAGTGAAAACTCCCAAAGATATCAAATAAAAACCCAGATTTCCTGAAATGACGTATGGGATTGACCGTTTGCTCAGGGATCCACACCCGACGTCCAAGGCCCGGCGGCCAGGTGTCTGTTTGCATCACGGAGGTCAGCAGGCTCCACACCAGCGGGCAGCCCTCAGCGCAGACTTCGGGGGCACAGGTGTAGCACTTCCACGTCACCCACTTATTCCTAAACCCCTGGTCTCTCAAAGAGAAAGCCAGGCCACCAACAGGGACCAAAGAGGGAATGGGAGCCTCATCGCTGACGTGGGAAGGGTAGAGTGGAGGAGAAAAACAGGTCTGTCCAGGTTCCCGATTCCTCAGTTAACATTTAAATAATCTGAATTGTCTCCATCCTATTCATCAGCTCCTCGCCTGCCCGTTAAGACTAAGAACCCAAAGTTCTAAGCCATTTGACACATGATAAGATGTAAAATTAGCTGGAAAGGAAACACGTTTCAAACACACTTGGGACTGAATTAATCTTCGATACGATTAGTCCCTGCCTGTGCACTTTAATGCTTTAAAAAAAAATCAAACAAAAAAGGCCAAATGTCAACACATTCACCGTGGGGTCTCGGGTGGGGCCCTGAAAGATGACTCTGCTCACGGGGCAGGTTCCTGTACTCTCTGTGACGTGACACACATTACCTCGGTACCCAGGGTGAGGCAGCATCTCCAACAGGAACCGGTGTGACCCATAAAGACAGGGCAGATAAAACGGGCATGAGTAAACGTGGGTCATCACTTGGCTGGGACACACGCCGCCCTGCATGCGGACACGGGCTGTGGAGAGGGCACTGCTCACGCCCCCGGGCAGGGTGTCCTCTGGGGAAGAAGAGCAGGTGCGTCTGGCAGACACGCGGAGGTCACTGCCACGCGGCACCCGCCCTACCCAGCGCTGCTTTTCATCTCCGCCTCTTTTGCGCTAACAGCTAAGAACTGCTTTGGCCATCTTTAAAGCTTCTTCTCGAAAATATTTTCCCTTTATGAGAAAGATCATCAAGCTGAGATTTCAAATTCCTGGCTTCATTTAACCTTAGAGGAAGATGATGTCATTTTCTAAGCCATTTTCTTCTAAGGCCACGGTTCCCAGGCCAGACCCTGGGGTGGAACCACAGTCTGCACAGTCTACACGTTGGGCCTGGAGCTGATGGCTGCTGCCACACTTGTGCACTTCAGAGAGGTCGTGTGTGTGAGTGTGAGATGTGATTTGTGTGTATGTGTGTCTGTGCGTATGGTGTGTGTGCACGTGGGTATTCGTGTTTGGTGTGTATATGATGTGTGTGGTCTATGTGTGTGTGGTTTGTGTGCATGTAAGGTGTGTGTGTCTCGTGCATGGTGTGTGTATGGTGTGTGCATCTGTGTACGTGTGTACGTGGTGTATGTATGCTGTGCACACAGTGTGCGTGTGCGGGGGCCATCCTCCCAGCTCTGGGCTCTCAGGTAAGCTCTTCTGCACCCCCCCCCCAGACATCCTCAGGGCTCCTGAGAAAGGGGACCGCTGCTACTCACAGCCCTGTCCCCAGCAAGCAGTGACACGGGCCCACGGGAGGCCTCGTAAACGCACCTGTTGACCGAAAGGTTGGCTGAAGGAAAACCCTCACAGAACAGAACACCTACAGTGATTTTCAGGGACATCCTCTCCTTTCTCTCACCTAGGTCCCTATCACATGACTTTCCAAAACAACTTTCTTTCCAAATTTGAGAGACCTAAATGACCTGTGCACAGATGTGGCAGGAGGCCGTGGCAGGTGTTTTGCTGAGGTTTTCCCGGGGGTCACTTCACGCACAGTCTGCTGAAGACCAGCCCCGCTGGGTGAGCTTCCCGCAGACGCACATGATCACCGACAGACCTTTTTATATTTCTAGTCCTGAGTGTTTTACGCTTCACTTTGATTGATTCTCTCAAGCTGTCATCAGTCCGTCCCCACACAGTACATAATTACACAGCCGCACCATCCACTGAAGTTTAGTTCTTTACTCATTCAGGGTGAAATCGAAGGAACACGGCTATGACAGGACCTCTCAGCCACGTGCTTGAAGCCCGTCAGTTTATCTCACAAGAGAACATTCACCGTCTCTCTGAGACCCTTGCTCCCTGCTAGGAACAGATGCGTCATTTCTTCTCGATTACATTTTATGATGAAGGGGGAAAGTGCACGACAGGCGACGTTTTCCTGGGCACAAACACTGTCCTTGGTAAAGTGGTATTTCAGACTCCCAGACTCCTGTTCTACCCTATGCTTCTTCACATTTTGTTGGTTAAGCCACACTTTTTTTTTTAAGTTTTAACAGAATACGCTTGAGTGAAAGGGAACAGCTCGAAAGTATCTTCACATTTCAGAAAAGTCAGTGAATTCTACAAAAGTAAACAGCACTGGGGAATAGTACACGTCCCCAGCACCACTCCAAAACGTAACCGTTCGCATCAGCAAAGAGAACGGGCACTTTGGGGCACAGTGTAGCCCCACTTACACTGAAACACCTCATGCTGAACTGTGCTTCTGGAGCCGAATGATTTTTGTAGCTTTCCATCGAAGCCAAGAGCACAGTGACAGCGGACATCCTCCAGCTGTATGCCGTCACGACATTCGATCGGTTTTATTTGGACTCAGAAATGCAGTTGTTTTCAGAAGTGGACGAAGAGGAAAGTAAAACTGACATGTAGACTTTTGTCATCACGTTTTGAACTCGGGTCTCCCGCTACATTTACAGTTTTAAAAACAGCAAAAATAAACACCAGGCTCCGGTCTTGCCAGAGCCTAACTGACTCACCAATAGGACCAAGGGGTGATTTATGAGTTGCATGAGTTTAAATAAAAGTTACCACAAAACTGAATAAAGACTGGACGCCAAACACAATAAACAGTTTCTATAGCATTGTCATCCAGAATCTTCCTGAAGGCTTTGTGCACTTTTTAATCTTATTACACTTGCTAGTGTCACAAATAATCTATGAATGATGCCTGAAACTAAATGTGTTAAACTTTGTTACAAGTACGTTCACAACCATAGAAAACATGTCTTTACCTACTAAACGCTATCATAAACAGACAAATGGCATACTGGGGCTAGCAAAATAAAATGTGTAGGTATCAGGGAAAAAATCACTAAGCCACTCTAAAGAAAGTTCAGATAATTTCCTTCAGGCTTAGAACTTCTATTAAAATATATAGTCAATCTCCATCTGTTGCTATAGAATTTTAAAATGCCTGCCAACCCCCTGACTATAGAGCAGAACACACTCACAACCCATTCTCTGGGTTAGGTTGATTAATAACCATTTTCTGTTAAAACTGTTTCAATCAAGTGAAAATCAGGCAGAAAGAGGGGGAAAGAATACCCAGTTCCTTCCTGGTGCTTTGCATTATCCTAGCGAATGTGACAAGCCTTTCTTAACCGCAGAGATTTATACACTGAAGGTCTACTTGCCCGGTTTATTTCCTATGCTGGAATCCAACACTCCCTGCAGGATGTGAGTTGATCTATGGGCAACTTCAGTGTTAATAACATTGCCATTGCAGATTCACTTTGAAACGGGATAACTTTTTGTGGGGTTATCCCCATCATCCAGTTAAACTTCGCAAACCTCATTTTTGATCTTACATCCTCTTGGGCAGACACACGCGTGCACAGAGTGCACACACGCCCAGGATCTGCTGTCCTTCCCTTCAGGGTGCAGATGCTTGACTCCTGTCTTCCTTACTCCTCCTGCGCGCTGGGGTCTGGGTAATCCCTGATCCCCAAGGCGGCCAGGTTGACTTAGGAGATCTGGGGCTATATTCGAACCTCACGAAGGTATACTTGGACTCCCATTAGCAGCTCTTACTTTCCCAGCTTGGATTCTGGTGCAGGAAGGACAGTTACAACTTCCACCTCCCAAAAGGAGGATAAGCTGAGGTGGCCCCCGCTGCGTGTCTGAGGATCACCTCTGTAGTCCAAAAGGCAATGGTTTTATGCAAAAAAACAAAAAACAAAAACTATGTATGCCAACTTTTAAAGTAATTTTTCATTTTAAAGTCATTTGCCCACATGATCGCTTTTCTTCACAAATATGATGACAGATTTTTTTTAAGGGGTCAGTTTCCCCTGTTTTATCTCCCTCTCCCTTGTGTTTTTGGTGTGTGTGGCAGCTGCTGTTTGATCTGTCCATCGGCTCTGATTTGTTTCATGTTTCAGCCAAAGATTAAAACTGCTCTGTAATTCTAAGCAGATGGGCCTAGGAGTGCAACCCTATAATTATACCTTCTCTCTTTGGCCCTCGAACTGCAAGCCTTCCAAGCTGACTTTAAAAGTCTGGGACCACTGGGGCTCAGAGCACACCTCGGCAGTCGGGCAGGTCCGGCCCGGCCCGACTCCTTCACAGGGCCCGTGGGCTGGGCCGCCCCCGCCGCCTGCCCCGAGCAGGACTAGAAAGGAAGCAGCAGCACACGGTGCCCGACTCCCGTCCCGGCTCTGTGGTTACAGTCTCCTCCCTTTCCTCGGTCGCCTGGGGGTGGGGGTCGCTGCCCCGTCTTCAGTGCCACCTAATGCTTTCTGAAGCTGGATCCACTGCTGGTCCTGCTCAGAAACCTCGAGGCCAGAGGGTGCTGATCGGATCTGACCTCCCAAGGTTTGGGGCAGCCGCGGTGGGGCGTTGAGACTGGAGAGCCCGGCTCCTGGTGGAGACTCTGCTGAACTGTCAGGTGTCCACCATTAGGGAAAGGTGGCCCAGGACATCAGAATCAGAACAGTGTCTTCTGCCACTGCCTGTCCCCACGATCACAATCTCCCACAAAATCTGTCTTCCCACCCCCCATGCCACGTTATCTTATTTTTCTCAGTGCAATCCCTGGAACTCTTCTAAGGCCTGCTGTTCTTTGGCTGAGGGTTTCTTAGAGCTGCTGAGAACATGTGACACATGAAACACAGAAACAAAAACAAAACTACCAAGAAGAGCAGGAGGTAAGCAAGGCTCAGGCTGTGGAGAACTTAGGAGACTGGTTTTAATTACTGCACCTTGGCTATTGGGAGACCCTTGCTTCTTGAAACTGTGACCAGAGAACTCACTGGTCCCCCTGGGAGAGCCGCCCTCAACATACACTCATCCTCAAAGAGGCGCACAGAAACGCTGCAAGCTGCTTTCCCCCTGAAATGATCGATGTCTCCGTACAGTCCCCTAAAAGTTTAGAACACAGCAAGGGCCCCGCCTGCGCTCTGACATTCTGGAAAAGGGTCGCACAGTCTGCGATTTCACGACGGTCTAAGTCGGAAACCCCCGCACCGTGGACACAAGTGTCCCCGGGACTTGGAGATAGTCTGTGTGAGCGCGCACTCTTCCAGAGAGCAGACGGGCGCCCGGGAAGGCGAGCCTCTTCCAGGGCGCACAGGAGAGGCTGTGACCGGCTGCGGGGTCCCCTCGGCTTCGACCCCTCCTCCCCCCGGGACTCACCGTGAAGCAGGAGGGCCGGGAACAGGGATGTGAGCAGGAGGCGGCGCACACAGGACATCTCCAGGCCTCCTCGGGGGCTGCCCGCGCGAGCCGCACAGCCCGCCGCCGTCCGGGGACCCAACTCCCCGAGACCCGCCTGCAGCCCGGGCGGCGCGGCCCGGCGGCGGGGGGACAGGGCCAGGCCCGCGCTTCAGGCGGCCGCGGCGCGCCCCATGCCCGGCCCGGCCCCAAGGCTCCCGGCCTCCCGCCCCGCGCCCGGCCCTGCGCGCCCGGCCGCCCCGCGCCCGCCCGGCCGCCGCCGCCGCCGCCGCTCCGCGATACACTGGCCGCGGTCGCCGCCGCCGCCGCAACCGCAGCCCCTCTTCATATTTCCAGGGCGCCGCCGCGGGAAGGGGCGGGGGGCGGAGCCTAGGTGGGGCGGAGCCTGGACGGGGCGGGGGCGCCTCCGGGGACCGGCAAGGGACTTAAAAGGGCGCCGGGCACCGCAGCCCCTGCTCCGCCCCGCTCTCCCTCCTCCGCCCGCCGTGGCTGCCCGGCCCCACCGGCTCCGGCCCCTCTCATACCTTCCTCCCGGGCCGCCCACCCTAGGGCAGCTCCTCCTGCAAGGGGTTCACAGCCTTCGGCCCCGGGGTCCCCGCCGCCAAAAGAAAACGTGCTCCGCACCCACCCTGGGCAGCCCTCGGACCCTTGCCTTCCCTCCATTCATAGGGGTGGATTCATCACTTGTGAAAGGTGTTCCAAAAGGGATGAGGGCGCTGCAAGGCCGGGGTCTCCAGTGGGGCTGGAGCGAAGTCCGAGTGCAAAGGTTGGGGCGCGTCTGTGCGCCCGCGCGCAAGCGAGAATGAGGGAAAGGAGGGCGGGGAGAGATTCCAGAAAGGCCTTGGGTTGGGGGAAATGGCCCCGGGTAGGGATGCTGCAGCGCCGCGCGTCCCAACCGAAAGTCCCCCACCGCACTTTGGCGCCGGGCTCCCCGAGCGCAGGAGCCGCGCCACAGGCCCCAGCTTGCGCAGGGCGCGGTGCGGGAGCCCTTCACCGCCCCTTCCAGGAGGCAAGGACTCGTTGGAACACGGGAGAAACCTCAGCGGTTTCTCCCTGCCAGTCCCCCTCCCTGATCCCTCCTCCCACCCAGTCCCAATTCTGTTTATGGGCTGTGGGTCTTTAGAGGGGCATGTTCAGTTTTACATGGGCTTTTAAGACCCAAAGGCTTAAGACACAGCTTCCACTCTGTTCCAGGCGCTGGTTTCAGTAAAAGCGGCTCCCCTGCAGGCTGCTGTGCCCAGGGCTCTCTGGTGAGCCTGGAGGTCTCTCCAGGCTCCTCCATGGCCACTCGGGGGTCCAGGAGGATGTCTGTTAGTCCCCCAGGCTGAATGTCACCTCCTCATTCTGGGTGAGGCACAGCCGGGGACCAGAAGGAATCAGGAGAACGTTTCTGGACTCTGCTGCTGTTTTTCACAAATAAAACACTTGAAAAAGAATGCCTGACTTCCCAAGAGAGTTTTCTGCCCCTTTGAACAATGTAATAATTCAACTCCTTGTGCTGCAGACTTCCAAAGTGAGCTGGACCTCAGCGTCTGTGTCAGACTAGTAAAACAGATCAGGATATGTGCGACAGTTTCCACTTTTCCCCCCGGGGAAAGCCAGAGGTCTTTTGATGTGATGGTGCTGAGACCGTTTGATGTGCTTTAATTTTTATCACCATCATCATCTTTCCATCTTTAATAGGAGGGATCGTAACATGCCTGCCTCACAAGGACGTTGTGAGGATTACATGCTGGTATTTGCAAATCTCGAAGATGAAAGACTCCAGTGCATGAAAGGAGGGACGGTTGCTGTTATAAATCATGGGAGCAGGAGGGAGTCTGAAGTGGGCTTGCTGGGCAGCACCTCACTGGACCAGCTCTCCCCAGTGGCTTCCCTGTCTCTGTGACCAGCTTTGGGTAGCAGATGATGACTTGTGGGATCTGCATGTTGCCCAAGGTTCAGTCGCGTCTAAAGCTGGGACTTGGTTTCCTTATGAATGCTCGGCGGTGGGCAATTGTGTGGACAGCGTATCTGGCTGCTTGAACAGAATGTTACCCTGGTCACCAAGAACACACACTGGGCGGTGTCCTGCTTTTCTGTGCCTTGAGTCATTTGATGCCTGTTAGTCTATCGGGGAATATTTGAAACAAGCAAATGACAAGAGAGGGTGTTAGGGATGGTGTGTTTACATACAAGCACCTGGGCTGATCCTAACTGAAACATGTGAAGGGCGTTCATCACACATTAGCACAACAATTAGGTAATGCATTTACTTAAATAATGATTTGATCCTGTTATTTAAAAAAAAACAAACAGGAACGCCAACAGGCCAGCCAGCAGTTGGTGTCATCTTGACAGCCAAGTTGATTCCATTTTTTGTTTTTCCAACTGGTTTTACTGGTGTGGTAGAAACAGAGCAAGAATGATGTCACCAGTTTGAAATTTGTTCTGCCAGTTTCTTTTCCACATGTGGTGTCATAGATTTAAATGCTTGACCCTCAACATCCAGCCAGAGTCGCTACTTCTAGAAATCGCCTCACCACCTGCCACCTGTCTAGAAGGTGAGACTTGTCCTTGCTGTAGGGCCCACATTCTGCGTGACTTTTTACTTTTGCTTTAGAAGGGAATAGTGGGGGGAAAACAGTTTAAATTTGTCTTAGAGTGATTATATGTGGATACACGCTTAAAGCAACAGAATTGGGAGGAGGGCATTTCCAGGAAGGTAACAAGGTGGTAGTGAGCTCCAAGTCAGAATTTGGCCCCTGAAACCAGCACAAGCAATTTCCCTTGACCGTCTGTAAGCACCAAGCCTTAAGCAGGTCCTGGTCATGATGGCAGTGTCCCTGGCAGGGGAAGCTTGACAAGATGCCCTTAGTAGTGCTGACAAGCTATTTGGAGCTACTTATAAATAACTTCTGTCATATTGATGGGGAAGAAGATCCCCAGATGCACAGCAAATTAGAGGCACACGGGGGCCCGTGATCGCTCAGCCACCGGCTCGCAAGGCCGGTCACATGGTTACCAAGTGGTCTTTTCCCATGAATGCTGCAGCTCCTAAGAGCCTCTGTAACAGCTCAGTCTTTGAGAACCAGCCCTTTGCTCTCCCAGTCACTCTGCATCATGAGCAAGTTTTCTGGGATGTACTTGCTGGCACAGAGCTTGGGTGGTCACCTTGGTTTGATTTTCTTGGGAGGGCGTCTTGATGTCTGGGGAGCACAGAGCGGTAGACAGTTCAGTTTCATCGTGATCCTGGGAGGCGCAAGGACCAAAGTCCTTAAAACCTGTGCTGCATGTGGTTTCCTGATGCAGTCTCTGTGGAATTGATCTCAAGGCGTGCAATCCCACAAGTCATTTGGAATTTCACAGATCACAGGTCTTTCAAATACTGAAGAAAAAGATAGTTTTAAGAAGGGTCAGAGGAGTTAAAGCATCAGTTCCAAAAGGTGTCCAGCTGCGAGTACGGTTTGAAAGCATTTTCCTACCTTTGCGTCCTCAGAGGATGGGAAATGTCACCAGGAATAGACTTTTCTCTCGAAACTTGCTAGATGTCGGCACCACGCCTATGACACCGTGGTGACTCCCGTGGACAGCGAGGTGGTGCTGGGTCACCTCCCTACCCCTTCAGCACCTAAGCCAGTGTTTCCAGTATTTTGCCCACAGCAGGACTTCAGTAAATAGTAAAGACATTAAGTTTTTAAAATCCTACACAGCCTCCTCAAAGGCAGACCTAACAGAATTATCCTGAGGCATCTTTAGAAAGGGACAGACTTCTGGGTTATATTTTTAAAGCACGTTAATTAGAACAAGCTCTATTTTGAAGATAAGTCACAGTTTAAATGTATAGGTCTGAGTGGCACAGCTTTCTGAGCTTAAGAAATTAAAGGTTACATCTGTTTTATACTCATGGTAGTTATCAAAGAAAACCACTAAAATGTTTGTGCACTTAGCGTCCATTCATTCCACCATCCGTCCGTCCATCCAACATGTATGAACCAACTGCTGAGTGGTTACTTATCTGAAAACAGGGACAGATACGGATGAAGATGACGCAGCCTAACCATCCCCTCCCCTGCATCACAAGTTTGTCTGGAGAGTGGGTGACAAGACCAAGGACCCTTCCCAGTGAAAGAAAATATACGATCGCCCAGGGGCAGGAGGCAGCGGGCGACCTCAGCGGCATTTTTGTCTGTACTTTCATGTGCCTCTTGTAATACCCTTCCTTGTTGTGCCTGCCTTCTGTGTCCAACTGCTTTATCTGCTTAACTGGACTACTTGGCTCTTTGAGGGCAGGGAAAAATTGGGTATTATGTTCCATCTCCTCCCCCAGCCCCTTCATAAGTCTTTCCATAATGGGCATTTGTTGGGCTGGCAGACGAGGCAGGATAAGATCAGAGCATCAAGAAAGAGGCTTTATGAGGCCAACGCCACCCTCCGCCACCGCAGCGCACGACTGCAGAAACAGGAAGACACAAAAGCACTGCTTCCCCCCCCCCCGGCCCCCCCAGCACACCCTAGGTTGTTAGGGTCCACACAGTGACGCTCGGACACGCTTGACAAGCAGGGCGGTGCTCGTGGGAGGGAGTCAGAGCCACCGGGCTCAGGCCCCCCACCCTTCAACAGGACCTTGGGCGAGCTGCTTATGCGGCTGTACGATGGGGTGATGCGGGCATGCACCTGCCCACCATCAGGAACTGTGTACCCTTAAAAGGGCCCACAGACAGCAAGGACTGCAGACCAGACCTCACATTCTTAACAAGGGTGAAACTGCCCCTAGTATATATAATTCATCACATGCCAAATGTGTATCATAACTTCATTTCTTCAGTTCACTAGGTGTGTTCTGATTACATGAAACCAAACACGGTTTATTTCAACTGGCTGTCGGGAGTGGCCTTCTCCCATCTGGTTATGTCAGCGTAACATCACATTCAATATTGTTTATCTTTGATTTAAATACCTCAGCTATTCCTAGTCTGTCTTCACAGATGGGAACTCCAAGGCCAGAGAGTGAGCAGTTTGCCCAAAGTCACGCAGCTCCGCAGGGGTGGCATCAGCAGGTCTTCTAACTCCCAGGAAGTGGTGCCACTTCCAGCTGTGAGCTGTACCAAAACCAAACCAGTAAGTGCCTTCTACTCTCAGAAGCAGGAAGCTGATGTGGATGTGTTTTGAGACATCACGCTCCGGGGGACTGCTGGGCAGGCTGTGTGGACATCTACTGCAGGGGTTATCCGGGTGCTGGGCCTACAGCTCACTGCTGCATGTGTAACATATCAAACAGCTTAGTTTTTACAAGAGACGACAGCGATCTGTAAAAGAGGGCAGGGGTTGAGCAGGCAGTCACTAAACGCTGCCCGCTGCCGAGGATCTCCGGACGTCCCAGCACCGCCCTTTCAGAACATGTTTGCCTATGTGATGCTGGTCAGGGCCACGTGTGTGAGCGCGCCGAGCTGCGGAGGCCCGGCCCCATGCAGTCCCACTCCCTCTGCCTGACGTGCAGGCCTCCAAGGCAGAGCTGAGCTTAAACAAAACGGTCCTCTGGGCCACCAAGCTCAGCACCAGGAAGTCCACGGAGACACTTCATATCCTCTCTGGTGTGACACGTGGTAACTTTCAAAAGGCTCAAACGCTGGCCTCTTCTGACCTCCGTGCAGCTTTGTGGAAGCCAGAGGACGGCCAGGGCTGAGCTGACTTGGATGAGAACCTGAGGTTTGGAGAGGTTTACGGTGTCTGTGCTGAGACCTCCCGCCGACACCCTGACAGCGTGTGCCTGAGTCACGTCGGAGCACATCCGGGCCCGACTGAGAATCTGTTTCATTTTCTTGTACAGACTTTGGTGTCTTTGCTGCCTCTATTCTTACGAAGACAGCCAGAGGGAGACTTCTATAAACAGACACAAGTACTCCAAAAGCAGCAGGGCGCTGAAAATAAATTAACCATTAACACCTAGGAAAACTACCTGCGTATGGAGTGTATTTTCTGATTTTTGTCTCTAGGTTTTCCTTGTGCTTCAGCCTAGCGCCTGCGTTAGTAGCTCCTCACGGACTCTTGATCAAGTAGATGAAACGAAATCTTCTCCTGCAAAGGACCCACTGAGTCCCGTGAAACGTGGCCACTGCTGCGGTGCATCAGGGAGGAAACAGACACAAGGGAAGCAGGTGGGTCAGGTGCGCCGAGCGCTCACAGGACAGGAGCCGCACGACAGATGCCACCCAGGACACGAGGGCCACCGCGCTGAGGAGGGCTCCCTGGGCCCCCTGGCCGGATAACCCTCTGTTGTGGGGGTGGCCTGGCCGAGGGGCAGAGCAGCAGCCGTCACACTAGGTGTCTGCAGGTGCTCCGGAGACGATGCAGGGGCCGGGCTGTCAGCATCCATCCAGGCGTCACCTCTCTCGTCTTGGAGGGCTGGGCAGATCCCCATCAGAAATGAAACAGACACCACAGAGCAGACGGGAGAAACGCCGGGCGTGTCCTCTTAACCGCGGGGGCAGTGGTTCCCCGTGGCAGGTGGCAAAGAGCCGTGGGTTCAGAGCACCGTGAAGACGGAGGCCCCTTGAAGGCAGGCTTTCCCATGAGCTGGGGACGGGGGCTGGAGCCAGGACCGGCTCCAGGTCCCCCCCACCTCATTCCAGAGCATCCACATTCTCACCTCGAGCTTCAGAACCGGCTTCCTCGCTCATCACGATCCAGAACCTGGGAAGCAGGACTGACGAGGCATTATGTCTGTTCCGTCAGGTGTAGTTTGATGCCTCTTAAATATCTATTCTGTGCCACTCACGCTCTCCTTCCTCACATCAGTTCTGGAGATCTGGTAGGGTCTTCTGTCCTTGTATCTAACATTCTCTGCCTGACAAGCAGCCCCTGGTTTACAGTCATTCCATCAGGTTTTAACGTTGTGATTCTTGCTCAAGATTATCTTTGTCTCCGTGGTGGCAGAGGCGCCCTCTGTGCAGGGAGCAGGGTGACCACGGGACCATGACTCCTGGAGAGTCCCTCTGAGCTGCAGAGCAGAGGTGGCGAGGGCTGGACTTCAGCACGCATTCCCCGCACCTCCCGGGTCCTCGGACCCATCTTTCCAGGGTTCTGATGCAGGATGAAACAGAGACGTTTCCTTGCGGTTGCATAACTGGAAATACACAGCGTGTCAAGACTGAGCAGCAGCTCGAGAGAGGGGCAGCGGCTGGTTCCACGCGTCACATGAATCACACTCAGGCATCCCCAGCCCCACGTGCTGCTACGCTGCCACCAACTCCATGGAAGTCAGTGCAGCAGACAGACCTTGTGAGACCAGACATGTTTTAGAAGTGGGACAGCTTGCTTGAAGGGCACTTGAAGAGGGCTGACCCCACATACTATTCTTGAATTCAGTAACTCGGGCTTAAAATCTTGACCCAAGCATCTGCGTAACACCTTGCAGAGACCATCCCCTCTCTCACGCTCATCCACCAGCCATCGAGAAATGTCCTGCCCAGGAGCCCTGCAGGTGTGCAGGGCTGAGCCTGGGCGTGGGCGTGGGCATGGGCATGGAAGCAGAGGAGCCGCGAGCCCCAGCACACAGAAGCAGCTGTTATAGCAGCCCTTGTCCCTTGTCCTTCAGGTCCCTCTGAACGCCGGGCTGCACCTGAGTTAACTCATCCAGTCCTTTTCACTGGAGCGGTGAGCTGCTACCATCCCCATTTTACCCACTGAGAAACCGAGAATCACGGGGGTTAACTACCCAGGTTCTGAGGCAGAACCGGGGTTCAGGTCCAGGCTTTCCCTGTGCCCCCATCTACACGTTAGGCTGGGCCCAACTTATGATGCAGAGAATGAGGGAGGGGATGGAGAGCCTCGCCAGGGAGGCGTGAGCAGAGCGGGGCCTCGGATAACAGGAGCCTCGGACAGACGGGCGCTCTTCTGGAAGGCGGGTACGTGCACACCTGTCAGCCTGGCAACGAGGGCCAGCAGCGCAAAGGGAGAGGCAGGCATGGAGACAAGTGGCCCCTGCCGGACGCCCAGGAGGACAGCCACCACAGTGTTGCTTGCCCCCGGCGCCCAGGGATTCGCTCCTGTGCTGTGAGTGCACCCTGCATGGGAGGTGAGTCGCGGATGGGACACATGTGGTCCCACAGGCAGCAGGCCTTTGATCTCTCTGCCGCCCTCTTCACGGGCGAACGGTAACACACACATGCACCGCACACACACCTACACACTGCAAATGTGTAGCTTTGAGATTGTTTCTGGAGGCTAAAATCTCTGCAGTTGTAAGTGTGATCCACCGTGAGTGGGACTGAGTGCGGGTGGATGCACTTCTGATCTCAGAGAGCCTCTCACGAGCATCCACTCGACTGTGCCCAGGACCCGTCAGGGCTCCTCTCATGGCTACTGCTGGGAACAGAGCCGACGGGCGAAGGGAGAGCCCGCGTATCCACTTTACAGCGTTTATTCATTAACATGCAGTTATTCAGCATCCACTGTGTCACAGGCACTGCCTACATAAGCGCACCTCTGTTTTCACCAGAACACAGACAAGCCTCAGGATGAGAGGAGGGATTCTCACAGACGCCCTCCCCGCTCCTTCTGGCGCTGCCTGGCTCAGCTCCCCTCTGATGGGGAGTCCTTCCTTCCTCATCCTCCCCGAAGACCCCACACCCTTGCCCTTCATCCTCCGCACAAGACTTGATCTCACACTAAAACATTTAGAACAAGTCTACAGTGTTAGCATTTAAATTGCAGGTGGAAGCCAGGCTGCACGGAAACGGGAAAGGTGGAGCTCCTGGGATCTGCTGGGAGCACAGGGGCACACCCACGCCAAGCGCGGCGTCTCACTTCTCGTTTGGACGAGGCTGTTCGCTCCGCGCCGGGGTGGAAGTGGGGCTGGCGGGCACTTGGCTTTGCTACGTTGACTCTGAACTCCGGGGAAGCTAGATTTCTCTTTCATTCACACGATGGCTCCGGAGGTTTATGTATTATCGTCAGCGGAGGGCGGAGACCTCGGTAACGCCCCTGGAGTGCCGTCTCTTGGCTCTGTTCTAACTTGAGAATGTTATCTGGCTCTGTTCTGCTTTCCACCTTATGTAGTTTGTCTAAATTATCTGGACCAAGAATCAGGTTGCAAACCCTTTCCTTTCCCACGTGAAAGCAGAGGAAAAGTGGGACACGGCTCAGATCATCCCGGTGTGGATGTCCGTCTTGATTACTTTTAATTTAATTCTTATTTATTCTTTTTGAAAGACAAAGCTGTGTTCATTTGTTTGTCGTGATGATGGGGAAGAGGACCATGAGGCTGCAGGCATGGCTGCATGGGCGGTGGGAGGGGGCAGAAGCTGGCGTCCGCCAGGCCCTCACTACGGTCAGCAGGACTCTCTGGAAGAGCTGCCTGGACGCCCTCCATGGGAACAGGCCTGACGGGCAGGGCGGTCACCGGAAACTCTGTCTGCTTCTCAGTCCACGCTTTGTCACGATCGTCATGTCTTCCACTTCCTGGGGGCAATTTTTCCATCATCAGCAAGGCAGGGGTCTGGGATTCCTGGTCCCTGTTCTCTACAGGCCCATGGCGTCACCCATGAGGTCTCCTCTAACAGACAGGAAGTTGATGCATTTCAAGAGCTGGACCAGACCCCGAAAACTGAATATACTGCTAGTCCTTTGTGTTGTCCCCGAACATTTTATGCCAAGAGAAAATGCCGACGCACCTGGTGTTATGACTGGGTCAAGGACACTAGAATGGGAATGGCTGACCGAGGCTCAAGAAAAGCATTCCATTTCAGTGCTACCTGAGGGAAACGTAAGTCGTCTACTTTCCACAGCTGGGGCTCGGTGTGACAAACGTCAGCTACCACAAACTTATTTACAGCTTATTATGGAAATCAGTGCACCTGCGTAAGTAAACAAACAGGACAGAGTCTGACAGGTGCTGACGGGGAGACGTTTGCCGTTACTGCAAGTAAAAAGCGGAGAGATTTTCTACCCCACATTACAAAGTAGTTTTTCCCAATTTCTATTCCTTTTGGATAGAAAACTCTTTGAAGTTAAAATAAATAAATAGTAAAAAGGCAGAGAACAAAAACATTTCCCAGGACTGCAGCGAGCTTTGTGACTCCTTAAGAAACAGGAAATGCAAAGAAAAGTTTCTCTTAGTCCTACTGAGAGGTGGGCCGTCCACGTTTATTCAAAATACCCTTTATCTTCTTTCAAAGCAGAACAACTTCTTCTAGTGACACCAAAATGCAGTACCTTCAACGTAACGAATTTCGTTTCAAGTGGACACAGAAGTTGGTACAAAGGAGAAATGAAATAGTTCCGCTTTAATGCATTTGCTTTTGGGGGCTGTGGTTTTACTTACAGACCATAAAATATACCAAATGGCTAAAAAAACAGCCTGAAAATACACAGAAAGGAAAATAATCACAGTGTTAAATAGCATTGTTCACTACATAATGAAGCCATCTCCAGGCGGCCCTGAGCCACCAAGCTTTGTGGGGTGTGTGTTGGGGGAGGGGTGTCTGCTGCCACATTCACAGAAGGCACGCAGTAAGATGAACAAACTGGGGGAGAACAAAACAGAGCTGGGCCCGGTGACGACTGCCCAGCTGACAATCTCCTGTGAGCATTTTAACACAAACATTCAGACAAAGAGGGGAAATATTAAAACCACATAGTGCAGGACCAGCTCGTTTTAGGAAGTACAGACGGTATCCCCAGCTTAGACAACACGATTTTGTAAAACTGAACCAGACCACCTTCTCGACAAGCGCCGGGGACAGGGAGGTGAGGCTGGGGTGTGTGTCTACCCTGAAAGAGCCTTCAGTTTCCTGGTTTTCTGTTGTCCCACCTCCATGGAGACATCGCCCAGCCTCAAGAAAGATGACAAAGGACACGCTGAATTAGGCAGCACCGACATGAGCTGGCCTTGCTGGGGAGGCTGATGATCACAGGCCTGGTGGGCAAATTCCTAGTGTTTTCTGGTGAACGTTGGTGAGATAAGACGGCCCGCTGGCATCAGTCACAGATCGGGACTGGCCTTGGAGGCTGTGCCCTGCTGCTAGCTCCTGGGAGGGACCGCCATGGACCTGCATGGTGGAAACTAGTTTCTGTTCTGTTACTTAAGGTGTGGAGTTAAGGATGGTTTTACATGGAAGGTTGTGGCCACATCCACCGTGATCCAAAGTGGCCCCAGTGACAGCTGTTTCTCGCACCTGCATTTTGGCAGGAGGGGTCCGAATGCTGCAGTTGAAAACCACTCCCCTGTTAAAATGAGTTCACGCAGGGTCAGGTGGTGGGGTCTGGTCAGGGTGAGAGACTGACTGCTGATCTCTAGGGACCTCAGTGCTGAGGGGGGACACGTCGTGTGTGAGGCTGGCTTCCATCCCCGCTGAGGCCGCCTGGCTTTGGCCTGTGCACACCTGAGAGCAGCTGTGGAGCAGCTGCCCGTCCCCCCCGAAGTGATGACAGATGGCCCCTGCGGCCCCACCCACACCACGACGCTCTCCTAGGGCCCCATCACCAAGCACTGCGGCTACAAACTTGGGGCGGGCGGGCCAGATGGGCGTCCCAGGGCCCTTGACCTTTCTCTCTGGGGAGGGGTGCTCCAGGCCGTCCACAGGACCTTCCTCAGGGCTGTGATTCTGCCCCGGGAACAGGAGAAGCCAGCACCGGAGGTGGGATCCAGGGAGCAGGAGGGCTTGAGGGCTGCGGGTGGCTGAGCTCTGGATGCTCTGGCCAGTTAGTCGACTTGGAACAGCCTCCCTTTCCCTGATGCGCAGAAGGAGAACTGGCTGGTCTCCTCATGGAGGGAACACACGATGGGAACAGAGAGCCGTGTGCGGGTGAATATGCAAAAAGACACCACTGGGTGTTCGGGAGGAGAGGTTCCCAGAGAACCAGCTCAAAACCACAGCTCCGGGGGCTGTCATCCAGGTGGGGCTGTCACTCCGGGCCGGGCTGAGCGTCTGGTCGCTGGGAGGCCAGCTCAGAGCACGTGGTCCTGGTCCCACGGCTCCGGCACAAGCATCCCTGGGCCCCCGCCCCGCGTGCAGCCAAGGCTTCAAGAAGCCCCTGTGCCCTCCTGGTGCTCATGGAACTTCTGCTCCTGTTGGAGCCCAGGCAGGGAGTCCCTGCGAGGCCAGCGGCCCTTTCCCTGCCCCGGTCCGTTACACACAGAGGGAGGAGTTCCCAACATCACCTTTCTCCAGGAGTAACTGGCACGTGTTGCTTTCACAGCCTGCCACGGGGTGATGCTTTTGCCTCTGTCCAGACTTAGATCAGAGACAGGAGGACGGACACACAGCATGAGCACAGCTGGGAGAGGGTATGCGTCAAGCCCTGCCCGTGGGGGCGGGAAGAAAACAGTAGCATTTCTTCTTACTTTTATTCTTATCTACATTTTCAAAGAAGCACAGTCTATCCCAAAGCAAAAATACTGTCATTAATTATGTTCAAAATTCTGTTTAGTTTATCATCTTTTCCTCCTTTTTAAATAGTCTTTGTGTATGTTTTATTAGGGACATAGTAGCGTGATGGGGGAAATGATCAAAAATGTTGAGCCCTCAGCTCTGGATGTTCAGTAAAACTGGAAGGAACTGGATCCCTTCCTACAGGCCAGGCAAACGGAAGACGATCTCTCCGCTGGTCAGAGACTGCTTTCTATGCACCACATAAAGCTAAATTTAAAACCTCAAGGGAGTACTGAACTTTGCTAGTTTTGTCTCAAGGAAAAAGTTAAGGATAAGGTTTAAAGTATTAACTTGAGAAAGGGTGTATAATTTTACCGGTAGAACTCTCAATAAATAAATTGACTATTAAATTTTTTAAGACTTTACCTGAAAAAGGAAGGATCAAAAATAGCTGGTGGCAGTAAATCAAAAATTGTAAAACAGAGATTGTGGACCAATCAAACGTAGTAAAAGACATTCTAGCCTGTTTAATTTAACTTCTGTTTCTCTTAAACGACTTATTTTCAGCTTCTGATTTGGACACATTTTCAATTATGTTTTTACTAAATACTATCAGATTTTTTTTTAGCCTTCCTGCTAAAATCTGGAACAAGACAAGGATGCCTACTCTCACCACTTCTATTCAATATAGTATTGGAAGTCCCAGCCACAGCAGTTAGACCAGAAAAAGAAATAAAAGGATGCAAAATGGAAGAGAAGAGGTAAAATTGTCATTACATGTGTATGGCATGATACTATATATAGGAAACCCTAAAGGCTCCACACAAAAACTACTAGAGCTGGTAGAAGAATTCAGCAAGGCAGCAGGACATAAGATTAACATACAAAAATCAGTTGCATTTCTTTACATTAATAATGAAATATCTGAAAAGGAAAGTAAGGAAACAATTCCTTTTAAAGTTGCATCCAATAAATAAATAAATAAATAAATAAATAAATAATAAATAAATAAATAATAAATAAATAAATAAATAAAACACTTAGGGATAAGTCTCACTAAGGAAGTGAAAGACTATTATGTGGAAAACTATAAAACATCAACTAAGGAAATTAAAGATGACTTAAAGAAACAGAAAGATATTCCATGCTCTTGGATTGGAAGAACTAATATTGTTAAAATGACCATACTACCGAAAGCAATACACAGATTTAATCGATCCGTATCAAATTACCCAGGACATTTTTCACAGAACTAGAACAAATAATCCTAAAATTTATATGGAATCACAAAAGACTCAGAATTGCCAAAGCAATACTGAAGAAAAAGAATGAAGCTGGAAGAATAACCTTCTCAGACTTCAGACAATACTACAGAGCTATAGTAATCAAAACAGCATGGTATTGGCACAAAAACAGACATATGGATCAATGGAACAGAACAGAGAGCCCAGAAAAACCCCACAAACTTTTGGCCAATTGATCGTTGAAAAAGGGGGCAAGAACATACAATGGAGTAAAGACAGTCTCTTTAGTAAATGGTGTTGGGAAAACTGGACAGCAGTATCTATATCAATGAGTTAGAACACTCCCTCACTCCACACACAAAAATAAACTCAAAATGGCTTAAAGAGTTAAACATGAGACCAGACACTATCAATCTCTTAGAAGAAAACAGAGGCAAAACATTCTGACATAAATCTCAGCAATGTTCTCCTAGGGCAGTCTACCCAGGCGAAAGAAATAAAAGCAAAAATAAACAAATGGGACCTGATTAAGCTTATAAGTTCTTGCACAGGAAACGAAACCATAAGCAAAACAAAAAGACAACCTACACAATGGGAGAAAATATTTGCAAAAGATGAGAATGACAAGGGTTTAATTTCAAGAATATATAAACAGCTCATACAACTTAATAATAAAAAAAACAAACAACTCAATCCAAAAATAGGCAGAAGACCTAAACAAGGAATTCTCCAATGAAGACATACAAATGGCCAATAGGCACATAAAGAAATGGTCAATAACACTAGTTATCAGAGAAATGCAAATCAAAACTACAATGAGGTATCACCTCACACTAGTCAGAATGGCCGTCATTCAAAAGTCCACAGACAATAAATGCTGGAGAGGCTGTGGAGAAAAGGGAACCCTCCTTCACTGCTGGTGGGAATGCAGTTTGGTGCAGCTGTTGTGGAAAACAGCATGGAGAGTTCTCAGAAAACTAAAAATAGACTTGCCCTATGATCCCGCAATCCCACATCTGGGCATATATCCATAGGGAACATTAATTCAAAAAGACACATGCACCCCAATGTTCACAGCAGCACTATTTACATTAGCCAAGACATGGAAACAGCCTAAATGTCCACTGACAAATGACTAGATAAAGAAGCTGTGATATATTTATATAATGGAATACTACTCAGCCATAAAAATAATAAAATAATGCCATTTGCAGCAACATGGATGGACTTGGAGATTGTCATTTTAAGTGAAGTAAGCCAGAAAGAGAAAGAAAAATACCATATGATATAACTTATATGTGGACTCTAAAAAAACTGATACCAATCTTATTTACAAACCAAAAATGGACTCATGGACACAGAAAACAAACTATGGTTACCAGAAGGGAAACGGTGGGGAAGGATAAATTAGGGGCTGGGGATTAACAGACACACACTACTACATATAAAATAGATAAACAACAAGGACCTACTGTATAGCACAGGGAACTACATTCCATTTCTTGTAATAATATAATGGGACAGTATCTGAAAAAAATATAAATGTATGTATATGTATAACTGAATCACTTTGCTGTACACCTAAAAGTAACACTGTAAATCAACTACACTTCAATAAAAATATTTTTTAAAAAGAAAATATAATGCAAGATAATATGTTCAGAGTTTACAGTAATTACTAAATAATTACCAAAACTATCCAATCATCTATAATGAACCACCACCATTTCAGTAATGAACAAATAAATACATGAATAAGTAAAACTGCTCATTTGATGAGTCATAAATATAGAACACTTTCTGTAGGAACTACAGTGTAGGTAATTACATGATTGTATATGGGTTTATTTTGTGTCTATTCAGCAAAATGGGACAGATAAGCTATTTCAACAAATACGATCAGTGAAGATGGGTCACCTTGAACAAATTCCAAACAAAATCTCAAACTTTGTTATTAATGGCTTTAAGGTAATTTAAAAATAAAATTATTGACTTAAAAACCTTCTACTTAAGTTTGACCCTAAATTTTCCAAGTCCTCCAGAAATCCAGGGCCCTGGCATGGGGTTTGCTTCCTACTGAGTGTCAGGGACATCTTGCCCCAATTACTCCCAGACGTCTTCCTGCACCCCCACCAGCAACTTTCAAACACGTGCATCTCTGGGCAGAGTAACCCTTTTGAATTAGAATCTGGTTTTTTTCAATATTCAGTGCATGAAACTGGACTATTAAAACTTGGACATTTGATGTGGTCCAAATCCCAGCTCTTCTTATGTATTTGATGAATGTTAATTATTTGTTTTAGGTTTTCTTCTAACGATTTACTTTAGGAAATCTTCCCAAGTGCATACTCTTTCAAGACAATACCATGTAAAACATACATCTGAAATGTCACATTTGGCTTGCTGAAAACAATTGTTTCTTCATTGCAAGTTTTTTTCTTTTCTTTTTTGTTTTTCCATAGTTTCACTGACTCTTAAAATGTGAAGTAAAAATGCTAAGGAAAAAGTCAGTTAAATTACATTTACACAAACAATAACAAATTGTTATTAATTAATAACGTGAAAGGCAGAACCATGTGACCACAACATACAAATGCGGTATCAACGTAAACACACACACACAAGTACAAATGTGAGTGCTCAGATCTCTGTCTTCAGGCACCCGATGGCAATCATACACTTTGAAGATTAAATCGATTTCAAAAGACAAAAAGGAAAACAAACAAACAAAAAAATATAAAGGGGAAAAAAGCTTTGAAACAAGTCTGTAAACCATGTGAAATGCATTTAGGTTCTTCAAAGAGAACTGAAGGCTTTCAGTTTCAACAGAAGTAAATTGCTGTCATTATTAATAGCAGGCATGTGGTGGTGTTTTTAATTGAGACCAAAAGTGTACAAAAACACTGCAAGCTCAGAGGCTGCAAAATATTCAAAATCAATTTTTACTCCCCCAGAGGTTTTGTTTTATGTTTTATGTCTAAAACTTTAGTGGGCAGCCCTAGAGCTTGAGGGATAGAATATTATGAAAAGTAATGATAATCCTCTGAGCAGGAAAAGAATGTCTATCATTATGATCAGGGGAGCCAGGACTTGTGGCTTTTAATGAGAATTAGGGCAAAACTCACTCCCACAGATGCACTCAGGCAGCATGTGGACACCTGCTTCTTTGTCATTCTCCAAGATGCTTTCTCCTAGGATTACACACTTCTCTGCAACATGGTTTGACTTAGGGAACTATAATAAGCCTGTTCCCTTAATGAAAGAGTTAATAAAACCCCAAGGATTTATAAATATAGACTGATACTGCCTAGAGAACAACAGAAAGCGGCAGTGCTGTCTTCAAAGAACTCGTGGCTGGAATGGGGAGGTAGGTTGTCAGCAGGTAACTGCTCCTAAGCGTCATGAGTCGATACTAAAAACAAGGCTGGGCTCACTGTAATGCGTATGTCGCAGGGGGTTGGCAAGGCTGATGTGGGGAGAGGTCCCTGCTTGGGGAAGGTTTCTGGGGCACCGGTTCTCAAACTTCAAGTACATCACAGTCCCCGGAGGACTTGTCAAACACAGATTGCTGGGCCTCATCTCAGCGTCTGAGTCAGTAGTTCTGGGGTGGGGTCCAAGGATGCCCATTTCTGGCAGGGTCACAGGGCAGGCTGCAGCTGCCAGCTGGGGCCCACCCACTGTCCCAGAGGCTGAGATGTGTGGTGGGTTTTGTGGGAGGAGAATTAGAAAGAACCATTCTCGGCCCAGAGGGAAACTTTGGGGAGCTAACCAGAACATTAGCGAGATCAGTCGTCGTGGTTTCCCAGGGACGGAAAGTTTCCCAGGAAGCACGACCGAAGCACGGCAGTCCTGGGTGGACCTGGAAGATCATTCACTGGGGAACCACAGGGGATGCGGCCAGACTGATGGGTGTAACTCACACCCTGGCCGACCCGGGCCAAGTCCAGAGGCTGTAACTGACAGAGAGCCCTGAGCAGCCTATACAAAGGTCTTCAGTGGCGGGTAAGCGTGATAAATTGTGTTTTAGGAAAATCACCTCAAAAGTCAGGTGGATGATGGATTAGAAGGGGATGAAACTCAGGCAGGTTGTGGGGCTGCTGCTGTGGAGAGCTGGGTGAACCAGAGAGGGCGTGGCCTGCAGCAGGGCGTTCGGGGTGTGACAGGTGAGGAGAAGCTGCAAGTACCCTAAGACTGCTTACCATGTCTGCGAGTCTGTTTCTGTTCTGCGGATGAGTTCATTAGTGTCCTGTTTTTTCTTTTCTTTTTTTTAGGTTCCACATATGAGTGATATCATATGGTATTTTCCTCTTTCTGGCTTAATTCACATGTATTATTTTTATAAAATAAATTTCTTCTGTATAGGGAACTATATTCAATATCTTGTAATAACCTTTAGTGAAAAAGAATGTGAAAATGAATAAATGTATGTACATGCATGACCGGGACATTGTGCTGTACCCAGAAACTGACACACTGAAATCGACTGTACTTCAATTAAAAAAATATATCCTAAGACAGAATCCACTAACTCATGGACCCTGAAGAATGCTGGCGGCAAAGGTGGCAGGATGGGTCTGGGAGGCGGGGCTGCGCCGGGCGGGTGGTGGACCACTTCACAGATGGGAAACGGAGACACTGAAAGCGTACAGGTCAGGCCGCGGCTAGAGTGCCCCCGAGGGCGGAGCCGCAGGCCGACACTTCCGGGCCGCGCGGCTTCCCACCCGCTGCCCCCGCAGCAGGACTGGCCGCGCTCCCTAGCGCCCTCCCGGCGGGGGTGGGCCGAGTCTGTGCCGTGCTCCTTGCGGCCTGAGAGGCCGGAGCGTTCATGAGGAGCCGCCCGAAGCGGCTGTGCGCAGAGCATCTCTTCAGGCCGCGACTTCCCTCCAGGGAGGCGTCCTGCCCCTTGGCAGAGGGCGGGCACGACTTGTTCTGTTTCGTCCGCGGCTTTTTACTCCTCTCCGCTCCCGGGCGCGCCGCGTTCTCCAGTCTTAGGTTCCGCATCAGCGGGCCGGGGGTATTCCTGGCCTTTGTCTGTCTTTGGGGGTACACAGAAGGGACTAATAATGGTTTTCAAATGAATTTCTGTTGCTTGAAGTAGTCCGCTCTCAGTGTTTGGCCCCGAGTCATAGCGTCTGCGAACACGATCTCTGTGACGCCTGCCGACCGGGCAGGGGTAGGAGGTGTTTCCAGGCCCCTGAGAGCACCTTCCCCGGAGCGTCACTGCTGACTGGAAATGAACCCGGCTTCAGCCTGACAGGAGCTCAGGCCGTGCCTATACACTGCCACGCACTAGCAGACACACCGGCGCGGGCCTGGAAACAAGGCTGTGTGCCGAGTGACCAGCGCAGTCAGGCCCCTTCACCCCCTCATCAGGAAACCAGCCGCTTGCTGCCCAGACAGGCCTCTCTGCTGGCTCCTGACCACCAGTGCCTGGCTTCTTGCAAGACGCATGTCCTGCAGCTTCCCCAGGGACCAGGCCGCTGGAGATCCTGCGAAGGGCGGGGACAGCCAGGTTGATCTTTGGGGCTCCATCACGCGGTGGCCCTCCCCACACAGTCCTTTCGAGGCTATGCTGGGCCCCACTCCTGGTGGAGACGGATGTCTCCTGCTGCTCCCAGGCTGTGGTGACGCCCAGGCCAGCCCGGCAGACATGCCTAATAATTCCGCCTTGCCACTGCACTCCCCAGGGGCCAAAAGCAGTGACTTGAGCCCACAACATGAGCCGGGGGCCTTTCAAAGAAGGGTCAGGCCAACAACTCTCACCTGGAGGAAATTACTCTTAGGGTCCCCATCTCAACCATATCCTCAGTCCTGAATGTCTCTTAAGTTCCTCCCTGATACTGCTTCTCAAACTGACTTCCTTTAGTGTCATATTCAACCTTCGGGGTCTCTGGTCTGCAAACACCTGTTCCTTAGCCATGTCCCCTTCCTCCCATCCTCGTCCTCCCAGGGTCCCCAGCCTCGGGCTCTTGCTGACTTTGGGGACTGGGCTCCTGGCTCATTGCAAGCTGCCAGCCTACTTCTGTCATCTGTCTAGAACTTTCTGTTTCAGCTGCCAGCAATCTGAAAGATTTGATAAATGAATCCACGTGGATGTAACCGTGGCTGATAATTCAAAGGGATGACAATTGTGGGTAGCTGGCGGCTTTCTGTGTCCTTCACATCTCACGATGCAGGTGAGTGTCTACTCTGCTGGTCTCTGAGTCTCGTCCTGTGCCTGTGGGAGCACCTTTTAAGCTGACTGTCGGAGTATATGCCTTCTTCCTCACGATTCACCAATTTTCACTTCCTGAGACCAATGTATTCTCCTTTACGAATAACTACTGTATACTTTTTGTAAAAATGATTCCTGATTGTTGTAAAAATTCAAACAATCCAAAAAAAATACAAAGAAAGGAAAGAAATCACCCCAAACCTGGTCGCCAAGAATTAGGTGTATTCACATCACTAGCATTACGTGAATACATTCCAGCCATCTTTCCATGAATGTATACAGATGAAAACACCGGCAGACTTACAACATCATCTTGCAAGCATAGGATTGTGCTGGGCATTCTATTTTTCTAACAATTTAATTTTTCTTAAAATAAGCAGAAACATATGTAGTGAAGGGATTTCAGGAATTTGGATCAATGTTTTTTCTCCCCACAGAAGAGTCTTTCCTTAAGAGATTCTTCCATGATTAATGAAAAAGGTCAGAGAAACACTGTGGTGGGAGTCGTCAGTGGCTTTAAAGAACACTTCACTTGTCCGCAGGGCAGAGCCACTCGTGAAAAATGGGAGACGAGTCATTTACTCTTCCTCCTGCCTCATCTTTTATGCTTTCTTGTGATTTGAAATTTTAGAATATATTTCATGCTGTAACCACTGGCTGTTTGGTGCAGTTCTTGTAAATGACTTCTTTCTCACCGTTAGTTCTGTTATGAGGCTGGTCTAGCCCTTGTTTCTTTATTTTGATTTATTGCCTGGTTGGCTGGATTTCATTCTCAGATTCTTGACAGGAAAACCTGGCTGGGTGTCAGATTCCTGCATCACTTTTCCCTTATCTTCTGGCATTAAATGTTGGTCCTCAGTTTCGCCATTTATCCCCTGGGCTGCGTCAATGCGTAGTTTTCTCAGGAAGGACCCCAGGGTGCTGTATTTCTTGAGGTCTTTCATGTTGGGGACCTTCTGTACTTGAAGGGCATCTTGGCTGGGCGTGACATCCCAGGACCACATTTTCTTTCCCTTATAACACTGCTCACCTGTTTCTTGGCTTTGAATATTGTGTGGACAAGCCTGAGACCACCCAGATACTCCTTACAAGCATCTCTGTCTGCATGACTGAAGAATTCTTGATTTTCGCCTGGATAGTTAACAACAGTGCAAGTCTCAATAGTCATCATTTTCGTTTCAGTCTTCTGGAAAATGTGCCCCTGTGATCCAGAGTTTCCCTTCTCCCTGCATTTCAGGAAAACTCTTTTCACAACGTATTCTGACTTTTCCATTGGCTGACTTTCCTCTTGAGGAAACTAACTTTTACCTACTACATTCTCTTTGTTGTGAGTGGTTTGCTTTTTCAGTTCACATTTACTCTGATTACATGAAACCGTCCTTGCACGTTGGTCGCTGATTTCTGACACTCACTATTTTACTTCTGGCTGTTCCTGATCTGTTGTTGGCTCTCTCATGGTATTACTTCCATGCCCAATTTATTTCTTCAGCTCTACAATTCTATAATTCTCTCTCTGTGGGTTTTTTTTTCAAATCCTATTTTGCCTACTGTTTTATGAAGTTCTTTCCAATGCTGGGGCAGTGATTTTTACGTGCAGAAAAGATTATTCATGAGCTATTTGGCTTCAAATGAACATTTGTCTGATTAAAATTGCAAATGTTAAAATCTACGTCAAGACTTCAGGTTGCAGCCCACAAGTCTTATTGTTCTGTTTATAAATATAAATTAACACAAGTGACTAATTTTGTAAGTTTGAATCAGTTTATCTCTATATTTATTTTTAGGAACCCATGTATTGATACATTTTCATATTTAACAAAGAGGAGTGGTTTTGCCTTCTTAGGTGGACTGGGGTTTCCCAGAGCAAAAGTCCTAGATACCAGCGCAGTGGGTTATCACTGGGGGACCTGCGCCCAGGACTCAAGAGCTGGGGTCCACGTTTGCAGGATGAATCTGAGTAAAGAAAAGAAGTCAGGGACAGTTGTGCAGGCTGTGCCCTGCACCAGGCTATCTCCAAGAGGGTATCATGGGAGCCGAAATCCAACCTGCACTCTGCCGAGCTGTGGCCCCAGCAAGGACGTGCGTCCGCCTGGAGGGAGGGCACTGTGCCAACTAGTCCAGCCAGAAGGGCATCTTTTTATTCCTCAACATAACCTCCCAGAGCTGGTGCTTTTTCTAATCTGCACAAAGGCAGCGTCCATGGTCAAGTGCTAGCAGAGGCCCCTGATCCCCGGGTGAACATGCTCACCTGTCTGAGAGGCAGGGTTAGGGCAGCAGAGAATCCAAACCCTCACCTCCAGGTGGGCCTGGTTTTAGAAGCAGCCTGTCCTGTCGTCGTGTGTCCACTGCCCAGGTCTCCAGCTCCCTCTCCTCAAGGTGCTGATCCCTGCTCAACACCGGGCATTCTACGCCGAGCTCGGGTCACTGCTGACTTGTTCTGTGACACGATAGACTCAATTAGCCTCTACTGCCTCGGTGGGTACGGGTTATTTTACATTTTTTTGGTGAGATCACAGCCACATCCTACGATCATTTACTAATGTGTGTTTTCAAAATTCTACAGCGTAAAGCACTCGGGGGATTTCTTCTTTTCCTCGTGTCGTATTTGACCTTTTTCCATTTCTAAGTTAGTGTTCTTCCTAGTGGGGTCCTTTGTGGTTTAATGCTTCTTTCTCTTTCTCTCTGTTTCTTTTCTTCCTCCCTCCCTTCCTTCCTTTCTTTCCTTTCTTCCTTTCTTTCTCTCGCCTTTCTTTCTATTTTGTATACTGCAGCAAATCTGTATACTGGGTAAGAGGAAGATTTTTTCTTATTTAAAAGACTTTTTTTAGGATTACATAAAGCACTGAGAGAAAAGTACAGAGGGTTCCTATATACCCCGATTCCTCACCCCACCAGTTGTCCCCATTTGTAACACCCTGGGTGGGTGTGGTACCTTGGTTACAACTGATGACTGACACATCATTATTCAACTGACGGCCACAGTTTGCAGGCGGGCTCACTCTGTGTTGTCCGCTCTCTGGGTCTGGCAGCTGAATCACAACTGTAGCTGAATCCAAGCGTCGCACAGAGTAGTCTCACTGCCCTAACAGCCCCCTGTGCTCCACCTGTTCATCAGAGGAGGGCTTTTCATCTGTGCTAGTTCTGGTGGCCCCGTTGATTGTACCAGATATTCCCTGAGGTCCTCTCTGTACTACAAATTGTGAAGAAGTCCTGACTCCTGAGAATTAATAATAACCTGTAAACATCACCATTCTACTCTATGCTGTGGACTAGGGGGGCTGACAAGGGTAGACTGCCCCAAGACAAAAATGGTGGGTTCCAGTACCATGGGCCCCACTTCAATGTCACTGCCCCACTCAAGTCCTGGTAAAACTAAACTAGGATCCAGCAATCCCACTCCTGGGCATATATCTGTGGGAAACTCTAATTCAAAAAGATACATGTACCCCAATGTTCCTAGCAGCTCTATTTACAGTAGCCAAGCCGCAGAAGCAGCATCAACAGATGACTGGATAAAGAAGGCATGGTATAGATACACAATGGAATACTACTGAGCCACAAACAAGAATGAAATTATGCCATTTGCAGCAACATGGATGGACCTGGAGATTGTCCTACTAAGTGAACTAAGCCAGAAGGAGAAAAATACCATATGATATCACTTACATGTGGAATCTTGGGGAAAAAAGGACACAGATGAACTTATTTACAGAACAGAGACAGACTCACAGACACAGAAAACAAACATGATTACCAGGGTGGGAAAGGGGAGGGGGTGGAGGGGTAAGTTGGGAATTCAGGATTTGCAGATACTACTATATATAAAATACATTAACAACAAGGTCCTACTGCAGAGCACAGGGAACTACAGTCGGCCTTCTGTAACAACCTATAATGAAAAAGAATACGGAAAGGAATATATATATATATATATCTGAATCACTGTGCTGTACACCAGAAATTAACACAACATTGTAAATCAGCTATACTTCAATTTTTAAAAAACTGAAGAAAAAAAAGAACAATTAAAAAACTCACAAAGCTGACAAAAATGAAATTGGTCTACAACACATTTCCTGAGTAGAATTTTCAATAAAATACATTTAAAAATATTTAACTAGAAAGAAATGGTTCAGCATGAGTACCCTGTCCCGGCCTCACTTACTGACACGGAGGGAAACTTGCTAAAATCTATCGGAAATGTCTTCCACGTCCTGGTAGAAGGAAACCCACCCCTGGAGCCCTTTTTCCATGGTTTCAGTAACACTATTCATAAGACACAATTGTGGAAGATAGAACGTTTGACATCATCCCCAGTAACACTCCTGGTGGTGTCCTACAAAACATGTAGGAAACGCCGATAGCTTGGAGACGGGAAGAAAATGGCCTTGACTTTCAGAAGAGGGGAGAAAGGCTGACGCCAAAACTCCGCAGCAAATTACTGAGCAGGCAGGTGTGAGCACTCCTTAAACAAGGGAGTTAGTCAGTGCCCAGACACCACGACCTGTCAGACGTGTGGGTGGCAGGCGGCTCTGGGTATCTGGCTGGGGAGCCTTCCTGGTATCTGAGGCATCTTTGGGAAGGAGGCATGTCCTGGCTCTCCAAGACACGAAAGGCTCCTCTTGACCCCAAGAGGAAGGTGGCACTTTGTTAGAGGGCACACAAGGACACAGAGGAAGGACAGCTGACGTCACCTGTTTAGCTCTGATGTCAGACGGCCCTGTCTTTGAATCCTGGCTGCACTTTGTTTGTGCTTACCGGTTGTGTGACCCAGGGCAACTTCATTAATACCTAACCCTCAGTTTCCGTATCTCCAAAACATGGATGTCCGCAGTTCCTATTTAGCAAGTTTGCTACGAAGGCTGCGTGAGGATACGCTCTCAGCACTCAGCACAGTTCAGCGGAACACCTCCTCTGCCCCCGGCGAACGGAGCTGGCTGCGGTCGTGCCCTGGACGCCCCTCAGGTGGAGAAGCCCCTCATCCTTGCAAAGGTGGTAGCACATCCGGCCGGCACTCTTTCAGAGAGAATTTCTGGGCTGATTGAATGTCGGGCTGGATGATCTAACCATCTCTTCCAGCTCTAAGATCCCACAATTCTTCAGCTTTTACAAAACCACAACTTCCAGGCACAGCTGAAATGGTAGCAGGCCACAAAATAACTCCTTTTTCCCTCAGTCAGGATACTTGTGTGGCCACGGCTGCCTCTTGTCTGGTTAGCTTCATGACTCCTCTACACCAGGGGGTGAAGTTCTTTGGGGGAAAAGAGTTCTCTGGCTTCAGAAGGCACCCTGCTGCCTCTTGTGGATGTGGAAGAAGAGATCGGGGCAGCCTGTGTCCCCACAGCATCACGCGGAGGGCAGAGGGCGGAGGGCAGAGGGCAGGCCCGGAGGGTAGGCTCTTCACCCTAGAACTTCCTCACGCCCGCCTGGGTCTTTCAGGCCAGCTCTGTCCTCTCCGAGCACACCTCTTATGTCACACGATGTTCAAAGTCTGTCCCCTAGGAAGCAGAGTCTCGCCCCTTGAGGCCTCATTCAGGTATTAATTCATCCAGCAAAAGTGTGTGTGCAAATTCCAGCTCCTCCCCCTCTTCCATCACCTCAAGAGGAAACTCTCAGGGAGGCGGGCCAGTCCATCACAGCCGTGGGCAGCAGAGGGGGGCTGACTCCTACCTGAGCAGGAGTCAGTGGTGGTCACGGGTGTCGGGCTGGCAAATGCCAGGAAGGCCTTCTGTTGCCAGTCTGGAAAAAGCAATGGTCGGCATCACCGTTTTCCTGAGTTGGGAAGAAACTGCTTATGATAAAAGACCCTAACCCTAGCCCCTTTACTCCTGAGACGCCGAGTGTTTCCCTGGCTTCGAGACCAGGGGAGACAGGGTCACCAGGAGAGCAGTCAGGCGCAGGGGTGGTGGCGGCAGATCCGGTCTGAGTTTTGTTACCGCACGTGTCTACAAGGAGGTCTTCAGCAGAACCACCATCTCAGCTGTTTAAGCCGATGCTGCTTGGGTCCGGGCTTCTAGAGTGCTTTGCCCTCAAACACTATTTTCAACCCAAATTTCAAAACCAAAAGCAATCGGAGAAATTTCCACTGCAATCATCCGGTTAAGGGCCTCGGCCCGGCTCCGCAGCGGGCACGCTGGTAGAGGTCACCACGGAGGATGGGAAAAATCAAAAGCAGCAGCCTAGAGGGACACTGCCAAGACCCGTCCTCCCAGTGCGCTTAGCCATGAAGCACACGCTGCTTCTGCAGAGCGCGGTCCCTTCGCGAGCATTCGTGGGTTCTGAGCCTGTGTGTTCATTTGTGGGTTTGCCATCGCGGCCATGTTCCTCCTGTACCCACGCGGCCGTCCCTGTGGTTTCCTGTATGTTTCCTAACCCATAGGAGAGCCAGCATCCAGCCGGCATCAGACAGACGGTTCTGCGTCCCCCCACCTCACCCCCCGGGACAGCTCTGAGCAGGTCTGGGCTGAGAAGCTCACTTTTATCTAAAACTGAACTTCGGTGTGAAGTCTGCCTGCAGCCTGACTTCACACATGCCTCCTTCTAGAAGCACTCTTACTTCACCACCTAGGGGGGTTCCCTAGCACGCCTGCTTTGGAGAAGATGAAAAATAAAACACTAGGGGTACCCCTAGTGTCCCTCCCTCTGTCTTGCTTCCTTCCAGAACATGTTTACTGAGGACTGATTGTGGGGCAGGTGCCATGCAGGCCCTGGGGACGCACTGAAGGAGACCACCGTGGACGGGGACCACAGATGAGGTTAAGGCCGCCTCGGGGACCACCCTCCTTCCCGGGGCTGGCTTCCGGATCTGCAGGGCTCTGGGCAAGTATGTTCTGCGGGGCTCCGGTCTCTACAGCTGGACTTTGACACGTATGACAAAGCCACGGGTCCATGAAAGGTAGGGACTGTTGATGAGGTTTAGAGTAACAGAGGAGAGGCCTGGCTCCCCACTGCCTGTCGTCCTCACCGCGTGGGCGTCCCGCGGGCTCCAGCGCTACCTTCTCGCGTGCTTTTTTGTGACACCCTCCCTGGCCAAGTTCGGAGCTCCCAGTATAAGAAAAAGTAGCCACGTAGAGGATGGGGACGAGGCCCGGGGGGCATTTCATTTACGCCAGGCTGACCTAGAAAAGTGCCCTTCGAGGTGCAGGAGGTGGGGCAGCCAACCCCGTGCGAAGGCCCTGACCTCTGGGCTACGAGGAGAGCTGTGCTGGGGGACAGGAGCCACTGCCTAGGGACCCGCTGTCAGCTGGAGCCCCATCAGTGGAACCGCAAACCTGGCACCTCTCCCCCTCTCCCAGCACACGGCCCGTTTTCCTGTAAGACCCCCAGGAGGAGCTGTGGTTCACACCCCCACCCTGTCCTCACGCGTGGGTGAAGGTGGAGTCAGTGCTTCCCAGGACAGCCCCTCCCCTGGCTGCAGCTGACACTCTCCGGCCCTGTCCCACCCTTCCAAAGGCCGCCTCGGATGCGCTCTAATAGCCGCAGGGCTCCTCCAAGCCTGAGCCCTCAGCACGCCGGTCCTATGTCCCAAACCTGGGTCCCCTTGGTGCCTGGCTTCTCCAGTCCGACCCCTCCCATGGAAGGACGGCATCACTCTTGCTCTGGTTTCTAAAGTGTTTTCTCTTGCCGGTTCCCTTGTCTCTTAGCACCAGAGCGCAGGGGCAAGGTCTACCTGACTGCCACACCCTGTCTTGGTGTGCGGACCCCTCTGCCCCCACTTAGGCGCATCACCCCAGGGTCCTGCTGTGGGAGGGAGGCTCCGGCAGCGAGTGACATGGCTCAGAAGATGAAGGACGGGTCAGGCGGTGGGTAGGGCCAGGCTTCCTGAGCCAGGCAAGCGGGCTCTGAGACCCTGAGCAGCACGCCCCCTTGTCTGGGCCCCAGGGGAGCACAGGAGCCAAGGATAAAGGTGCAAAGGCACCTCCATGGGACCAGGTGACCGGCCACCAGTGCCGTCTGAGCCAGCCCCGGCTGGCCCTCGGTTTGGGGTTCTCATGCTGCCTGTCGGTCCCGCTGGGCTTTTCCTCTGGGACTGTTTCGATTCCTAGCCATGGGGCCTGTTTTACTTCCTACTTACACACTGCGAGCAGCCGCCACAGACACGCGTGTAGCTCTTTACATCGCTCAGTACCGACTCCCCGACTAAATCAGGGTTGCCCTTGCATCCCTGGGGACCCGGGGCGCCTTTCCAAACCACCCACCAAGAGTGTACAAGGAAAGCCCATTACTTCTCATTCCTGCTTTTAAACCTAGAAAAAATATCAGACATTATTGGTCCAGATTCCTCTCTGAATGTCTAAGGCATTTCCCTGAGTGCAGGGCTTACCTCGGATTAACTAATCAGTGTATTAATGCCAGCGTGTATCGAGCCGTTTAACTTTGACCTTGGAATGCCCTCTTGGGACCATCATCTCATGAAACGCCTCTCTTCTGTGGATGATCTTAGATCTGCAGGTCAACGTCTTTGAGACAAATGTGAGGAAATTAGTCTTCTGGGCATAAAGCTCTCTACATACAAACATGCTCTGCCAGGAGGAGGGTCAGCCTTTCAGGGTGTCACTAACTGATGGGGGGGGTGCTCTGGGACAGCAGGTAGACCCATCACACTGGACAGGAAAGGACGTCGCACACACGGTGACAGCTCCCGGACCTGGCCTGGGACCCACCGATGGCTGAGCGCTGTGGAGTTTAAAACCTCAAAAGACGATGCTTGAACCGACGCAGCTTTTCCCGGGACCCAGGACTCACACTAGGGAGGAGACGCAACTCAGACGGGGCCGAGTCAGACACCGGGCTCTGCCCAAGTTCTGCACTAGCTTTGGGACGCGGGGCAGTTCACAACTTCTGGGCTGCGCTTTCCTCGCTGAGAGGAAAAGGGAGTCAGGCTCTCGAACTGTAGCTTAAAACCCATTCGTGGGTCGTGGAATCAGTTTAGTGAGTTAGCGGCAGTTTTGAAGAATGTCATAGACTAGAAGAGAGAAGCAATGCAGGAGATGACTATCTGCAGTAAGGGTCCAGGTTGTTTTGTGACCCACTCCTTTCAGCTCCGTACGTGAGTGAGTCCCAGGTTCTAAAATGTAACTCTTACTGCGGGTCTTGTTTAAGGGAAAAAGGTTTAAAAATCCCGAGCTAGATAGACAATCTTGTTTCCTTCTGGTTCTGATAATATAGTTCAATGATAATTTAAGACCTGAACATTGCTTTTTCTTTAGTTATCAATATACATAGGACCAAAATACTTCTGAGTCCCCAAAGATGAGTGACATAGGGAATGGGGTGTATTTTTGTCACGGAAGCATGTTTTGTTTGTTAAATGTCAAAGGAATCGATAAACAACAAAGCCCTACCATAGAGCACAGGGAACTATAGTCAGTACCTTGCAGTAACCTATAATGACAAAGAACATGAAAAGGAACATACGTATGTGTACATGTGACTGAGACATGCTGCTGTGCACCAGAAATTGAGGCAACATTGTAATCTGACCATACTTCAATTAAAAACTACTTAAACCTGTTAAAAAAAAAACATCCAAGGGACTGGATGTCCAGCAGGAGACCCTGTGGAATGGAACAGTGGTGTTAAGACCTGAAGGAAAAACCCTGTCCTTCTGACTGTGTCCTCGGAACATATGTTTCATTCCTGAGTTCAAGTGGGCGTTTATCTTACACGACTGAATGGGAGAGGTTGCTTTTCAGGTGTGAACTGGAGAGTGTCACATTCCTGTTTGTGAGTAAATAATTCTGCCCATGTTGACAGTGTTACGTGCACTGGTATTTGGGGCAAAAATACTCATACTGGTCTCTGCATTCATTCACTCTTCACAAAAGGGTGCCTGTGTGTGAGGCTCCAAGTGCACAGCTGTCCTGTGTTCATGGACCTCACATGCCCATAGGAGAGAGACGACAAGAACCCAAGAAGGAAGCAGCGTGCCGTGGTAAGCGCAAGGCAGCGCGCGGTGACCGGGCGCAGAGACCCGACGGCTGGCTCAGGGGCAGTCAGGAGAGGCTCTTTGACGGCTTAACATCCGACCTGAGATGCGAGGACCAGGGAAGGTGAGTTAATAGTTGTGAATGTTGCCACAAATCCCTTGCGGTTTGAGAGCTGATGAAATAAATGGAAAGCAAATAAAGTCAGGGAGAAAAGCCTCGCAGGCCCAGGCCCAGGAGTTACAGCTCTGCCCTGGGGACAGGCCTGGCAGGGTCAGAGTGAAGGGGAAGGCCTGTGCCGGGGAGCCCAGGGAAGGAAGGCTGCAGGGGACGCAGCCCTGCGGGCAGCCACACCTGGCAGGACTCGGTAAGTCAGGGTACAGGGCCAGAGGCCTCTGGAGACGCCAGGTGGGAGCCGGAGGCTGACTGGACCACGTGGAGAAGTAGATGCAGCACAGGATGGCAGCTGGTCTGGCTCTCGGCCGTCAGAGCCCCTTTGTCCACGGGTGTGGAGTCAGGCTGGTCCCCCGAGGACATCACTAGGACCCTTCTCCTCTGTGGCAGCCATGGTGGTACATTCCAGAGGGGAAAGCAGAAGCCTGTTGTCTTGGGAAAACGCGAACTGTCTGGCATGGGAGGGACGACATCTTTGAGAGAAACTTGAGTGTCTGGTGCACCAGCCACTGAACCAGGCACAGCTGGGGCCGTGGGGTGGGGGGAGACAGACAGGCCTGCACAGGTAACTCCCAGGTCTCAACAGCCACTTGCACCTAAAATAATCGCTTTGGTGCCTTTCCCAAGACGCTTCTGAGTGCTGTTAACTCCAAAGAACCCACTTCCCTGATCTGAAAAATGGGTATTTTGACGTCTGCCAAGCCACAAGTCCATGGGGCATAACAATGTATGGAATGTTCTAGAGATTTCCAGATGAGAGCTCCCCAAGGACCAGGAGGCACTGAAGGTATGTGGGCCACCTCTGCCGGCGGCGGGGCTCAGATATGCAGCAGCATCTCAGACACGTTCTCGGTGGCGTCCTGTGTCACTCAGCCTTGCACCAGCAGAGCTATTGTTGGGGACTGGGCAGGGGGCACTGGTGGTGTGGGGCAGGAAGGCAGAGCCCAGCAGGGTAGAGCTCAGAGGATCAGCAGGACATCCTGAGTTTGAACCACCACCAGCTTTCACGAGCCCTTTTAAGTTGTAAGTAGGGATCTCGTCACCAACAGAATCTGAGCATCATCCTGAGATGAAAGCAAAGGGAGGGTCTCTCAGCCCTTCTTATGAATCAGAAAGCCATGCGAGGCAGGGCTTCCTGGGGCTGGGACTGAATGGCAGGGTCTCCGTCTACGCTCGTGTTGCTCAGTTTCCTGGCACCATTCACGACTGTTGGCCCAGGGGCAGAGGGACACCCCCTACAAAGGAGACACTGGCTCAGCCAAGATGGTTGGGCAAGGGAGCCCTCCCCACACGGCGATGCCCTCTGGATACGCGGATGAAAAGGCACGCGGGGAATGTGGTCTTGCCAAGTCTGAGCATGGAAGACAGGCCACCAGCACAGGCCTGCTCGGTCTTGACTTCAGCCCCCCGGAGGAGCCGGAGGCTGGCGGGCTTTCTGCCTCACGGATGGGACGGCCAGGCTCCCTCTGCTCCTATAACGGCGTCTTTGCAGGGAACACGTGGGCACATTTGTGATACTGAATCCGCCGTGTGTCTGCTGGCCAGATGGAGAGGAGATGGGGGAGAGATGGGGGCAGAGGTGGGGGAACAGCAGAGAAAGCCCTTGTACAAGTGACTGGGTCTTCCTTTCGGCCTCTTCTACGTCTGCAGGCCCAGATGGTGAGATGGGCATCCCGCCTTTACAAAGAGAAACCAAACATGCTCGAGGAGAGGTGGGAGCACTGCCTGCTGCGCGGACCTGGACACATCGAGAGGGAACAATCACTGTTTGCAAACGATGATGACCATTAAGGAGAAGGGGTGGGCCGTTTTGTATTATGTAAAGAGTAACTGGAATGAGAAGAGTGAGTATTACCAACAGGGTTCAATGCAACGTCTGTACGCGAGTATTTTCTGATGATCAGAACAGTGAGAGGAAAGAGTATGGCTTCCCGGTCGGGACACCCACCCAGAGTCCAAATCCCAGGTGTGATCAGCTGGCTCCACAATCTTGGGCAAGTCAGACGCTACTCGGTGTCTGGTTTCTCAAATCAGTTCAACCCTTTCTTACCAAACACCAATTACATGCCGTGTTCTAGGCACGGGCAACCCAAGAGTGGGAGCAAAGGAAAAATTTAACCCACAGTTTGCCTTCTAGTGCAGAAGAAAGAGCAGACACTAAGTAACGTGCACACTGTACCGTGTGGCGAGATAGAGAGAGAGCGGTGAGGCCAGGGAAGGACGTGAGGGATGGATGTGGACGTGGGTGTATCGTAGTAAAAATCTCCACCTCCTAAGGCTTCAAGACTGGATGGAAAACGAGCATCTGCAGCCCTCACCTCGCCGCGAACAGCAGCCACTGGCCCGTGTCCCGCCTCCGCAGTGATGCAACGGCAGTGGTACTCGGGCCCGCCAGCCACAGCGCCGCCCCACAGCTGCTTCTCTCTTCTCTGAAAGGCTCTCCAGGAGTGAGTGAGCCAGTGTGGGACGTGCTCGGGGCGGGCGTTTGAGAACTGCTGGAGTCCAGGGGTGCTGGGAAAGCTCCTCCTTTCCTCTGGATGTTTAAACTTGGATTCTGAGTTTACTTTACAAACAATGGATCTCGTGCTGAAAGTGCTGATGGGTCAGAAGAAAGCGCCCAGCCGGGGTACTTCCAGGCCGAGTCCTTGATGTCCGGACTGAGTGGGGCGTCCCCACCTCCGGGAGGTCTCCTGATGCTGAGGTGACGCTTGCACGACGGGCCTCGGGGCCGCACTGCTCACAGAGACTCAGCTGTCCCTCCCAAGGACGAGGAAGAGCAGCTGTGCCACCAAACAGGCTCAGGGGGACGGGGAGCTTGTGCTCGAACAGGTCGAGGTGATGGCGGGGTCACTCTTGCTGTGACGGACATTTACACAGGTGCCACGTGGCCAGCGCCGCTGTGACCTCCCAGCCAGTGCTTCCTGCGCGCATCCACAGATGGTTCTCAGAAGCTGCCTGGGGAAGAAAGACGTGATGATGAGCTCAGCCTCCTCTCTCCCCCCTCTCTCCTGCAGGCGGAGTTTGCATTCTTTGCTGTGAAGGATGGAAGCACTGTGTCTTGCCCTCCTGACCAACTGAGAAGGGGGACGTGCTGGTCCCCTTCCCCACCCCGGTGCCCACAGGAACCATGTGCACACCTGACTGCAGGGAGAGGCTCTGACAACTGATGGATGCAGGCAGCTTCTATTTCTGCAGAGTGGTGCTGGGTAGGGGCCGTCCTCACAGCACAGAAGCCAGCTTGCTGCCCGACATAGGCAGAGACATTCCGAGCACCAGTTTCTAAGGTGCAGGTTTTCAGAAACTGGGAGTGGATTCACACCAGACGTAGCCACCTTGTGGAAAGCTGTCACCCATCCCAGGTTGGGGGGCAGCCCTCTCTGTGAACGGTGCAGACGCGGCAGCCCCCCCCCCTCAGTGCTTTATTGGGGGTTGGGAACCACAGGCAGTGTCTTCGGGAAGGATGGCCCCCTTGAGCTGCGCTGCTCTGAGGCCACTTTCTCAGAGAGGTGGCTCTTGTGTGCGACTTCCCTTCGTAGATGACGGTACGCCGGACATCTGGCGTCATGGCCGAGACACAAACCTGCAGAGACCCACTTAAAATGCACATCGACTTGGATGAGGCCATGCTGCTTCTCGCATACGTGAGAGCTAAATGTCTACATCTTCAGCTGATTCAAAAGGCACAGCAAAGCCACTGCACTGAAGGGGACACACAGCAGGCTCAGCACTTGTGTCTCGGTCACCGTCGCCGGGAAGGCGCCCTCCGTCCACGTCCCTTTCTTCACTCTTAAGTATTTCCTCTCCATTTTGGTTTCAAACATCCTTTGCCCTCAGTTGATAATTGACAACAAATCTGAGAGGACATGATGGACCCACGTGAAGGATGAGGCTATGTAATGTCTTCCAGATGCAAGCAGCTGTTGGGAGAACCGTGCAGGGCTGGGGGCCCTGGAACCCCATTCCCCACATGACCAGGGCTCTGGGTCCGGCTCTCGTGTCCAAAATCCACCTTCAAACCACGGGATGGGGTTGGAATGAGGCGAATGATCAGGGGTGCCTGTGAAGTTCCACAACCACATGCCCAGCTGTGTCCTAATGTCCTAGTTAAAGGTAACAGTGTGCACTGATTTGTCACAATGCTGTTTCCTCTTGATCACAATTACAGTCCCAGAACTGACAGGTGAGAGTGAGCGCTGACAGGTGGGAAGAATGGACTGGCACAGCATACTGAATGATAACTAAATGCCAATTAGTATCACAACAAATTCAGCCGGATTTAATGTCCAAATTCATTTTTCTTTAATACATGATAAATCACCTTATATTTAAAGTTTGTTTCCGAGCTAGAGGAGGGTGTGAAATGGCCACAAACCCTAGGTACAAGCAGTCTTTGTTTAACGGATTCCCCTTCTGCGATATTATAAAGTTCAACTTCGTTTTGAGTCAGAAAATGCCGATTTTAAAGTGGATACTACTTAAGAGGATACTTTACAGCACTTTTGCATCTTGACAAGTTTTTAAGTCATTTTTCCTAGTTCCCACGTCTGTGAGTGCGTGGGGGAGTCAGCAGACTCATGACCCACACCATTTAAAACTGGAGTGGAGACTTAGCACCTTTGTGGTCCTGATTTGCCACTGCAGTTGGAGACGAGATAAAGTAACAGACTCGCCGAGGCGTTCAAAATCCCTGCGTCCCGGGGCTGTTTGCCCCTGGACCCCTGTAGTTTGCTGTTGGCTTCTCTCCTCCTTGGATGTTTAACCCTCTTAGGGCCCCATTCCCTTGGGTGGCCCCGAACCTCCAGGAACAGAGGAAGGAACTGGCTCTGCTCAAGTCTATGGGCAGGAAGACCAGACCCAGCTTGTTCTGCTCAGGACGCCTGCGCTGCTCAGATAAAAGGCCTGGAGAGACACTGGGAGCTGAGACTTGGGGCCTGGCCTTCCCCGTCCCTGCACCACCACCAGGCCAGCCCAGGACTGAGCATTAGCGCGGAAGCCACTCTCAGGCTGAAATAAGAAGAAATTCTTACAGGCCTCATCAGAAACTTTGCTTCCAGGCAATGGGTTTCTCCAAATATGCCTTTTATTTGATTTTATTTCGAGTAAGTCAAAGTGCTTTGGAGTTCTTGGGCAAAAGGCACTCCGAGCCTCGCGAGGACACGCAGGAGGCTCTGACCTTGGGGGGTGGAGTACAACGGCTCCTTCAAAGGCGCAGGAAAGGAAACCCCGGCAGTAAATTAGCCACAGGCTCAAAGCGCCGGCTCAGCCAGCTACTCACACCGCCCCTGGGTCACGTGTTCCAGCTGCTCTTCTCTCTGCCCTCCATGTAATCCTGGGAAAAATAGAAGCCTTTTTGTGTGCAGGGTATGGGGTGGGGGTGGGGACTGGCCGAGCAAACCCCCCTGCGTGGATGTGAAGCGGACCCGAGTTGCCAGGGAGTTTTTTGAGCCTTTGCGGAAATTCAGGAACTCCTGGAAGGGGCTTATTCTCCATTTACGGCGAGTTTGAGTGGACAATAGGGCTGTGTGGCAAAGGATTACCCAGCCAGTCACAAAAAGCATCGGGACCTTTTAATTCCCAAATCAAAACTGTGCACCCCAGTGACCCCACCGCCCAGGGGGCGTGATGCTGGCATGAAGGAACATTTTTTCGTGATGGCAAATCTCTGCATGTGGAAAGATCGCTGTGAAGCTTCTGATGTTTTACCAACCTTTTCAGAACGCAGGCTGCATGACCCCAGGCCCTCACGATCCTGCAGCAGGGGGTTCACCGGGAGTTGTGGGTGCTGCCCTCCGAGGAGCCCCAGGCCTGTGAAGCCAGGGGAGGAGGTGGGTTGCTCTCAGAGGGACCAAGGATGCCGGGTTGGCCAAGTGGGGCCGGGACCACCCATGCTCCCTAGACATGCTGGTTCCTTGAAGGATGTGTGAGGATTCATTTTATTAACCTGTTCACTCCTGTTCTGTTTGTTCTTTCCACTCGAAGTGCTTACCCGCTGGGGAGGCCAACATGTCAAAGCACAACAGGGGAGATGAGTAAAAGACATTTAATGTGTCCATGAGCTGTGCAGATTCTTGCTGACTGTTGGCCAGGATTTAGTCGATCCTGCGTTCTTGTTGGGGGGGGGGGGGCGGGGGGTAAGAGTGTGGCCTTGCACGTCAGGAAGACATTAAATCTTAGCAACGGTGTTCATTCCACAGAGACAGAGATGGAGACAGACAGAGCCCTTAGGAGCTGACTCTCGCTCTGATGTAGGTGTCCTGGGCCATGAGGATGCGATGATGCACCTCTCCGCATGCTGTGGGCTGGACCCTCACAGTGTTACACGGGCAGCACCGGCCATCCTGGGTCCCAGATCCTACCTCCATCCCCCGCGTGATCTGAATGGTAATGCTTTCTGGACTGAGTCTGATGGAAACTGCTCTTATCCCCAACCTGGGAGCAGTTCGAGGGCCGAGAGGTTGACTCTAAGGCACATTTCTTCCTAAAAATGATCCACTAGATTAGTGGGGAAAGGAAAGAGGAGAGAGAGAAATAGGCCAGCTGAATCCTAATTCAGGATTCTGGTCTCAAGATTTTCATTTCCTGCTCATCTTGAAGGAGACGCAGTCCAAAATTCAGGGACACGTGCCAGCTTCACAGAGGTGCAGAGCACGTCACCAGGAAATGGAATGCGTGTCCTTCAACACATTTGAAACCCCATTAGAAACTTTTTTTAATTGGCTATTGCTTTGAGTGATTTTGGCATTGCACCCGCTTATCCACGTGTGGAGCCGGAGCCGCGCAGGGGACACCGACTCCCTCCCGCGGGCAGGGCGTGGGGGGCCGCCCAGTTTCCTGACCCCACAGATCCTTCCGCTGGCCTCTGACCCACCCTGTCCCGCCCTCAGGAGACAGATGGCCCTCACACTCCTGCTCTGCCAGACGCAATTCCGGCCGCTCTCAGAGCTCCTGATGGCGAGGACTCCTGGGGGGTGAGTCTGTGGGAAGCTGGCCTTCAGTATCAAAATAATGAATACGCTTTAATGTGATTCTAGAAAGTCATTCAACCAGGGAAAGTTGGCTCAGATGCGAGAGGCAGCTCCCAGGGGGCTCTCATTTACATGTGATCTTCCAACTGCGTTTCCTTAGGAACCCAGAGATGCCGGCGGCCCGCCCTGTAACTGAGCTAGAAACTCGTCCCTAGCTAACTTGAGATCCTCTGCACCAGACAAATACTAGTCTTCCCGTGCTTTATAATCTTCCTCCAGGCCATAATCCCAAGCGATCAGATGAAAACGGCATCAAGAACCTGGCTAGTCCATCGCCGTGGACTTAGTTCCCAGTAAGCACACTCAGAGCAGCAGCCTGCACATGTATTTTATTAGTGTACAGGACGTAGGAGATTCCGCAGGTAAGTCACTTGGTCTTCATATGACCCTGCAAGCCTGATGACAGAATAGTCCCAGAATCCTTACTGAGTTTCCTAAGTTTCTGTAGCAACGAGCACCTCTTGTCTGAGTCACACACCTGTGCTGTGCGGCGTGCTATGCTCTGGTACAACGGTTCAAGCTAGGCAGGATCCTGACTACATTTTTCTGGTATACATTTTATTCCTAGTAGGCCCAGCAGTCTTTTGTACGGAGTGCATGGTTTTATTAATGTGCAGAGCAATCAAAGGACAAATCTATGTCCGTTTTGCATGAGAATCTAAAATGCCATCTTCCCAAGTCTTAGTATCACCGAGATCACGGTCCCAGTGGAGCCAGCACCCCTCACTCGGTGCGCACAAGTGCCTGGCCTGCCTGCTTTTATTCTAAAGGTCTCCTTCCTTCCTTTTTTCCTTTAAGCAGAAGCATATCCAAACATCTAAATACTCACCGTAAAAGACAGAAAGTTAGCATTTAGTCATTTTTTCATTCTGGGTTTTACTAAAACGAAATATGTACAAGATGACAAAGTTGCATCCAACTCTGACACCCAAGCAAAAACTTGCTCACCTCCTCTTCAGGGAGCCACCATCACAGATTCGGACAGTGTCCCTCTAGTTTGTGGTTTTCACATTTTAATTACATATATATTCATGAACAATAGATAGTACCGTCCCATGTTTTAAAATTACAGCTACATGGTATCATCTTAGAAAACAACTTCATTTTTTAAACTCTATAGTGTTTTCAAAATCCATTTATTTTCATTTACATAATCAGCATGTAGCTGAATTTTAAAATTCAATCTCTCTTTTAACATGTGAGTTAAAGACGTGTGATTGTGATTACTGGATGTATTTGTACTTATCTCTGCAATAGTATACGTGTTTTCTGTTTACCGTGCTTTTTGTAGACATGTTCTAGCTTCTACTCGTTGTACTTGTTTCAAGCTGCAAGTTCACTGAAAGTGAGTTCCTGTGCGTGTGTGTTTGTTTCATCCTGGAGTAAGCACCCTGGTCAGGTTTTACGACCACCCTGAGACCCTCCTGTGTGACCCTGGGCACGGTCTCCCTTTCTAACTCGTCTTGGTCGTTCAGTTGGCGTAGTTCCACGGCCAGGAGTTTTCCCCCACACGCTGATCATCTTTAATAATAACATCAACCATAGCAGTCATGACAGATGTCATTAGTTGAGAGACTACTACATTTCAGACAGCATTCCTGGAAAATAATAGGCTTTTGGTAAATACCCGGTTCTGAGCCAACTGCAAAATCGACTGGAAGGTCAGAGACAGTGGCCCCCCAGCTGGGCCAGGAACATATGGTGACCGCCGCTGCAAGTGAGACTTCTCATTCCTCCCTTTCCAGTTGAGGCAGGAAGTCAAAGCAAATACACAGTCACACTGAGAGCCCCCGGACGCGTCCTGTGGCCCCCATGAGTTCTGACCGGAGCTGACCGTCAGTCACGCTGTCTTCAGGGTAGGTAAGGTGTTACTGCTCTTTGCTGCTCTCAAGATAGTTTCTTAAAGTTTTCAGAAGTTTGATGTCATGTCTTGGCATTAATTTCTTTGGTTTTTAATTGTTCGGAATTCACTCAGCTCCTTGAATCTTTAGGTTTATGCCTTTTGCCAAAATTGGGGAATTTCAGTCATTACTTCTTTGAAAGCCCTTTCAGCCCCATTCTCTATCTTCTCTTCGTCTGGGACTGCACGATACAAGTGTTCGATTTTTTGTTATGGTACCACAAACCCCTGAGGCTCAGTTCATTTTGTTTTTTCCAAAACAAAAAGTTCCTTCTCCGCGGTTAGAACTGGGTAATTTGTATCGTTCTGTCTTCCAGTTCACTGATTCCCTTCCCTGGCCTCTCTGTTCTTCTGCTGAACCCCTCTGTAGAGTTTTTAATTTCAGTTATTATATATTTAAGACAAAGGTTTCCAGTAGCTTCTTCCTTATTTCTCTGTACTTCCTCTGTGTCTTTGCTGAGACTCTGTGTTTTTTATTTATTTTAAACATGTTCATAATTGCCTGTTGAAGCACTTTTATGATGGCTACTTCAAATCCTTGTTAGATAATTTCACCATCTCGGTCACTTCAGTGTTGGCCTCTGTTAATTTGTTTTCTCATTCAAGTTGAGATTTGTCTGATTCATGGTATGATGAGCGGTTTTCAATTACATCCTGGACATTTTGGATATTATGTTACAAGATTCTGGATCTTATTTAAGTCGTTATAGCGTGTGTGTGTGTGTGTGTGTGTGTGTGTGTGTGTGTAAAACGCTATTGTTGTCATTCACTTTATTTCTATGTACTTAAAGTAAGAAAAATCCTGATTATGGTTATATGTAACATTATTTTTATTACTCCATCCCCCTTCTTTCCTCTGTGTACAACCAAATTCCTCTCTATCCTATTCTTTCCTCCTGAAAGACCTCCTTCAATGTTTCTTGGCAGCGAATTCTTTCAGCTTTTGATGAAAAGTCTTTGTTCTGCCTTCGTGTCTGTGAGATATTTTCACTAGATACAGGATGATGGGTTTATTGATTTTTCTTTCAATATCTTAAAGCTGCCTCTTGATTTTCCCTAGGCTTGATTAATTTCTGGTGAGAAATTGGCTGTCATTTTTTTTCCCCCTTTCTGTAAGTTTTCTTCATTCTCCCACTGCCTTCCAGACCCCTCTTCCATCTCTGGTACTCTGCAGTCTGACCACGATGTACCTAGGTGTGCTCTTCTTTTTATTTACCTGATTTCAGTTTCCCTGAGCTTCTTGAATCTCATTTATTGACCGTCTACTTTAAACGATTTCTCAGCCATTGTCTCTTCCCATCTTCCCCCTGCCCGTCCTCTTCCTGTCTCCACTCCAATTATGTGTCTCACCCTGTTCTGCAGCCCCTGTATGCTTTGCTTTGTTTTTTCTCTTTGTTCTTTGTGTTTCACTTTGTTGAACTTCTATTTACCTACCTGTTTTCACGAATTTTTTATTCTGATGTGTCCAGCTTGCTGATCTCTCATGTCATGTTTTTACTACTGGCATTTCCACCTGACTCTTTTTAAAAATATTTTATTGAAGTATCGTCAGTTTATGATGTTGTGCCAATTTCTGGTGTGCAGCACAATGCTTGAGTCATACATGAACATACATGTATTCGTTTTCATATTCTTTTCCACCATAAGTTACTACAAGATGTTGAACGTAGTGCCCTGCGCTGCACAGTGTAAACTTGTTGTTTATCTGCCTTGACTCTTTCTGGTTTCTACCTCTCTGCCAAAATTCCCCATCTGTTCATGCATATTGTCTGTCTGTTGTGCTAGATTCTTTAATACATTAAACATCTTTATTTACATATTTATTCACTTAAATACTTAACATATTTAACACCTCTTTGAGAGCTCCGATACCCGGGTGACTTCCGGGCCAGGTCCTGCTGCCTGCGTGTTATCACCGCCACAGCTGGAGCTGGTATCGTACGTGCTGGTCGTCATTAGAAAGTAAGAAAGAAGAAAGGAAAGAAAGCAAGCCAGTGTAATCGCTGAAAGGGAAGAGATAAACCTACCACTATTTTCAGACACCATCATAGAAAATTCAACAAAACCCGTCAGAAGCAATGAGAGTCGAGCAAGGTCAAGTTTCAAAAGTCAGTAACATTTTGAGCTAATCAACCAGAAAATATTAGAGAAAATAATATGCCATTCACAATTGTAACAGTATCTGTAAAGCATCAGAAATGAACAAGTCATGAATAACAGCTATTCAGAAAAGGGTTAAAATTTAATTAAATGTTGTCAAATAGAATTTGAGTGAATGGAGAATTAATCATGTTCTTGAACAGAATGACTAATTTTTGAGGATATTAATTCTCTCAACATTGTTCTCTAATTTTAAAACAAGCGCTACCTGATGCCAGATATATATTTTAAGGCACTTGGCAAACCTGTTGTAAAGAGATGGGCCAAGAGCTTGTGACGGTGCCACCCCGCCCCCCACGCACGCCCCATGCCTTCTGTGTGGCCTGAAAAGCCACCCAGTCCTCCCACGTCTTCACACCACATCACTAGTGGAGGTGGACGTGACAGAAGAGGGGTCAGGGTGCTGTGGGCAGGCACTGGTTATCTCTCAGAAGAACTGCCAGTCAATAGCTGGGTGACCTAGAAAACGTGCTTGACCTCTCTGAGCCGCGTCTCAGTGATCCACATGCCCCCCTGCCCTGGCTGCCACCGTGTCCCTGTTTCACCCGTGAAAAGGGATGGGGTGAAGAACCTACAGTCGTCTGACTAATTCCAAACCCAGCTCTCAAACAGTAAACCACGTGACCGCTCCTGATCCTTCTGCGACCACAGTGTCTGTTAAACCCACTTTGCGGAGGTGGTAAGAGGGTCAAGCAAGGCAGCACTATGGACCACAGAGAAGACGCGTCCAGCCTGTCATGGATTCGCACCCACCCTGGGGCTGGATGTGCTCTGCTCTGGAGAGGAGAAGCGAAGGAGAACAGTTTGCTGAGGTTCCACTCCAAGTCGGGGCCCCTCTAAAGGAAAAGAACACGGATTTATGAATCCCAACGTGCTGAGCTCTTCCTTGGGCCTTGGAAAGGGCTTACTCAGGGTGTGCAACTTAGAAGCTGTGTGACCTGGAGTGATCACTTAACCTCTCTGAGACTCCAGTCTCCAGCTGGAAAATGGAGGTAGTCTCAGCCACCCTCAGGAACGCGTTTCCTTGAAGCCAATGTTCAGCTTCACGGGGAACCATGTCGAGATGGTCTCTTTCACTCAAAATGGAAAGGAGGGGAAATCAACGTGAAGAGGGTGATCAAGGGCGGCCTAAGAGGTATGTTGGGTCACAGAAACCCTGAGGACAACTATGAGCACATCAGGAATCTGAGCAACAGCCACCAGCAGGGGTGCGACGTGGGGGGGGGGACAGTGGCTCACCCAGGAAGGTCCCTACTGCCTAGAGAAAAAGCCTTGTGTCAGGGCTTGGGATGACCCGTGCCGGAGGAGGGGGGGAGACAAGATGCCCGTCCCGGGAGAGGAGCCTCTGGGAGCATCTCGCAGAGGAAGTAGGAGGCTTTAGAGCTGCCATCCTCACAAACTTCCCAAAACGTGGCCCCCAAACATCATGTGGTAACAGATGATGCACAGAAATATTATTCACTGGGAAATCCTGGTGACTTGCAGTGAGGGATTCAGCGAGATCACATATCGTCGAGGTCTGCTGTAAAATGCTTGTGGAAAATGACTGAACTTGTCCTTAGGAAAGACCTGCCGGTATCAACTTCCCACTTCAAATGCCTGCTTTTCTGTTTGAATCCAGAGTCTGGTCAGCTTAGCGGGAAACGACTGTGGTTGGATGAAATCGTGAAAGTCTCACGCATGAAGCCGTCTGACAGTGTCACGTTGGCCATTGTGTGCAGCTCGCCGGGTCCCCACGACTGTACCTGGAGGGCCATTTGCAACCTCAGGGTTATGCCGTCACCATCGGCCACAAACCACAACACTTAGTCTTCTGTTATCGTGGTGCTGCAACTATAAAACTTACTGCTCATTTTTAAATCCCCATAGGATGGTCCCAGCGTGAGGGGCTTCTGGTACTTAGGCTATTGGGCAAACGGTCTTCTACTCTGTTTTCTCTTGGAGACTGGGTATCATTCGGTAAAAAAAGGCCCTCGTAGCCAACCTTGGCTCCCTGGTGACTGGTGTGCTCGCTGGATTAACAAGGACCCAACCTTCTGTCTGCTCTTGTGTTTCTTTCAAGGACCAGAGCCCCACCATCGTGGTTACCGGAATTTCCCATCAAACACTGGGCTCCATCTGTGCCCTGTGCTCACCAGACGACTTCACACTTCTGCCTACATCTACGGCCTGTTTCTCTGGAAAGTTCTGTGTCTCTGGACTTGTTATCAGTGATTTCTCTCGCTAAGAATTAAGACCAACGTGGACTCTTTTTTAAAAACTGGTCAATGTGTAAAACAACTGGGCTTAGATATTTGGGATGAAGAAGAGGGCTGTGTGGTTCGTCACAGCTTGGGAGAGGCATTCATTAGTGAGCACGTATTTACATTAGTTTCAGTAAAAACACATTTGTTTGTACAAATACGGAGCAGAGCAGGAGAATGTTTACAGCATCCCCCCCTTGCCAACTCAGAAGGACTCAGCCCACAGACGCACTGATGAACCAGCCCTCCCGCCAGCAGGGACAGTGGCCCGGGCTGCTCACGGCGAGTCTGCTTCTACCAGGAGCCACGGTCGTCGGTTCAACCTGCCCCCCCACGTCGGAGGCACCTCCTCCGGCCCCCCGACAGGTGCTTCTCCGGCTCTCCCTGGACAAGTGCAAAGGCAGGCCCTCTCTGTCCTCAGAGGACACTCACTGCTGTCTAGACGACTCGGTTAGAACACTCTCTTCGCACGGAGCAGAGCCTCAGCCCATACACTCTCTTCCTCTCTGTTCTAACTCTGTCCTCTGGAGCCAAACACAACACAGCTTTTTCCTCCTCCAAACAATAGAGCTTCAAACATTTGAAGGAAACCCTGTCATCTACCCTCTGTGTTTTGTCTCCAGTAAACACTGAGTTCTTGAAGCATTCCTTTTAAGACGTGGTGTCTAGTTCTTCCCTGCCCCTGGGTCTGACCTGGGCCCGAGGCGAGGACACCCCTCCCCATGACTCTCTCTCTTGCTCCCACCTGGTTTTGGACTTCCTCTAACAGAGAGTAAGGACCCAGCCACCAGTCAAAGCCAGACGGTCATTGCTCCTGGACATCCTATTTTTACTGGGAGGTCCTGGAAATGTGTCTGGTCTTCTGGCTGGGACGGACTGCGGGCGGGGCAGGGAAGCGCTTCCTCACGTGGTGCCCGTGGCAGCCCGCGTCACTTCTCATGCAGAGGTGCTGAGGCTGCCCTGGCTGGCATCTCCGGGGGCATGGCTTCTTGGGGAGTGTAGGGAGCAGGCCAGAAGCCCCATCTCCCCAGAGGGACGGAGGGAAGTTCACAAAAGGCTTCTCGTGACTTTGACACACCCATGTCCCTTCCAAAACCCCTGCCCTCAGGACCCGCCCATCCTCTGAGGGAAAGACACCTGACCTGTCCCTCCTGGGTTCCACAGCCCAAGTGACCCTGCTCATACCCACTTTCTCAGAACCTTCACAGAAGAAAAGAGTGATCTCTGGGTTTTGAAGCTGATTCCCGAATCTGATGTCCACACACAAACTATCTGTTGGGAACGTTGCGTGCCCGGGGACATGCTCTCACTCAGCAGGCCTGTGTGTGTTCCCTCCCACAATCTCCATGCCAACCTCTCCCTTGCTGTTTCAGGGGGGCCCAAATGATGTCCAGACCCAAGAGCAGAAGGGATTACACTCAGAGATCATTCTGAAGTTTAATGTCCTGGAACATGTTTCTTTCAAATCTGTTATTTTAAGCACACACTGTGATTTAATGACTCTTTTGGGGAGTTCAGTTTGTGGTTGGGGCCCGAGCGCTGAGGAATGCGTTTAATTTTTTTTCATCCTATAACCAGTATTTCATCTCAGACTAAATAGATGCACATTTTAGAAATCCCACAGAATCACTGAGAGAAGAGCTGATGTTTATATAAAGGCTTGCGTGTTTGAACGAACTTAACTGAAGGAAACAATCAGAGCTGGTTCCCAGAGTCTGTGGAACTTCCTTAATTCCCCTCAGTCCAGTCCCCCTCGTCCGGGTCCTTACAGGACTGGTGCACGCGGGCGGTACTGTAACTTCCCTTGGCTGTTGCCACAATAAAGGCCAGATCTTGTGCACCCAGCACCCAGCACAGAGTCAGGTCCCTCGCTGCACAGGGGGTGAACGCTGGCTGCGTTTATACACAGGGGTGGAATTTTCATCCCCTCTGAAGCAGTGAAGGGAACCGGCTGCATAAGGAGAGAGCAAGAGGGCTGTGCAGTGGGACCTGTGACAACCAGAAACCTTGTCTTCCCCAGAAGACAGGGAAGGAACCTGGCCAGATGCCTTACAGTCTCAACCGCCGCGAGGCTGTGGCGTCACGTGGCCCAGACAGGAGAGCATTGTCTGGGAGCTTGTTTTCCGTTGGCTCTTCTCATGGGACTGTGTTTCCAGAGAACAAGTCCACGCTTGACTCATCTTGGGACCCAGAGCGCAGAACATGGCAGAAAGTGCACTGAATGTTAATGCGTGGAAGAGCCAATGACTGAATGCTCTGGGTGGGACAGGAAACATAAGAACCATTCCAGGGGACCTCTCGGCCACACGAGTGAAACGCCACTTCATAACATGCACGTGCTCTCCCAGTGGTTCACAAAGGACTCCCAGAACCAGTAACTGCTACTCCCACCACCAGACATGAATATGTAAAAAGTGGTGATATTCCCCAAAGAGGCAGAACTCGTCTGGAAAGGGGGTCATGACAGATGAACAAACTGGAGCTTCGACACCGGTTCCCCAAGCAGAATCCAGACCTACAAAGAGATCGGTTTTAAAAGAATCGGTGAATTAAACGCCTGGAGCATTTTCTAAGTTCGGTGAATCCTAATGACAATCGGAGAACAAATGTATTTTCTGGCAGAATTCTGACGCGAGCGGAGGTGGGGAGAGAGGCCAGGGAGCCCAAGGCATCTGAAGGCGGCGAGGGGAGCTGTCAGGGTTTCCAAGGGATTTTTAACAGTCATGTGGTCAGAGTTCCCCAAGGAAACAGCTTCCATTTCCACGTCCACTGCCAGCCAGCCGCGTGAGGACCACCTAGGTGGCATGCCCCCCCAAAACACAGGCAGGCAGGTCCTCTTCCCCCCATTACCCTGACACCGCAGCTGCTCGCTGCCTGAGATCACGCCACTGGGGTGTCCTGCCTCTCCCTCAAACTTATTCCCAGTTAAAGCAGTTTTCAAACTTGGGTTACTCCTTTCAAACCCACTCGTGCTTACAAATGGGCTTAGGAACCTGCGCTGAAATCAGGTCTTGGTTGGGGGAAGCAAAGGGAGCCCCCTGACATGGCCTTCACAGCTTCCCCCGTGAGGAAGGAGAGCCGGGTGTTTCCAGCCCCGGACTCTGAGTTTCACCCTGAGTCCTGTCCTGGCCAATGAGGCAGATGAAAGTCCTGAAGGCCTCGGGCGATGGGCTCCCTCACCCTGCCCTTGGCATCGGCGTGGGAACACGCGCGCGCTGGCAGGGAGGCTGAGAGACACTTGGATCCCAGCTGCAGCTGTAGCACCAGTGGCCCAGCCAGGCTGCCCAGGGCCGCCCACAGCCAGACCAGGAATGTGAGGGAACCACCCTGATCCCTCAAGCGCCTCGGGCTCCCGAGCTACATCAGTGTGGGTGTGCCACCCCTGTCGGGGCTGGTTGTTGTGCGGTGTCACTGTGGCTGTGGATAGCTGATACACCAGAGGGAAAAGGGCCCAGGACAGAGGAGGCTGAGAGACAGCAGGCTGAGCTTGCCTCCCTCACGATGAAGGATGACGCGCAGCCTCCACCTGTCAGCCTCCGGGAGCCAGCAGAGCACAGATGCGGTCAAGATGCCACCGCGGCCTGCTCTTTGCACAACCGTGGGTGTGTGACACTTGCGTCCTTGGGGAGGGCAGGAGAGAGGAGGAGGGGCAGAGGCTTGTCTGTGGCTATTGTGCCTCTGCTACAGTGTGACAAGTTACGTGTGACCTCATCCAGTCCTCCCACGGTCCTGTGAGCTGGGAATCACTGTCTCCCACCTACAGACGAGAAGGCTGAGGCCCAGGGAGACTGAGTGCCGTGACCTGCACGCCAGGGCCCGGCAGACGTTGTCTGTTGAGGAGCAGACGTGACCGTCTCAGCCTCTGTCACAGGTCAGCTCTGCCCTAGCAGTGTGAGGGCACCGCAGACGACACACCATAAACATGGCATCTCACACAATTCTCACATGTTGCAAATTAGTATTCTTTTGGTTTTCTTCAACCATTTAAAAAGGTAAAAACCATCCTCCGCTCACAGGCTGCCCCAGAACAGGCAGCAACCAGAGCATGCTGGCCCCTGATTTGAACGGCAGAGCTTAGACTCAAACCTATACAATTTTGCAAATGGCTGGGAGGTCAAAACCTTCTCCAGAGTTTGGATGTTTCTGAGATCCCACGACCTCCCTTACAGCCTCCTCATACTCTGCTGGAAAACAGATAAACATCAAGACAGCGTCCAGCCCACTCTGCAGAGGGCTTCCGACCCAGCAGGCTGACACCTGCCGCTTCACTGCAGCTCTCTTGACGTCGGCGAGGCTGACCCTGTGTGCGTGCATGTGTGTGCACATGTGTGTGCATATGTGCATGTGTGCCCACAGGTGCCCATGTGTGCCTGTGCTGAGGCTAGACTTCATGAAGTCCTGGCCATTATGATAGGCAATGCACAAGATGCAGGTACACGGTGCTGTCACCTGCACGCCGCAGACAAGGGACAAGGCTGAGAGGGGTTGAGTAACCTACTCGCACCCACTCCCTTAAGGGAAGACAAAATGCAAACGCTGGCTGGCCAGGTCCAGAGCCAGTGCCTCAACCCCCTCATGCTCCTCGCTCTCCTGGGAAGAGGCCATTCAGCTGCCTTGGCCGCCCTCACTGCCACCAGCTCCCTCTGAGTCACCCTCTGCCTTAGGCTCTCCTGCCAGAACAAAACAGGACAATAAATAGGACAAGCTAATGAGGACCAGCAGGGACTATTTAAAATTGTAAGTGGGAAGTGAACTGTTAGAAGGCAGTTCTTCCCGAAGGCCTTTGTGTTTACGAAGTTCTGACATTGGCCAGTCTGATGTCCTTCCACGATAACTTGACGGCCATGAAAGAAGCTAATCCAAGGCAGTCACAGCCCTGTAGCCTGAGGTTCACCCACAAGACCAGCCCGGTGCCCTTCTGACTCTGGAATGTTCCGCAGCCTTCTCTCAGAGCAGACGCCCTGGCTTCTCCCGCCTGGCTTGTCTGAAGGGTCCCCTCTGGGCCACCCCTGCCCTGCCCTGCCCATCCCCGTGCACGCTCCGGGTGGTGGGCCCTCGGCCCCTGTCTCCCATTAACAAGGCGTAAAGCACTGCTGAAGAGCTGACTTTCTGCTCTTCTCTCCCATGGGTGATACGTCTGAATCAGCCTCTGCCCATGTGACAAAGGCGGCTCAGAAGCCCTGGCCTCTACCCCCGTGCCTCTGCTCATCAGCCTTGAATTTGGATGTTTCCAGGTCATGCCTTTCTCCTCTTTGTCTTTCCAAACTCTCTGATGAGTCATAAAACAGACGTGCCTTTATCTCAGCTACTGACGCAGTAATGAAATGTCCATGTATCTTTTCTCTGCAGGTTCCGACCGCCACATGGTTTGCCCGAGCTACCCACCGTCTCTGATTCAGCACTAGCCTTGCAGACAGTGGACACCGCAGGTACGCAGAACAGCCGTGGTCCACTGAGTGGACCTGATGGGACATTCTCAGCATCTTAGTCAAGGTGTCCAGATTGGGCAGGTGAGATGGGGCCAGATCCCAGAAGATCTTACCCTCAGAAACCACCTTAAAGTCACGGAGGATTGGCAGAGGCTTAACACTCTGGGTTAATGTGAACTTGTTAGCATCTCAGAAAATTACTCGGGCAGCAGAATGGATGATGGTTTGAGGGGAAAGAGAAAGTCTTGAAGATCAGTTGGACAGTTACTTAAATAATCCAACACAGGAAAGATGACTGTTTAAACCAAGACAGCAGGGCCAGAGAAGGGGAAGTAGGTACTTAGGGGAAAACGACTGATGGGACTGGCAGGTCAACTGGATGCAGAGAAAAACTCTCCTGTTTCTGGAGAAGGCAATGGGGAAAGCCAGTTTGTGAAGGAGGAGGATGTGTTCTGTTTTGGACATGTCCAGTTTGAAGAGCTTCGGAGACATCCAAGAAGGGGCGTCGGCAGGCACTGGGTCTGCGGGTCAGGCCAGGGAGAGCAGCCAGTGTTCAGGTGGTAACAGAAGCCACAGGCCTGGATGGAATCGCCCAGGGAGGCTGGAGGCGTGAGAAGACAGGCTGCAGACGAAGCCACGATGACAAATGCCAACACCGACGATGCGGACCCGGGAAGGGGAGAGCCTGGGATGTGGGCCGAGGAGTGGGGAGCAGGAAAATAAAGGACTCCAGGCAGGAGACCGTCCATGGGAGTCAAGGGAAGCCAGAGGTCAGCGCAGGGATGGCCAGGGCTGTCAAATATCAAGGAAGATGCTACAAAGTCAGGATGAAAAAACACCTGTTGCAATTTGCCGTCTAGAAGGTAACTACACTGTGGGGACAGACGTTTCACTGGAGAATCAATTACCTCTGGGCTCTTGTTCATGAGTCTCAGCTGATTCCTAGGCCCCCATCTTTGACTTTGAAAGACCTCTAAGATTAGAGTTCTATGTATTTCTCTGTCACAGAAATATGTCGTTTAAAAAATTCCTAATAATGATCTTCCTTTCCTAGCCAAGTTATGCTCCTGTCTAATATTACTGAGAATTCTTTTCTTTTTCACTTTCTGCCAAATTGGAAGGTGGTTAAAACTGGTGCAGCACACGTGTCAGTCACGTCTAGGAACTAAATTCAGCTCTAAATGACTACTGGTGTCTGCCGAAATCCTGGTGTCAGTCCTGATTTTCCACTCAGAGGAATGGCAGTGACTTCCTCTTTAACTGTGTGGTCCAGTGCCCATCCCCTCAGCGGTCCAATGGCTCTCCCACAGCTGAATGAAATGGACCCAGGTCCTAGAATTTGGGGGTGGGGAGGCAGGACATAGGAAGCAGTGATTTCATTTGTTTCTACAAGTTACAGAAAACGTGTCAGCTCCTTTGTTGGGGTCTTGTGAGAAGAGGTGGGGACCTACTCACAGACACAGAGAACAAACTTATGGTTACTGGGGGAAAATGGGATGGGAAGGGATAAATTGGGAGTTCAAGATTTGCAGATACAAACTACAATATATAAAGTAGATAAACAACAAGTTTCCACTTAGCACAGGGAACTATATTCAACACCTTGTAGTAACCTATCACGGAAAAGAACGTGACAAGGTACATATGTATGTACACATATGACTGAAACATGATGCTGTACACCGGAAATTGACACAGCATTGTAAACTGACTACACTTCAATAAAAAAAAAAAAAAAAAAAAAGAGGCGGGGAGCCAGCTGAGACACGTGAAGCCATTTCTGTTCAATTGCCCTTGACAAGTGAAGTGAACAAAATCCCTGAGATGTCTGCAGGCAGAGGAGTCTTAGCAGCTCAAGATGTAAAGCCTCGTGCTGGTCCTTTTCTAAGCTCAGCTCAGAATGTTCTCTGGAGACAGACCGGGAAGTACTAGCTAACAGGCTGAGCCGAACAGGCACAGCCCCCAGATAAAGACCGTTAGTAAGCATTCCAGGCACAGTGGAGACCCGAGTTCCGTAAACTGGAATAAATAACGTGTTTGATGCTGTTTCTATTGTGAATTCTTCACCAGCTATTAGAATCTTTACTGCTGCCTAAATTACTTCTCAAATAAATTCACTTCATGTTGTTCCAAAGAGAAAGAAAAGTTATGTATTCCAAACTCCTTTCAAGTGCATTTGTTTATTTCTGAGGGAAGTTGAGGAGACGTGTTTTTATGACACACTCATACAGGCTGCAATTACTTTAAATCCATAAATGGGATTTTAAGTCATAAATGTTTGAGGACAAATTGGTAACTGGAGTTAAAACCTCATGACTTGCCTTAAAAAATTTTTTTTTAAGCTCTGGAAAAGGTGGTTTTAAAAATTGGTTGCATAACTTAACTTTCATTCTTAGAAACTGAGAGCCCAAAATTTTTAAAAAGTACAAAGTTGCCCAGGTCTCAGCTTCTCGAGTCTCAAGACCTCCGGCCCCCACCCGGGGCTGAGCCCACGCCGCGCACAGACCCTGCGGACTCACCCCGAGCCTGAACCAGAAACACTGAACTTTTAACTGATCGTCTGGTTTATTTTATCCACAGTCAATTTTCATTTGTTAGGAGAGGAATAATTCCTTTTTATCTGTCTTTTCTTGACTAATTCAATTAAATCAGCCCTCAAATACACCACGGGATCAGTGTGGGCATATAGCTTTTATTCTTGAATGACATAGATTTAATCTTCTAATTTCTAAATAAAAAGTCTCTTCTTTTTTTTATGAAAGCTCGCCCTTGATTCCTGATCATTTAAAGAAAAATTCAAATATCATAAACCACAGTCATTCACACAGAGCTTAAAGGACTGTAACGGCCATTCCCAAAGAGAAAGCTTTGCTGTAAATGATTTCATGGCGGACTGATCAAAACCATTTTAAAAGATGAAATGATATAAACACAGTGAAACAGTGGACAGGAAGGTCTTTCAGACACTAAGAATATTCTACCAACAGAAGCTGATTAGTTATTAAAGAGCTGGAGTCTTCTGTGGGTACAGGAGGGGCCGAAGTCAGACTGGGCCTCAGACTCTGAGTAGTTTCAACAGGACTAATTCCCATACAAAGTCCTTCTAGAAATCCAAGCAGCCCCAGAAGGGCGTCTGAAACCACCCCAGGCTCTTTTCCTGATGCCTGGAGTGGAAACGGAACCCCAGTGGGCCTCTTGCCCGCTGTCAGTAATTTCAGGCTCTCAAGTCAGCACTGCCTGTCTTTCTTCTCGAAAGAGAATAATCCTGGTTACCCGCTAAGCCCTTACGAGTTCCTGGTTCAGTCAGCTCTCCCTACTCTATGTCCTCACTCTAAGGACAGAAAATGGGTTGGGCCACTCTTCAACCTTCCAGATGGCCCCCCCAACCCCCACCCCTCAGGCCACGAAGCAGCTTCCCCGGGTCTCAGCTGGCAGCAGTGCGCTGGGCGGTCCACCCCACATCTCACTGAAGTTCCGCGGGCGTTAGGACCTCCTCCAGCTGGTCCTGTCACCCTCCCCATCACCCTCTCTCAGAGCGCGGCTCCAGTGGCAGGAGGGCTGTGTCCCGAGGCCTGGACTCACCCGGACTTTTCCTCAGGGAGCAGCAGACGCCCACGTGGACACAGCTCCAGGGCTTCCTGAGTGGGCACTGCTGTCCCTGGGCATCCAACAGAGCCAAACACCTGCACCTGAACATGCTTGTTGGGAGCAGCACCACCCCTCTCCCGGTCAGTCAGTCTTCTCTCCCCCTCCCCTCCCTTCCCCTCCCCCCTTCTGCCATCCTCTCCTCTTTTTTGTATTAGGACACTGGCTGCAGCAAATCCACAAAGCTGATGTGAAACTGTTATTAGTATTACTACTCAGTTGTTTTGGACAAACGCAGTCATGGGTCCCAGCCCGAACCTCGCCAGTGTGTCAGTGTCCTCGGGTGTCACCAGGAGACCACACAGTGATCGCACAGATGGAAATTCACAGGCAGAACCACCCCAAGTCACGGGCAGGGGCTCTGAGTTCCAAGCAGATCTCTGCCATCTCCGGGCTACTGGCCTGGCCTCTGCAGCCTGGGTCCCTGGAAGGACTTTTCAGGAAACGTGAGACTCCTTCCACAGGAGGCACTGGAAATCCAACCATTTTTTAAGTTGCAAAAGAGATTCTCTTTTGTAGACCATCTGTTACTTAGTAATGTGCAAATTACCAATAAATAATTCCAGATTCTTTTTTGCAAGCCCAGCTATAAACAAATGCTCCACAGGCCGAAATGGAAGTCATTTTCCCTTTGAGAGCTCGTTAACTTCTGCATGATTGGAAGAGATCTGGGGAGAAGCTTCCTAGCAGATGCCTGGAGAACTATGTCTGTACACAAACACCACCACGAAGCCAGACCCGGAGAAGTCTCTGGAACCATCCTCTCCTCCTGGGGCACAGTTTGCTCCAGACCCTCACCGTGTGGTGCATATTTGTGCCTGGGAAACCCCTGAGGTTGGTTCCCTTGGACAGGTCTTACTTGTTCCTTCAGACATTGAAAACACTGGCAAACGCAGGACTCCTCTCCTGTGAAACAACAGGACATCACACACAAAAACTGCATTTGACTTACTTGTTCCCAAGACGTTTGGGAAACCACATTTCCTAAGCGCTTCCCTAAGCAAGGCTCTGACATTTCGTAGGACGCTCTGATCGTGTTCCTACTAAAACGGTTCTCCGGGGAGGATTTATGGCAAATAGGAGAGAAATAATGAGGAGGGAAGTCTTAGCTGAGTAGATTGCAGTGCTCACCAAAGTTAACTGTTTAGTTCTCCTGCTGCAAAATCAAACTCCCAGGGTCAGCATTCAGGCAGCGTGAGGATGTGGGTCAAGGTCTCCGGACTCTCCCTGTTGGAGCACCAACTCTCTTATACTCTCAAGGTCAAAAAAGGCTAAATACAAAATATTTAGTGTACTTTCTTTTCAGTAAGGACTCCTTTTTTTACTGAAAAGGAGGTTCATTCTAGACAGCCGAGGTAAATAGGAACTCATTGAAAGTTAGAATTTTGTCTGCATTACAACTAGAAGTTTGGCCAGATGAGCACTCCGAGAGCCTACAGATAACACTTACAAAATCTGCACAAAATGCTGCCAAAAAAAAAAAAAAAAGGGTCACAGCTAGAAGCTACTGGAGAGCTACCAAAAGTAGGCGGAAACTGAAGGAATGTTTAAAGATGAGAACTGAACGGAGCCAATGTATTTGTTTTCTGTTGTTGCATAATCAATCACGATGATTTATTACCTCCTAGTTTCTGTAGGTGAGGTGTCTGGAGACATGATAGCTGGGTCCCCTGCTCAAGGTCTCACCAGCCTGCAATCAAGGTGACAGCCAGGGCGGTGACCTTGTCTGGGTCCCAGGGTCCTCTTCCAGCTCACAGGTTGTTGGCAGAAGTCAGCTGCTTAGGACTATAGGACTGAACGCCCAGACCTAGGGGCTGCCCAGGGGGTCCTGTCATGTGGCCCTCCCTACAACATGCAGGTTGCTTCTTCAAGGCCAACAGAACAGCACCTGCTACTTATCTCTCTGGCTTCTTTTGAGGGCTCACCTGATTAGGTCAGGCCCAATCAGGATAATCCCCTCCTTTGGTTAATTCAGTGTCAACTGGTTAGTAACCTTAATTTCCTCTGGAAAAATCCCTTCATCTTTCCCACATAATTGGCCTAATCACGAGAGTGAAATCTCATTATGTTCACAGCTCTCTCCCACACTCAATGGGAGGAGATTATCTTATCCAGGGCATGTGCAGTGGGTGGTGGGGAGGAATCTTGGGGCCCATCTTAGAGTTCTGCCTCCCAGAAAAGCCTGTAAGGGTGGAGAGCCACAGGTGATAAAGGAAAAGGTGTCACAAGAATTTTGGCCAGAAATCCAGAAAGATTCTTGTGCCAATACAAGGTGTCTAGTATGAATCTGAACCAAGAAGCTGTGGTCTCAACTGCGTAGGTGCTGGTGACGTTCTTCCAAACCACTTGGTGATTATCTATGATACTTTTTTGAATCTTCCTAAAAGGAACATCCCTAGGGAACACATAAAACATGACTATGGCCACTTTGGGTATATGATGGGAACACCAACAAAATGCTTTAAAAATTAGATTTCATTTAGAAATGACATGGTGTGCATAGGAAGAGTTAAGAAAACAACAGAGTATCATCAAATGAAAAGCTCTTTATGGTCTGTGGATAAAATGAATTTAATTCTAAATTGTGATATTCACAGTTACAATCAGCATGAACCGTTTCCTATGGTCTCACTTTCCAAAGTATTAAAACTGTTCATTTGGGGAGAAATATGTTCTTAAAAATCGAAAGAAATTTCGTGTGATAAAAGTATTTAGGGGAAATATTCTGATATCTGTAGTTTATGATGCATCAAAAATAAGATGAATTGGTGCATGTATAAGGGGCTGAGAAGATGGACAAAATGAGATAATGTAGTGACAGTGAAAGTTTCCAGGTCAAGAAAGGTGGGCGGTATATCAGTGTCTATTGAAAAGTCTTTCAACTTGCTATCTCTGAAGCTATTAACGACAAAATGTTGGGGCAAAAAAGAAACTGTATGTGAAATCTGCAATGGCTGGCATTCCAATAGCCTGTAAGAGAATTTTTTTAATGAAAATGTTCACGTGACTCAAAAGAAAAAGATTCACACACAAAGAATGCCAAAGACAATTTCCATAAGACTATACTCTGGCCATTAAAGATCAAGCTACAATATAATCTTAAGTAAGGAAATTTAAAGAAATTGAGCAGTATAATTGCTATTTTCAACTGTCTTCACAATAACTCAAAATTTTAAAATTTGGAAGAAGAAAAACCGAAATACTATGTGGACACAGGTGGTGAAAATCATAATATAAGTGATAGTAATTTATATAGTAAAATTAAAATATTTCACAAGATGGTTTATGATAAAGACAGTTTATCACAAATATCCCGTTATGATGTACGCATCATGATATGTCACATTGTTGATGCATCTGAATCTATGAATTTCTTTAACATTTTTATGGACATTCCAGTTACTATTCTCTTGGCAGAATAGTTTCTCCAAATTGAAATTAAAGTCAGTGTAATAACTACAATGACTCAAGAAAGTTTGCTTCATTAGGCATTAATGACTGAACACAAATTACATAAAACCTGCAACTTCAACAACATACCCAGTGACTCCATTGGAAGGAAGGCAAGAAAATAAATTTCAGGAAATAAATGTATTTATTTATTACATATAATAAATGATTTATTAATTACACGAGTCTTTACTGCTCTACCCTCCCAAACAGCACCAGCCCATCAGCAGGTCACTCAGACATTTGCAGCAATAATTAAATTCGGTTATCTTTGATGTCGTGCCAACCTTCACTTTCTGCATAGTTTTCCACTGAGATAATACGACTTGAAAAATACGACTTGCCAAAAGCAGATTCTAGAAGAAGTAGAAAACCAGACTAGTACTATTTTTAGTAAAGAACTTGAATTTGTAATTAAACACATTCCCCCAAATCTCCAGGCCCAGGAGGACTTACTGGAAGATTCTTCTCACCAATCTTACAGAAACTTTTCCAGAAAATATAAAGAAGGGCCTACTTCCTGGCTCATTTTATGAACCCAGAATCACTAATAACAAAACCTGACAAGGACACTGGTAAGAAAGAAAATTTTAGGCATGCCATCCTTAAAAATAAAAAATGCCAAAGACCTAAATAAAGTGTTAGCGACACTTTTAATTGTCTATGTTTCATGGTAGATGGAATACTTTGAAATCTATGGTGAATATTAGCAAGGGTATAAAAATGATAATCCATCAGAAGCACGTTGGGTTTGTTCTGGGGCGCAGAGAGAGTTTAACGTTTGAAAATGAAACAATGTAATTCACTACATCAATAGGATAACAGAGGAAAAAATGACCATATCAACAGGTGTATAAAATACATTTAATAAAGCTCATTACCAGTTCATGGGAAAAAAATAACTCTCTGCAAAGCAGCCGTGGAAAAGTACTGAACACTGTCAGTGCTTCACCCACGAGCTGGCTGTGACTTCCTCTGCCCAGGGACGAGAGTAAGTCAGAAGTGCTGGAGGGCTGATGTTTCCAAGACAGCCCTCGCCCCGGGGGTGCGGAGAGGGAGGACGAATACCGGCGGCCTGGTGAACTGAACGTGTGGCCACCTCATCGGACCAGGCCGTCAGGCCCTTGTGCTTATCCAAGAGACTTAAATGTGAAGAACCTGTGGCCTCGTCACTCAGCTGCGAACTTGGAGAAATGTGCTGGGCAATGATGTCCCGAGGGTTGGACACTCGCCGAGGTAATCAGGGCTGGAAGCAGGAAAGCATCTCACGTACCACAGAGAAGGAGGCTGGGAGGCGGCCTGGGGCAGGGCGCGGAGCTCCCCAGCAGAGGCGAAGGGAGGCGGGCAGGTAACCAGCGCTCCCAGCACCACCTCTCGCTGGAGCAGCGGCTGAGTCCTTTCCCCCGTCTCGAGCTCTCGGGAGGAAGAACCCGGGGAGATCCTTGTTTATCTTATGAAGGACGCTGAAAGCTGGGCAGAGGTATGAATGAAGGAGACAGGGCGAGGGCCTCCCACGGACACCGGGCTGGATGAGGGGCGCAGAGCGGGGCGAGGGGGTCGGGAGGACACACCGAGGGTGAGCGGCTGCTCCAAAGCCCCGCGCTGCCCACCGGGGCGCCGACACCCGCTGGCTCGCTGCCGGGTTTGGATCTGCTCCAATTTGCTCTGACGGGGAGGGGCGTGGTAGGGAGGTTTGGCATAAATAAGTCATTACTATTAACAAACACTTGGTAAATGCCAACCATATGCCTAATGCTGAGGTAAAGCTTTCCTTTGCTTCTTTTTTGGTTTGTTTGAGGTTAAGTTACCAAGTGCAGAAGGCCCTCAGCTCCTCGGGACCCAGAAGAGGCCTTCTCGCTGTCCTCCCGGCCCTCCCTACACTTATGTCTCTGAAGCCCTGGGAGCATTTTCTGAGAGTTTCTTCTAAGAGAACATTCCAGAATATCATTAAATGGTGACTTTAAACTCTTCACCCCTTTCATTATTGAAGGAATGCACTTCAAAGAGAAATGTAAGTGTCTTCTGACACAGCCTCCGACCAACCTGCTCTGAGTGGTGACTCACTGCGCAGCAGCTGGGCTGTAATGCCCTGCGGCCTTGAGTGGAGCCACTTCTAAATGACAGATCTTGAATTACATGGATGAACCTTTAAAAATATATAGTAGAACGAGCTGTGTTTATTTTTAGTGGATTTCTCCCCATAATGTCTATCTGCATGTTTCCCTGTCTGTGCACTTGGTCTCATGCAGGAAGCAAGGAAAAGTGTGGCCTCTTCAAGGAGAACTTGCAAAAAAATGTCTGAAAAAGGTCCCTTCCTTCATTTCCCAGCCGTGACTTCTGTTTGGGAGAATGGGCACCCAAATGTCTTTGCTTTTTAAGCAATAAATGGCTCTTTTAAACGACAGCGATCCCCATTAAGGAAAATTGGCTCAGGATGGAAACGAGCATCAAAGGAGCCCAGCCACCCGAGAAAGAGAAACAGGGGAAGAGGCTCCAGCATCTCCACAATGCTGTTCACCTCAGGGTCTCTGAGCGCCGTCTAAACAGACGACAGCATACAAAAGAGAGACCGGGGAAGGCAGAAACTGAAGAAAAGTTCACATGCTTCTTGGAGAGTTCTGGGAATTCTGGACACAGGACATCCCCATTTCTCTTACTGCCTGTGACGTCAGGCCAGTCTCTAACCACAGGCTGTATCAGTTGCCCCTTGTTGACATAATTGGAGAAGTCACGCTCAGATTCCTTCCTGGGCCAGCCATCAAGGGGCTTGAAAGTTTGCAGTGAAGAATCATTTCTTTCTTCCTTCATTTGTTGAGCAAATCCTTGCTTGGTGCTTGTACTATGTGCCAGGGCAGAACGGCCCGGCCTTGGTGCGAGTGGCCAGTGCTTCTTACCCTGCAAGATCATGTCCAAGATCACTAACGGATCATCCTGCTGTTTCCTGAAGAACCAAGGCGCCAGCAGCCCTCTCAGTTAACACCACCATGTTTATGTCACTGCCCCACTCGGAATTCTGCAAAGGCTTCCCTCTTTGTGGCATGAAGACCATCTCTAGTATGGCGCCCAGGCCTCTGGGACCGGGCCTGGCCTCGCCTCCGGTCTCCCTCACGCCAGCTGCACCTTGCTCTCTGCCCTCCAGCTGCGTGACCTTTCTTTCAGCTCCTGCAAAGTTCCAGACCCTTCTGACTTAAGGATCTCTGAAGTGGCTGTCCCTCTGACTGGAACAGGCCCTGCTTGTCTCATGCGCCCTTTCCCTAGCTGACGCCTCCTCTCAGCTCAGAGGCTCTTTTTCAGGAGCCTCCCCTTGGTCAGTCCTGTGCCGGGTCGACCCCTTCTCCTCCCCTTCCTGGAGGTGGTCCTCCTCCTCCCGCACTGAGTACGGTGGACACTTACAGACACATCTGTGCCGTCAGTGTCTCCCCTACAGGTGCACGTCCGGTCACCTCGTCACAGTATCCTGGGACAGACCTGGATGCCTGGTGCTTAGTTGATTACACAAGTATGAACAGACATGAGATAAAGTCTGTTCTTCAGAGTTTTCCAGGCAGAACATTAGGGATAAAAAGTGAAATACAGGAGGAAAGAGTGAGGCCTCTGGTGTCAGAAGGGGAAGGAGACAGTGCCCACTCGGAACTCAACCCCTGCGACCCCATCAGGCGCTTGGAAGCTGTGTTGCATAGAGCGAGCCCTGTGTGCCTGAGATGAGGGGGATCCGTCTGTGTGACCACAGCACTGTCACTGAGAAACTTGCTTGTCTTACAGACAAGCAAATCAAGAGATAAGAGGCCACGCGGCTTTCCCTTATGCTTTTCCCATAAGGGAAAGCAGCAGAGAAGTCCGGTCGTGTCCGTCCGGGATAAGGTCGTGGTTGCCAGTGTCCCCGTACAGCCAACATCTCCAGCCCCAGTTTCCTCATTTTGCAGAGAGACGATAGTCTTGTCAGTGGCTGCACCGTGGGGCCCGCGTCTTGTCCTCCTCTCTTCCTGTGGGGTCCCCGCACCCACTTCCACTGTCAGCCCACCCTAGTGCTCAGCTCTCTGCTGGGGCGAACGCTTCCCAGGGTTTGGTGGGTGAGATTTGACATGTGTCAAATTCACAGATTTCCTGTCATTTTCAGTTAGTCTTTACTGCACCACCAAGCACCCTGAATGAAACACTGTGGCTTAAAACAATAGCTATTCAGTATTTCTCACAGTTCTTTGGGTTGGTGGATGTCCCCTGGTTTCCCTCTGCTCTGCACTGAGAGAGCAGACAAGGTGGTTGGTCACGGGTGACACACTGACGCCTGGTCGTCAGAACTGGCTGTGGGCTCTCATCCCCCAGAGCTCGGCCAGCGTCCCCACCTGGCCCTCCTGGGGCATCCTAAGAGGGGGAACAGAGGTACTGGCCTTCCTGAAGCCCCCAAGTCTCATAACATCAACTCCACCACCTTCTGCCAGACACAAAGCAGCCCAAATTCTAGGGAAATAAAATACATGCCCCCTCTTGAAGGGGGCAGGCCAAAGGCTCACTGCAAAGGAGCACGGAGAAATTGTTGTGAACATCCACCACAGCATACGATGGAATATGACAGTGACCACAGATAATTTCCACAAGGTCCTTGCCATCAAGATAAGAACAGCCTTATGAGAAACAGGGCACAGTGATACGTACCATCATCACAGCAAAGTTTAGAAGCAAACAAACATGCACAGACTGCCGTGCAAAAGAATGAAAGCACACATACAAGACAGGAAGAGGCTGGAGGACTTGCGGGCCCAGCAGCGGGTGTGGAGGGCGGGGCGGCTGCCCAAGGGAGGCTCACAGGCTGGGAGCCGAGACCCCTGCGGTCCCAGTAGCAGGACTGGAGGGAAGTGAACCGAGGGCCAGGAGCTGGAGGCGGTGCCCCTCACCAGGGAGGGGCTTTTCCCTTGGATGGGAACCCAGATCTCAGCTTAATTAGAGGGCAACTAATGCCTTTCAGGCTTTCTGGGGGTGACTGTTCTTTAATAAAATCAGACCCTCCTCAGGGCCTTTGCTCAAGGCTCATCCTATCTGTGCAGGATCTTCGGGCTTCCAAGTGAGAACAGTGCTCACCGTGCTCACAGCTGCTTAGCCAGCTCTGCTTTAAGCAGAAGTTTTTGCTGAATATAGGACATTTTTTTTTTTTTGGAAAGTCGTATTTTAGCTTTCATACTTTTGTAAATTTGTCATGCTGCTCTTTCATACATCTGAATGTTTTAATGAAATAATAACGTTTTCCATTTCTATCAAATGATGACTTTCCAGGAAGACCATTCGACGTATTCCTCTGAGTCTTCGTGGGTCCCCAGGCTTGAGTATCCGGGACTGAGACGCACAGATACTGCAGACTGTCTGGTTTCACAGGTGAGGGTCCTGAGGCCCCGAGGCTGGATGACCATTGTCAGGCAGGGAGAAGCCCATGGCCCCGGGCTGGCCAGCTCCCTGGGCTGCCCCAGCCTGGATGTCCTGCCCTCGCAGACCCTACGCTGGGGTCCCGCTCAGCCTGGACTGGGGCTGGGCTAGGAGAAAGGAGGCGAGTGGTGATATCTTCCAGATGTCAGAACGATGACGTCACCTCTGCCATTTAATTGCTTTTAATAATGAAGGGGCTGAGAGAGGCAGGGAGTAATTAAAGATTTTGCGTAAAGCAGTTCAGGTTTAGCAAGTTAATGATACTGGCAGCGCCAAAGACAGGGAACTCCAAAGCCTCAACCACCTACTCTTTTTGAGAAGAATGTGGTTATGGTGACTGTATTTTATCAACCAAAAATATGGCCTGACAAAGGAATCAAAAACATGCTTTAGAAAAACACCACTTTTGACTTAGGAATTTATTTTCTATCAGCCTTAACAAAGGAGTAAAAACAAATCTGTATACTTTCACATTTGAAGCGGCCTTTGGAAGAGAGTAAAAGTACCTGTGTTTGGAACTCTCCCAGAAAACCTGCTTCATAAACGCGCCTCGAGAGAGAACGGCTTTGTTGCTGTGCTCCGCACGCGCGTTCGTGTGCTTAGAGGCCCCCGCTGTGCTGTACACTCACTCCCTTGATCAAATCACTGAACTCCTAGGCGTCAGCTCTCCTGTCCAGAAAGTGACAGAACTATAAAGATGGCCACAGATCTTTTGAAATTCTGGGATTCTATCCCTGCTTCAGCACCTCCCCTCAAAGGTGCTTGCTGGAGGGGAAGGCCAAGAAGGCAGAGCAGAAGGACCGGAGCTCATCTTCACCAACACACCAAGAATTACAGCTACAGACTGATCAGTGCACACAGAACACCCACTGAGCTCTGGCAGAGTATCTCTTGCTTCAGGAATACAAGAAGATTTCGCACAAAAACGGGTCGGAGGAGGGAAAAAAAAAAAGAAAAAGGAAATCAGTACAGGACCTGTCCCACAGGGAGGGACACACCCTCTCCAGCAGGGGGGTCAGCAGGGACAGGAAGGGGGCTTCCGAGGCTTGGAGGGGCAAGCAGCAGCTGCTTAGCGGAAAGACCTGGGAGAAACCAGCAGAGGGTCCCCGTGATCCCTGGCCCAAGACGCCAGCCAGGGGGGTGGGGGGATGTCTCAGGCTTCCGTGGACGAGCCAGGGGAGAGGACCAGGGCCAACTGGGCAGAGGCAGCCTCAGGGGGTGCAGTATGGGCGGGGCGGTGTGGGCTGTGGCTGGGAGTGTGCAGAACAGAACAGCCCTGGACCCCCATTAAAAAGCACCACTGCTGGCGCATGAGGTGGGGAGGGGCGCTCGCAGTCAGGCCATGGTCGCCGTCTCCACTACCCCAGAGGGTGTTGCTGGGCACCACTGTTGGTACGCATTCTCCTAAGAAGAGAGGCGGGGTTAAGACCCAGCCATCTTCTTGGCTTGCTCCTGAGGGACACGATCCCTGGTGTGTGGCTCCCTGGGGGAGGAGGGGCTGAAACCTGAATCTGTACCCAGGGGCCTGCAATCTCACAGGCAGGGCTGAGATTTGATTCCAGCCCCAGGCAGCAGTGGCGGATTTGCTCCGCTGGTGACTTTGTGGACCTGCGCTGCTAAGATGAGCAAGCAGAGTTCTCGCGTGCAGTGAGGGCGGGTCTGGCTTTAACGGTGGGCTGTACACATATGCAGGGCTGGGGGCTGTGCTGACCCTGTGGCACACAGCGGATCCAGGTGTGTGACTGCACGTGCTCGATGGCGGGTCCTAGTGCCTAGTACCGGTGGATCTGCACTGGTGGCTCCAGGGGACACCAGGGCAGGTGGCTGACATTCCCCCAGCTAAGGCAGGGACAAAGGCAGCGTCAACAAAGTACTTTGTAAGCCCGCCTAACAAGTGGGCGACAACACCACAGAGGGCACTCAGTGGCCGACATCTCCTGCCGAGGAATACTCAGCAGCTCTTCTTCCCAGCTGAAGCACTCCCACCCCGCCTGCCACAAACTACAGCTCAGAAACGGGTCTAGAAGCCTCTATTCCAGCAACAGGGGGGCAGACCTGGCCCCTATCATGGCTGTGACAACCACAGAACACAAAAGGGGCCCTGCTCAACAACCAGGGCAGGCTCTGGTCACTGCACCACTGACCACACCCCCAATCAAAGGGACAACAGCCAACACGCAGAGGAGAAAGACGTGACAACCATCCACACTAAAAACAGCCTCCTCGACAAAAGTATCAGACGCACGCAGTCTGCACGGGGACACTCCCACATCAAAAAAAAGCCCCTCAAGACCGCAGCAGATAACAAGACCCCTAAGCCCAGAGCCAAAGAATGTGAGTGTGGAAGGGCAGCAAACGTGCACCTGTCAACCACCACCATAAATGTCGACGGACTAACGCGCCAATCAACACGCAGAGTGGCCGACTAGGTAACAAAGCGAGAGCCTACAATATGCTAGAGTGATGGTAGATGGCAGATGGATGGGAGGACGGATGGATGGATGTGTCCATATCTATTGTTAAATACGTTCATTCAGCAAGTGGCTTTTTCTTTTCTGGAAGGACATATTTTATTAAAATACTTCGTAAACTTTTCAAACTGGATCAAAGTAATCACCCTTACAAGCCCAAAATTTATATAACAAACTAACATACACTAATATTCATTTCAACATCAGGTGGTGGAAGAAAATTCCAAAGAAAATATGGAATTTATTTTGTGAAATCTTGGTAGGCCACTAACTGAAATATTTTTAACAGCTTTATTGATATATAATTAACATACCATAAGGTTCACTCAATTAAAGTGTACAATTCAACAGTTTTTAATAGAGTTACAGAGTGGCTCAATCATCACAATAATTTTAGAACACTGTTTTCACTCTAACACAATTTTCTTTCTACCCAGCCACAGTCACTTTCCTCCCCTCTCCTCTCCTCCCCGCTCCCCAGTCCCAGGCAACCACTAATCTACTTCCTTTCTCTATATATTTGCTTATTTCAAACATTTCACTTAAAGCAGAATTTTAAGAAAAACTTAGGTCCGTAGCGTAATCTCAGTTACGATCCACCCAGTCTACCCTCGGGGACAGTCACGTGTGCCCCACACTGCAGGGGCACAGCTGAGCACTGCAGCTGACGGCCTTCGACCGTTTATACGTGTCTTTATTTTCCACTTTTCTTGCTGATGATGTATTGGTTCTCTACCAAAAGTTGTGGGTTTTTTTGAATTTGTAAAGTTTTTGGAACATTTAGGTCACAGTGATGATGCTATGAAATCACTGTAAAGGGTACACATGACCCCATTTTATGAGGTAATGAAGAGGGAGAATCAGGTTGAAATGTTTCTTCTTAACGATGACCATTTCTCTTTTTGAGGTGAGCAGTTTTGCCTTTTAGTTCACATTTTCCCCAGTCTTTTACTATCAATTTTCCTTCAGCTTACATATGATACAGTTTTCAGAGGCTTTAAAATTCCCTCTGGAATGAAGCCCAATGTAAACACATGGGCAATAACATAAAAGATCGATGAATTTAATGCCGATGCATTAGCTCGATTTGGACGGGAGAGGAAACCCATCAGGAATTAAAATCCATTGTCAGATGCGTCCACCGGCCTTTTCAGCCTCGCCAACAAGGAGAAACGCTGACTGATTTGGAATCTACTTTCCTCTCCCTTGAGGAGCTCCTTCTTTGTAAGGCCACATGTCATATTTGGGAACTAGACAGACGAGGTCAGGGTAACGCATGGTGTTTATTAAAAATGTGAGGCTTACTGAATCCAGAGCTGTAGGGGCAATATCTGGGAATTTCTCCATAACTGCTCCCCCAGGTACCTCTAGTGGACACAGATGCTGGGAGCCCCAGAACAAAGGCCGAGAGGAGAGCCGGGGCCTTATGGTCTGATGGACAAAGGGCCCCCTGGCCACTTCCCCACCGGGAGGCGCAGACGGACCAAGTCAATGCAACTTGGCGGTCAGGAGTTTCCAGACTGTTGCTGGAGAGGCTACCTTGTCCCTCAGCCAGCTTCCCCCCACAACTTCCTCCCCTCCACCCACACCACGAGCTCAAAGCCCAAAGATTTGGGGGCCCCCGGGACTGGGATTTTATCAACATGGATAAACAGTGTCTGTGCGTCAGGACCCAGCAGCCTCACTGTGAGACTGCAAAACTAATTCATCGTCCAGTCCCCTGGCGGGGCTGCTCTCAGGCCAGGCTGGCTTTCTCTCTGCGGTTTACTTTCCCAGGATGGCGGTCCTCTGTGTCAGCTTGTGTCTGCCTGGGGCGTTCTGGGGCCTCCCTGCACACAGATGAGGTCTCATCAGGGACATGGTTTCAAGGGCTCCACTTGTCTCAGGCTTGGTCTTGGAGAGAAATATTTTACTCCCAGGTACAGACACAAAGAACAGCTAAACATAAGCTGTTCGCTAAAGTGAAGAACGTGGGCCTCGCCATTCCCTACAAGGTGGCTTATAGTCAGTGTAAGTTTTCTTGTAATATTGTGGTGAAAGGAGCAGGAACTGGGACCGGAATGGATAATAAATGGATAACCGGGTAACTTCCATCCTGCTCCTAGGTTTGTGCAACCACAAAAAAACAAGAGCTTCTTTATCAAGAGAAGGAAATCCGAGCCCAGGTCCAGATCACAAATTCATGAGTGAGATGTGTGTGTGAGTTGTGTATGCTGTGTGTGTGTGTGTCTGTGTATGATGTGTGTGTGTATGTCTGTGTCTGTGTGTCTATGTGAGGGGGATGTGTGTGTGTGAGGTGTGTATGGTATGTGTGTATGTGTGTGTCTGTGTGTCTATGTGGGGGGATGTGTGTGTGTGTGAGGTGTGTATGGTGTGTGTGTCTGTGTATGTGTGTTACTGTGTATGTGAGCTGCATGTCTATGTGAGGGGGATGTGTGTGTGTGTGAGGTGTGTAATTCCAAAGATTCTTTCCTGCCCTCACACTTTCCACAACCCATCAACACCTTGGATTATCAACAGGATTTTCCTTCTTTTTCCATAGAAAGTAAGTTTTCTGCCAAACAGATGTGATTTGTCCTCCCTGACGTGTGGAAAACAAAGAGGCTTCCGGATGATTCTCTCCTCTGCTGACACCCTCCCAACTCCAGAAACACCCTTCCCCCTTCAGACAGACCACTTTGTTCTGGTGGTGGCAGTGTGGGTAGGCACTCGGGGGTGCGCGTCTGGGTGAGTGTGTGTGAGCACTTGTGCAGGTGTGAGTGTGCGGTGGACGTGTGTACGTTCTGTAAACAACCTAAAATTAGCAGGTCTAGGACACAAAGGCTTCTGGGGCTTCCACGTCCTGGTCGCTGACTCAAGGCGCCGGGTCAGCCTCGCTCACCCACTGTCGGGGGCCGGCCGCTGAGGCAGCTGGAAGAAACAGGCTGGGGTCCCCGGGGAAGCCCGCCCCCCAGAGCTGGGGCTCTCAGACCCTGACTGGCAGACCCCTTTGGAGCCACAAGTCTCGTCTTATCTCTGAAGGCCCTGACGTCACTGTCCTTCCCGCCGCACAGCCTCCGGCCTGAGACTTCATACCAATGTCAGCCTGGAGCCCGGACTGCCCACCCCCAGGAGACAGTCCCTGTGTCCCCGCGCAGGGGCTGCCCCTCTGCTGCCAGTGAAACTTACAGAGGGAGACGCGCCTTCACAGAAGACCCCACTGGAGCGAGTGCTCCTACGTGCTGTACCCGTTTTCAAAGCTCGCCGCCTGCCACTGCTGCTACACGTAACGCCAGAGGGGTCCACTCGGCCAGACGGAGGTAGCGTCTTTAATTCTCAAGTACTCTTTGCCCCGACATTTTGACATCCTTGAATTCAGGATGCAACTCCCTGCCAACGGTATGTTACAACTTTCACCCGCAGTGTATTTTCATTCTTTTCAAAACATAAAATATCGGTGTGTCTTTCGCCTCTATGAAAGATGACAGCATCTTAGCTTTGATAAAACCTGTGCCGCAGTAACTTACTTAAAGCTGGGTATCTCGGAACTCCAGGCCCGTGCCTCAAAGGGGCACCTGCTCTTCCGGGAGTGAGATTTCTCTGCTCCTGTCAGAAAGACTCAGACCAGGCAGAGGTCAAGCAAGCCCTCCAGAGGAAGGAGACACGCCCTGCTACTGACCACAGACCTCACCCAACATCCACGCCCCCAGATTCCCGGAGGGCAGGGGTCCAGCCAGCAGCTCTGGGCTCACCCCGGGGCCTGCCTGCTGGCCTTGCAGGCAATCACGCAGTCCCCTCTGGGCAGCGTGGGTCCTGATCATCCCCAGGGTTACCTAGCACCAGGCCGTGCCCAGCCATCTGCAGGGATCATTTCTCTGAGTCTCACAGTAGCCCTCTGGGAACATACTCCCAGCATTTCCTCTCACGAACCAAAAAGCAGAGGCTTCAGGAACTCAACAATCTATCCGGTACAGTCACCCTCAAGGGATGGAGTGGCCTGTGAGCTGGCAGTGCCCCCACCCCCACCAGTGAGCCCACACTGCTCTTCTGTGTCTGGGAGCCAAGGAGACTGAGCGGCCGATGGGGCAGGCGTCTCGGCCCAGCACCCAGTGCCCACCCCATCTCCAGCCTCCCTCCATACTGTCAAATTCCCACTGCCCAGGGCAGGGCAGCCCTGAGAAAAGAATCTGATTAAACGAGTTCACACTAAGTGCCAGGAGACTGAGGGGCTTCGGGGAGTTCAGTCTGGAGCGTTTGGCAGCTGTTAGCATCAGAGAGTGGTGGTGGGCTTGCTGTGAACAGACCAGGGCCCATCGGGTCCCAGTCACCTCTGTCCGCCCCTCTGTGCTGCTCCCCAACAGGTGCCTCCTGGCCCCTCCAGTCGGCGGGTGCAGAGCAAGCCCGCTGTCTCCCTGAGCCTGTGCGCTGGGACAAGGGGACGCTCACGGTCCCAGCCACTGAGGCGCCGGTATCAGTTTCTCCAGAGGGCAGTGGGAACACGGCCCAGACTGGAGGATGCCCTCCACGCTCAGACCCTTTGGAGAGGGCAGCCTCCCCTGTCCACTCACTGCTTCAGCCACTTCCTTCTCTTACTGTAAATATCAACCCTCCCGCCGCGGATTCTCTCGGCTGCAGCAGGGCTGGTGGCCAACTGCTTCACTGAGGGCCCTTGTCCGCCCCGTGGTGCACAAGGCAGGACTGAGCCGTGCGCCCTGCCCCCGGCCCTGCAGGAAGAGGAGGCGGGGCTCCCTTCCTGCCTCCTAGTCTCCCAGCATCCTCCCCGAGAACCAGGTGGAATGGGTCTGTTCGGCATCTATTTCCCTCTCCTGGGCCTTATACCCCCGGGGGCCCTCCTCATCATCTGACAAGTTTTACTTTATTTACTTTGCTGCTAAAATGTAGGCTCCACGAGGGCAAAGAGTGATCGTTTCGCTTATAGCTGTGTGGGCAGCGCCCAGAAGAGCACGTGGCAGAAACTATGCTCCTGGACAAACCAGAAGCTGTAAAACACCTAACTGTAAAAACGACCTTAGCGCGTAGGTGCCCAGAGTTTGTGGTTTCCTATGTCCCCTCGCTGACTTTTGAGGAATGATGTACACGACCAGGAGGAGTAAGCCACCCCCAGACGTTATCCACACAGAAGGCACGACCCCCATTCCCAACGTTACCGCCAGTCACACAGCCACCTGCTGGGCAAAGACTCCGAGCTGGGGGAGGAGAGAAGTAAGGCTTCCGAGCGCTGGTAGCAGCTGAGCGCTCGGGCTTGGGTGTTTTCTGGCACCATCTTCCTCACGCTTAGGACCAGATATAACTGGTGGGCAACAGCCCCAGTCAAAATGAGCTGCCAGTCTATCTGCTGATGGTTTCATAAAACACAGGTCTCCATGGATACTGCTTCAGAGTGGACTCATGGCATCAAAGAGGACACCAGGCTTACTGATCCCTCTTCCCCAAGGAGAAGACATGCCCACCTCCGTCTTCACATCTCGCGGCTGCTCGTCTAGCCCAGGCCTCAGGGAGAGCTCACCTGGGATCAGATGGAATCCCTACTGGCCACCCAACCTGGGGGCCCCGCCTGCGGCGCTCCACGCACACTGCATCGCTCCACATGCCTTCGGGCTCTAGCGAGCTTGCCTGCAGCAGTGAAGTGGCTGTAGAAACTCAAATCTTTCACCCCCAGGGCTTAGCATTTATTAAGAGTGTAACTTAATGTTTGTAGGTCTTTAAGAGACACTGTAACAAAATAGATTTAAGTCACCTCTAGGGATGCAAAGGAATGTATTCCTTCAAAGGGGGTCCATACACCGTTCACGTGTGAGCACTGGGCTCGTCCCATTAGCAAGGCTGGACAGCACCCGTAATGCAAACGCTTTGCAATTAAAGTCTCAGGTCAATTTTTGTTGAGTATTTTGAAGACAATTAACAGCTGTCCCCTTGGAGTCTGGGTTGGGGAGCCTTGCAGAGTCTCTGAGCCCCATCTGCACACTGCGTGCTTACCCCCCGGGCCTGTGACACATGCGTGTTGGTGTGTCATGCACCAACAAGGAAGCCCTGGGCTTCCCCCAGCATGGAGCAGGGAGGCCAGCACGCGGGTGCGGTGGCTGGGGAGGGCACACTTGCTCGGGCACAGGAGGGGACGTGCAGGGACAAGAGTCCTCCTGGCAACTGGCTCCCACACCACCTCTGGCTCTGCTTTCCACCAGACTCGAAGGGCTGATTTGCTCAACCGAACATGTTCTGGGATTTGGGAAAGACTTCTAACCGTTCCAATCCCTGGAGAAAGCCCCTTAACCTCCGTGTGTCCATCTCTGCCCAGATTCAGATTTACATATGTGTCTGCAGACCAGCAAACACATCATTGTGTTTTCATACATTTTGTTTGCGTTTCTACCGTTCTCTTTTTGAGAGTAAGTTCCTTAAAGACCAGCCCCACTTTTTTAATATATACTGTTGGATGAACACAAACAACTCACTCCTTAGGAGGAAAAATCATTACAATCTTCAAAGTATTGGACACTTCCACATTCAAAACGCCCCTAGACATAACCATCTGATCAGCCAGACAAAGGGGACGGGGTGGGTCTGTTCCCCCGGGGCAGACGCTCAGGGTGCCGGACGAGCCCTCAGCGTCTGCCGCCGCCACCACCCTGCACACCAGCGACCCAGGGCCGCAGTTGGATCTGTGCCCCAGAGGACACAGCAGGCCCCTCTGCACCGGGTCCCCTGAGGGAAACTTCGCACCCTGGGAACATCAAGCACTTCTGGATTGTGCTAGGTTACAAATACAGCTTTTCTTTTCTTTTCTTTTCCAGATTTAGTTTCTTTCAGGTTGACATCCCATCAAACAAGTCAGCACATCTTTAACGTTTGATAAGGTAACACCACGACTCGAGAAAGCCAAGGTCGTCGTGCTGATGAGGCCGCATCCCTCTTTTCAAAAAATACGTATCAGTACATTCGTTACAACCCAATAAAGCTGGGAAGATTACCAGCACCCCCCTGCACCCCCCGGACTACGACTGTTAGGACCACAGCCGGCGCACGTTTAGTCTGCGTCTCTACTTCCGCTTCAGATACACCACTGTCAGGAATTTACAACAGTGTCCTCAGAGCTCTGCCTCATCACCAGCATGCTGAACTGCATCGCCAACACGGATTTGGCAAAGCCCGTTGCATCTTTCATAAACTGTCAAGACAATAAACAGCTGATGTATTACATTAACTCCATGAACAAATAATACTCTGACGCTTTTCTTTTTAAAACCAGTTTCTACCATGAAGAAGGGAATATATATGAAATGTGTTCACCTGGGTCAAAAAGTATCTCAGCTTCTGGGACACTCTGTAAACTTTATAAGCAAGAGAAACCGTGCGCATAAATAACATCATGCCCTAAGTTCTATAGTTTTGCCTGACTCCTTTGTTGACCACAGGCCACACGTATGTACTGCCGTCTTACTGGATGCCTGTATTTTCGTAAAGGGCACGTGGGAGACGGAGTACAGCACAGACCCTAGCGAGAAGCTGACAATCTAAGGGAGCTAGAAATATATGTATTTCAAAAGCAAACACTACTTACAAAGCAACAAAGAACAAAGTAAGTTCTACAAACAGAAGGAACATCAAGATGTTCAAGGAGCATAAAAAGGAGGCAGGTTGTCTCAGGGGGACCTGCGAGTGCAGGTCCGTGACCAGTACAGCCCCACTCCGCGCACAGACGGACCTCCACACGCACTGGGAGTTGTCACTCAAGAGTCTGCCCGGCTGAGTCCCTGCTGCAGAGTGGCAAGACCAAGAAGGTCCTGTGAAAACGTGACAGAACAGCAACTCCTCCATGTCTGTCTCCTGGTCCCTGGAGGGTCCTGCGCTGCACACTTTGTGTGTGAAGTGCTAAGTGCGCCAAGCGACCCAGCAAGGCCTCCACTCGCTAAGTGCTCCGACCAGCGTCTAAGGAAGGTCCCACCGTGAACTGCCATCACCTGGGGTCTGGTCCTCAGTCTGCCAGGCACAGAAACTAGCAGCTAACACCACCCCCAAACCACGGTCAGACTCCCCATGGCACACCACGTGGACCCACCACGGGAGAGGAGGAACTCACTGTGAGAAGACTGCTCGGCAGACTGGTTGGTCCTCCACACCGCACCTTCCAAGACACCTAGAGAGAGAACAGGTGGTCAGCAGGCTGCCTGGTGACAGTGGGTTTAAAGAAGGAGACGCAGGGTGTCTTGAAGTGAATTGCAACCTGCCAACGGTGGCGCTGGGTGAAGCCTTGTTGCCGTTGGTCAGAGAGCTCATGTCCCCAGGGAGCTCATGTCCCTGCCAGGAGAGCTGGGCCACATGTCCAACCTGCCCCTCCACCTGTCCCATTTTCTCCACCCCGTTGGCTCATCTGGCAGGAAAGTCCTCTGGATGGGTCCATGTGTTGGTTAATTAAACCAGAATCCAACTGCTAATCACACTGGCCTTGGAGACGCGCCTTTCCTCTGCTGCTACATTGATATGATTATTTCCAGGTTCTTGGCGGGACGGTTGGGGGTCTCACTAACATCCTTGTCATTCACACGCTGTACAACTTTGCTGTGCACATGGGGCATCTGCACACATCCACGTATCCCCATCGTCTGTGGCAAGTGCCCACCTGTCACACGCGCACAGCCCGTGAACCCTTGTGACAACCCTGCAGATGCTGGGAGCTGACGTCGCTTTTCACCTCCTGTGTGGCACTCACTTCAACTGCATCGCAGTTTCTATCTCATCTGATCCTCGTTCAGTCCTGCGAGGTCCACAAAATTTTCCTGGTTTATGTTGGAGAAAACGGAATTGCTGCGCATTACCAAAGCTTAGCCAAAGCCAGACCGGGAGCCTAAGTTAAGTTGGGTGAAACCCTAACACAGCCAACTCTGAGGTCAGAGACTTTCTGCTACTCTCCCGAAAACTGAATTAATAAATCCAGACAATACACGAGTAGGCCAGTGAGCGCTAATCTCTAACAGGAAAGAAGCAGAGAGCAGAACCGGGAAGGCTGGGCTGTGCACCAGGGAGTAAAACCCAAGCAAAGCTCGGCAGAAAGATTGTGATGATGAAAATTAAAAACGTAATTACTGGTATTGTAATGACCCTATTAAGTCCCTTTCTGAATAAGCATCTAGAAGGAGCTGAAGCGGAAATGTGCATTTGGGATACATGTGGGTTTGTCCGCTGGGTCCCTCTAAGCAGTGACACTGTCTTTAATTACTACTCTTTTTCTTCAAACTCAAACTTCATTTGAGTTAGACAAAAGTAAAACTCAGTAGCATGAACTGGCCCTTCTGTCCCTCCGAGCCCAATTTAATTATGCCATTGGCCTCTGTTCCCACGTTTCTGAGGTCAGAAACATAGCCTGTCTCCGTCAGTAAACCCAGCGGGCAGGGGGTCATCCAGAGGAGAGTGGCTGGTTCTTTCTCCCAGGGCCGCAGGCACCGGGGGGGGGGGGGCTGTCCCCAACAGGCCACTTGGCTGGTGTTGCCTGGTCCGCCCGCAATCTAATGAGAATTGGGGAAGCGCTGGGAAGCCTTTCAACTCTATCCAGGGTTTGCGAGGACTGCTGATCGGATGCGAGGGTGACCCTGTGGACAGTTAAAGAGATGAAAGGAAGCCGTTCAGATTAAATAAGATTTAGGAAATAAAAGGATTAGTAGGACACAAAAGCTAGATTTACGGGTTTATTTAGTCAGTGCAGTGTGGCGTGCTGGGACACGGGACATCCAAAAAGAGATAAAAGAGACTAACTCAGGGGGTCGCCGGGCAGCAAGGATGAGCAGGGTCCTCCCAAAAGCGTGCTAAATCTTCTGATAATTGAAAATGGGCCAGAAAGGGAGACTTCCCCATCGCTAATTCTGACTCCTCCACCAAGTAATAAGAAGAGATACAATGACCAGCCATCTCCTGGACTGGGGGTCAGGGCTCCGATCACCCTTGGAAGCAGAAAGCTTATCTGTGGCAAAGTCTCATTCACAGACTGCTTCTCTCGAGAGCAACAAAGCAAAGTTTAAAATTGTCCTGGGGTGAGGGCTGGGGAAGATTTAATATCATTTGTGGGTAACCTCAAAGACTTCCTCTTGTGTTGGTTATCTTTGCTCCGTATTTCTCTTCTCCCAAATTGTCGAACCAGAAATCCCAAAGTTAGGAGGGGCCAAAGCACGTCTGGTCTAAGCGGCTCTGTGAGAAGGGTGTCCTGCCCGGCGCCCTGCCAGACGGCTGTCCGACGCGCAGAAACCCTCCTGGTCGTGGCAGGACAGCGTGCTTAGAGGAGACTGCACTGCAGGGCAGAGCTTCCCACCGTTCTCCTTAGTTTACGAAGCCTCATCACCCCTGGTCCCTGTTCTGCAAGATGGTGGTGCCGAGAGCAAGTCCACACTCTCACTTACACGACTGCCACTCAGACATCTGAAACGAGCCCGGAGGACACCCTTAAATATTCCCCTTCCCTGGTGGAGCTCAGCCTGTTCAGTGACGCCTGCGATCTGACTTCTGGTTCCTTCGTCGGGATAGGGAAGGGGAGGGGGTGCTGTTCTGGGGCTCCTCCACACCACCCCCCGTGCTGTGCCTAGAATCACTGGGGGTATTACCTCCCCACCCAGGCCTCTTCTGATCCTTGGATCCCTGGGCTTGATGAACACGTCCCCTGAAAGTATCCACTCAAAGTCTTCTCTGTGTTGCAGCTCCGAGAACCGGCGCTGGGGCCCCAGCCGAAGAGCTGTAATTAGTAGACGAGACCCCAGACCCAGCCACTCACTTGGTGTTCGTCAGCTGCTCATGGAGTGCCTGCTGCTGACTACCTGGGGTCTACTTGGCTGGGAGCAGGTGATCAACACATGATCCTGGCCCCAGAGGAGCTCACGGTTAAGAGGAAACAGACATTTAAGCAATCAGAATTTAATGCGAGGTAAGCTATAAAAAAGGAAAGTTCGGGATACCAGAGTACAGAGCATCTGGACGATCACAGGTAAAGAAGAAGGAAGAGACTACCTCAGGAGGAGGGAACGTGCGTGTAGGGTCATGGGGGGTAGGAAGCTGGCAGAAAACCAGAGGCAAACGTGAGGGGCTTGTACTCTCGAGTGAAGTGAAACGGGGGGAGAGGGAGGGAGGAGGAGGGACAGGGAGGGACGGAGGAGTAAAGATGACCTCCACCCTGGCCAGGGAGATCTGATGGAGACGACACGTGTGCCAGAAACTGGAGAAGCAATTCAGGATGAAGGGCAGGTTTAGCACAGGCACGGGTGTAAGCTTCGTAAATAGGAGTGGACTGAGTCAAAAGACATCCAAGACAAAAGAAACTCCAGCAATTACTTAGTGATTTTCAAACAAAAATGTAGCTGGGCCTCTTGTCTTCCAGGGCGCAGCAGGTGTGGGGGGGGCGCTTTGCTGGGGGCAGGGAGGGTCCCCTCCTGCCATCGTCAGGGATACAGCCAAACGCTCTCCCTCCACAGAGAAGGAGACTGGCCTGGGGGTGGAAGCCCAGGGAAGAGAAGAGCAGGCAGGGCCGGTGGGCTGGTGGCAGAGACACCAACGCCCACCCAAGAGGCCCCGTTCCTGCACAGGTGGGTCACTACCACCTCCCCCGCAGGAGCTGAATCACAGGTCACCTGTGAGGAGTCTGCCTGTGAAGAAGCAGTAGGTGAGTGAACGGGACAGGCAACGGTGTGTCTGTGTCTTCTGAAACTGAGGGACAAACCCAAACTCCACGGACGCAGCCAGCTGGCGTGTGGAGTCCTGGCTCCTCTCCACGGCCCTAGGAGCATGCCCGGGGAGAAGAACAGAGCGGAAACGTGGACATGCTGGCTCTCATTTTGCTGCAAACCGTGCAGTGTGAAGCCCGGTGTAATCAGTATTGATAGTCCTGTCCCCTCTCCCCACAGTGGGGCTGTGCTGAGCCCTGGACCCGCGGCAGGGAATCAGACCCACAGGTGTCCACACCCCACACGAGGTTCAGCCAGCAGACAGACAACAGGTAGTCTAACAAGTCACACTTGTTATGGGCTGGATTCGAGCTCACATAGCCATCTCCACCATGGGGGAGGCCATCTCCACCACGGGGGAGGCCAGCCCCTGTCCAGGTAAGACATGGGATACAGAGAGGTGGCGATCTTGCTGCCGTCAGCTCCTGACGCGTGCACACCACACGGCTGCCCCAGGCTTGGGACACGTGCCACAAAGGCCCCGGACAGACCTAGGGGACCACCTTCCATCTCACCACTGCAACCACAAATGTTTTTATTTTTCCTTATCTGTTTTAATTGTCCCCATCGGCCCTTCTGAGGTTGACTCAGTAGCAAAAAACAGTATACACAAAACAGACCACTATGCTCACGTCAGTTAACCAAACCCTTGCCAGACACCTGTGATGGGCCCCACTAGTCCCCACAAAGCACCTGAAACGTCCAGAGTGGGTTCAGAGGTGAACTGGGGCAACTCATGTGTTGCTGTGGGATGAAGAGGAGGAAGGAACCAGTACTCACAAAAAATTAAGAACTTGTGCATCTGTGACAGAAACATAGAAACATCCGGGGACTTCTGGTTGGAGTCCAGTGGCCAGAGCTGTGGAACCTGGGTTTGGCACGTGGCCTTCATGTACAGCTTGTGACCTTCAGCAGATTGCTTGACCCCTTGATCTTCACTTCCTTTGCTTGTAAAATAGGGATAATTTCAGGACCTGCCTTCGGGGTGGCTGTGCTGACTGGATGAATAAGAACCCAGCACAGTGCCTGGCAGGCAGCAGCTGTGAGCGGCCAGCACGTGTACCGTCAGGCAAAAGGCTCAGGTGTTCTTCCCAGGCGTTCTCCCCAGGAAGCTTCCAGAAGCTGTGCAGTAGAGGCAGTCACGAGCCAGGAAGCAGAAGCACAGGACCGAGGGCTCAGTGTGGGGACAGCGGGAGGGAGCACACGGCCGGACTGGAGCGGACACGGAGCCACCACCAGAACCTCAGAGAGGAAACGGTAACAACAGGGCAACACACAGAGCTGACAAAACACACAGCAGCCTTGGGAGTGTTCAAAGGAAATTTTAATTTATTTTTTTTACTTAAAGTATGGTTGACTTATAATGTGTTAATTTCTGGTGCATGGCAAAATGATTCAGTTATACACACATATATTCTTTTTCATATTCTCTTTCATTGTAGTTTATTATAGGATATTGAATATAGTTCTCTGTGCTATACAGTAGGACCTTGTTGTTTATTTACTTTATATATAGTAGTTTGTATCTGCTAATCCCAAACTCCTAATTTATCTCTCCCCCATTCCCTTTCCCAGCTGGTAACCATAAGTTTGTTTTCTATGACTGCGAGTCTGTTTCTGTTTTGTAAATAAGCTCATTTGTGTCATATTTTAGATTCCACATGTAAGTGGTATCATATGGTATTTGTCTTTCTCTTTCTGGCTCACTTAGAATGATCATCTCCAGGTCCATCCATGTTGCTGCAAATGGCATCATTTTATTCTTTTTTATGGCTGAGTGGTATTCCACTGTATAAATGTACCACAACTTCTTCATCCAGTCATCTATCAATGGACATTTAGGTTACTTCCATGTCTTGGGTATTGTGAACAGTGCTGCTGTGAACATTGGGGTGCAGGTGTCTTTTTGATTTAGAGTTTTCTCTAGATATATGACCAGGATGGGATCGCTGGGTCATATGGTAAGTCTATTTTTACTTTTTTAAGGGAACTCCATTCTGTTTCCCAGGAAATTTTAATTTCTGTTGAAGATTTAGAGAATGAAGGAGTGCTAGGTATTTAGAAAGCCCAGCAAACAAAAAGATGCATGACGCCAACGTGGAGTCCTCCTGCCCCTCCGGCTGGCTGCTCTGGGTGTGGCTGCTGGTGACTTCTCCCAACAAGGGCTCTGTGTTTATAGACCTCCTCCTGCATCTCCCACTTTCTGCCTCCTGGATGAGGACCACACCATCCAACACCCCACGACATGGTGTAGAAAAACATGGCGCCTGTGTTAAGACAATCCCAATGCAAAACCTACAGTTGGGGGAGTGTTGTTAACGAATGTCCATTTGGGGAACATTTACAGGAAACTGTTAAGTTTCAGATCATAACTGAGCCACATTGCAAAGACCACCTCATAAGCATTTGGGAACGTCAGCCCAGCATCGCTCACTGGAACCGACACGTTGTCATCAATTCTTCAAACAGGTTAACACAAAGCTAAGAGAACAATAAATGCAACCCTAAGTCTTATTTTTAGAAAGTGTTGCAGCTGAGTTAATTTTTTAAGAGAATATAAAAGAAAGGACCGAAGCCTTGGGAACTGATAGGGCTGCGTTATTTACATTTTTACTGTTCAATTTCTGCCGACAGAAGCAGGAAGGAAGCCGTAAAAGGTCTGTCCACTGAACAGAGACCAAAGTGAGAATGCCAGTAAATACTGGCGCCCAGTGCTTATGGTAATGGTCAGCCTCAGAGGTTTCTCACATTCTCTCTGGGGAAAAGAATATTTTATGCTAATTTTTCACTGGTGGTTGATGGGTTTTAACCTAGTATTTAGATTCCACTGAGAAAATAAAAATTTCCATGGTGAAAATATTTTTCTGCTCGACGGCAGCTCCAAGCCCTCAGGAGCTGAAAAAGGCAGAAATGTTTTTGTTCCAGTCAAACTTGATTGACAGTCTTAAATCATCATAATGAGATTTTCAGCAGCAAAGCGTGTTCTCGGTTTCTGTTTTCCTTGTATCTGTGGCTTCCATGGAGAACGTGGCCATGTTATTTCCTCTGGGACAGACACTGAGGGGCCCTGGGGCCTTGGGCTGGTGCATCGTGTCCTTTGCTGATCAGCGCTGAGCATCTGTGGCACACCAGCCTGGAAGGGCAGGGCCAGTGCGTGGATGCGTCTGTCACGTCAGGCCAGCACGGCCACGCCATTCAAGACAGCTGTTCCTGCTTGACCTCCAACTTCAAAGCCTCCCACTTTCCTGAACATGTATCCTGAGTTTTATTTTCCAGGGCAGCAAAGCAGGCCATCCCCAAGAGCACTAAAGGGCAAGCTTTCATCCCAGGCCGAAAGGAGTAAGCGCTTGGAGCCTTTCCTTTTTTATTTTTCTCTGGGGAAGTCATGAAAACAGCTTTGATAATTAGTAAACAGCCAGCATTTTCCTAACGCTCATAAAACATGAAGGCGACATGAAAACCCAGCTTCTTTCAAGTGTCTCACAGGCTCATGTTCCCCCTGAGTGCAAGCGAATTGCTCAGGCTGCCCTGCAGGTCTGTCCACACCGCCGGGATCGCCCTGGAGGGAGTGTGACCAGGTTCAAGTTTCGGTCCGGCTCCTCGAGGCAAATTCATTGAAGGGTAAAGGAGCAGCAGCCTGCGCAGTGACAGATCCCAGGCCAGAGTCAAACCCTGGAGGCCGAGAAAGTGACTTAACTTTTCATGAGATATAGGAGCGTCACATAGATACTTGAACATCTCTCTTTCTGGTAAACTCCGTTAAGTCATGCAGGGTATACAGAAGAATTTTGTAATCTATTTTGCATTGCTTTAAATTTCTCAACCCAGCCTCTTCATTAACCCAAGGAAATGAAAATCTTAGTGGTCAAATTTGAAGCCCCAATATGTGGTTGCCTGATGCCACATCACAAGGATTGGCAAACTGATCATCTGCCCATCCGCTCAGCTCTGTGAAGAGCAGAAAATCGGCTACGGCCCCGTCAGAGTGACACTCCCATTTCAGCGGAAAAGGCCTTGGCGGGACAGAGGAGGGCAAGTGCTGGGCCCAAGGCCTCCAGCATCCTCCCAGCACAAAGCCGTCAGGGTCATAGCTGTCTATCTCAAAACGTGAACAGTTTCTGGGAGTATCTAATTGCAAATAAAAGATCAATATGCCAACAAGGGGAAACAATGTTGACTCCATAGTTTGCAAAAGCAGCAGCAAAGAATTCATGGACTACAAGTGTGCAGAGGAGAAAGAGAAAAGCAATGTAATTAAATATATTAATTAAATGAGACAATGCCTACCTGTTCCCTGAACAAACTGGCTAATATGAGCAGTGAAAGTATTTACTGAAACCTAAAATCGCATCCCAGGCGAGGCTGGTGAGAACATACAGCCCTCATCTCCAGACACGGCTAGCTGGGGCCTGCCCCACCGCCCACCGGCCCCTCAGGCACGAACCCTGATTCCTGTTCAGCAGTGTTCGGGGGGCGTCTCCAGAACTGTCAGGCTGATACTAATTATCAGAAGGAGTTGGAGAGGAGGACTTCTGTCCCTCTCGGGGTGCTGGTGGCCCACACAGACCGAGAATGCTGTATCCCCCTCCACCCTAAACAGACTTCAAAAAGTACAGAATTGGGATGGTACTAATTAAAACACTGAGAATCTAAAATAAATCCACAAGTGACCAAGAGTGGAGGCTATGGCTGCCAAGACGTCAGCAGCAGCAAGGAGCCCTATAAGAAGACGAACAAATAGGATCCTCCTGACAAGTCCAGCAACTTCTCTTTGGGATGAGCAGAGAGGGAGGGCGGGGAGAAGTGTGGAGACGCTCAGAGCCCCCAACACAATCTACATTGGACTAGGTTCATGTGTTACCTTCACAAAGAGGTCAAACCAGTTATTTCAACAGCACCTCTCTGCTTCAAATGACACTTGACTAAATGACGTTTTGATGGTGAGATCCAGGGAATACAAACATTCTCATCTGGTGTAGTAAGACTTGATTTTTCAAAGATCAAGAGCAAGTCCAAAATGCTACCTGCTAACTGATGCAGAGTTCCCCCTAGGGAGACACTGATCATGTGCTCACAGCACACAGAACGCAGAGCCCCGTCTGAAAGTCAGATGAGGGGGTCTTTACTTGGTGGTGGCAGCTGGGCAGAGCTGCTTGTGTTGCCAGGCAGGGCTTGAGGACCCAAGGTGGACCCTCCGGGCCCCTCCCCTTAGGACCCTGGCTTGAAAGGAATCTTCCAGGAGTCTGTGCCCTCAGATTAGTTTCATCTAGCTGGAAGCAGATACAGCCTCAGAGTTTTTACCTAAGCATTTGGTGGGAGAGGAAAAAAAACCCCAAGTTTTATTATCACTGGCCCCTTGAGGGTTCTAAAACCCCTACTGAAAACAAGGGCATATCAGGCCAATTGCTCTGTCCTGAAAGCAGTGGGAAACTGGAGGCGCTCAGAGCATGGGGCACTGTGAGTTTTCCCAAGGATTCCAGTCCCCGCCCGGCTCATGGAGGGGAACCCCAGGCAGTGATTCCAAAGCCCCGGATTTTATTATGCCCTCAGCACACGCTCTTCCTAAAGTGCGTCTTGTAAACTGAGATGCTCCCCACGTGATTCTGAGTGTTCTTTCTCTCACACAGCATTTGGAGACTGTGTGGACTCAGATAACTCAAGGTCCAACACAGAATGTTAGGGAAAAGGCTGTTTGTTTGGGTTTTTTTGGTAAGTCTTCTAAAAATCTTCACGCGACCCATCTATGTTTATCAGTGTCAGTATCACCCAGCCTGATACTGACTTCTGAGACTGGGGCTGACGTGAAAAGATCGGCCTGAGACCAGGCAGAGTTTCAGACCCACTGTGGATTCTCCTGGAGACTGAAGTCCATGGCTCAGCCGAGACAGCATGGTCTGGAAGTGTGAAAATGACACCTGGTTCACCCCATGTCTTGCTTCGGACTGTCTTGTTAAAGGAGGGACCTGCTGTCATAGGCTGACTCGAACCCCGTACTGACAGTAACTCGGTGAAATGGGTACAAAACTACTTCCCACAGCAGGGTACCCCGGGACAACTTCTGGAGAGCAATATGGTAACTACACTTCAAGGATCATTACGATGTTCGCAAGGTTGCAACGTTGGTTCAATAATCTCTCTTAGAATTTGCTCAGGAAAAGAACCCACGGGAAGAATTCAGGAAAGAGCATTGTCTACATGTTCGTTAAGGAAGCTTACGTCTTAGTGCAACAGATGAGCAGAAACCTAAAGAAAGAACGAAGTACTTAGATTGGGAAAAACATGTGACGTGACGTGATAGAGAAGAATGGGGGTGCTCTTCGTGGGGAGTCAGGGAAACCCTCTCTAAGGAGGTGACGTTCAAGCTGAGGCCTAGAAATGAGAATGAACTTGGGAAAGGCCCTCCTGGAGAGCGCCCCGTGCAGACGTCTGGAGGCAAAGGAGAGCCTTCCCAGTGGAGCCCTGGTCGGCCCATGTGACAGGGCCGCCGTCAGAGTGTGGAGGATGGAGTCGGGGTGGCGGACGATGGACACACGGAAACACAGGATCCTTCCACTCTACGGAGAATTCCCGTGAGTATTAAAACAAACTGCAAGAAGGAAAATTAAAACAATGTTGTGAGGGTATTCTTTTCTTTCTTAAAATTGCTATTAATGAAGGCGTCCTTGGTTGAATATGCAAAAATAAGGTCTTGACCCTACACCACAAGCTGGCAGAGCTGACTCAGCCCCTCCACAGAAGGGTCCCCTTCGTGGGGCGGGCCCCACGCCGCCAACCACAACGGTTCGCCTTGGATCCACCCAACTGAATTCACCCTGGGAATTCACTTCACTTTGGCAAATGCCTAGGAACACAACCCTGAGGTCTCAAACCGTGGAGACAAGTTGCTCCAAGTCTAAGGGAAGAGTTGTAGTAACATGAAATTCAGGGTTTCGTTTGTTTGAATTGAGATATAACTGACAAATAACCTTGTATTAGTTTCAGGAGAACAATATAAGTTTAAACATCCATCACCTCATAGAGCTTAAAAAAAGGTTTTTTCCTGTGATGAGAACTTTTAAGATGAACCGTTTCAGCAATTGGAGTCGCCACACCTGCCCTACATCCCCAGGACTTACTCGTCTCATAACTGGAGTTTTGTACCTTTGACCCCCTTCACCCATTTCCCCCACCTCTGGCCGCCACCACTCTGTTCTCTGTATCTTTGAGTCCGGTTTTTGTATTTTGTATTCCTCATATAAGCAAGGTCATGTGGTGTTTGTCCCTCTCTGACTCACTTCAATTACCACGGGCCCTCAGGGTCCATCCACGTTGTCACCAACGGCAGGATTTCGCTCCTTCTGTGGCTGAGTACTGTTCCAGGTGGATAGGTATCTTTTTATCCACCCACTTGTCAGTGGACACTGAGGTTGTTTCCATGCCTTGGAAAAACTGTAAACGATGCAAATACTGTAAATGATGCTGCAGTGAACAAGGCAGGGACCAGTTCCTTCAGATACACATCTATTAGTGGGCCTTCAGGAGTTCAGGTCACACAGCAGTTCTGGTTTTAATTTTTTGAGGAACCTCCACCCTGTTTTCTTCTGTGGCTGCACCAATTTACATGCCCATGAAAAACAGGAAAATTTGTTTCTAAAAAGATGATGAGATGGTGCCCTCCGAATCAGAGAACGTAGTTTACCTCAAAACGTGGAAAATGGACAATGCCTACAGCCATTTACATTTTCCGAGGGAAGAAAAGAATATTTTAATGATCAATATTTTAACACCAAATTATTGACGGAACGTGCAGCTGGTGCGCACCACGTCAGTGTGTTCACGTGTCCTCCAGCCCCTGCGGGGAGGCTGCCCATCTGACCAGCTACGGCTTCCAGAATGTGAACAGCAGGGCAGCGTCGCTTCTGGCCTGGGGTGTGGAAGGGCCTGGCAGGACTTCTCCGTGGTCTCCTGCCCTGTCCGCATGGCTGGAGTGGAGGGTCGAGAACACAGGGGACTGAGCTCCATGTGGAGGGGAGCTGACCAGACGTGGTGCTGGAGCCCCTCAGACACGGAGTGAGGACTCAGCTCTGGCTGTTCAAGCTGCTGAGAGCCCTGGGGTTCCTTGTGACAGCAGCTGGTGTTTACTACCCTTCTAGATCACGACGTGCTCCCCAGAGACCCATTTGCAGACTCTTCCCCTTACTCTGTCTGATTAGAACTCTGTTTTCACAAAGGATTGAGCCCTGTGTCCCTTTGGAAGACACCAGTCACATTTCCCAACCCCAGCTATAGTGTCTGCAGTGGAAAGAGCAACCATAGATTCTCCAAAACGCTGACATGGCCTAAGACACTCGTGCTGACAGCTCACTGTTGTCTGCAGAGACCCAGAGAGCTCCGACTACATCCCGAAGTTCTGTTTTCCCCCATGTTGTTCCCTCTCCCCTCCTCTCTGCCAGGCACAACCCCACCACCCTTCAGCTCTGACTCACACGCCTACTCCGCTCTGTACCTCTCTGACCTGCCCCGGCAGAAATCACCCCTCCTCTCCTCTGTGCTCACACAGTCATCCCGGACTTCTCGACTGGCAGAGCCAACGTCTTCTTTTCCATCTAGATCCTATTTGCCTCTTCAGCATTTGTTAGTATTGAAAATTCCCTCTGTATTAAAAAAAAAAAAAGATCTCTCTTATCTTAGCTTTTGAGACTCTCCTCTCTACGGATTCTCTGTGCACCTTTTTACCACCCTTCTCAACTCCTCAGCGGGCTCCATCCACGCCCCTTCTTAGACAGCAACGTCTTCAGAGGCACCTCTCCTCACTTCCCAGCTCACTGAAGGCTCACCCCTCCCTTGGCTTCCATAACCAGCACTCAGCCAGTGACTTCAAGGGCAGAATCTCCAGCTGAGCTCTCTCCTTATTTCCAACCATCCCCTAGAAATCTCTACCTAGATGACCCCCAGCCACTGCACAAAACGGCCTAATTCTCTTCCTCCCCAAGACCAGCCTGCCTCCTGCCACCCATCTCTCTATCAGCAGCACCCGCGCGAGCGACCGCAAGATCTCTTCTCTCCTCCTCGTCCTCACCCTCCACGGACAAGCTACCACCAGCTCCTATAACAAGGTCTCTTACGTAAAGAAAAGGACATGGATGGGCTTTGGTGTTAGAGACCTAAGTCCAAATTCTGACTCAACCATGACTTAGTTAAATGACTTAGATCAAATTACTTAATCTCTTTGAGCTTCTAATATCTTTTCTGTAAAATGGGGATAATAATAATAATAAAGACAAAACATGTGGAAAAGGTCTGGCAGAGCTAGGCCAGATACTCACAGATTTTAATTTGTTTTTCCTGAAAACCCACATTCCTGCTGCCCTGGCTCAGGACTTTGTCACCTCTCACCTGGGTTATTGTGATGGCCGATGGCTGTGTAAACAGTATTTCTGCCTCTCTTCTCTTCCCTGCTCCCCTCTCCCCACCAGTTGGGGTTTTTTTTAAGTGCTGCTTGCGTGTCTTTCTGACTCACAAGTCAGTCACGTCGCCCCCTCCCCAGCTCCAGTCTTTTTCTAGACTCCCAGAGATAAAACTGCTCATCACCCCATCCCCTCGCCCACCATCCACCTTTCCCTGACCATGCCACACCTGTCTTGCCAGTCCTCCCTGACTGCAAAGTCCAGATACTCAACCTAGTTTAAGGCAAGGGGGACTTTCATGAAGGATGCCAAGAGCTCTTGGACCAGCAGGGACCCTGGACAGAATCCACATATAAGCAGACTTCCAAGCCCACTTCCCTCCTCTGGCCCCAAAATATGGAATGTGGGGAAATGTAACAAAATAACATCTTTTGGTCTCTATATGAGGGAAATCCAGGTGCCAGGAATAAGCCCCTATTCAGAACAGACAGTAGGAGATGAAACCAAGGGTTTTAGCCCAGAAGCTTCCAGGGCTCTGCTGCCTGCAGGACGGCTGTGGGGTGGGGAGGACCAGCCGCACGCGGGAAGCAGACCTGTGTGCCTGCATGACACTCCCTGCTGAAGGTCGCCCGGGGCCAGAAAGAACAACCAAACCCTCCCAGTGGCCCCGATGAGCAATCAGAGAGAATCACCACACACCAGGATGTGGTGGGAAGGGTCCGCTGGTGGATGTCAGGGTCCCGGATGTGCCGCAGGTGCACAGAGCCCTGGCTCTGACTCTCCACGGGATACGGGGCCTGAGGCCAGGCAGGAATAAGCCCACTGCCTCCACTGAAGTAGGGTCGCCTGCGTGTCCCACAGAGGCAGCACCTGCCAGAGACGAATTCTCGGGTTGATAACATCACATCACCGTGGGCAGTGACCAGTCGCCCCTAGAACTAGGGGGAAACTGAATCATCCAGAGCACTTTAAATGAGTATTATCATTAAAGCTTTTTCACGTAAATGTAACTTTATTGATCACTGTGGATTCCCTTTTGGTTTGCGGTCTGTGTCACTCAGGGAATGTAGGTGCCCATAGGTGTACTCTGCTATCTTGCAGTGAGTGAGAGGCACTGAAGGAACATGTGCTTGAGGAATGGAAGGAGCCCCAGCTCTCTACACACCAGAGAATAGCCCCAGACCAGGCAAAAGGCACCATTAATAAATGCTGAAAAATAATGTTCTTACTTGCTCATAATCATACAACCATCATTAAAAATTTTAATGAAAAATCTCAAACAAAGGCATAGAGAAAAAAAAGAAGCCCTGTGTATCTACCAGGCAGTTCCAGTATAAATTCAGTCAATCTTGTTTCATAAAGGAATTTTTTTCAAGTTCAAAGAGATAAAGAAAAAGATGCCGCAATCCAAGAATGGAACTGAAAGTAATATAAACTATAATCATGAAACTTTTTGAAAACCCAGCTTGATAAATACTTAAACAGAAAATTGGACACAACTCAAAAGACAATTAAAGTAGAAAACATCTCTGTAGAAATCACCCAGAATGTAGGACAAGGGACAAAAAGACGGGAAACAGAAAGGAGAAATTAGAGAGCCTTGGTGCCTAGAACAGGATGTTTCAGTAAAAGCAGATGGCGGTACCAGAGAAGGCAGTGGGTTTTCCAAAATGGGACACAGAAGTTCTCAAAAGGGAAGGAACACTCTGGACCCTTAGCAGAACCATACAAATAAACGTCCTCCTGGCTCGCAGAAAATCAGAAAATGCACCAGAGACGTAAGGCAAGTGATAAATCACACCTCACTGGCAGGACGATTCCCTCTTTCCATCAGGAAAGAATCATTTTTTGTGCCAAGCAGTAGGTGAGATTAAACCAACAACAAAACAACAGCAACAAAGCCACACCCTTGTTTTCTGCCCCTCCCATCTCAGGAGGGCCATGAGACCAGATTCTGGTCAGTAAGATGCACACAGAAGCTGGGATTCTGGAATCCCCTCTTCTTCCTGATGCAGCAGGGCCTGTCCCTTTGGAGAATGCTCATGGAGACGTTTCCAATGGCTCCTCCAGTGAAGGAATGGAGGACCAGAAGAGGGCAAAAAAGAAAAGCCAACTTTAAACTTAGTCATGATTTCCAAATCTTTCACAGTGTGTATATCTGGAGCAACCCTGATTTATTTGTTATTAATTTGTTAATTTGTTAACTGGGTGGTTGCTATCTAGGTGTTTGTTAAAATTTCACCTGTACAATTACAGGGTTTTTTTAACTTTACAAGCTTAGAAAGAAAAGAATCCCACCTCCCAAGAGCAGGAATGAGACCTCTGAGATGGGAGGCAGGTCCCACCTTGGGGTCGCACAAGGTGGGGGCTGGGGGGGGTCTCTCCAATCTCTCATTCTCCCCCACCACACTGCACACCCAGGCTCACCCAAACATGGCCTCAGCCCCCCATCCTCAGTCCCCCCGGACAACCACAGCAGCTCTGTTTCCCAATTTTTAAATGCTGGGCAGGAAACAACAAGGATCTACTGAATAGCACAGGGAACTACACGCAGTATCTTAAAATAACCTATAATGAAAAACAGGAAAAGAATATATACATATATATACTCAACCACTATGCTGTACACCAGAAACTGACACAACATTGTAAACTGACTATACTCCAATAAAAAAATAAAAAGAAGTGAAATAAAATCCTAAGCAGGGACTGACCATGACTAGCTGATCTTCTCAATCCAGACCCCAAGGAGCCCGGAGAGACCTATAAACCAGCTCTGAAATCAGACGTGCACCCCAGTGCAGGCAGCAGTGACCCAGGGCTGGGCCCCTGACCCCGACGTGGAGTAGCAGAGGGGGCGGAGAAGGTCATTTTCCAGGTACAGTTCTCTGTGCTCAGGTGGCTCCCTGCCCAGCCCTGCCTGGGAAGGCACCCTTCTCCCTGTGGAGCCTGGTCACGGGGCTGCAGCTGGGTCGGGCTTGCACAGGAAGCTCAAGTATCACTGGGCGCTCGGGCAGGAGCCTGCAAAGCCCTTCCTACGACTGATAAACAGTATTTGGTTTGGAGCAAGAGGAAAAATGAGGGGCTCAGGATAATAGAGGAGGATAGGAAAGCACAGGAGCTCCAACAGGAGAGCAAAGGAAGACGACTGCCTTGAACCACTGCTGCGGGGACACCTCTAGGACCATGCGGTCGGGAGCAGGTGACACGGGGACAGCAGACTCCCTCCCCTGGCTGCCGGCCAGCGAAGAGCTCCCGGGCCAGGGGATGAGCAGGCGCTGGGCTGTGACTGAGGGAGGACCACCAGGCAGGTGGAGAAAGTCAGGCCCCTTCAAGGATGAGCACTTAGGCTAGAGGCCCCCGGCAGCTGCTCACAGGGAAAGGTCTCCCTCGTGTGAGTGATGAGGAGAGACCCTCTGGAAGGAAGGAGGCAGGCAGAGGACACGTTATGCCCCTCCCTAACGGCAGGGTGATGGGCGGCGTGTTTGTGTTGAGTGGTGGGTGGTGGGGAGCCCCTTGTCCCCACAGACACCCTGGAAGACTTTGTTTTGCTGAGTGAGGGACGCAGCTGAGACAGAAAGCGAAGTTGCTGAGGATGTGAGGAGGGGTTTTCAGGGCCGAGCCAGGGCCAAGAGAAGAAACAGCTGGCAAGGGAGAGGAACTTTGGGGGATTTAAGAAATGTCTGATGGGGGCTTTAATTTACCCCGAGGTATGAGCTGTGATTTTTCCCTCTCTGCCTCTCCAATAAACTTCCCTGAAAGTTTCAGGAAAATATGCATTTCTTCCTCGGGCTGTGCGGGATAGGGTTTGCTTGATGGGGGCTGATTTTGGACTCAGGTGGGTGTGGGGCCAGGGCTGACTTCCCCGTGGCCTGCCCCAGCTGGGTTACACTTTTAAACAATTGTTGCTGCAGAACTTCCCATGCCAGGATCTCAGGCCTTGGACAAAAGTGCCAACTTGGCATGAATAAAGGAAAATGACTTCTTCCCTTATCTCCACGCCCAGAACTCTGCGATTGTAATTAAAGCTTGATGATTTATTAATAATTTAATGCAGTATAGTCCTTATTGAGAAACTCTGTTCTTTGTTTTTCATGGTGGCAGACTCATTAAGGAAGAATAGAGCTTAAAAAAAAAAGAGAGAGAAGTTGCTAGGCAGGGCTTAGGAAAATAAAAACCAAAGTAGATTCTTTATCCTTCAAGCTCTAGGCCCACCAAGGATAACTAGCCCAGGTTGTCCCAGAGTAGTGGACAAAGTCTGAGCAGTTCAAGGGCAGAAGGAGGGCAGGTTAAGGACTCACAAAGGAGCAGGAGAGGAATGGGCAGGGGTGGTATGGGCTGCTGAGTGTGGGTCAGAGCTGGCTGGGTGCCCGGGCTGCCTCTGGGTCAGACGCAAGGCGGTGTGGGGACCTGCTGAGTCCGGGGAGCTGCCGTGGTCAGGACGGGTCAGGTTACACCGCGTTAACAAGCTGCTCTAGCAGGTGCATGAGTCCAGATGCTCCCAGGTTGCTGCGTCCCTGGGCCGTCAGCCTCCACGCAGTGAACCAAGGACCCTGCTGCCTCTGTCTTGGCATCTTCTAGGTCTTGGAACTTCTGAGGTCACTCCAAGGACACTAACAGGATGGACCCATACTGCCCTGTGGGGCAGACACTAGCCACATGTGGCTACTTAAGTTTCAATTAATTACAATTAAATAAAATTTAAAATTCAGGTCCTCAGCCCACGGGGCCAGTGGCTACCACAGTAGTCAGTGCAGATGTGGAAGGTGTCCTTCCAGGCAGAGGATTCTGGTGGACGGAGCTGGGGTTAAGGGTCACAAGGCGGGGCCTCTGCAGCCATTCTGGCAGGTGACCACATCCCTTCTGCCACGTCAGTACCGGCTGGAACCAGTCCCTAACCCCAGGCTCCCTGCTGTACAAGCTGAGATGAGAAAGTATGTACGTAGTTTCTCCCACAGGGGCTGAGAGGGGACCCCTGGCTGGCCCTGGCAAGACTGAGAGCCAACCTCCCCAGGGGCACCAGGGAGCTAGGGTAAAAGCCACAGCAGAGCAGGGGCTGGACACTGCATCCTCTCTGTTTCTCATACAATCCCAAGACAAAGCAGGAGCAGGTGGGGAGAGGAGGGAAAAGGGAAGCCTGTATCTCTGACACTGAGCTTCTCTCTAAGTTTGCTGAGTTGGAAATAATCCAATTTTATTTGATTTAGAAAAATAAAGAAACAGAGTTTTTCCACTGCTTTTGGGCGACTTTTATCTGCATCAGGTCCGGGTGTGAAGAGAAACGGGGAACAGCACACACAGCCTAAGGGTTAGAGCTGGGGCCTGCTTCTCCTGCCGCCTGCAACCCCGGTATCCTCCCTGGAGGCGATGCGCATTGGGAAGGAGAGCACAGATGGTCTGAAATCCAGCAGCTCTGAGCTCCCTTCCTGGAAGGAAGGAGCAGGGCTGGGATGTGTGGGGCCTGGGCAGCCTGACCTGGTGGCCACAAGAGGAGTTCCCATAACACCGGGGAAGGAATACTGAGGGTGACACTGGGGCATAGAACCAAGCCAAGGTCACAGGGGCGGCAAGACCATAACTGGGAAAGCAATTCAGGCTGTCAGAAGCCAGGAAGATCGGGAACATTCAGGAAGTACCGTGAAGTCAGGTCGGGGCACCGGGTTCACGCTGAATTCTGTGGCCGACGCCAGGGCCTTGGAGAGCGGGCTCCTAGGACACTGGCCAAAAGGACCAGAGAAAGACCAGGCCTTAGGCGGCCTTCAGGTTCTCCGAGTTTGTCTCCCCACCTTGACCAGAGGAACTGATCACTCCCACCTCCAAGCGTTGCAGGGAAGCTCAGGTAACACCTCACAAATTCCTTCTCTGATCTCTTATCGTTGACTTAAATTCTCCTATACCTTTCAAGATCTACTTAAAACCCTGCCCCCTTCATGAAGCTCATGACATTTTCTTCTCCAAAACTTCCGAGAATTTCTTTCAAATTTTTTTGAATTTCATAAAGTTACAGCCTGGTTTTCTCATTCTTCCACAATTATGCCACTGTGCAGACATTTACTGCCTTGCTCACGACTTTTTTTCTGGAAAGTGTGTACATATAAATCCTCCAGCTAGCATGTGTGATTGTTGTAAGCAGGGACCCCTCTTTGAGTAGATTTATGGCACGTCCTCCATGAGTTACTCTGCTAATGTGGACAGACGCATGCCCCAGCTGCTGCAGGGTGAGGCCTGTTTTGGTCTGTGTATAATCGGAATGACTTTTTATTGATAACCCGGACATTACTCTGGGTCACAGGAAGTTATTCTTCTGAAACAGTGAATCTCAACAGAACTGTGGCCTGTCTCTAGAATGCTGTGAATAATTCTGCCTATAAGGATCAAGGAGAACGTTTAACAAAAAGCCCAGAGAGGGATGCGTGAGCAAATGTCCCTGGTCCCACGGAGGGGGTGGCTTCCGCTTCGGGGATGGATGCTTCTGCCTGGAACGCAGTGGCTCTGAGACAGCAGGGTGGAGGTTTCAGGGAAGGGCCCTGCTCTATGTGCTCTAGGAACACTAAGCTAAAGGACAGAGACCCTGCAGAGTTTGAGGGAGGTCGTCCTGGTGAAAAGTAGAAGGAAGCATCGTTCATTACAATAGGTTGTGAACACATGGGGCAAATTACGCTGAGAATGTCAGGGGAAACTGTAAATAGATTCAAAATGGATTCAGATATGTTCATGCACAATAGGCCTCATTAGTATGGTCGTAAGGGGAAGTTGGGCAGGTTCCGTCAGCACCACCGGTCCTTTCAAGATGGATAGGAAAACTGTAATATTCACTCAACACACATCTCCCAGCACCCAGGTCAGAGACAAACAGGGATGCGGGGGTCACCAGCCCCCCATTCAGTGCCATTCCGTGACATTTACTAAGTCCTCATCTTTTTGTATCTTAGACTCAAGAGCCTTGGGGTGTGCCCATGCTGAGTGGGACTAAGTGAATTAGAGGCAGTGCAAGTGCTGGTTGAAAAAACGGTTTACGTTTTGGGGAGAAAAGTTATTTTATCAATACTAAGTAACTGGTAAATACAGACAACCTCCCCCATTCCAAATAACCCAGCTAAATCAATCCTGGCATTTATTCAACCCTCAAAGCAGTACATATGGCCTTGATGTGTACCAATTAGGTGTATATTAATACCAGCCGTCAGAAGTTTATCTTGCTCCCAAGACAGAAATAAGCCTGTGTTTTCAAGCACACTCAAGGAGAAATGCAAGAGAGAAAAGAGTGGACGGGGCCTGCCGCCCCTGGCCACAGAGAGAGGAGTTACCCTGACCAGAGCCGGGGGTGCAACTTCAGATGGTCTGGAGTAGACCCACCCCTTCAGTCTGTGGCTTGGACAAGGAGTCCCAGGAGGGACAATGACCAACCAGGGAGGACATACAGGGAGGGTGCTGAGGTGGGGGCTGGGCCCACCACTGCCTCCCATCTAGGGTTCCACACACGAAGCTACTTTCGTGCTGTGCAGGTTGACTTGTTTGAGTCCGGGATGGAGGACTGCTTATCTTGATGCCTGGAACTGAGGCTATTTTATTCCAGCATTTTGTTGAAAATGCTCACAGTGAATAAAAAGGTAGAAGTCTGAAAGAGTTTGAAAAAAGTTTGGGCATTCCAGCATTTGGAGTAACGTGCTCAAGGACAGGTCGGAAAGCAGGTGACTGACAACCAAAGATAGTCCTGTCCTTGAGAAAACAAAGGAGGAGCCCTCCCCGCTCCCCACAGAAGGCGGCTTCCCCCAGGTGGGGCTCTGGGACCCTGGCCCATGTCCCTGCTCGGAACTGTCAGCCGCTCCTATCTTCGTGGACAGCAGAGCTCTGAGCATCAGAGCCTTCTCTCCGTTTTTGCTCAAGGCGGGTATAGAGGGACATGGTACAAGACCAGCGCACGTCTGTTGATATTTTAAAACCTGGCACTCGAGATTTACATGCGATTAAAGACCATTCCAGCCATCTCCAGTGGGGAGCCCACAGCCAACCCAGAGACATTCCCATCCTGTTTGACCTTGAGCCCTAGCAAGAACTCCCTTTTACATCACGACCCGGGACCGGCAGTACCCCGCCCCCCACAACCTGGAACACAAGCCCCGCGAACACTCAGCCTCACTGCCGGAGAGCCGTGCAGTGTCTTCTGTTCTAGCCGCGCCTTCTGGGTGTCCCCACGCTCTCGGCGCCCTCACTACCCGCACATGCCTCCTGAGCTGCAGGCCGAGAACCCAGGGCCAGTATGAGAAGGACCTGCACCCCCAGCTCTGTCCTGACAGACATCACGTCCTCGGCCAGCCCGGAGCAGGCAGTTGGGTCTGAATTTTACTTCATAAATGAAAACTTCAGCTCCTTTCACGGCGGTGATATAAATCCAAATTCTGGTCTCCAACCAAAATGTCATGGGGGCCTCCTGTCCTCACTGTCTGTGCATCCCTGTGGCGGGGCCCTAGGGGGCTGGCCTCCCTGGGAGGTCTCTGCCCTGCTCCTCTTTTCCAGCCTCCAGTGTCCCAGGGCCCTGTCCTGTGCAGGCTCAGTCCTTAGGGCTTCCCGCCCGCCTGCAGCATCACCAGGGAGACCAGAGGGCCGCTTACCTCCTGCAGTTCCTGTACCTGAAACCAGCTTCTCTTTCTCACTGACGGATCCCTTAGGAAAGAGGCTTCCAAAGAGAATTAAAAAAAAAACTAAAACTAGACTTACCCTATCATCCAGCAATCCACTCGTGGGCATTTATCTGGAGGAAACTCTAATTCAAAATGACATCTGCACCCCAATGTTCACAGCAGCACTGTTTACAATAGCCAACACATGGAAGCAACTTAAATGTCCGTGGACAGATGAATGCATAAGGAAGCTGTGGTATATTTATACAAGGGAATACGACTCAGCCATAAAAATAATAATGCCATTTACAGTAACATGGATGGACCTGGAAATCGTCATTCTAAGTGAAGTAAGTCAGAAAGAGAAAAAAAAAATACCATATGATATCACTCATATGCGGAATCTTTTAAAAAAGGTCACAAATGAACTTTTACAAAACAGATGCAGATTCACAGACATAGAAAACAAACTTATGGTTACTGAGGGGGACAAGGGATGGGGAGGGATACATTGGGAGTTTGGGATCTGCAGATACTAACTACTATATATAAAATAGATAAACAACAAGGTCCTACTGTACAGGACAGAGAACTATGTTCAATATCTTATATTAACCCATAATGAAAAAGAGCATAAAAAGGAATATATATGTATATATAACTGAATCACTGTGCTGTACCCCGGAAATTAACACATTGTAAATCAACTACACTTCCATTAAAAAAAAAAAAGAGTAAGGTAAATGAGGTCAGGTGCACACCAATGAGACAAACAGCAAGGACTGTGATCATTCTGGACCAAATAACACCTGTTTGGCCACTAGGCCATATTGAACTCACTGTGCTTGGCCTCTGCACGGGCCTGGCGGGGGTTCTGCTGGGCTGGGTGTAGGGCCAGCATTCTCCCACTTGTAAGGACAACCATCTCTACAAAGACATTTCATCTGTAAACCTATTGGCGCGCTGGTTCTGTGAAATTCAGGTTAATGGAAACGCTGGACAAACATCTTTGGCCGGCAGCAGCTTGCAGTCCTGGAGTGGGACCCGGCTGAGACTTCCTGGGCCAAGTACCAAGTGCATGACCGCTGGGGCTCGCTCCTGAGGAGACGGGAGACGGGCGAAGCTGAAAAGCGCTGGCATCGGCAGCTTCCAGCAGACGTTTCTGAGCCTTTCCCATCAGGACTGCTGAGGAAAGAGGGCTCTACCCCGGGCAGCCGGTGCAGTCGGGGGCAGGCAGGGCCTGCCCAGAACCAGGGGGAGTTCTGAGTGCAACCCCCATCCCGGGGCCCAACCTCGCCCTCAAGGGGAGGGCCAGACAGCGCATTTTGGGATTCTGTTCCTCTAATTATTCCAGTTGACGGAGGCTTCTCTCTCTTTTCATTTTCCTCCTGAAACGAGTAATTTTGAATGCTGAGGTTTCATGTTGGAAAGATAATGAGAACCTTCATGAGTCTGGAATGAGATGCAGAAAAATTGCACTTTTCTCCGGGGACCAGGAAAGGGAAACACTGGAGACGGGAAGGGGCTCTGGCACCTTCCGAAAGCCGGGTCACCATGCAGCATATTTCTTTGGATTCTAATTTTCCCTCTTTCCTGAGAAATGCCGCCTGCCTGTGTCTCACAGGCATGGAGAAGGGGAGACGCGCTGGGGGAAGGCACAGTGTCAGTGCCTGGTACCACTAAGTAATCACCCGGAATGAAAGGTTTGCCGTGGGATAAGGAGCAGTGGGGAGAAGAGAGGTCAGGAAGAGGCCAAAAAGAGAAAAAACCTTGATTTTTCCAGGTGCTACCCAAAGAAAACCAGACAAGTGTTTGGTCTGGGCATTGCGGGCGCCCAGACAACCAGGGAAGACATTGGAAATCCACTTAGCTGCAAGTGTTTTGAATTCATGATGCTGAACAACTAGCTTGTCTGGCATTTTCTTCCCCAAAACCTCACAGAGAACGGGAGTCTGTATTCTGCGTGGGGAGGCACACTGATGATTTCTCAGACGGCTTGTTTTTGGGGACTTTTGTGACAGGAAGTAAACTGTGCTTCATTGCTTCAAAAATGCTGCTTTAAAAAGTCTTTTCTTTTTTTTTGGCGTGACTCTCAGATACATCTTCACGTACTCCCTGTTCTTAAAGACACATCTAAATGCGCAGTGCAGCCAGCTGAAATGGGTGGGACTCATTCGTGGTGTCTTTGGTTAAAAGGAAACTGGCGTGAAGTCCAGAAGAACCCTGCTCCCAGGCTGAGTTCCCCACATTTATCTGACTCCTTAGTGCCATCGGTGAGGGAGGGACAGATCTTTGTGAGTGAGAACCAGGAGAGGAGGTGAGGTTGTCACTGTTCTCGCAGGAGTCTATGACTTTGAAGACAGTGAAACTCACAGAGTTCTGCTCATTTTCAAACTCTTCATGCCACTTTTCCAAGCCATGGAAGGGGTCAGAAACAAAGTTTTCGTGTCATTAATACATTAGAAAAAGAACGGAAAATGGTCGGTTGTTGGCCAACCTAGTTCTCATCTGCTCTTCAGAGTGCATTGATAAATGCACTGTCTCTGCTTTACCTCCGCACGTGCCCTCCAGAGGGAGTCACCGGGCGCACAGGTGAGCACCGGTCCTCGCCATCAAAGAACTCTTCTTCCCAGTGGCTGCAGTTGGAAGGACTCAGGGCCTGTGCAGTTAGGAAGCGCCGTCTGTAAACTCCATACTCTTCCTGGCTCTTGCGCAACTGACTGAGGGGACCTGTGAGGGGACCCCTCTGACCCCAAGAGCAGCTCCTCCCACCCTGAAGGCACAACACCCCCACCCCCCACACCCTGAGGAGAACCTCCTTCACGCAGGCCCATCGCTTCCCCTGCTGGAAGGAGGAAGAAGCGAACTGCTCCTTCTACAGGGCCGGGGAGAAGGGTATCCTTTGCAGCCGATGCACCATGCAACCCCGTCTGGACGGTTCCGTGGCATTCAAAGGACAGAACCTTAGTTACTCCAGCCAGCAAACTCTGAAAGATGTAGCAGAGACGTAGCCAAGATTTCATCACTTTGCCAAATTCCTAGGTTACATTGTCAGTTATAGGAGATACTTTTGAAATCAGTGCAGCAGAAAGTTTCACAATTTTATTTCTATGATATACCAAAACACCTGTTCATTTATATTAATATATCCATGCTATCAATAGAAATAATTTGCAGTTGGAATATACTTTAGTCTCTGAAAACCCAGAGCAAGTCTACTGGAGCAAAGCCAGATATATCCCAGGAGGGCAAAAGCATAGCTGTGAATGTGAGCCGGGCTTCGATCCCTGTTGCTGGAAGGGTCTGCAGAGCCCACAGGCATGGGGCAGGAGGGAGGAACAGCCCACCTCCAAGGCCGGGGCTTCGTGAAGCTATGTGGGGCTTGTCGTGAGCCATCACACAGCAGAGAGTCTGTTTGCAGCTTCCTTCCCCATCAGGAAGCAACGTTTGCTATTAAAAAAAAAAAGTCCTTGAAGATCCCCATATGGCTAAGGAAAAGGAGAAGACAGAGCTGGTCCCAGGTGACACAGAGGGCACTCCTGGACAAAGATCCACAACACAGAGAACTTCAGCCGAATTCCCAGGGCTCTGCCTTCACGGTCTGGGATGAGACCCAGGCCCTGGCATGTTAAGCTCCCCAGGGGACAGCAGTGTGTAGCCAGGCTGAGAACTCATTTACAGAGGAAGCAGGAAAGCAAATATAGTTCCTACCAGGGTGTGACTCCATTACTCCTGACACATCCTTCTGCTGCCTTTGAAGGGCCCTGAGCTCATCATTCCTAATGCAGGAAAATAAAATCCAAACTGTCCCAAATAACCATTCCTCACTTATCAGGCTGGCCAATGTCTAAAGATTTGACAGCCACCCCGTGGGAGGTCGTGGAAAACCAGGCCATTGGTCTACTGACGGGGGACACGTGTGGGTGACATGACCCCATGCAGGGCAGCATGGGAACATCCAGTGCAGTTTCCAGCGCACGTATTCTCTGACCCAGCAATCCCACTTCTGGGAATTCACGCTACAGAGAGACCTGCACACATTCAAAGTGACATGTTCACAGAGTTACTCACTGCAGCCTTGTTTGCAATGACAAGGGACTGGAGACACCCCAACTGTCCATCTGCAGGAGATGAAGTAAATAAATTATGAGGCTCTACACAGTGGAATACTACGCAGCTGTGAAAAACAATGGGGACACAGGCTAAAGAGAGGTGTGGAAGAAGTCAGAGACTGAAGTAAGAAAGGAAAGGGGTGGGGGCGGGGTGGGTATACAGCCAAAAGGGTCAAAAGGTACAAACGTCCAGTTATAAGACAGTAGTCCCGGGAGGTAACGTGCAGACGGTGACGACCTTCAGTGCTGTGCATGCACGGTGCTATCACTGACTGTACTGCACGTTCGAAAGCTGCTAAGAGTAGACCTTAAAAGATCACACTGCAAGAAAAAATTTGTAACTTTGTGTGAGGTGACAGATATTAACTAGACACTGTGTATTCATTTCACAATGTACACAAATATCAAATCATTATGTTGCACACCTGAAACGAATATATGTCAATTCTATCTCAATACAAAAATAAAACTAAATTTTTAAAAAGGGAAGGTGCAGATGATATAATAAGAACTAGGGGAGGGCAAGAACGTATTTATTCATATCTATATCAAGAAACACCAGAATACCAGAATATGAAACAAGCAGAAGTGGTTACTTTCAGGGCGGGATAATGAGGAGACAGAGAAGAGGGTGAGAGGCAGGCTGCTCAGCCCATACCTTTTTATGCTCTATTATACTTGTTATACTTTTGAATCATGTAACTACATTTCCCTTTCCAAAAAAAAAAAAAAACTGAAAAAGAGAAAGGTCCTGAGTTACACACGTACACACACACGCACACGCACACACACGCACACACACACACACACACACACACTCTCTCTGGGGGATCCGGGATGGATATCTAAGCTGGATGAGTCTCACTTGATTATTAGAGTCAAGATTCTGGTGTCCAGAAAATACAAAACCTAGTGATTAACGCCCCTTCAGAACTGTAACAAAGATTTGTTTTCTTTGGGGGTTGGTGTGCTCGAAATCCAGAATTTTAAAAAAGGAACAAAACAATTAGGATTCATAAGAAGCTTAAGTGTTGAAGAAATTTAGAGATGAATTATCCTACTCCATCTCTTTCAGAGGACACTCAAGCTCAGAAGACGCAGGCACGCGTGCAAGGTCACAGAGGCAGGGGCGGCTCTGGGCCCTCGGGCTCACTCTGTGTCCAACCATCGGTCCCCCGGCAGGATGGAAAGTGGACTGAGACCGTCTGGGAAGTGCTGTCAGCTCCGGACTGGGGCCCTAGAGGAGAGATGAGGCAGATGGAGCAGGGGAAAAAGGCGAAATTTCATAAACGTCCATCTTCCATCATGCCAGTATGTTGAAAAGGCAGCAGCTGTTCTCCGTCGTCAGTGAAGAGGAAACTGAAATTTATGCATCTACACGAGGCAGGAGATAAAGGAAGAAATGCCCAATCTGGGTTCTAGACGAAGATGTCATTAGAGAGGGCTGTGACGGGCCTTCGGGGGGGGGGGTCTTCAGAGAGACTTTTCTGTTCATTTAACCTATCTGTACAATTTGAGAAGAACCTTACCTAAGGCCCCACAGCGCTCCTCGTCCCCCAAGTGCTGACTGCAGAGGCCGTGTCCCCCTCCAGCTCCCAGGGGCAGGGAGCGGGCTGTGCCCCGGAGCTCCCACCTGGTCTCGGATGAGGCTGTGGTCAGAGTGCGGGGTACAGAGGGCCCCTGACCTCCGTACCTGTGACCCAGACAGCTGTCTGATGCTCTCTGCACACCGTGGATGCCAATCAAACCCACCACCCTTGGCACCGCACCTGGCGCCCTTTAAGCTTTCCAGAAATGGACTGTGCATCCCACTTCCTTGTCGGCCCACAGCTAGACCTCCCAGCATCTCCTGCAGCCTGGAGACTGGGTGGACTGAGTTCTGACCAGTGGCAAGTGAGAGGATGGGCGTGTGGCGGCAGGCCTGACCCTTAAAGACTTTCTGCTCACCTTCCTCTCCAAGCTCTTCTCCATCTGGGCTTATCCTCTTCATCAGCAGATGAGCCCAGAGGACTGGAAAGCCAGGCAGTGAAATGACAGCACCAGCCGAGGGGAAGAGCCGGGGGTGAACTGCTGCTCGGAGAAGAGCGAGTGGCTGAGCAGGAGCAGCCATCTGGGACCCCACAGGAGGAACACAGAGACTTCACTCCCTCGGACCGCTGGCACTGCAGTGCCGTGGGCTACAGCGGCTGGGGCAGCTGCATGTGGGCAGGGGTGCCTAGAGAACCCTAGGGACGGGGGGCTTGCGTCCGGCTGGCTGCTTCGCTCTGGCACCAGTTGATGTTTCTTTCCAGGCTCCCGAGTGGTCACTGAAACCACTGGCCATTCTCCACCTGGCACCAGCCTTGCTGGTGTAGCATGAGGTACCCCACACAGCACAGAGAAAGTTTCCCTGCTGGAAGTAAATATTTGCTGACTGAATGAATGAGCTTCATGCCAACTCCTGGAGACGTGAAAGGCTATGATTCACTATGTTATGAATAATCTACCTTGTTCTCTACCTATTTACTTGTATTAAACACTAAATTGAATCAGATAGTATTTCTCTGCCCACCATTTCTTATACAATCTTGCCACAGGTATTACTTAATTAACATGAAACAGTGTATGTCAGCATGACAAAGAAGTCGGTAGTAAGCCCCTTCACTAGCCGCCAAACGTCTGATCATGTGTGTCCTCCATCTTTCAGGCAGCAGCTGAAGATGAGAGAATAACCTCATCTTGGTTCCTTTCCGCCTCCTTCTTCACAATCATATGGTGGCTCCATGGGAGACCCACGTGGGTCACACTCTTTGATGCTCAAGCAGCTTCTACATCACAAGCCTGTTTCAGCTTCAAGCCAGCTTTTGTCTCAATGTGCAACGTGTGAACCATATGCCGAGCTGCTGTGCTGGCTGGGGAGTCTTTGTCCTGATCCCTTGAAGTCCATCCCTTTCATGAACGTGTCCTGCTGTTTACTGTCAGGAAGACAGTCACTTTTAACTTCCTGTGGAACATATTTTTCTACCACCAGTTCAAAGACATCCCTCAAAACCCTCTTCTGATAAACAAATAATTGGATGGATGGATGCTGGTCTTCAGAAGCCTCCACACCTACAGATCCAAACCCTAGAAATCTCAGAACCTTTGCGGGCCTCTAGATACTATGCTTCAGGAGTTTAGAATTTAGACCAGCTGGTCCTCTAAATGGTCAACTGTGTCCCCCAACCAACACTGCAAGAAACCCTACTGAGAAATTTATACTACCCAGGCACAAGCTAAACCATACAGACCACTCTCCCATAAATATGGAACCATCAGGGGAAAAAAAATCAAATAATGAATGATCTCATGTAACATTTGTATTTTCCATCTAGGAAAGTTCAAAAGTCTAATTTGAAATTTAGTTTAGTTAAGTTTTATCTGCATCCTGAGTGTGAGAGAACATTTTCATGGAAGGTACAACTTTTTTCATTTTTTTCCCTCCTCTGGTATGATCTTGGGCACTGTGCCCAGCGTTTCCACTTATGAACGCCACCTGCTAAGCACCACCTAGGACTGGTCTGTGACTGGTTGAGAGCGTGTCTGCCTGAGCTTTCTCAAAAAAAAAAAAAAAAAAAAAGAGAGAGAGAGAGAGAGAGAGAGAAAAGCAGCATTTGAAATCAGAATGACAGCAAGTGCTCATTCAAGCAAGAAGCCCAGCCAACTGGCAGTGACCCCTTAACAATAAAATATTAATATGAAGAAACAGTCTTTTATCATCTAAGGTACTTGTAGCAGATTCTCTGAGGAACTTCCTTCACTGCCTTACTCACTCACACCATGTGGAATACACTAGATTCCACCTGCTTAGAGACTACAGCCTGTAGGGAGGACAGCAGTGGCTTTCATCAAGTGCTCTTGAAAGGCTCCCACTGTACATTGCTGCCTGACGAAGGATTTGGCCTATGGCCTGAGGTACGCCTTTGTGTGGCTTTATCCAGAACGGGCCTTCTAGGAAAAGGCGCTCTCCTCAAAGACTCTTCCCAAAGAGGCTGTCACAAAGCTTTCCTGTGAGAAGAAATTTCATGTGGGTCCTGCCTACTTTGTCCTGCAGACCTGGGAGAATTCCACCAACCCCTCCAGGATTTCTTAAACAGGGACTGGACCTTCTGGGGGGCGGGGGGGGGGGGGACAGGAAAATCCTCAGAGGTTTTCCAGTAGCCAGGAAGCTGTTCGGTGGTAGCTGGTGCTGGTAGCAATAGATTGCAGAAGGACCAGGGGGAAGAAGCAAAAATTCTCTAGCTTCTCCTTCTCTAGCCCCTCCTTCCTTCCCCAGTCTGCCCAGATTTCAGACTGGCTCCACTGGTGAGGAAGACACTGCTGTCCGTGGCGAGGAGCCTTTGGGGAAGCAGAGGGATGCTGAGCGAGGAGAGAGATGTGAAGTCACGCGGTTCTGCCTGAAGGACACGGTGAACGTGGAGGATTCTGCCTGTTCAAGAGGCCACCAAATCCTTCCAGAGGGCGGGCCAGCCCACACAGTCAGGCACACTCCCACAGGAGGCCTGACTGCTGGGGAGGAGACCGGCTTTCCTGAGCAAGTCCCTTGAAGAGATGGAGCCAGAAGATGGACCGCCAGTCCTGGCCTGAAACTCACACGGACTGGCTGCACTTCTTGTCCAAATCCACCTTCACAGCAAGTTGCCCAAAGCGTTCCCTCCATTTTGTCAAGACAAGAGCTCCCAGAAGGCAGGCATCAGCAATGCTGGGAAGGCCCTCTAGGGTCGGGATTCATTTCCCTTCTACAAATGAAGTCTTGGTGGGACAGAGAAGTGCTCCCAAGCACTTCAGCCCACAGGGATCAGAGTGGAGGAGCCACACTTCCCACATTATAGGAACTTTCTGGGCAGAGTTTTGCAAAGTTTAATATCACTTCCCATTCTGCAGGTCAGTGAGGTCAGAAACACCCTCATCTACCACGGGAAGGAGATCCCTGGCCCCAGGCGCTGCCCCATGGCCACTGGAAAGCAGATTGCTCAGCCCCGTACAGTCCTGGCTGCAGGCAGGGCCCCTGCCTGGCCACTGGACTCCACAGGAGCTGGAGAGAGAAAATGAACACTGCATTTAAGATGCTCTGGTGCATCTTCTAAAATGTTTTTAATTCACTTCTCTCTTAGCTCCCTCTCTCTTATACACTGGTAAAGGAGAAATGAGAGAGGAAAAAAAACCCATTTTCTGAAATTGTATTTCTGAATTTCTATCCTCGAACAATGATATTTTCAAAGTCTGGACTGATGATTCAAGCTTCCAGAATCTCTACACTTACATCATCTCTATTTTTAGAGCCACGGTGGAAGTATCCGGCAGTGAGAAAGAAGAATCGAAATCAGGGCTATCCCAGAAAGTCCAGGCTATACGGTCCAACGAATCACTGCTTCTTGCAGCCGTGAATGCTGGTGTTGGTCAGCCGGGCGTGTTGAACAGCAACCTGGCTGGCACCTGTCTGAGGGCCCCAAGGACCGCTTCCCTTGGACCATCTATGGTTCTCTCTCCAACTCCCTACCTTTGCCTGGATTCTCTGTCCTACGGAATTTTTTTCAAGTTAAATTGCTTAGCGCTTTTTTTTAATTGAAGTATAATTGACATCTGTAATACTAGTTTCTGGTGTAGAACATAATGTTTCTGTATCTGTGTATATTGCAAAACGATCACCGTAATAATCTAGCTAACATCCTCCGCCTCACATAATTACTGAACTTTTTGCCCTTGTGATGAGAACTTTTCAGATCTACTCTGTTAGCAGCTGCCAAATGTGCAAAAAGATACTACTAACTATGGTCACCACACTATGCATCCCATCCCTAGGACCTGCTTCATAATTGCAAGTCTGTACCTTTTGACCCCCTTCATTTTACCCGCCCGCCACTCCAGCCTCTAGCAGCCACCAAGCTGTTCTCTATATAAGTGGGGTTTTCTCCTCTTTATATTCCACACACAAGTGAGCTCCTGCAGTATTTGTCCCTCTCTGACTTATCTCACTTGGCATCATGCCCTCAGGGTCCGTCCGTGTTGTCAGGAAAGGCGGGTTGTGCTCTCTACTGCGGTGGAGTACAGTCCGTTGCGTACGTGTCCCACACTTCATCTACTCACGCATCCAAGGACATCTAGGCTGTTTCCATGTCTTGCTATTGTAAATAGTGCTGCTACGAACACGGAGGTGCAGACACCTTTTCAAGTTAGTGTTTTTATTTCCTTTTGGTAAATACCCAGAAGCAGAACTGCTGGATCATATGGTAGATATACTTTTAATTTTCTGAGGAATCTCCACACTGTTTTCCATAGTTGCTGCACCAATTTACATTCCCACCAACAGGGCACAAGGGGTCCCTTTTCTCCACATCCTCGCCAACACTTGTTATTTGTTGTCCTTCTGATGACAGCCATTCTGATACCCCTCGTGAGGCGGTGTCCCACTGTGATTTTGGTTTGCATTTCCCTGACGATTAGTGATGCTGAGCACTGTTTCATGTGTCTGGTGGCCATCAGTATGCTTTCTTTGGGAAATGTTTATTCAGATCCTCTGCCCATTTTTAAATTGGATTGTTTGGTCTTTTGCTATTGAGTTGGATGACTTCTTTACATTGTTGGATATTAACCTCTTTTAAGATACATGATTTGCAGACATCCTCTCCCATTCATTCGTCTGCCTTCTCATTTTGCTGATAGTTTCCTTTACTCTGCAGGAGGTTGTAGTTTGAAATGGCCCACTTGTTTTGTTTTGAGTTCTTGAAAGCGTGGCTCCACCACTGACCCCCCAGTCACGTGGTGTATTTTACCTAAATTCTCCAACTCTTCACTTTCCTGGCACGTAGTAAATCCTCAGTAAAACTTAGCCATGATTAATTTCAGTCTTCCTGCAGATTCCGAACAAATGAAAAGTAGGCACAGGAATCAGATCGGGATCCAAACCTCAGATGATCAACAGATCATTTGACCAGAGATCAAAGCAAAGTTTCCAATTCCTTTTTCTTCAGCTGAGACTTTGGGATACACTGAAGAGGAGAGTTAGGGGTTCAGGGTGGTCACAGCCCCCCAGACACATGTACAGTTGTGACCTGCCCTGCACCTTGTAGAGAACAGAGCACTCAGAAGCCCAAGGGAGAGTGTGGTGGGTCAGGTAACCCCCAGGTTCGTTCACCACCTGCAAGGAGAGGGGATGAGGGAAGGCTTGTAGCCCGAAGGTGGGTTCAAGGTGAGGGAGAAACAGAGAGATGAAAAGACAGAGAGTGTGAGGCCAGACACCCGTGCGGGCAGGGACAGAACTCACCCTGTGGGCAAGCAGGAGGGCAAGGAGGAGACGAGGTGCCCCTACTGCTGGGGCCTGTGCTCATTGTTGTTCCTTCTCTCTGGCGGAGGGCAAGTACCCAGTGGCCCTTCTTACAGAGAGCTCCCTTCAGGTGGATGCGAGAAACAGCAGGGATGCATGTCCAGGAAGGGAGTGGACGGCAGAAACTGTCCTTGGACACTGTCCCCTCACGTACACCTCACGTTGGTGCCACTGCGTGGAGGTGGCAGAAGCAGCCCAGGTGAGGGAACGCGCCCCCGCCCCAGGCAGTGCTTTCAGCAGGAACTGCAGGGAGGAGTGGCGGGTACTGGTAAATTTCAGGATGAAATTTACATAGAAATATAATGGCTTCACTCCTGATGGCATGGACTCCTCTCTCTGGACTTCCTACACAGCAGCTAACTAACCCACCTGACAAATGCAGAGCAGATACCATTTCATGGAGAGACATTCTCTCCTGTCCTTGACAGGGTGGCGTGCGTGCTGGGACACAGGTGATGCCAGGTGCCCCCGGTGTCATGTCATCAAGCCACAGGTGGAGGTCTCCACCCCGCCTTTCCCAGACAGCCCATTTTTCATTTGGCATATCTGAGCTCCTAAATTTTTATTCCTCCCAAAAGCTTGCTCTTTTTTCTGGGGTGGATTTTTCTGTTTCAAAACAAAGCCTTCAAGGCTGTACACCCACCAAGAGAAAGATTCCCAAAGGCTCTCAGCTCTAAAAAATAGAAAATAGCCACTGTGAGGCTATCGAGAGCTTCTGCTTCGGGTGGGAGGGGGGAGTGGTGGGCAGGCGAGGGCCGGGGGTGCCTTCAAAGGACGCTCATCTGGAAAGGGCAGTGCACAGGGGTGTTTGGACAACCCTGAACACAGGAAATGTGCATTCTTCAAAAACAAACACAAACAAACCAAACAACAAAAGGAAACTACATTATGATCCAAAAGAGATCTGAATGGGACCACATGTGTCTTCTGGGTGAACAGAGCCCTGGGCCCGTTTCTGTGCGCAGGCAAAGCCCTCCCTGCCCTGAATGCTAGGCAGACAGCTTCAGGCAGACCCTGGAGGGCCCCCTCCCCTGCACCGTAAGGCCCCAGCCCTCTGTCCTTCTGCAAGGCTCCCTCCCACCCCCGGCCCCTCACAACAGGACCTGTGGAAAGAGTCCCCTCACCAATCTGCAGACAGGCTGCTGGCTCACTCAGAAAGCTCTCTCAGCTGGAGGGAAGGCCTGGTCTGGAGAGGGAGGAGATGATAGGCCTCGGCCCCCAGGCCGTGCTCCGTGAGCCTGAACCATCCCCTGCAAGCCAGCAGGGGAGGGGCCCGCTCTGTGCTCCCCACAGCGCTCCCCTTCCCCGTCTGAGCTGCCTGTGGCTGTAGTGCCGACTTGCATTTGCCGGGATGGGGGCGGGGGGGGTGGGGGGCAGGAAAAGCGAGCACTCAGCTTTGATGCCTGGGCCTGAGGCCCGGTCTTATGGCTGCGTCTGCCTCGGGGAACGAGGTGTAGGACCACAGACCACCAGCTGGCAGGGACCTGGAAACTTGCTCAGGCCAGTCTGGTCATCTTACAGACCAGGCACCGCAGTCCGTCTAGGGGGACAATGGCCCTGGCCCTCTGATTCTCCCTGGCCTCTCGAGGCCGCTGTGGTTGGTTGTGTTACTTTCTGTTTTGTCTGTAATGTTCACAGTGTTGAAATGGTGCCAGTCGGTCCCTCCTGGTTAGGTGTAAGGTCACCCACGCCCTCTGCACACAGAGTATAATAAACAATAATGTGTCTTAACTGGCAGGCATTGCGGCCTATAGAAAGCTCACTGGATTGACCCCACCAGGCCAGACCTGCCCTTCTTGGAAAACCGTCTCTCTGAACCATTAAAAGTGTCCTGAGATACTCCCCAGATGGTCCGTGTAAGGAGCCGGGGACAGGGGGTGAGGGGGAAGAGAGAAAAGACAGAGGGCACCAGTTGGGCCTCAGGCCTCAGAACTATCTTTGCTCAGCGCTGCCTCCAGCCAAGTGAGTTTCTGGAATTTGGACCCACGACACAGACAACACTGTGGATTGGAGGGCATGTCAGTGCAATTCAGGGAAAAAATATTTTAAGCCAAAGAGTGTTTGGCAATTTCCCTGAGCAGTAAACAAGCCAAGAAGGATTGAACAGGGGGCCAAGGGGCACACGGCAGGACACTGGGGTCAGGGATGTGCCCTTGTTCTGAACCTTGGGAAAGTGTCCACCCAGAGGGGAGGTTGGCCACGTGGTGACTGTAGAAAAAGGTTTCAGAAAGCAGTATGCGTGCAGTTTAACCTTTTAAAAGTGACCTTTAAAAAAAACCTAGGCTCCTGACAGCTCCTAGGGAATTGTGATACATAAAAAAGCACAGGGCTGTGGGACCAAGGGGACTGTTTCTGAGCGAAAGTTCGCAGGACCCACGGGAGAAGGCCTGCACTTAGCAGACATAAGGCCGGGTGGGCTCACAGCCATTTGCTTCTCTGTCACCTGAGGGGGCTCAATGGGGGTGCCCCCGTCTCACTGCACACACACTCACCCCAAAGGTCCCTTCAGCAGCCTGATACAGGTGATGGATTCCATTTTAGAATAATGTTTTTAAGTGCGTGAGATTAAACTCAGAAGACCACAAGCGAAACCACTCACACCAGAGCCCGATGCCAGTGTCCCGGTGTCCCTGCAGTCTCACCTGCTCTTCCACCTGCACATTAAGTGGCCAGGTTCCCAGCAGGCGGAGCAGCAGTTATAATTTTGAGGATAAGATGAGTACAACTATTTCAGGATGCTGACAAAAACAGAGCTGCAATATGAAATTACCTTAACTCTGCTGGTGGTAAAAATCAGTTTCTGCTGACACCAGTATTCAGTTGCCTACATCCAAGAATGAAGGAGCTAGATTCCAGACAGGGGTTAGTGAAGGCAAGAGGTATCGTGAGTCCCAGAGGGAGGGGGACCCCCGTTAGGAGGCCCCACCTGTGTGTTACCCACTCTGCACAGACACGGCTGACCACCACACCTGTGCTCCAGAAGGGAAGGAAGTGGGATCAAGAAGTGCCTTTTCAACGCAGGCATAAAAAAGAGTAAAATGAAAAAACAAACAAACAAAAAGAATACAATAAAGCCACTTGCAGCAACATGGATGGACCTGGAGACCATCACACTAACTGAAGTAAGTCAGGCAGAGAAGGACAGATGTCACGATATCACTTACACATGGACTCTAAAAAACAATACAAATGAACTTACTTACGAAACAAAGAGACTCACAGACAGAACAAACTTATGAGTATTGGGGGGAAAGTGAGGAGGGATAAACTGGGAGTTCAAGATTTGCAGATACTAACTATTATATACAAAATAGATGAACAACAGGGTCCTACTGTATAGCACAGGGAACTATATTAAATATCTTGTAATACCTATAACGGAAAAGACTCTGAAGAAGAATGTATGTATGTGTGTGTCACGGAATCACTTTGCTGTACACCTGAAACTAACACAACGATGTAAATCAACTGAACTTCAGTGAAAAAAGAGGTTCCACAGGTCACTTCCACTGCCCCCTGCCCCTGAGGCAGAGTTGAGGAAAGCAGCCACAGCTCCTCCAAGGAGTCTCCCTCCAGGCAGCCTCAGGCCAAGAACAAACTCAGGAAGTGCGGGAAGGAAGACTGCGAAGCGGGCAGACCCAGGAACAAAGGGCACTTTCCGCCGGGGCCCCTCAGTCAAAAAGGTGCACTCGGTGTGAGACTCACACTAGCTCCATCCCTCTGCCTGGACATCGGCCAGCTGGCTTCCTTTGCTTGGAAAATACTTGCCACCAGTATTTCTCAAGCAGTCTTCGAACTTACTAATGACTGAGATAGAGCTCTGCAGCCCCAGAAGCCAAAGGACGAGGCTGGCCTGGGGGCGCAGGGGGCCCTAGCGGAGGCCTGACTTGGTTTTCTGTCGACTCACTGCCACTCTGAGGGCTGAGACAGTGCGGCCCTACTGCTCCGTCCTAACCCCCACTTTACCTGGTGCTTTTTCTGTTGCAGCTAGTGGCGACGTTTCCAAACCCTTTGTCTCATTCCCTCTGAAGCAGAGGTCCCTTCGTGGCCAGAGAAGGCCCCAGCAAAGCCGCGAAGGTGTTGAGGAAACCAGCTGCCCCCTCCGTGCCGTGTGTACCCCCAGCACAGCCTCGAGTCGGGCCACCCTGTGAGACATGGGGCTAGTCGGGGGCGCTGCGACAAGCCCACCGCCCCCTTCGCTGGGTGGCAGGTCCAGCAGCAGGTCCTCTTTCCAGAACCAGTTACGTGTCATCCTCTATACTTCGACTCATTTCTGCCACCCCTCAGTTTTCATCAAGTCTCACCTCACACTGTGCCCACTCCACCCCATGGCAGGGAAGCAGGAGGGCGTCTTTGTCCACGTTCCTGAGGCAGAAAGCGAGAGATGTTCACATCCCTCAAGGTGAGCAGGGCAGTGAGGGGACAGACCCCCGACGGCAGGTGAATTTCACAGGCGTAACCTCTGACCTCCCTTCACAGCCAACTTGGTGGCTCTGGGAGAAGCTTCATGAAGATAATCTAAAGATTTTCATGTAACCTTCAATCATAATTTTAGCATATCTCAAAAGTCAGAGGGTTTTGAAGGAATATATGTTCGCTTCTACTGTCTCGTCACCGAGACGGGAAGGACTCCACCCACCCCACGGCTGGGCCCATCAGCCATCGTAAGCCCTAAAACTGCCTGCAAAACTGGCTCACACAGTAGGTTTTCGAGGGGTTCCACCAAGCAGAATTCTTCAAATGTAGTCAGAACACTGAGCAGCCCCAGCTCAGTCTCCGTGTCCCTTTTCATCCCACATCTCTGCTGTGGATCCCCAGAAAGGAAAGTCTTCACACGCCTGGCACAGGATGCCTGCCAAAGACCCGAGCTTCCATTCTGGGAGCTCCGGCTCCGGCTCCAGAGTTCGAGCTCAAGGTTTACTGGGAATAATGTTGGGTTTAAGGTGCCCTCAGTGTAAGTGTCCTTCGTGTTTTGTCCCGAAGTCGCTGCTGAAATGCTCAACGGCGGCTTTCCGACTCCACCTCCCCAGGGGTGCTCTGCCTGTGAGCCCCTTAGAGCCAGTCAAACCCGTTTTCAAGACGCTGAACGCCGGAATTGAGATGTATGACTGAGGCCTGGCAAAGGCAGGATTTCAGGTGCCTCGTGGGCTTTGTTTTTATTTTCTAGGTCCGTATTTAAGGGGAAAGCTTTCATTCGTGATTCAAACACCTAACGAGGACCCCGGGGCAGTGGCAGTAAGCATACCACCACTGTCACTAAGCGTTCACCACAGCGCCGCGCACCTTCCGTGCTCTGTGTCAGTGCATGCTCACAGCTACCCTCTGATACAAGCACTGTCATGTCCCTTTTATAGTCAGGAAACTAAGGCTTAGTAAGTGGTTCCCTGGGGCCTCACCACTAATAAAGGGCACCCTGTGGGACATGGGGTGTGACTCCCACCCTGTTCTCAGTCTAAGGCCCTTGCTCTAAGCATCTTGCTATATATACCATGTAGTATTTGCTTCAACCCCTCTGTAGGTTGCTAGCCTGCAAATGCAGAGAGGGGCCCACATTAGTCCTGACTAAACACAGCACACCACTTCTCTTCTGCTTGGCTGGGAGTCACATCTGAGAAAACGCCTCTGGGGGTCAGAGCAAAACGAGACACAGGCGCTCTGCCTAAACCAGTGCCCAGTTTAAACAAGCACCCACCAGAAGAGACTGATTCTTCTCCTAGTCATATTATCATTTCCTCCCCCCATCCCTGGCACCCTCAGTCCCAACCAGGGCCATCTGTAAGGAAGCCTGGCCCACAGCAAACAGCACCTGCAACCTGCACGCCCCGCGGGCCTGCAACTGGCCTCTCACAGCTTTCCTGGGTCGGCACTCCAAAGTGGAAGGCACGAGGCTGAAGGGAGGTTTCCACGGTCCAGAGATACAGGATTGTGGAGGCCGGGCAGCTCCATACAAAATGCCTGTTGCATTGCTGCCCACGCCTCCTGCCCCGGTGGCCGTCTGTCTGCGGAGCCTCTCCGGCTGGGCCAGAGGCTGCAGCGAGAGCTCTCACCCGCCCACTGGAAAGGGCCCCTGCTAGGAGAGGCCTATCGAGTCAAAGCTTAAGTCAGATTCCAAAATGACTTTTCATGGGAAATAGACACTTTAGGAATGAGAAAATACAGAAAGTGTCTTTTAAAGTAGCAGCTAAGTCCTTCAGCGAGAAAGTATGCGATGAGCAATGAAAATCAGAGCTGAGCAGGAGTCCTCTCCACCTCGGCTCTCCTCCCTCCGCCTTTCCTCTGTCTACGGCCTGCAGGGAACAGCAGAGGCAGCCAGTCCCTGAGAAATGCCGCGGGCAGGCGGCCATGTCCTAAAGGACCCTGCAAAAGCTAAACATCTGAGAAGCAATTCAAATGCTATTGACTTAACAGGAACCAACTGTGTTGTTCTTATGAGCAAATCGAAATCATGCCGGATGCTTCAGGCCTGGTTCTGAAAAGAGGCCCCCAGACCTTGTCCTCTTGTAGAGCCCTGTGCCTCCAGGGTCCTGAGGCCGGCCTGCAGTGGGCACGCTGCCCGCGGCTGCAGCTAGACTCTTCTAGGAAGCAGCGCCAGGCCAGGGGCTCGCATCACAAGGCCCCCCGAGTGCTCACCTGGCACGTCTGCCTCTTTTGTTCCCCTGGGAAGAGAATGAACACCTGCATTTCCACGTTTACTGCAGGGTTTGGTGAGCTGGAACTGCAGAAACCAGGCCAGGCTAGCCCTGGTCTGTAAGATGCGCCCCGACATACAGAGCCCGCAGGGCTGCAGGTGGCTGTGCCCTCGGACCCCTGGCCAGGACCCCAGCCCTGCAGCGTCTGGGCCCCAAAGCAGCTAACCGGAGAGTCAGCACAACGCTGTGTTTTCTGAAGGACCCACTGCACCATGGGGGAGGGGGCGAAGGGTGCAGGGAGGGGTCTACACAGAAAGAAGACAATCACAGACACAGGAAAGGGTCTTATTTCCTCTGAGAAACTTTGGAGACCTGAAGGAAATCTGATTTCCAAATCTGACCCCTGAGCAGAGACGTGGTTCTCAATTCAGGCAGGAAGGAGTCGGGGGCTGAATCAATCCTGGTGACATTCTCACAGGGAGGACAGGACCCTATCACCTGGCCACACTGGGAGGCCAAGTGCCCGGAAACAGTCCCCCACGCCTGGGCACCTGTCTGACCGCCCACCCCAGGGACCCTTCACAAGTGGTTCTCCTTCCAGGGTGGACCCAGGCCACATGGCGTGTGGACAGCGCCTGTTACAAAACAATCCGACCACTGCCAGATGTGGGCACCTGGCCAGCTCTTACATAACTCAGGCTTGGCTTTGCTCAAGATGGTACCACTTGAAGAAGACTTACAAGTCCCCTGCTTTACTCTCCTCTCAGCAGCTCCCCCAATCCTTCCCTCATCTCGGGAGCAAGCACGCGGCAGTATGCATGGTGTGGGCTGGGCACCCGAGCACCGGGGGGCTGATAGGACCGGCATCTCCCTCACGTATGCTCCAAATTAAAACAAAAGTATGTGGGGGATCCACCTCTGCCTTCTGCTGTGTTTTCCACATGTCTCCCTCCCACGGAGTTGTCCTCCCCTCAAGTTGTCACATGTGTCCCCCTCACCTGGGAATGCCCAGGAATGTGAAAGGGGAGGACACAGAGCCCAGTGCAGTAGAAGCAGATCTGTTTTTTTTCTTGTCATCAAAAGCAACCTGGCATAATTTCAAGTTGCTCTTCTGCTGCAGGAAGATCGAGGCCCCGCCTGGAGCCGCATTAAAGGGCACCGACTCGTTATACTTGAGGTCAGCACCGAGGTAGGACTTTCCTGCTGACTGAGAGGGGCCACACGTTCTGGGAACTTTAACTTCCATGTCGTGTCATCGTTGGAGGGAGCGGGTCACACTGCTTTTCACAAAGGTCCAAACCGTGCATGCTGTGGTCATCTGGGTCTTGTCTGAAAGGGCCAAGGGCAGTGGGAGGCCCAGTCTAGCTCTGAGACACACCCTGGAGCACAGATGTTGAGGGAGCTGGGGCGGGGGGCAGAAGCCATCTCTCTGTCTCTTGCACATGCTACAGTTGGCTCAGCTCCTCCAGCTAGAACAGAACATCAAAAATCCAATAGACTTTTCAACTTTCCCTCCTTGTTGACTTCCTGCAACTGGCCGTGGCCAGCAGGACCTGCCGCCCACATGCGGGAGCCAGAATAGCAGTGTTCCTTGGCACCACGCTTCCAGTGGGGACACAGTCAGCATTTACGAGCAATCTCCGGGCACCTAACACCGACCATGAATTTTTCTCTGAGTTATTTTACTACTGAAAAATAATCAGGCTGATAAGTAACCACGGTGGTTTCCCTCAGTTCAGCCAAGATGAAAACCAGCTCTTTGAGAGGACCATCTCTCAAAACCCACACCCACTTTAAGGGACTGAAAAACGTTCAGCAGGATTTTCTTTTGGGCTGCGCTTTGGAGCGGGTGTATCTTAACATCTGTTTCTCTAAGGGACCTAGAAGCAGGGTGGACAGGGTTTCTCCCCAGGACTTCTGGACTGATCAGCAGCAGGAAGGCTGAGGACCATCCTCAGGATGCATTCAGCTTGACTTCACAGAACAGTTTCCGGCCGTGTGCAGTCGGATGCGTTTAAATCCAGTATGATTCCATCACCGATGCCAACCAAGTCCAGCAAACAAAAAGAAAAGGGAAACTTGATCGTGTCTAGAAGACCATCCACATATTGGAAAACCAAAACAGCCATCCCTTGAGGACGAAAACATTTCCTTGGTCAGATTTAAACTGTTTACAGACTCGGATTCACCTACTGCAGGGCCTGTGGCCACGAGCAGGCGCTATGATAAGGCATTTCACGTGCCGTCACACTTCCCCACGCCTCTACGGGAACGACCTTGGAAGAAGCAGCGAGGTGGAGGAGGCCACCTCTAGCTAACGGTCCACCTCCACCAGGCCTCCCCCCCCGCCCCCCGTTCAGCGGAGGCAACGTCAGCCCTCGAACTGGTAGGACCTTGAGGCTTACCATCAGGCACGTGAAATTCCTGGCTCACAGGAAGCAAGCAATGCACGGTGACTTCTATCGTTCTTTGCTTTTGAGTACTGGAGGCAGCAGTATGTTACGGAAACTTGAATTCTGGGGAGTTGTTTGTTTTACCCAGAAGTTTTGGGTGTTTCCCTCCTCCATACGGAAGACATCTCTAAAACATGTGCAGGCCCTCATTTTCCTGTCGCAGAACTGAACACAACTGAATTTTTCTGTGATGACTAAGGATCTCGCTGGGCGCTGGGCAGCAATTCTGAGAGTGGAGCCTCCTCGTGGTTCAGCGCTTAGAAGCCGACATGGAAAGTCCTGCAGACCCAAGGACGGGCAGCCACTCCTACAACTAGCTGGGTGTTTGTTTTAAATCCACCTCAGGTATCAGAGTATTTCACTAGGGTCTGCCTTCTCCATATCAAGGCGGACTGGGAACTCTGTGTCCGAGTTGGCGGTGTTCCCGGGGGAGGCTGGCTTTGAGTTCAGCCCAGTTCTGTATATTCTTCACTTGTGATGCACATTTGCCTTCCCCAAGGAGAGAAGGGTCGCATCGATGCAGATGCCCAATTCCCGCCAAACCCCAAGACCAAGCTGGACCTCTGTAATCAGACTGAGGCAGAACTCCTTAAAGTTATCCGTCTCCTCAGATTTACTTGTAACACTGAGCATTTTCTAAGGAAAAGGGAAGTAGAGAGGAAGGAGGTGGGAAATGAGCCCATGTTTTTCTTATTAAGTCCTTCAGGGGGTTTGGAGGGGATCAGTCACAAATTCTAGGGAAGGACAGACGCATTCACTTTAGCCCAAGACAAGTTAGCTTCCGAGGGGAGGAGACCTGGTCTGAAGCAGGGGGAGGTGGTCACTGTGCATCCTGTACCTGCGGCGTCAGGGACACTTTCCTTGGGTGCCCTGAGAGTCGCCCGACTCTGGCAGACAGCAGTCTGATGGGCTGAGTATAAATGAGTCAGAAACATACGGACTGCATTTCCCTGAGAAAATTCATGACTTTAAAAACTAAGGGGCAAAGTGCTCGGGAAAAGGCATGATGGATTTTGTCAAGGCCAAAAAGGATGAAAGCTACTTCAGTTATTCTCTAAATGCCAAATGTGGGCGAGCGTTTCAAGCGAGGCACACACTCTCCAGGGGCGTGTGGGTCATCTGATCGTGCAAACCCCTCAGCTTGGGAACTTCACTAAGAAGATGTACATCTGGGCATCTTCCAGAGCCTGGAAAGTGGTTTTTGCAAACAGCCAGGAAGAATACACACAGATGAGACAATCACACTGACTCTACCCAAAGGGGGAACTGGAGCTGAACTCAGAGTCTTCTGTGAGAACCCCGCTTTTTTTCACATTCCAAGATGAAAAATAACGAATGGGAGAATCAATGCAAAGGTTTGCTGTGTGGTTTTGACAATAAACAGACAAGCAAACAAAAACGTTTAAAAGCACGTGGCTGCAAATGTTTTCTGTTTTAATCCAGCCACAGTTTAGCAAGCTTTCTAAAGATGATTGTCAAGACGGATGAGAGAGAAACGCAAAGAGGTGCTCCTCGCAGCCAGGCGGCCAGTGTCGGAGCACTACAGAGCCTCAGAGGCCTGTGGCCCCCACCCTGGGATGCCTGCCACCGCCCAGGCCAGGGCTCCAAGGAGCAAGGAATGGCCTACTCAGAACCCCTGGCCTTCAGCATCTTCTGAGCAACAAGTCACCTACAACATCACACTTGAGCTTGGCAGCGAGGGTCCTGCAAGGTGAGGAGTCCGGGACGACACAGCAGGCACGCCGGAGAACTAGGGCACCTTCAGTTCCTGCCTCCAGTCCCCCGAGCTGCCCACCCACCTGGGACGGGTTCTCTGTAGCTACTGCTGTGGCTTCACCGGAGTCTCCCCTCTGCCCCTGTGTTCTTCGTCCTGTCTCTATTTCTCTCTCATTCTCTGTCTCCCATCTCTCTCTGTGTCACTGTCTCTGTTTCTGCCTCTTCTTCTCTTTCTCTCTGTCTTTATCTCTCTCATCTCTCTGTCTGTCTCCCTATCTCTGCCCTCTCTCTCTCTCTCATATTTCTCCCCGAGTCCCTGTGTCTCTCCCTCTCCCCGTCTCAGTTGTCTCTCCAGGTGTTTTCTTCCCCTCAGAACGTCTTCCTCTGTCTCCAAGTCTCTGCTCTCCCTGAGTCTTATCTGTGTCTTTTCCTGCCTCCGTCTCTCACGTGCCCTCTCTCAGCCACCCTGACACTGGGTGCAGCGGCCTCTAGAGGAGCCGGCTGCCTCCTCCCGTGTCCCCTCGGGGAGAAGGGTTGCCCCTGTTCCTCCTGGAGTTTTCCTCCATTAGTGTGACACATCTGCTTGTCCTGGTGGGAAGTCAGCTTTGTCAGGAACCAAGATGGCCTTCCAGCAGAACCTCCTGCCTCCCTTCTCAGTTGGATCAGAAAGTGGGTGGGAACAAGGGTGACATTTGTTACCCCCCAAAGGCCCCCCGAGACCTTACACCCCCAAATCTGGACTCTGCACCCCAAAGTGCTCCTGAGTGGCCGCACTCGGGTTTGCAGCCTCTCTTTGCTTCCTAAGCACCCCCCCTTCTATTCTGGGGCAATGGTTACTTTTGTTCACTGACAGCCCACATAGTTGAAATTGGGCCTTGGTCTTGCATCGTCTGATGAAATGTGACGTAAGGGGCAGCTGCTCAGGAAGGTCACCCAGACCTCGGGGGATTTCTCTGAATGAGAGGTAAAATTCTCTGGTTTGAAGGCTCTGAGATCAGCAGAATGCTTGTTACCACAGCATAACCTATCCTGCCCTGACTGATACACATTCCTTGCCCCATCTCCCTCGGTCCGTATTTCTGTGTCCCAATCTGGGGTCACCTTTACTCCCACTTCTCCATTCACTGCGCTTTTCTCCCTCTGCCCCCGGCTCACCTGGACAGACGCTGATGTGTACTTACGACCCGCATGAGTAGATTAGCTTGTACCTTCAGCAAAGATGAAAGAGCGCAGTTTGAAGAAGGAGTACTCAACACAGGCCGATGAGAAATACCTCGCACCCAACGGTCCGAAATGCTTTGGGTCCAGGACAAAAGACCAGCGAAAGAACATGCATTTGTTCGTCTCAGTACGCAGAAGGGGAGAGTGCTTCCAATGCCTCAGTAAGTCTAAAGTAAAAGTCCACATCAGAGAAAAGGGGCAGACTTCTTTGGACAAACTGGAAAGAAACTACCAAACTACACACAGTCTTAAACTCTAGAGCTCCTTAACATGTAAGGAAAGACACAGAGGAACACGCTGGCATCGCAGAAGGTATTTGGAAGGTCAGTTCTTCCTGTTGAAAACCACACAGCTCAGAAGCAAGTGAGAAATTTCAAGAGAAAAATCCTCCCCTCCCTCTCAATGCAGTAACCTTAAAGTCCCAGCAGGACACAAACCGTGTGTTGCTGTTGTGGATAAATTCTGAAAAGCAACTGAGGGCAAGTGTTTAATCATACCTGGCGTGGCTGCACCTTTCAGTCTCAGGACAGGAAGTCCCTGACTACTGAGTGCATTTGACCTGGACAGTCCTGACGGGACGGGGTGGGGGTGACTTTTGTTTCATCCACTTCAGGACAACAGTATCACCTAAATCCAGCCTTATTCTGTGGCTCCTCGCAGACCAGGCAGACTCCCCTCCTGACGTCCTCAAGGGCACTAAATAGAAGAATTAAACTGGTTCCAAGCCAAGCCCCCCAGTGTCTGTCTGGGAGTGTTTAAGGCAGTTTGGTAAATGAGACAGATTGCACTGAGTTTCCTCCTGATATTCTGAGATTCACCTCTGAGATGACACTCTGGTCTCCAAGTGAGAAGGAGGGGGCACGAAGCAGGACCAGCCCCAGGCAGAGCCCAAGAAGCCAGAACATGGTATCCCAGCTTCTTCACAACACATGCTTCCAGCAGAGGACTCAGCATCTCATACACTCCTTTAAGGTGGATGAAATACCAAAACACACCTTGTGATGGAAAACCCATAGGAGTTGTAGGCGCTGCCTGACTATATCCTTCCTTGAGAATCGCTGAGCTGGAAATTACAGCCCCTTTTTCATGAATGGTTTTCACTCCATCCGTCTGCTTTCAGCCTCCATCCATCTACCCTAGACCCATTTATCATTCAGCAAACATTTATCGAGGACCTACTGCCTGCCAAGCTAGGCACTAAGTATTAGAGATGTAAAGTAGAACAGATCATGGTCTTTACTCGGGAGGAAGGTAAACAGGCCATTGTAACAGACTGCAGTAACACTGCAGCGCACGTGTGTGCTGGGTAAGAGTCAGGGCCCCACTTATTTCAGAGGGGAGAGGGTGCCGTCAGGGAAGATTTCCACTCTCTCCACCTCCCACCAAAACTTGCTCACCCACCCTTCATTCAGATGAAAATTCAAATCACAAAGTTTCACAAATTCATTGAATCTTAAGCCTCTTGCTTGTTTAGTCCAGTTTCACTCAAGTCCATGATGCATAAAACTGAGGTCTATGAAGACCAGCTGCTTGTCCCAGGTCACACCACTCGCTACTCAGTGGCAGAGCAGAGACAAGAGGGAGCTTGTCTTAAACGACTGACAACTTGAGTGTGCCCCCTCCTAGAGATCCATTTCTGCAAAACCAACCAGCTCAAAACAACAGTCATGGATCTGGATCCTGAGTTTGCACTGTGCAGGGACAGCTCACCCTGACCTACGAGGCATCAGCCTGGTGGACTGGCAGCAAGTGGATGACGACCCACTCCCGAGCTCACCATTGGCTGGTGCCCCCCACCCTGGCTCCATTTGGCCCTCTCCACGGGCTCTGGGGCTTCCTCACAGCATGGCCTCTCCGTCCCCAAAGCAAGTGTCCTTAGAGACAGGAAGGGACGGGACGGGGAAGCAGCCAGTTCCCTAAGAACTGCACATCTCTGCTGCAGTCTGTTCTTCCAAAACTCAGAGCAGAGGCAACAGAGACCTCACCTCTCCGTGGGGAGGAAGGTGAAGAATTGGGAGCCATCTCTGACTCACTGTTATCTGCCTCAGCAACTCTGCATTTTAATAGATTTCAAAGACTTAGTTAAAGGAAAGAAAAGCAAAGTGCAAAAATAATGGCAGAAGCTGGTCGGTGGCCTTTGACACTTGTGTGCCAGCTGCCATTGGCTCCCCTGAGGGGCTTCCAGGCATCAGCCTGCTGATAATGATGAAGGGGAGGGGCTGAAAAAATGGGGTTTTCAGTCAATGATGGCACCCTTAGAGCCCTGGTGCCCACACTCTGCTGCATAGAATACTGGACCCCTCAGGAAAACATAGATTCCCAGCTCCATCTCAGATCAATTATAGCACAGTTCCTGTGGGTGTTCAGGGAGCCCCCGAACAATGGTGGGGGTGCTCTCAGGTCGGCACCTGTTTGCAGTCAGACTTGAGACTCTGTCCTCAGGTCACCGGCACGTGGCTGAGTCAGAGCCCCGTGTATTTTTATAGATGTTTCTCAAGTGATGAGACTGAGGTCCAACTGCTCCCCTCCCCCAAGAACGAATTCCACTTTGCCTCTAAAAAATTGTCTGAAGATAAGATAAGGAACTGAGGGAAAACACATGGCTGTTTCTGGTCCAAGAGCTCAGCTCCAGGGAATATCAAGACAACTGAGGCCGAAATGAGAGCCAGAAGTCGGTGTTGGAGGGACCGGGCACATCCTGGGCCCCAGCACGACTCGTCTGAAATTCACTCATGCTGTCACGTGAATCAGTAACTCCCTCTTTTCCTGTGCTGAGTGTGATCCACGGTCTGGACAGACAGCAGTCTGCCTATCCAGGCACCTGCGGGTGGGGTGGGGGTGGGGAAGTAAAGCAACAGGCCGGAAGGAAGGCGCCTGTACAGTCGGAAGACTGGAGAACACGCTTCCCTGTGGAGCACTAACAGATTTACGTGCACGTAAGGCGGCCCGAAAATGACTGAAAAGTTAGGGGGAAACCTGACATTTTATGCAGCAAAGGAAACAAAAGAACAATAATTTCTCTTATCTTCCAGAGACTAAACCACACTCCTTACCTACCACATTTCCTGTGGGCAGCCTGGAGCTAATTCCTGAGTCTGTCTACTCAGTCTCGTCCCACTGGAGACGGGCTCGCTCCCTCGCTCCAGAGAGACCGACCTCTGTTCCAATCAGAGCAAGGGTGCAGATTCACTGTGTCTCCCAGGAAGCACTCTAAGAAGAGAAAGAGAAAATGGTCCTTTTACCCTTCATCCGTGGAGAAAATAATTCTCATTTACTCTTACAATGAACATTTGGGTTGTTTCCTGCTTGGGCTACTTCAAACAAAGCTGCAGTAAACATTCACGTCCGGGACATATATTTCTGTTTCTCTGCAGTAACTTGACTTAGAAGTGGAAAGGCTGGGCTGGGTCATAGAGTGGGTGTACGTTTAACTTTTAAAGGAGTTGCCAACATGTTTCCCAAAGCACTGCACCATTCTGCATTCCCACCAGTTCCACCTCCTCACTGACACTTGGTGTGGTCACTGCTTTTAATCACAGCCAGACGAGAGTGGGTGTATCTTGTACGTTTCATTCGTCTTTCCCTGATACAAACTACTTGGAACATCACTTCATGTGCTTGTCAGACATCTGTGTACCTTCTTTTGTTAGTGTCCTAATCTTGGCCCCATTTTTCCGTTGGGTTGTTTGGAATCAAGCTGTAAGAGTTCGTAATGTAGTCTCTATACAAATTCTTCAGTGTTTTCTCCCAGTCGGAGGCTTGCTTTTACACATTCTTACGGTATCTTCAAAAAAGCAAAAAAAAATTTAAATTTTGATGAAGTCCAATTAACAAATAATAAAAATGACCTCAGACCTCTGGCTCCAGAATGGATTCCAGAGCTGGGAGAGAATCCACTTCTGTCAGTTTCAGGCGCCACATTTGTGGTGATTTTCAAAGCAGCCCCAGGACACTGGCACACCCATTATGCTGCTCTGGGTCTGCCCCTGGCATGGTGGTTCAGGGATTAAGCCAGAATCTGTGTGGATTTACATGCAGAATTAGGGGAACGCTCTGGGATTCTCTGCACCCTTTCCCTGGTCCCTGACAAGCACGATGGAGTGTCTACTAAAGTTCTCGGCATCCCAGGACAGGACCCGTAGGTGTATGGGATCCCCTCTCCAAGTCTGAGTCCATTCCACAGTCGGCCTGCTTTGCTTATTTTTCAGAGCCCTCAGGTAGTTGTTTTGGTGGGCTTCCCAGAGTGCTGAGTTGTAGTTAGTGAGTGGTGTGGGGTCGCGGCTTCTCTGCACAGGGGAAAGGGACCCTGTACCCCTCAGCCAGCCATGGCCAGGACGTGAGAGAGCCCCCTGGGGACAAACCGGCTGTGGTGGCTCAGCTCCAAGAACTATCTGGATTATTCTTAGGTTGAGAAAGGTGGAGAGCAGGTGAGGAAGCCTCGGATTCACAGGTAACCCCAAGCCCTTTGCTGTGTGAATCAACACGCAGCATACAGGATCAGCTCTGCTCACAGTGGGCTCAACAAGAAAGCAGACACTCCCAGAGTAAGAAGGAACGACCAGCCTTCTGAAAAAGAAGGGAAGTTTTTTAAATGTTCTAGGACTTTAATCTTTTGGTTCCTCTCATCAACCCAGAACAAAGAAAAGTTATGGTTTTGAACGTAACCCTAACTTCGGGGTTTCCAGCAGGAATGAGCAGCTCAAGCCCCAGGGACGGTGGGGTGAAAGCCAGTCCCGCCCGATGTGCAGGAGGATCTGAGGAAAGGACCACGGGCCCCGCTGCCCGCAGACCTGCTGGTATTTCCATCACCTGTAACCCACTTCAGTAAACTGTAATTTAAAAAAAGAGAGAGCCTCAGGGGTACAGATGTACAATTAAAACTGAGATTAGGGACTCTGGAGAGAACAGTTTTGATGTTTTCTGCAGACGTCCACGTCCATGTCTGTGGTTAAGGCTGGAGGGGCATGTTCGGTGGGTTGCCACCTAAGGGCACGGCTGGCTGGAGTAAAGGAAACATTAGTAGCCCTCCTCCCTGCACTCCCGTGATGGACTCAGCGTTTGTGCCCCCCAAATTCACACGCAGAGAGCCCTCAATGTGATGTATTTAGGAGGTGGGGCCTCTGCGGGGAGACCAGGGTTAGACGAGGTCACGAGGGTGGGGCTCTCCCGGTGGGATCAGTGCCCTCAAAAGGGTCCCAGGGGACTGTGCCTCCCGCCTCTGTACCCCACCGGGTGAGGACCCAGGAGATACCAGCGTCAGCAACCTGGGAGAGGCCGTCACCAGGACGCAGCGAGGCTGGCACTTGAGCCCCGACTTCAACCCCTGGACTGTGGGAACCAGCTGCTGGTGTTTATGAGCCCCAGACAGCCCGCTGACCAAGCAAGCTGCCAGGCATCTGGCTCACTGTTAGGGGCCACACATCAGCCTTCACAAGTCCTTCTTTCTCGTTGTTTCTGCCCACACATCACCCCACCCTCAGGTCTCCCTTTACACTGGGTTCCAGTGACACCTGGATTTCTCCATGCCCATTCTGCACACACCTGCCCTCCCGCCCCCTTCCCGACACACCCCAGCCAAGCCCTCTCTGCCCACTTACCCTGGTCCTTCCCCTCTTCCCACTTCCTGGAGCCCCGGCTCCCTGCAGAGGTGGCACAGGAGGAGGCACCACGACCTGCCTACTGCAGCTGCAGGACCAGGTGACGGCACAGTCATCTTAACACGGTGGGGTGGGGCCTGGAGCAACTCCAGGAAACCGGGTGAGTTGACAGGAGACCAGGAGCCCAGGTCATTGCCCAGGTCAGGCCTGATGGCAGAGCTGAGAGGCCCCTCAAAGGCCAGAAGCTGCTCCCCGTCTGGGCAGCAGTCACTTACTATGTGTCAGACCCCCTGATGAGGGTGTTTCCTGAGATGGTATTCAATCGTTCCAACCCAAATGGTGGTGGCAGCACTACTGCCCCATCACAGACCAGGCCGTGGAAGCACAGATCACAGGACTCCCCCGGGTCACATCCCCGTCAGAGAAGGCCAGGACTGACAGGACCCTGCTCAGACCAGGCCAGCACTGTCCTCCTGCAGGACCACACCAACCCGTGCAGTTCTGGCCTCCAGAACAGCACGGTCTCGTGCACTCGTGTGGACGTGGCAGCAGAGTCACGGGTGGTAGGACTCTGCAGCCACAAGGAGTCCGGCTCTCTCATTTACAGGAAGGTTAAGGGACTCTCCAGGGTCACATGCTCCAAAGAATCAGAAGTGGCAACAAAATCCAACGACCTCATTTCCTTCCTGACTCAAGACTTTCTGAGGGTCAGCTCCGCTAGGCTGGGACATTGTGGTTCCTTTTCTTCCTCTTCTAAAGTGATCTCCTAGGTTTCTTCTGCTGTTCTGAAAATAAACTCTAAGACTCAACAGCACCTCCCTCTCTCTTCTTACTAAGGACATTCTGCAGGCCTATTTCTGAGACCTCATGCAGCTTCTACTGACTGCCTTCTCGTTGTCGGGGCTACACCCTGACTCCGAGCAGTCCCCACACTTGTCATGTCTGCTCATATTACACTTCCGACATGAGCGTTTTTAGTTGATTTACAATTTAGCTGTAACATTTGTTTGAGGACATGGTTGTGGAAGGTATTCTACAACAAAAAATGAGTCTTCTCGGCTATATAAATGTAAAATTACAGGAAAATATCTTAGAGCTTGAAAAAATTCCTACATTTACACAAGGAAATCGTGAAGCAGAACAATGTTAAATTAATATAAAAACCACTTAGATATTTATGCAGAACCAGTAAAAATCGTTTCACTGTATCTCAGATTTTGAAAGATTCCGTTTCAGTGGAGGACGACGGATTCTACTGACTACATGACTCCCAATGTAAGTAATGGGTGCCGAGAGCCACTGACCTACCGACCCTGGAAAGCCCCGACAGGTTGTGTGTGTGTGTGTGAGACGGCACAGTCTTCCAGAGCCAACCTTACTGCTAGGCTCCTGAGATGATTTTAATTGTTATTTCTACAGCTACCTTTTTGAGGAGGAGGAGGAATGCCACTTCACAGGACAGTTTTAATCTCCATCCCTGAGACATGGCACTTTTCTGTTGAAAACAGGTGTTGAAGGAAACTCCAGTTACAGGAACTTCATAGGTAACCGCACTGGTTTGTTCTGTCCAGGGTCCTTTTGTTCACTGTGTTTCCCTTCATGCCTTATACTGTTTACTAGAAGCCACCCATCACATACTCAATTAACACGTGTTAGAAACAGGAAGTAAAAAGTAGCACTTAAAACCCTCCAGTGAAAAGAACTGAACAGACTGACTGCTTTAAATATCGGGATTGTTCCCCATTTGTTCCCGGTTTTGTAAGTGGCTTTAGAGTTAATGCGTGTTTTCTGATGGGTGATGTGACTGACACATTGGAGAATTTGAAGAATAGTTTTACTTCAGAGCAAACACAAAATAATTAATTCGGTTTGGGTCCTGTCTTGGTTTTACCCGTCATCCTTTGATAACTAGGAAGGCTGAGTGAGTTGCTAAGGTCACATGCTAGTAAGAGTCAGAAGTGGCAACAAAAGAACATTAAATTATTTCCGGATGACTATCGAACATACAGAAACTAAGAAAGGACCAAACATATGCATGTCCATTACTGTAGAATTCCTAGGGGATATATGAAAATAGTGCAGGGAAAACTTTGATGATTAGTATCCACTGTGATAAGATTTTGCCCGCATTAATACTTCACAGTATTCTAAAAAAAAAAATCACTGGCCGGTTAAAAATCTTCAAAATTCTGCATTGAAAGATTAAAAATAGGAAGCTCATTTTAAAAGTTCAATTACTCTAATTGAGTTACATTTTGCCTTTTAAGTATGAACAATGGTCAGCAGCCTAGTAAATTTTGTTTAAAACAGATCTTCATGAATCATTTAAATATACCTGGAGGCTACGACACTTTAATTTGGAGAGTTTTTTAAAGTCATAAGAGTAACCTGAAAGTAATAGTTTTCCACTTTCCAAAGGAAGAGATACACATATACATGCATATTTATAATACATATGTATTATATATATATGCATACATGTGGAGAATATATAAATTAATGTTTCCTCTGTTCATTAGGAAGTGTTTTTACTAGTGATGGCAAAAGGCATTTTCAATTCTGAATTAAATGTACAGATTTCTCAGGAAACTCTTAGAGGATACGACACGAGTCCGCTGCTGGTGATGTATTCCTTGTTGGCTGTAGTTCACATTCACTCATTGATTTCAACTACTCATGAACAACAAACACTGTACATTAAATGCCTTGGCTTATCTCTGTTTTGTTTCCCTGCTAAACTAAGTGAAATGATGGCTCACGTGACTGTAGCTCCCCAAAGATGTCTCGTATCTCGTACTGTACCTTTCTAAACTAGTACGTATGAAAGGAAACCTGGGGTGTTTTTGTTTGTTTTTTAAATGTGCCCTTATGGAATGCTGCTTACTTTATTACAGACTTTTTTGTTCGTTTTCAAAGAATGCTTAGGGCCCCGGATGAGAAGAGACAGAAGAATGGCCTCCTGGGCTTATAACACGCTAATCACCTCTTTGTTTTAATGGAGGTGCTGGGGACTGAACCCAGGACTCCGTGCTTACTAAGCATGCACTCTACCACTGAGCTCTACCCACCCGCCACCCGCCACCCGCCACTTCTCCATGAAGCTTGCTCAGTGACCACCAATTGGTCAATTGGTCGGTTGTGCTGAAGTCTTCCAGTGGGCCCACCCATGGTTTGTGACAGTGTGACATGAGAGGAAGTCTCCTTGGAATTCTCATCCGCTGGCGGAACTGCCTGGCCCCTGCCACCTTGTTTGCCACTGTTGGAATCCAACGTCCTCTCCTCCCACGTGGGCTACCTCTCCCGGGCAAAGATGCAGAACTACCAGCACCACACACTCTGACCCCTTCAGGTAGTGAATACAAAACGTGGGTGGGGGCAGAGGGTGCGAGAGGGAATTCCTGGTCCAGGGCACCTCTGCTTTCTGGGGTGGCGGCGTCCATTCACACCAACAGCAGACGTATGAGGAACCCCTGCCCGAGCTTCAGGCAGACAGACACAGAGGACCCAGTCAGCACGGCGGCGTGGAGCGAGTGCAGGAGCTGCCCGGGCCAGGCAGAGACTAAGGTGGCCGGAAGAGTACTGGATCATAACAAAGCAGGCAACTGGTTTCTTCATTTAATCCTCTGAATTTAAGGCTGGATGAGCAACCAGCTGGAAAATGCAGGGTAAGTCTTCTGGTCCCCACCCAGGCAAACTAACCCACGGGTCTCCCCTCTCTGGCACTTCGCTCTTTACATTGCGTAGAGCCCCATCACACTGTGGGCCACCTGCCTGTCGGCCCCGTTCCCACCATCTGAGAGCTCCTGTGTGGTCCGCAACACCTCTCCCTATGGAGTGAAGGAGCAGATGAACGAGCTGCTGTGACCTGGCTCCTCTGTGTGTCTCTCTACGTGGGTAGGGAAGGAGCCTGAAACTCCATCTGTTTAAATCAGCGTCTTCCCTCCACCCCGACCCTCACTCCCCATCTAGTTGCTCAGAGAGCAGGTCTGAGTCTTGTGCTTCTTTATTTCCCAGTAGTAATTTACTACCACAGAGCAAGGCACGGAGAGGTCATTTATAAATTCTGGAATTTCACTGACAAATGGCACAGGTAAGGATGCTACTCTGTCACCCACTGGGAAACAAACAGAAGAAGTACATGAAGTAGATGCTTATATGAATGTATGTGTGACTACACATTTCTCTAAAACTGTTGACAGTATTCAAGATGACCTAAGTGGCGTCCTTTGAGGAATTAGTTTTTAGAGTTTTCTCCAAACAACTCTATGTTCCCTTTTCTTTTCATCAAGGCATTAGTTTCCCACCTTGGGTACAAGATTAAAAAGCCCTGGTGGTCTTGCTTCCTTCTGTATGTACAGAACAAACAGTGACTCACTGTGTGGCCAACGCGTCCAGACAAAGTTTGAGGAGAGATCAGGTGTGTGTGTGTATGTGCGCACGTGTGCCCCTTCTGTGTATATTTGTGGGCCAATTCAGACAATCAACATTCTTTCTCCTGCTAGAAAATGAATATTGCTTATATCTTTAAACATTTACTTCCCAGAAAAAGTAAAGAAAAAGAAAATAAACCGCTGAAGACACTCTTGGGGGTGTGTGTTGGGGGACGTGAACAGCCTTTCTTCATCCTCTGGAGAATATAATTAATACAAATTGGGATTACTGTAATAGAGAATGTAGCCCTCTGACTTCTCCTACTAACCAAACTACATAAAATAATCCATAGTTTGGGGCCTTGTGGATTATTTTCATTGCATTTGTTTCTTCACAAGAGTATTATTTTGTTAATATTTTGACCTATTTGTTTTTACAGACACTGATTTGTCTTTGTCCACTGGTTTGTGTGACCCACTTAAGTGACAGTGGTGATGATGAGGACAATGCTGGTAATATTAAGGGCCAGGCAAGGTCCCAGGGCTTTCACACAGTGTGACACATGGAGATGACAAGGACCTGACCCGGGTTTTATTATTCTCCACTTTACAGATGGGGAACAGACACTCTGAGAAATTAAATGATTTTCTCAAAGTCCCCTAAAAACCTGGGTTCCATCCCGAGCTGCCACTCCCTCACTTTCTCTAGTGTGCCTGAAAAACTTCACCCACATTCCATGGTTTCAGCTTCTACAAAAATATACTGATGATTTCAGCCTGGATGACTATGCAAACTTCAGACGCAGATATCCAACTGCCAACTCAATATCCAATTTCCTCCTGCTTATTGCAAAGATCTGGATTCAGAACCATCATGACTTCAAAATTTTTCCTTCTCCTATATTCTCTGTCTAGCTGATGTCTCCACCTTAAGCTCAGGAACTAAGACTGTCAGATTTAGAAAATGCACACATAAATTTTTATAAGTTTGTTTCAAATATTGCATGGGATACACTTAAACTAAAAAAACAAAAATGCCTTTTTTATCTGAAATGCAAGCATAACTGGGTGTCTTCTATTTGATCCAACAGCCCCACCAGAGTGCCCAGCCTTGAACCCTCACCCTCACGTCTTCAGTATCAATCAGTTTCTGCTGATTTTACCTCCAGAATGTTTCTCAAAAACACCTTCTCCTGTCTGTCTTCACTCCTACAACTGCTACCCTGATTCAGGCCCTCGCCATCTCTGGTGTGGATGATCATTTCCAGAATGTTTCTCCTGTTTTCTCTGTTGCTGGTTCCTCCAGACTTCTCCATCACAAAGTGGGCTGAGCCAGGCCCTTTATCGAAAGCTCTTGGGTGGCTCCCTGACCCCTGCAGCAGCACCTCCCCACCCTGATGCACGTCCATCACCCAGCTTCAAAGACAGACAGATGACAGCAAGCCAGGACCTGGTCCAATCACATCCAGACCTTGTGTTGTGGGACCGAACACTGATCCACTTTCAAAGTGCCCTGGGGTGACTCTGACGTGGAACAGAGCGGATGCTGTGCAGACCCGTTGGTCGTCCGGCCCCAAAGCTGCCCACCCCGCCTGCCCACCGCAGTTCATACTCCAGGACCCAGACTCGTCTCTAGTCCCTCCACTCACAGGCTGGTCCTGGTCCATCCTTGCCCTCTGCCTGGAGTGCGCTCTCCTCTGCGCCTGCCCCACCCTCCTTGGGCCTTCCTAACTTCCATTCAGGTTGAAAACTCAGGTCATTTACTCTCTGAAAATCTCCCTGAGCACGGACTCCCCCACCAGCCCTCACACCGACTCGGGAGAGGCCCTTGCCCTGCGCCTTCCTCAAAGCCTCTGCTGGAAGGCTCTCTACACCTGTCCTGTCTTCAGAGGCAGCTTCTCTGTCTCCACTCGCTTTCTGTGTGTCCAGGACCAAGCATATAGCCTGATGATGTATCTGAATGAATGAATGAATGAATGAATGAATGAATGAATGAACAGCATGGCAGAGCCATGTTTCTAATCCAGACTTTTTAACCCCAAAGCGTGTGCTTCCTAATACCATGCAGTAAAAGGTATTTTCCCTTCTAATGGCTTGGGGTTCTACTCCTTCTTCTACAGTGGAGAGCAAGGAAGGCTTACTTTCAGAATGATGACCCAAGAGCCAGGCCCCTTCTCGCCTTCACACCGATAACCACTTCGCTCTCAGCTCCAAGTGCCTTTCTCTCTCTGCTCTGTCTACTGAGGTCCCAGGCATCCTTTAGCATTCAGCCAAAATACTGTAATCTTGGGGAAGACTCTGACATCTCCCCACCCTCCAGACAGAGTCACCTCCTCCTTCTCCTCTATGTTCCTACAGCACTGCAGTCCTAACCGTCTGGGACTGAGGTTGTTCAAAGGTCAGTCTCCCTGCGGAACCAGAACCTCTCTGGGGTCTTGTGCAACTTGTACTCAAAGCACAACGTGGGCACCCAGGAGATTTTTGTTTCTGAATCATTATGTTCCTCTATTTTATACTATTCTAACTCTCTGAAAAATTGGTCAATTACCCCATTCCATGACACTGTTAAATGACTAAGAATTTACACTGCTTTGATCTCTGCTTTTTTTACTTTAAGCAGTTTTAGCTGTTTAGTCAGGGATTCCTTAACTCCCCTGTGAAAGTCGTAAGAACATACCATAACGAACACTCTGAGGCTTTTTCCATCACCCACTACCTGCCTACCCACCACCAGTTGCAACTGGACTGGACAAAGCTGGGAGAACGGTGTCTGTTCTCCGCAACGGGATCCCCCAGTGCTTTGTTCATGGTTAATTTCACACAACCCAGGAAGCACGCGGCGGGGCCGGAGCCAGGAAGGGGCCCTGCACACTCCCCTGCTCGTCTTTGATGTGCGTCTTGGCTCCGCTCCACCTCCACCCGGGGTGGGAGCCACAGCTGGCCACCATGTGCACTGGCGAGCCTGGGGGAGGGAGCCCCCTCCCCTAAGCCAAGTGCGGATTCCACTGCGACATGGAAAGTCCGCATCGTTGGTCTGATAAGCGGAGGCTTGGGCGTCACAGCAGGCAGTCAGTCCCAGGTAAACAGAAAACTCCAGGTTTGAATCTTCGCTCGACCACTTGTCAGCAGTGACCCTGAGGAAGTTCCCAAGCCCTCCCAGTAGGGATTGCACAATGATCCCCTTCCTGGGGCTCCAGGGGCACCATGAGGATGCAGGACTGAACTGCACTGAAAGTTCCCGCAGCCTGTCCATTCCCTGCCCTTCCAGCAGGAATTAGGAAACAGTGGGTAATTAACAAAGGCCTCTTCTACCTCAGGGTGCCCATCCAGCAGCCCCCACTCGGTAAATGACATCTGTCCCCCAGCACCTGAGAGCAATGAAGTGCCCAGCCCCTGAGCAGAGGAGTCCCCTCCTCCCCTTCCGGGCTTTGCTTGGACAGGGAGGCCCTGAGGGGCCCCAGAGAGCCTGGCTGCCACCCTCCCTCCTCTTCACCCTGCTCGTCCAAACAAGGGACCGACAGCAGTCATTCCATTATGACCCCAACGTCAAACAGAGCCCGGACATTTCCGGGACAGAACCTTCTGACCCTCCTTCCCAGTGCTGCAACTTGCCAACGGTGATTGTCTAGAAAATGCTCTGGCCCTCAAGCTGGTTGTGAGGTGTGGTGTTGGTCTGGGGCACAGGGATGGGACAGGTCTTGGGGGAGCAGTCGGGGGACAAAGCAGCATCAAAGGACGGCCTCTTCCTCCCCTCTCCCCATCCTCAGCAACGGGGTCGCCTGCGTGGCAGCTGCTGTGAACATACTGGAAATACTGGTCCTCCCCAGATCCTCGGGGTCTCAGGAGAGAGTGAAGCGCAGGTCTTTCAACACAGGATACTCTAGCTAATCTCGGGCCTAATCCACTTAGAGCGTGGCTTCTAAGTCCCATTTGAAGTGACATAAAGGCCAGGGCTAAGGCAGATAAGCCCTCCCACTTGGAGGGGCTCAGAGCCCCAGTACAGAGCCCACTCCTCCAAGCCTCCTCCGGACGCACCACTTGTCAAGTTGTGATTTTTATTTTATCAAGGGGACACAGCCCAAGGAGACCCCACCCTGCAAGGTGGGGCCCTCTGGCTTTCTCTCCATCCCTGGGAACCACGTGGCACTCAGGTACTCCCAGCGCTCCATTAGGAACAGCTCAGAGGCCCCGCGGGCAACAGAAGAGAGCACTATTGCGGGCGCCCTGGGTCATCAGCTACTGACGAGGGCAGGAGTCTCTCAGGCAACCAGCACAGCGTCAGACAATAACGGCCACACTCTGAAAACAAATGGACAGCCCGGGGCTGAGAGGCTCTGCCAGATGCTCACTCAGACGCAGAAAGCAAACAGTACTCTGCTCTTCCGGACGGGCCCAGGCCCCTCCCCCTGTGAACGCGGCTGCAGGCGGCTAGACGGGGCCGCCAAAAATAAACTGATAAATAAATAAAAGGAAAATAAACCTCCAGAGATATTATTTCCAAAGACATAATAGAACATGGACAATGGAGACATTAACTCATAGGGAAGAAAAATAGATATTTAAGTCATTTCCCCTCTGTCCCACCTGACTTTTAAATTGATCTCCACATTATTTTAAGAACTTGAGTAATTTTAAGAAAACAAAACTAGTATTTCAGATACTTTAAGTGAACATAGTACCTGCCTTCCCTTCTAAGGATGTGAGAGTTGGAGGCAACACCCCTTTCCTCAGTTCCCCTTTCCTTTGCAAAAGTAAAGTAAGTGTGTGTCTTTTCTCCTATCATGAAGTTTGTAAACTGCTGACCTTACTCTGGCTCGAGATGATGCAGAAAGTCCAATGTGTCATCACAAAGTACAACTGAAGGTCTACATGCAAATACATCCCACTTTAAACACAGCCTGGACATCACAACAGCTGCTGTGTGACAACGAAAAAGATTTTAACCTCTCTGGGCCCCCGTTTCCGCATCCATGGAACAAGCCCATTGCAGCTTCAATCTCCTCTCTTGTTAAGTTCTGTGAGGCTGAAAAAGTCCTGATTTACCAAACATATGGTAAGAGCTCATTTCTTTTCCAAACAATTCACGGTCACGGCCACATCCCAGCACTCATCCTGACTGATGATTCCATCTGCCAAAGTTCCACTCACACTTACATTTCTAGAAACATGTAGATGTCAGAACTCTGTGAGAATCAGCTAGACTCACTGGAAGAAGAAAGTCAGATGAACTGAAGTTAAAAGAGGAGGTTTGTTTGTAAGCCTGAGACCCAAGCTCCTCACAGCCCCAGACCCTCTCTGCTCACTGGGTCCCCGGCACAGCACCTGTGTCCAAGAGGCATTCAGGAAATGTTCGTGATGGAAGTTAGGCCACTACCGAGTTCCAGGTGAGACACAGACAGAAGCAAATATTATCTCACCCGACTCTAGAGTGGCTGGTGCCCCTTCATGAGAGTTCAGTGCTCTTTGGGGGGATTAAAGCATTTCATATAAATCCTGTTTATGTTTTCCCAAGAGTGTGTTTAAAGTATTCAGACACAAGTCAATGTGCCTGGCCTCCTAATCTTACCAGGGAAGATAAAAGGAACTTTTTCTTTTGAAGTCAGTAGTTTGCAGCCTCGTTATTCTGAGTTTCCCCAGGAAGGGCCAATTGAGCAGAGGGTGTGGGGACGCGGAGGAGGAACCAGGTCAGGAAGACCATGCCCCGCGGGCCCGTTTCAACTGCCATGGGTCTGACATCCTCTTTGCGGCGGGGGGGCGTTCTGTGGGGCTCTTGGCCAAGCCAGACTCTTTGGAGAAGCTGGACTCCTCTGGAGCCTGTCCTGGTGCTCCCTGGGCCTTACTTCCCAGACACGAAAACACCGCCCTTCTCCACAAACACCCCTTTCTGTGCCCCGAAGGCCTAAATCCCGGTGCTGGGAACCCACTAATTTGTATCAGGGCTACATTTTGATAGAAGGACTCGGTGACGGATACTCCCAAAGTGGAGGCCAGCACTGCAGAGAGGCAGACTGGATGTGACAGCCCCATATGCCATCCCCTTCCAGCTTTCTCCCCTGGAAAGGCCGTGCAGGCACCCCCTACAGCCCGAGGACCCCTGGACCATGTTCCTTCAGCTCTCTGGAGCCTGACACCATGGGTCAAGAAAGGTCATGTGTCTCCAACCTCATTCTAGGATGGAGACTTCCCCCGGACGTGTGAGGATGTGGCCCTCCTCCCCTTGGGACACCTTAGTCCCCTCGCTCAGCGCCCGGGCTGGAGAAGGTTCCAGACCTCGGAGGTTAGGGTGGATTTGTTCAGTGCACGCTGCTTAAATGGACCAAAACTGCTTCCTGTTTGTCCCCTGACCGAGCAGGGACCACACTGTGCATTTACACCTGCACCTGCTTCCCGGAAGGAGACGTAAGTGAGCCGCGTGTCCCCAGGGCCCCTCCATGGCACTGCTGGTTCCCATGAGGACTTGATGCACAGTCACCTAAGAGGGTCTTCGAGCGGACAGTGCATTCTCCCCATCCGTGAGCTTTAGCCTACTTGCCCGCTCAGGGTCCAAGAAAACATCACCAACATACAGAAGTCATCTCCACCCAAACTCCCTACCCGTGGGGGCCAATCTCACTTGTGGCCTCTGGGACGAATCTTGAGCTCTCTGCATACATACAACACATGAATATAGGAAATGAGCCTTTCCCCATTGTTTAAACAACTGACAAAAACAAAAAAACAAAAAAAACCACCCATCGCGCCATCCTGGCCACCTTTGCAGGTCACTCTGTCACCAACAGGGGAAGCTGGCTGAGCTGCAGCCCCTCCAGCACTTGGGGAGGGTAACCACCAAACCCCTGGCTGTGCTCAGAGATCACCCGCCATCCCGGTTTTCCATGGCTCCAAGTCATTTTCTTTGAAGCTTCTTGAAGACTCTGAATACTTACGAGTGTGGTCTTCCTGCTTCTGAACCTCAGTTCCATCACTTTTTAGAGTCCATTGCCTCATAAGCTCCAAATCCTTGTGATGCTACTATTTACAGACAGATCAAGTATCTTTCGGGAGACATTCAGAGACTGTGCCCACATGCTACATGGGACATGTTTTGCTTTCTCAAAAACCAAAGTAGAAAACCCTGCCTACAATACGGCACAAACCAGAGTTTGCAGCAGGAGACTGCTGCATGAGAAATGATTAGAAGTAAAAACGTTTCTGGAATCAGGGTTGGAGTTTGCTACTTTGTGCTCTGCTTTATGGGAAAAGAGAAAGCAGTTGCTCCTGGGGCAAACTGGGGATTGCTGAGGCCAGCTCTCTCAGCCTCCATTCTCTTCACATGGTGGGTGCTTAAGAGACTTTCCTTACTCTCCGTACCTTGCCCTTCCATCTTCTTCTGGAAAAACACAATGACTGATGAGGTGTTCTACAGTTTTGCTTCCTGCCAAAATACTGCTTCCCAGACCCGAGGATTCAACAGAGAAGCCACGTCTTATCAAGTGTCCAGCAAGGAACCCTGCCCACAGACACCGTAGACCACAGCAGGAAATGACGCAGGAGGGTCCCTTCATCTCGTCCACGTGAACGTGAACCCAGGATGGAAAGTGGCCACAGAGCCTCAACGTGTGACTCTGTGAAAGTCACATGCAAAGACCAGTCTGCCTTCCTGTAAAAATGCTGCAGGGCAGCCCAGGAACAGGTTCACGTGTGAAATCAGCCAACCGTTTGCCTGCAGGAGGTTCCATGCTCCGAAAAGGGGCCTCGGCGGTGTGTGTACAAACTCCGTCCACACCTTCCACCCACATTCCAGCTGACTCCCAGCCGGCGGAGGGGGCGGGGAGGGGGAGGAAACGGGTCTAAATGTGCACAAGGCGGGGGCCCTGGCAACGCCCTTCCGCCTCTTGGGAGGCCCGGATGGTAGCGGGCAGGAGGGGCGGTGGCCGCGGCTGTCTACTTTGGATCTGTTCTTCACTGTCAGGCATGAGGGGGCTGGTCAGGGGCTTTAGCCCCGAGTCCAGGGAATATCTGCTCACCAAACATAGCCACCCTGTAGGCTGCAGCAGAGGCTGTTCTCATGCAACCACTGACTTTCCCCCAAATGCTGGGGGACAAAGTAACTGGACAGAGGACTGCTCAGTGGGACAATCACCTACTCCGGGAACGATGTGTGAGCTGAATACGGAAGGCAGGCGTTCCCAACCTTCCCAAGACCAAAGGTCCCCTTTGAACAACAGATCTGTTTGGATGATCTGCGTGGGGTGGCTGTGTCTCTGGGACACACTGACTGGACAAATTAGGTGTAATAATGGTGACAATAGGCTGCCACAAATTAGGCCATTTAAAAATTGGTTTGTATTTATCAAGTAAACAGGATCGACATCTGTTTGAGAGAAAGGATGAGAAATATCACGTGTTAACATCTCCAAGTGAAGGAGGCATATACCCGCACCTGCCCTGTTGTGCCCATGGCTCACATGGGGCACTCGCCTGGTGGCTCTGCACTCTACAGAGTTCTGGTTATTTCACAGAACTGAGTGGGGCCCCCACACTTTCTTTAAACTGTGCAGACACATGGGCACACGCACACACACACACACACTAGACGAGAGCTAACCTGTCCTGACTAAAGGACGGGCTGGGAGGAGGAGGCCCACCTCCACCTTCCCCTGGGCCCTCTGCCCTCCTCCTCAGCCCCGGCCCCGTTGGGATAAGGTGGGATTTGCGGAAGAAGGTTCACTCCCTCTGGCTCCACCAGCTCTACTGCTGTCACCATTCACGGGAAAGCCTGCTCTCACCTGGTCCCGTTTGTCACATTCGGGATTTCTGTATCAACAGAACTGCTTCCATGTGACAGATGGACAGGGGACTCTCCAAGAGAGAAACATCTTAGAAGCTCATTCTATTTTAGAGACTATTTTGAGTGCTTTGTTCCTTCAGACGTGAATTTCTGTCCCTCGAGAGGTTAATACGAGAAAGCCCACATTTGTTTGCTTTTCCAGATACAAAGGGATACTCTTAATATATTTCCATTAGGAGCTGGACCCCAGCCAGGTTAGATGACTGAGGTGTTACCATGACTCCTCTCGCAAGAATGAACATTAGTTAACGGGGAAGAACACAGACCATAATGGGACCCACACAGAGCTGGCACATTACACAGGAAACGGTGGCAGATTTAGCCAAACACAGCCAAACACCGTTCACTCATGGTGCCAGACTGAGTTTACTCAGTGATGACCGAATCGGGAGCAGCTCGGGAATGTAATCAAGGATCACAGCCAGGAGCCGGGCCAGGAAGAGCTGGGGTGAAGGCTGCACCTGGATTCAGGGGTTTCTTGCTGGCTGATCTGCATCACAACCAGGAAAATCTAAAAATCTGCGGCAACAGGTGGAGGGCAACACTCTTGTTAGTAGCGCCCAAACGACACAGGGCGAGGATGGTTATCCTCTGTAAGACGAAAGTGATGGAGCTGGTGAACCCAGAGGAGGGACCATTCTGCAAATACAGACCTGTGGAGCGCGGTGGGGAGCCCAGGAGCCTCCGCCAGAGAGCTCGTAGCTGCTGGGGCCTAGGGGAGCCTGCCCTTCCCGAACCCATACAGGGTAGAGGCTTCCACTGATGTGAGGACAGGGGTTGGAACTGCGGTGTGGGCTCACTCAGTGCCCCCGGACCCCGCATACCCCCTGCAGAGGGGCGCTGGCACCCTACAGCCCAGGCGTGTGACAGCAGTCAGCGTGAGGCTTTGATGATGGGACTCACACCGCACTGAGGCTGGGGCTGCGAGTGTGGTGCCTGAAAGCAGAAGGTAACAGTGAGAGAGGACAGAAGGCCAGCTCTCCCACCCCCAGCAGGGCCGAGACCCGAGTGGAAGCGAGGAAACGATCTAGTCCTCACACACTGAGGGGGGCATCTTGAAAACACTGCGCAGCCCCGCCCTCCAGGGTGGCCCAGCAGAGACCGCGCACCTGCTCACCTGGATACCATGGAGGAGAGGGATGATGAGATGATGCGGGGAGAGCCGCTGGCTCTTAGCAGAGGTGCCAGCCCCGCTCGGGGCCCCCGGGTATCGACAACGCCAGGAGAGGCAGACCACGCCCCTCGGAGATGGCGCAGCCCTGAGGACGGCAAGCAAGCTGGCCGACACCCCAGACTCTGAGGAAGTCTACCTCACATCACACTCGAGACCCCAAACATCCAGGGTTCGCTCCTGCAGTCATATCTGCGCTGGCCCTCCACTCACAGCCATCTCTATCTCACAATGAGGCGGAGGCTGGGAAGCTCATGCAGCTGCTCAAGGTCACAAGGCTCGAGAGAGACTGCACACTGACCACAGACACTCCAGGCCCTACACCCTTCATCCCTGGGATACACTATACTGACCTAATTCTCATTCACGTTTGGGCGTTAACACTGGGCCATGAACTTTGCCACCATCACCTTAAATTCTGAAACAGGCCCCGAGCCTTCGGGGAGGGGGAAGCCATTAGCATGTCGAAGGAGTTTTGAGGTGAGCATGAGAACAGTTGGAAAGTCATGACAGAGAGACACAATCAAAAGTTTTCCAATGTCATATTGGGGAGATAAAAGCACCGTGGCAGAATGAACAGGGATCATCAGCTAAGGACACAGACCCACAGGAAAATGCATCAGAATGAGAGTTTCCTAATCAGGAAAGCCCGTAGGTTTGTGGACACTTCCAAAGGCAGGTTATGGAAAGCCCGTTAGATGAGCCACTTAGGATGGAACCAGACGAAAGCCCACAAACGCCTGGGAGTGGCCCCCTCACTGTGGACAATAACCTAGCTGGCCTCTTCACTGCCTCCCGCTGTAAAGAGCCTCCTCACTTTCTCACACCAAGCTCCCCAAGCAGCTCCTCGCCCTCCCCTCTCCTTGGAGTCCACAGAAATTATGAGGCTGGAACGTTACAATGCCCGGGAAGATCCAAACACTGGTTACACTGAACTATCCCAAAATCTTTCCATTGTCTGGTAATACAGGAAGAAGCAACTTTTAAAAACCCAAGCATGTGTAAAAGCAATCTCATGGAAATATGCTTAATGGTATAGCAAACTGAAAAAAAAAAAAGGAAAGAAAGAAAACACTGTGCCAATTTTGAAGATAATCTATTTGGCATCACGGAATAGAAACTGATACGCATACAATGAAAGCTTTAGGAGCCAAAATTCCATTACTTCAGAAATACAGTTTATCTGCAGCTTCCCAGTTCCATTAAGCTGATTATTCAAATTTGGGGAGTGACAGCTATGTGTAGAAACACCCTACTTGGGATGAAGAGGGGCTTTTCTGGCTGACCTTCAACTACGCCAGGAGAGGCGGAGGCCCTGGGGGTGCACCGGGCACACGGATGCCCCGATCACAGTCCATCGGCGGAGAAACTCACTGTAGACCAGGCCGGAGCTGGACTGCAGGAGAACCGCCACGGGCCGAATGCGGGTGGACACGTCACCAGTCCACGGAGTGTCTGAGGATTCCAGGACAGTCTTCTCAGGGCGAGTATGGGGACAACCGTGATGGAGGGGACCTTGGCTGGCGACCTAGCTGCCCTTTTTCTGCCCTTGGAGCCTCCCTTTCACCCCACACCTCTCTTCCCTCTAATGGCTCCCACCTGCTCCCTTTGGACACTAATACTTCTACGTGCCCATGTGTTTAGCCAAATCATGCTTTTGCCAAGGGACCAGAATCCCTTTCCAATCGAGCTGTCCCTAGGCTGCACATGCTGGGCTCTCGGCTGCCCAGTACCCTGAAGGGGAGAAGAAGAAAGTCTCTCCATGAGAAGAACCGTCAATTCCCTTGCGCCACTGAGCTGAGCGTTAATGGAAACGCAGAACTGCTGGGTGACCCCCAAGCCTGGCGCCGCTAGCTGCTAAGCCAAGCAGGCACTTAGGACACGTGGACACTGGGCACTTTTGTCCCCCAGAGGCTGAGGCATCAACAGCTTCCCGAAGCCTGGCTCTGTCAGAGGATAAGACAAGAGCCCACACCGTATAGCAGGTGACCTGGCAGAGGAGTCAGGCCCTCGTGTTAGGATTCCGTGAACCACAGGGCTGTCTACACCCCCGGGTGTATTCTCCCTCCTCCAGCACCTCCAGATTCGCTGTGACTCTATTTCCTTTCCCTTCAGCAACCACCCCCATCCTCATACCCTTTCTTTCTCTAGGGTCTCAGACTCTGGTCTCCCCATCTTCAGTGCTCTGGGGAGAAAACAATAACTCACAGAAGGGGGAAAAAAACCTCAACCTTCAACTGAGCTCCGTGACCCCCATCTGAGCTCCCCCGATTTCATCTAAGCTCATGGTCATGATGGCCAAGGACTGGACCCTCAATGGTGCCGGCTTCCCGTGAACTCTGACCAGTGCAGGTGCCGGTGTTCGCAGGTGCTGGGTGACCTCCGTCTCCTGGGCACTGCCTCATCCCAGGTCCCATCCTGTCACCCAGGCACTTGGGCTGTCCTCCAAGTCGGGTGGGTCCAGCTGAGCTCTTGGACCAAGCACCCACGACACAGGCCCGTCCCCGCTCTCCTCACTGTCCACGTCCTTGGGGTCCTTCCCCCAGTGGCCTCTACAGCCCTTTCCCCAGGCTAGTCTGAGTCAGCTGCAGGGTCCCCACGATGTGACAATGCTCCCGGCCACCCTGGACGGTGAGCTGGGGCCAGGGCACATCCCTTCGAGGCTCCTCCATTGCCAGCTTCCCTCATGTTCCTGATGGACACTGGGGCCCAAGGTGAGCTCAGTGACTGGGGAAATGGCCCACATTTTTAAAGTTTTACCCACAAACCCATTTCCAAAAACACACCTATTGCATGAAAAGAAGTGTACCATTTCATCCACCCTCCAGTGTGCTGGTAGGGAGTTCTGATCCTAAAGTCTCCGGTCATCTAAGTGTCTGAGGAAAATACTTCTTGAGGGGACCAGGAGAGCTGCAAAGAGTGTGAGGCAGAAAAAAGATGAGGGGAAGCACGCAGGCCAGCCCTGCTGGACTGGGCATCGCCTCCTGTGCTGGGTGGACGGCAGGCTGTACTGAATGATGGACAGAGAGCCTCGCAGCACGCCGGGTTAAGGACCCCATCGAGGTACCACAGGTGTTCAGGGAAATGAGGCAGCACCTACAACCGAAGGGCTTTCTCCCAAGAGCATCTTCTGTAAATAACCCTGTGACCTTGCCACTCTCACCAGACTGTCCAGGACAGAAGGAAAGTTCTAGAGGGACCTGCAGCTTGTGCCCCAGTAGGACCACAGAAAGGAAAGACCATTTCTAATACCTCTCACCAGGGCCCCTCTACAGACCCTGTTAGACGTGGTCTTGGCAGAGAGAGCCACTGGGAGACGCTGGTCTCCTACGCGTCACCTGCTCTCTGTGCTCTGAGAATAAAGCCCTAACTGTGCCAGCTGTGCCCTCGTGAAGGAGAAGAGCAGGTGAGCGGGGCTGAGTCCCTGCTGGGGAGCTTCCTCTGGGACAGGTGCCCTCCCAGTCTCATCCCACAAGGACGCCCCCATCTGCCAGGTGTTCCTTCACCTTGAACAGCTCCCACTGTGTCGTACAGGACTCCAGTTACAGGTTAACAGGAAGCTGGTGGGGTTTTCACTTTTAGGATGGCATGAATCTGACATTTAATGCTTTCATGACTTAAAGACCAGCCTGCTAGTGGTCTTCAGTCTCACAGCCCAAGGGGTTGTGGTCTAGTAGCAAGAAAACCCAGAATAAATCAAGAGACCTGGCTTAGGGTATCTGCCGTCTGTCCATCTCGGGGGAGTCACTTAATGGCAGCATCCTCCTCTGGAAAATGAATGCGGTGCTGGTGCGCTGTGGATCCATGTGGGTGGGAGCAAGGGTCCAGTCAGTCAGTGTGGAATAAGGTCCTTGAACCATGACACATGGCACATGTGAGGGGGGACAGCTCAAAACCAATCTTGCCCGTGGCTGTATGCAAGGTTATCATTCTTGTCCAAGGAGTCCTGGTTTTAAAAACAAAGCTCCCTTCCCAGAAACCCCTCAGTCCCAGGCAAAGAGGGCTGGTTGGAGGCCCCAGAATAGTGACAGCAAATCAGACCTCAAGTTTTGATCCCTTGTTTGCCCAAAATTTACCCTTGAACCCTGGCTGAGGCCATTAACTCTAACACATCAAACCTGTACTTCACTCAGTCGGACAAGGACACAGGAGAATTAAGAATGGGGTCTCCACCTTGGCAGTGTATGGGAACTATATGGAAAGCGTTTGTATTTTTCCACTCAGTAGTTCCATTCCATTCCATTCAACAGTTCGTTGGTGCCGTTTCCGAACCAGCGAACCGTCGCCACAATCACTTACTGTTGGCTACTACGCGACGGCCTCTGGTGGGCGGCACCCATGCAGACGGACGTGCTTGGAGCCTGATCTCCCTCCCCGCACGTCTGCTGTGACTGCTGGTGAGGGTCAGTGCGCTCACGTGCTGTGGCTGAGATAGTACGAGAGGAATGGATGCTAAGGGCCTTTATCAGAAACCCACAAATCCGTGGCAATGGCTCTGTCGCTAACGAGAAGTGGCACAGGCACTTTTTGAAATGCCAAGTATGTTCCCAAAGAAGGTAAAAGCGCCCTATCTCCCAGCACACCGAGTGTGGGCCTTGCACAGCCCTCTCGGAGCTGCCCGGCGCAGACATGCGGGCCCGTGCAGGCGGGCTCTGTGGCTCCCGCACGCCCCTCACGGGCCCCCAGACCCGCGTGCACACTAACGCTTCACACCTCTGTTCGAGAAGATGGCAGGTCGGCAGCGGGGCAAGTTGTTCTTCAGGACTTTCTGCCAGAACGAGATACGAACATACATGTAAAGACAATTTGGGAATAAGGCGTAACTCAGTCCAAATAAAAAGGCTGACTGACTCATGTTTTCCTGTTGCAGAATGCTGTCTCCCCTAGTAACCAGCAGTGATATTCAGAGCGTGGGCCTGAGACCGAAGCAATGTCGGTTCTGGGCATGAGGCCCAACAGACACGGACGGTGTCAGGCTCCGAGGGAGGGTCTGGGCGCTGGAGGGTCAGGCGTTTCCAGGGCCATTATGGCAGCCCGTCAGGACGTCCCCCTCTGTCCAAGTCCTCTCAGTGTCAACGGGAGGTTCCAACCCTTGTGAATTAATCAAACCTTGAAAGGCCAAGTGACGCTCAGAGAGGCTGGTCTGGGGACGACCTGTCTCCCACACAGCAGCAGCTCCGGGCTGTTCATTCTCCCCAGAGTCACCAGGGTTACCAGGACAATGTGCCTCTGGTCCCAGCCCTGCCTCCACCCTCCGCCCCTCAGGCCCCTCCCAGAATGTTCTCTGAACCCCCCTTATCTGGGGTCCCCAGCTGACAGCCCTTTGCAGAGTCAGAAGAGGTCAGGTGTCCCCCATCTTGATTTGTCCCCACTGTTACATCGCCCATGGTTACACTTTTCCAACACATCAGACAGAAAATGTCCAGGAAGTCCACTGGTGCCACGTTTAGAAACCAAGGTTAGTCACCAGCATGAGCGCCATCAACCTGGGTCCCAGAAGGGTCCTTCTGGGGTTTCCCTTACATCTTCAAAAGCCCAATCCTCCTGTCACATCTGGGACACTGAGGAAAATACGCCCAAAGGATATTCTTTCAAGTGCGTTGCCACTGCAGCTAGATGATTATCACGCTGACTATTAATGACTGTTATGGTTACCATGGGCGTGTTCCGCCGTGTGCGTCCAGTCCTGTACCCAGCCGCCACAGCCAGTGGGGGTTCTGCCTGGGAAGCAGGTGTCCGCACGCTGCTCACACAGCAGATGTGAGTGGAGCTGGGCACGTTGGAGGACAGGTGATAGATCAAAAGCAGGCCACCAGGTCCCAGTCCCGGGAGCTCGCTGGGGAAGCTTGTTTCGCAAACCATTTTCCCAGTGATGCCCAGGAAAGCTCTGCACTGATAAGCAGGGACAGATCAAAGAGACCAAGCAGTCTCCTCGATCCAGGAGGAACAACAGGAGAGTCCTCAAAAGGAATTCAGCCGAAACATCAGAACGCGCCCCTACGTCCCACCAAGCTTGCCAAATACCTAACTATGCTTTTTCAAACAGTATTTGGTTGATATTTTTAGCACCGAATTTCCTACTGTCCCCAGGACACCAGGGTCCGTGGTCCTACGGGGTGGCGAGCTCCCCAGACTCACAACACCTACCACACAGCAAGGTTAGTAAAAATAACTGAATTAAGGACGCAAGGGAAACACTTTAAAAGACAGAGTTGTAATGAACCTGGGGTGTCATCAAAGCAGCTGTTCACAGCAGACTGAGGAAGAGGGTCAGGAGGGAGTATCTCAGACACGTCCACACAGGTGCCAAACTTTCCCGCAGAGAGACTCAGCCCTTCCAGAGAAGTCTCCCCTTGCCCACTAGAGTCCAGATGCCCCCTACAAGGGGGAGTTATTGATCGAGAACTGATGCGCATGTCCCTGCTGCTATGGAAGGCAGGTGTTACAGGATGCGGGTCAATCAGTGACATGCTGGGGCTGCTAGGGCAGAGAAAGGCTGGACTTGGGGAGCTCAGCTCAGCCATGGCCGCTGATGTCAGGGTTCCGAAGAGGCCAGCAGGTGGCAGGGCACCTGGGACCCCAGACACTGCAGCGGGAGAGACACACAGGTGACTGGAGCCCCAGTAGATGTTGGGAGCACAGGAGGCAAGCTCTTGACTGGGGGACAGTTCTTTTTTTAAAAAGGTTGGGGAGGAAGAGATGTCACCTCTGCACTGATGAAACAGAGCCCAAGCTGCCAAGGGGATGAGCCCGCAGAGGACAGGACACCCACCATGTCTGGGACTCCACGGAGGCTAGCCTAGGGCCTGTGGGTGAGAAGGGCTACTGTGGCTTCAAGGGACTCAGGGGGGTGACAGGCATGAGTCAAGGAGGACTAATTATTGTTAACAAATGACCACTATTGTCAGGGCCAAGCTGACTAAAGTTCCTACTTTGCTCCCATGGGTCAGCAGAGGAGGCATGGATGGTTTGGGGAGCTTTGAATCCCAGAGTCATCCAGGAACTTGGGACCATCCCTCTTTCCATCTGTACCTCCAAAGGCTTCCCTGGGTCCTCTGTGTCTGGTCGACAAAGAAGGAAGGAGAGAGCAGGGAATACTATGGGAAGTTTCTGAGAGTCGAGGCCTCGCTTCGCCCACATTGGCCAGACTCGGGCACGTGATGGAGGAGGAAGTCTCGGAGTGAAAGGAAGCGGGCCTGGACGGACAGCAGCGGCTCCTGGAGAGCAGACAGACTGGAGCTTGAGAGAACGGGCACTAGGGCAGGGAGAGGTTGAAGAACAGGAAGCAGGCTGGCGGCTCATGGTCCTCACGCTGCGCCAGGCGCCGGAGCATCTGCGAGGACCGGGACCAGACAGGACAGTGTGTAGAGGACAAGGGGCTGACAGTCTCAGGGGACCCAGGGAGGACACAGTAAAAACCAGTAGAGAACGGCAACTGCAAACACAGGAGACGAGGTGCAACCCACAGACCGGAGCTCTGCGTGCGGGGCGTGCATCTCTGGTGGAGAGTGACTCAGACAGGACACCGCTATTGAGAACAGGGAAGAGCTGATGGCTCAGTGGGGCCAAGCAGGCAGAGACGAGACAATGGAGCGAAGTTCCACCACTTCTGGGACTCAACATTTGTTATCAAGGCTTTAAAGACACCAGGAGGTGGCACACTCAGGCACCAACACCTTGCTGGAGTCTCTGTGTACCAGCCCAAACATGTGGGGTGCCTTCCTGTCCATAAACTCTGAATGGCCCTGTGTATTTCTCATGGTTCCAGAAATGCCTGGAAAAGAGCAGGGACCAGGCTTAAAACTAATAACCTGAAGGAAATTACGAAATTCTGCAATGGCTACGTCCATTTTCAGGCAATGCGCAACTGGAAATAGACACATCATCCCATTATTGGAAAGCTGGTCCAAACCATCTCAGATGGAAATGATTTCTCAGGGTATACGTCTATGGAATATTTTCTCTCTTCAGCATCCCAAAAGCCCCAGGTAATTTAAGGGCAATTATCCAGAGTCTTCCCTCTGATTTGAGTCCAAATTTCAAAGCTTGTCTCATCCAAGCCTGTCTGAAAAAGAGCATCTCCAAAACCCATTCGTCAAGTTTCCATGTGAGTAACAGTGGCCACATCAAGAGGATGTTTTTGAAACTTTGAGAAGAAACCAGGTCATTCACGATACTAAGCTTTGTCTCCCAGCCACCCAGCAGGGCAATGAGCTGAGGGAAGGCAGGGGCTTAGGGTCCAGCGTGGACCGCAGGATCCGTCCCTTCCAGGGGCTAGGGCTCTCCAGGCACCCACAGAGGGCCAGTGCCTGTGTTTGGCAGAAGTCCCCATTCTCCTTCGAGGCTTTTCCTCTTCAGCTGCCTTCGGGCTGTCCTAGATCCACAAACGGGATTGCACAAGTGGTCAGAGGGCAGTTCTCAGACCAAATCCCTGTCCATTCATGCCCAATTTGCAGAACTCATGCCGGCTAAATCACACAAAATCGGACGTGTACTCCTGTCTGCACCTCTCTGGTTTTCAAGTGGGGGCAACTTTGCCCCCAGGGGACATCTGGCAGTGTCCAGAGGCACTTTATTGTCACTACTGGGAGGATGCTATAGGCATGCAGTGAGTAGAAACCAGAGATGGTGCCAAACATACAAAAATGTGCGTGTGTCAGTTTGAGCTGCCAAAACAAACACCACACATTATGTGGCGTTAACAACTGATTTTATCTTCTCACACCTCTGGAGGCTGTAAAGTCCAGATCAAGGTCCTGCAGGGTTCAGTTTCTGGTAGGATCTCTCTCTCTGGGTGGCAGTCAGCCCTTCTGGCTGTGTCCTCATGAGGCAGGGAGGGGGAGAGAGCACTCCAGTCTCTCTCTCTTTCCTTCTAAGGGCACTAATCCCTTGACGAGGACACCTTCCTCATGACTTCACATAAAAGTAATCACCTCCCACAGACCCCCATCTCCAGATGCCATCACATTGGCGGTGAGGACGTCAATGTATGACTGTGGAGGGAGAACAAACATTCAGTCCATAACCGCACACAACAAAGAACCATCAGCCAAAATGTCAACCCCAGAGCACCAAAGGGCATCACTCGCAGTGGTGGAGCCCCCACCAGTGTGTCCACGCACTCTCATGGGGGGGCTCGCTGTGGGAACTTCTCTGACCACCCCTTAGAGAAACAACGGGCACTTCTGATTCACCTAGGTATCTCTACACCTCTGATTTTATTCCTCTCTGGTGAGACAGACGGTGGCACACCTCTAAATGGACCAGGAGGGAGATGAATGGACCTGCGGGAGTGGGCAGTTCATGTGAAGGTCTCGTATCGGACAACCCCAGCCACCACTCCCAATCGCTCTCCCCAGGACTACACCATCCACCCACATGGCTGCTTACAGCCTGCATCTCAGCGACACATACGGCCCACTGGATTATCTATCATCCAGCAATCCTTGTCAAGGCACCTTTTCGAAAAACTCCTCTTCAGAACATTTTCTTACTCCTTTTAGGTATTTTAACCCTCTCTTTTGGCTTCTCTTCAGTGTACTTTCTATGACTTCAGTTGCCAGTGGAGAGCTCAGGTATTGACCAGGAGAACCAGCTGAGATTTCATTCCTGTCTGATTAATTCAAGCTGTCTGCTGCTTTCAAGTGTCAGCACGTGTTGGCAGCGTGTCCCTGCAGCTCAGGCCGGGCGGTGAGAGCCCCTGGGATCGCACTCCAGGTGGAAGAGCCTGTGTGACTTGAGAGCCTTCCTTACCCAAAGTGTTCTCTCCCCAGCCCCGCCCTGGGGAGCCCAGGCCTGTGTCTGAGCAGGGGACCCGCAGCTAGAAAAGCGGCCATCACAGCCAGCCTCAAGAGGTGCTATTGTGGGACGACAAGCTGCTCACACTTGGGCCGTCCCCCTTCCTGTTCAGGACTCACAGGTGCTTATGGCTGATTTGCTGGCCACAGTGTCCCTTGTGCCCAGAGGCTGGCCCTGAGCCTCAGGATGGGTCAGGGCTCAGGGCTCACACCTCCTGGAGACACCAGCTTCCACTGCTTCATCTCTGTCTCACGCCCAGTTTCTAAGCAGTGTCTTACAGACAGGAGCTCAATGCCTCTGCACGTGGCCGGGATGAGGCGGCCTTCGAAGTATCAGAGCTCACTATGGAAAAGCAGTGATCAAAGATTTCGAATCCCCCCAGAGTCCCAGAGGAGGGCTTTTCCTAACTGAGTTTGGCTTTCAAATTGCTTCCAAAGGGTAACTCACAGAACAGTCAGAAGCTCTGGGGACTGTCTGTGGCCTGCCGTGTTTCCGATCACACCTTACTTGTGTGTGGTCTGTGTGGCGTGTGGCAGTGACTCCTTGTGATGTTAACAAGCATGAAGGTACCCAGAATTGTGACCCGAATGACTGGAGTACACGTTCACTCCTACAAATACAGACACTTCGTCTCTCTCTCCTTTCCTTCCTTTTGGCCTCCTTTATTTTGATAAGACCTCAAATGCCTTGAACAGACTTACTTAATCTCATCTTTCATCTCAAGAAGTGGGACTCAAGGAGAGACTATCTGTCTCACCAGTTAAAGCAGGTGGTCCTATAACATGAAAGTGATTAACAGAGGTTTCTAACATTCCCCAAATTACTTTTTGCTCAAACTCACTGCCCAAGGCTGAGCTTTTAATCCCAACATCAGCTCATCGTTAAAAATGGGCACAAAATGAAGTAAATAATTATTTTCATGAAGGATTAATTTTAAGATGCACAGGCACTTCTTCTTCTCTGAAACGAGACAAAAACAACTCATCTGGTGAAGGATGGCAGCCATGGGAACCTCTCTCACCCCAACAAGGATGTCCAGATTTGGAACAACGCCCCCTCCTAGGCCAAGAGCCCGGTGCTTTTCCGTGGAAATGCAGCCTATCCAAAGGGCAGCCTCTGTGCTCAGATCCAAAACACGAGGCGGGAAGGCTGGAAATCGATGCCTCAGAAGCCACTCCTGACTCACTGTCAACAAACGACGGCCCAGCAAATGCGTTTGGTTTGGCGGCTGCCATTTTGGATTTGAAATCTTTCAGGTTCCACAGCGCGTATTTACGTCTCATTCCCGGGGGCCAATAACATTTTGCATCTGAATGTTCTTCCTTCTCCTTTTCCAGACTCAAATTATGATATTAACATAATGAACCTTAGTACATAAACGTTAAGGACTCTTCCCCGCCTGCCCTCCCGCCGTGCAGGGAAAGCAGAGAGAAGGACACTGGCCAGCTGTGGAGCAGGGCCCAGGAGGCTGGTCCAGGGTGGTGGCACAAGCGGTGCAGCCAGCCGGCCCCCAGACGCGGCGGGGAACCTCGTCTCCCAGGACCAAGCTGAGGACATGAGCGGACAGAGGGTGACAGTGATGACACCCGGGATAGCATCCAGGGCCGCTGTCTCCAGAAGTCACCTTGTGTGAACGCTTGTCCACAGTCTGTCTTCCCAAAGCACTGTCCAGGTGCTCGCTAGGTGATCCCAGGGCAGTCCTGTGGGGCGGCTCAGGGCTTCGATGGTGCCAGACACAGACAGGGCGACGGGACTGGCCTCACCCCACTGTACACTGAACACGTAGCAGGTGGGAGACCTCCACCAGAAGAAAGGAACCTCGTCATCAGTGTTTCACTGTGAATCAACTCACCAGGTGACTTTCTTCTTTCACAAGAAGGTCTGTGCAGGACAGGACACTGGCTCAGAGCTTGGCCCAGAGGTTGGAGGTGGCAGGAGGGGACAGGAACATACAAGGGGAGACAGGAATAAGAGAGACAGACCTGGCTGACCCTGTGCCGGCAGGGAGGGGAGGCTGCAGAAGGGAGGAGACAGGAACGTGGTTGGGGGACTGGGCCTCAGGAGACGGAGACCACAGAGGGGCAGCCACACTGAGCACAGCCCTGGGGCTGGACCAACACGGGGTTGAGGGCCAGGGGCCTCACTGGGGAAGAAAATCAGGGGTGCTTCAGAATCACAGAACTGGGGGGAAGAGAGCTGGGAAGGATCTTAACAATCACGTAGCTCAGTTTTCATTTTATGCTTCACAGAAACTGAAGCCAGGTGGTTAAACGACTAGTCCCACGTCACAAAGTCAGAACTCAAATTCAGTTGTTTGCACTTAAATCCAATGACCCAGAGCTCTTTCCATAAATAGTAGAGAGAGACGTGGTGTAAAGCCACGGTTTATTTTCACATTTGTCCATAACACAATCAAGATCAAAGTGGGGTTGATTTGAACAAAAGGTCCCAACGCTGGGCACTGGAATGGTGATGGCCTGCCCAACCTCACTGTCTGTTGGGAGAGGCTCAAAGGCACAGGAAGATGGGGATGGCTATTTGCATCCATTCCATTATCTGAAAAATATGATGGCTGCAGTTGAGCTGAATTTATTTCTCAAGTCATAGTGACAAAAATGAAGACTTGGGAGCTAAAGAGAGTAAACATTAGAGAAGAGAAAGTCTTGTCATAAAATCAGTTTGTGTCTTTAAGACAGTTTATGAGAAAAAAGTGGAATTCTTCACTTAACACACGGAGTTCAAATGTTGAGATCTCTTCAACATCACAAGGTGTGAGAGTCACATGTGAACACTGGTGGTCTCCCCAGACCCTGGGGAGGAGAGCACGTCTCAGGACACCCCAGGGGTGTGCAGAGGGTTCCTCTGCATGACTTTCTCTGATAAACCCGAGTCCTGGTGAAATCCCAGTGGCACACTGGTTCCCCAGGAGGACGCTGTGGCCCTAGCAGGAATGCCTTCTGTGACAAGGGCTCCCGTGTAGAGAGCGCCCCAGGTGTGAGAAGCAGCGCCAGCAGGATTAATCCGTCAGGAGGAGAGTCTGGCCATTTCAGAAGAAGCTCTCCGCACCCTTCAGTTTGCTTGGTGAAAACTGACCAGGGGAGTCTCGCAGCCCGTCCTGTTTGGCCACTTTAGGCGGCAGCGCAGGCAACCCACCCACAGGTGTGAGAACCGTTCCCATTTAGGGAGCCTCCATTTCTCTTTCATGATCTTCCAAAAGTCAATACAGGCTTTCCAGGCTGGCTACTGCTCAGCTTGAGTGTTCAATCCATTACTCATCTGATGGGAAAGGGGGCCAGGTTGACATCTAGTTAACGTTTACCCTGCTGCGTCTGCTCTGAGGCTGACCTCTTCACGTCTCTCTCCTCCAGAGCTACAAACTAAACAGAAACTGCTTGCAAGCGGAAGGGCCCAAGTAGACAGCTCCGGCAGGGGCGGCGGCCCCTCCAGGAGGGAATGGTGCTTGTCCCCTTGGCTTCCGCAGCCGCCCCTCACTCAACTTCTACACTCAACTGACAGAGCCAGCCAAAGGCAAAGGACCCCAGTCTCAAGTCACTTCAGGATGTTCTCCATTCAGACTTGTCCCTTTACTGTTATTTCTCTATAAAAATTCAAATACATATGTCTTTTGTGTCAAGATTGGTAAGTGACACTTAAGTAAGTCCTCAGTTACCCAGAGTCACTCAGCAGACTGTACATAAAGCACTTTATGCTGGTTTCATGACAAATCCCAACCCCCTACCTTGAGGGCTGACTTCTCAGGAGACTAAGCTCAGTTGTCTCTTGGGCACCTACATTTCAACTCAACAAGCCCAAGGCCAAATCAATCATCTTCCTTTCCATAAAGTCATCTCCCTTCTTTAGTAAACACCCCCTGCCCCTTCCCTCTGCTCCCTGTTTCATAAATGGAACCACCATTGGCTCAACGATTCAAGCCAGAGATCTGACAGGCATCCTGTCCCCCCTCCACTCAGTCACTAGGTCTCACCAGGTTGGGTCCCTAACACCTCCCACCCCTGCCCACTCTTCCCTGCCTCCACTGAGGCTGTCTTGGTTCTGCAACCTCATCTCCCACCTGCGCCAACATAACAACCCCATCAGGTTCCTCTGCTCCCAGTCTTGGCTCCTCCAATTCGTTTCCCAACTCTAGTCCACAGAGAGCGTTCTAAAGCATGAACTCATGAAATCATTCCCTCTTTCACAACACTGGTGGTTCCTAGGTGCCCTCAGGACAATGCCCAAACCTGTTTAATACAGCTCCAGAACGTTCCTTCCACAAGTGTTTATTGTGCACGTTCTCTGTGCGGGCCCTGAGAATTAGCGCAGCAGAGCACACGTGCGCTCTGCCCTCAGGCACCAGGTGAGCGGGGCAGCCAGCCCCACGTGCACCACCACACAGGTCAGCGTCCACCCTCATGCTGTGACTGGCCCCGTGAGAGCAAATGTGATGCAGATGAGAGCATGTGATGGGGATGGGGTGGGGCTGGACAGGCCTCCCCAGGGAAGTGGTGAGGTGGGAGGGGAAGCCTTCCAGGAAGAAGGACCACCATCTGTAAAACCTACCGACAGGAGGGAGCCTGTGCTGGAGAAACTGAAAGGCAGGTCAGTGTAGCTGGAGTGGAGCAGTCAAGACAAAGCACGGTGTGAGGTGGGACTAGAGGCACGGGGACAAAGTCCCATGGGCCATCGAGTCACGAGAGGATGACGCCCAGTTCTCCGATCTGTGCGACTGACTAGAGGGCCTAGGGGTCTAGAGGAGACTGAGATTCGGGAAATATAAGGCAGACCCCTGGACAAGATGAGGCTGAGGCGGTCTGGATCATCCCAGGAAAGATGTCGTATAGGAAGTAAGTATCTGCCCAAAGCTAAGAAGAGGCGACACAGCTGCAGGTGACAAACCAGCCTGGCCTCTGGCCTCTCCTTTCAGCTCTGCCCTCACTCTGCAGACTCGCTGACCTGCTTGCAGCCCCACAGCCTTCACGCCCTCCTGCCCTGGAGCCTTGTATTTGCAGACCTTACATCCGACGCACTCCCCCCCAGCCTCTGCTCATGCTGTACCTGCTGATCCTCTACCTGTCCGTCAGAACTTGGCTCAGACAACTACCTCAGAATGTGCTCCCAGGGCCCCGGTGCTGGCCCCAGAGCTCCCGGCAGCCTCCATCCTGGGACTTGCTGCTTCCCAGTCTTGTCTCACCACTACACACCAAGCTCTGGGGCATGTGTTCAGAGAGCATTTGCCTAGTCAAAGAATGATGCATTAATTTATCCACACCACCAAGAAGTGCAGCAAACCCCTAGCAAGATAACTGTAAAGAAACGCACACCTGGAAATATCACAATAAAACTGCAGGACACCAAAAAAGACAAAGAGAAAATCTTACAATCAGCCAGAGAAAGAAGACAAAGTAACTGCAAATGGGCAGTAATCAGACTGAGAGCTGATTTTCAACAGAACAATGGAAGGCAGAAAACAGCAGAATGATGACTACGAATGACGGAAGGGAATCACCTGCCAACCTAGTATCACATGGCGCGTGGCAGAAACACTCTTCAGGGGTGAAAGGTGAATGAAGACACTTTACGCCAACAAGAGCCCGAGAATGCAGGCAGCAAGCAGACCCCCACTAAATGAAACACTAAGAGGCATTCTTCTGGCAGAAGGAAATGTTCCCAGATGGAAGGCCAGGAACAGTAAACAGTAAACACATGGGTACACACAAACAAACACTGACTGCATAAAAAAGAACCTGTGCACACCTGAGCACAAGGGAAGAGGGGCAATTCTCCCAGGTCAGAACAGATAAGCATTAGTTACGAAGCTTGGAAAGGGGAAGAGAAATGAAAAACACATTGATTGAAATATGTCCTATCTTCCAGATTTTCTACCACCTGGCTACTACTCCTGGAGATGAGGACTTCAGTTTCTGGGGCTCTGTAATACACTATAACTCTATAAGAAAAACTCCTACGAAATCCCATTGATTCTCAAGGCCACTGATTCTATGCAGAGGGGAAAATAACCAAGTTGATTCAAGGCCAGCTCTCAGTCCTCCGTGGGGTCTTCTCTGCCCTCACCTCTCAAGGGTTCAGCACAACAAAAGCTTATTTCTCACTCAGGCAGCATCCCCTGCAGGTCTGAATGACTCTGTGGCAGCCGTCCTCCATGAGCAGGCACCGTGACCCAACCTTCGGGCACCTCCGTGTCTTCTTGACTCCCACCACTCCCGTGACAGGGGGAGAGGAAGTGCAGACACCAGCAATAACACGCATGCTTGTAGCCTAGAGAAGTCACACAGCCATGCATATATCAAGGGGGTGGGAAACAGCTCCCCTAGGAACTGGTGTGCATGGGAATCCCCGCACCTCCGAGTTTTGCCTTAAGTCAGCGGCAGCTACGATTCCTCATTCCACATAGAGCACAATGCCACATCAGGTTATAAATCAGAAACAACATGAGCATGTGACTAATTCCCCTCGTGGTCATCACGAAGGAGTACAGGAGCCTGGGTTGTTTTCCATATAGCACCTCCCCTGCCCACAGACATAATTCTCACTTACGGGTTGTTTTGTTCTCATTCGTTTTGGGGGCAAATGGAAGAGAAGGGAAATGGAAAAGAGAGCTGTTCCCTTCACTGGGTGGAGTCAAATCGTAAAATCCCTCTGGGGGAAGCATCTCCTCTCTGGGGCTCAGAGACAGCATCACCTTGGAGTCCCCACATCCTTGACCGTGGCTGTGTGCCTGCCTTCTTGATGAATCATGGAGGCCGGTGTGTAAGAGAACAATGGCACGTTTTGGACAAACAAAATTATAATATTTATGTTAAACCCACAATAGGCATGGTTAGTTAACCCACCTCTGGATTCACCCACACAAAAAGTTCATGACGCACAGCACCTCGGATGCAGCTTCCACCATATGCTATTCTGAAGCCACTCTTCACTTTATTCCCACAATTACAGGAAGATGCTATAGTTTAATCTTTACTTCTCTTGTTTATGGTCTCTTGACTTCATACACATTTAAAAAGATGTTTATCTTCCTCTTGAGCTTTTGAATTTCAAGTTGTTATAGTCTCCTCTCTTTATTCCTATAACTAGTCTTCCTTCTCTGATTTTTGTTGTTCGTGATCTGAAGTTACTATTTCTTGAACTTGGCAAAATAAATGGCTCGTGGGTTACAGACAAATATAAACAGGATTATCATCATCTGAGGGAGAGGAGCAGAAATTCCTGGGATAATAAGGTTAATTCAATGGAAAAATAACAGTATGTGTCTATCTTCTAATATGTGGACAAACGTGGCCTTGGCTACTCTATACTATATCATTTCAGCAAGTATTCAGATACCTTTATTTCTTATGAAGGCTGTTCTATCTTAGGGGACAGGGTAGCATGGAAGAGACTTCCACGGGATCGAACCTTGACACCGTGTGACCTTGTTAGAAGTTGACCTTTCCAAGCCTATTGATCATCAGCAAAAAACAAAACAAAACAAAACAAAAAACTATCTGAGTCACAAAGTCATTGTCAGGATTAAATGAGAAAAACAGATGGGAAGAACTTACTCAGTACAGAACCTGGAACCTGGAAGTGCTCATGAACGCTAGAAGTAGTAACAACCACGTAGTAACATTAATGTCCCAGAACAGATTACTCAGCTTTTGTCTATGAGACAGCGAGTGTCCTGACGTCGCAGTCACACACACACACCCTTCCCGGGGCTACTGCTGCCATCCCCACTGGTCTCTCTTCCTCGCAGTGGATGTGGACTCTGGTTCCTGACCAGCTGCTGCGTCTTCTCGTTCAGGCTTCCAGGCAAGAACATACGAGAGAGTTTGTGGTTTCCAAAAAGGTTCTTACTTCAAGTGACAAGGTCTGCGGCAGAACATGCTGACACCATTAACTTCCTTCTTCGTGAAATGTCTCCCAGTGATACTCTGATGCGGCTTTTCAGAAGAAGCCTGGCCAGATTCGTTCTCTGCAGCTCTGCAGAGTCCGGGCAGCAGGGGGGATGACGATGAGTAGCCTCAGGTGGTGAGAGAGGGAAGAAGGCAGATATGGTCCGATAACCAGCAAGCCTGTGTTTTCAAACCTGGATCAACACCTCCACGTGTATTTGTCACGTTAGACTGTGCCCTTTAATGCAGTATACGGTCACTAGAAAGTTTCTTTTGTCCCTCCACTTTTTCTTCCACTTTGGGTCAAAACAACTAACCCTTTCCTCTGGGAAAAAATCCATACCAATCTATTCTATGAAAATTGTATAGATCCTAAATTGCTTTCTTAATTGAATTTTGTACTTTCTGACCAGTTTGTTCATACTTCTACATCTTTCCTAAATGGTTTGGAGGGAGTTTTTTTTTGTTTTTTTTTTTTGTATTCAAAACAATAGTACCAGATGCAGGGTATAGCTCAATGGTAGAGTGCAGTGCTTGGTGTGCACGAGGTCTTGGGTTCAATCCCCAATACCTCTATTAAAGAAAAAATTTTTTTAATTTATAACAATAGTATCAACTTTGAATTTTAAAAATAAAGATGAAGGAAAATAAGAAAAACTAGTAAAACCATAGCCGGCATTGGAATGAGTCCACCAGAAAGACGTGCAGAACTGCTAAGGAATCTCGAAACCAGGCTCTGCTTTGCTTACAGCCAAAGCAAAGCTATTCCACACAGTAGACACAGCCCAACAGACAGCCTGCAGATCTCGACTGTATTTCTGTGAAAAAGTGGCCGGTGCTGACTGGTCAATGTGTTCCTCTGGGGAAGCATCCCTATAGAGGGACCTCTATATAGCCTTAATAAAGTCCACGCCCCGGAGGGAACAAAAGGGCAGAGGGTGGCCTGGCCCCTGCCAATCTCTGGGGAAAGGGTGAGACCTACCTGGAGCCCAAAGGCAGCAGGTGACCTCTCTTATTTCAATAAGGAGGCCGGTTCCCTCGGGGTGGGCGGGGCCGGCGCGCAGTGGGCGGGGCCGGGCACCTCCGGGCCAGGTGCAGGCTCGGCCTCTCTGCGCCCGCCTGGAGCCCGGCCCCTTGGCATCCGAAGACGAGCTCTATCACTGGGGGCAGTGTGCGGGGCGCGGGGGCTGCAGGTGCGTCCCAGACATCTCTTCCCCCGCAGTAAATTCCATAATTACAGGTCACAGAGGAGTGGGCGCCCCTTTGAAGTGAGGGGCTTTCTTGTTCTTCCTGAAGCGGATACAATTTGGCTGAGATATCAAATGCAGATAGCAAAAATTTAATTAGCAAATCAAAGCCTTTATCTGGAGTTTTTAGAACTGTGGCCAACAGTTTTCTTGATCTCTAGAGCTCCTGTCAGAGCCAAAGAGAAGAAAGCAGCGCCTTTGTAGTGCAGAAAACGTACAGCTTTTCCTGATGATTGCTCTCACAGATAAGGCTCCTCTTAACTGCCTGCTCCTTGGGAAGAGGCTCTGAGGACCCTCTGCTGCGTTTTTGAGAGCACTTTGACCCTTGGCTCTGGTTAACCCTTTGTCTCAGAGCCCAGGGTGAATCTCCCAACAAGCCAGGCTGTGAGAGAACATGGGTCTCTCCTGTGGACAGGCAACACGCCCAGGACTGAAGACAGAATCACTCTCATTAGGAGCCTACCGTGGACTCAGTCTCAGGAGACACAGTGATAAAAGTGTAGGTACAGGAAGATGAACAGCTCACAGTGACGATCTACTTCTGCATCAGCCTTTGAACACACTCACAAGAGAAACAGACGACGCTGCCGTCCATTGCAGCTGCAGGTGGGAAACTGAGAGTCGAAAAGACAGGGAATGCCTAGACAGAGCTCTCATGAGTAAAGCAGGAAGCAAGGCAACATGTAAACACAGAATCCAAATGTGTGGGTATATGTACTATATACATACCTACATATATGTAGTAAAATTATCAAGATGGAATCTGAGTGTGATTGAAGGTGATTTTTATTTCCCATTTTTGTGCTTTGCTCTAGCTTTCAGCTTTTCTAAAATTAACATGTATAAGTTTATGGTAGCAAATTACTACAGCAGTTAATTGAGCTCTTTAAGGCAGAGACCCAGGGGCCCAGTGGCTGTGTCCCAGTGCTGATCAGCTTGTTAACTGGACTAGACCGGGTTGAACTGGAATGGAGTGCAGGAGGACAAAACAGGCTGAGAAGAGGGTCTGGAGAGGCATGCAGGGACCCCTCTCTAGGAAACTTCTATACACACACACAAAAGCGGAGACGAGGCTTGACCAGAGGAAACTGAGGGGTTTCCCCTCGTGGTCACTCCCTTTTCCAGTGTCTGGGGGTGAGCATGACCTGGAGGATCCCAGCTATCATCCTCTAGTCCACTGGCTGTTCCATTGCTCACGCTGCGCCTGTGGTTTGGAGCAGAGGGAATGGTAAGGCCGTGGGCAGAGGGAGAGAGGAGGCCCTTGAGACCTGAAGCATTAGCAGCAGAGGGCCTGCCCATCTATCTAACAGAGAGTGTATCTCACAGGCCACGTCTAGGTGAGGCTCCAGCTCAGACTGGTTTGGGTGGGGCAGGGGGATATACCCTGGCAGCCAATGGAGGAAGGGGTGGGATGAGTCAGAGTTAACACGGCCAATCTGGAAGCAGCACGGCCTGGGGACCTTTATTACCACGTGGAGGCAGCGGCTCTCCTGACCACCACGTTCCAGGACTGGGGACGTTCAGCCAGGCCACCCTGGGCAGCGTATCCTTGAAGCGAAGGGCCTGACTACACGGAGCCCAATGTGCCTGAGGCCATCAGGGGATACTCAGTTGGAAGAGTCTGGAAGCTGCTGGCCAAAAGGCCCCCTCCTCACTGCAGGCTGCAACTCCACCTCGTACACCATACATCCCCCCAGGAGGTTTCCATTCCACCCGCCAGAAAATGTTCCATTTCTATGCATAAATATGATCTATGGTGCTTTTGACATTAATTAAGGCTGTTTATGACTGTCCAGATTTGCCTTTAAGTCACTATATTGTTGGAAAAACAAAAGAAAATGCCTGTGATGCTCTCAAGATGGGTGCAAGTCATCAGAAAAACTGCAGAAAAATGCTGTCATGTTTAAAGCATCACACAGTTTTAAACCATATTGCCTCGCCCCATGGTTGAAAGAGAATGAATTTTTCTAAGGGCTTCAAAAAACAATAGCATCGCGGGCCTTAATTTATTTTCACAATTCGCTGGGTCTGCAACGTATTAAACACGACAGGCTCCTCCTGGCCAGTCTGTTTTTCATAAGCGGCCCTTGCTGATTCACTGGCACTTGCTTAATGACTGGCCGTGGGGGCAGCAGAGCAAGACCAGGTCTGTGGACTCCCTCTTGAACTGCCCTCAGCTAAGCACATGCTCACGGAGGCGGTCAGTGAGCACGATCTGGTGAAGGGAAGCTGGCTTTCAGGCTGCAGACCCTGAAGGGACATGGCCAACATCTCAGGTGTCCCTCCGATTTGTTAATGCAATTAATTAATCAATCATTATTGCTTGCCTGCAGTTACTGTTTATTGGGCACTTACTGTATGCCCAGCACTGTGCTGAGCTATTGTTCAATCCTCACAGCCTCCCTGAGAAGTAAGAACCCATCACCCCACATTCCCGAGACACAATAGTTAACAGAGAAAGGACTTGATTCCAGGTCTGCTTTACAACAAATCCCCTGATCTGCACTAGTCAGGCACACTCCCCGAGCTACAGGGAAATCTGCCCAGAGCATGAAACCGTACATCCACGCCCCACCTCCACCCCCTGCCTGCTCTGAGAGTCTGGTGTCTTAGCGCAGTGAGCTGTGCGCCTCGGCCATCGGCTCCCCACATGGGGTGGAAGGTGAGTGCTGCAGTGCTCAAAGGGGAGGGTGACCCCATGCTGGAAACACCAAGAAAGTTCCTGGGGAGAGGGAGCTTCAGCTGGCTCTTTGGTGATGACACTGGGAGAAGAGATTTGAAGGCGACCCACGTTACTGATTTTGTAAGTTCTGAGCAGGATAGAAGGTGACAGGATCTAGTCTTAAAACATCCTTACATGTTCTTGCAAAACTTCACAAGAAAAGATTCAATTCCACAGCTACAGTAGTATCTGAGTTTAAATCTGTGGTAACAAGCTCAGGACCAAGCCAACAACAGTAACTACCATTTATTAAGCACTGCTCTGCACCGTAGTTAAGTCTTTTGCAATTATTATCTCATTAGATCTCCCAACAATCTTAAATTCCCATCATATCCCCATTTAACAGATGAGAAAACTGGGGCCCACAGAGGTAAATGGCTCATGATCACACACCACTAAGTGCAGAACTGAGCAGAACCAGGCATCCGATTCCCAAACGTGCACTTCAGCACTCGGCCACCGTGCCTCTCTCAGGGAAGTCATGCATTGAAGACACGGGTGAGGACTGAAACTGGCACCAAAAGAAGATTCTTGGAAAATTCACTGTGAAAGCAAAGGAGCTTGCACTGGAGGTCAGAGTGGCTTTCTAAGAATCAGGCAAACACACAGGGCTTGAGGGAAGTGAATGAAAGACAGCATCAGGCAGAGGGGAAGAGTCACCGTTTCTCTTTTGCCTCCAAGAGAAGTCCCTCTAGCAAAGCACCCAAGTCCCAGGGCACAGCTCAGGGTACAGGTGTGGCCCAGGACAGTAGCAGGTGATGCATACAACAGCAGCCTGAGTATGTGTCCCCTGGGGAGGCCCAGACCCTCAGCCTAGGAAAACAAGCATCCATAGGGCGGGACCTGGCTGGCCTGGGAAATCTGAGATTCCACGTGAAAATACTGACTTGAGGTCCGTTCCCTGTCACTTCCCCTCTGGGTGGTGTGACTACAGTAAGAGGGCCTGTCCCACAGTTAGATGTTCCCATGGTCCCATGAGCTGGCTGGTGGAAAGCTGACACTGGAACGTCACATCGGTCTAAGACGATTTTAGCTTGCCCAGCACCGAAGGGCTGCAACTTGGCAGAGGGCTCCAGCACCCGCTGGCCAGGCAGCCCCTCCACAAGCAGCATCTCCCACCCTGTGGCTGTGACACTGGGGAGAGTCAGGTCATGCAGCATGGGGCTCCCTATCCCAACACTGATGTGAGGCCCGAGGTGTGCCATGTGTCCTCCAGGACCTGCGAGTGAAAAATCTATTTTTCCAGAGTTCCCTGATGGTTGTCGCTGAGATGTGTCCTGCAATCATAACAAGAACCACAAGGTCTGGTCCAGCCACAACAAAGAAGGAATGAAAGGAGGGGGAAGATGGGGAATGCAAACAAGCACTGGGGAAAGCTGAGGTAGCTGGCCTAATACCACACACTTGCATTCCTAGAGATGAAGAAGCTTCATAATGATTTACCTGACAGCAAACTGGAATTTCACCGATGTCTCAATAATGAGGGTGCCAGGCCACAGAAGCTATTTTTCAAACATCTATCTGACAAAGGACTCTCAAACTCAGGGTACAAAAAGAGCTCCTACAAGCAAGAAAAAGGAAGGCACTACAATTTTTTTTAAAGTGGGCAGAATCCTAAATAGGCACTTCACAAAAAAAGGGATACCCAAATGCTCAACAGATCTATAATAAGATGTTCAATGTTATTAGTCATCAGGGAAACGCCAAGTGAAGCCCAACAGGACAGCAGGACACACCCGGCTGGATGGCAAAAAACACAGAGACAGTACCAGGTGCTGACAAGGATGCAGAGCAATCGGAGCTCTCACATCCTGCTGAGCGAAAGTATGGTGGTTCTAACTCTCTGAAGGCTGTGTGGCAGTTTGCACCTAAGTTGGAAATACATACACCCTGTGACCAAGCAACTGCACCCGCAGGTATGTGGCCAATAGAAACACACGCACGTGCCTGCTGTAGACGCGTTCAGAGCAGCTCTGTTCCTAAAACTCAAAAGACAGGACGTGAGCGAAATGCCCACTCACTGCAGGATGGGTACGTACGGTGTCCGTGGTATGTCCACACAGCAGAATTCTGTTTAGAAATGAAATGAAAACGAGCGAACTTCCACCCATGTGGCGTACAGCAGCCCAGACCAATCACCCAGGGCGATGATCAGAGAAGGACCAGGCACAAAAGAGCACAACCTGCACGGCTCCATTAACACAGCATCCAAAACCAGAGACCACGAGTCCAGGGGGTGGGAGTCTGGAGAGCGGCCACTCGGGGAAGGCAGCAGGCCTCACAGGGGACCCTCGGGAGTCTCTGGGATGCTCCACATCTTGCTCCGGAGCTGGTTACATAGGTAACAACAGTTTGTAAGAAGTCAGTGGGCGGTACTCACAACAGCCACGCAGTTTTCTGTGTGGATATCACTCTTTGATTTAAACAAAAAGTTTATTTTCAGTAAGTCTAACATATCCCACAAGACAAAGAATCTGATGGTTTGTGTCTTTCTCAGAATCTGAGAGCAAGGAGAGGGCTGGGACCGGCTCTCCTCCCAGGGCGGTGGATGTGCAGCAATTCCACACAGCAGGCACCACCCAAACCCACCTTTCCAGTTTGGGTTCACGACCAGCCCGTTCCTCTGCTGCCAACACCCAGGCTGACGCAGCGCCCTGGAGCGGCAGATCAGACCCAGGCTGAGAAAAGTGCAGCTTAACCAGCGGGCAGTGGCAAAAGGCCGGCATTTGGCGCGGGGGGAGGGGGGTAGCCCTACTCTGCCTGTATTGCAAATCACACTGTCTAGTAAAAGAAGCATTACTCTGATGCAAGTGCAACAGGCATGAGTTAGAAACAATTAACAGTAACAATAGTCCCTGCTGGTAGGGCCAAGGGTGGTGTCCGTCTCCTCACACCTGCTCCTGGCATTTGTTTCCTGAACAGGCAAGTTAATGACCTCAACTGCTGAGGTGTGACCTTATCTGTGGACTGGTCTTGTGAATTCGTGTGGAGCAAACGCCAGAGGAAAACTAGGATCCCAGGTTGGAGCCTGCAGGTCTGGAGCCGCGTGTGCCCTGTCTTTCTCCTTGGCAGCCTCACAGCCCCAACCCAGGGGCCCCGAGGAAGCTCTCTGATGCACCGTGGAGGCTATCGCTGCAGGAAGACAGCTTGACGGGGAAGGGAGGCCGGCAGCCCCCAGACGCCTGGCGCTGCAGAGGGAGTGTGGGTCTTCAGGTGGGTGGACTCGGACTGTGGTGTCAGGGTGGGGCTGGTGGGAGCCGGGTGCTCTCCGTAAGGCAGGGAGACAAGTGGGGTGGCTGAGTTGATGACCTGGCGCAGATGTCAAAAGAGAGCGAGCTGCAGCACGTGGGAGGCAGGACCTTGGCTGGCGGCAGCAGCGGGAAGTCTAAGCTGGTGACCGCGCGCGAGTGTCCCGCCTGCTCAGGGCCTGCAAATCCGTGAACAAACCAATGGCCCGCAGCGCCCTGCGTCAGCAGTCCCGGAACCAGCCTTCCAACGCAAGAACAAATTCCACTCCATGTTAGGTCTGTTACTTGAACCTCTGCATCCTACTCCTCGTGCTACAGGTTAATCACCAAACGGGTGCGTTACAGCTTAAAGTATACATCGTGGCCCATCTCTAGGAACCCTGCCACCCTGAGTGCTAAACTGAAACGCAGCTGTTCAGCTCACAGGAAGCAGGGGAAGAGGTGGCTGTGGTGCTCTAAGCCTGCAGGCCACATTCACAGAGCGAAGGAAGGGGCCGTGCGGTGCTAGAACAGTGGCTGAGACCCAGCCAGGAAAAGAGGTTATTATCTTGCTCCTTGAAAAATCCTCCTCGTTTTTCTGTTTTCATTAAGTCCCAGCCAACTAAGGACCTGTCTTCCCTAACGCATCCACAGACAGGGCTTCCCTCCCCCAACCCCTGCCCTGTCCTGCTCCTCCAGCAGAGTCCTGCTTTAATCACTGTGTTCTGCCTTCAGATACAGCCGGATTCCCATCCACAGTCTACGGCCTGTCTAGGACCAACAGAGTTTTGCTATGAGCTTGTAGTCTGGAGCCAGAAGGGGTCTGTCAAGCAGTTAGTACCTAGTTAAGGTGGGTAACCAAGCAACCGGCAAGAGGTGCTGTGCTCCCGCATAAAGCATCACGCGCTGGTCCTACATCTCTTTTATTCTACCACCACCTTCTGTTTCAGCGCCACTCAGCAAAGCCTCAGGCACGTTCAAAATATCCTGAGGTGAAGGCACGCACCCCCAGCCCTCGTCAAGCTGGTTTTATACTTTTCGGGAACGTGACTCTGAAACAAGTTCTGTTCTCTAGATCAATACTTTATGAGGCTGAAATCTGCAGATGAAAGGGGTTGGCTAGGCTGTATTGCCGCCCGCCAGGAAATCTGTGAAAACTATTTTCATCTTTGCTAAGAGGTAGAGTATTTGTGTCTTTAATAAGGATGGTGACTGAGGGCTAAGCGTGCTTATAAATAGCTGCACCAAAAGCGCACATGCGCACTACTTAAACAAGAGGCCTGGGCAGCCTTCCAAGGACCACACGGATTCCCCTAGCCCACAGCAGGTGGGGGAAAAGCTGCCTCCTCGAACTTCAGAACAACTCTGTGTTTTCCACAGTTGCCAGGCCTTGCAAGGGGAGGACCCCGACTCTCCTTTTGTCGTGGACTCCTCCCCGATGTCCCGATGACAGCTGTGGCCATTTCCCACAAGACAGAGGCCACGGCTCACATGCAGAGCTGTCAGGTTCTTGCTGCAGGCAGACGGGGCCATGGGTCTCAGGCTGGGGGTGGGGGTGACCAGTGGGCCCGGTATCACTTGGAGTTGATGCTGTGGCCGGCAGGGATCTGGCCACACTGTCTGTCCGTGCAGAGCCCCCACCCCCATCCCCGGATCATTCCGAGTTCCCCATTTCCATCATGACGCTGTGTAAACACACACGCCCCAGACGTGACTGCCCAGCTGATGGATAGCGATAAAGCCCTCGTCTGACCGTAACCACGTGACCACTCTGTTCAGGGCACTTGGGTTACAGGGACCATAAAACCTGAGTAGAGCTTGAAGGAGCCCAGACACTTCCACCAGCCAGTCTCCCCCTTTACTGAAGAGTGAAGAGTAGTGGGAAAGAAACGTGTGTTGGCACCAGGGTCGGTTACATGGCCCAGATACTATGTGCTCAGCTCTGCAAACCGCAGCCGGGGTGACACGGAAGCCTGGCGGGACAGATAGAGCCGAGGCCGTGAGACGCACGGAGAGGGCCTTCACTGCCCTGGAACAGTAAACAAGCACAGTCCACTGAAGAACACACGGATGGCCAGCATTCTCTAGGAGGTGGCAGGGTCCCAGGGCACTTCTGAAAGTATTTTTGGCATTTGGTGGGTGCTGCATACATGTGAACATATCACCCCCGGGGGGAGGTTGGGGTAAATCTAATAAAGCCCTCTGGGTTCCTTTGAGTTGGCCCTCGTCCACACCCAGAAACTAATCCTGTGATTTTTTCATACGTTATTGAGTGGAGTGAGGGGGTGACATAAAGTAAACCTCAAGCCAAATTCACACATATACTTGCTTCCTGAACGTACAATAACCTAGACCTTCCATAACCAGATTTCACTTGACACACATAGCAACAGTGTTTATGTTCAGACAGGGACCCAGGAAATTTTATGCGCAAGTTTTTGATTGAAATGTTGAGTGAAAATTTTCAACATACAAATAATTATTAAAATATTCTTATAGGATACATAAGTCCTAAACCACAAGTTGGTTATTAAGTGTTTAATTATCTTGCATTTTAAACATTATAAGACATGATTTTATATTATTCCTACAGATTCCTAGAGTTAGTTCTAGGATCTTCCCAATGCACCCCTGAGGTCTCTAGGGGAGGGATTCTGGCCTTGCCTGTATAAACAAGGAGGCCATAAACCTCTGACAGCTGGGGTGGGAGGGAAGCAGGCCAGAGCTTTCCTCCAACCTCTCAGATGGGGAAAAGCCTGCATAATTGTCAGGAATGGGAAAGAACTACCAAAGGCACATAAGATAATTACAAATATTCTATAACATGAGTCTCAATTCTATTGCTCTGGGACGAGGAAGAGCTGAGTCTTCATCCTGGCATGGGGGGGCAAGGCCACGGTCAACACTGCCCCAGTCCATCGAGCTGGGTTGGCTTTGTTTCAGTCCACAGACATTTTACTGCCTCTAGTAGTGGGGTATCTGCATCGCAGTCAACAGCGGTTTCCTTTGGAATAAACTGACAGTATGGGAGACACAGCCGAGTTTCTGGGCAGCAGTGGTTTCTGTGCAGCACATCTCCCCCCACTGCACTCTCATGTCCCACCCTCCTCCCGCTGCCGCCCCACCCCCTCCCTACCACCCCAGGCCTGGATTTCTGAGAAAGGCTGGACACAAGTCACTGTGAACCACAGTGATTAGAAACAACAGTGCCTCAAATCTCAAAAGTGATTCAGAACCGTGGACTGAGGACTCAGGCGGGCGTGGAAGGTCACACCCGGGTGAGTATTTAACTTGCCTTTATATGACAGACAGAAAGACAGACAGACACCTAAAGATATCTAAACCCCTTTATATAAATGACACTGGTATCAGTTCTTTCTGGTGCTTATGTGTATTTACTGTGTAGAACAGGAGATTCTTTTTAATACTTACACTTCCTTAATTCTAGTCATAGTCTAAAGAATTAAAATCTTTATTTCTAGGGGGGAGGGTATAGCTCAGTGGTAGAGTGCATGCTGAGCATGCACAAGGTCCTGGGTTCAATCGCCAGTACCTCCAGTAAAAAAAAATTAAAATATAAATAATAAAATAAACTTTAAAAAAAAAGTACTACCTTTAAAAAAAAATCTTCATTTCTAAAGCTATCAGTAATCCTTTCACTCAGTTTTTTTAACTGAAAAGAGTCTGCTGTCTTCTATGTTAACATATTACTTTTTTATATTAACAAATTCACTCTAATGATTAAAAACCTAAAATATGTATAACTGAATCGCTTTGCTATACACCTGAAACTAACATTGTAAATTGACTACACTTTAATAAAAAAATAAGAATTTTTTTAAAAATCTGTTAAACCATCTATTTGACTTAATGCCCTGTAGTCAGACTATTCAAGCAGGTGATAAGGAATCCCTCTGACACTAAAGTAATAATCAGTCAACACTGACTGCCACTCTCCCTACTTGTTCAGGAACTCACACTGATGAACTCACGTTTCTGACCGTTCTTCGGTAGGAAGGCTAGCCAGTTTGGGGAAACCAGAGGGGTAATGACAAGAATCTCCGACTCCCCAAGATGCAAACAAAGCTACAGAAGGTCACTCTAAGGAAAGACACATCCAGATACCCCCCCCCAGGCCTGTAATTCAAGTGACCAGTGGCCCCTCCTGTAACTCTCCATCCCCTCCCCTGGCCAGCCTGCCACGCAGCTCAGCCTGCAATCCTACGGGAAAGAACAAAGCCCAGGAGAAAAGGAAACTGTGGATATCTTCTCCACCAGACGTCCCCCTGCTCACTGAAGTTTCAAACACACGGGAGCCCTAAATCTGACTTCGTTCCTCGCAGAGCTCAGCACACCCTCCCTGCTGAGCTCATTCAAGGGCGAACAGACAGACGCTCCCCAAAGGTTCCTGGCACCATGTTACCCTTGGTTTCCATACCACGGCTGACAGCGCTCACAGACTACCCAAGCTCTGGCACATGCTGCCAAAATCACTGCTGGGGAAGGAAAAATGCAGTCAGCCCACAAGCTCATTGATCTTCATGACATCCAAACACTGGCTTTTTTTTAAACCACATTGATTAAAATAAAGGACATTCTAACATCCTGTATGGACGGAGTCTGAAGTTCTCAACACTCTTCAGTATAAACATATTGCTTATCACGAAAGTCTTCATGACATGTAAAGGCCCCTTTGATACTGCAGAGCCGACATAATCACAGGGAAACAGATACTGAAAGAGTAGGCAATAGGCCAAAGGTCACTAACAAGGTCAAGGATGAAATCAGATTTAAAAGTGAAAGTTTCCACTCCATTAGTCATTACTCCCCAGTGAGACTCCAGAACATCCTGTTAGATCTTGTTATGTCTACATTCAAAGTGAATTCCTATCATTAGCAAGTGAGGAAATCGTCTGAGTAACATCACAGAAATCAATTATGCAATTTGATTATTTGGGTATAGAAAGGTGGGTACTTTTTCAATGTCAACTAACACCTTCAACCGTTTCCCTTTAGTTAAATCTGGCTAACACCTTAGACCTAAAATGAGTTCCCAGTTCACTGCTGGTGTCCCTCCGTTCGGAGAGCCTGAGGTAGGAAATGCCACCTGTTCTACACGCCTAAGCCTTTGCTTTCAGACTGAACAGCACTTAACAGTAATTAGCGTCCCCCATCCCCCACCAGCTGATGTTCAGAAAATCGCTTCATACGCACAAGGGAGCCCAGGGTGAGCGATAAAGATTTCATCTGCACAGAGAACCAAGCCTGCACCACTTAATGCAATGAGTCAGCAATAAGGTTAGAGCAATCGCTGGGCCATTCCAACATGCCAGGAAGGGACACATCAGGGACTGCGCGTGTGGCTTCCGCAGAGGAGGCAAATCCACGCTCACAGACAGTGCCCAAGAACACCAGAGACAAAGCTGTCCTCAGGACGGGGGCTGATCCAGGTATGCACAAGAGCCAAGGACCAGGCCATCCAACACCAAGCTGACCAACAGAACCAATAAATCATGCTGCCCCGGGACCCTGCTAAAGGAGCCGAGGCCCACAGTGAGCTGCTCGGACTGCTGTGTCCAGGCCTCGCAGATCAAAGATAGGTTTGGGGCGAAAGGAAGTTTTGAACTTGACGGGATTTTCCTGGACACATTCAAAACAGAAATAACCTGACAGGCCGGGAGCAACAAAGTCACTGCATGCAACTCCTGAGGAGACGAGGTGAGTGCACAGGGCCAACCCCTTAGGCGTGAAGAGACCCCGTAGGGTGAACACCAGCCCTCCCACTCCATGCAAGAGTCAGAAGTAAAGGGAGAGAGAGGGGAGTCGTTAAAGTAAGCAAACGAATTCCTTGACAGACGCCTTACGCCTTACGAGTTTTGACACTCGGATAGGAAGAATCTGTTACAGTGCTTGAAGGTTCCAAGCCTCACCCTGCAGGGTATGAGGGAAAAGAGCAAGGAGTTCAAAGTGAATAATTACCTGTTATTGATGTATTATATTTAAAGACCCTGGCTAAGGATTAAAGACACTCTCAAGGCCGTTAACAACCTGCAGTAAACAAGTCAAGTTTCAGACAGGAGGAGGAGAAAGGAATTTCAGAAGGATTTCCTCCACCACCCTAGAACCTGTGTAGGTAAGCGAAGTGTGCATTACACAGAAGGACATATTTAGATCAGAAAAGAAAAATCATCCAACAGGCTGGAGCTCCGTCTGCATCCCCGGAGTCTTGTCCTGAGAGTTTACTCTCTTCAAAGGACTTTGTCTTTCCAACGGTTAGATTTCTGGCACCAGAGAGGGAGGGGCAGCTAGTAGGTACACAATTAACTTGGTCAGTTGGTTGGCTGGCTAGCTGGACCTAACTTCTTACTCCTTTATACTTTCATTAAAAAAACAAAGATTCTGTCACTGAAGTCACTGGTAGCCCCCCAGACGCAGTGCCATTTCCCCGGGGACAAGCTTAGAGAAGGGACAGTTTCTCCCCAGCTGAGCCCCCAGAAGTCCCCTGGGTACCTCCCTGGAGGATGCACACGATGACGTTGTTTCTATTTCCCCTTCTGTGGTATCTGATCCTCTGATCTCTCAGCTGAGGACTATTATTCTAATGAAAAACACTTCCAGGAAATCAGTCCAAGACAGATTTAATTTGATGTGGAAAAGAATTTCAAACGCACGTTATGTTCATCGGAAATCATGATCAGCCTTAGCTTTCAAGTACCCAGATCTGAAGGTGCCACAGTGCTTTGAAGGAAATGGGGAGGAGTTCTTTTCTGCTTTTCTAAAATTTCTTTTAGGAAAAAAGTGAAGAAGAAAAAGGAGAGGCCCGGGGAAAAGACAGCTCTGATCAGTGTAATTATAACCTGCACATGGGCAGCGCCTGGCCCTGCACTGAAGCCACGGGCCACGTGTGCCTCCTGGAAGCTGCCCCAAGAGTCCAGCCTGCACGGGAAGGGCCCGCCTGGTCCCTGGGGGCCATCTCCCTCCATCCACGCCTTCCCACCGCGCTGCCCTGCTCAGGAAACTTCAGCTCTCAGGCTCAAAGCACACTCTGAACTAAGAATCAAGGCCTCCCCAACCCACCTTCACTTGCTTTTCAAAGTACAGTTCCACAACCGTGCCCTGCAGCAAGGCCTGCCCAAAGCTTGCTGTTAGGAAACATACACCCGGCCCAAGGCCAGCCTTTCTCTCTGCCCCTTCCACAGCAGAAGGGATAAATCCCACATTTTTAGAGGAAGAAGGGACTAACCAACTCTGCACCTGAGTTTCAGAGTATTACAATAAAAAGATCTCTCCATGTAATAAGATGCCACTGCCTCTCATCACTCAGGTGTGAGACCCAGCTCCACACTCTCCTCTGGGCTGGACTTTGAGGATACACAGTGAAACCAGCCAAGGCTCCTGTCCTAGAAACTCCACCCCCACAGGGGTACAAATACACTCAGAACTGTCATGGTGAATATCATGCCTCCATTTATTTATTTTTTATGCTATTGAAATATATATAAAATTTGCCATTTTAACCATTTTAAGTGTACTCCTCAGGTGGGGTTAATTATATTCACAATGTTGTGAAACTATTACCACGATGTGTTTCCAAAATTTTCATCATCCCAAACAGAAACTCTGTACCCATTAGGCAATAACTCCCCACTCACCCCTTCCCCCAGCCCCTGGTAACCTCTTGTCTACTTTCTGTCTCTATGAATTTGCCTATTCCAGACATTTCATATAAATGGACTCATAGTATTTGTCCTTTTGTTTCTGGCTTATTTCACTTTGTTTCTGGCTTATTTCACTTTCTATCTGTGTTGTACATGCAACATATTTTCCTACTCTGTATGGCTGAATTACATCCCATCGCATATATACCCCATACTTAATTTCTCCACTCATCGGTTGAAGGGCACTGAGCTGCTTCTGGCTACCGTGAACAGTGCTGCTAAGAACACTGGTATATACGTATCTGTTAGAATCCTTGGTTTCAACTCCTTCAGGATTTCCAGTCATCCTTTCATTTATATTTGATGGATGAATGAATGAGGGTTTCCAGCAGCCACATGAATTCGTGCAAAGACACCAGGCACAGCACAGCCTGAGTAACTATGCCACCAAAGCTGTTTGGAACGGCTGCACTGGGGAATCAGAGACAAGGCCACAAAGTAGGAGCTCTCCTGAAACCTCATCATTCCCATCTTGTGAATGTGCCTATGTCGAGCCTGACAAACTCTCAGGAATAGGACAAGATGTGACTGGTCCCCAACCTTTCCTCATCCTTGACACCCAGGACATAGGTCACCTGAGAAGCAAAATGCCCCACAGCCTGCCAAAAAAAGTGGCCTGAACTCCACCCATTTCTCTGTCACTCCAGAAAGATCTTAAACTAAGGAGTTCGTGTTTTTTAGGAAAAAATCATTCTAATGTATAAGACCAACCTTCAGCATTTGACTCTGGACACCTGTTACTCAGCTCCTGATCAACAGTGACACAAGTTCCTGGAGGTGGAAAAGTTTTCTGCAGAGTCTGTCTCACAGCTGAACCCGTGGTGATTCTGGTGACAGGCACCACCAGCCAGGACAGAAAACATGGGAGGAGACGGGGCTGGGGAAGATGACGACTTCATCCTCACAGAGACTGAGAGGCAGCCCCCAGGGGTGGGGTGGGGCGGAGGGCAGGTCTCGGGGAAACGCCAGCCTTGAGAGAAAGCTGCGGAGCCTTGGGCATAGAGGGCGAGACTCCTGGCCAGGAATATGGCTTCAGAGGAAAGGAGGACCAAGAGCAGAGTTCTGAGGAATTCTGACATTTAAGAGCGAAGTCAGCAGAGTCAGAAGAACAGCACGTGTCACAGTGGTAAAGGGAATCCATTTGAGGAGGTGACCATCAGTCAGACCGAGTCAAGGGCAGGTCAAGGACTCCACAGGATCTGACATCTGCTTGGACCAAGGGGTCTCAGAGATCCTCAGGGAGCAGTGGTCACATGTGGACAGGATGAAGTGTGACCAGCACACATGGAGCAGTCGCAGATGCAGCACACGACAGACACTCAGGTGTCTACTGCACAAGGAAATGCAGGCATAAACACGTGGAAAGAAGCAGGCAGAACTACCAGTGCCGAGTATATGACACTACCACTGGGAGACGGGCAGATTCACAACCCTAATCAATTACAGGAAAGCCTGAGCGTCTCAAATTGGATAAACACTATTTACTGACATAACTGTAACATTACCTAAGACTGTAATAAATGCAATATATCAGATCATTAAATACTCTAGAAAGTGATTATAAGATGCTCAGGCTTTGAAAATCTGATGATCTGAAAAACTAGAACTTGCCCTGACTCACAAGGAGAGGCCAAGTCCAGCCCCTCTAAACCAGGCAAACTGGATGGGGCGTGCACTTGGACTTCCAAACCATCCATTTTTAATGGGGGATCTACGGGCAAAATTTGATTCTTGGAGACAAAAAAAAAATTCAGATATTATCAAGGTTTGTAGCCCTTCAAAGCTCACTGCTATTCAACAAAATCTCACTTCTCAGTACTTCATTTCTCTCACTAGGCAGAATTTAATTTTTCTCCTTAAGGAGGTGATAATGAAAACTAGGCAGAAATCTGCCCAAAGGAAGCCCAGCTGAAGAGCCCCAGTCGCCCTTCCAGGCACCTCCTCCCTGAGCCCTCAGTGCCAACCGCTAACCTGCGCACCGTCTTCCCCACCCTCCCCGTTACCCGCCAGTTTCCCAGTACGATCCTCACATACAGGTATGTTCATACACAAGAGTTTCCCCAAAAGGAGCCAAGGACCTTTGGAAGATGCAGTCCAGGTGCTCCGCATACTGCGGGAGGCCCCGCACGGGTGGACAAGAGGCCCAGACGCAGCCCAAAGCACAGTCGTCTTGGCGCTTCTCTCGGCATGCAGGAACCCCTGGGAAATGTCGGCACGAGGCCCAGCACTTGGGACGCGACAGAAAGCCTTGTTGACTGCGCACACTTCACTTCTCCTAAATTCCGAAGGTCTGATCCTCACCTCTGCTCCAGCCAGGTCGAACCTCAGAAAAAGCTACACAATGAAAGGGAGAAATAGGGAAAAACTCTGCCTCCAAGATTTTGTTCCCGTCACCAGTTCCTCATGCATCTGAACTGTCCATCCTCAAAACACAACCCGCCCGCTGTTATCACATGGCGAGGGCTCAGGGGACATGCTTGTCTATTTTTCAGGGGCAGCTGTGGAGAACAGACCAGAGAGAAGGGCGAGGGCCGGGAAGCTGAGCTCAACTGAGAATTCCTCTCACAGAGGGAGCCTACAGAAGGAGACAGGAGAAACGGGGGCCCCAGGACATAGCCAGGCCAAGGACACGGCCCTGAGGGCTGGGCCCGGGCTCTCTCCGCCCACTAGACCCTCGACCCCCTACAGCGTCCCATCAGAAGAAAATACTCCCGAACAGTGAAACGGCCGGATGGCCAGCAGCCTTTCTAAGGGTCTCTGTGCAGGATGTTCCATTTCCTTCATGTGGCAGGATCACCATCCTTGTTCAAAGCCCACCCACACCACCCTAACCCGTGCTGCTAAGATTAGTCTTGCCCAAAGAATCACTTGGCAAAGGTAAAGAACTTGGACACTTGCCAGTAAAGATTTGTTTCCAACCTGGAATTCTGGAGGAGATGCAGGGCTATCTGTGACCCCCTCCCCGTCCCCTTCTAAGCCCGGGGCTATTTTCTGAACTCCAGCATGTGGTTTGGCGCTGGCCTAGTACCCACAGGCATCCTTGACCAATGGAGCAGACATGTCTCCTGCATGATTTCTTTTTTGCTTGTGACCCAAAGATACCTGTTCTGGACTCTTTGTGGCCACGGATCTTAATCTCCCATTTTCCAGAAACTGCACTCAAGGCTGCAAGAAATCCTAACTGCCCAGCATCTTGCTTTATGTGGCATTTTCCACTGACATCTGTAAAAATCAAATCCAAAATTTAGTTTCCATCTTTGGGGTCATTAAGCATCTTCATCCAAGATTTTGTTTTTACTTAGTGCTTGTAAGAAAAAAAAAAGAAGTTCAACGTGTGCCTGTGTGCAAGGGCAAGGGATCTGAATAACATTTCTTGTGATTATCCCACTTAATCAACTACCCCACAAGTCACCCCAGAGCATCCTACGCATTGCTAAGCCATGTGTTTGCAATCGGCACTGCTCTCTGAGCCTGGCCAGCATGTGTTTTTGGCTTTTGATTCAATTTCAGCAACCTTGAGAAGGCACAACATAGCTGGGTGGGAACTGCATGGTACGAGCTTAATTCGGGGTCTGGAGAAGCCAGATAACCATCCACCATCCGTCTGCTCCAGGATGCCCACTTCACATGTGCACCAACTGCTCACTTGGTTCTGGGCCTCAAACGTGCAAACCTGCAAAGTGCAGATGAAAAAGTCTGCAGTCTGTCTGACTAAAGACCTGCTGGGCAGGGCACATCCACATGAAAGGACCTGGGCTCTGTAGGAGAATGACGAACCCAGTGAGGGCTCTGCTGAGGCACGGTTTTTCACTGGTCCAAGCTTCATAAATTGCTCACCCTTGGGCTGTCTCCTCACATCCTCAAACATCTGGAGGGCACCTGGAAGGGAAACGTTCCACTCGTCCCAGAGAGCCGGCTGTGTGCCATCCTGCGGAAGGCATGTACAGATGCCAGACGTACCCACATTCCTCAGGGAGAGTCTTTCTCGCAGGCTCTTTGAAAGTCAGAACTTGTGACTGGAGGCTACTCACCAGGCTGAAAAGCACTTTCTGTCACTGCAATCCTTTAAAAGAGGATGGGATGTGAATAAGGAAACTCATCCTATTGTGAGGCTAAGGAATTCTCTTTTGAATTATAATTCTATTTTTAAGTAGATTTTATTACGTAGCTGTGAGTACAGGGGAGTGTTTACCTGAGTATGTGAGTCTAAGTGTGTGTGTTGGCTAGAGCCTGGATTTTGAAACAAGGCTACTAGTCATCATTAACCTGAAAAACTTTCCAGAAATACAGATCCCTGTTCCTAAACTGCACCTACTGAACCAAAATCTCCAGTTTTGGAAACAGGAATCAGTATTTCTAAAATCAGCCAGTTGGTTCTGCCATCAGAGCACAGAGCGGCATTTGGGACCCAGGAAGTAGGGAATACATAATCCAAACACTAATACTAATGGTTAAATTTCCCTAAACTCTGACGGGTGCCAGGCACTGGATCAGACAGACACTGATGCAGCTGTGACAAGCACCGTATCATAGAGGAGCTACAGTATTTACCTTTTAAAATTGAGGGAACTGAAGCTCACACAACTGGCAAGTGGCTGAGCGTGGAAGACCCTGGCCTAAAGAGCTGGGTCTCGGTCCATCACAAGCTGCCGGCAGATGTCTTTCCTGGCCCTCTTCCAGCCCTGACAGGCTCCGGTTGATTAGAGATGATCCGCTGATGTGGCCCAGCCTCTTTGTTTCACAGGTGAAGAAATGTGGACCCAAAGACAATGAGTGACCCTTTGGGAACACCCAGATGAGAACTTAGACTTCCTGGTTTTATCAGCGTTCTTGTAAAAGCACCATGCGTCTGGTTGAGTGACTAGGCTCTCTCCATGATTTAAACACTAAGAAGTCCTCAGCCTTGCAAAGACAGACAAACTTAATGGTGCTCAAAATGGGGTGGGTGGGTGGGTTGGTTGGTTGGTTTGGGAGTCCAGATAAGGACTATTCCCAAATTCATCTTAGAAGTCTGTTTTTACAATCCCAGCTCCATGAACATGTACTTGTGGGGGTAAGAATACAAAAACAGTTACCTCGTGGCCTTTGGAGTTGCCAGACACGATTTAGCAGTTTTCCCCTGGAGGCTCCTAACCCACGTGCCGCTTATTGCTAAATTTCCAGTTAATGGGGGCTGCTTGAGACTTGGACCCCGCCCACCTGCCCTCTGACACACTCAGGAAGCTTCCTCCCCATCCATCCCACACAGACTTTACAGTCGACATGATTGGGTAACTCTCCGCACACTCAGACCACTCTTGCTGCCTGGTGAAGCCCGTGTGGATTCACAGCTGCCTCTGTCTACAAGCGCCTGCTGGAGGCACAGGTCACTGAGATGAGAAGGTCACAGTAGAGACTTGCACTGAGATTCGAGCCCGTGGGCCGGCAGACAGGTCGCCCCTCGTTCCTCCCGGGCTCCTGTTAGACCAGCCAGATCTGCTGCCCTTTCTTCAAGGATTCGACTGCCTTCTCCCTCTCTCCCAAGCTCTGGGAATCAACCATTCCCTGTGATTATAGAAATAAAACCTTACACGACTGAGGGCAAAGCTAGGGAAACAAGGATCCAGAAGAGGGAGTGGCTAATTGCACCTCCTGCTGCGTGTACAAGGCAGCGTTTGCCAAGGTGGCCGGAGACCCTGCGCATCTGGCCAGTGGAGAAGACTGTGGAAAGCAGGCCTGGGGCCAGCAGGCAGGGAGATAACTGGATGAGGAGTGGAGGACCCCCAGCGACTGGCCGACACTCACTGAGGAAGAGGGAGCGGCCTAGAGACCCCTGCCTGTCACCACGCTGGCTGCCGTGACCTCTGCCACGTCACACAACTTCTCGTGCAGCTCTAACTCAGACCACACAAGATTCTGGGGAGCACTTCCCACTTAGCCCAGATGACCCAGTACAAAACCTGCCCACTTCCACACTTCTGGGTGCGTCCCCAGACATCCATCCCCAATGCGAGGGCACCATGGAGCCTGACCATCCCTGGGGCAGCCCTGACTTGGGGAACTGAAGTCTCTGCAGCACTCTGGAGAGGAGCAGGCTGCCTGGACTCTGCTCCCCTCTTGTGAGACTTTAGATATAAACGTGTTTGCACCTCAGAAAAAAAGGCCATGTAAGTCAGGTGAGACAGGCTCCATCTGAATCCTTTCCATCCCAAGTCCACAGCCCCAGACTCTCCTCCCTCCCTCCCAGCATGTGCACATGTACCTGAGTACCCAGATCTCCCCTTTCCTGCCTCTCCCAGTGTTCACACACCCCCTTATCCCACCTTGATGGACTTAAACTCGAACGCACACAAAAATATGCCACATGTCCACCCTGCCGGTGTGACAGGTGTAACTGAAGGTAAACTCATCTGCTGCTTTAAAAGTTTTGACTAACGAAAAAACCAAAGATTGGCTTCCCCCAAAATGAAACACTGGAAGCTGAATTAAAATAATGAAGTCTCCTTTGCTCCAAGCTAGCTAAATTTTCCAGTTGTGCAATGAAGGCTGCTTTTCACTTTGTACTTAAGCTTCCTAGATGAAATAAATCCACATTTATTTCCACCCTGAATGCTCACAGAACTCGGGATTTTCCATTTCAGAGTTGCCCCCAGATTGTCTTCCTTAAGCAGTGCCGGACCCTCCAAGGGACCGGTCAGCTCAGAGTCTGGACGGCCTGACTGCTGAGGCTCATTCTCATGACTTCTCAGCCATGAGGGTGAATTAGCAGCAGGGAGGAGGAGCCACCTTGCCGGGTGATTGGCAAATGACAGCTAATTATTCTCGACACTCTTCCTAGAATTACCAGCCAATTCTGATACCTCTAGTATCAAATAATAATATATAAAATTGTAAAGTTACATAAAATACAATCATCATCAGCTATGTTTCTTATCATCCCTGTGGGCCGTAGAAGAGCCTGTGACTATCCTGTGCTTATGAAACAGACCATCTGAATCACACACCAAAGGGCTGGGGCTTGTCTACGCTGGTACCTCCCTTCATGGCAGGGAACCTCTCTCTCTCTCTCCCCGCCGCCCCTTCCTCCTCACTTAGTGGTTCCAGCCCTGGTGGTTGTTTTCCCTCAGGTATTAATATCTTTGTAGCAAGAAGCACACTTGCCTATTCCTGGAAAACTATATATAAAGCAAAGGAAGCTAATCAGACACCCTGAAAAGGACACAAAGAAACTTGCCCATGTGTTTGTCCCGAAGGCTACTAACAGCTTTCCTGCCGCTGCTGCTGGTGCCACAGGGAAGGCAGGGTGACAGGCGGCTTTCTCCCCCTTGTGGAAATAGTGCACGGAACCTACCCACCCCTCACTTCATTTAGGTCAGCTCCCAGCAATGGCTGAAAGCCAGAAGCACACAAACCCTCAGGCCCCTGACGCCCAGGGCATTACTGACAACACTGGCAGAAGACCTCCCAGCCCCAGCAGGACCAAAGCCCCAGGGCAAGCCGGGAGTGGGGACCGGGAGTCACCCCGCTGGACGCTGCACCTGAGGGTGTGTTCCCCTCCCCTGTGCTCAGTCACCCCAGATGTAACAGTAAAGGATGCAGACTTAGTGATTTCTCGTGCCCGCACGTCTAATGATCTGACAAGCTGGGGCAACACCAGCTGCTAACCCACATTAGCTGGCCTGGCCTCTGGTCGAGCCGTTTAACTCAAATTGGTGACATGTGTTCAGTATGAAAGGTCTCAGTGATCTGCACACGAACCTGAAAGACTTGCACAAACAGGGAATCTGGGTTGATCCGCAAAGCTGCACTCACGGCCCTGCCCCGGACCCACCCTGAAGGGACAGTCCGGCCCCTCTCCTCACCCCTAGGGCTCCCTCAGCTGTTACTCCCGGGAGCCAATTCCCAGCACTAGGCACCCTGCCGGAAACGGGGTTGCCTCCAGGGGCTACACCATGACGTGAACGTGTGCCGGACCTGCAGTGGCGACGGGGACCGAGGTCCGCAAACCGCCGCCCCGCCCAGGACAGGGGGAAGCCGGCTTCTCGGCCTCTGGAGGGCTGCGTTCTCCTCAGGAGCCTGCGAGCAGGCGCGGGGGCCCCAGGCTCCCTCCCAGCCGCATGGCGAGGCACAGAGGACCCTCAGGCTGCAGGGCGAGGCTCGAACGGCCGTGGGTCTCCGGGCCCCAAACCAGAGACGGGTCACCAAGGGAGACAAACGCCGGGTCACCGGGGGCCGGGGCCTGAGCAGGAGCCCCGGGGCGTCGGGGGTGGGCACTGCGGCGGCGCCCACCCGCGCCTGGTGCTGGCCCAGACCCCTCGCGGGAGCGCGGAGAACGTGCCTCGCGCTGCCGCCGCGGGCCGCGCGCACACCAGGGCCGCGCAGGGCGGCACTGCCAAGTGCCCCGGGGGCGTCCGGCACCTCCCAGCGCCGACGCCGCCTCCCCGTCAGGAGGGGCCCATTCAGGCGCCCCCGAGGACGGAGCTTGGGGAGCCCTGGCCCCCTGACCCTGGCTGACGTGACCCTCGCTCCACACCCCTCGACCGCGTTTCCTGTCAGGGGAGGACCACAACTTCTCACTAGCCTTCCACCCCGACATACGGGTGCGGAGAGCGCCGGTGAGCAGCTCCCGGGGCACAGAAACAGAACCTGGGCATAGAGTCTGACCTCTCCTCCTCTGTGCCGAGTCCAGCTCCCGTCGCTCCCAGGGAGCCGCGTCCAGAGGCCTCGCACCCGGCGCCTCAGACCAGGGTTCCCCGCGCAGGGCGCCCGCGCACATGCACTCCTCGGGGGGAGCCGTGTGCAGAAGCCCCGCCCACGACCCCCAGCTCAAGATGGCGGAGGGGGACTGTGTGCAGAGACGCTGCGCCCGGCACCTGGATCTGGGCTGCCCCGCCCACAGCCCCGCCCCTCCCGCTGTCCAGTCTGGACAAAGCTGCCCCGCCAGGCCTGTTCGAGCTCCCCCTTCCCATCCTCTGATCCGAGAATAAAGCTTCCTTGGCTCTCTAACCCACTCGGCATGGTTCTACTGTTTTGAACATCACCGGGCAGGAGGACACCCGCTGGGGACAGACTCAGGAGGGTGGGCACACGTCCCCTGAGCTGAAATATAATCAAGGAATTTGAATTATCTGTTCCCAGCCCGGCTTTCCTGAGAGCGCTAAACCCAGTGAGAGCCACTTGTGCCTTCTGCATCGTCCCCCCAATTCCTGACACTTACCAGGTTCCCAGATTGTGTTTGCTGAGTGAATAAACGAGCAAAGGAGCAAGACTTCTACTGGGGAAACGGGACACATCTGAGAACACTGCAGATCATAGCACTGACGGCGCCTCCGAATTCCGGCCTTTCCCAATTTCGCATACGTGGTCAGAGCAGTGGTTTTCTTCATGGCCACATATAAGTGATTTTTTTTAAAATCTCTGTGCCCAGGCCACTATCCACACCGTTTAGATCACAAGCCCTTGGGGGTGGGATGAGCCATAGGTAATTTTTTAGGCTCCTGTGATCCCCACGTGCAGCCAGGACTTGGCACAGCTGCAGCAGCCGTGACACCTGGCTGGGACGGGGACAGAGGCAGGCATCCCAGGGTCCCTGACGGCTAATCACCAGCCAGGGCTTTCGTGAGCTGCTTTGAGAGCGGGTTGACTTTCAAGCACCCATCTCTTTACCTCCACAGCACTGTTAGAGACTGGTAGGTGTAAACCCATGCTTTACTATTTTAAGGGACACATCACTAAAAATAACATTTGTGTAACACTTTGTGGATCGCATGGCATTTAAACAAAAGTCACAAAAATCACGTTGTTTAGCTATCCAAATAGCCAGTAACATCAGAATCGCTTTCCTCAGTCACTGCGAGCATATCGCTCACTGCGAGCTAGGGGGATTAATCAAGTGGTCAAACATCAAACTGTTTGAGTGGTAGGTGGGTCTGGGGCCTCCCGCCCAGTTCATCGCTGTTCTTCAACCTGATCTCCCATCAGGAGCGACCCCAGGAACGCCACACTCACAGTAAGTTTCCAAAACTCTCCAGACGCCCCCACAGTCTTCCAGTTACTGCAGGCCAAGGTCCCGGCCATCCCAGCCCCTAATTTCTCACTGTTCCCACCCCCAGAGCGCACTCTCGCCGCCGGTCCAGCCATCTCTGGGCAGAGGGAGCGGCCGCCTTCCTCCTCGAAGTCCCTCTGTTCTCAGAATCAGCTCACGGGCGTTTCCTCGGGTGCACGGGAACCGCAGACCACGCAGAGGATGTGGGATTCAGGTTTATTCCCGGGAGGGGCCGTCCTCTGTCGTTAGAGCTGGGGGAGCCACCTCTGGGGCTGGTGCTCCGCCAGAAGTCAGCAGGGCAGGGCGGGTCCCCCCAGGAAGGGAAAATGGGCCGGACGTTCGCGAGATGGCATGAACAGCATCACGGCCTCTGCAGCCCTGATCACATGGGTGACACTGACAAGGAGGGATGCGTGGGAACCGGAGCTGCCCCCCGACAGGGGGGCCCACAGGTGAGGGCTCTGCGCTTGCTGCGCTGGGCCCGCCTCCGCCACCAACAGCCACCACTTCCCATCCTCGCCTTGGTGAAATACACATGTGTTCCCCCATCTCCCCCGGGGACCTAGTTTGTCTACAGTTTGTACTCGAAGACAGAGCCTAAAAGGACACCCTGATGGTAGGAGGGTTGATGCTGGGGTTAAGGTCCAAGTTGGGCACCAAGCCTGTTCCCAAAGGCTCCTTGAACACTACCATGTCCTACTTCACACCTACTAATGTGAAATTTTTAGAGACGCGTGTCCGTGAATAAAATAATCCTTACTTCTTGCCCAGTCAGCAAATCTTGCCCCCAAACACACTTAACAATATCGACAAACTGAAATTCAGATCTTGTCGTGGATCCAGCAAACTGTGGACTGGCTTCCAAAGCAAAGGGCCATTTACTGTTCCAAAGTTACGAGACTAAATTCACATCTGACAGGTCCAGCCTCCACAAGCTCCTCCACGGCATCAGAACCGCGGTCCGCCCTGCCCTGTGCTAACCACGGCTGTCTCAGCCCAGATCAAAGGCAGTGCACTCCAGGGCTTCTCCTAAAGGGAAAAGACATCCCATGTGCTCCTTAGAGGCTCTGGTTAATGAAACCTGGCAAGTCTTTCTTGTGTGCACGCATGTGACACACACACTGATGAATAAAGCCTGTCCAGATGGGTGAAAACTTTCTGATCTGTTAGGAATGACAAATGGACCCAGAAATCAACATATCCCCTGAGAGGGTGGCGTGATTACTTCCACTGGTTGATTGAAGTGTCCAGGCTGTCGTGATGGATGGAACTAAAGCTTCACTGTGAGTCATGAAGAGAATGCGTCACATTATCCCAGGAAGCGCCTGCAAAATTCCATGTCTGGTTGACTGAGCTTTCTTATAAGTTCACCATGCACTGGAACAATTTTACTGTCATCGTTTAAAGTTTCAATAAAATATATTGGTCCATGTTTCTGCTTTATAGCACAGGCCTTGCACAAGCTATGTAACAAATAACAATAAATTAATCTTTTCATTGTTGATTCAATATCTTGAGGGCCTCAGATTCACATTTGTAGGCAATATTTTTTCAATGCCATACAGACAGAAGCTAGGTGTCCATTGTGGGCCAGATCTCCAGCAACCTTAGACTATGCCTCAAGTTTGTTTTCAATAAATCCTTACTTTGAATTTGTCTCCTTACCACATGCTTTTTTGACCAAGGATTTCCTGCCAAAGGATATTCTGGTACATTGAAGAAATCCATTGATTTATTAATTCAATAAATTTCTAACACTTCCTCTATTGTGGAATCTGTGGTAGGCCCTAAAAAAAACAAAAACATATATATATTTATAACATCCTGCCACTAGCCTAAAAACAAAAATGGTCTACTAGATGATGAAGAGAATTAAGCCAGAAATGGTAAGACGGTGGGATAAGTTGCTTGAGAAATGTTTGGAGTGGGGGAGGGACTGCAATGGACAAGGTTTACCCTGGCAGGAAGGGGCATTCTGTTTCTGCCATTGTTTGAAACTGCCCGGGCAAGTGATAATAAAAAGCAGACTGATGTCTGGTCAGTTTTATCTTGTTTTAAAATTAGCTGCAGACCATGCCTCCCTTATTGCTCCCATCTCTCCCCGAGACACCCTCTCCTTGGTGGCTTCTGACTGGAGGGGGTCAGGTGAGTCACCCCACAGGGCAAGGAGGAGAACACGGGCAGACCTGAGCCCATTCATCGGAGACCACCCCTCCCCAGGAAGATGAAGGAGGACTTGAGGCGCGGCTGAGTTTCCAGCTAAGAGCCACTGCAATCTGGCCACAATTGGGGCATTAATCCTAACATGAGATCATTTGGGGCCAGGCTGGTAAGTCACAGTGACAGGTTACAAGGGTAACAAAACGGTGGTCTCCATGTGGTTCAGCGGGGCCCAGAGAGAGACCCTACATCCTGCTGCAGCAGTAAGGACTCTGTCGAAGGGCAGGTCTGGGTATCAGAGAGGCGTACGGAGGGAGGGGCTCTTTGGGCAGAGTCTCAGTGAACGGGAGGGGCTGTACCCATCCGAGCAGAGGGGAAGAAGAAATGGATCATGTGATGAGAGAACAGGACAGAGGCAGACTCAGGGAAGCCCCGACGTGGAGGAGAGGCTGCAGAGGCCACCTGCACATGGAATGATGTTAGAGGGGACAAGCGGAGGCCCGGGCTCGGAAGCCGAGGCGGGAGAGAACTTCCAGGAGCAAACAGTCCACAGCAGTGCCATCCAGACCGAAATAAAATGCCAGCCACAAAGGTTCTAATTAGTAGCCACTTTAAAAAGAAAATCAAAACAGGTGGAATAAATTTTAATAATAAATTGTGTTTAACCCCCTATAGCCAAAATATTGTGATTTCAATGTAATCAATATAAAAAGTATTGAGAGACTTTTACGCCCTTTTTTCAAATCAGATCTCAGAAAACTGGTGTATATTTTACCTTTATCACGTCTCCATATGGATGCTAAATTTTCATCAGAAGTGCTTGCTCTGTGTTTAGATTTCATAACATTTGCAGTAGAGAAACTAGGTTCATAGGTCCAAGTTGTTGTGGTCATACTGAAAGTTTTTCAATAACTGCATTCGAATTTAAATGTGAAATAATTAAAATTAAACGAAAAATCCAGTTGCTTGGTGCACTGCCACATTTCAAGTGTTCAATGACCCTCTGCCCAGGAGGCTACCCTTCTGGACAGCGAAGTGGACGGCACAGGGCCACGGAGGTACATGGTCCAGAGCAGACACGGGGGCGAAGGGCTGAGGCCCCAAGCACGGCCGTGGGAGGAAGCCCTGGTTTCAGGGTCTGTTGGTGGCAGAGCCTGGCAGTGGAGAGTCAAAGCTTGAAGGAAACTGAGGAAAAGTCAAAGCAAATTTCTCAGGCATTGACTCAGTAGGGAAGGAGAGTAGCCACGTCATAGCAGCCATGAGGATGCAGGATTTTTTTTTGTAAGGTGGGAGAGTGGAATGCTGACTCAGGGGAAGTAACGATGTGGGACGGGACTGCCGCAGAGAATCACGGATGCAATCGTGGAGGCTGGTTTTCTCTGAAACCCTGGTTGAAAGCCGCGTGTCATGATCGTGGTAACAATAAAGGGTCCCAAGTGCCTCCTGTGTGCTGGCTACACCCACTTCATGTCTCATCACGTATAATCAACATGTACCTATGGCATCACAGCTTTTGCTCTGAGAAGGGCAGCAGAGACCAGAAGGGGCCCTGTTCAGACGCACTTGGAACTGACCCCTAACCACGGTCGAATGGAATCCCCAGGGCGGATGCTGATATTGGGTCTGGTCTGCATGCTCCTCTGTGCTGTGGGCTTTGCTGCCTCGTGTGAATAACTGACACAAAGCAGCTTGTGTCACAGAAGCAGTGTAGAAACAGGGAGGGGGCAGATACTAAGCCTGCGTCCCAGAGCCCTGTGGTACCCAGGGTCATAGCCTGCACAAAATGCTGTGGCCAGCGACCTGAAGACCACTGCTCCCGGAGGGAGGGGTGGCAAGAATCCACCTGCAAAATCCTCTTACTTGTCCGCCATGATCAAATGGTGTACAGGGTCCCATGGGACAGCCATCCCCCACCCATGACTGGAAACCATACGGAAACTGGTTTATCTGAACCAGCCCTGCAGAGACCACAACCGCTCACACATGCAAAGAACATGTCTGGCCCACTTCAAAGATGCTTGCATGTCTTAACCACCAAAGGAAAGAATTCAGAAAAGAAAGCCATATATAAGTCTTGGCAGGGTTTGGGGCGGAGGTGCGGGGGATGGTCAGCAGTTTGGACCACTCTGTTGAAAGGCAAACTTTTTCCCCTTTTTTCTTTAGCTGATCTTGAGCCAATAAAGCTTTGACATAGTTTTTTTTTTTTAATTGAGTACTAAATACCAACTTTTTTTTTTTAAGTTAATCCATCTGGAATAGCAATCCTGGTGCATGAGAAAGAAAGCAGTGACCTCACCTGGTCTGCAGAATTCCACCACTTGCCAGTTCCAGAGAGAGACTCAGGGAGGGCTGAGCCTGGTGGCAAGTGTCAGAGGGAGGACCTCAGGTGAGAGGGGTAGTCCTGGGGTCCACCCCCTCCTGGGGTCGTGCTGGCTGGTTGGAATGGAGAGGACTGGCAGGGGGATCGGCACCGTCTGGTCAGTGCAGAGACCCTCTGAGGACTCCACAGTAACAGCTCACCTTACACAACACGCTTGCCTTGTGCCAAGCAGAGTTCTGTGAATATGCATTACATATTTACAAAATTAAATTCCTTCTATCTTCATAACAGCCCTTATGGATGAGGACACTGAGGCACAGAAAGGTTAAGTAACTTGCTCAAAGTCACACAGCTGAGAGGGGCTGAGCCAGAATCTGACTCAGAATCTGGCTGAGTCTGAGGGGGTCTCACTCCGACTCAGCTGTTCTCTGGACTCTTTCTGCACTGACATCCCGGTGAGAAGGGAGAGACAGGTTACATATAAGGGTCAAGACGTGACTGAGCCAGGGCTAGGTACTTCCCCAGCTTATATGCAAATGAAGTGCTTCTTGCCGCCTGTCCCAGAGATGGGCCTCCCCAGATGGTCGGGTGCGGTGTCATTACTCACCTCTGCCCACGGGTGAGGAAATACTGCAGTTTCTTCATCTGTCAGTTTCCTGAGGAAGGTCTAGCTGCTTCCAGAAGGAGCCAGGGAAACAGTCATCGGTGAGCTCAGTGAGGGGGTGGCGAGGTGGACACCCTTCATGCCTCCATCCACGTGCCCGGGCTCCCTGCGCCCCAAAGGAATGACCACCTGCTCCGTCTGACTGGTGGGAAGGCATCAGCAAGGAAGATGGAGGAAGCTGACCTCTAGCCTCAGAAAACCCAGTTACCCGCCCAAAAACACCTCTCCTGGGAACAGCCAGCTTTCCAGATTCGAGATGGCAAATACCAGGAAGTCAAGCACCAGAGAGCCTGGGAAGTTCTAGAGCTACACCCAACACTGGAAGACGAGAGCCCAGCCCCCCAGCTGAAGGCAGCCGTGGCCATGGGACTGAGCCAGCTGAACTCCCAGCTCCCCGGAAGGAGAGACACAGGCTCCCAGCCCAGCTGGACGCGGGGCCTCGGGCAGGTGCAGGGCCCAAGAGGGAAGAAGAGACAGGCTGCTTCTGGCAGCCCGTGGGCTCTGGGCTCCCTGCAGCCATGGTGAGCCCTATCACTCTCTTGTCCCTGGAGTTCTGGCCAAGCCTCAGCCACCAGGAGGACAGAAACCTGGAAGTGGCTGAGATGCTCGCTTGCATTTCTCTGAGTGGCAGAACCGTCAGAAGGAGGAGGGAAAGGCGTGTGCTCTTGACCAAGCACACGTGAGCCAGCCTTTGTCTGCATGTTTTCCCTTTTAATCCTTAAAACCGTGCAAGGCCAGGGTGAAAGGATCTGAACCTCGGGCAGAGGCACTGTCCTTGGCTGTAAAGCAGCTCTCTGAACCCAGTCCAATGGACTCCAAAGCCTTAGTTCAAAATATACTGGTATTTTTATCAATTAATTCTGGCAGCGAATCCTAGAACTTGGGGGCTGGGAGGCACTGAGGGTCACCCAGCTCGACCCCGTACACCTGCGGCCCCCAAGCTGCAGGCGAGCATCCAAGGTCAGAGTGACGCTAGTCTGTGTCGGTGTTAGTGAGCTGCCCTGACAAGTTACCCCCTCGACGGCCTAATCAACACCACGTATCAGTCACAGATTCCCTGGCCAGAAGTCGGGGCCTCTGCCTGTTCAGAACGTGTGGCTCTCACAGCCCCAAATCCAGGTGTCGGCCGGGCTGCAGCCCATCCTGGAGGTTCTGGGAAGATTCCATGTCCGAGCTCATCAGATTCAGGTCCTCACAGTTATGGGGCCGAGCCCCCATTTCCTCAAGGTTTGTCTCCTCAGGGCCACTGAGCTCCTAAGGTCACCTGCACTCCTGTCTCATTGCCCCTTCCTCTTTAAACCAGGAACGTACATGGAATCCTTTCCATGATTCGAATCTCTCCACTCCACCCACCCCAGAGCTCTCTGTGTTTGAGGGCTCGTGAGATTTAACCGGCCCGCCCGGACATCAGGGTCATCTTCCTATTGCAAAGTCCCTAACCTTCACTACATCTGCAAACACGTAATACAGCATAGTCACAGGTCCCAGGAACCAGGGTGTGAGCACCTCTTGAGGGCCACGCTGTCTGCAGTTCTGACCGAAGCCAGAGGAGACAGACACCCAAGACACGTGTTTAACCACCCAGATCCAGGACGGTGAGAGGCGCCTCGCAGCTCTGTGACACTGGGCTTCAGGCTGGGGGCTGATGCTGCCGGCGTCAGAGCAGGGGGCCCGTGCGAGCTCTGGTGTTCCTGTCTCCAGGATCTATGTTGGTAGCGTGCCTTCGTTACTCTGTGAGGGCTGCTGGGAATCCTTGGAACATGCAACAAACAGATGTGCAAATATAAATACCAAAACCCACTGCAAAATACTCATTTGTGTGTTAATGTTTTCAGTCATTCAGTAAACATTTATGCAGAGCTCACTGCAAGCAGGCAATGGGGGAAAGATGTGTGGATTTGTAGCAACTTTGAATTGTGTATCAGGCAACTCCCTTGATTAACATGGATAACTGAATCGACCACGTTTGGGCCTTTCCGTGGGTCAGACTTCTTGAGGTCTGTCTACACTGAAAAGCCCTCAGGGCCTTGGCTGGGTCTGAAGGAGAGGTGACCAGCCCTGATCCACCAGTGGATGGAGGTGAGGACTGAAGATGGGGGACCCCCAAGAGCAGGGTGAGGGCCTGTGTTTGCTGTCACTGTCCGTTCAGGCCCTGGTACCTCATCCTTCTGCCTAGCCACCTAGCAGGGGTGGGGGGCAGGGAGACCATTTGCAGGGCACGTGCAGGGCTCCTGGGCGAGTTGGTAAGGACGTCCCGCTTGGGGGCACCCATCGAGGACCTCTGTTCATACACTGCCTGAGCCCCCTGCTTCTGTAGTTCAGAGCTGTGTGGCCTCGGACTATCATGGGGTCATCTCCAGAAGGACTGACGTGTGAAGTCTGAAATTATCAGAACAACCACTTATGGGGTCATCACTCACTGTCTGAAAAGATGGTTCAAAGGAAATGATGAAGGAAGTAAGGGTCCGCCCACCCACGGGGCCCCCATCCCCCTGGCTGCTGCACCGTGATCAGTATCAGCCCCTTTCCAGTGCCTCCCACCCTAGTCAAGGTGGAGAGAGATGGCAGCCGAGTCCTGGTCTTTGCCCTTTGTAGCTGAGCCTAAATTCTGAGACACCAGGCAAAGTAAGCAGAAAGAACCCCTCACCAGAGCCCAGGGGGCCCAGCTCTGCTTCCTGGCAAGCCTCACCCTCACTGACAGAGAAGTCTCCGAATGTGCCGGATGGCTCTCCACCTGACCCTCACTCCCACTTAGGAGGCAGATAGATATCACCTCTTATGAACAAGCGAACAGGGGCTCTGCCAAGTGACTGGTGGTCCTGCTCGTAACCCACAGCCCCTCCTGGAGCAGGGTCCAGGTCACCTCCCCACAGACGGGTGCTGCGTTACGTGCAGAGGCGTCAGGAAACCAGACAAGGCATTTTGAGCCCAATATTAACACGCTGTGCATAATGAGGTGGAACGTGCACAGGAGCTGACAGTCCGGTGAGAAACGCTCACCCAAGATGCTTAGAACGACCCGAGGAGGGTAACGGAGTCCCAGCTGCCTCAGTGTGCTGACTGAGCTCAGAGGCAGTCCAGAGCTGGGAGAAGGTAGCAAGGATTCTGTAGCCTTACCTGTTAACTCGCTCACAATCGTGACATGATTTGCTGGGCAAAAATCAGTACATTGACTCCCAAGACGGCAATCAATGCTATCCGAAGACAAACCCAGATGTTTTTATTACTCAGGGCAATATTATGGTTTCCACTGAAACATCTGCCCTCTGCTTTCAAAAACAGGGCAGGGAAAGGGGGCAGGTGGAACTTTTCACAATAATTTTTTCCCAGCTACTGTTGTGGCTTTTTATTATCAGTGGTGGACTTGAAATTCCACCAATACAGGGGGCAACTATAATCTTTCCCAGCAAAAGAGTTAAGTGAATAGAAAGGAAACCACCTTAATAAAAGCAGAAAAATTCTCAAAAGTTAAGAACCAAAATATTTAGAAAGGCAATCCCTTCGACAAATGGAAATTCCCCACCAAAAGAAGAAGGTCTAGCCCAGCTGAGTCAGAATTCAAAGATTAGCAGGGAGCAGAGAGGGAGCTGGCATTTGCGAAGTTGTTCCACAGCAGCGCCATGGATTGCAGCTGCCTGCGGTCCCGGGGCCGCCAGCCCCCTCCGTCTCTGCCCCGCGCTCAGCACATCCGGAGCCAGGTTTCCCTGCAAGGTGATGGCTGGGCAGCTATCGGCGTAAGTCCAGGTCTGCCCTCGCAGGTCACGTTGTGGAGGAAACCAAGGACGGAGACTTCTCATCAGGAGACCTGGGTCGAGGCGGGGCGCACAGAACCAGAAACTGCAGAAACCTTGCAGATCGTCTGGTATGTCCCATCAATTAACAGAGAAAGAGCCTGAATCCTGGGGAGGGGTACAGGAGGGGGACGTGCAGGGGGAGGGGGTGCAGGAGAAGGAGGAGTGCAAGAGGAGGAGGGAGTGCAGGAGGTGGGGTACAGGAGGAAGAGGGGGTGCAGGAGAAGGAGGTGACGGGGCACCTTCCGCCCTGGGAGCAGGAGGAGGATGCCGGGCTGTAAAGGAAAAGAGGGGTTGTGACACTTCTGGGTCTGGCTGGTTTCACCGCAGGGACGTGAATGATAACTGGGGACAGGAGTTTATGGTCTTGTCCCCCCCTTAACCTCTCTCCAGGGGTGGCCTCCACAAGACCAGAAAGGCTGTGCCCTCCCAGGCGCCGTGCTGGTGGTGCAGGGCCTGGAGACTGACTTCGCATCCAGCTCCACGGGGACCGGCGTGTTTCGGGCTCCACCAGGAGTCGGGAAGATTTAGTGGGGCTGCCTGTCCTCACTCGGGTGAAACAGATTTTCTGACTGGGAAACTCAAGAAGGCAGGACTTGTTTTAATACTCAGTAGGCTCTAAGGGCAGTAGGGAGGAGGACAGTTTATCAGCGCACAGCTGAAATGTCCCAGTGTCAGTTTTAAAAGCCTCCGTCTATTTATGAGGTGAGGTTTAACCTCAGTGGAATTTGTGGAGTGTATGGATTTGTATTTCTCGATCATCAGAAACTACAAATGTCTGTGTGACTTTAGACTGAAAGACAGATGCTGGTCAGTTTTTCTGATCATCTGTAAGACTGTTTAGATCAACCTGAGTATTTCCAGTTGTTTTTTTTTTTTAATTCACTCTGCCTCTGACACTTTAAGGGATGTTACAGAAAATCACCCCAAATAATTTCAAAATGAAATTAACTTCCAGCCTAATTTTTACAGTAACTATTAGTTATAGAACTTTTTAAATTTATTTTTAAATTTTTTAAAAATTTTATTTAAATTTTGTTGGTGGGAGGAGGTAATTAGGTTTATTTATTTTATTTTTTAACAGAGGTACTGGGGATTGAACCCAAGGCTTCATGCATACCAAGCATGCACTCTACCACTGAGCAATACCCTCCCCACTAGTTATAGAACATTTATATCAGTAGCAACGAGTAAAAATCAAACACTGCAACATAATGTGTATTTTCATATCTAACTGCAGATACTCACTTTGAGGCTACTTGTTCCACTGTAACTACAAGGCCTGCAAGCTCCCAACTGTCCCTTTGACCACAACTGTGACCACTTACCCGCCCTTTCGTTCACTCAGTTCCAGCTGCACTGGCCTCCTCTCTGTTCCTAAGATAAGCCAAGCACACTCCTGCCAGCCTGCTGCCTAGAGAGAGCTTCCAGGCAACGGCACCCACACTGAGCCCCAGGGTCTCCGTGAGTTGTGGAGAGACTCTTGAGAATTCAGGGGAGGCCAGGTGCTGGCGTTCGCCGGGCAGAGGGGCAGCGTCACACTAGACAGGCTTTCAGGTATAGAGAAAAATCGGCCCTAGCCCAGGGGCCACTCTGGTCCCACCTAACAAAACTTAAAAGCAACCCTTGTAAGGGTCCAATGGCTTCTGAGTAACCAGACTGCACTCCAGAACAAAGCCCGAAACTAGTTAAATGAATACCAAAACCGCAGCACCCTACAAGGTAAAATGTCTAGCATCCAATCAAAAATTACCAGTCATGCAAATAAGCAGGACAATGCATAGCGAAAAGAGCAATGAATCAGCACCCAGACAGAGAGGGTCCAAAGAATACAGTTAGTAGACATCCAAACAGTTATTTTAACTATTCCAAGTGATCAAAAAGGCAGAGGAAGGCATAAACATTTTAAGGAGACATGGAAGATAGAATAAAGATTCAAATCAGGATGAAAAATAGAGATAAAAATATAATATCTGAAATGAAAAATGCAGTTGGATGAAATTAACAGCAGAACTGCAAAGAAATCAAAGCGTAGCCATATAATCAAGCATGAAACACTGAACAACAGCAACAAAAACTAATCAAATAATGAACTGAACATCCCTGAGCTGTGAAACTCAGAGGCTTAATAAGTAGGTCATTGGAATCCCCGATGGTGACAGGCAGAAAAATATTGAAGAAATGATGGCCACATTTTTTCCACAGTTGATGAAGTGCTAATTCCACAGATCAAAAAACTCAACAAACTTCAAACACAAGAAATATGAGGGAAGCTACACCAAGGCACATCATAATGAAGCTGCTTAAAACCAGTGGTACAGAGAAAAATCTTCAAAGCAGTCAGAGAAAACTGACACATTACATACAGAGGGAGAAAGGTTAAAATGACAGCAATTTTCTCTTCAGAAACAATGCAAGTCAGAAAAGAGTGTTTCAACATCTTTAAAATACTAAAAGGGAAAAAAAAACTGTCACCCTTGAATTTTACATCTAGAAAAAAACGTTCAAAAAAGCTTTCAAAAATGAAGACAAAATAGACTTTTTCAGACATTAAAAAAAAAAGAAAGAAAAGACAAAAAAGCTGGACGAATTCATTCCCAGCAGATCTGTCCTGCAAGAAATGCTACAGGAAATCCATTAGGCAGAAGGAAGATGGCGGCAGGTGGAAATCTAGGTCAGCGCAAAGCAGTGAAGAGCACCCACCATGAAAGGGAATCCGGACAACCTCATGTAAGAGGGTTCCCCACAGAAGCTGGCATTCATCCTCCTTTTCTGTTCCCACATCCCAGAGAAGACGGTGACACACAGAGCTGTGGGAAACGCCGTCACAGTGTGAGTCAACTACCCTTGCTGAGTATCCAAAACCTCGTTCAGTGAGTCATTGCGGATATTTCATAGGAGATAATCGTTACATGTTAAAGGAAAAAACACCAACGTAGAATCAGGGCCCACTCCCGTCCACCAGGCGGGCAGGCTGCTGCTGCTCCCGGGCTCCGCAGGAAGCCCGGCCCCGCTTCCTAGCTTTTAAAGGTTGGGACCTGTGTTCTGAGGACTTGTAGGATACTGGACCCACACCCCGAAGGGAGCCCTTCACTGAACAACTGCAGGACCAATGGGACGTTTCTCACACGCACAGAAACCTCCTTACATCCGGGCCAGGCTCACGGCCAGGGACGCTGCACTGCCAGGAAGCACGCAGACTGTGTTCGTAATCCGTGCCCCCACTTCTACTCCAGGCCCGGACACCTGATCTGGCTTGACTGTAATGAGCACCATCGATACCCTGTCCTCAGCGGGAGCCTGGGGACCAAGGAACGACCACAGCCCCCGAAGCAGCCCGGCCTGGGCAACCTCATGACAAGCGAGGCCAGCAGGTATCTGGCTCTCCAGTCATCTCTAAATCATAGAAGAAATTTGTCTGGCTTTATTTTTAACTTGTTATTTGTGAACTTGCCTTGTGGATCTTAAGTTTTAACTTCATAGCGCACAGAGCATGCAATCAAGACTACAGTCAGCTCGGCCAGCCGGTGGAACAATTGCCAATTTCTCACAGACTGACAATCATAATCGCCTGAATTGTGCACCCTCTACGTCTCTCAAGACTATGTATCTGGATGCTACAGAGCCGCCGCAGTCCCAGCCGGAGTGAGTCGTACCCCGCTGGTGGACGTGGGTCCCGCCCTCACGCTTTTATTCAGAGCTGAGTCCTTCAGGGGCCTTGAGTCAGGAAGGGGAAGGGGACCCTCAGCAGGACAGACAAGGGGCCGGCTGAGCTGACCTTCCCTGGGCCAAAATAAACAGGCCCTCTGTGGTCATTGTTTTAATTAGATAATTCAATCAGTCTTGACATGCTTTCTAAACACAGACGAGAGCGCGCCCCGACTCCACGGGGCCGGAGATCTAGGAAGGGTCTGATTTTTCTACTCAGTCCTGGATATAAAAATAAGGAAAGCTGGGGAAACTCCTTTAACTCTTTTTCTCCTTCACACGGGACCACTGAATGTTTTCTAGGCTCTAGAGAAGAAGACAAGCCTTGGAATCCATTTTGGGGGGTTTTGTTCCTTTTTACTATTGGGGGGGAGGTGATTAGGGTTTTACTGACGGATTCATCCTTCATGGAGGTACTGGGAACTGAGCCCAGGACCTTGTGCCTGCTGCGCACAGGCTGTACCACTGAGCTACACCCGCCCCCTCCAATTTTTTTTAAGGGAAGTTATTCACTTTTCCTAATCTTTATAAACCAGGGTGATTGCAGAGGACCCACTGAGACAACCCGTATTCACAAGCTGCCCCCCATGAAAGCAGGTCCCTGGTTGAAACGTCTGCAGGGAGAGGCGGCGGGGGAAGGTGGGGAGAAAGGAAGGGAGAGCCCGTGGGGGGCTGTGAGGCAACGTTAGGATGCTTTAGTTTTTAAAAAAGCATAATTAATAGGAAAAACAATACACATTTTAATGAGTTTTTTCTTCCCTTTCAGAAGGAATCGAATACTCTTCTAGGCAAAGGGATGGAAGAAATACAGAGTCCCGAGCCAAAACTATGTTCCAGGAAGACTTACTGTTCGGCTCATCCAAAACTCCCCCTTCCCGGAAGGGGGTCTCCAGGCTTGGCTTCCCTGAGAGGCGGTTTCTGGACACCCTTGGGACCCAGCTCCCTCCCTCCCGGGCCGGCTCAGCTGCTGCTCAAAGCCTTATCACTGGGACCCTCTGCAGGCCCTGAACTTTCATCTGCTTTCTTGCTACTGTAAACTTTGAAGGTCTGAACCAGCAGCCCCTCCTCTTCTCCCCTAAAGCAGCTCCCACCTGGCGAACAGCTATTCCGTGGAACAGACTGTCCTCTTAAAGAGGTCGGACTCCACACTTTCTAATTCTCTGGTTACTCCTTAGCGACGTCAGTGTATCACACTCCTTGTCCTCCAGACTGTGGCCTGCTCTTCACCTTTTTCCCTGCACCTGTTGAAGAAGCACATTTCTTCCAATCTTAATGGGATCTAAGTTGTCATCACTTTTTGTGCTCTTTTGTGTCTTGATTTTTAAAAAATATTCAAACTTCTCCCAAAAGGACATAATGATATGTTATTATAGTCTTTTAAGAGTTTTAATATTTTAACTCATATTTAAGTTTTTAATACATCTGGCATTTGTTTTTGTTATGGTGTGAGGTAGGCCACCATTTTCATTTGTTTTCATGTGGATAAGCACTTGTCCCAGCCCCCTGTATTGAATAGTCCATCCTTCTATGCAGTGACTTCTACATCACATATCAAGTTTCTACCCACGGGTGCCTGACTTCATGCATGTATATTAAAGACGTGAGTTGGTCCTGGACCTCTCATTCCAATCCAACACTGCAGGGCTTACCCCAGGCTGCCCCTAAGCTTATGGGTACTGCCTTTCTCCAAGTGTGAGAAGCACAGTTCTTGTTAGCTACAACATTTTTGCTTTTTTGATCTATCCTGGAATAAACACAAAGCAGTTTCAAGTGTTAACGAAAGAAGAAGAAAAGAGATCAGACTGAAACAAAGATTATGTACCACCCAAAGACGCAGGTCTGGAAGAGAAGGACCCAGCGTGCCCCTCCCTGTCCTTGAAGAGCTGCTGTCTGGGGGTCTGCCGTGGGGTCCCGGGCTGGGGCCTTACCTGTGTTTGGTCCCACAGGAGATCTCAACTAAGAAAAATTCACAAAATCCTCCTTCTGTTTCATCTTCCTGCCCCCAGGGAACCCTCAGAGAATCATAACAGAGCGATCTTGTGTCTCTGCTTACTGCTCTCTAGGGACTGATTTGGATAGAAAATCAATGCATTCACATCCTCGCCTTTTTTAATCTATTCTTAAAAGTCACCTTGGGGGACTCTGAGGTGACATCAACCCATTTAGAAACGGGGACCAAGGGATCTGCCCTGGCAGGCAGCGTTGCAAAGAGACAGGGAGACTCCAGGATAAAAATGTGAGAGCTCTGCTTTCCACTGAAGCCTGAAATGTCTGGAGGGAAGCGTCTGGGGGAGGTGAAGACAGCGTGGAGGAGGGCGCTCCCTCACCTCAAAGCCAGCTTTCCCACCGGCAGTGAAGGAAGCTCCGTCCTCCCTGCTGTCCGCCTGGCTAGAGCTAAGTCCATCCTGGTGCATGCTGTGCTGCCGCTAACTGAATCACAGCCTCCACCCGCTGGTGCAGGAACAGTAGCCCACCCTGAGCCCTCCCTGGGAGGCCTGCACGGCCGGTCCCAGCTGGCAGGGCGGGGCTGCCTCCAGCACCCACTGCAAAGCGCTTTGGGGGCTCAGAGGTAAAGATGTGAGGATGCACCCGTCCTAGGAAAGCCATTAACGTAATTCCTACATCAAGGAGTTGAGAGAAAACCTGATCCCACTAGGTGCCAGAAGCGTTTCAGAGCATAACCCTCCGTCTTGACTTTAACAGAAAAAGTCCTGAGTGAAATCAGGACAGACGGGCTTCCCTGACGTGATGAGAGGTCTACCCCAAGGCAGAAGCCCAGGTCAGCTCGCCTCCAGTGGGGGGCTCAAGATGCCCCATGAAAGGGCAGAGGCAGACAAGTGTGTCCCTGTCCCGCCCCCTCCGCCCCGTTGTCTAGAATTACGCTGCAAGATGTAGAAAGAAAAAGAAGAAAGGGGTAAATAAGACAGTCATTCTTTGTAGTTGATATCATTATACACCAGAAAACCCAGGAAAATCGATTAAAAACTTAGAACTGTAAAAACCTGGTCACTAATCAGTCCCTAAAAAGCCATAACCCTGTGAGGTCCTGGTTTACGGCTCAGCACACGCAGTTTCCTTCGCTTGTTTGGCAACAAGCACTGTGTGCGGCGGCAGTCTGGGTGTGGGGGTTCACAGCGGGCAGACCTCCACCACCCTGGGCGGGAGCCTCCCGGGGCTGGATGGACCGAGCGAGTCAGAGATACGCGAAGTCCAGGGCTGGCACGTCTATGGTGAAAATAGGGCCGGAGAAGAATCCAGTGACCAGGTGAGGGGCTGCTGTTTTGTAGGAGAAACAGACAAATCCTCTCTGCGGAGCTGACTTGGGTGAAGTCCTCCGAGAAGATGGTCCCAGAAACTGAAATAGGAATCTGGGCTGTTCGGATTTCCCTCAGCCCAACAAAGCAGAAGAACTATCTCCCGGGGGTTCTGGAGAACCAGGATGTCTCACAGGGAGGGTGTCGGGTCCCAGGGGTGGGTCTGAGAAAGGAGGGGGCGGTTGGTTTGGGAGATGTCAGTAGGAGATGAGGCCAGAGGCCACAGTGAGGGGGGCAGGGGGAGATCCCAGAGCCCAGCAGGCCGTGAGGAAGACCACGGCTAGTACTGTTTAGAGGCGGTTCGGCAGAGAAGCAGCGTGGCCTGACTTTCGGTCAAGAGTAGGACACAGATAAGATGCCGTCTCACACCCGTTAGATGCACTGTCCTCCACGGAAGCAGAAATTAACGACCCTGCTCACTGCTGGTGGGGCAGCCGCCATGCAAAACAGCCCAACAGCTCCTCAAAAGGTTGCAAATAGAATCAGCATGTAATCCAGCGATTCCACTCCTGGGCACATCCCCAAACCACTGAAAGCAGGAACTCAAACAGATATTTGCACACCCATATTCACAGCAGATTGACTCACAGCAGCAGCCAGAGTAGAAGCCACCCAGCTGTCCACAAGCAAACGACTGGATAAATAAAACGGGGTCTGTGCATACGCGTAAAATGATTCAGCCTTAGGAAGGAAGGCGGTTCTGGCACCTGCTACAATGTGGACGAACCTGAGGACTTTACACTCAGCAACATAAGCCAGTCACAAAAGGACAAATACTTTGTTTCTGCTTGTATGAGGGACCTAGAGTCATCAGATTCCCAGAGACAGAAGGTAGAATGGTGGTTACCAACAGCTGGGGGGCGGGGGAGGGGCGGCGGTTGCTGTTGAACGTGAACGGAGTTTCAGTTTGGGAAGATGAAAGTGCTCTGGAGGTGGACGGTGGTGATGGTTACACAGCAGTGTGAATGTGCCTACTGCCACGGAGCTGTGCACTGAAAATGGTTAGGAACATAAGGTTTACATTCTGTGTGCTTTACTACCATTGAGACAGAGAGGAGAGGAGGAGAGGAGGGGGAGGGGGAGAGGAGGGGAGGAGTGGGGAGGAGAAGGCAGTGGCCTGGGCTAAACAGTCTTTACTAAAATCTTGCACGTATCACATGGCCCGAGTGGCCTCAGCTGGCAGCTGCGTCAGTGCCCAAGTACCCAGGCGGGCACGCCAGGCAGGCAGACCCTGCAGAGGACGATGAGGGTCCGGACCTGTCGCTCGCCACCCCGCACAGCGCACCTGCTTGCTGTCTCCCGGGGCAGACTCAGCTCGAGATCCCTTTGGAGGAAAGGACGAGCTGACAACTAGAAGTATTTGAACAGCGATTTAAATCTTTGCAGCCGTTTTCTGGGAAAATGGCAAAGGGAGGTCTCATTCATGACTCAGAGCAAAACTTTGCACAATCCTCTGGACTACCTCCCTCTCACCCCAGCCCTCCTTCCCCCTCCCCTGCCTGCTCTGCCTGCCCCCCACCCCCCACCTGGACCCTCCACAGGCAGTCTCTCCACTCGGGGCCACTGCAGCCTCCCTCAATCCAGTGAGGCAGGGCAGAGTGGCAGACAGCCCTTCCCCTGCGGGATCGAGGGCTGTGAATGCTCAGATGCATCCCCGTGCAAGGCACCCTTGCTGTGTTGTTTTATTTCCCTCAAAGTGAGCAGATCTGGGGGGCTGCAGGCAGATACTCAAAGACCCCACGGGCTGAGCCATGAGCTAGTGTGCCAGCACCGCCCCCCAGGAGGGTCTGCACCCCTCCTGTGCAGACATTGTCAGCCTTCCCAGTCACCCCCCGGGTCTCTGTCCTGAGCACTGCACTGGACAGAGGCCTCTCGGTGCCCCTTCCTCCAGGCTTCTCGTGTTGACCTCTCAGACTCCAGAGGGCCCTCTTCCTCCCCAAAACCCCTTTGGCAAGTATTTGGCAAAGTGGATTTTACAATCAGACCGTAGAACGGCCTGTCCCTCCCAAACCATGTGTCCTTCTGATAAAGCACAAAGCACAGCCACGTAAGAGAAGCCCTCCTAAGACCCAGCAGCACGAGAGAAGGGCCCCGAGCTGCCCAGGGGGTGCTGTGCATCACCCCGGGTTGTAAGTTCTCAGGCCCCTTTTTGAACTAGTCTACCTTCCGAAGAGGTACAGGTAAGAACCTTCTGAGTCCAGGACACTCATGGACTCAGGAGTTGGGCTGAGCCTTTGCTACCAGCTCTCTGGGCTGAAAGGGGATGCTCAGGTGGGACCAGAGCCCTCCGGGCACCTCCTGGCAGGTCACTGCTGGTTCACGTTGTTGCAACACCTTCCAACTCCAGGCCAAGCCCAGAGTTTCTGTGGTTCTAGGTTTCCCATTTGATGTGGTTTTTGAAAATGCAGCTAACCCTTAAAGAGCATCTATTTCCAACCACAGCTCGAGGCTATTTTCCAGAAGGAGTGTAAACTCTGCTCTGAACTTCCTCCTCCCATTTTCATCTTAAGGACCAGTTCACTTAATTTACCGCCCAACTGTGCACCGGTGGCAGAGCAGAGGAGGCACAGAGAACTGTCCCTGTCACCCACTTTTCCTCCCTGAGGCCAGTGGGACCCCAGGACGTGCAGTGGTCCAGGAACCACAGGCTGGGAGCGTCTCCTGCGGGTGCCTCCCCATCCCTGCTCCGGGCGTCTCCTAAAGGGGGCGCAGCCGTCCCCGATGAAAGGGGGAAATGACGAGCAGTATTGGCTGATTGGCAAGCAGCAGCTGAAAGTTACCAATTTGAACCTTCACATTTCTCTGTCTTTGGATAACCTGTCCTAAAAAGACACATTTTCCCCAGTAAAGGGGTTCCACGCCATTCCTCAAATGTGATGATGCAACAGATACCAATTCTCACTTTCAAGTTTGTGTTTTCACACAGTCACAGGAAGTGACTTTTTCAAATGTCACCTTTGCATGCAGTGTAGCTGAGAAACGCCAAGTACTGTCCCAAGCTCTTACTAGCCTGGTCCGTGCGACGTCCAGTCCCACCGCCCAGTAAACTGGGAGCTCTGTGCCCTCTCCATCGGGTTGTGGTGATGTTAGGGGAGCATGGAGGGTGGCAGGAGATGCAGAGCTGGTGCCATCAGAACACAGGAACCTCTATCCACAGTCCCTGCCAAGGCCGTGTCCAGGGTTGTTGTCATGTGAGCGGGCACCTGCCGTGTTTCACGCAGCTGCTGGTACACTGCATTGCATTAGGGCCTTGGCATTAGCTCATTTTAGCCTGGAAACAGTTTGTTTTCATCTGATCTCTGATTTTTGCTCAGGCTGCTGTTTATGACACCCTGGAGTGGCAGGCACCACACCCGGATGCCTGAACCGTGCTGCTTCTGGGATCCAGGCATCTCAGGTCCCATAGTCAGGATGAGCCGATGGAGTGGGCCCACCTGGGCCTACATTGCAGGGAAACCTCCTCCTCTGGAATGAAGGAGGTCAGGTAAGCCTGACGGCTCACGAGGAACAGGCTGGCTCCCAGGAAAGGGAGGTTGAGCTGAGTGCCCACCACCCACACGGTCCCCAGCTCAGGCACACACGTGGGGTGGGGAGAGGGACCAACAGCTGAAGAGCTGTTTTAAGATGTCCAGGGGCCACAGAGGCCAGGGTCAGGCCTGCCGACAGCACTGAGCCCTCCCACTGAGGCCCTCAGCACGGGCCACCGTCAGATGCCACCAGTGTGTCCCAGACACAGCGCCGGCCTGGGGAGCACTCCAAAGAAGACGGAAGGAAGAGGCTCAGGACTCACGCGTGAGCCCTGGGGTGAAGTGGCCGGGCCACCTGTTTCCATGGCCCACATGCTTCTCTGAGCATCTCTTTGTTCCCCAGATTCCACTGAGGAAGACTGCTTACTCAAGCCAGCCCTGCCGAGGCCCTCCTGGACACCTTCTGAAAGAACTTTCTACTCTGTTTTACACTTAACTTCCTCTCCCAGCCAGACGCGGTTAGGCCGTGTTCTCCGGGCCGTCTGCACACCCGGCCGCCCAGGCCTCGTTCCTTGTGACCAAAACCACTCACACAGCCCTCGGGATGACACCGTCTGGGTTTCTCTTCCAAGCACAGCTTTGTTTTTCATCCGATTTTAAAGATCACATGTGCATTCAAACAAGACAGAAAAGAAGGGAAAAAAAAGCTGCGATGACCTGAAATCCCATTTGCCCACGGGGAAACCAGCAAGTGTTGCAACGCCAAACCAGTATTTCCACTCTCTGCCGCGTCAGGGCCAAAGGCAACAGAAACAGATTTGGTTTGGCCCTCGTTCTGTTCACCGGTCTCCACGGAGCAGACCCACGTGGGCTGCCCCGGGAGGGAGACTGGCAGCCGCCGTCAGCCACCCCCGCCCACCGTGCCGCCAGCATCCACCTTGACTGACGGGACCCAGGCTCGTGCCGCCAAGCTTCCTTGGTTGGGCGTGTGAAATCGATGCCAGGTGTCATCGTGTGACCCTCACGGACCTAGTCCCCTGCTACTCTCCCCTGACGTGACCTCCCTTTTGACACAGATAACTCAGCTCTTGGACAAACTTTCACTGAGACAGACTGTCTTCGTCTCTCCTAAACCAAAAGGATTTTGCCAAAAACAACAGAGTATAAAATCTAAACAAAGCTGATCCCAGCAGGGGACGTTCAGAGGCCTGAAACCTCACAGCAAGCAGACCCTAGAAAATCACCCCCCACAAAGGTGAATGGACCTCAGTCGTACAGGCCGTGTCGGCCCAGGTGGCTCACAGCAGTTGGATTCGGCTAGGCTTTGGCACAACCTGTGAATTCCAGGTCCTCTCCTTGCAAGTGTGGTTTTTACCTGCTCAGGCCACCGTAGCGGGGGCCTCCGGCCCCAGTCTTGCTGGGCAATCCCTCCTCCACGCTGCAGCCGAGATGCTCCCTCGACTGCCTGATGTCACCTACGCTGCTCTGTGCACCAAAGTGGGCCCCCACCCCTGGCTCTGAGGACGGGCTGCCAACTCACCAGCCTTCAGAGCCGTCTCTCCCTGCGCCTCTGCCCCTGGTCTCCTTCCCTCCCAACTTCCATGTGGCGCTCCTGCCAAATTCACCGCCATCCTGCTCCTCCAGAAAGTCATCTGCACCCCACATCTAGCCCCAAGCCCACTGCTCTGTTCCTGTCCCAACACCATCTTCCTCTCTGCCCTTTGCTCATGCCTCAGTCCCTCAGAGTCACCAGCTTCTCTGTTCCTTCCTGATCCCACCAGACTGGGTGATTTTCATCAGAGGGAGAGGTTTGGCTGCCCATGAAAATCTCCTGGAGAGTGTAAACAGAATCTGCATCAATGGCCAGGCATACCCTCCCCGGGAGCAATTAAGTCTCCCTGGGGGTGCCCCCAGGCACGAGGCGTCTGCTGGAGGGAGAGCCAGGTGCTCCCCAAGTACCAGGCACTTCCGCCATCTGAGCGCCTATCCGAGCATCGGCGTCTCCAGCCTTCAGCCCCACGGCCGTTCCCAAAGCCATCACCCTTGCCGGGCTGTTCTGATATCTGTCCTTATCTTGAGGTTGCAGATCAGAAGATAATGCCTCCTTTGTCACCAAGCTGTCTTCCCAACAGCGCTCGACACCTGAAGGGTAACACCTGCTTGCTCCTGGGCCACCAAAGACACCAGGTGCTGCACCTCTGCTCACTTCTGTGGTTTTGACTCAGGACATGAAGCCAACAGGAGAGGCCACACATCAGGATGGAGTTTGCTGCAGGCTGTCGGGCTCTGGCTGCAGGTGCCAAAGCATGTCTGTGCAGAAAGGCTCTCTTTGCCGGAGTTTTGGGCAGAGAACTGTTTGCATCATTGTTTATCATGAAGAGCCGGCAAAGACCCTGGCGGGTTACTCCACAGGGCCTGCGACACGGCCTCTGCTGATGCCCGCATGATAGCGGAGTCGTCGTTTCTCGAGCACGGCTCCTGAGACGGGCCAGGATCACTCAGGGCCGGTTAATCAGAGGGGAGTGGCGATAGCAGCGTTCTCATGATGCCCAGCGATGTGATAAGATGGAGGCGTAATGAGAACTCTTTTCTTCTGGAAAAGATTAAAGACATAATATCCTGGCTCGGGAAGAAAAGACTCTGTCCTGCTGAAACAAAGTGACCGGATGTCTTGATGTAGGCGGAACGGGGCCTGACGCGTGAGGATGGGGCCCCCATCTGTGGTATATTCTGCGTTATTTCCCTCTGTTTCCTGGGTTTATGAGGCACCACTTGACAGAATCTGAACTCTCCTGGGGCCGCCACTTAGAGGCAGGGCCAGGGCTGCGTCCTCCTGAGCGCAGGGAGGAGGCAGGGAGACGGGCCGCAGCATGCTCTCCTGGCCCCCACGTTTGGGGCTGTAGCATCAGCACCTGTGACCCGGCACTGGGTCCCTGCTGGTCCTCCAGGGGAGCTGCCCTGGCTTTCCTCCCACAAGGATCCAGCAGGTGGACACCGTCAACCACGCCAGAGAAATGGGAAGGAAAATCCAGAGGTTTGGTGCCCCCGTCCGGCCAGACTGTGTGCCCCTCCCGCCTACGGAGACAGAAGACTGGTGTTGGGTGACTCCTCTCCTCAGGGCCGCTGGCCGCGGGGGCAGTGGGGCCACGTCAGGAGACGGAAGACCAGGAACTTCACAGCCAGCCAGCCAGCCGGCCTGCAGCAAAGCACCTTCCCTCCCCTGAGCCCACCCCCACCTGCGAATTCACAGCACCAGACGGAGGGCTGCCCTGCATCCCGGAAGGCAGGCTCCATCCTTCATGGTTGACTCCATCCGTCCCTGGGTCTCCCGCACCTAGCACGGTGCCACGCGCACGGCTGGACTGTGATCAAAATTGCAGAATGAAATAAGGAAAGCCTCCAGGAATAAAGCCACCTCTGAACCCCCCAGTGCTCTCCCTTCTGTGATGCTCCCAGATTCTCCTTGAATCACTCAGCCTGCAAATTTTGCATGGATCCCAACCCCTGGTAGCTTCGTTCACTGCCCATGCGTCTGTCCACGAGATCTGCCTCAATGCTGAGACCTCTGCAAGGGTTCTCAGAAAAAACCAAACCAAACCACACCCCAGGGAGCACATCTGACAACCTCCGATCTCTAGGCCTGGGGAGCCTGGCCTGCTCCAGATGTGGAGACAGGAAATATGGTCTGACTCACTCTGGCCAAAAGCAGTTGGTGGTTTGTTTTTTTTTTTTTTTTTGCCTTTGGATGAGTTGCTTGATCCCCCAAGACTCAGTTTACCCATCTGTGAAGTCGGATAATAAGGTCATAACCACACAGATTCACACACATACACACTCATAGTTATTGTGGGTTATTTTGATGATTCAATGAGAAAATATTTATGGTCATGTTTCATAGCAAAAATGCAATCCCGTGTCGTTCTTTACTGTCACACAGACGGGTTGTCTTCCAGGCTGATCTAAGGGAGGGGACACAAGCGGCCTTGAACTCTAGTTGGACGAGATGTCTTAGGAGCTGCCAGACACCCTCCCAGAGCTGCCACTTTTTTTGAACATCAAACAAATCTCCTGGAATAACATCTTGCTGTTTTTAGTATACACACAGATGAAGAACATGTGGATTCAATTTCACTACACAGACACCCCAGGACTACAGAGGAACATCCTGGGGAAGGAACATGAGACTGCAGAGAACCCTAAGGTTTAGAAAGAAGACATAATTCAAAAGAAAGGAACATGGTATCACTGAGCGCACGCTGTTGGCCAGATGCTCCGCACGCACCTGCGCCCCCAACCCCCACAGCACCCCACAGAATCTGGACGGCTTCTCCTAGTTTGTAGAGAAAGCAATGGAGTTCAGAGAGGGTACATGATTTACAGGAAGTCACAGAGTGCACCAAAGCTCAGAGTCGAACTCCAGTCGGCCTGAAGCTGATGCCTCCACGTACTCCTCACCCCCTTCCCGCTTTGCAAGGATGCTCAGGCCAGAACGGGGTCACCCCTGACTCTCTGTACACAACGCGCCGCCTTCCCTCAGGAAAGGTAGACTGCCCCTCACAGGCTTGGTGGACATTGATAAGCTTCCTTCGCCCCAGCTGGAAATAATCCATAAAATGGCCTCACTCTGAGAATCAATGCCAGAGGCCACCGCATTGATGCGAGGCAGACACATCTCCGTGTGCGTTTGCTTGGCAGGTGAATATTTATACGCCCCAGGCGCTTGGCGGTGTCCCAGCCAGGCTCGTGAAAACACCGTATTTGGGAGCTTTATGCTGAAGCAGAGAATCTTCGATACACAGTGTGGCGATGACCACGAAATTAACGAGGACTTCTTGGCTTACCGGAAAAACCTGGCAAATTCCCCGAGTCCATCTCCAGCAGGGCATGGCTTGCTGCCTTCCCGTGGGAGTCAGAGAGACTGACCCCTTGTCCAGCCAGTCTTTCCAGCAAAACAGGGGGACACACCCACGGAGGGTTCGAGCCCCTGTACCTCCATCAAAAAAATAAAAATAAACAGACCAAACAGGACTTTCCAAAATTATAGGTGATTAAAAAAAAAAGAAACACTTCCCAGAGGAAAGGCTTCTCAGTGTTGGCATTTCACCATTCTGCTTTGCATAACAGGTTACGAAAATAATCTTTATTTGCACAGCATTTTATAGCCTACGAAGAACTTCCGTCATCCTCAGCCTCATGTGACCATCATCCCAACACTTGAGGTCAAAATGGTTACTGTTGCTGTTACTGGTCTCATTTTAAAGACTTGAAAACTGACTAAGAGGGGTTAAGATACTTACAGGGCCCTGACTCTGGGAGGAACGTTGAAACTCAAACACAAACCTCCCGGCCCCAAACCCTGCTGTTTCTCTCTAGACCCCTCTAGGCCCTTCCCTCACCACTTGGCCAGCAGCTCCCTGCAGCTGGGAGTTACTTCTGTGTCCCGGAGCCCGGTATCAGCACAAAGTGCAAAACGTATGATGGTCTTCACGCTGAGCTTGTGAACTCTTTACAGAGTAACTCAGCAGGCACAGTTAAGCTGCACTGAAGGCAAGCGCACCTCTTCCCGCTACACCTTCCCACGATCTGCTGGTGCTCGCCGGGACCCACCTTCCACTCGCGTTCCCGTTGGTATGTACGCGTGCCACGTTTACTGGCTGCACGATATTCCATGGTATCTCCGCACCGTAATTCACCGCCCAGCTCTGTATTTTGGGGCTTTCAAGTTATTTTTCCAGTTTTCCCTTAAAACAGAGTTATAAGATCCTTGGTTCAGAAGGTCCTGGGCTGTTCTTCTGATAAGCTGTTAGCCAGGCAGCTGGAATTCTGCTTTGGACCTGAGCTGCTTATTAAAAATTAAAGCTTTTCTGGAGCTCAGGCCATGAGGCAAATCCCCTCGAGTCGGAGCGAGGAGTCTCCACTTTGACCAGCTCCCTCGCGATTTCACACACGCTGAAGTCTGAAAATCACGAGTCACTCGTGTGACACAAACTAAAGCTGCATTCTGTCGACAACGCAGCGCCTTTCTCTTGACTCCCCGGTCCCTGGTAGGTCTTCAAACGCTCACTCTGTTCTAGAGCAGGTCTTGTCCCCTCGTCCTGACTGGACAAGGATGTTCTGGGAGTTGCTGGGTGAGGAGTCGCGGTTCCCAAGGCTCCGTCTCCACCTGAAAAGGCGGCCACCTTGGTTCCTCAACACCCGACTGAGCAGGAGCCTGGTGAGGGGGGTCTTCTGGCTGAGAGAGTCTCCGGCACCTTCTCCAAGAAGCAGGTACCCAACTGCCGCAGAAATGCTGCCGTAAACACGCAGGCCACCCGGCGGAAAGGCGACAGCAAGAGCTCCTTCTGCAACCCGTGCGCCGCCCTGTGTGTATCACTGAGCGTAAAGGGACCACAGAAAAGACAGGGATTTTCCCACTCGGCCCCAGAAGAACTCTGAAGAACGCCTGTCACCTTTTTCTCCAGCAAAACATTCCAAGTTCACTTGGAACTTGGGAAATATTCTTTTTCACGAACGTCGTGGAAGGAAGCGCCTCTCGGCACCCGGGCCCCGGGTCTGGAAAGGCACGCCTCTGCAGCGTAGTGAGCCTGGGAGCTCTGGGTCCGTGGGTGCAGGTGTGAGCGCCTGCTCACCCCATGGCCGTGCTCCTCCCCGAGCCTGAGTCTGGGGAGCACTGCAGCTGAGCCCCTACGTCGGAGCTGCCCCTGCTGGGTGCAGAGGCGCAGAGGGGCGTGCGGGGGTCTTTCGGGGGTGACTTCCCTTCGGCCACCTTGACTGTGGCAGCAGTATTACAGTGTCACAAAGGCAAGCCTTCGGGTCTTGGAGTCCAGAAGACCTGGATCCGAATCCCAGCTTGGGAGGACCGTGGGTGGGTCAGCTGCCCGCCCAGCCCCTCCAGCATCTGCTGCTTTTTCCTCCTGCTTTATCAGACGTGTGGCTCATTCGCTCAGCATCCCTCCTGCTGCAAAAGCGAGCCCGACAGACCATTTACGGAAGGTGCTAATGGCTCCAGCTTGTTCCCTTCCCAGGACAGCATGTGTTCCAGAAGTAGCCTTCACACCTTCAACACGTGACTTCCTAAGCGAGGATCCCAGGTTTGGGGGTGGCGCCCTGAGCCGAGGTCCGGGCGCTGCAGCGCGAAGATCCCGCCCCTGCTCCACTCGCTGCAGCGCCACCGCCGCCCGTTCTGTTTCCCAGAGCTCCGCCCAGGCCTGGATTTGCAAAAAGTCCACTGCTGTGCGAGTCAGAACTGTAAAAGCGGCCCCATCCCAGGGTCCCACGCCTGCCCCCAGCCCGTGAGTGTGACGGGCTCCCTCTCCCACGAGCACGGCTGGGAGGTTGCCCAGGTGGCCCTGCAAAGCTGAGCGCTTTCTCCGGCTGGCGGCAGAAGAGGAAGAGGCTCGAAGCAGGAGGCGAACACCCGCGGCTTCGCGGCTTCGAGGGTGCGGGGAGACGGATGCCTGCTGAGCGCCAGACGCGGGAGGCATGAGCCTCACACGCCGCAGGGGGCGTAACAATCCAGGCCCCCGGCACAGACAGAGGGAGGACGCTCAGTTAAGGATGAATTCTCCCCCAAATCAGAGAAATGTAACTGACATTTGAAAACCTGGCTTTTCTCTTGCAACTGAATAAGAAAAAGAAACCAACTCATTTAAATGCTCTGTAAAGGGTCAAATACGCCAGTCACAGACGCAAAATAGAAATGGAAAAAAAAAAGTCCTCTCGTTCACAATTAAATATATGCAAATTAAGTGATTATGGTCTATTTATTAGCATAAATTAAAAGCTTAATGACAACCAAGTCTCAGTGAGGGTAAAACACAGACACTGCCGTATGTTACTGACAGAAATGTAATTTGGAATACCCTTTCAGGAGTTCAAAACGTATCAAAGTTTGAAACATGCCAGCTTTTGACTCAGGAATTTCTCAGCTAGGAATTCGCCTTACAGCCCTGCTCACAAAAAAGTTCACAAAAGCAAAATGAAGAAGTTGTTTCAAATGAAACTCACAATTTTATAGTTTATAGAAAAACTTCCCAAGTTTTTCAGAAACGTAATAAGGGCTATAGCTCTCTTTCCAGATATAAGTGTGATGTGGATGGGGGCCTCTAAAGGCAGGCGGCCTCAGGAGCTCCCATGCCCTAACATAGCACTCTGTCCCAGGGCCCATAGGAATTATTTTAAAAGAGACACTGATCACTAAAAAGTCCACAAACGATAAATGCTGGAGAGAGTGTGGAGAAAAGGGAGCCCTCCTACACCGCTGGTGGGAATGCAGTTTGGTGCAGCCACTGTGGAAAACAGTACGGAGATTCTTCAAAAAACTAAAGACAGACTTACCATATGACCCAGCAATCCCACTCCTGGGCACATATCCAGAGGGAATGCTAATTTGAAAAGAGACATGCACCCCAATGTTCACAGCAGCTATTTACAATAGCCAAGACATGGAAACAACCTAAACGTCCATTGACAGATGACTGGATAAAGAAGATGTGGTATATTTATACAATGGAACACTACTCAGCCATAAAAAAAGAATAAAATAATGTCATTTGCAGCAACAGGGATGGACATGGAGATCGTCATGCTAAGGGAAGTAAGCTAAAAAGACAAAGAAAAAATACTATATGATATCACTTGCATGTGGAATCTTAGGGAAAATGGACACAAATGAACTTATTTACAAAACAGAGACAGACTCACAGACATAGGAAACAAACTTATGGTTACCTGGGGTGGGGGGAAGGGAGGGTGGGGAGGGATAAACTAGGAGTTCAGGACTTGAAGATACAAACTGCTAGATATAAAATAAACAACAAGGCCCTACTGTACGGCATGGGGACTATATTCAATACCTTGTAGTGGCCTATAATGAAAAAGAGTATGAAAAGGAATATTTACACGTGCATAACTGAATCATTATACTGTCCCCCAGAAATTAACACAATATTGTAAACAAACTATACTTCAATAAAAAATAAATTAATGAATATTAAAATTGTATAAAAAATTAAAAAATTTTAAATCCATGATAGAAAAAAAAAGACCAACTGATGCCAGCAGTGGCGCAAGCTCAGGAGGAGACGCGTGGGGCGAGACTCGAGGTCCGTGGGGACGACCTCAGGGTGAGTAAGATCGTGTCCCATGCGCACTGAGCAGGTCCCTGGGCGCTGGGAGGCTCCAGCCAAGGAAACCGTGAGTCACTGAGCCCTTCAGCGCCGGGGCCTCGCCGAGCCGGGTTCCTGAAGGCAGACAACAAAGGGCTGTTCTTTTCCATGTTTTTGTTGGACGCCCGAGTGTCTCTGAGAGAGGACGAGTATCTACTAGCAGATTAGGGCTAAGGAGAAGTCAGGACCAGGCGAGGGAGAAATCAGGGAGGCCATGTAACGGACGTTCCCGCCTCGCCGCCTCGCGCTGCCCCGGACAAGGCCAGTGGCCCCTAGCTGGTGGCGCAGGCGGAGGGGAAGCCTGGGTGCAGGGGGGCAGCCACCAACGCTGCCGGGGCTGATCGGAGGCCTGGGAATGAGAGCTGCCACCCCACCCGCCCTACCCCTCCCAGTTCCGCTCACCCGTCAAGCCTGTTCAACAGTTTCTTCTCGGAAGGAGTCCCTTTGACGCAGCCTCATTTTGTGTTCCTGCCATGAAAGACATACTGACGCTGATTATAAAAGGCCGGGCTGAGGCCTGGGGAGGTAACCGTGTCTCTTCCTCCTGGCATCCCCCGCAGCGCAGGCAGCGGTGGTTCCAACGCACATCTTTTTTCCCTCCTGATTTCACATCAGGTGTTCATCTGGGGGCGGTGAGGGGGACACGAATTAATACCTTCAACTCGTGGGTCACACTCAGGCGAACAGACTCCACAATGCGGAGAGGAAGCTGACCCCCAGGGCTCCCAAGGCAGCGGGTCTGGGTGCAGGAGCCTCCCTCCCTGCGGCAGACCTGGTCCCTTCGAAGTCAGGCCTGGGCTTTCCCCCAGAAGAGAAGACCGGGGCTGGCTCTTTTCCGTTTAGACATTCTGACAGCAGGGGCAAGAAGTGAGTCAGCATGCTGACCCGGCACAGCCTACAGGCGTGAAAATCACCTTAGAACACTTCCACGGCAGGCAAGAATGCTCGCCCTGTACACTAAGGGAAAGGCCCGAGTACGAGACTGTGTGGGCAAGGACCCCAGGGCTGCAAAAATAGGTCACGCTGAGCGCAGCCCACGAGGAAGGTCGGAGGTGAGTCCCAGCAGCCGGCAGCCGTGGCCGTGGCCACAACATGGCGGGGCCGGGCTCTCCTCAGTCTTTCTTGCTTCTGTCTCTTTTCTAACTTGTCCACAAAGTGCATTATTTCTTTCACTTATCGAAGTCTAGGATTTGACCAACACATGCACAGGAAGGGAAAGAAAACGCTCCTTTTAAAGAAGCTGTCCAGATGGGTAGACAGAACACAGCAGCAGCCGCAGGGGTCGGTCTCAATTAGTATTCATGATCATCTGAAAGCACCGATGACATAGCAGACGTCTTCACACCTGCTCATCAGACCTGCTGGTTCAGCCACCTCTTGGCACCGGCAGCAGGGACAGGAATCTCACACCAGCTGTGAAAATGAGGGGACGAAGGTGCCCTCACCGTCGGCCTCCCCATCGTCTCAGGTCAGGCTCTTCCTGGGGGGGGGGGGGGCGCCAGGGCCGCACAGCGCCGCCGCTCGGTGCTGGGGTTAGAGGGGTAATGGAGGCGATGTGCTGTATTTCGGAAGTCACTGCACAAACGTGCTTCCCGGTTCCGTGATCAGCTGGGAGGGATCTGGGAGGGGGCCTCACACCTGCCTCACGCCTACCCCTCTGTCTAACAGCTTTTTATGTCTGGCGGGGGAGGGTGAGCTGCAAGCTTGCAGTAGAAGGAATAAAGGTACGACGCCCCACTCCGTGGCCGCATGAGGCCTGTGAGAACCCAGTGTATCCGCAGGAGGACACGGGCCCCGGGGAGAAACCAGGGAGGACTCGGGGCCAATGGTTAATCAGTAGGTGAGGGTCCTCAGTGTCTGACCCACTAAGTCCTTTCAGAGACAGGATAAAAAAGAAAGTATTTGCTGGGGGAAAGTCAAAATTCTCCTGGAACTTCTTGCCATCCAGACACAGACACACACGCTCCCTCTTTCATACTCACATTCCTGACGCCCACGTGGTCCCCTCCTTCAACAGCTGGTTGGAGAGGCTGCACCTCTGTTGGTCCTGTGTCTCCCTCCCCGGCTCCCCCGCGTTAAGTGTGTCTGCGGGCCCATAAACAAGCCGCAATCCCAGGTGGTCCAGGCGGCTGGGCTCGGGGCAGGTCTGTAGATTTACTGCAGTGACAATGGAGGTGGCAGAGAGCAGTTTTCTCACCGCAGCTCAGCAGCATTGGGTCTCGGGCCCCTAGAACACAGCACGGCCTCGCTGTCTGTTGAGGGGACCTGTGAACAGAACAGTCAGTACAGAATTGGCGCCAAACAGGAGGAGGAAACGGAGCTCACTTCTCTCTGCTGAGCTTTACAAGTCGCTCTTTGCCCTCCTGACTCTGCCAAACACAACCTGTGCGCAGAGCCCCCCACCCCTCCCTGCCTCCTTCACACACGCTGTCCAGGTTTCCCCGGAGGCCCTGAGCACCAGTTAGACACCAGGACAGCTCCGCCCTGGGCCCAGGGCTCTGCATTCCTTCCGTAAACCCCCAGCTCAGAATAGTGACTCTGACCACACGGCCTGCCCTGGTCCCCGAGCCGTCCTGGTGCCCGCAGGCCCCCCTCCCCTCCGCCCTGAGGCCCCGGGCGTCTGCTGCCCCCACACGGTGGCCGACAGCAGAGGCCCAGCAGTGCGGGTCCCACCTGCCCTCAGCGGCCCGGTCGGCCGATGCAACTGTTCACATTCCTCCAGAAGGTCAGCGATCCCCAGATGGACGTCAGACCAAGTCACAGGACTGCACACCGTTCAGCCAAGAGCACAGCCCCTGCGATTGTTCCTCCTTAGGAAGCTCCCGAGAGGAAGAGGAGGAAACACACAACTACAAAGCGAGGGGGCCAGGCTCCAACACTGCCTTCCCCACCTGGCCCAGGCCGGGGACTGGGCTCCGGGAGGACAGCAGAGATGCCAAGCGTTTCCACCTGCTTGCAGGGAATGTGAGGAGTGTGCCCTGGAGTGCAGCCGGGGAGGGGGCAGGGCTTGACAGAAACCAAGCCCCACAAACAGGGCTACGGATGAGACCCGAGATGCCCGCGGGATTGAAGCTCAGATAAACAACGAATAATTCTTCACTACAGGTACATCTCAAGTGTTCCCCGGGACACACACTAAAAACTTTTCATCGTTCATCTGAAATCCAAATGTGCCTGGGCGTCTGGCTTGGGGGAATTTTGTTCTCTGTTTGTCTGAGGGTTCGTTTTTCCTAAATCTGGCCGCCCACCCCGCCACATAGTACCCCCACCTTAGCACAACTTGCACCCTGAGACGCCAGTGGCGCGGCAGACATGCGGCTGGAACCTCCTGGCTGAGGGAAGGGGGCGAGCTCAGATCCTCTGGGGGGGAGGCTCGCACTCGGGGGGCCTTCTGTTCAAGCCTGTCCCTTAGGATGAGGGCAGCAGCCAGCCTGGGGAGCCGCCTCTTATCTGAGTCAAAGTCAGAGACGGAAAACACTCGTAAGGCCCCAGTGTCTCCCAAACATCTGTTGTTCATTTTCTTTGGCCCTGGTTTTGTCTTCGTCTTGCATACGGGCTCAGGCACGCCTCTGACTATCCGATTTGGGTTCTAAGCCGATGGCGTTCTGGACTTGGTATGTCTCTCCAGATAAGAGAGAGGATGCTTGCGTCTCTTTCCACCGGGAGACCGACCGCCTGGCACAGAGCAGCAGCCTCAACCCTGGCGGCACGCTGGGATCTCCTGGGGACCTTTAAACCCCGACGCCCCGCCACCCCGCAGACCAATTACACTGAACCCTGGGGTGGGGCCCCTGGCGTCAGCGTCTCCCCAGGTCGCCAGGTGGCTCCCAGGTGCAAACAAGACAAGAACACTGGTCCCACCAGAGCGGTGGTCCCCAGATGTGGCCCCTGCACCAGCGCACAAGCTCCCGCTGGGAGCTTGGTGGAGATGCACATCCTGGGGTTCTGTCCCCAAGCTGTGGAGTAGTCAGAAGCTCTGGGCTGGCTCTGGGGTGATGGTTCTGGCTTGGGAATGAAAACAGTCTGGCCCCGTCCTAACCCTGGGGCTACCATCAGTGATCCCTCAAACCTCAGCCTCCGCGCCTGCAAAATGGAGGTGATCCCCTCTGTCCCACGCGTGGAGCTGTGGCAGGGATTCAGGCAAACGAGGTACATGGGCTGCCTCCTGGAAACCTGATGGACCGGCACCCAGTTTGCTCAGGACAGAGGGTGTCCGGGGACTTGGGTTTCGGTGCTCCGGGCACCTGTCGGGGGGTGAGGTGAGCGGCTCCCTCTCCACGTCACAGGTGGGGACACTAAGGGCTTGGAGACTTGCCTGAGGCTCCACTGACCCGGCGCAGCTGCGCCAAGCGCTTGGTCGAGTGGCGTCTGCTTCAACCTGTGTCGTCCCCTGTGCGGCACTCGTGCCAGGCTGCCCTCAGGGTTGCTGTGTTGAGGGTGCTGGGTCACGGCCTCACCCACGCGTCCTGGGTGCACCGTCTTCTGTCTCGGGGTCCCCACGTGGTTGAATGCCCTCCTGATGGTCTTTGGAAAGGGGCCCGCATTTTCATTTTGCACTGGGCCCTGCAAATCGTGTCACTGATCCTGTTAAAGCCGAGGGAGACTTAATCACTTGCCCAAGGCCACCCAACAGGGGAGTGGCAGATACCAGAGTAAGCCTGGGCGTCGGCTCCAAGGATGCTCTGGTTCCAGGAAGGAACAATCCCTTCACACGCATGCGTGCGCACAACAGAGAAGGGGCTTCAGCACATGCTGCTGGGCAGACGGGAGGAACTTAAAGCGGGTCCCCACCGCACTGGGAAGAGCAGTGACCCATTCGTACTTGTGACATCACTGGCCACATTTCTTAAAACGCTCACTTTAAAGTATCAAAGATGCAGCTCATTTCCACTTGTCAGTAACGTGAATGAGACGCAGTCACTTTTCTCCTCCCCCTTCGGCTCAGAACATCCCCAGACCCGAGGATATGTCACGGCCCCCGTCTTAGCTCAGCACCACAGACTGCGGGGTAAAGCAAGAGCAACGTGCCGCTCAGGCTTCTGGAGGCTGGACGTCTGAGGTCGGGGCGGGGGGGAGGGGGGGCGGTGAGGGCCTCCTCCGGGGCCGACTGCCTGCCACGTCCCCGCACGGCAGGGAAAGACAGACAGCCCCACGCACGGCGCCTCTGGCGTGGCTGGGAAAATGGGCTCCAGGGAACTTGTGGTCCGTGAGCCTGAAAGCAGGAGGCGCTGAGCGAAGACGAGGTGGAGAGGTAGCTACGGAGGCAGAGAACGAGGACGGCTGCTTAGCAAGCACCGCTCCCTCGGGTCCTCGTGGCCGCGTGGCCAACCCCACGGTCCGGCCGTCACGGGCTTCACCCGGCCCCAGGGTGGGGCGCCTGCCCCGAGCCGAGGGCGGCGAGCCTGAGTAACACTCCACTGCGTGTCTCAGCCACATTTCGCTCGTCCATTTATCTGTTGATGGACACCTGGGTTGCTTCCCCCTTTTGGCCTTTGTGAATATTGCTGCTATGAACATGGGCGTACAAGCATTTCTCCAAGACCCTAATTTCGTTCCTCTTGGGTATGTATTCAGAAATATCTTCCTTAATGGGTGATTTATATAGTGGCTGAAACATTAATAAGCATTGCTATGATTTCCTTTTGCACAAGAAAACACATATGACCACCAGTGAAATGTAAAGAAGGGCATTCAAATTCTCCACATACGTGAACTCACGTTACAGACACACCGCCATAGACTACACAGACGTCCAACTAACTGCTGCTCACCAGTAGCCTGAGACGTTGCCTAAAATTCAGGGAAAAAGAAGCCTTTTCCTTTCTAAGCTTTGCCTCTTCTCACAGCAGAAAAATTGCATCAACCAAAAAAGAATTCAAACTATAAAATCTATGAAAGTATGTTCACTTGCTACACGTATGTCCTCTACGATTTTTCGCAACTGTGATAAAAAACACATAACATAAAATTTACCATCTCACCCAGTTTTAGGCGTACAGTTCACCAGCGTTAAGTATGTTCACGTTGTTCTGCAACAGACCACCAAAGCTTTTTCATCTCGCAAAACTGAGACTCCATCCCCGTTGAGCAAGAACTCCGCTCCCCGCCTCCCCCGCACCGGCAGCCACCATCCTACTTTCTGTTTCTGTGAAGGCGGCCACTTTAGACACCGCCTGTAAGTGGTATAATTTTTTAAATTAAACATTAAACAGACTCTCCAGGCAATAAAGAAAACTATCCATTTGCTGACCATTAACCATGTGCACACACACCCAGAGGCTTTGGCAAATTATTTCACAAACCTCTCATTTGCTAATGATTTAGGAATGTGACTTGCCCGGAAAGAAAACGACTCCGTGTTAGTCAATATTTGATAAGCAATTAGTGCGTTTATGACAGAGGCCTATCTGCTTCCCGCACTGGAGGGAAAGTGACTTTGAGAAACACGTGCGGTGGTTTCACATTTCTTCAGTGGCTGCTGGTCTGGGCCGGACTTGGCCTCCCTCTCCGTGGACCCCGTGTGCGAGGAGCCCATCCAGCTTATAGAGCCCGGACCACTCACCCCTGGTTAGGTCTCTCCTCACTGCCCAAGACGTCCTTAGGATTCTTGCAAGGAACTGGTGGGCAAGGTGAAAAGTAACCTGAACATCTTAGAGGTAAGGTCACGACGCTGTCCTGGCCTTGCTGGATCCAAATTTTAAAACTTCACTTGTACCAAAGGTGACCTTCTGAAATGCCGTCCAAATCACTTGAATGTCAAACAGGAATATATACAAACGTCAGTTCCACATCCTTGAGTCTTTATGTATTTGTTTATATAAGCATTTCTTTTATAATGGGTAGGTAAGCGGGTGGGTGGGTTAGATGGGTAAGTAAGTAGGTGGGTAGATGGGTAGGTAAGTAGGTGGGTGGGTAGGTGGGTAGATGGGTAGGTAAGTAAGTGGGTAGGTGGGTAGGTAAGTAGGTGGGTGGGTAGGTGGGTAGATGGGTAAGTAGGTGGGTGGATGGGTAGGTAAGTAGGTGGGTGGGGGGTAGATGGGTAGGTAAGTAAGTGGGTAGGTGGGTAGGTAAGTAGGTGGGTGGGTAGGTGGGTAGATGGGTAGGTAAGTAGGTGGGTGGGTGGGTAGATGGGTAGGTAAGTAGGAAAAAGAGCACATGCACACATATCCATAAACGTTTGCGGCAACTTAGGAAATCAACATGATACACAACAGAAAAATAAATAATAAAAACAACATCAAAGTCAGGTTGAAGGGAGCAAATGAGCAGATACGAGGCACCAGGGATGTGGCAGACGCTGCCACTGGGGACACGTTCGGTGCTGAGTGCCCTGTGACAGTATGGGGTACCCTCGCCACTGTGGGGTCAACAGAAAGTTCATTTGGAGAAACACACCTTGCTCCGCCCTGCAGGGTCTTATGAAAAGGACTTTGGGTAACAGGATAAAGTCATTCCCTGTGCTTCTATGGTACACCCAGATGTGTTCCTCAAAAGTACCGCTCTGTGTTGGCTGCCCTCTGTAAAAGCTGAAGACATGACGCTGAATCTGAATTCGCCGGATGCTTTTCTGTGAGGAGCTGAGATAATGAGGTCCAGGAACATAGCTGTCGGGTGATCTAACTCAGAGCCAAGGTACACGTGGTCTTGAGCCCTGTTTTCTGTCTCTTAACATCTAACTCCAGAGACAGGAGGAGCTCTCCGTGCATGCGCATCTGACACCCCACACACCCCCCAGCTGAGAAGCTGCAGATGTACCGGAGTGAGACACCCAGGAGTTAGGAAGCCAGGCTGAAAAGAAAAGGCGAAAATAAGGGAGAAAATAACGCAGGCTGTGAACGGAAGATCCCAGTTAAGACCGTGTTTTCATTCTGGGTTAAGTCCGTGTGAATGAAGACAGACGCAGTTCACGTGCCAGTGTCATCAGCTTCTCGAAGGTTTTCGCTCCTGCAGCCACTTGGAAGTTTCTGCATTAACAGCACAGTTCGTTTTCTGCCCATCTGCTTAGCTGCTTTGTCTTCCAGAGCCTCCGCAAGTCATCGTCTGTCAGACCTGCTTCTCCAGGAACACCTCCGGGCCCCACCTGCCACCTGCCTGCTCACTCTGACCCTTCCTCATTCAGTGGCAATAAATGTCCTCCTCCATTCCAGCTGCAACCCAGACCAGCAGGTGGAGTCACCAAAAGAATAAACGAGGAAAGAAGATGTGAGCGGGGTCGTGCCTGAATAAACGTTCATCCAGTCCAGCAAATACTGAGCTCTGCACACACCAGGAACCGTGCTGGGTGACGCACTGTCGGAGAGGAACAAAGCAGGTCCCCCCAGCTCAGCGAGCTCACGAGGCAACAGTGTGTTGTTGGTTCACAACCCTTAACAGGAATCGAGCCTTTCAGGAAACCGATACCCTCTCTGCAGGGAGGGCTGGGGCAGGAACGGACAGGCTCATTCTGATGTGGAGGACAGGACCTTGCTTTCAGAGGGACAGTGACTGCCTACCCAGCTTCCAGTCCCCGACCCAGGCCCCTTGCAAACAGAGCCCCGACTTTGTTCAGATATCCATCCATGACAGAAGGAACCCCTAAGAGTAAACCCTGGCTCGCCCAGCTGAGCCGGCCCTGGTGGTCCCAGCCCGCCTGTCAGGGCTGGTGAGGCGTGAGCACAGGCTGGAGCTCTGGCCGAGGGGCCGCGAGAGGGAGGAGACCGGGGGACCCCGGGCAACGCCCCTCTTCCCCCGGCTCCTGCTGTCGGGACCTGCCAATGGGGACGCTCAGCCATCCTGTGATTGTTCTGCGGGCATCAGGCAGGTGGCTCCCCGGTACTTATGGGTGTGGATGTGCAGGTGTGGGCACATCCCCAAAGCTGTGAGAAAAACCAGAAAGGCTGCAGCAGCGAAAACACAACGGCTCCTCTGTCCCCCAGACTCCAGTAGTCAAGGCTTCCACAGCCTCGAGGGTCCGCTTCTGAGCCCCAGCCCCCACACACGCTCCACTGCCCTGTGGAGCTCTTGGCTGTGAGGCACCCCCCAGGAGAGGGGCACGTCCCCTGAGGTGCCCACGCCACCAGCGCCCTCACCCAGCACCCCCAGCGCCTGGAGGAAAGCGGTTCTGACCGACCCAGTGCCTTTGGGGTCAGGGAAGCAGGCTTGTTTCCTGGCTCGTGACCAATTTGCCGCCCGACTTCAGGATCGTCACCACATCCATCTGTTCCTCCTGCTCCGGGACCTTAAAACCAGAAAGCCGAGAGTCCCCGATACTGAGCCGTGCTGACTTCACGTCCTCATCTCCATCAAAGAAGAGCCGGTTGGCAGAGGTCCCAGCCACAGCCCAGCCACCCCGGCCAGAGTGTGGCACCTCAGTGCTGGTCCAGTGACCTCTGTTGTGCAGCATCAGAAGGAATTTCATGTCTTGAGCAAAAGATTGCCTTCGCCCTTGGGAACTTCCATGGGCATAACTTACAAGGGACCCATGGACCCCAAACAAACCATCCTCTCCTCCCAGTGGTTTGCTACCTGCCGCATAAACCCGAAGCCAGCCAAAATCCCCAGCCCCACTTGCCCTGCAGGGGAGTGGGCAGGACACAAGGCACTGAAGCCTGGAGACACAGAAGGGGTGCTGAGAACAAATCTGGGAGGAAACGGGCTGCAGACACCACGATGGAACGAGGGGTGGTTATTCTCAAGGTGGTCTCGAATGGGGACAGTGGTCCGCACTGTTATTTTCGACTCACCAACCTCCATGACCCTTCTGTGCTAAGAGCTTCGCGCATTCATTTTGGGGAATAACCTTCCTCTACTTCTGCCCCCACCGCACCCTCCCCAGCTGATCCCTGGGCAGGACTCTGTCCCAGGGGCGGGTGCTGACCGAGCTGGGCCTGCAGCCTCTCCCCCAGACCCTCGACTGCTAACCACAGGGTCCTGGGATGGGCCGGCACTATGAGCTGGCCCATCTCCACTGGGTCTTTAACCGTTCCTGAGATTCTGCGAGTCCTCTATAGCCTCCCAGTAAACTCACTTTTGGCTGAAGTTAGCCTACATCGGTTTCTGTTGTTTGCCACCAAAGAACTCGAATCACACTGCATTTGATCCTCGCCCTGGCCACCGGTGGACGATCCTGAGAATCGGACAGACTGCAGGGTGTGGGAGCATTTTAGTAACCATAAAGCTCCATGTGGGTTCTGCATCTTTACCGCGTGCAGTCAGACTCCAGCTGTGCGTGCTGGCGCACAAGTCCTGGGTGCTGGGAAATTCCCACTGCTCTGGTCCAGTGGATCTTAGGATCCGCTGTGCCAAGGAATCTTCCCAGGAGAGAACAGCGGGCACCATGTGCTGCTGGCATGTTTTCCACTGGGATCCGAGCACCCAGCCAGCACAGGCAGCAGGGTGCCCACTCCCAGCTGGCGTCCTGAGCTGGACTTATGGTGCATGGATTAGGCAGGATTAATTCTCCCTGGCCTCGAAAACCAACTAAATAAACAAGAGAGAACATAATGTCAGCCTGAGCTTTGCCGCCTCCAGGACTAGGTGATGCTGGGGCTACAATTACCTTCACCGAGATGCTCTTCAAAACGCTCAGCGGTTTTAATGCTGGTAATTGAGCCCACCGTTTTCTCAGTTTTCCTTTGAGGCTGTTTCCAGCCGTGACAGCTATGCCCAGAATGCTGGGTTTGTTCTTTTGAAAGAACAGGCTTTCAGTGAGAGTTCAGGGCGGGCTCTGCCTGCTTAACCAGCAGGAGGGCCTCTAAATGCCAGCTCAAATGGCACGCACTTGTTCCCATGGTTGCTGTTGTGCAGCCATGGGAACCTTGAATCTTAATGTGGACAGAACTGATTTCACAAACGAGCCATCCTTGCCTCTTGGTTTTGTGCAGAAGAGGCACTGCTCACCTCGATCTGGTGTCCATTGTGTGCAAGATTCTCTGAGTGATGCCACATTCCTCCGCCATAGCTCCTACTGACCAGGCTGGAGGGAGGGGTGTGCCCTGTGCAGAAACAGCTTTAATCAAAGGCAGAAGACTAAGAAGTGCTGTGAGAAGAGCCAAGACAACGTTTTCCGGACGCTCCACAGAGAACGCGGGGACAAGGGAAGGATGGGCCTGGGGCGCCTCTCTGAGCAGCTGGCTCTAAGCGATGCAGGAATGGGGTCCGATGAGAAGGCAGCGCTGGGGGAGGAGTTCTGACCGAGAGGAAAGCCACGCACAACGTGGGGCGGCTGGAAAGTGGGAGGCTGGAGTCTCAGGGCCGTCGCCCGGGCGGAGCGGCAGCTCATCAGTGGCAGGAGCCACATTTCGCGTCCAGATCGCTGCAGCCCTTGCACACACCAGACAGAACTCGGCAGGTGCCTCCCTTCTGAGCACCTGACCCATGGATGAGGTATTGCAAAGTCTGCAAAGGACATCGCGAGCCCCGGGAGCCAGCCGAGGAAGAAGGGCGTCTGCGGAGTGTGGGCAGCGGGCTCCCAGCCGGGCCCTCGGCAGCCGCATCCCGCAGAGGAGTCTGAGGCTGTCCAAGGAAACATCCCTGCTCACCCCCAGACTTCAGCTGCTCCTACTGGTTCCTTCCTCGCCTCTCAGGCCCCTCCTGGCCTGGCCCGTGATCCTGAAGGCTGGGGTGGGGGGCACCCACCTTGGCACCACTTACTGGCCCACATAGTCTCCTGATACTCAAAGCCACCAGCCCTGCGATGCCAGAGACGAGCAGGAATCCGGCAGAAATGGAAGAGCCATTGTCACAGGATCCCTGGGCCCCGCATCTCACAACATCTTCCATGAGAAAGGGCTCCCTTGGCTTCTGGGTCCAAACACCCCTTCCTAAGAGAGCCAGCCCTGTCCAGAGGGCGGGTGGAATCAGACACCACGCCCCCAGCACTGCCGTCTCTTCCGCTCACTCCTGGCCCCAGCACCAACACTGAAACAAACACAGAAGCCCCGGGCAAGTTCTCATAGTAATGTGGGCCCAGAGAGGCCACTGTGTTGTTAGCCTGCAGACAGCCACGTTGGGAATTCCAGCTCAAGCAATCAAGCTACATATACGTATATAAAAGCGTATGCACGTATAAGCGGTTATGAAGCACACTAAAGGGTAACTAAACGTACACGGCAGAATGTGACAAATGTCAGAAGAATCTCTGTGAGAAGTCAATCTTAACAGAACGCTTTTCAGGGAAAGTGGAATGTAAGCAAGAACTTAAAAAACACAGAAGCAGAGGTTCATTTAGGCATGCTTGGTACCCCGCCCCCGTCAGAGCACTCCTCACACAGATTTGTGCTTGTCCACCTACTTCTCTGTGTCTTCCAATGAACCTTAAGATCCACGAGGGGAGGTCCCAAGTATGTTTTGCTCAATTCTGTAACCCAGAGGTCTTTCAGGGTGCCTGACCCACAGTAGGTGTGCAATCAATACTGGGTGGATAGACGGGTGGATGGATGGGTGGATGGGTGGATGGGTGGATGGATAAATACATTCTTTCTTGGGTGGATGCGTGAGTGGACGGGAGGATGGACATGAGAATGCAGGGGAAAAGATGTTCTTTGTATGCATCAAGATGAAGCCTTGCTCATTTAAAAAATGTTTATTTACTTATTTGGAGGGAGGTAATTAGGCTTTTATTTATTTATTTATTCATTTTCACGGAGGTACTGGGACTCGAACCCAGGACGCTGTTCGTGCTGGGTGTGCCCTCTACCTGAGCTGTGTCCCCTCCACTTGCTCACTTTTCTTGACGCGTTTCCAAAACTACTTATCTATTTAATGTTCCTGCAGAGCAAGGCGCAACAAAGTTCAGAAAGCGGCAGTCACCAGAAATCCCTTCCAGCAAGAGCACCTGGTAATGGGGACACGTGCGGGGAGAAGGCGGGACGGTCTAGACGCAGGGTTCTTACTCGAGCAAGAATGATGGAACCTGCCAAATGGGCCATCCTCAGTTTGAAAAAAAGTTACGGACGGACTCAGTCTAGAATTTCTTGGGCAACAACGCAGCGTGGGGGGAAAGCCCAGAATGCAGAGTCTAAACACTGGGGCCCAAGTCTGCCATCACTTGCTCTAACAGAAGCCCGGGCTCCACAGGCCAGGAGGCAGCCTGCCAGGACCTTCAGAGACCACCAGGACGTCCCAGCTCTGGGCGGCACGTGTGGCCTCATGCAGGTGCTTTACAAAAAGGACATTTCTGCCTCAAACCCACGGGCTGTCGTTGCGTCCTGGTCTCCCTCGCCTGTCTGGGCAGAAGATGGGCCACCGCCGGCAGTGTTTGTGTCTCCAGCCTCCGAAGGTGCTCCCTGGATCTCAGGAGTCTCTACAACAGTCTAGGTTTTGTCCTGAAAGGGGCACTGAAGACCACCTCACTCAACCTCATCATCACAGAAACAAGAAAACTGCTGCTGAAGAGCAGAGACGACTTACCGATTACGCGCAAGCGTTGGCCCTGGGGACTTCACGTTTGGCAAGAGAGAAGTAAGAATGGGCGTGACATTCCCATTTGTGGGTTCTTTTGAGGACACAGGCGGGAGGAAAATGCAAGGGTCCTGTTTGGCAAGCTCCCATGGCAACAGGAGAGTCCCCGGGCGGACGAGGTCTCTGGGGGAAGTTATCCGCGTCATCTACACGGGGCGGGTTCGCCTCAGTCCTTACGCACAATTCTCTTTTGCTTTTGCCAAAGGGCCAGAAGGCAGGACACGGCCGCAGAGACGAAGCTGTGTGGCTTACTCCAGGACAAAGGGCGCGTGAGCTTGTCGAAGCCCTCACGCTAGACCCTCACGCCCTGCTCCGGGGGTGGGGGGTGGGGGGGCGGGGCACGCTCCCCAACTGCCTGCAGAGCCCTGGGGCCACTGTCTGGGGCATAACTTCCGACCTGGAGCCGCTGAGATGGAGTACGAAGCCCACCCAGGCTGAAGGAAGTGTTGGTGGGTTCACTCCCCGAAGATGCTTCTAAAAACCAAGCTTGGCCGTCGGGGGCTGCAGCACAAGGACCCTGCCGTCATCCGGGGCCCTGGAGCTGGGCAGAGCTCACGGCCAGGCACGTGTGAAACCAGCCGCCCCCGGAGCGTGTCCGGAGACAGTGAGGAGCTGGGGCAGCCCAAGCTTCCGTGTGCAAACACCGAGGCCTCCGAATGGCATCCGTCCTCTGCGGCCAGGATGCTGTCGTCCACCGACTGGTAATTGTCACGTCCCGGTAATTGTCATGTCCCTCCTCGCTGTCACATCGGATTTACCTCTGCCTCCCAAGAGAATGGGGTACATTTCCTTACGGCCACAGAAACAACGCACTGAGAGATTCGCGAACGTAAAGGGAAATGAAACCGAGTTAAAATCACACACAAGTAACCCCGCCGGCGACGTGGCAGGCGCTATGCCAGGTATCCTGCCCACGCCGGCACCGTGAGAGCCGCGTGGTCTCAGCCAGGTCCCGGCGTCTCGGTCACTCGGGCATCTCGGGCGTCAAGCATTGCCAGTGGACTCAACACCCAACTGCGTCGTTTGAAGGGACAAGCGATGGTGACGATGAGGCTCTTGGTTCTCAGGAGCCGCTGAGGGGCAGCCTTGCCCTGGAGAGGGTCATGCACAGGGCCCACACCCCCAGGACTTTGGGCAGCCGCCTGCCCGGGCACACCTGCTGGGGCATTGCACACAGGGTGTCACGTGGCAGCAAGGATCACAGGATCCCTGATGGACAGTCAGTATCCGCATAGGACAGGACTGCTCTGCACCTGCCATTCTGACCTCTGGTCCTGGAGGTACCTGGCCGTCTGAGCAATGACACCCAGGAAGGAGGGAGACGCCCCCAGCTGCAGAGCAGCACAAAGGGAACCCCAACACCACGACCCTCAGACCACCATCCCCAGTGCGGTTAGCGGGCCCATTGTCGTGTTGCTGAACCCCGTTTTCATCTCCCCAGCATTCTAGCTGCCAGTGAATTAGCCAGATACAATGATCCATCTTCAAGCCTCACACAGGGAAGACTTTTCAGAGCCTTTCACTTCATGTGCCTGGACAAGGACACGTCACACCACAGCACACGGTCACTTAGGTACCAGTTCAAGTCAATTTAGCTTCAACCTGGCCCGACACCAGGCGCCGAGGCCTGACCCGCACCCAACACTGGACACTGGGGCCTGACCCCCTGGACACAGAGCTGCACCCACCACAGGCCGAGAAGTCACAGCTGCTGTGCTCGGGGTGGGGGAACTGGGGGCACAATGGTGGCCGGGCGAGTGTCGTTAGGACAACACAAAACAACCTGGGAGAGGCATCAGTCCAGGAAGGAGGTTTCCTGTCGACTCAGAGCACAGAGCAATTGCCTTTGTGCGAGGATTTCACTTTTCATTCATTAAATCAGCCACGATTTCCGAGCACCGTGTGCGCCCGCTAGCGTCGGGGCTGTGGGTGTGCGTGCACACGGGATCAGAGAGGCAGGACCAGGTCGGCGCTAGGCACATGCACACCCGCTTCTGGGGAGGCGCCACCTGGACCGAGACCTCCACTGACGCTCCGCCCTGGGCTCGGCCCAGGTCCAAAATTCCCTTTAACTTCCCTTTAGCCCAGAGTTCAAGACCCTGTGGCCACCACAAAAACGCCTCTTTGAAAATTCCATCTGGGCCATCCTGGGGAGTCCACACCGGTCCAGCTCCCCCGGCGCTGGCCGCTTCGGCAGCTGTGGCTTCAAACCACATTCGTACAAACCGCCGTTTTCTCTTCTCGGGCTTCTAGGGTCTGTTCTCACACACGTGCCAGGCTTAGGAAGTTGCACGGAGGTCAGGAAGTAAGTTCCTCTGGAAGACGGCGATTTGTAACGTTACGTTGTAGGTCGGGGGCCGTCGGAATAAATCCAGCTCAACTTTTCCCCAAGTTCCTCATCATTTATCTCACCCTCAGCCCCTGCCCCCGCCTCGTCCACCTCACCTCACTCGTGCACACGCACGCGGCCCTCAGCATCCCCCCTTTGCTCTGTGCCCCCATCACAGGCTGGTAGGGACCCCCTCAGGCCTGCGTCCCCTGTCTGTGGTCCCACCCCGGGCCTGTGACCCAGCTGGACAGCCTGGTCTTAAGTACCAGCCTGGAGAGGGGCCCCGCTGCGAGCCCTCCGACGGATGTGGTCCCTGAGGCGGCAGTTCGTCCACACCGGCTGGAGTCGAGGAGCCTTTGGGAGAACACTGACTGTCCGGATGACATCCTGAATTACAAGGAAAGCAGCTGCTAAGCAAGCCCCCTGGCTGTTCTCACTCGGCCGATGAGGACCAGGTGCCCCGTGGGCACCCCAGCCCCCGCTGAGAGCCCGCTAGACACGGCCAGGAGATCGCAGCGTCCATCCCCAGGGCAGCCGGGGGAGCGGCGGGGTGGCGGGAGAAGGGCTCGGAAGACCTGACGCTTCCTCCCCCCATGCAGCCCTGCACCTGCTTTACACGGAAGGGGAAGCCACGTCCTTCATTCTCCCTTCTTTTCTTGTGGCCTTAAGGAAACGCTGGCACGGCCGTCGGAGAGGTTTCTGGTCCTCGGCAGGGCGACAAGCACTGACCCTCCGTTTCTCTTCAGGTCAAGAAGCAGACGCAGGAGGGTTTGCCTGCACTTTAAACAGCCTGCACTCTGGCCCTGAATCAGAAACGCGCAACGACTGGCCCTCCAACTCGATCCCATCCGCTGGGTTTCCTGCCGTCGGGCTGGATTTCCCTTCACACTGTCAGCCAGGGAGGTGCAGGCGCACGGCTCCCCAGCACATCTGTGAGTTCAGACGGCAACGCTGAAGCAGAGGAACGTGCTGGATGCCGGTTACCGGCTCCCCACCGACCCCTTGATGTCCAAGAAGCGTCGTGACCAACTGACCGCCCGGCTCGGGGAGACACTGACGGGCGGCGGGCGGTGCCGGGAAGCGCAGGCCACCTCCAGCCCACCCACCGGAGTGGGCGCAGCAGAGCTCACACCCCGGGGGCGGTCCCAGCAGCGCTTCGGAATCACCCGGCGGCTTGAGTCCTCCAGACACACTTTTCAAATTTCACTGAAACCCATGAAAACTCCAGAGCTGCCCATTCGAAAATCCTAAAATCCCACGCTGGATAAGACTTTAAAGTCACCTACTCTGACCCTCCTGACGCTGACCAGCAGGGTGGTCCCACAGAACCCCACAGCCTCCCACCACCCAGCACTCAGCCCTCCAAGGGCTCTGCTGGGCGGCCTCACACTTCGGCGGCCCCCTCCGTGGCCTGGGGTGGCCACGCGGCACCATCCAGGGGCCCTTCAGCTCCCTTGGTCCAGGCACGTGCAGTGAGGTTTAGGGGGCCCACGTGGCCCTGGCTGCCCTCCATCCAGTGATGCCCTCTTTAAAGAGGTGCCCCTCAGGGGCCCAGCCGCGCCCATGGGTGGCCCAACTCAGCCAGAGCCAGACGGCCACTCCTCTCCCCAACACCGCACTTCCCTGAACGCGGCTGCGGCCCACGCGCTTGGCAGGGACCACGTGCCAGGGCTGGATACTAGCCTCATTCTCAACCAGCCGGCCGCCCCTCTCACCCCCGTTCCCGCTACGTCCCACAGCCCCTCCCTGGACTTCTGCAGTTCGTTTCCTGGACCCACGAGCTGGGCCTTTCGTGGGCCAGATGCTTTCATTGACAAGCAGACAGCTCTGCCACAGACCAAACTCCGGGCACACCCAGCCGTGTCCTGTTAGAGTGGCCTCAGAACATACGGGAAATAAAATCCAGCAGAACAAGAACAGTCAGGTGGAAACGAAGCTGGGTTCACGTTCCATAAACTGCAGCCCACTATCCATTCAAGCCCCCTTGGGTCCGGGCGGCCTGAAGGAATGGAGGCAGCTACCAAAGCAGGGGACATGCGCGATGGAGCCATCCTCTCACTGCGAGCCCCTGGGAGCCCTCCCGGGCCAGCACGCACCGCTGCGGCTCACAGGCCTCCTGGCCCACGAAGCCGGCTGACGCCACGCACATCAGAGATCCCCCACCAGGACCACCTAGGGCTGGGCGCCCCCACCGGACCCCACCACCACCAAGAATCAATGCGGCCAGTGGGACCCCCCACCATGAGTACTAGGAAGCACCCAACTTCTTGTTTTCCTTGATTCGCAGTCTCTAAAGTGCGCTGGTGGGAAGAGAAGAAAAGAAGGGGGAACCAGGAAGGAAAAGCGGAGGGGCAGTCACATACAGGAATCCGGCTCCTCTTCTGAAACCTGGATGGAACTCCACACACTCCGGTGTTTAGCAAGAAAGCAACCTTTAAGAGGGACAGTGTCCACTGACCTCCCTGCTCAGCGGGAGAAGAAATCGCCCCCTCTCAGCCCGCGTGGAGAAGGGGCTCCCCCCGGGCATCCAAGCCGCCACCAGGGCCATGCCCGGGGTGCAGAGCCCAGTGGGAGGGCGGTCCTTGAATCCTGCCCTGAAGGGGCTGCTAACACTGGGTCCCGACCACTGCTGGGGAGCCGGGGAGCTGCCTGCTCCCGGGGCCTATAAGCTGATCACCGAAGACCATCCTCCCCGATGACCCTCTTTCTCCCCACCGGCTCATACATCACGTTTAACTCCCAGCCCACAAGCCCTCCTTTACACTCACTTCTTCGACATGGCTTTGGGTTCAAAGGAAAACCAAGCACAGTCAGAAAAGCAGCACAGTATGAGCTTCCCCCCCCCCCCGAACACCCCCACTGGTTTGTTGCCGGGATTCCTCTGATGTGGGGGCTGCGCTGGCCAGAGGCACCAACTGCTCTGACACACAGCTGCACATGAAAAGGCCATCGCAGCGTCTCCGTCGCACAGCAGGCCTTCCTACGGCGAGTTTCGGATTTTACTGCAGCTCCCTCTGGAAACGCTCACGGCAGTGACATCTGTTTCCTCTCATTGGGACTTTTATGTGCTTCCAGCCAAAAAAGGAGAGGACAGAGTTCATTAATTCAGCACAGTAATAATTACAATGTCCACATAAATTTTGTGGGGTTTGGTGCTTTTAAATCCTGGAGCAGCCACCCCACCTCCTCCCCTCCTGCACTCTTGGTTAAGAAATGAAGACAGGAAAACTGGTAAAGGTCGGGGTGAGATTCCTGAGGTCTCATCGGCCAGAAGGAACTTGCCACCGGCTGAGAGGATGGTGACGTGCCCCAGACCTTGGGGCCACACAAGGGTGTGGTCGCTCCGCAAGCCTTCCGCCAAACTGCACGGACAGAGGGAGGTTTAGACTGCCAACACACTGTATTTCCTGAAGAAGGTGAAAAACTCTGCCGCGGATCAGCAGGGGCAGGAGATGAGAGGAGGAGGAGGAGGCGGGGCCAGGACTTCTTCCTAAAAGCACAGAATCACTGAGAGTTTTAGTCAGAGGAGTGACTTGATAAGACGTGTATTTTTAAAAGATGCCTCTAGCTGGAGTTTGGAGGGTGGATTAAAAACAGTAATACTTGAATAAATAAAATGAAAAGACAACCTACAGACTGGGAGAAAATATTTGCAAATGATGCGACCAACAAGGGATTAATTTCCAAAATATACAAACAGCTCATACAACTCAATAACAAAAAACACAAACAGCCCAATCCAAAAATGGCCAGAAGACCTAAATAGACATTTCTCCAAGGAAGACATCCAGATGGCCAAGAGGCACATGAGAAGATGCTCGATATCGCTAATTATTGAAGAAATGCAAATCAAAACTACAGTGAGGTATCACCTCACGCCAGTCAGAATGGCCAGCATTAAAATGTCTACGAGTCATAAATGGAAAGCTCACAAGCAGGAATTTCTCCCAAGCTGGCATGATACTCCCCGTGACTGACAAGGAGGAAAAACCCACCCCAGTGAGCAGGGCGGGGGCGGGGGCGGTCACTGTCTGGCCGAGGGGGCTGGGAGGCCGCAGTGTCCACAGCAGGGACGGGGTCAGGAGAGCAGAAGCAGCCCCATGGGCCCCACTGCTGTCTGTCCGGCTTCTGCGGACCTTGGACAGCCAAGGGCTGAGACGCGGTGACGGTGACACACACAGGGACCCTTCGTCTCATCTGCCGGATACAGAGAACAAACTGGTTGTTACCACTGGGCTGAGGGGTGGGGAGGAGGGGCAAAATAGGGGAAGGGAATTAAAAGGTACAAGCTACTAGGTATAAAATATAAATAAGATACAGACAGGGATCTTATGTGCAACACAGAGAATAGAGCCAACATTTTATAATAACTTCATGTGGAGTATAACCTATAAAAATATCAAATCATATGTTGCATACCCAAAACCAACATAAAATTGTAAACTAATTATATCTTAATAAAGACTTTTTTCTTTAAACAGAGGTCAGCGAACTATGTTCCATGGGCAAAATCTTCTACCCATTTTTATAAATAAAGTTTTGCTGGAACATGGTCATGCTCACCGGCTCAGTATCACCCATGGTCACTCTCGCTGCAGTGGAAGGGCTGAGCAGTCGTGACAGAGGCCATATGTCCTGTAACATCTAAAATATTTACTATCTGGCCCTCTGCAGGCGAAGTTTTCCAACACCTCTGCCCAAAATGGTTATGCTGTCTGCGGTAACAAACAACTCCAAAATCCCAGTGAATTCACACATTTATTTCTCATTCCCACATGTGGGTCTGGACAACCTCCAGGCACACTGTTCTCTGTGAAGTCACACAAAGGAGATGGTCTCAGTCCTGTGGCTCTGCCATCACCAGTTTCCTGGGTCCCCTGGTGAAGGGGGAGAGCACAGTGTCCTCACCCCACTTTCCCATGACCCCACCTGGATCACTTCAAGGGGGCTGGGAAGTGTAACCCTCTGGATGGCTGGAAGGAGACAGAAACCAGATATTGGTAAGCTTTATAATATCTACCAAGTAGACTTTATTACATCTTAGTAATCTCTTTCCATTCCTATTAAAAAGCTTTTATTTGGTTGTTAAATTTTCAACATGTATTGATATGCTCCCATGGGTTTTCTCCAAAGGAAATGCAATGTGATAAATGATACTCGTAAACCTTCTGTGAGGGACTCATTCATGTGTTACTGCAATACAGTCTATTTAGTCAAAATTCATTCTTTTTTTTTATAACAGTTGAATTTTCTGTATTAATATTTTATTTTTGCAGCTATGTTCTTATGTGAGACTAAGCTGTCACTTCCCCTTTTTGTACTACATTGTTTTTATATTAGGGAAGGTCTCGGTCCTGGTACTCATCAAAACCAATTTTGCAAAATTCTGGTGTCCAAGTATTTTGAATAGTTACACAAAAGGAGGAGACAAAGGAATATGTTCCAAACAAAAGAACAAGACAAAACTTCAGAAAAACAACTAAACGAAACAGAGATAAGCAACCTTCTAGATAAGGAGTGAAAAGTAATGGTCATAAAGATACCCGCTGACCTCAGAAGAATGGAGGAACACACTGAGAACTTCAACAGAGAGAGACAAAATATTAAAAAGAACTAATCAGAGCTAAAGACTACAAGAACTGAAATGAAAACCACACTAGAGGGAACCAAGAGCAGATTAGATGATGCAGAAGAAAATGCGGGTGATCTGGAAGACAGGCTAGTGGAAATCACCCAACCTGGACAACAAAAAGAATGAAGATTGCTTAAGGAGCTCTGGGACAACATCAAACTTACTAATACCTGCATCACAGCGGTTCCAGAGGGAGAAGAGAAAGATGAAGGGACAGCAAGCCCACGTGGTGCAATAATGACTGAAAACATTCTCAACCTAGTGAAGAAGACAGGCATCCAGGTCCAGGACGCACAGGGAGCCCCAAACAAAACGAACCCAAGGAGACCCACACCAAGACCCGCCATCATCAAAATGTCGAAATTTAAAGTTAAAGAGATTCTTCAGAGTTGAAGGAGAGACAAAGATTTTCTCAGACAAGCAAAAACTAAAAGGGTTCATTACCACTAAACTGGCCTTATAGGAAACGTTAAAAATAATTTCTTTGAACAGAAAAGAGCATTTTAACTAGAAATATGAGAATTATGAATGAAAAAAATCTCACTGGTAAAGGCAAAACTGTAGTAAAGACAGTGGATCAAGCACCTATGTAGTTACTAGGAAGGGTAAAAGACAAAACCAGTAAACTCACCTGTGTCTACAATAGTTAGTTAAGGCATACATAACGTTTTTTAAATGTGAAAGGTGACATCAAAGACATAAAATGTGGTGGGAGAGAGTAAAAACGCAGTGTTTTCAGACACACTCAGACTTAAGAAAGCATCGACTTCAAACAGACCACAACACACACAAGCTGTTACATAGGAACCTCGCGGTAACCGCAAACCAAAAACCAATCAAAGACGCACACAAAGTGAAGAGAAAGGAAGAAAACGTTAACAGTGGAAAGCCATCAGATCACAAGGGACAAGAGCAAAAGAAGAAGAAAGGAAGAGCCAAGAACAGCAAAAATAACCAGAAAATAATTAACAAAATGGCAGTAAGTCCACAGCTATCACAATTACTTTAAATGTAAATGGACTGAACACTCCACTCAAAAGGTGGGTGAATGGATTAAAATATATATATATATACACCTTAAAACATAGGCTGTAATAAGTGATCAAAAAAAAAAAAAAAAAGGCATTACGCAGAGATAAAGGGATCTATCCAGCAAAAGGACATCACTCCAGGAAGAGCTGTCCGCCACTCCGCTGGCGGCCAGGCCGGTTCTCCCCCTCCCTCTCTGCCCAGTTTTGGAAGCAGGCGGGATGCGTCTGGTGAATTGTGAGAGGCGGGGAGGTGACGGCAGAGGCGTTCTGCAATTCTTAGTCTTTACCTCACGGTCCTAAAATGACCACTAGACATAAAACCAACCACATTCGTGTTTCAACCTGGAAAACGTCAGGGAAAAAAAAAGTGATGAAGGTAAAGTGAGAAAGTGAAATGTCCCAGAAACGTCCAGCAGCCCCCCACCCCACCGGGTACTTCCGACTGGTCTGTATCGCGGTGTCACATGGTCCCCTCCAGCTACAGACGAGACCTGGAAACACTGTCCTAATGGCCGAAATGCTACCCGACAGCAGCTGGGGCTGCCGGTGGAGAGGGCAGGGCGGGGAGAGTGACATGGGGAAGGCGGGCCGGCCTGCCCTCCAGCCGTGTGGATTTCACAGGAAATCCATTACCCTAACTTTGTAAAAGCTCATTGTAATGCCTGCTTGGATTTCCAAAATGCCTTTATTCAGAGTGGTAAACATCTTAAAAGTTGTATTTCATTCTCTAAAAGTCTGTGTGGCGGTTTTTGGTTTGTTTGCTTTTTACAGATGCTTCCAGGCTGAATTTGTGGACCATGGTTTGGACACCACAAGGATTGTTTTATTCTTTATGGTCAATAAAAAAGCGTTCCCTTAGAAGTCAAAGAACATCATTAGAAGTGGTATGCAAAGGAGCAAACCTAAAAGTACTCCCCAAAAGCTAAAATCAGATTTTTTTTCGTTGAAAGTGTCCCAAGGCATCATTCCTCCCCACTGAAGTAGGTCAGGAAAGGGCGTCTGCTCATCCTTGGGATAAACCGTCTCATGGCGCTATGAACCCCACCCAGCCCCTCTGCACACAGCCCAGCGAGAAGCCGGCGTTCCCAGTGGTCCCTACCCTTTGCTCTCCCTCCGAGGCAGAGGCTTCAGCAGAAGGAGCCCCTTGGGGAGGCCGCTGGTAATCCCCTTTTCCTGGTTTCCCCAGCCAGGTGGGGGAAGACGTTCCTCTGACTACAGGGGAGAGACACCGTCCTTCCCTTCCAACTCTGGCCACAGGGCCAGAGTTCCTTACCCGGAGGCATTCACACCTCTGCGCACCTGCCCAGGGTGGAGGGTTTGCACTTTTGAGGACAGAGATCCAGGCTCCCATTCCAGCTCCACCCCTGGGACAGGTAAGTGCCTGACAATTAGGTCTGACTGTGGAGGCATCCACGTCGCAGACACCCAGCTACACACCTGCACAAGGAGCCTGCGCCCACCCAAGTCCCCCTTCCACAAGGTCCCACGTGACCCAGGTAACTGACACTCGAGTGACCCCGCTTCTCCTTTCCTGCGCCCCAATCTCCACTCTTATGCTTTAAAGTCACCAATAAGAAGTGTACCAGCCAAACCCTAGGCACACGACCTGGGACCCTAATAAAGGCAGAGCCCCAGGTCCTTTCTCCCTCCCTCTCTCTCGACCTGACCCGGATGTGCGGCCTGGGTGGGCTGTGTGTCCTCCCATGGCTCTGCCCAGGGAGACGTCTGCGGGGGCTGCCCAGGCAGGATGGCCCAGGTCTCCCTACCCTAGCTGACAGCGTCACCATCAGAAGACTGAGACCGACAGGAACCACTCTGCTACAGAGACACGTACAGCAAATCCTCAAGTGTGCACTGTGTGTGTCCCAATAAAGCTTTATTTACAAAAGCAGGCAGGGGGCTGGATTTGACCCAGGGACCATAGTTCACTGACCTCTGCTAAAGCGTGCGTTCGTACAGCCCCCTTTAAAGCGCGTTCCTCCGTGGTCTGCAGACTTACTGCTCTGGGGCAAGGGGGTGCCAGTTCTTGGCCCTTGAGCAGGGCCAGAGGCTGAAAACCAGGCTTGCTTACCTCCTGGGAGGGCTGTTACAGTTTCCTTTAGTTTTTTTAAGAACCAAAGTTGGAGAACTCGAATCAATTCCCACCCCCGACCCCACCGCCCATCACTAGGACATGACCTGGAGTTGGGGGTGGATGGAGAATGGAGGGTCAGCGGGCCCTGGAAGGTCCCTGAAGGCCACCTGGAGGGGTCCAGGCCCACTTGGGACCCCTCGCCCGGCAGCCGGCGGGCTTCACGGGTCACAGGTGGGCAGCGCTGCGGAGGGAGCAGGCCTGAGGCTCTGTCCCCACAGACCCAGCCTGCCCAGAGGTCCCACGGGGCTGGGGCCTCAGAGCCCTGCAGGAGCCGGGGCCCCTCACCCGCTGCCCCCAGGTCACCTCACACACTCCCGGCCAAGGATGGAAGCAAGAGTGAATGACTCCCAAACCCAACACCACAGCATTGCCTAAAGGGATTTTTTTAATTATTGGATGAAGACTGGATTTCAGAAAGTACAGAACTAAACGTGAATGTCCCTCCAACCTCTGCCTGAGGAGGCTGAGAACCATCACTTTCTCCAGCAAACAAAGAACTGCCATTTCTCAGTCGTCAGAGCCGTGAGACAGCGGGGACCGCCCACCCTGCATGCTGCCTGTAGTACTGCCAACACCAGCACTGTTTCCACAAACTAGGTGGCTCAGAACAACGCAGATTTATCATCTCACGAGTCTGGAGGTCACACGTCCAAAACAGGTCTCCCTGGGGTAAAATCAGAGTGTGGGCGGCGGTGTCCCCTCTGGGTCCCTCAGACTGTAGCCCCCCCTACCCTGGACTGGAAGCCTCAGGCTGAGCCCGTCTGGTGCTGTCATCGCGACAGTCCCCTCTGCCAACTACAAGGACCCCTGTGACCACACTGGGCCCATCCGGATACTCTGGAAAGCGCCCTATTTTAAATTCAGGAATTAACCATCTGGAACCTCCCCTCCCCTGGCCCTTAGCACCAGCGAGGGGGCTGCGTCTGAGCACAGGCAGCGTGCATTTTAGGTAAGATCTGTTCCGAACAGGTGTGCACGAACCCAGACAAGTCTTCAGTGGCAGCTGAGAGCAGAGAAAAACTAAAGAGTCCAAGAGCAAGAAAGTCAGTGAGGTCCCTCTCACCCGAGCTTCAAACAGTAAACTCAGGACAATTATATACGGATGTTTTTAACAATAAAAAAAAGGCAGGAGTTTCAGCTTTTTAAATTTCTGTTGTTTTTAAGCTTTGCTCTTCCCATGTTGGAGGTTCAGTCTGGTACTTGGCACGTAGACAGGCCTTTTGCATGTTAGCCTGTGGGTGTGGGGGGGACACATGTGGAGCCCAGAATTTAACCATATCCATCGTTAAATCAGAAAGTTACCAACATTTGAGTGAAGGATCGGACACTGATAAACACACAACACCTTATGCAATTAGAAGACATTATTAAAAACATTAACACTTACAACGAATGTCAGCAATGAAACTGAAGGTATTCTGTAGTATCTCTTCATGAGTGACACCACCAGGGTTTACCCCCCTGATCGCTGTAATTATCCCAATTTTATAATGGAAAACGCTTTATATCAACTATCTGTTATCTTCTAAGGGAGGTAAGTTTTGTATCTATCCTTAAAATCAAGACAAATACTTCCTTCAGTTGGTAATTGCAGTTTAAATTAAAAATATATTTACCAGTTTGAGTTGTTTGAGATGATAAACCAGTTAGTTGGGGTTTCCGTGGTCCAGACTCAAAACTTAAGACTGCACTGCCACCTAGGTGGCGGCGTCAAACTTTACAACAATTCATTTTGAGAGCCAGCCAGCCTCTCCCTTTTAAATAGTAAAAATGAAATGTTGGTCATCACTTAACCTCAAGAAAAATGAAAGCGTCTGAGGGACAGGGTGTTGGAGATGCCAAATTAAAACAACACGCCCAAGTCTTCTTAGAAGATCCGTTAGCCCTTTCCTCCTGCGGAATACAGCCCCACCCCACTGACACCTGGGGACCACGGTGAGCGCCCCCCAGGTGGCCCTGATGGAGGACACACAGCACTTCCAAGACCCCTCTTTACCTTAAAACCCAGCAGTACCATTTAGCCAGAACAAAGCCGGCAAGGCTTCGGAGGTTAGGAAACCAAATGCAGTCATTCACCCAGTTTTAGAAAGAGCTCCAAGCATAGGTGTTACCCGAATCCAAGGAAGTCTTGTGATTCTTACTTCCAACACATCACAAGAGTTAAAAATATTGAGGCTGAGATTTTAAGGAGAATTTCCTAAGACAAAGCAATGTCGTGTAATAACCAGCATTTATGGACAAAAGAACTCAGGGCTGCACCTTGGAGCCCCCGGCCCGCGGGTCTCGGTGTCCCAGGCCTGCTCCTCTGCCCTCTGGAGCAGAGCCTGAGGCCACCCGGTGACTCCTGAGGGAAGGGAAGCTGTTCCCAGGGGCCTTGCCCAGGAATGCCTGAGCCACAACTGGTAGGAAGGGGCCCTGCTCCCCCCAATCCCGTTCCCCCCATTCCTGAGGTTGGGGCCAAACACAGACACGCCCCTTGGGGCTGGCAGGACCCTCTGAGCCCTGTCACCACCATCTCCCCCGGTGGGAAGGAACAAAGTTCCATAAGAGGACAGGTGCATCCCCGCTGGCCATGCCAGCCACGCCGCCTGCCACGGGCCTGGGCCCAGAACCCGCAGGAAGCCCCTCCTCCCCTCCAGGCCCAAGGCTTGCTTCGCTCCCAGTGACTGCCGACGGCACACAGTTACGTGGGTGCCTGCCTGGTCCCTGAGCTCCAGCAAGCACGAGGCCCACGTGGCTCCATCGTCTAGTCAAGATGGTCTGATCTTACACGCATGCTCATCTTGTGTGCTATGCTAAAAGGGCCCTAAACTAAAAGGATGGGGATGCCCTGAGCCACCCAAAGACCTCTGTCTGCACTTTCTGGAAACTTCCCTGGACCTAGAACATTCCCTGTGAACCCAGAGTGGGTGGACGTGTGCCGGACGGGGTGGTGAGGCAAGAGGGCTGCAGAGGGATCATCATCCAGGACAGCGGAGCCAAAGCTGATTGAGGAGACGAGACAAAAGCTGCTCGCGGGGGGAACGTGGCACCAGGGGAGGCTCCTCAACTGCGTGGAAGATGGAAGGTCGTGGTGCAGAGCAGGGCCGCTGCGCTCCACGCTCTTGAGATGCTTCTGTCCTGGTGGCGACAACCTCCAGGAAGAGGAGCGAGTGTGGGTGGCAGAGGGGGTGAGGACAGTTTCAGGAACTAGGAACCGGCCAGTGCGGTCCCTGGGCATGAGCGGGGCCAGGTGGAGAGGTGAGCCCCTCACAGGGCGGGCTCCAGGGACCAGGAACCGCTGTGCAAGCGGAAGAGGAAAGGCTGATTCCGAGGAGGCACGAGAACGAGGAAGGAGCGCGCCCCTCCCCCGGCCCTGCAGTGTCTTCTCCAGCGACAGGCGGACATCTGGCCAGTGTGGTGGCCAGAGGCTGCTCAGAGGCTGCAGGTGGAGGGGCTGCAGGGGTCCCGCTGGGGTTGGAGCTTCAAGGGGAGGGGATGTGGAACCAGGACAGGGCTTCCGAGTTCCCTGTGAACTAAAATTCATAGCAGGTCACGTGTTGTGTTGTCAACCCGGCTGCATGCACAAGGCTTCTCTCAACAAAGATTCATTAAGCACCTACGACATGCAGTCTGTCCCAGGCACGGGGACTACAGCAGTGAACAAAACGTGCAAAATCCCACGGAATCTCCATCCTGGTGGAGGAGCAGACAGAACACAGGTGAAGTGGGCACATGGTGACGGTGGTGGAGGTTGTGGGGGGCGGGGGCGCTCAACCCAGCCGAGGGTGGCCCAGGAAGGCCTCCCGGAGGTGATGCCGAGCCACGTGGGCACAAGGGGGTAGCGCTCGGGCAGAGATCACAGCACACACAGCCTGCGAGCCTACAATGTGCTAGAGTGTTCCGTGAATCCCCAAAGACCAGCAAGATGGAAAGAAGGAAGGAGTAGGAGGTGAGCGGGGGTGGCAAGTCTTGTAGGACTGTGGGGTCCGGACGTTTACTCAGAATGGAGCAACTGCTCGTCTCCTGAACATCCTCTTCACAGCGAGCTCTGCTCCTCAGACACGGCTAGGATCCCGCCTGACGGAGGAGAAAGCCGGGTGCAGAGAAGATGCCCCGGGTGGTACCTAGCAGGGCAACCAGGCCAAATTGTAACGGCGTGGTGTGACCCCAGACCCCAGGCTTGTTGTAAGCACTTCCTTCCCAGGCTGCTCACGTTCCGTAACTGACACCGTGATGCTAGAAACCACGCCTGTAGCTGATAATCTGGCGGAAAGGCCAGCTATGAAGAGCCTGGCTTTCAAAATACCTTGAATTCGGAAACCACGTTGCAGCCACACCCCAGCTTCTAGCCACGATGCAGTGAGTCGCTCTTGATGCCAAGATTCTCAAAAGCAGAAAATTTTTTATTCAACACTCCCAGTCCTTAGAGTGCCTGAGACCACAGCAAGTTCTCGTTTTTACTGAACTGAACACCATGAAGCCAGTCTCACGGTTTCACTGCCCTCCTGTCGGGGGCAGCCCAGGGCAGCAAAGACCCAAGCCTGGGGCAGGACCCAGCTCGCTCCCCTCCGCCCCCGGCCAGTCTGGACGAGCCCACTCCCCCACGTTCTTGTCCTCTGTGAGAAAGTCAGCAATTGAGATGAATACAGGGACTGTGCGGGAACTAAGGCGGAAAAAGTTTAAGACGGAGTGACGGACACTGCCGGTAAAACTCAGCACCAGCAGATCTCTGCGTGTGGGGGCACAAGCCCTGTGTTCCATGCCTTAAGTTTTTCAAAAGTAGGAGTTGCCCATTTTTATGACATTTCTGCATCTTCAAAACATGCAAGAAAAACCACCTCCACCCAACACACACAGGAGCATCCACACAGCCTGCAGCCTGTGCATAAACACGCGTCCTCGACCTCCTCTGCTCCCTCCTACAGCCACGTGTGCGTAGGACACAGTCACACAGCCGGTGGCTTTGAGGGCGACACCTGTCAGACCAACTGTCCTGCCCACCTTGATACCTCAGCCCTAGAGCAAGGCCCGGCCGTGAGAGGGGCAGCGTCGGCAGGAGGGGCAGGCAGGTGTCGGGCCACCGTGTCAACCCTGCAAGGGCGGCGACAGGCCCAACGTCCCTCCAGGGTCCAGGCCGGCAGAGGAGAGGGCGCCCTGCCCCGCGGACACACAGGGGACACCGAGGGCTGTACTGGGAAGTGTGGGGCCTCCAAAGAGGGACTTGTACGTGACGGGAGGACCAGGGAAGTCACATTTTAAAGCACGAAAGTACAGCACACACTGTCACACACACGCGCGGTAAGAGACTGACGCACGGACAAGAAGGACATAAACTTCAGGCGTGTGTCCGCCAGGGAAACGCGACCAGGGAAGCGTACAAAGGGGACTTCGATGATTTACCCCGTAAACAAAAGCATCTAAAGCAAATATGGAGAAATAAAACGTTAAAGCTGAGGACAATGTCATGGAAAGGGGCAAAAGGGACACAAAGGGGAGAGAAGCCTGCAACAGGCTGGTGCCCAGCTTGTCCCCGCCGCGGGCGGGGCGCGGTGAGGCTCAGTCCTTGGCTGCGGTGCACTGTTTTGGAGTCGAGAGGTAGGAGTATTGGCTGGAAAGAATGTTTACATATTTAACTAGTTTGAACACTGCCTGTGCGAATATTCGTACCATTTACTACCTCCACCAAACGCACGCGTGTTACAAGACTCGCTAAGACCTCAGTAACGGTCCCTGTCCCCCTCACGTCGCCTTGCTGTGCAAGCGTTCTGAGGATGAACACAAATTTTTAGCACTTTATGAAGTTCACATCAAGACCCTTCATATACATATTCCAGACCTCCCTGAAATTCCACCCACGTGTCTTACAAAGGAACACTTCACCCAATCAAAAATTAAGATCTTCAAGAAGGTATGTCCGCATTGCAGAATGAAGAATCTTGGTAAGAAACCACGATTTCTTAAAACATACAAGGAATCTCCCGGCTGACCAAGTCCACGGCAAGGGTTGGGGGCGCAGTCTCAGAGTGTAAGAGCATCTTTCCTTTGAGAAGATGCGGATGCACTTGATAAATTAAACATGACCATTAAACTTTTAAAAGAAAATCTTAATTTCATTTCAGTCATTTCATAAAACTTAGTTTCTGGCAAAGTACACAACAGCACCCACTCTGCAGCAAAGCTCTCCTGGGCTTCTCAAAAGTTCTCCTTCAAGTTGAATTTTTCAAGTGAAGCATTTCCCTAAATCTAATTCAAAGTAGTGTGATACACACCCTCACGTATTTGTCTACATATTACACACTTAGGGACATACACTTGGATTAAAATGGCACACAAGTCTGCCCCCCAAAACGATATCAAAACTGTATCATAGCTCCTGACAAACCCCTACTGCTTGAAACAAGGAAGGTACTAAAACGAGAAATCCTTCTTGCTCAGTAATGTAAAATAGACAATTACTTGCAATCTCAACTCTCCAAGAATTTTCTTAGAACTTAGTTGTCAACAATTTCTCCCCCTAAAAAGGATCTGTATTTTCCCACAAGGTCCTGAGTGTGCACGTTACTTACCTCCTCTGTTCTCTGCAGAGCTATAAACAGTGTCAAGAATTTAGACCATGAATTACCAGATTTCAGACACGTGGTTTAAATAATCACTGAATCTTTAAGAACCACATAGAAAAGACTGAGGTCACACTCTGCTCCCCAGCCTTGAAGTTCACATGAACCATCTCTGAGTCCCACAGACTCTGGATTACTAAACCTGTTTAGTTATGCTCGTGCTGGTTTTGTTAGAGAGCTGAGATTGTTAACAGGCAGTTACCTCTTCTCACTTCTTTGGGAGACAAAGGTGAGAAAAGAAGTCTTCACCAATCTAGGACCAAAGGTTCCACAAGGAGATGCTACACAGAAGTGTTGCAGTCAGCATTCCGTACCTGCAGGCGTCACATCCACGGACACGAGCGCTGACTACCCCGCCCTTCTGGACAAGGGAATGGGTATCCCTGGACTCTGGATTCCGTGGGGGCCCCTGGCACCGACCCCCGCAGACGTGGAGGACGACCAAACTGCCTTTACATTGTATCTAAGACATCACAAAGCAGCATGCTATTTTTTTTTTTTTTTGTAAAGACCTGATTTGGACAGGACACAAGTCACTCCCCTCGCATGGTAGATGACATGGTTAAGAGCCTGGGATCCAGGCCCAGCCCATCGGGATCCGACGCCTGCCCTGTTACAGCTCTGTAACCCTGAGCACGGCTGATTTCTCTAAACCTCTCCACCCGTCCCCTAGGATGGCGGTTAAAACAGGACCTATTCCACAGGACCTGGGTATTACCCGAGGGCATGAAACCTGGCACATGGCACAAGCACCCTGAAAACCATTTTGTGCGTTAAGAAATACACGATGGGTGAAATAAACCTTAGGTGGGTCGTCACTTTGGGTGTCTGCCAGCAAACTGGTAATTAAAACTGAACCCCACAAAATTTCTCAAGTCACTTCTTTTTGCACAGAAAGCTCAGATCTATTTGCAAGTTAAAAACCTTCACTGGTGTTTTAACATCGCAACCTTTAAGATGGCTCTTGTAACAAGCAACACCTAAAGGTAATTCCTGCAACTTATTTTAAGATTGACATACAAGGAATTCTGAAAATGCAGTTTCCCTACATTGCAGGACTCAGGTCTTACTGAAACCTATTTTGTGCCTGGCTTTAGCATTTAAAAGCCTACAGAGCAGTTGTCTGCTGCAGATTAAACAAATGGAGCCTAGAAACAAACGAGCATGCCGGGTCCCCTCCCCAAACCAGCTCAGGCAGCATCTGCCAGGCGCCGTTCGGGTGTCAGGTCACCTTAAGTGTCGTGAGTTAACACACGGCCGCAGCTGAGCACCACGGCTAAAACCTAACAAAATGAACAGTGACCTGAGGGGTCTCCTGTACCTGTTTTCAAGGTAGGCGTTACATACAAGATCAACCGGAAAACGAGAAACTCAGTTTGAGAACGAGGAATGTGGTAGAAGGAGGGTGTAATTAGAAAGGGAGTCACCTGGCCAATCAAGCTTTACACTGTAGGTAAAACATCTGCAACTTTACAAAGAGGTGATCATAAAAATAAAGCAGGCATTCCTGCAGTCATTTATACTTGGTTTTCCATAAATCAGAGAAATCAGGTTAAGTGGAAAAACCGCAGGCTACAGAGCGGTCTGTAACTCATCCCACCTAGACAGCACCAGTACTGCATGGGCATAAACGAGTGCAGACGCCGGCGCTGCTGGACGCCAGGCCGTGGCATCGCTTTTCTTAATTTCCCAAATCCCCTAAAATGCACACATTATTTCTACAATGAGAAATGCAGGAAGAGAAAGCCTCTCCCTTTAGGGATGGATGCTCAAACTTCTCGGCACCAATCCCCCGCTGGCTGGGCATTCCTCCAAGATGCACTGTCTGCAGAGAACTCTCCAGAAGCCGGGCTTGGACCACTGTGGGCTCTCACGCGAGGAAATGAAAAAGCAGCTGCCCCCTTTCCTACCGAAGGCCCTTAAACTCAAGGTCGCTAAGAAAAGACTGCCACCAGGACTCAGGTCCCAGGCCGTCACTGGCTATTACTACCTGACAGACATTAATACACAAACCATCACACTCTGCTGAAGTCAGATTCCTTTTAGTTTTTTAGAAAGGAAAATGACACTTCACCACATTTTTAAAGTTTATTTATTCACACAATAGTTTAATTTCCTCTGAAAGCTAGAATATGAAGATCATTTACCTTATTCTGTTGTCTTTCCACATGACAGCCAGCCATCTCTCCCTAACGCCCATAAAGGGCAATTTTCAAAAACCTATGCACACACCCAAACCACTGAACAGGAGTGCACAAAGCTCTGGGAAAACGGGCACTGGAGTGCTTTCAAAGTGCCGAAGGAGTACGTTTAGGAACGAAACTGTAAGAACTGTTTTCCTTCTTACCTTGTTGATAAAACTTGTTCTCAAAGTGGCATGCCTTGAATGACTACAATCCAGAAGTAATTCCCACAGCAGATAATATCAACCTTCGGGAACTTCTGAGACAACTGAAGGAGAAATCAAGATTTTTTTTTCTTTGACCAGAATTTCTGAATTTGATACATAGTTTTTTCAAGTGTCATTTCTCTTTCTTTAAGGTGCCATACCCCACACTCAGAATACAATTCTTAAATATGTTGTAAAGGCAAGAATGGGCAGAGCTCAGGTCCACCAGGTGCAGGAGGAGCGGAAGGCGGGCGGGCGGGCCGCGTCGCAGGGGAACGTAAAGCCTAGTGACTGGGACACAGTCCCCTGGCAGCCTTGCCTCATGCCCACGTTCACAAGCAAGCAGGCAGACGAGGCAAAACGTCCTCAACACGCATGGAGTGAAGACAGACAATTCAGTCTGTATGCTATCAGTCCATTCATACAGCTGGACCCTTAGAGTCACCGCTGGTGGTGAAGTGACTGGATCAGGCTTCCCACAGCCGTCAAAGTCCCCGACACAGTCGGAGCACCTCCTGACAAGCAAAGCTGTTAAGCCCAGGGAAGCTTGACTCTGCAGATGCTACCCAGACCACACTCTCTCCCAAAACTAACCATGCGTTAGCATTTTGTAAAATGCCTACCTAAAAAGACACTGTACTTCACAACGGTTACTTACCACCAGCTGGGAGCGGCATTTCTAGCCTATTCCCTGCATGCAGACACGCCCGAGACAACTCCACAGCCTGCAGGACCGTCTTACGACGACGGGGATCTCACATGTGCTTATCAAACAGCATCTTACCTTCATTATCGCAGTCATGTCAAATTAGGGTAAATTTTTTTCTCTACAAAGTCACCAGAGAAAGACGCTACGGTGGAGTCAGGAGATTTCTAGGGCTAGCTCTGCCTCTATCCACCCGTGAGACACGAGGAAAGCTCTCTCAACTCTCGTAAAGGCCTCAGATTCCTCAACCAGAAAACAAGGGGGTCCACACGGTGAACTCTAAGCAGCATCCCCACAAAACAGGATTGTGCTACGTTTGAGAACTTAAACTTAAAAAAAATTGAGAGCTATGAAGTACGAAGCTGGACACCCAACACCAGTAACATTGATTACATAGAGCTCTAAGCCAAGGAATCACTGACCCTGCACCGACGGGATGAAGACGCAGGCCCGTTTCTCGCCTGCTTTTCCAGCTACCGGAGCATGAAGCACGTCTCACTGCGCGCCCTGCGGCCGCGCTGGAGCGCACGGGCCGGACTGCGGCTGCGCAGTGACCCCTGCACACGCGCAGTCTGTGGGCTCTAACAAACTCAAAACATACCTGAAATGAAAACGCAACCAAAATTTACCAGACCATTCACTCCTTTATGTGATGGACACGCAGACCTGGGCCTAACATACTTCACCGCACCAAGTCAGGTCCCAACGTCCAATTTCCCTTTCAGATTAAGTGCATCTTTTACAAAGCCAACACATATTTTCAAAAACCAAAATTCACTTGTATTAGATTCTACTTAGAAAAAGTGAACATCTTCCCTGGCTCCAAAATGTTCCATGCTGGTACAAATTAAATGAAGACACAAGACTAAGTGTAGGAAAGTCTATCAGACCCCAGAAAGGCGTATTGATACTGAAAACCTGCTTCACATGGTTAACAGACAGATTTGGAAAGGATAAAGTCACTTTTCACAAAGAAACTCCCAAGGCTTTACTCAGTAACACCAAATTTCCATAATGGGAATCTGAGTGTCAAACTAGACAGGGAAAAACCCTACTTGTAACTACTACTATGCATAAACGCTGTAGGAGAACAATTGGGCTGGTCAGAAAGCAGTAACCAGAACCAGGGAGAACTAACCTTCCTTGAGACAACACTAGAAGACCCTGCTAAGAACGGGGAAAATCAGACGCGACAGAGCCACCGGGCAGACACGCAAGCGGCCTGAAACTACACACTTCAATTCTCATGGTACTTGTTTCATATCACCTTGAAGATAAATGGATTATGACCTTCCAAAACACCAAAAACAGCCTGAAATTTTATCAATTCCTTTCCTTAATAGAACGAGGGCTTTTAACCACAGACACTATAATATCCGAAAGGTAAGATAAATTATGCATTTTATAACTCAAATCACCACACAGTGCACCATGGTTTCCCGTCTAAAGACACGACAGACACAAACAAGCTATCGAGCAAGAATCTGTTAACAGTTTTATTATTTTTATGTTAAATACCATGGGACAGGATTGTAAGGATGAAAAACTCAGTCAACAACTGCCTCACAAGGGGTAAGAAAATTCTGCCATGATATTAGCAAAGGTAAAGGAGAAAATTTACACTGTAAGAGGCACCATTTCCCCGCAGAACACCTCTTGGCATTTCCTGAATGAGTGGGATTAGCAATCTAAATAAATCATATTTCAAGAGGTAACAGCAACAGATAAAATTTAAAGGGATTATTAAAATAACATTTACAAGACTCTGAACAATTCTTGAACTCTTATTAAAACCACAAAGAAAGAACAATTCTTTATTTATGAATTTCATACAGGACTGAATGTGCAACTGGCATCTGCTAGTGATGGTCTGTGACGTACAATCTGTCCGCAGCCGAGCACGCTGTTCTGACTGTGTTTCTAACCGTAAGAGACCACTGAAGGCGAGGCCTATATGACGCTGTACACACAAATGGTCACCGTGGGCCACACTACCAGTGAGATGGCAGGTGAACAAATCTTTTTCTGGTCAAGAGGGAAAAAAAGAAACAGCACTCTGCATGCGTCACTCTACAAGATGAACTTCCCTAGAAAGAATCCAATGAAAATGGCTGCAATTACAACAAGAAGTGAAGGAAGGGGACTGGTGACGTTCTCTCTGAAGGACGCAGCTGAGGTTGATCCAGGTTTTTCCGAATGTGCTACTTTTCTGAGCCTTAAGCCTTCATCCTAGAAAAAAATACACACACACAAAGAGGTTTGAAGAACAAACACGCGTAAGGCTACTGAGCTAACGATCTGCAGACAGAAAGCAGACTAGTATGCACACGACTGGGGACAGGGACAGGGATCAGCTGAGAGCCGGCCTGAGAAACCTAGCTCAAAAGAAATATTCTAAAACTGGATCCTAGTGATTGCTACACAACTCAGTAAATTTACTAAACTCACTGAACTATACACACATTCACAATGGGTGTCTATGGAATGTAAATTACATCTCAGTAATGCTGATTTTAAAAAGTGGAACTGAGAAATATACTCCTAAAATTAATACAATTAAAGAAGAGGTCTGTGCAGGCACTACCTCCCAGGTGGACCGCGGTATTTTCGCACGGGTCACACCTATCCTAGCCCCATCAGCCAAAGACACCTGGAAACAAAGCTAGGGCAAAGGTAGTTGGAGGTTGGTTTACTGACTCACTGCCATCAGGGCACCTGCCCAGCAGAGGCACAAGGAAGAGACAGGACTTTACAGGGCTTGGGGGAGGGAAAGGTTCAGGATGAAACAGAAACACAGTGTTGTGACACACTCAGAGTCGAGCAGGAGGGCTGCGTGTGTATCTGAGGGCCAGCGCTGGGTCTGGGCTGCAGAGGAGACAGAACCCTGCTTCGTGGAGACTACAGACACGTAGACTGGGATGCGGGGTGCAGAACCCGCCTGTGAGGTTCTGCTGCTGGACTGGGGATGGGGGCTGTGTCTGCATCGATAACTGCAGCCCACCCCCCGACGAGAGTGGGCTGCTCTGCTCCTACTGATAAGTTTTCACACGGCAAAGTCTCTGACAGTCCATGATTTTCGGGGACAAGGTCTCTCATCAAGAAAACAGCCGTCATTTGAAGTAGGAGGCTGTTATGACACTTAGCAGGTATAGAATGACCGTGGGGAGAGTAATGACGCCCGTTTACCGGGGCAGCTGGCTTCATCTGGCCCAGACCCCGACCAGAGGAACAGCAGGGCAGGCTTCTACCTCCTTGGCGCAAGCTCATGTTTACGCTCTCACTCTGATTCCTCTAGTGTGTTCACTAATACCGACTAAGAGTCCACCTGATCTCACACTGCTTCATGTGCAGTACTGGGTTTTCTGTCGGTTTGTGGGCTCTGGCTAGGAGTGGGGCACCGCAGCCAGGACGTGATCAAACTGGGGGAAGAAAACAGAACTGGAAGAGGATAAAGCCAAGCAGGACAGGCAGGCACACCCTCCGGCGCACTCACCCTCAGGTGCCGGTTCTCCTCCGACAGCTTCAGCACCTCCCCCTGCAGCCGCTTGCACTCCTCCATCAGCTTCCTGGTCTCCGTGTCGCTGAGGGAAGCGCTGTGCGGCTTGGGCAGCGGCCCGTCTTGTTTCGCGGCGTTCAGGGGCGCCGTTTTGCTAGGCTCCATGTCATTCTGCGTAACAGAGACAGCGGTGGGAGCTGTTTAACGGACTCAGTCTCCTCACTGGTCTTACAAAGAAACGTAAATGCCACATCCTTCTTCTCCAAAAAAGTATTTCAATGAAGTTTTGACAATTTTCAATTTCGTTATTGAGAAGGTTTCTAAGTACCAAATGTTTGGTAAGCAAACGAGGCACGCGGCCCTCTCCCTCGTCCGTCCCCGGAGCCCGGGCCCCGCAGCCCCTTGGATGCCCCTTCCTACGGCAGTGCCCAGCGCCGGGGGAGCGGCAGCCATGCTGCCCGCACCCACCCCCAAGCCCAGCGCTCCGGGCGGGGCAGTTACTCGGTAACTGCGCTGAGTGACTGACGCCAGCCAACCCAAATGTGAAGCTAGTTTTCAGTGCTCCGACGCTGTCATTCAAATGAGGTGCTAGAGGAAAGGGGGCATTATCACAATTATGCCAATAAAATTAGGAGACTGCCTACGAAAAACATGTAAAAGAAAACCTAACTTCGATTAGTGGGAAAAGATAATGGAAGGATATAAACACTGAAGGGAAGATAATGAACACAAACACGCATCATGGGAAAAGAAAAGGGACTCAATTCCATGACCTGGGACACAAACAGAGAGAGGGTCCCTTCAACTCCTCAGCAACACTCTCCACTCCGCCTCGAGACACTGAGACGCTCGCCGGAGTCGCGGTGAACAAGTGCCTCAGGCTGCCCCGCGTGCCCCTGCGGCCAGCGCGCTGGCTCTTTCCTCACCGCCTTCCCCTGCCCCCGGCCCACCCCACCACCATGAGTAACAACCCTGTCTCGCACATACCTGGCTCTCCTTCCTACTCTTTCCCTAGCAGTAACTAGAATTCATTTCAAAGGGACTTTTCAAGTGTGCTCAGATTCCAACCCAGAACCAGACTAACGTCTGCAAACAAGGATGGCGTGGCCTTCCCAGTGAAGGCAAAGGCCAAGAGCCAGCAATGCAGCCACTGAGCAGTCTTCAGGTTCCGGAAAAACACCACACTCATACCAGAGAGCTGACAAGAAAGTAAGAAGTGGGGGTAGGGCACAGCTCAGGGGCAAAGCAAGTGCTTAGCATGCAGGAGGTCCCGGGTTCAAGCCCCAGTCCCTCCATTAAAAAAAAATAAATAAAACCTAATCACCTCCCCACCGACTAAAAGAATAAAAAATAGACAGATGAGAGGCCAACAGATGGAGAGAAAAAAAATTAAAACGAGGACTCATCAAACTCCTCACAATTAGCCTCCTATTTTTAAACAAATTCTTGAAGTTCCAGAAAATTGAATCATGAGAGGAAAAGAGGAAGATAGCCCCCATTCTCTCATCAGCCCAACACAACTACTGCTTATATATCATCTTCCAACATTTGTTGTGTGCGTATTTTAGAGTCAGCATACATGTAACATTTTTTGTTTATACGTGCATCCTTTATATAGGTATTATTTAAATGACACAACGTCATTCAATATTCTGTTCTGCGCCTTACCACAATTACTCGTTAGACACCTGATGGCTAGCTTTCTACTCTTTGAGATTTTAAATAACATGTCAATCAGTATCTTTTCATGGTGGCACAATTAGATTTTCTTTTTACTGAAATTTTTCTTAATATTGTTACATTGCTTTTATAAGAAAAAGGAGAAAAAGTGTCATAATCAATCTGTGAAGCATAAATGTTAGAACGCCAAGGATACAGTGAAGCTTAAACGCTTTCCAAAAGTGGGCCAAGGAAGTCATCAAGAAGTTACGCTGAGTGCATGAGTACCACGTATTCAGCACCACGCAGGCCGCCACAGCCAGTCAGCACACACAGCAGAGGCAAAGAAACCTACTTTACTTAAAAGTAACTTCTGTCACGCAAGAGCATCCATAACCTAAGGCGGTGGGGGTGGAGGGACCCCTGAAGAGCCTGGTGGACTCGCTGAGGCTATGGACCTCGCGCTTCCTCTCGGGGCCCCAGTGAGGTCTGGCTCCAGAGAGCAGCGAGTTCCTTGAGGGGCGCCTCAGCTGGTCCAGAAAGGGGGGCCTGGCTGTCCTGAGGCCACGAAACAAGCCAACAGAGGGATTCAACATGCTGTGCCTCTTCGGCAACTGACGAAGAGTAACGTCACACTAACATTATGTCTGACACTGCAACTCAGAATGGTCAAAGCCACAATATCAAGACAAGAAGAAAATACGCCATTTTGTGCATTTTCCAGTTTTACATTATTCAGACTCTCTGCAGTAATCCCCCTCCATCTATGAGGTGAATTTACTTCTGTATTTTTTTTTAAAAACCTTCAGAATTTCAGTTCCAATATTCTAAGTTATTCCTCTTGCAGGGTAATCAGAAAAGGCGATGGCTTAGGGACTGGACAGAAAGGGAAAGGGAAAATACAAGGCAAAGTAGGTTTTTCACTGACGCCTTGGGATGGATAAAGGAGCAAAAAGAATGTCAACGTGGGGCTCCATTCTGCTGACTACTGTGAGGGATCAAATGTACGTACAGGGAGTTAAGAGGCTAAAGCCAAGAGCCACGGCATGAAGCTGCCAGGAGGCTTAGGAAGGGCCTTACCCTGGAAAGAGGCAGTATTTGAATAATAAAGTTACTGAAGATTTATTTTCACTCTAAACAATTCACTTACTTTTTCTCTAGGATTAGGATTCCCAGAAGTAAATAACTAAACACACAAAATTTTAAAAGTATTAGACATTTAAAGAAAGGATTTTTTTTTCAGCCTCAGTACACATATTCCCTGCAAAGCAACCTGTCCCCACTGTGGGGTTCCTAAAGCTCCCAGTAAGCATGAAACGGCACAGAGAATCACACAGCAGCCACTATGTCACCAAGAGTCACTGTCACCTGACTGAGGTACCTTCAGTTTACCTGAGTGAATGTTAAGGACAGTGTGTACACACAGACACACACACACAAAGACACACAGAGAAATTAATAAATGCAAATATGGCCTGAAGATCGTTGGTGCTTTTGCCACAGATCCCCTACCCGGGGCATTTGTAAACAACTAACAATGACAGCTAGAGAAGGGTTACCATTACTGGCATCTGGTAACAAAACATAAAGCAGCAATTTCGTTTGTCTTTTTCAAACACATGAACATAAATATTTGCCTGGAGAGCAGCGTACGCCAGCTCCCACCTTCACTGCTGCGCTCGCTGGTCTGCTCAAACCCCAGGGACAGGAGAACCTGCGCCAGCGCCATAGTCATGTTTGCTCGCACATCTGTCCTGCTCACTACTGAGATTTTATTAAGCGCTGCATTTGCTTTTTTAGAACAGAATAGTCTGCATGCCTGATTTTTAACTGGTCCTACTATAATTTCAAACATAGCTGACAATTTCAGTTCTAATTACTTCACGCAGCACACAGTAAGTACCACGCACGTGCCAGGCAACTGCATGAACAGAAGCAGCAACCCTAGCAGACCCCTGTGTCTGACAACTCCCTAAAACAAACCTTCTGCTTCTCCTGTTTGAACACACTGAGTCCCCTGGGCTCACTCTTCGTGTGGTAACTGGCAGGCGTCGCGCCTGTGCTGCTGGTGCTGCTCAGCGGAGTGCCAGCGGGGGCGGTCGCCGGTGGAGCTACACCCTGAGGCGGCATGGGAAACAGTCTCAGAGTCACCCCGAGCTCTGACTTCTCCTGCACGGGACTGGGAATGACTAACACAGAAATCATTAGGCTCTACAACATACACATTATCCTACAGAAATGTGCTACACGTAAGAAGTAACAGTAATAAAAGTAATAGCTATGTTAAAGCAAAAAGTATAACATTTCTGAACTTTTTATATTACTTTCCAAACAAAATTAGTTATGATTAAACTGGCATTACGGTTACTAAGTATATAAACCTTAATTGAACTTATGCTAGCCTCATGTCCTAAAATGAATACCTTCTAATGGTGTAGCTCTGAATTTTTGTTACCAATCAATACTTGTCAATATCCGAAAAATAAGCACTTCATACTTCCTTACCTTCGGTAGCACTCAACCTGAACGATTTTTAAGTCAAATGAATTTCTTCCTCAAGCGTGTGAAAACTGCAAGGATTTATAAACCTCTCCTGTATTCAACGACTCCCCTCCCGAAACACACACACACACACACGCATACACACACACACACCCCTACTGTGTCCCACAACCAATAAACAAGGACACACATAATATTCTAGTTATACCATTATCATCTCCACAGTTCTCTTCCTATCTTCTCAAATTCCTTTAATACACATAAAAATACTATTATACAAAAAGGCTGTACAGACTCTGAAATAATACTTACTGACCCAGGTCACTGTATGTAACTAAGACAAATCCACCTTACTTATTAATAATGCACTGTTCCCAATCTGCTCTGTCTCAACAGAAAACAATGTATATTTAAATCATAAAAAGTCTATTCCTAGGACCCCTGAAATTCCCTCTTCTTGACAGCCCTTCAGTCTTCATTAAGACAAGTCAGTATCTTTTCCTACAAAATATGTCATTAACAGATGTTAAATGGGGGCATAAATGAAATGTAATACATTTTTAAAACTTGGAAAATGTCAAGTAGAGTTGGTGGCCTCAAAATAAACCAAAATAATTTTTTATTTCAATACAAAGAAGTGAAAGGGGGATAAAACATAAGTAACAGGTTAATTAGGGGGATGCCATAGCTCAAGTGCCAGAGCCATGATTAGCATACACAAGGTCCTGGGTTCAACCCTCAGTACCTCCTCCAAAAATAAATAAACCTAATTACCTCCCCCCAGCAAAATAAACAAATTTAAAAAAAGGTTAATTAAAACCATTCAATCCTGAAAAAACACGACCAGTAATTAGACATTAGATTTCACAATATGGAGTTGATAATAACTAAAAAGAGCTAACAATTCAGAGAACCCCACTTTGTAAAACACCATCCACGTCCAGCCACCAGCAGCCTGGGGGAGGTGCTGAGTGGCTCTCAGGAGCAGCCCCGAACACAGCTCGACTGAGGGCTGCGGGCCATTAACTCAGTGACATGCATCCAGCCCAGGGCCTGTGGTTCCAAGGGCTAGGAATGCATTTTAGTGCCTGAAGGCACTATTAGTTAATGCCTGCTGTCTGGGAATAATGTTAATAGTACCTCCTTCTATTCTAAAATAAAAGGATTCTCAGAATCCTAGGTCCTTCTAAGTATGATCCAAATCAAATAGCTATTTCCCAAAAAGAAGCTCATATTCTAATGATGGTTCTAGTAAATTAGGACTGTTTCATCACCAAAAAATGACTTCTTTAAACTTCAAAAATGAAAACATGGACTCAATCACTATACTTCTAAAGCTGGCAACTTTCCTACCCTACAAGGTGACCAAATACTTCAATCATCATCTTAGTTACACATTCGGTATCAGGGTCCTAAGAAACCCAAAGAAATCAACATAATAATAACTCACCGTTTTCCAACTGTTCTTAGAAACAGTAAACACCCAAGAACTAACAGCATACCTAAGAAGATCCAGATTTTCAGACAGGTGAGGTATCCTTACACCATGTACTTCCATTAAATACCAGTCTGCACCTTTGGGGGGCACGGATAGGTGCGTGAGAAGCTGCAGGCAGGGGTGAGTGGGACGCGGTGCTTCACAGAGCGTCACAAGGCCTACACCAGCCGTGGGAAGAAGGAACCGACAACTGCGGCAGCAGCTGTGCTATCCATCAGCTCCGGGTACTAACCAAGCTTTTCCAAGCCAAGGACTAAAGATCACACATTCTGACAATGGACTCTTCAGAGCAAATGTGCAAGGGACCACTAACTGCAATGAACATGGGCTTCCCTTCTCTGAACACAAGCTACACGTCCAATCCGGACAGAGCTGCGTATTAAACCACAAGTTGTCGCCAGAAACTTAGTTAAAAACTAAATTGAATTTTGCTTAAAATAACATACTTTTTTTTTATAGGGAAATTTTTACTTTATTTTTTTTTATTTTTAAACATTTTTTATTGATTTATAATCATTTTACAATGTTGTGTCAAATTCCAGCGTTCAGCACAATTTTTCAGTCATTCATGGACATATACACACTGTCACATTTTTTTCTCTGTGAGTTATCATAACATTTTGTGTATATTTCCCTAAAATAACATACTTTTTAAAACCTACTAACAACAAAACTAAAAACAGTCAAACCACATCACATAGGAATTTACTGTACAGCAATTATAACTATAAACTAAAAAGATGTATTTTATATTCTACTTCTAAAAATACACAATACCAACAGTTCTCATTACATTTTTGTGAATCTTGCACATTTAGAAATGTGTTTTCCTGGAACAAGGGAGTGTCATCTATAATCAGTACGTGTAAGTCACATGGCGTCGTACCAGCTCATCTGTGGCGCTGACAGCTCTTATCCAGGCAAAACACTACTCAATGATGCCCTAATTCCCTAACAGACAAGGTTCATACCAAACGGAAGACAGACAGACAGAAAAAGGACGCTCGGCAATGTTCTGTGTCCATGCATGCTAGGAAGAAGTCAGTGTGTCCAAGTACTGTGGTCTGTAGGCAGTTCTATCCACTCATCCCTAAACAGTACTAAGCTGGAAATGGCAAGCTGCAATAACCAACACACGGAACATCACAAAAGAGGGGGTCTACATGTATTCGTACACGTGTACGTATGTATATATTACACACATGGTTTCATCCTAAGCTAGTGTAACAAATACACCCCAAAAATTGTGTGTTTTGTACTATTATGAACACTCCAGATTTGGTTACTTCGAGGTTTCGTATTTTCTACAAAGGATGAGATGCAACGTTAAACTGATGACTTAACAGGAAGTCATATAATCAACCATTCAGATGGAACCAGGTCTGGGCCAGGCCACACTCAATTTAAATACATTTCTCAGTCGTTGAGATTTCTTGTACAATCTGCAGGTTAGTAGCACCACAAGAATGAGTTTAACAGAAACAGACTCATAGACATAGAACACAAACTTGTGGTTGCCAAGGGGGCGGGGGGTGGGAAGGGACAGACTGGAATTTCAAAATTGTAGAATAGATAAACAAGATTATACTGTGTAGCACAGGGAAATATACACAAGATCTTATGGTAGCTCACGGAGAAAAAAATGTGACAATGAATATATATATGTTCATGTATAACTGAAAAATTGTGCTCTACACTGGAATTTGACACATTGTAAAATGATTATAAACCAATAAAAAATGTTAGAAAAAAATGAGTTTAAGCAGTAATAATGTTTCCAAAAGCGTATTTTACAGAACACCAGGCATTCCATGAGAAGTTAACTGTATTATATGAGAGAAAAAAGAAATACTAGGTTAACCATATTTTCTTTACTCAGGGCTTTGAATATGCAAATATGCAATGTGCTTATTTATTGGGAGACACAGTATTTATAGCATTTTTCCAAGCTCATCTGCGCACAGAGCCTTCCAATCCAATACACATCGGGAAGCGGCGCCTGGTAAAGCACAGCGTGTGTCTGCTGCACCCTCGCTGAAGGCCGCTGCTGGGCGGCAGACAGCACCGCCCGGACACAGCTCCTCTGCACATCTGAATTGTACAAACATGAAGCCCTGGAAGGCTCATTTCACGTGTGAACTTGAAATGTGAATTCCAAACACTTAAAAACACCCGTCAGGAATCAGCACAGCACAGCACAGCAAACAAGCCGCACAAGCCACTCGTTCCAGAAGCACTGCCTCCGGGTCACGAGGGGACCGGCCGTTCTCCTCAGGGGCTGTGTGCGTTTCACACGTTCTGCATTTCCCTTTCCCAAGACCTTCAAGAACATACCTCAACCACAACATCTAACCACTACCCCAAGAAATAAAAGGATGCACACTATCTTACGTGATTTATGTGATGCTGACATAATTTTACTGTTAAAATTTCAGCATTTGAAGAAGTGCCCCTAAATGACAATCAGGCCCCCATTCGAACTTTGGCCAAAAGAATGGTTTGATAGGAATTCTTTGTCTTACTCCCAGGGTCCAGACTGTGGTCTTGAAATACCATCTCCCACTAAAAGGACCCAGAGCTTCTTGAAGAAATGTCTGGTTCCAGGTCTGGGCATGGAAATAATCCTGCCAAATTAGACATCAAGAAAATTACCAAAGACCACTAAGGTGAAAGGATGCAGGAACTGACCTGACAAATACTGTATGATCTCACTCGCATGTGGACTCTTAAAATAAAACCACAGTAACAACAACAAAACCCCAAACTCATAGAAGAGACCAGATCTGTGGTCACCAGAAGTGAGGGCAGGGGGAGGAAGAACTGGATGGGGGTGGTCAGCAGGTGCAGGCTTCCAACTGCAAGACAAGGAGGACTGGAGGAGTGATGCACCCAGTGACAGAGGCATACCCTGAGACTTCCCACCATGGCCAAGGCAGGGGGAGGGGTGACTCTCTTTTTTGCAGCTGCACGAAATGACGACGTTAAATAACCTTACTGTAGTCATCACTTCACACTACATGTAAGATCAGTCTTTACGCTGACACCTTCAACTTACACAGTGCTGAATGCCACGCAGAGCTCAATAAAACTGGAAATAACATTCGCTAACCCAGACAACGTGCTATGTTTTCTTGGTTCCAGTAATAGGAGCTGTGCAAGCCATCAGCTTCCTGGCAGCTGAGTCGGCAAAAACAAAGTGAACTCCGAACAGGAAGCACCAACACGCGTCAAACCCTCCTTTCCCAGTAAGGACACGAGTGGTCACACTTTCTATTTTTGGTAAACATCTCAAAATCCCTTTAAAAAGTCATTTAAAAACACAATAAAGATTTGGCCAACACCTAACTACCACTCTGGCACTTTCTCACTTCATCGTGTCCCAAAAAGCAGCACACCTGAGCCCACACACTTACTCTGTGAGCTCACCCTGTGACGGGGCGGGCGTCGCCAGACAAGGCGGCAGCCACGCCGGCCTGCACCCTACCTGGGCCAGCACCTGTGTGCATCCATATTATTCTATGTATTAAGTCACACACACAACCTACTCACTCTCCAGGTCTCTCCCACAAACCACAGAAAAAATCCAAGTGTCCATTTCAAAGGGGAACCGAGAAAATGAGCAGAGCCCATTCTATACAGAGGCCGCTTTATAAACTCCACACATACACAATGAAGTTCCTCAAACTGTATTTGCCTCACACTGATTAAAAAGCAACATTAAAATTATTCACTAAGGAATAAAACCGAATGTATTTTGACCAAAACTAATAGTGAGCAAAACACCTGGGAGTGGCCTAATTTGGAATAAACTGCTTGTCCACGTAAACATAGTATACAGGATATCTCCTGGAATATAGTTGCCAAAAGTGGTTTATGTCTGTAATTTAATTATCTCATTCTAAAAAAGAACTTGAAGTGGTTTAAGTGACAAAATTGTGGTAGAATAAGATGATTCTTCTCCATCACACAGCTTGTATCAAAAAGCATTTTTCTTCCTGAATGAACAAAACGCTAGCAAATGAAGAGCAGGTCCACATCGAGGTCCCAGAAAACCGCAGCACCAAGTCTCAGCAAGTGGAGCGCTGCACCGCACACCCACAGAGGCCGAAGCCAGAAGCAAGATGACGCAAAGGAACCGACGGCGTATCGCAGCTTCCAATCTTCTCTACTTACCAGTTTATCATTTTCATTGGGCATTTCAAACACACATCTCAATTTAGAATCCATTAATTCATCGGGTTTTGCCTCTTTCCACTAAAAACAAACAAAACCAAACAGTGAGATAGAAGAGATGTGATCGTGACAAACCAGCTTCACCTCAAGGGACAAGGAACGGGCTGGTGTGGCTGCCTGGAGCAGTCAAGGGGCCTGTGGCTGCAGGAGCCCCGCTGGCCGTACCCAGCAATGCCACAGGGCTTGTCATGTAACCCCAAGAGCTACTGTCGCCACCTGTTAAAGCCGCAATGACATCCCTGGCGGTCACAGGACTTTACTCTGAATAGCAGCACTTCTCAACTGTCCCTGAGAAACACTGCTTCAAAGCCCCTTCATTCTTAAGTTAGGATCATCTGCGGTGAACAGATGTACAGGTTTTGTTAATTTAAAAAACTGGGTTTCTCAATCGAGAACAAAACCCACAGTTTAAACAGCACCCCCCAGTGAACTCCATTCAACTTCTGTACTCACCACAGCTTCCATATCTGAGAAGTTCGGTGGGGCGAAAATGGTCTGTACCATAAACTTGTGCTTACTCTTCTCGTTGGGGTCGTAGTCGAAAGGCTGCAGCATTACTGAGTAAGAGGAAAGGACACGTCACACTGACTCTGCATCTGTTGGCTTCTTATCGTTCCCTAACTCCCGAAGTGAAGAAAACCAGGAAGGATCCAAGAAACCAAACTGGACGACTTACAGTCAGGATCCAGAAGCAACTTTATGATTTCAAATTACTTTTAAATTGTCTACCTTTCTTATCTGCTAAGTCTTTAACAACCCATAAAATAAACAAATGGCTATTTAAAAAATAAACATCTATAATTACCCTTTCTAAACTTAAGCTTGAAAATTTTCAAAACTTTGCCAACATTAACTATTATAATGCCTGTAAACTCAAAATCTAGTAAATTGTCTATTGAAACTACTTAAAATATAAATTTAGGTTTCACATTATTTAACAATAATATCTCTTAAAATTAGACAACAGGGATATTTATAGGAGAAATTCTAGGCAACTTAAAAACTCACTACCATATTAATGTTCTGACATAACTAATTCTTCTAAAATAGATTTTAAATAAATACTTATTCAAAAGCTTATCAATTTGTTTAAAAATGATTCTAAGAAAATAAAGTCTACAAAGAAACCATAGAGCCTCATGATTTCTAGTATTTTTCCAGCATCCTAATAATTACACTCAATTTTTTTTCTAAGCACTTATGATTTCCAGTGGCCTACAAGAGGGTTTTTAGAGGCTCTATGTGGTTTTAAATTATGTAATATAAATCTAGTAAGAGGGTCTAAAAACTGAATCAGTAATTATACAAAACACGTATACAGTATTGTGGAAATGACTCCCCTGCTAACATTTACATTATTTCTAAGATAGACTCAACACTTTCAAAAAGACAAATGCAAATAAGCAAATGTCAGAAATATCAATTTACATAAGAAATTCTTATTTCTAAGTTAAGTCTACGACATTCCCATTAACTTCCATCATGGTTAAAACAAACTTTCAAAGGCCAAATACACAGCAGCAGAAAACGCACATGACAGGGGGGCGGGATGAAGCACAGTAAACGCCCACTAACGCTCCTCACTGACACCACTCTAGGCTGAGCACTGGGAGCTGGGTGAAAAGAAAACTTACAGCTGGTTACGACTTTATGATAGTCATACTGTAAGGTTGCAGACCACGTAACAAGAGGAAGAGAATCTTAAAATATATATATAAATGGAGACAAATTAAAGGAGTGAATTCACAAAACTAAGTGCTAAAGGGAGAGAGGAAAAAAAGAAGAGTATGTAGACAGAGAGTTGCCCAGGGAAGGCTGCAGAAGGAAGAGCGGCTGGAGTGACCCTCCTCTAGGAAGGGGCTGCACGGAAAACTGTAGCGCCAAGTTCTATGTGGCGGAGAGGAATCTGAGCGCACGCCATGGTAACAGTAGCAAGTGCATCTGGAGTTTTTAGTAAGTGAGATGGCTCAATAGCAGGGGTTTATGTGGGAGAAAGTGCTTGGGAAAGTATACACATCCTTAAGAAACGTTAATACAGTGAGACTTCAGCAAGCTAGAACCCTCAAAGGTCATTCTAAATAGTTTCATGGGTTCCTAGGGATAAAGCTGTTTGCACCAAAAACTATTTTTTAACCACATGGATAGAAATAATTCTGTCTTCTTCCAATTTACCTAAAGGCGTGAAGACTTAGAGAGCAACTTCCAGAACACACGTGCTCACTGCTTCCCCTTCCTATTTCTGCCTCCAGAACCCATGTGCTCACAGCTTCATCTTCTCAATTCCCAGCCATCTTGCCCATGAACTTATGGCTTGGACAAACACATATGAAAGCAGCCTCCCAGCCACCACCAGACTGGCTAAAAATATCTTTTCTAGGGCCTCCCAGCTCCGAGTTTGGGGCTACAATTACTGAGGGAGGATTTAGTGCCACCAAGAACTCTGACTGTGGTCTGTCCTCGACTGCCTGCACAGCCGGGCCCCACTTGTAACTATCTCAGTAAGCCTGCCCTAGGCTCTCACTCTTTGTGTGACTTACTATTTTTAATCTGCTGTGGGCCTGAAAACTAGAAAACAGACACGGAGCTATTATATTCCCTTAGGAACACCTATCAGGACCACCCAGACATGATTTTTTCAAACATACACGTCCAGGCTATGTCCCCAGAGATCCCAATCTGAGAGGTCCCCGAGTTTTTAAGACACAGCCACAGAGGTGAGAATGACTGCTAGAAACCAAGGGTAAGTGGTCTCTGTGCGAAGCCAGAGAGGTTCTCCTGTCAGTAAGACACACTGTCATCCTCACTTCCTGCCTCCCAGCTGTGCTAGACCAGCTCCCTACAGGACCGTCAGGGGCGCCTGAGGGAAGAAAGACCAGCTTACGGGGCACAGCAGCACAGACTCCATGGCAGGAGTAAGCCGGCCATACGTGGAAGGAACCAAGAATCCTCCTTGCACTGTAAGTAAACACAAAATGGAGTAACAAAACTAAAGTTTTCAAGTGCCAAGGCGCTACTGGTATTAACAATAAAAGGCAGAAAGACTCATCTAATTTGATAACTATTGGCAAAAAAGAGGTACTGTACCAGTAACTATTAAGCAAAAAATTCAGGATAATACCGCTCCAGCTGCATGCAATATGTAACAACAGCTGGAGATCCAAATGACAACTATCAAATCCCCAAAATGACACATTTCAAAGATAAAATAAGGGCAGAGAATGTGATAGTGAACTGTAGAAACAAAGTGCTTACAAGCTGACCGCATACACGGCCACCCCAAGACAAGGGTGAGAGATTCTGCAGCAGTCTGCACACAGTAAAAGAGCAGAGAAGCTTGGGACGTGGCTTGCTACCTGAGACAGTCACGGTCAAGCCCGGGTCGATAATCCCACTGTTGGGCCGCACACAGTACCGACGGGGCGCTGTAGTCTTCACCTTGAAACACACTTTTCTATCCGATGGATTCCGCAACTTTAGATTTGTAGTGACTACATCTGTGAAGGGGCCTGTAAGGTTTAAAAATCAAAAAGAGGGGAAAAATTTAATTGGATTCACATACACACACACACACACAAAAGCAGAAATCAAAACTGAACACACATAACCTCAATTTTACAGAACGTATGTACTGAAGTCTGTGTACATAAATACACTGAGACTAGCAGTACCTTCCCATAGGGGTAAACTCACAAAGGAGTTTTATTTTCTCCTTCATTTCTTATCAGATTTCCTAAAACTGCTACACGAACATGTTACTGTTTCTATCTAATAAAGTGCATTTTCAAACTTTCAATTTATGAAGGAATTCCACAGCGATACTGCCAGCGCACTCTTACCGCATTACTGAAAGACGAGGGTTTTCCAGGGGTCCGCAGACCAGGGCCAACCTTCACACTCACGTGACTGAGCCGACCACAAAGACCTCTTCATCTGAGACACCACGCCAGTGACAAGGGCGCTCTCACTTCTCCTGAGTCGGGTCTAACTCCTTCACTCCTTTGCTCTCTCACTCACGTGTTTGCCCAGTATTTATCATGAGCACTGCGGCAAATGCCCTACATACAGATTTGCTTAAGTTTTGGCTCTACACCCAGACAACACAAAGTTGCAAAACAAAGGACCCTCAGAAAGTAATCCAGCCCTGCCTGAATTACCTAAATCCCGAACCAATTTTTTGTCAAGGGGGCAGGGGATGAGGAGGGGAACAAAGAGAACAGCTGTTTTTGTTCTTGGCTGAAGAAAGGCCTAAAGACAGACTCAACAGACTTAGACAATAAACTGAGTATCTGTTCATTTAGAGACAGAAGACAAACTTAAAAATACGCCCCAATGAAGCAATAACCACACACTTCTAACTAACCCAAAAACAATTTTAAGTGGTTTCTAAAACAATTAATTTTAAGTTATATTAAAAAAAAAAAAAAGAGCGAGAAGGCTGAAATCAAAGACAACTATTGTCAACGCTACCTTCTCTCATTTAAACAAATAGTAATAAGCATGTCTTTTAAAACTTTAAAATATTTACTGTATGGAGCCCAGACTGAGAAAATTCCTCAACTCTGCCAGAAAACGTTTCCCATTTTGTTAAATATTGGAAAATTATCTAAAACAGAGGCTTGAAGGGGAACAAACACAGCCAAATGAAAAGCCATTATTAGGAAGAGAGCCGGGGCTGAAAACAGCAGGTCTCCCAATGCAACACAGGGACGAGAAACAGACTGCAAATGCACTGCCTGTAAGAGACACTTGCTCCAAGCCCTTGGAAATGAATTAATTTTATCTTAAGCTTCAAGTTTGTGAGTTGTAAGCTATTTTCTAACAAATAAAAATTTGGCAAGACATGGAAATAACCTAAATGTCCTTGGACAGATGACTGGATAAAGAAGTTGTGGTATATTCATATAATGGAATACAACTCAGCCATAAAAAAGAATAAAATAATGCCATTTGCACTAACACAGACGGACCTAGAGATCATCATTCTAAGTGAACTAAGCCAGAAAGAGAAAGACAAATACCATATGATACCACTCATACGTGGAATCTAAAAAAAAGATGGACAAACTTACTTACAAAACAGAAACAGATTCACAGACATATACAGCAAACTTACAGTTATCAGGGGGAAAGGAGTGGGAAGGGATAAATTGGGAGTTTTGAGATTTGCAGATACTGACTGGTATATATAAAGTAGATAAACAAGTTCATACTGTGTAGCACAGGGAACTATGTTCGATATCTTGTACTAGCTTATGGTGAAAAAGAATATGAAAATGAATCTATGTATGTTCACACATGACTGAAGCATTGTGCTGTGCACCAGAAATTGACGCAACATTGTAAACTGACTATACTTTAATAAAAAAATACAAATAACAAAAAAAAAGAAATGAAAGCATATATCCATGCAAAGACCTGAACACAAATGTTCGTAACTGCTTTATTGGTAAAAGTCAAAAACTGAAAATCACCCAAATGTCCATTAATAAGTAAATGGAACAAACTAACATATCTATAAAAGGGAAGACTACTCAGAAATAATGAACAATTGGGCAAAAAAAAATTTGGAACTGGGTTGATAGAGAAGACAGAGATAAGAGAACATTAGAAGAAAACATCTAAAGGCAAGAGACCAGTTACAGAAAAACTTTTACTGTAAAATAGCCACTTAAAAAGTACGCACTTTAAGTATATATAAACATATGTGAACTATAATCTTTTGAATAGTTTGCTTTTACATAGTCAAGTTAATCACTCAACTTGTGTATTATTTTATACTTTTTAATATGTTATATTTATACGCTGCTTCTTCAATTCCAGCGGCTTGCATTTTCTGACAAGCAGCTAACGACCCCACCATACACTGTCACAGAAGAGTAAAGGAGAAAGCTTCAATCTGCCCGTTTTGCTACATGAATTCACAAAATTGTTGGCTAGACACACATTTTAAGTTGCTACAACTAGGAGTCTTAAAGACGTACATTCCGTTCCTCAACTTTCTCAAAATCCATAAATTACTACAGGTAACTGAGAATGTGTAAATTATTATGGGACTATTTCAACTAGGACTTTAACATTGGCAGCAAGCATGGACTTAAAAAAAACCCAATTTCTTAGTAAAATGACAAAACATTTTACAAAATTCTAACAATCCTGTATTTTTAGAACATAATTATGTAATAAGATTTTTAAACTTTTTAATTTTAAAATCAATTTTTTAATTCTCCCCAATTTTAGAGGAAATCCAAATAAGGTAAAATGACTGATTTTTACACTGATTTAGAAAACCACGTGTCCACTTTCATTAACATATGAATTTTGAAACAGTACTTAAGCTTTACATTGCCCAGCTGGGCTTATAAATCTTAAATGACAGATTGTGGTCTTTCTAGACATAAAAATGCAAACTATCTAAAGAGGAAGAAAATACGCCAAAAGAAAAAACTCCACCAACTCAAAACAAAATTCTTAACTGGATATGTTAACCTTATCAGCAAAATGTAAAATTACCTATAAGAAACCCACCTAACAAATGAATTTGAGGTTTTCTGCTCGACTGTGTCCCTCTAACCAAGCCTCTCAATATAAGGGTTGCTCCCAGCAGACCGTTCTGCGCCAGAGCCCATTTTCCAGGTTAAAATGGAAAATTAGCAAGTACTAATAACCGTTAGCATAAGAGTAACCAGATTTAACAGCCTGAAGAGTTCCTAGGAAGAAACATCTGGTCCACTTTTGTGCATCACAGAAGCTGATGAAAACTATATACTACCCCAGGAAAACATGCACATGCAGATATTCAGGACAGGTTTAGCTTGAATATTTCTGGAGGGTGAGGGTGAGACAAGGAGATTAGGTTGGGGGAGGGACTCCTGCAGCCTGCAGGTTAAGAAGACCTGATAAAATATCTACCTTTACAGGCCCTCAAAAATAGAGGAAAAGTTGTGTGATTTATCCACTACGACACAGCCACAGACCCCAGGGTAACCGGTCACTGTCAGGCACGTCTGTCTGACAGTGTGACTGGGGGCGCTATTGGCGGGGGAGGGGGGGGACAGGCAGTGGGACTTTCTGCAATAGCAGGGCAGACCCATGCAATCAAGTTGTTACGCCTCCTCCCACCAAAAGTTCAAATACCCCTACAGAAACTCATACTGGTGAAAAATCTCTTTTCCAGAGATACATCTGCTGTGTACAACAGGAAAAGTTTGTTCTCTTTCTCCAAAATGTTAAAAGGTGGGTTTACCAGCACAAAAACTATTCTACCAACAGCAATGTCACTCAGGACACTCGAATCACTGCATTTACATGATTCTACTTATATGCATAAATATTCTTCTTTTGCCCTTATTTCAAAACGTTAAAGAAAACCACAGTCGGCCTCTATTCAGATAACTCTTGCCTGATCTTAAATTCAAACCCAGTCGCTGAAATTAGGTCACAAGCATCTGGTCACTTCAGTGCAGTCACACCCAAACACATCCAAGTGCACACTTCATTACAAACTTACTTTATTTCTCCTTCATGTTGTAGTTAGGGCACTATATTAGTATTTCAATTACGTACCTTGGTAGGTAATTTTAAACATGAATTTCCTTTTGGGATGGTAAAGGAGGCATTACAAAATATAAAATGTTAAAATGGGACAGTGTGTCAAATGGGGTTAAAAACCACTGCTTTATATCAATAATCTCCTGCTCTACCCACTGCGATATGTGCGTGGTTAAACCATTAAGAAGAACGAGTAAATGGTTACCATAAAAAACAAGTTAACTCTGCAGGGAAAGGAGGTACAAGAGGGAGAGGGTACAAGAAGGCCTTTCGCAGCGCAGGCCAAGTTCTATTTCTTACCCTGAGCACTAATTACTTTTTGATAATTCTTTAAACTGTATACATTTTCCTGTTATGAAAAATAATAAAGGCTTTTATCTTTTTTAAGAAAAACTGACCTTTGACGTAAACTAAAAAAAAAACCAAAACCGAAAAAACAGTGAAAAAAATGAGAAAGTGAAACATTTAAAGCAATTTATATAAAAAATAAATACTCATGTTTGGAGGATTTCTGAAACTTAATCCCTGTAAGTGAGGAAAACCCTGCCGTTTGTCCAATATGAATGCTTAATTTAACATTTAGAAATAATTACTACAACAGTCCATTTTAAGATTATCTGACAGTAAACTAGTCACCGATCACAGGTACCATCTGATACATAACTTCCTATTTTAGAGATGAAATCTCACTGTTTATATGTAAAAACAGTCCACATAAAACAAAATTCCGCACAATACAGGTTACATTTACTTGCACTCTTTTACTGAAAGAAAAGAAAAGAAAGAAAAAAAGGAAGAAAGAAAGGAAGAAAGAAAGAAAAGCTCTGTTAGTTACACGGCTGCCCTGGTTTAGCCTCCCTTTTCAGTAGCCAGGACCCTTCCTGCCACTAAGTATTCCATCTTAACTCTACGACGCTGTCACTCCAGTAAGGCAAAATCCTATTCTCAGTCCCAAATTCTAACAGTCAGATAGAAGTGCAACATACATAAATAAGACTTCTGTGCAAGTAAGTTTGGAAAAAAGATAGAGCTTCAAATTCCAAAAATGCAGGAGAATTTAGGGCAGCTCACTCAGAAGGCTGTCCTAAGTGAGACTGGCCTGCCTTCTTTATCTAAAAATCTATTTCCAGTATGAAACGCTGTATACCTAAGATTCAGAGCAATGCTTTCTTTTCACATAGTGGGAACTTTATTCTCCAAACCTCTCACTCTAAAAAGGAACTCAAGCTAAAAACAGCTAGAAGTAGAGCCACTCTGACTAAACAAATTTTAAAATGGTCATCATCTATGAGTACTTTAATGTAAATTGCCATTAAAGTTTTCCTGAACTGCCAAGCTTTGCTTAGCTGCAAAGACAACTACTTGGGGGAGAGAGGGGGAGACAGCAGGTGGCTTTTCCTCCAACATTTTATTTTGAAAAATTTCAAACAGAGGAACTGAAATAGGTGGACAGTGAACAGCTATTTGGCCACTATCTAGACTCTACAATTAACACTTTGCTGTTATTTACTTTGAGACACATCAATTATCCAGCCGTATCTGTCTGTCCATCCATCTTATTCTGATGCATTACGAAGGAAGCTGAGACCCCTACTAAACACCTCAGCACACGTACCAACTTGAGTTCAATGGTACCTGCTTACTGACAAGAGAATCCAATTTTAATTCAGGGTGAGCAGTCCTGAATACGGCATGGCGCATTTCAGAAACAGAAAAGGCCCCCGCGGATGCGGTGTAAGAATGAACAGGTGACAGAGCGGAACACAGCCGATGAACTAACTCCCTGACAGCCGGCGAGGTCAGCTACTCAGAGGCCGGCCCACTGGGCCTCAGCATAGCTGCAGCCTTCACAGGTGGAGGCCGTGGAGAGTTGTGGAAGGTAACACCCCCTTCTGATGGAGGGCCGGTTCACTGTCCCGCGTGATGAAGGGCAGGTCTCCCTGTGGGAGGAGGCCGGGCAGGCTTCTGTGCAGCCCACCAGGAAGCGCACAGGCCCCACATGCAGCGTGGCGCATCATGCCATGACCCCACCACGTGGGCACCTGGAGGGGCGAAGGAGGCCGACACCAACGTGAAGCCCACAATCGGGCAGAGCTCTGAACCAACAAGTCTCCAGACCGGGAGTCCGTGTCTCCCACCACAGCCCGAAACGCAGGGGGCTGAGCTCTCAGCCCCCCCGTCCCTCCCCCATCCCTGCCCAGCTCTCTCGGGGCTCTTCGCTGCGAGATACAGGCGAGTCAGCGACCTCTGCATGATTAACACCAGAAAGGTCAACGAGCCAAGGCACGGCTCTCTGAGAACAGACTGACCACACAATTCCCGCAGCACAGACCGCCGTGAGGAGGATCAGCCCACCCGAGGGCGCTGCAGCAAGGCAGAGGCGCCACATGGGCTCCTTCTAATCAGCAGCAACAACAAAACCATCAGAAGCAGGTCTGCTTCGACTCCAGGTCTTCATGAATCACTTACTCCAGCAGCACATGCGCACGCCTTCACCCTGTCGGCACCGAAACAACAGGGAGAAGCCGGAGCGGGGAAGGCCGGATGTGCAGCCATGGCAGAGCTGGCGACGACTGTCCAATGCTCCCACCGGTGCTCCCACCACCTCCACAGTCACACAGCAGGGACAGTGAGGACAGCGGGAACACCCTCCAGCCCTCGTGGGGCACTCAGCAGGGACCAAGAACCTCGCACGGGTTCCGTTGCTCAGCTCTGCCATCACGCTAGGAGGCTGCCACTTTTACTACTTATCGTCCCCATTTCACAGGGGAGCCAACCCTAACCCAGAAGTTAAAATGCTTGCCTAAGGTCATATAAGTACAAAGTAACGTCAGGAGGATGTCAAACCAGGTCTGACTCGAGCCTCAACTCTTGTAAGTTCTCTATGTTTTCCGAAGAGTCCGCAAACTACCTAGCCGTATTTATTTCCTAATTCGTAAGCCATTCCAGGTAGATTTCTGCAGCACTAAACCATGAAACTGTGGTCCAACCAGCAATATATGGAAAAGACTTTTAAAAGGATACTGTATCTCCCTTGATTCCACAAGTCAATGATGAACATTTCTGGAAACAAGGAGCAAACACCGAGAAAATATTTTTGTTTTACACCAAAGAAAACCCTAAAATCTTCACTACAGATTTTAAAAATGAAGTCACCTTAATTTATTTATGTTTTCTATGTTTTGTTTCTCAAACACATTGCAATCTCAGACTTAGCAAATGTAAGCTCCATGAAGACTGGGTCCTTGCTCCCTTTGCAGCTGTACCCCCAGCTGCTGGGACAATTTTGGATGCAGATACTGAATAAATATTATTATACAAATGCTGTTGCAAAAGTAAACAGAGTACCACTTTCTGGGAAACAAAATTAGTCAATTCTACTCAGGAAGGTTTGATTATTACAGTACTAAACACGTCCTTTTATCTTTTTGTATGATTTCATTAACATTCATTACAAAAGCATGGGCCCAGAGATTAATACAAAAGCCAAACTTCACTGTTTTATTTAAATCTCTAATATTAAAAAAAAAAAACCTTTGCTTTCTTAAACTGCTTCACTGACCTGTTTATCCATATTATATAATCAACAAAAAATTTCAGAATGTACCATGAAAAATCTCCAAAATCCACTTAATGTAGTAGTGTGCGGTCACTTTTTCCCCACTCCCAGGGCCTGAAGTCACAGTGAGGAGGGACCTACAGGCAGGAATCACATCTTTTATTTCTTCTGCGGCATCTTCAGCTCATGCAGCAGTGTCCCAATCACACAGGTACTTCCCCATCACTGTCACATGGAAAAGCAGCTATGCCTACGTCACAAGTCAAAAGCCTCTTCCTTCACGCTTCTGGAAGCTTCACGGGGAGGGGCCTAGTTCTGCTGCTGGTGGTGTACTGACTTTTGTAAAAAACAGAAAGCAGTGTGCCGAAGTAGACGCGTAAGATCTAAAACCATTAACAAGGTGACTGACCCTGAGCAAATCATTCAACTTCTCCAGCACAGTCTGACCTCTCACCTCAGCTCAGCAGACAAGACCACCTCCAAGGCTCCTCTCAGCTCCGAGATTAGGGGACGTCTGTGAACAACTTAACCACCGCCCCAATTAAAGAACACCTACAACTCTACGGTAAAATGGAAGACAACTCAACCTCACATGACCACACTTTCCCGCCTGTGTGTGTGACGCTACCGCAGACACTCTAGGAGTGCTTTTCCCGACCTCCTGAGGCAGAGACTGCCCACTCTGACCGAAGCAATCCCTGCGACACAGTCCTGAAAACAAGGGGGAGAGAATAATAAACTGTCTTTACACAGAAATGGAACATTTTGGTTTGTAACACTTTTATATAAATTTTATGTCCTTCCACTGTGTAACATCTAAAGAACAGTAACATGTACACACAAAAAACTTTTTAAAAAACACCTGCATTCAAGATTAAATGTTAAATGTGCATGCTGCTTAAATTAACACCTTTGTTAAAACAAAAGTAAATTCTCCATATCTGAAGAGTTTAGATCGCTTTTTAAAATCTGCGTAGTCAGGATAGGAGAAAATAAAAGAGAATGGTATTTTGGGAGAACTTGAAATAAATGTTTTTAGCACCATCTACAGATCTGAAGCTCTTGTTAGGTCAGAAGCAAAATATTTATAACATGAGAAAATTATCACATTATTAATTTTTAAAATATTTGAAAAATTAAAAAATTTAAATATTAATTTTAAAATATGACTTCTGAAATTATAATGAGTCAAACAGAACACACAAAAAATCATATGTTAACAGTGGTTATTTGTAGGTTGTAGTGTTGGGCAATTTTTATTTGCTTTATACTGTTCTATACATTTTCAACTTTCTGTATTAAACATTAATTTTATAATCAGAACAGACTTTCAAATGTGTTTTTAATATTAGCTTAATGTGTTCATAAAATCTTTTACATGAAAAATTCTGATGGGAAAACCTGAAGATTCAGAAAAAGCTATCTTTGGGAAATGCTGTCGTGGAGGTTTTCAGCAGTGGGAACAGTACTTAGATAACAAGGCCAAGCAGGCCAAGCGATTCGTCTTTCCCTATAAGCTCTAAGAGTAAAATCTGTTCATAGAGAAAACAAAACAGGAAACACTGTATGATGTAAAGGTACTCCAGACCTTTAAAGGCATAGCAGTTACTCCAATTCATGCCAGATTATCCCAGTACCAGAATAAAAGTGTATGTGTACATATATTTACAGATACACATGAATACATGAGTAAATATATGTGGATGAATATGCATTTATGGAAGCATACAGCTACATAATTAAAGGCTGTCAAAATGCAGGCCCGTAAGAAATCTGTCAAATTATACTGCAAACTAGTATTTCAAATCCCTCTCATATTAACAGTTCTTTAACATATCTATTTTTAAAAATGGTAACTGAATCCAATCATATCCTTTAAAAGCTGAAATAAGCATAACTAAACTTCTCTTTCATTTAAACCTGAATTTTGAAAACAGTACCGTGTTCACGATAACTCTAATTACAGAGAACACCCCACATGCCAGAGAAAAGTCGTTAAGCAAACTATGGCATATTAACGACATGGCATCAAAAATGCTATCTACATGGGTGTTTCGTCTATAAAAATTTAAGTCACTGGTCTAGATTATTTTCACAAAGTGAAGTATGTGTCACAAAGTTGAATATCATTCCATAAATTTTGAAGTCTAACTAAGCAAGAAAGTTTATTATGAAGAATAAAGTCATAATTCAGAGTTTATTAAAAAGGACGTAAGTCATCTCAGTGACACAGGAAACAAACGGCCACATTCAGGAGAAACTGACACCTGGGGCCCTGAGAGCTCTTCTGCCTGCTTTTCCTTCCCTCTCCTCCCTCAACCAGTTACTTCAGCAAGCAAGTGGCCCAAATAAGCCTGTCTCCAAGTCTGGCTGACCTTAAAAGTCTAAAGCCTATGACATTTAAAGGGGAGGCATTGAAATTTTGGGCTAGTGGGTCACCAGCACATACGTATTGGCTGGCCTGGGTTAGGGGCCCATTATTGACCCCATCAGCGCCATCTGGAGGAAGGGGAATCCCATGAACTCACATGCTGCCTAGACCTACCTGCCTCTTTCATACAGTCTATGGGCTGGCCCATCCTCTGAGAAAAATATCCCGAACAACTCTGTCATACTTCCCACAAGAGACCATCAATTAATGCTAACAGTAAGAGCTCAAGAAACTTAACAGACACATGTACAGTTATGATTCGAGAACTGCTACAGGACAGTTGTAAATCAGATACACTTTCAGACAAACATGGTTTTCTAACTGTCTTTATATGCTTTAATCTGCGAACTGCTACTGGATGGTTACAGGCTTGTTCTCTATTTTATGTTATACAATTGCCTTGTTACTTAAGAGTACTTATTAAAAAAAAGATTTTGGACTGCATAAGAGGCTTAAATTATTAAAAAATAAAGTAATAACAGGTAGGACAAATGAAACTTTTGACATAATCTCCCCAAAGTATCAAGTCTAATAACAAAATAATTTTTTCTCTTATTATAAAAAGTATTGAATGTTCATTGCAGAAATCTTGGGAAAAACAGAAAAGTAAAAATATAAAAACAAAAGACACCTTAACCCTCAAGCAGAGCTAATGCCTGCAATGTTACGTTCACCTATATCTGTGGAACTTTCCCAGGGAGGGGTGAAGCTGTCATCAGCAATCTACTCTGGGTCACTAGACGTGGGAAACCTGACAGGACACAACTCCATCTATGAAGTGTTTTTACCAAAAAGTATTGAAACCTGAATCTAATCAAGCCCTTAAATCTAACTCCAAGTTTACAGGGAATACACGTCAGAAACATCAAGAATATGGGACATTCCACTGGATGACAACAGTAAACAGGGTGATAAAGAGGAGCAGGCAGAGGCACTACTGAAGATCAAAACGACCTGGACACATGACAACCAAAAGCAGTGTACAGACTCAACAACTAACACACAGGACTGCAGCTGGGGAAATTTCAGTAGACTAAGTATCAGATGATACTAAAGAATTACTTTTGGTTTTATTAAGTGACAATGGTGTCATGATTATGTAAATGTCCCTTTTTTTGTTTATTAGAAAAGCAAGCACAAATATTTGTCCTGAAATGTTATACCCAGAATTTGTTTTAAAATACTGCGGTAAGCACCCCCACAAAAAATTAAAATATTAATAATCACTAAGCTTAAGTATACATGAACTTACTAAATTTAAGTGTACAGAGGTTCATTAAGTGTATAGAGATTTTTAACAAATGAAAGTTTTCATTAAAAATTTTAAATGTTTTTGAGGGGGAGGTAATTAGGTTTATTTAGTTATATTTATTTATCTTAATGGACGTACTGGGGATTGAACCCAGGACCTTGTGCATGCTAACAAGAACTCTACCAGTGAGTTATACCCTCCCTCCAAGAAACTTTAGAGCAATTTGAGTCACATTTCAGTTGTAATAAACTCAGTAAACAAGCATTTGCAAATAGCCGTCCCTTACACTTAAAAGTTTTTAACAAGGATTCCTTTAGCAGTTATACAAAATAATATCACATTTTGCGGTCTGTATAGTATAATAAGCTAACAAACATCTAATTTTCTTTTAAAGCAACTTTATGATTGAAGGAAAGCAAGATCTATCCTGTATTAAATAGTACCTCTTCTGAAAGACAGATAACACTGAATAGTCAGTCAAGGTAAGTTACAAAAGCAACAAGAAAAACCGAGGTCAGGAAGTACCTCTGAGGAAACAGCACACAGACCACCTCTGCAAGGCTAAAGGAAACGTGAAAGGCAACTAGCTCAGTAAACAAACAACAAAACTACCAACACTAACAATCACAAGACACCAAATTTTGAAGAACTCAAACCAATTACAGTCTCCCAATTCTTTATATATATTTTCCACTTCACAGAAAAGTCAAAATCACTGGTTTGACTCTCTTTAACCTGTCACTATCTCCAATGCCATTCCCTCAGTCCAAGTGGCCACCTGTAGCCTGGACTGTGGCAACTGCCTACATTATCTGTATCTCCCCTCTACAATTAGTTCACATTGCTACCATAATTATAATGGGGGGGGGGCGTGGGTAATTAGGTTTACTTATTTTTTAATTCTTTTATAGTGGAGGTACTGGGGATTGAACCCAGGATCTCATGTATGCTAAGCATGCACTCTACCACTTGAGCTATATATACATCCCCACCCAGAATTAAATTTTTGGAAATGCAAATGTGATGTCACTCCATCACTTCTACACCTCTACCATGCTCCCCCCTTACAATCCCTCAGTTAGGATAAAAACAGCTCCTTATTTGACCTACTTACACAGCACCACACTCATCTTGGCTGATTCCACTACTGTCACACTGACACAGTCTTTAAGTAACATGAGGTTATTTAACACATTACACAACATGTACATGTTTCTTTTTGCCTCCCTCCTGCTACAGGATCTTGGTACAAGCTGCTCCCACTGCATTTTCCTTTCTTCACCACCTCGATAATTTCTATTCATTCTTGGAAAATCTTAGTCCAGTTGTGGCAGCCTTGCTGACCTCCTCCAAGTGCCCTATTTTAGATTCTCATAGCCCTACATACCTCTTCATAGCCACACTTCCTTCTTCTGATTATCTGATCAGTGTCTACCTCTCCCCACTAGAACTGCCTCATGAAAATAAAGACTGTTTTACACAAAACTAGTTCTAACACTTATTCAACATGCATCACGTAGATCAGAAACTCAGGTTTTTCTTGTGTAACTGAATGAATTAAAACAAATAAATGGATTTAGAAGCAGAGTTACATTAAATGGGAAAGATTCAAGAGTTATGTCTGAGATGTAGAAATACAGATTTTAATTACTAGATGTGCATAGTATTTCTATGAGTAATCACGATGCCACTAAAAATTTTTAAAATACAGGACTAAGAGTAGGCTTGGGTAGTAAAACCAACTTGGGATGTGTTGAGTTTCTGATATCTGAGTAACATTCAAATTCAGATAGTCAACAGGTAATCAGTTCGTATTTCAAAGCTGATTTTGTCTGAATTAAGCACAGATATGGGTGTGTGCCAACGTGGGCAGAGAGAGAGCAAGGAAGAGAAAGAGAAGCCCTGGAAACAAGGAGACTGAACAAAGGGAGGTTCAGAGTCACATAAAATTGAAAACAAATCAGAATCTCAGAAACATCAGCATCTAGGAAAGAGAGGCCACAAATAAGACAACAAAGAGAGCAAAGAAGAAAGTCAGAAGAGAACTGTAACACAGAAGTCAAAAGAATCCAGTTCTTAAAAAGAGGAACTGTCAATAATGCCAAGTGCCAAGGAGAGGTCCAGGGAGATAAAAACCGGCGATGACCAGGGAGCAGTGAGGACAGACAGCACTAAGGCGTACAGGTGAGGGACGGCGACACGGGGCACACCAACTACTTTTCCAAGAAGCCTGACTACAGGAAACAGAACACAGGGAGGGCCACATACCAGGAGGAGCTGGGAGTCAAGGAAGCCCTGTGTTTGTTTATTTGTTTTTAAAATGAAAGACCTAGGTGTATTTTTATGTTTAAAGGAAGAAGCAGATGGTTGAAAACATGACAGGCAAAATATCTGATGAAACACAGTCTGAGTCAGGAAAAGATTTTTACCTTAACCAGCAAAAATAGCAGAACAAACATGCTTGGATATGAGAAGAGTTTTTCTTTCTCAGGGAAGAAAGTACGGATATGTGCAGGTGAACAGGTGTTAACAAGGGCAGACAGGACGGCACAGAAGGGCTTGTGTGCCAGACTTAAAACAGTTAGACTTGCATCCAGCAGGCAGTCAAGAGCTACTCAACACTTTTAAGGAGTGGAGTACTAAGGCGGTATCTGCACCCTGGGGAGTAGGGAGGCTCACCCTGGGGTTTGGTGTAGTCCCTGGGAAACAGAATGCTCTGAAACACCTAAAAATGTGCCAAACACCCGCCAACAGGAGGAGTTCTCTACACCCTCGCTGGGGCCTCTCCTTAGTGATGTGCTGCTACACAGAGACGCTTTGGCTGGCAAATCACAGGCCCCTCGTCCCTCAGAGAGCCTCACCTTCTTTACTGATTTGCTGTTACGAGCCTCCTTCAGCACAACGATTCTGGTCTATTTTCCTCCTTCTCTGATCGTTAGGAGGAAGAATACATTCAGTTAGTTTTCTAAACTTTCTTCTCCAAACTTCCTCCCAAAACTACCAACCGGGAGGAAAATAAAATGCTGTGTAATACAAAGGAAGAGATTTTACAATAGTAAATGAACATATTAAGGGCTAAAAAGTCTCTCACATGTAATACCAAATTTCAAATCTGAATTCTAGATCAAATTACTGCCAGGGCTTGAAAAACATAATTTGAAAATACCTACCTTTTTTTCTTTACTGATGCAAAAGAACTATTTTAAAATTCATTACATCACTATAAAAATACTTCCACATATAAACAACATATAAACCAAACAACTTTTGGAATAAAATACTGAGGTGTGTAGAAAATGTATTAAACTGGTATCTGCTTCTCCACAACTGTGCAAAGTGCTGATAATTCTTATCAAGATGACTTTGTTACACATATAACAAAGAAAAATTCACCACCCAATCTGAGTATGATTAAACGAGTCACTGTTGGAGAAACTATCTTAATCAAATGAAGAGACAAAATAATTCAAATACACCTATCAGAAGGTGACATTCTGCAAAACTATCCATTAACAGATTAAACTAAAAATTACATGTGATGGAGGACAGAGTTAAATGAGTTTTTATATCACCATCAAAGTATAAAAAGACCATTGATTCTAAATGAGTCTTCTCACTTAGTGTTGAACTGTTCGGTGGAATAGAGGCGTTTCCATCAAAGCAAACTATTTACCTTTGCCTAAAAGAATAACATTAATAAGGAAGGAATCAAATGACACCAAAGGTCACCTCCTAATTCATCCTACCCCTCCTCCCTCCCAGTTCCTCCCATTCCTCCACCTTTAAACAGAGGCACACAGCAAACCACAGGGTGGTTAAGTACAAGCCAACATTCTCTCCCATCAGAGGAGAAGCAAACCACTCCCCTGGCCTGCCCTCCCCTCCAACCTAAAACAAGCCCCTTCCTACAGCCACCTACAGCCAAAGCGGGGAGAAGAGCCTTTTCTTCATACTTTTCTTGCCCTGTTGCAGCAGCTACATGCCTCTTCTGTCTCCCTACCTAGTCTCAGAGTTCTTCAAGGTCTAGGTATAACACATTTTACTGTTGTTAATTACATGCTTTCCCCATTAAACTACAAACTGTGGATTTTTTCTCCACCGTGCTTCGCAATGATTCCTCAAATATAAGACGGTACCTGTTGAATAAATTACTCATTGTGGAATGCTCTTCATCTAACATAGAGATAGCACAAAGCTTTCAACAGTGTTTGCTAAACAAATGGCCCAAGCGAATGTGTGTCCCTACAAACTTCTCAATGAAACATTCTACTGATATCTAGATGTTAACAGGCCTTGTGAATTACTTTCACCCATAACACAAGAACAACCTCTTCTATAACCACAGCTAGTAACTCTTCAGTACCTAAAATAAGCTAAACATAGGGCAAGTCTTTGTGTAGGGTTTTTGGTTGTGTGTGTGTGTGTGTGTTTTTAACTTGCTCCTCCGTTGTTATTCTCTCAAGATGGAAACATTACTTCTCTAAGGAGAAAGCTTCAAACTGTTAACATTTCCTGACCTAAATAAAGCTAGTGCTAAAGTGTCTTAAGATCCTCATGGCAATACGCACAGGTTACCCAGAAGAGGAAACTTCCTCTGTAAACTCAGCGTCCAAAAAATAAAAGCAAAATACTTAAATTATCGAAAGAACACACACCATAAAGGTTTACATTCAATTCCTCCATCCTAAGGTAATAGTTATTTGAGTTAGGTAATTTCATGATTCCCCAAAGGTGTTTTGTTTTTCTTTCAGCTAAAACTATGTAAACATGCCACGCACCTAAACTTGCCAGGATAAAATGCACTTAGTGCCTCTCAAAATATTTCGTAGCGCAGTCTTAAAACCAAAACTTTACCTAAGAAGCAGCTCACTTACACCTTCATTCAAAGAAATTTGCAAATGCACTAAAGAACTTGCAAAATAAAGGAATTACACGACATACTCTCCTAAGCCCAGAATTCAGTATTTTAAAATTCCTAAAACTACTTGAAACGTTTCCTATGGAAAACCACCTCATTGTTTTTCTTTCGGAGTTAATCTTACACAGTAAGGAATTTTTTTTTTCAGCACGGGTGCGACTCAAATTTCCCCAAAATTGTTCCCGTCGTAGCTCCTAAGACTTCAAGTGCAAGATATCGAATGTCCCCAAAGGGGTACGCGGTCCAGGCGACCAGAGAGCGCAGGGGCCCGCGTTCTCCGCAGGGCCTCTCTGAGGACCCTGCACGGGGCCCCGCGTCCCCCTCTCGGGCCTCGCAGCCCCGGGAGCCCAGCCGCCATCAGGCGCTGCCAGAGGGCCGAGCCCGGCGCCGCGGGGACACGCGCAGGTGTCACCTCCCCCGGCCGCTGACGCAGAGCCCGCGGTCCGCACCTGGGGCCCCGCCAACCCCCGGCCGCGCCGCCGCACCTGAGGGCGGCGGGCCGGGCCTCCTGCCCCCTCCCCCGCCCGCCCGCCGTCCACGCCCGGACCCCGCCCGGCGACCAGCGGCCCGCGGACGAGAGCCGACCCGCCGACCCGCCGCACCGAGGCGCCCGCGGGCCGCAAGATGGCGGCGCGGCCTCGTCGGCGGGAGGGGCGCGCGCCCGCGGGCGGGGCCGGGCCGGGCCCGGCCGGGCCGGGGGAGGGGGTCCGGGTGCGGCCGCCACCCCCCGCCGCCCGCACGCCCGCCCGCCCCTCCCGGGCCGGCCGCCGCCTGCCCACCTTTGAATTTGAGGTCTGTGGGCGGGTCGAGGACCAGGATCTGCTCGTGCTTCGCCATGGCCCCGGAGGCGGACGCCATCGGACAGACAGCGCAGAGCGGGGGCGCGCCCGCGGCGGCGGCTCGCTAGCTGCGGGCGGCGGCGGCGCGGCTCGGCCCGGCTCGACACGGGGCCACGCTCGGCTCCCGAACCCGACGCCCGCCGCTCCGTCGCCGGCTCGGTGGGCCGCCCGCCGCTCCGCAGCTCCGGGTCTCACAACTGACTCAACCCTACACCAGCCGCCGCGGCCACGCGCACTGCGATCCTCGGCGCCCCACGTGACGCCGCTGCGTGCCTACGTGCGCGCCCCGGCGGCCGGGAGCACCCGCGCGCCTCCCGCCCCTCACGCCAACCCCGCGCGGCGCGGGCTGCTGCGCCTGCGCGCCCCCGGCCTCGCCGCGCCCGAAGTCCGATCCAGCTGTCAAGGGAGCGGGTGTGGACGGGGCGGAGCTCGGCGCCCGGGCACCGACGCGGCGCGCACCGCAGGGCAGGAGGGAGCAATCCTCGATCACGTTTCGCTGCGTTACGAAACCGGAGAACCCGCTATAGCAGAGCATCGCCGTCTCCCGAGTGGGAATGCCTAATAGCTGAAGGAGGGGCAGTCAGGCTCGCTGACTACAACTACCAGCATGCTCCGCGCGGGGCGGGCCTCCGCCCGGGCCTAGGCCCCCTGGGGTGCTGCGCGGTGCTTGCTGGGAGTTGTAGTAGCGCCTGTGGGTGGGCGGGAAGGAGCAGGGTCGGTTGGAGGCGAAGCGGGTGGGACGCGCCAACACTCGTTTTGGTTCTCAGAGAGGGTCTCATCTGCGCTAAAGAAGAAAAACAAGAACTTTTGGAGACTGACCCGAGGTTCACCTGGTTAGAAATGCATGTTCTGCTGAAAACAGGCCGGGATTTGTCGGTTTGCTCGCAGATTCTATCCATCCCTCCGTCGATAGCCACGCTAAATTCTCTGCCGTTTTCCTGCCCAAGCTCTCCAGCTCCCGGAATCCTCCAGTGATGCAAAAGCCGAGGAGGAAACACACCTCCTTTAGGAAGGAGACGCGTCTTTGGGAAACTGACGAGGCACACCTATCAAGCTAGAAATAAAAATCTAAATCTACGGCCTCTGTTGCTGTAGTCTGTTCTTCAGTTTTGATTGATACTGATAAGCCCAAACCAAAACACTTGTCACATTCACGCGTTGGAAATAAATTCCATCTGCATCATGAACGGCAGCCTGTAGCAAACTGAACCAAAGGAGGAAAATCCCAACAGAAAAGTTGCTGACCGCTCTTAACCGATGGCCAGGGCAATCGGGGACAGAAGCGTCAAATGAAACAAACGGATGTGCTGGAACTAAGTCGTTATGTTACTGCTTGAAGCCCCACGAAGCAAAAGACAAATTGATGCTGCAGCCATAAAGGAGCAGCCCAGTTGGGGTCGAAAATAAATGAGACAAATGGAATCGTAGCCTAGGCGTAGGCACAAGGTCCAAGTTTTCACTGCAATCCAGATATCAGAGCCCATCTGGGAATAGCTCTCCAGAACAGCTAGCCTAGCACTCACACTAGACTGTGCTGCAGAGAGGAATAAATCTTCAGGCATGACAAACCTTGGAGGATGGGAGTGCTTAAATAGTTTTAAAAGCATATTCTAGCTTTATCTCTCCTTTGATATCCTTTCATTAACAAGATCATTTTGAAATTTCAGTTCTCATTAGAGGAGAATACAAATATTACATGTATATCAAAAGAGGGTTTAATGATAAAAAAAAATTAAGGTTGACAATTGCTTTCCAGGATAGTTCCACATATGTCCAGTTGTGAACTGACAACCTTAAAGTTGTTACAAACTCCAAAGTTTGTTTTTATTTTTGTTTGGGGGAGTTGTTTTTGTTTATTTTGCTTGCCTAAGACCTCTTATCCATGGGCAGGTTTTCCTGGCCAGACCAGCTCCTCCACCACTAGATGGACACTTCTCTTCCCAGCAAGCATGTGGGAATCCCAGTTAGCAGGTCCAGCATGCTGAGAGCTTTGCCAGTCTCTCCCCTGTGGGGCAAGGGCAGTATGTTCACCAGGAGTTCAGCAGGAAGCCAGAACTGGATGTATTCCGGTTTCCCAGTCTATCATCAAGAAACCTCTGCCCATTTCAGTCATCACCTTTGGGATCAACTGTTTTTCTCTTTGCAGTATCACTTCAAAAACCATATAGATAGAGTCTAAAATCTACAAATCTGGTAGCCTGTGAATACATGCAATGTCTTGGGAATAATTCCCCTATTACCATGTTGGAGCGCTGCGTTAAGAAAGCCTCAAAGTCCTGAATCACAGACCCTTCATTAAACTGTGAACTGTTCAAGTGGTTTGTGCCTTTCTTCTAATAGTTTGAAGAACTTTACAAATATCATCATCACACAATACTCAGAACAACCTCATAATAATTAGGAAGTGCTACTTTTGTTGTTAAATATGTAAATGCAAACACAGGTGAGCACATCTAATGTCAGTTAATAGAGCTAAACTGGGCGAGGCAGGGAGCGGGGAGATCCTCAATTTTCTCTTCTGTGCATTTTCGCTCTTCCCAAAGCCACAATAAAATGACACCTGAATGTGATTAAGGCCAACAATTTTAATGGAGAAACACAGAGCCTAATGTTCATTGCTCTTTTTACGTTGATTAATGCAGCTACATAAAGATCCCTTAAAGTATTAGCAAAAAAAAATATACTCAAGCATATTTCTCTAACTCCGAAGTTTTCATAAGTCTACGAGGTACAAAGTCCTTGAACATTACTTCAACCTGCTTGAATCATTAATAACATTCACCTTTGCACATATTATCTCTTATGGGTTTGGAAAGAATAATAATTTTTTAAACCCACGAATTCCTGGTACAAACGGTAGTAAAGTATGACCATCTTCTCCATAGTTAAACATGTTAACCTTTGCTCTAGAAGTAGAATTACTCTGTAATTATGAATTTGTTTATGATCAATTTTCTGTGTAACCCAATTCAGCAAACATTTAAATGAGCATATTTTCAACACATATCGAGGCAGTAAATTGTATGGGGTACAGGCTTTGGATCTGAACTGCTGGGTTCACGTACTATTTTCTGCTGTGTGGTCATAGCAACTTACTTCACCTCTCTGTGCCTGTTCTTGTAAACTGGAGTAACAAAACCTACATCCCAGGTGTGTTATAAGAATTAAATGAGTGAATGCATAGGAAGAGCTTAGAGTAGTGCCTGGTTCCAGCACTGTTACCTTATCAACGTTAAATGTTGTTACTGCCGTGCCCGGCGTGTGGTAGGTGATATGGCGATGAGCTAATAATAGATGTGGTCTCTGCCCTTACAGGCTTACACTCAAGCAGGAGAGACAGATGTGAAATAGCCCCTTTGCAGCTAGGATTCTGTTCTTGAAATAAATTCAATCTGTGAGTTACACTCAAGTGATACTGAAAGCGAGCAGTGACACAGGGCCGGCTTTCTGCCCCTCCATCTGTTTTCTGCCAAGGCAGCAGGGAGCCTGGAAGCTTTCTGCAGCAGCACTCGGGCGCCCTTCCACCAGTTCCCTGGGATCCAGAGGCAGTATGTTTTTGCAGGGTCAGCAGAAGTATCGGCTCCTGCTTTAGTGCGGGCCCCTGGGTCAGAGGCAGGAGGTGCAGCGTCAGAGGTGGCGGCTGCCCTGTGGGGAAGCTCAGTCCTGCCCTGGGAGTCATTCCTGGAGAGCTGAGTCTGGAGTCTGCTCCTCTGTAACCCCCTCCACTAGATTGTATAAGCATCTGATTCCCCTGGTTGTGCTGCTTCCTTGCCTGTGCTATTAGAGTGCTGCAGCGAGCAAGGCATCGGGGAAGCCCAGAGTGGACCCGGAAGGAGGTCAGTGGTGTTAGAAATCTGCTGATAGGTCCTCTAAAGAAAGTACTGGAGACGATTCATCTGATGGAATAACAGGGGGCTCTGGGGGAAAATGTCCATGAACACAGTCACTGCACCCGAAGCACCCTGACAGACACGGATGGTGGAGGGTGGCAACCTACGGAAACAGGCACGAGGTCAGGAAACATCACAGGGATGCGATGCTGACAGAAGTGCAGGTATGCAGAGGGTGCTTACTGGAGATTCGTCAGACTTCGGTAAGAAATCAAGATTCCAAGAGAAGGCAGATGGACGCTTCACCACATAAAATCAAGGCTGGAAGAAGACTCAGGAAAAAGACTTACTGAGCTGCTTTTTCAGAAGGAGGATTTTCTTTGGAATTAAAGGGCTCTGAGAAATTTAATTTATCCTAGCCTCACTGGCTCAGAAGGTTTTCCTTCCCTGCAGATGTGATAAAAAAGACACTGGAACCCTTGAAAACACTCACACATGGCCCATTTTTTTCCAGATGCTCTTCATTGCTTCCTAGCTCCCTTTAAATGACTGAAACCCAGCGCTGGAGCTGACTGGCAATAGGAGCAAGCGACATGGACATCTGGGCCCCGGCTTCAGAACTGCAACACCGATCCCTTCTCTGGCCGGGTTCCCCTCCCGGGGTTGCACTGCACTGCATCCCACGGCCAGGGACCAGGGCCAGCGTGCAGGCTGACCCGCCCAGCTGCTCCGTGCCCTTTGCCCTCGCCCGGGGACAGTGATGCTCAGACAAGTAAGCTGAGCCCATAGCAACCAGTATATAATCATTCCTATTTTTAATCTGGCCAAAGATCAATAGAATCATGAATTTTGAAGAACTGTAAAGCGAAAGAATGTGAATTAAGTCACAGTGCAGATGTAAGCCATGGATTTTAATGTGAACAAATGGTCTTTGAAGTGTCTACAGTTAGATATAAAGTACAGCCCAGATTATGTGTGGTTGAATCACTCATCAATCTTACCTGGATGGTTCAGCATCAGAAGAAATACATTAAGCTGAAATTAGAGTGCGTCAACCAGGTAAATGAAGAAGCCGACCAGGTTCCTCATCGGGGTGGAGAATCCATGCCCTGTGTAATGGAGGGCGTGGCCCCTCGGCCCTAAGGGTAGAGTGACTTCTTGAGGTCATGTACGCCTGGATTGCTAGAGTTTTACAATTTTTCCAGAAAAGCTAGAATTCAAGATTTTAAAGGGAATCCTGGTTTTTGAAATGTTGACAAATCGTTCAAATTCTTTAAAACATTCTGGACCAGCAGAAGATAAAATGGCGGCTAACAGGAAATGGGGGGGTAGTTGTTCAACGGGTCTGAACTTAGCTACACGAAGTGAGGAAGTTCTAGAGGTCTGCTGTGTGACACAGTGCCTGTGGATGACGACGTGGTGCCGTGCACGTGAAGATTAAGAGGGCAGATCTCATCTAAAGTGTTCTTAACACACACACACACACACACACACACACACACACACACAGAGGAAAGGGACACACAGGGAAACTTCTGGAGGTGATGGGTATGTTTATTGCCTTGATTGTGGTAAGTAGGTGTATGCCTATGTGCAAACTCATCAAATTGTATCCATTAAGTCTGTGCAGTTATGTGTGTGTATCATCCACAAAAACTCTGACCAAGCCACCATCTTTGGTCCAGAACTGGGCCTTTGGACTCCGAGGCATCTGGGAGCAGAAGCGCAGTTACCAGGGGAACAAAGCAGGAACTGTGCTACTAGGCTGCCGATGTCATAATCGCGGCAAGGATCACACCGCCTTAACCTTGAATGACAAAGCCCTTGGTCAGAGAAAACCAGATGTTTTGAGCTGCCTCAGGTTTCTTAGCATAGATTGGTAGAAAGAGGCCTGGACGTGACATCCAGAAACCTGGCCTTGGTCTCAGCTCCGACACCCACGAATCCCAGACAGATGTGCGGAACCCATGGAATTTCCCGGGGCCTCCACAGCACTTCCCACACACGAAGGAGTCAGATAGGATATGTGCATCTTTCAGATTCCTTACTTCCCTGCATATTTTATCAGAAACCCCAGAGATTGGTGAGCATCAGGAGAGAAATTTCCATTCCTCGTTAACTCCTGTACTTCTACAGAAGAATTGTCTAAATTTCCCATGTTCACTAACTACACGGGCAGAATTTTCAAGACAGAGTGATAAAATATCAAGATTAAAAATGGTGGGGGGAGGGCATAGCTCAGTGGTAGAGTGCATGCCTATCGTGCACAATGTCCTGGGTTCAATTCCCAACACTTCCATTTAAAAAAAATATTTAAAAAACCTAATTACCCCCCCAAAATGAAAAAAGGGGGCCATTGGAGTGCCAACCTCCACCAAAGGAAATTCTAATGTCACGCTGTTCCACAGTCACGATGGGAGTTAGTGCTCTGACTGCTCTTGGGGAAGGGCAGCGCTAATGTTTCTAACGTTCAAGCAGGTGGCGTCTGGACCCGCACTGTAGTCACACCTCATCTTGTAAATAAGAAATCACAAGCTGATAAACAGCTGGCTGTGTGCAGTGCTTTCGGAACACACGATCACTTTAATTCTGTGATGATGGTTTCCAGTTTTTCCTTAAGGGCGCCATGGAATTCACCCACCTTTTCTTCTCTTTTATAAAACTGAAAGGTTGGGATGCAAATGACCTTGCAATCTCTCACCAGCTCCTCGCACTCGCCGGCGTCCACTTCCAGGAACACCACGTCCTCATGCTTTGCAGACAGGGAATGGAAAAAGGGCTTGATGGCCCTGCAAGACCCACACCACGCGGCAGAGAAGTCCACGGCCACCAGCCTCTCCCCGGCTTCCTTCAGCGCCAACTCAAAGTCCTCCCTGCTCAAGATCACTTGTACCAGGTCCACCTCCAGGAGCTCCACGCTTTCTTCCGCTGGCTTCAGGATGTCTCTCACTACGGGCCGGACGGTTCCTCCTAAGGACCTGGGGTTGTCCTGCTCCTTGGGCTGCATGGCTTCCTCTGAGGACGTGAGGGTGTCATCCTCCTTGGCCTGGGTGGTTTCTGCTGAAAACTTTGGGATGTTGCCCTGCTTGGGCGAGATGGTTTTGGCTGAGAGCTTTGGGGTGCTGCCCTGCTTGGGCAGAATGAATTTTGCTGGGAAATTGGGGCTATTGCCCTGCCTGGGCGAGATGGTTTTTTCGGAGGAATTGTGGGTGTCAGCCTGCTTGGGCAGGATGGTTTTGAGTGGGAAGTTGAGAGTGTTACTCTGCTTTGGTGAAATGGTTTTGGCTGGGGAATTGGGGGTGTCAGCCTGCTTGGATGGGATGATTTTGGCTGTGAGTTTGGGGGTGTCCCGCCTGCTTCGGTGGGATGATTTGGGCTGTGAAACTGGGGGTGTCTGCCTGCTTGGGTGGGATGATTTGGGCTGTGAATTTGGGGGTGTCCGCCTGCTTGGGTGGGATGATTTGGGCTGTGAATTTGGGGGTGTCCGCCTGCTTGGGTGGGATGATTTGGGCTGAGAAATTGGGGGTGTCAGCCTGCTTGGATGGGATGATTTTGGATGGGAAATTAGGGGTGTCAGCCTGCTTGGGTGTGATGATTTTGGATGGGAAATTGGGGGTGTCAATCTGCTTGGGTGGGATGATTTGGGCTGAGAAACTGGGGGTGTCCATCTGCTTGGGTGGGATGATTTGGGCTGAGAAATTGGGGGTGTCAGCCTGCTTGGGTGGGATGATTTGGGCTGAGAAACTGGGGGTGTCAGCCTGCTTGGGTGGGATGATTTGGGCTGAGAAATTGGGGGTGTCAGCCTGCTTGGATGGGATGATTTTGGATGGGAAATTGGGGGTGTCAATCTGCTTGGGTGGGATGATTTGGGCTGAGAAATTGGGGGTGTCAGCCTGCTTGGATGGGATGATTTTGGATGGGAAATTGGGGGTGTTAATCTGCTTGGGTGGGATGATTTGGGCTGAGAAATTGAGGGTGTCAGCCTGCTTGGGTAGGATGATTTGGGCTGAGAAATTGGGGGTGTCAGTCTGCCTGGGTGGGATGATCTTGGCTGGGGAATTGAGAATCTCACCCTCTTCTGGTGAGATGGTTTTTTCTGGGGATTTGGGGGTATCAGCCTGCTTGGATAGGATGATTTTGGATGGGAAATTGGGGGTGTTAATCTGCTTGGGTGGGATGATTTGGGCTGAGAAATTGGGGGTGTCCATCTGCTTGGGTGGGATGATTTGGGCTGAGAAATTGGGGCTGTCAGCCTGCTTGGGTGGGATGGTTTGGACTGGAGAATTGGTGGGGGCAGCCTGGTTAAGGGGGGTGGTTTCTTCTGAGAACTTTGAAGTGTCGCCCTGCTTGGGCAAAATGAATTTTGCTGGGAAATTGGGGCTATTGTCCCGCTTGGGTGAGATGGTTCTTTCCGAAGAACTGAGGATGTCAGCCTGCTTGGGCAGGATGGTTTTGGATGGGGGGCTGGGGATGTCAGCCTCTTCTGGTGGGACGTTTTTTTCTGGGGAATTGAGAATGTCACCTTCTTTTGGTGGGATGTTTTTTTCTGGGGGATTGGGGCTGTCAGCCTGTTCAGGCGAGATGTTTTTTGCTGAGGAGGTAAGTATGTCACTCTGTGTGGGCAGGGTGGCTTGGGTTGGGGAACTGGGGGTGTCACCGGCTTGCTCAGGCGGGAGCGTGTCCATGGCCCATGGGGCTTCAGACCCCTCTGCAGGTATGTGTTGAATGTTGCCAACTTCATGGACAAAGGCCGCCGGGGTGTGTGCTGGGACCAGGAGAGTCACATGGCTGGACAGAACCTGTAATAATGGGCTTCCTGAAGAAAAAAGTCAAAAAAAAAAAAAAAAAAAGGCAAAGAAGAAACAAACAAAAAAAATTCTGATCATATACTCCAAGGAAGACAGGTGTCCTTCTTAGAGCTGGAGAACCTTGTCTTGTAACAATGTATTAGTTTGAATGATCACATTCAACAGAAGGCCAAGCAGCATGTGACTCCATGGAAGTGTTACGTAGGGTTTTGCTTAACTACAGCTTTTCTGCTTATTTTAACTCTGCAGCCAACTCCCTGAGCGCACCGGTCCGCAAAGTGCCCTCCTCCCACCCCAGCCTCACCGTCATCCGTCTCTGCTGGTCTGTGCAGCTCTGTTCCCAGCTCTCCCGGGGCTCCAGCTGTGTCACTCTCCATTTCCGGCTCCTTGTCTGTTCCTACTCCTGTTTCACAGACACCTCATAGTGCAGGCAAGGCCGTCCCCTCCAAGCTTTCCCAGACGAACATCATACGGTAACGACCTGTGTCCAGGTGGAGCTCACAGCGGCCTTCCCCTGTCCACGCTCACAGGGCACTGCCTGGGAGTCTCATGACAGCCTGGGTTCGGGCTGCACTGCGGGCCAGGCCCTGCCCAGTGCCTAAAATGCATTCACAGGCATCATTCCCACAACACAACAAACCCCTGAGGTAAGCCCCATTGTGATCCCCGCCCCACAAGTGAGGAACAGCCTTAGGGAAGGCATGTAACCCTCAGGGTCACAAAGCTCGCACGTGGGCGGGCTCCAGGCCCACCCTCAGAACCCCCAGCTCTGTGGTGCTGCGCTGCCACACAACCCCGACCGGGCGGGTACCTGAGGCCGCCTTTCCCTCCCTCCCTCTGGGACTCCCAGGCTCCAGCTTACTCTTTCCAACCACCAGAACCATCTACCTAAGTGCCTCCTCTTACCCGTGTGACCCCCCTCCGCAAAGTCCTGTCCACTCATCAGAGTCCTGTTTGGACATTTGAAAGGGAGGTTACGACACAGAGGAATTCCCTGAGAAGAGAAAGACGTGAAAACATCTCCCATGTAGACGGGGAGCCCAGAGAACAGGTACCTGTGTGCTGGCCTCCCCTCTCCAGGCTGAACCTCGGCATGGACGCAGGCTGGACGCGCTCAGGGACAGGCTGGACGCAGAGGAGGTTTGCCTCTGCTCCATCTGGAAGACCAGGAAGCACCCGCATCCACGGGGACTCCGCATCCATGTGGCGGCAGGGGCCTCCGGCACAGGGTGTGGCCAGGTTCTTGGGCCAGGGCTGGGGAAGTGCTCACACCCTGGAGCAGGGCTGTGAGTCTTCTGAGACCAGAGAGCTACAGAAGCTCAGCAAGAACAAAGAAGTCCAGGGTAGGGGGGCTGCGACCGCAGGCTTGGACCTGACGGGTACAGGCTGGGCCAGAGGGGGGCAGCACAGGCCCCGGCCCTAGGCGGGATTCGCCGGCCTCAGCCAGTGCCCAGTTCAGGGACCAGACCAGTCCAGCCCGTTCCCCGGGGGAACAGCAAGAGGCAGAGGGCCCACACACAGCGAGTCCACACGGCCTGTGCACCCAGACACCATCGAGAAAGGGCACGAACCGGGAGGTCGATTGCCCCCGGAAAGAAACCGTGTTCTCTCATCATACCCGAGGCAGGACAACCACCCAGCAGCTGGGAACCAGGGTCTGGTCTCTGGAGAGATGTCAGGCCAGACCTCCACATGGAAGTCGAACACCCAGAGGCAAGAGTTGAAAACATGGGACTTCATGGGGACTGGGAACTGGATGGGATCACAAGGAAGGGGGTGTCCGTGAGTGGGGCCATGATTTGCAGGAAGCACCTGCATCTAAGTGGCTCAGACGTCTGTGGCACAGGAGAAGAGCCGGAAGGACCATGGGGCTCGGACCCAGAGCCAGAGGAGGGTCGGGGGGGGGGGAGGGTGACACCGCAGGTGCCCTGGGGGACGTGGGGAGAGTGAGGAAGAGGTCAGTCAGGGCAGGACTGAATCAAGGTTCTCCTTTATGATGTGACTTGGTGTGAAGGAGACACCGTAGTTTGGTGGGGACAAGGATGTGGGCTGGAGTCTGTCAGAACCAGAGACGATTTATGCACACGTGTAAGGTGACAGGAGGGGAAAACGGTCTGGGGGAATTTTAAGATCGAAGCAAAATCATAAAAATAAAAAAGGTAGGGATGTGCTTTAGAAGTGAGTTGGGACCCTTTTCCAAAGAAGCAGAAAAGGAGAGGATAGGTACAAATCCAGAGAAGAGTCGAGGCCGAGGACTGCAGAGGACGCCGGCCCCCTGGGCCCTGCAGGCCCCCCTGGGGACCAGTTTCAGGGCTGGGTTCTCAGCAGGATGGCAGCGCTGCAGGCCCTGTGACGTCAAACTTGTCAGACCCTGATCCGGAAGTCATTTCAAAAAGGCAGTTAGGAACTCAGTCAGGGCCGAGCAACAGTGTCAACATTGAGGTCAGGGATGCGGAAAAGTTAAACGAAGCTGCCTGAGCGGTGAGGGGAGGAGGGTCACCCCGCCAGCAGTTTGGGATCAGACAAGAGTGAGTGCAATCTTGTTAATGGAGCAATTCAGCTCTTCCGGCCAGAGCTGCCGAAACCCTAGCTCCCCGGCCAACACTTCCTCCTGAGATGCAAGAATTGAGATGCAAGAATCATAGCCTGGCTTCAATATGGGGCAGGGGGTGGCGGGTCTGCTTCCCATGTGCAGTTAAGCCCTCTGCACTCCTCCGGCACAAATGAGAACAATCGTGCATCCTTCTCAGATGTGCTTTGTGGATAAAATGCGATGCCATTTGGAAGTACTTGGCTCTTGGGAAGTATTCAGTGAACATGGATTTCCTTCCCCTACTCCCCTTTCTTACAGTCCTGATAACGAGAGTAAAGAAAGGAGAAAACAGAAAGTGGTCGAAGGTGCAAACTTCAGTTGTCAGAGAAATGTGTCCTGCGGAGGGAACACACACCCTGGTGACTATAATCAATAATACCATGTTGCATGTTTGAAAGCTGCTAAGAGAGCAGCTCTTAAAAGTTCTTGTTGCAAGAAAGAAAATTTGTAAACTGTGTGAGGTGACGGATGTTAACTAGATTTGTGGTGATCATTTTGCAATGTATACAAATAATGAATGATTATGTTGGATATTTGAATCTAATATGTGTCAATTATACTGCAATTTTAAAAGTTAAAAAAATTGTTAAATTAAAAAAGAATGGAGGAGGTCATAGATCAGTGGTACAGTGTGTGCTTGGCATGCATGAGGTCCTGGGTTCAATCCCCAGCACCACCATTATAAATAAATAAATAAATAAACAAACAAACAAACAAACAAACCCAATCACCTCCCTCCAACTGAAAAAAGCAAAAAATAAATGTAATGATAAAATAAGTAATTTAAATTTTTTAAAGAAAAATTTAAAAGAAAGGAGAAAATAATAGAAGCTAGTATTTGACTTCTGCCTCTCTTTACTAGACCATGGTCTTAGGCAATAGTTAACCTGTTATGCCTCAGTTTCCTCATTTGCAGAATGGAGATAATCACAGTGTCTACCTGATAACAGGGGCTGCGGAAACAGGAGGAGGTGAAACGATGCAGAGCGCCCGGGACAGCACGTGGCACACGGCAAGTCGCCGCTTTGTGTTAACTCTCGGTCACGAGCACTTGCTCTGAGCCAGGACCAGCAGTGCTTTCTGCAGACTGAAACCGCACAGCCCCACTCAGACCCAGGACGCCACGTGAGCCCTCCAGGACCTCAGTGCTTCCTTCCCACCCTCCCTCGCCCACAGGGGGAAACAAGGAGGAGCCATCCTGAGAGCAAGCTTAAACCTCAAATGAGAGAGCCCACTGAGCAGACCAGGGAAGCCAGGGCTGACGGAATTCACCTTTCCCACTAGACAGAACAGGGCTCGAGGGAGAAAGTCAGTTGTTACATGAAAAAGAAAGGGACACACTCTTGTACCTCTGAGTTTTGTGGCCAGGAACCCTTCTTTCTGATACTGCAACATTTAATGGTTACGGTATTGTTGTATGGACAGTTTTAAGTATTTAACTAATTTCCTTCCACAGGACATTTGTATTATTCCAACTTTTCCTTGTTGTAAATGATACTGGGACAAACCTTGCTATGGGCCCATCACTAATTAAACCTGTGCTGGCCAGGCCCCACGTCACGCAGTCCCTCGAGCAGGACCTGCCATGAGCCGTGTGAGCGCATCAGTCACAGCTTCAGACGATGGAGCTCAGCTGATATCCTGGCTCAGCCTCTCAGGGATCCCTGAGCCAGAACCACCAGCTAAGCAGACTCCAAACTCCAGTCCACGGAAACCGCGAGGTAACAGTGTTTATTCTAAGCCACTAAGTTTTGGACGAAATGTGTTATGCAGTAGGTCATGTGTATATGTGTTATATATGATAAATACATGTATATGTGTGCACATCTAAGCCACAGATGACATACATACACACACGCACATATACTGAATTCCCAGAAATAGCAGCATGGGATGAGGGGGTCACAGACTATGATCTTTCCCAAAGTCTGAGATTCACATTTGCCAAACCACTTTCTAGAGAGACCATACCCATTTATGCTCTGACCGGCACGTCTGAGTGTCCATTTCCGGCATGCCTGACAACACTTGGTTTTGTGTGTCTGGTTTTTAATAAACAGGGACTGGAGGGGAGAAACAATTTCACACACACAGGAAGCCAGTGGAAGTGCTCGCTGTGGCAGTGTCTGGAAACAAGGGAAGACATTTTTGGAGAGGATGCTCACGAAATGAGGGGAGGTCTCCCTCCCCTTCTAGCCAGCCGGCCTTGCTCGGGGACAGTCCCTGGGAACAGGAGACATGTAGGGACCGTTTAGAGCAGCCAGAGGCAATGCGCTGGGGCCAAGCTGGCTCCTTGTCTTTGTTCTCCAGGGTGCCCACGTCAACCAGCGCTGTGCTGTAAAAACTTGCAAGCTGCCTCAGCCCCGGGTCCTGTTCCACTCGCGCCCAAGAGGGGAGAAAGGAGGACAGAGGGTCGGAGAGGAGGAATCTCCATGTACGGCGACACTGAGGGGGCTGGGCTGCACAGAATTTGCTGGCTAAATCCAATCTAAAAACATTCCCCCAAACTGCCATAAATGATGAACCACTTCTTAGAGAAGCGAAGGAAAGGCCAGTTTTCTTACAAAAATCAGAACCCTGGGTTCTGGTGATGGTGAGCTGTGTTCTTTTTTCTTTCTTGATTGATCATATTGAAAGCAGCTTCCTCACACATGCCTTGGGGAGTGACTCGAGGGCTGAGAACATTAGGCACCGCTTTCCTCTCCCTTCACATCCCTCCCCATGTTCATTTGTGCATCGGGGAAGCTCCGCGCAGACAGCAGAAGGTCCCCACGTGTGTGTGCAGGAGTGTGTGGGCCAGTGGGCAGGAGGCTTAGCAGAGACGATGCAGGGATGGTGGGTAAGCCTCAGTCAGTTCACTGGGTACGTTAAGTCAGCTCCCACACTTAGGAAACTCTTCCAGCACATTTAAGAAGTCAGCCTAATCCTTCATTCATTCATTCTTTTTTTTTTCTTTATAATCACTTACAATGTGTCAATTTCTGGTGCTGCAGCAAAATGTTTCCCCTCGTTGTTTTTGTCTCCATATCCTGTCTCTTTGAAAGAAATTAATACAGCAAAATACAGAGACTAATAAAACATACTTGAAATTACCAAAGGCTATCATTCTGCCACACTGGCCTCAGATTTTCGTATCATGAAATAAATCAAAATGACTGACAGCTAAACGCCCTTTGTTCTCCACCCTGATCCTGTTTACTTCCCTGCCTCCCCAGACATAAGCCCTGTCCTGAAGTTTATGTTTTTCCTTCTGATCCTTCTCTTATTTTTATGTGCACACATTCGTGAACAACGTATTATTTTGTGAGTTTACACGCTTCTGTACTTCTCCAGCTTGCTTTGTTCACTCAGCCAGGGCCACGGCTCTGTTGCTCAGGCTGCGCACTGCATAACTCCTGAGGACTTCATTCCCACAGGCCACTGTGAGAGTGGTTCTCCTGGGAGTGAGCAGGATGGTAGGCCTGCTCCCCACATTTTGTCTGAAGATACACTTTAATGCATGGTAGACCTTGCGTCCATTGTAATTACCCTACAGATTTCATTGTGCGGCTGTGCCCCATTTTATTAACCAACACCCTTAGGGGAAGACTACATTTTACTGTTGCAAACAGTGCCGCAGAACATCCTGACATGTGTCGTCATCTGCACAGGTGTACAAGTGTCTCTGGGGAATCACCCTTCTCTATTCTGAGGTGACTGCAATGCTAAAAAACTACTCCACCAAACCTGGTAAGAAAAAGGCAAACTCGGCAAAACTGAAAATATTTATTAGTATGAATCAGTGTGTGTTAAACCAAAAATAACAGATACAACTGGGCGACATGGAGGGCAATGCTTGACTACAGAATACAAGGGGCAAAGGTGCCAACTGTCTGTAGCCGCGTCTTCCATATGCGAGAACTGGGTCCAGCCCAGACAGAAGCCCTTTGTAAAAACACCAGAGAACAGAGCGCTGACGCTGGCTTCGACAACGATGGTTAACCCGGAACCTAAGAGGCCTGAAGACGGCCCAGAGCCCTCTCGCTCGTGACCCCGCTCCCCATTCAAGTTGCAATGAGCAGTGCAGAGCAGTGAGGCGCAGGGCCCCTAAGAGGAATGGGTTCCAGCCCTCACAGGCCACACTCCTTAACCTCAGAGGACAAGCCACCCCAGCCTCCCCCAGTCCTCCATGGGCCCAGCCCTGTGGTTGCCTGAAGGCTAGTTTTAGGTCCTCGGCCTTCTGTGGTCTGCAAGGTCACATCATCTTCAGCACCCCAATGTACCACTTTCCACCATAAAATGGCAGGTCGATTAGGCACACTTGTGACATGCTGGCACGACGCCACTGCCACCCTAGGGGTTTCCGCTGGAAATTATCCCTCTGCGGGCCTGTGCCTGTGTTACGTGTGACACACAGCCACAGCCAAACTCAGCCAGCGAAAGGGATCACCTGTCGGTGTAACAAATACGAAAGCACGTGTACACACACATGCCGCACAGGAGGGAGGAAAACAGGGGAGAGCACGTTTGGGGAAATCAGGACAAGGGTGCTGCGTCCGGGAGGCTGCTCGACATCTTGGAGCAGCAGTCATTTCCCGGCCCTTACGTTAGAGGATGTGGTTGCAGCTCAGCGATTAGAACAGCCAGTAAGGATGTGAAGGCAAAGGGAGGAAGAGCAGAGCGCCTGGTCGTGGACGTGGCTCGAGCATCTGTCTCCATGTTCACGTGGACACTGGCGCACCCACGAGCCGTGGACTCTTTCCATCGATTGCTCCAAGGAGTGATTATATACATACATTGCCGTCTGAGGGCTTGACAAGTTAAGGCCATACTGAAAGGCAAAAGTGTGGTTTCCACCCTCATGTACTTCTGAAATAAAACCCTGGGCTCGAGGGTGGGTAGCTCTCTACGGGAGGTTAAAACCAGCTGTTTCATGCAAGATGCAAGCACTGAAGCCCCAGCCCAGAGCTGCAGACTCTGCTGGGAAGCGTACTTCCTTGGCTTGGCAACCTGAGCAGCCATCCAGAGACAAGCCCAGGTCCTCGGGGACAGCTGGATGAGGAAAGGTTCCAAAATAAGCCTGTGTGTCACCTGGAAAGAGATCACTGGCATTTACAACCCAATTTTTTTTTTTTTTTTTTTTTGGAAAGAGGTAAGCTAGTCGCTTGGCCGGCAAGCGGAATCACGTTAGCCTGTAACGTTGACAAGTGGAGCAAACCCTAAAAATCTCTGCAAGGCTCTGCCAAGACATCCCAGTGCCATTTGCTAACAGTTTTTGAGGTACCTGTCTGGGATACCTGAGAGGCACTCTTGAACCAAAAAATAAGTGTTTCCAGCCTTCGCAGCCTAAGACTGTCAAACTACTCTTGCAAACTGGGGAAGTAGTAAGAACATGAAATTGACAACACACCCTCGAGTTTAAAAAAAAAAACAAAACACACCTAAATCTGTGATTTCTACCTGTTTTCTTGATTGCGGTCCACAGAAAGAGTGTGAACTTGGCCCCCGTCTCTCAAGGACTCTTGCTTTTTCTGCTGGCAGACTTGGTGTCCCCACCCGTCCAGAATACGGCGGGCACAGCTCACACCAGTTACTGAGCGTCTGGGTCTGTAATCAGCTCATGATCTCTTTCTGATTTTTACATCATAGGATTTCAATTAACGTCTGCTGAGCTTTGAAGGTACCAGCCGGCCCTGTCCCCGCGCTGCTGACCAACCACCTCTGAGGCCGTGTTTTTACTGTGTCTCAGCCCCACGAAAGGCGCCAACCCGAATGTCCTCTGAGAATCACTTCCCAGTATGAACCCTCATGGGAAGCCAACTGCTTCTTGACCCCAGGTTTTTTTATGAAAGTTAGAATGGAAATAGGATTGGAATTTCCAACAGGAATAGCTTTCCTCCTTTCCAGGCCTTCTTTTCTTCCACTGGATTCAGGCATCTTTAACTAACAGAGAGACGAGGAATCTGAATTAAAAGGTGTCATGGAAGCCTGTTCTCAGCTAACTGGCCTTCCAGGAATGGACCTCGGGTTGGCCTTAATACCCACCTCCTCATACTGGGCGTCTTCTAAAAGGCTTTCTCTGAGTTTGCAGTTTTGGGGGTCTAGAATCTTAAGGAGCTGGTACCTCCTCTGGCTGGCTTTCCTGTAATCTATTCAAGAAGTTTGCCCTATGGTTTAGATTCAAACCTCCTCCAGCTGGTTTGTGCCCCTAGACATGACATCAGGCGCACTCTCAGTGAAATACACCCTCCACGTGTGCAGGAAGGCATCGCTGTGGAGCTGAGGCGTACCAGGAGGTCTCTGGAACCACATGTATGTCCTACGTCTGTCACTGCTTACCCGTACCCATGTCAATGACTTCCAAACGAGGCCTCCAAACCCCAGAATCACATGAGATAGTTTACAGTCAGATTGGTTTCTTTGCTTTTAAGACCAAAACTTAGAAAAATGTTCATCAAGTCAAAGTCCGAGATGTAGACAATGGTTTCTAGTACCTCCTTCTCCACTTTCTTAACAGCTCGAGCCTACAGCTTGAGTGATGGTCCAATCACACTCCACTGAAAGGTGAGCCACCTTAGATTAACCTTTCAGTGAAGGCTGTGTACACAACTAAGGCAACGGCACTGAAAAAGTTCCTGAAATTTGGTTAGAAAACACGGGAAATCAGAGTGGACCACCACTTTGGAATCACACACGTAGTAAGCCAGGAAGACTTTTGCACAAATTTAGGAGTGTTTCAAGGTTTTTAACAAAAAACTCAACTATACTTAATACCTAATATCCGTCTCCTCTGAGTGCATTTCATGCACTAAAAGCCCTTTTGTGGCGATGTTCTGGGTTTTCCCAGTTTTTGGAAATCCTTCTCCAGGGCCACTCCCTGCCCCGCTCCCTGCAGGTCTTCCAGGATGCCCAGCTGGCGAGCTCGCGGCTCTCTGAGTGAGGTGCCGGCCCCCGAGAGCGGGACGCCCTCCAGCAGAGCGCGGGCAGGTGGGCTCTGGCTTCCTCAAGCACAGCGGAGCCCGGCCCAGGTCAGCAGCATCGCCGGCCGGCCTGCGATGGTGGCTTCCCAATTTTGATTGTTCCATTGTTTCCATTTTCATGGGGGTCCAAGGGTGGGATCTGGCGACCTGCAACGGAAGGAGGCCAAGGCTGAGTACCTTTTCCCAGCCGAACCCTCATGCAGACTATGGCTGGGCTGCTCACAAGGTAGCAGGGCCACGGGGGGAGGTCTTACCCTGCCTTCCCTCGGCTGTATCAGGTCAAACTCGTGTTTAGAAAGTTCAGGAAAGGCAGAAGCAGCTTTCTGACAACACAGAACTCCCTGGATTCGGAACCCCTGCTCCTGAGCAAACAGCTACCTTCTCTGCACTGACATCAGCCCACCGGCCGCTCCCAGTCTCCCCACGGGCCCATCCACCAGAACAAGCTGCTTCCGGGCTGGGCCCAGGGCTCCAGCTGCAACAGTGAGGGCTCCTCTCTGCGCTTCTCAAAACAGAACTGGCGTGGGAGTCGTGCTCTTCCCAGTACCACCATTCATTAACACTTAGCTCCCATCCCAAGTCCTTGGAGCGTGACCGGAAAGCCCTCAGAGACATTCTTCGCAGGGAACAGTCGGCCACAAGTAATCTTATGTTAATTTTAAAGATTATCCTAGAGCCTCTGCTAATGCACTCAAGCTAAAAGTAAGCAGGAGGTGGAGGGGTGGGGAGATAGCAGCCCCGGAGTACGTGCTTTGTGTTTGTTGGTTGGGTTTTGTTTTCCTTTGTGACAATAAAGATATTCTAAACCTGCGCTGATGGTGCCCATAAAAAACACTCAACTGTACATTTTAAATTGGTGAAATGTAGAGTATGTGAGTTTTATCTCACATAAAGCTGTTTTTTAAAAGGCAGTGGAATCTGGAAATAACAAATATTTGTTTAAAAGCTCACAGTTTTAGGAGATTTTTTCAGAGGCACATCTTCAATGGGTCCTGTGAGGCTGGTGGAATGGCTGTTAATGATCACTGTTTTATGACTAACCCAAGAACGTAGGTCACACACAGAAGGTCATGTCATTACCAGGTGGCATCTCGATTTTCCGAGGGGTCCCAAAGTCTGTGTCCTCCCCTCAGCCACGCCAGCGCTCTATCCTCCATGAAAAAGGCATGAAAAATGAGCTTGAAACAGGGATTTTAAAACATCAGCTAACTAGGATATCACATTACCAGGTAAGCAGTAATTAGAAATGGAGGGGAAGTTAGTTCCAAAGACAAAGCCCTTCTCGCAAGTGGGTGCTGCACAAGGTCCAGAGAGAGTCACACAGCCCTGGGAGAGGTGCGTTCTCGCAAGGGCGGACATCATCAGCTTCCAAGGGATTAATGCATCTTGTAGTTTGGGTGGTACGGCCATTCCTCAAAGCTCACCAAACAGATGAGGTCACTGACAAGCACCCCAATTCCTCACCCACTTACAGAGCAGACGGGAAGGTTGTAGTGATGGCCATGGCCATGCTCTGCCATCTGTACCCCTGACAAAGCTTCGCAGGCCATTCTCAAAACAGCTCTGTCCTCATCCAGAAGCAAGTGAGCACGTACTTTCCTTCTGGACACGCTGTGCTTGTCTTCTTAGTCATCACCGAAGGAAGCAAGCAGCGTGCTCCTGCTCCCCCAGCCCCACGTGGTGAGCAGGGCGGAGGGCCCCGCGACCACCGGCGCTCTGGCTTCCTGAGCTCAGAGCTTCCCAGCCCTGCGTCCCAGACTCCTCCAGAGAAAGGTGTGTGTGTTGGAGGGCTGGTCGTCCTCAGTTACAGCATTCCTTAAACTGTTTAAATGAACAACATTTCCGGGCGTGAGGATATAGCTCAGTGGTGGAGTGTGTGCCTAGCATGCACGAGGTCCTGGGTTCCATCCCCAGTGCCTCCACTAAAATACATAAACCTAACTCCACCCCCGCAAAAAAAAATCCACGTGCCTCTTGAGGGTGTTAGGAGCTGCAATAGGGACTTTTGGGTCATAAATATTTTTGGACAAAATGATAATTCTGATCGGTGCACACTGTTGCCCTAGTTAACAGGCAAGTACTGTTCACTGATCAGCATTTTTGATGATATGAAAATCCATGTCCTGTACTAACAGCAACTTCATGGTGTTCTTAAAATGTCAGCCCTAAAGTGAGCAAAAGAGCGTTAGACCTCCAGCCTTCCTGTACACGACTTCGTCTGCAATGCCTCATGCCATACATTTTCATAAGTTTTTTCCTACGAAAAGTACTGCAAATAGTTAAGAAGCTCATCCATAAGACATTCATTAAAGTCACAAAAAATGGTCCCCTCTTATTTGCTTTAAACTGCGAGCAACGTTTTTGAATCAGTGACCTGACTTCTGAGAGATGCCAGAGTCTATTCATCTTCAAAATATCCCAGATCTCACTTAACAGGACCAAATACTTCTCCAAGACGGAATTACTGCAGTTTCCTTAGACTTGGACCTTCTTATCGGGCAGAAAGAGTTTAGAGATCTGAGAATGAGCGTCCCAGCTGAGTGAATCTGGACACGTTCTCTGATGTCTCTGTGACTGCCTTTCCCCACCTAGAAAAAAGACACGGGAAGTCGTGTGGGGACGACACACCACGGCCGCGTGCGGTTGCTGTCATGGCAGGACCTGACAACAGTGGACGGGTCCTCAGCCGTCCCAGGCTCCAGCCGCAGCTCGGGTGAGGTCTGAGCAGGGAGACACCCCGTGTTCCCGGCTCACCGCAGTGGAAACCTGGGGTTTGGTGACCAGGATTGGGGCCAACCTGTTCTTTAACAGAACACTCGACCTGGGAGGGGTCCACACAGTCCAACTTCAAACAGCAAGGAGAAAGGAAGTGCTTCCAATGAGGCAAGCACCTCAAAAGGAGGAGGAAGCCAGCAGCGCTGTGAAAGCACACCAAGACCTGACATCTTGTGATCTGAGTTATCTGGAGCCTGCTGAAAGGTTACACGCGCTTACACAATGGAGCAGTTCTGGAAAATGACCGTGGCGTTTGGTACCAAGGTGATCACCTTGGAACACTGCTGACTCAGTGTTAAGTACACGGGCACAGACTAGGACAAAACTATATACACAAACATCGGGAAAGGCTCTCAGCATGACTGTGTGTTCCTGCTCTTACAAAACGTCCTCTGAGTACACATTCTCCAAACAAGTCATCCTGGTGTATAAATCTCAGGGCAGGGTGTTTATTTTAATAAGGTTTGGATTGTGTAAGACTCTGCTTGGAAAAACTTAAGACTTTTTTTTTTGAGTTCCGTTTTCCTGAAAGTTGACACCCTAGAGAAAAAGCAGGTTCTATAAATGATTCCTCAAGAACACAAGATGGGCGAGACCCAATTCCAAGCAATAAACTACATCGTCACGGCTCTGGCCTGGGCCTGCAAAGCTCTTACACACGACAGAAATAAAACAGTGGGCTCACTCCAGCTGCCCCTCCCCGTGTGGTGGGCCGGCCACTTCCTGCGCAGGCCTGGGGCCCCCCGCCTCTCATTCCAGTCCCAGGGTTCATGAGCTCCATTTTGTTTCGCTGGGTGTTAGAGGCGTTGGTGTTGCCCTGTCACCTCCATTTCTTGATCCTGGTTTTCTAGATCATGCAGCTTAGTGCACTGACAAACTTTACTAGGACTTGGCAGCGGTCACGGTTGGCGATGAGCTCCAAGCCTCTTCTTTTATTTAGAAGGGAGGGGGTCTCTAGGGAACAGTGCCGTGGCTGACAATCACGGAATGTCCCCCTGGGGAAACACACGCAGGACACCTGAGGGCATCCTCTGAACCGTCCTTTTGCTGCCGTAAAGAAGACAAGACGACCCGGAACATTAAAGAGTCTAGACCTAGGACCAGAGCCCCTTAGGGTCAGGGAGTGAGTCGAGCCAGGGCCGGGCACAAGTCCAGGTCGGGGTGACGAGAGGCTTAATTTGGGGGCAGTGGGGGAAGCAGAAAACAAAGATGAAAAGAGAAGTGGAGCAGGTGCCAACTGGTGGGAAGTGGGTGGGTGAGGAGGGGCGCAGAGACCGGAAGTCAAAGCCTAGGAGCTGAAGGAAGGGTGACGCCCAGCAGAGGAGGGTAGGGAGTGGCCACCCCGCCAAGAGTCCAAAGTGCCAAACATCTTCAACATGGAGGGGCTGGAGTTCCTCTGAGATCATTAGGCCTCCCTACCATTCAAAGGCATCATTTCCTTACAGTTTATTTTTTAATTAATAGACTATTATTTGGGGGGGAGCAGTTTTAGGTTTATAGAGAAAATTGAGCATAAAGTACAGAGAGTTCGCACACACGCCTCCCCCTCCTCCTCAGCTTCCTCTATTCCAACATCTTGCATGAGTCGGGAACAGTTATCAAAATTAGCCACCGCTAATCAGCAAGCGAGTGGCGTCCATGGTGCACAGCAGGGCTCTCCGTGCTGCACATGCTGTGGGTGCTGATAAGCGTGCACTGACCACCATCACAGCGTCACAGAGAATAGTTCACAGCCCTAAAAATCTGCTGCTCCACCCCGTCGCCCCCCCAGCCCCCCGCAACCGCTGATCTTTGCACTGTCTCCGTGGTTTTGCCTTTTCCAGAATGCCACACAGCTGGAATCATACAGCAGGCAGCCTTTCCACTTGGTAAATATGCATTTAAGGGTCTCTCGTGCATTTCCATGGCCTGTTAGCTCATTTCTCCTTATGGATGGATAATATTCTATTGCATGGATCTACACTTTTACTTTTCATTTTACCACTTAAAACTTACGAGACGTGCACAAAAAAAAAAAACAACACAAGCCACACAGAACAAATCTAACAAGCTAGACTTCATCAAAGTGAAAAACTCCTGCTCCTCCAAAGACACTGTGAAGAAAATGAAAAGACACAGGGAAGTATATTCAATTTCTTGTAATAACATATAATGGAAGAGAATCTGAAGAAAGAAAATATACCTGTGTGCATATGTATAACTGAATCGCTTTGCTGTACACCTGAAACTAACATTGTAAATCAGCTACATTTCAATTAAAAACTTTTTTCAAATGTATGAAAAGACAAGCCACAGCCTGGGCAAAAATATTTAAAAAACAAACATCTGATAAAGAGCATGTATCCAAAATCTATAAATCATCTTTAGGACCCAACCATAAGCAAACAACTCAATACAAAATGGGCAAAGCTGGAACAGAGGCTTCACGGAAGCAGACACAAGCAAGGACTGCGAGTGGGCGCAGGAAAAGGCACTCCGTGTTACTGTAACTAGGAAGGCGGGCTTAAGACCACAGGGCGAGGGGGAGGGTGCAGCTCAGTGGTAGCGCACGTGCTTAGCATGCACGAGGCCCCAGATTCAATCCCCCATACCTCCACTAAAAAAAAAATTAAAATAGATAAACCTAATTACCTCCCCCTACCAAAAAAACCCAAAAAACAAAATACACAGGAGAGACCACCATACTCCCGTTTGAACGACTGAAATCTATCAGCTGGTCGTTCCCGTGCTGGTGAGGATGCGGGGCTACCGGAGCTTCATCCACTGGTGCTGAGGACGCAAGGTGCTAAGGCCACCTCAGGGAGCGGTTCGGCTGCCCCTTGGACAGCGAACCACTGCCTCCTAGGTAAGCCAGCCACGCGCCCCTGGGTATTCACCCACAAAGACTTGTGCATGGGTGCTCACGGCAGCCTTGCCCATAATTGCCGAAACCTGATAACAACCCAAAGGTTTCTGGGAACGGAGTCACAGATTTTTACGCGGTGGGACACCACTCAGTAATTAAATGGAACTCAGGAACATCCACATTGTGTTAAAACTCTGTAGGACAATGACAAAACTGCTTGAATGAAGAAACTGCATGGAGGGAAAAGGAAGAAAGATGGAGAGGGAACTGACTCCTTATGAGGCGAAAAGACACGCCAGCTAATTCTATCCCTGTGTGGGGCTTATCTGTATCCAGATCCAAACAAACTGTAAAACGCAAACACAGAAACCATGTTTGACAATAATGAGCTATCTGAAAATCTGACACTAGATATTTGATGATGTTAATATGTAATAGCATTGTGATTATTAATGTGATCATGTATTGTCATTATGCTAAAGAAGATTACAGACTGAAAATATTTACAGACGATATGGTATCTGGGGTTCTCTTCAAAATAATACAGGTGGAAAGTAGTGGCTGGGGGCGGGGGGGAATGTGGGCCAGAGATGGAACCAGGTGGCCAGGAGGACAGTCTGCCCTCCATCTCCCCAGGTTCTGTATCTGAGGATTCAATGCACTGCAGACTGAGAACAGTCAGGGAAAAAACATTCCAGAAAGTTCCAAAGAGCAAAACTAGAATTTGCCACACTGGTAACTATCTGAATAGCATTTAGAACTATAGCATTTACGTAGTCTTAGGTATCACATGTAAACTGGAGATGATGTGAAGTATATGGGAGGACGTGTGTGGCTATATGCAAGTATTACAGCCTTTTATACACGGAACTTGAGCATCCTGGGATGTTGGTACCCGTGGGGTCCCGGAAGCAGTCCTCCAAGGACGCTGAGGGACAACTGCACATGATGGTTCACTACGTTATTCAGTTTACTGGTGTATATGTTTAAACATCGCCATAATAAAGTCTTCTTTTTTTAAGTTCCCTGCAATCTCATCACTGCTAACATTTTAATGTGTGTGCCTCCTTCCAGTCTTTACCCAGAAAAATATGTCTGCTGTTACATACTATGTGCTTCACATTTTATAAAATCAGGATATTACACAACTGCTCTGCAACGTTTGTTTCACACTCCACAATTTAACGTCAGCAAAGAAGGATTTACATCCTCATTTTTAATCACTGGTTTATACTGGTGTACTATGACTTCTTAAGAATTATTTCCCCAGGTTTGGATGGGGAAGTCGTTTCCTGTTTTTCACCATCATGAATAATGCTACCATAAACTGCCAGTGAGGAGTGACACAGACCAGCGGCTAAGAGCGTGGGCTCGGCGGCCCCGCTGCCGGCCTTATTTAATCCTGGTCTCTCGCTCAGCGGTGACCCAGAGCAGCGTGCAAACCTCTCCAGGCCTCAACCTCCTCTGACATAAAACAGGGCCGACAACGGGGCCCATTTCGTGAGATGAAGCTTGCAGTAACGAGTTAACATAACCCAAGCAACTGCAACAATGGCCCAGAGTGAGAACTCACTGTAAGGTAAACATAAGATGACCACACTTTGCACACTTGATCAGTTTCTGCCTTAGACTCCCTGGGACAAAAGACAGGAGAGTTTGGGGCTTCTGATACCCAACGCGCCCGTATCTGAAACTGCGTGATTTCGCTGGGGCCAGCTCTCCTACACGCACTTGCTAAAGTGAGTTCTGGGGGGATAAGGACGTGACCGGCTTTACCTCCGTCTTTTCCTTGGGCCTTGGTGGCTCAACTGACCCTCGTTTGACAGCTTGCTGTACTGTGCTATAAAATGTGCAAACGTTTTGTTTCGTTTTCAAACTTCTTTAACCTGTTCCAAACCAAAAATGACTACCGAGGAAACTCCAAAACTCCAGTGGACTTAAAATAGCCAACACTCTTCGCAACGACGGATGGCAACAGACAGACATGATTGCCGCCCACAAGGCTTAACTTCCTGTCTTTCACATTAACACTCTATTCTAATTTCTCCAAACACATATGCCTGTACCTCTAATTACATTCCCTTTTAAAAAACAAACACTTCTCACCTTGTTCTCAGACCCACAGCACACAAACAAAACCCCTAGCTAGTGCAGTGTCTCCAGATGTGGCTTTCAGGACCCCGCTCCTTCTGCACGGTCGGCGCGCACGGGAGCGGAGCAGAAGCGCAGCCCCGATCCAGACATTTTTCCTGGTGAGCCTGCAGCCCCACCTCTTTTTGCCCTCAGGGAGAGACTTGTTTTTTAAAGGGGCAGGGAGTTTGAGGACTGCAGCCAGAGCACCCCGAAGAGGCAGCACCTACGTCCTTCACGGGGTAGCTTCAGCCTGGAAACAGACAGGATTCTGCTAAACAATCCTGTTAGGAAAGACACGGACTCATGTTCCAAAATCACAGTCGTCTCATTTCTGGCTTCTGAACACTCTGGAAAGGCGACGAGAAAATGTGTCTCTTGGTCCGAGCCGACATGAATTCCTTTTGCTCAAGCACAGCTCTTCAAAGCTGTGCTTTTCGTCCCCGTCCCTGTGCTTGGCTGTCGGTGGCCTCTTCTCTCCCAGAGCGTGGTCTCAGCAGCCCTGCCCCGCGGGGGCGCGGAGCTCAGCGACAGCTCGTCCTGCTCTGAGCTCAGGGAGGAGCAGGCGTAACTCAAGCTGGGGAGGGGACGGAAAAGCAAACGAGGGGGCCTGCTGCGACGTAGCCAGAAGTGCTCGGTCCTGCAAGCAGGCACCCACAGCCCGCTCTGAAGACGTCCACCTGAAGGAACAGGAGGCCCACGGAGGCACTGGGGCGGGTAGGGGGAGGCTGACTGCCAGCTGGGTCTGCAGCCTTAGGCTTGTTTTCTTCTTTGAGGTCCTTCTGTCATTTTTTTTACTGAAAGAATGACTTTGCATAAACCTCAGGCAATCCCCTAGCTTGTGCAGAAATGCCAAGCTGAATCTCAGGTACGCGGAGCCGCACGAGGGCTGGGAAGAGGGCCCGGGAAACTGTCAGGAGCCGGACGTGGGACAGGAGCGAAGGTCGCACTATCAGGAGCTGCCCTGCTTCACGAAGTCAAACCGGTAACGGAAACGAGACGTTTACTAAAACTAGCCCGAGGGACCAGAAAAGCTGAGCGTCCCCAGAAAGGACCGAGTTTGGCCTAAGGACACGTGAGGTGAATGGCATGAGCTCAGGCCAAACCCAGTGAGCTGTCACCCAGACACACAGCAGAGCCTGGCGCCCACGCTGCAACCACGGGAAGGAGCCGGAGTCTGGGGGTGTGCGGTCTCCAGCGTTCAGGCCCACGAGCCTGGAGAACACTATCCTGTTGAGAGTGTGAAATACTAGCAGGAAAATGCATTCTTCTGAAGGAGGAAGGGGGAGGGTGGCAAGGACCCCAGCAGACAAGCGGGGCCAGGGCTGCAGACACTTGGCTGCCTCCTGCACCTCTCTGGGTCTGGTGAGGAGCCCAGGGCAGAGTGCCCCATCTCCAGCTGACACTCCTTCCAGCCGAGACTCAGGCGAAATACTCCCTGCTGAGGGTTCTCAGGTGTCTGAAGTAATAAACCAAGCCAGCTCAAAGGAAACCTGAATCTGTTGTGGGAAGCCACGGCCCCTCTGGCCTGGAAAGCATTGCCGACAATGACTTCAGGCCAGAGGGAGATCCAGCCACCCATTTCCCTCTGAATTCCCTTGTGGAATCGTACGCAGACAAGATACTTGACACAACTGCCAACTGTTCTGGGGTTTGACTTTTCCTGAGATGGGGAGCCCAGGACTTTGAGTCCCGGCACCTCACTAAGCATGTGCTCTGTGGGCATCTAAAGACACGGTGTCCCAAGACGGCTGCTGGCAGGTTGCTCTCTGAGGGGACCCAGGACACAGCGCCATTACCAGAGAGGCTGTGAAGGTGCACTATGGCCGTTGGACTGGGAAACAGCCCAAGATAAGGGTTCTTTGTGGGACCAACATAAAGAAAAGGAAGCAAACAGGACCCAGGACTGGAGACGAGGAGGGAAGCCTGCACCTCCTGTTAATAACCGACCAGAAACGAGGAAAACCTTTGCACGCCGACTCTCCATGCAGTTCCCAGTTTCAGGGCATGTGGGACACAGACACTACCGCTTGCTGACGTCACCAGGTGGAAGAAATTACTCAAAGCTTCTCTTGTTTTGTTTGCCTAGAGTCATTCGGTTTAAGGGGTGACTGGTTTTCCACACCTTATCACTCTATTTTATGTCTCCTCCCCTCTACATACTAACGTAAAATGCTACAGGGAACATCATTCTTTGATTAAAATAAATTTTTTTTTTCCAGTGGGGTTACTTCCTCTTGATTCACAGAACACAGACCCAGCACGTTAAAGCACAGGATGGCGGGGACAGAGCTGCGAGGCATCCAGCAAGTTCACACTGGAAAAGCTCTCCTCTCCTCTGACTCCCCGAGGCGAGAACACGCAAGCTGGGCGGAAAGCACAGATCGGGTACTCACTGATCCCCTGGAAGAGCTCCTCGACGTTGATCGCGTTTTTGGCGCTTGTTTCAACCACGACGGCTCCGATGGACTCTGCGTACTCCCTCGCGTCTTTCAGGGGAACCTCCCTGGAAAACAGGTCAGACCGAGACAGAGATGAGTGCTTGTCTGGAAAGAATAAATAACCCAACAGGCCGAAGAAGAGGCTCATGTAGAATCAGGTCCCTCGTGTTCCTGCAGAACAACGACTCGGCTGCTCAGCCACGTATTAATAGCCTCGGGTGGCTGAGCCTTTATAAAGTTTAAAACCTGGTCTCTGGCCCCACGGAGACAAGACATGCACGCATGGAACACAGCCCACGGTCCTGCTGAAGGAAGGAATTCCAGAACAGCAGGAAGAGGCATCCTGAGTGAGCAAGGAGGGACCCAGCCCCACTTCTGGTGTTAGGGCTGACTGCAAAATTTTTCCCCATGATAATGACAATGCTTTTTAAAAATCACGCGTGTGTGTGCACACACGTGCAAATGTGCTTCTGTGAGACTCTCACAAATCAGAGGAAACACGTGACCTATCTGGAAGTTAGGAAATGACACGCTTACGGCTGCAGCGGCTTATCTGGACTTTCACCTCCAGCAGGCTTTTAGGACACGAACTCTATTCAGATGAATAATCTAAACAGACATTTACCGATCTACTTTTAATCTGAAGATACTGTGGTGGATCCAAAGATTAAAAAAAGACACAGTGCCTATCCTCTGGCAGCTCGTTCATTTATTTAACAACTGTTCAGACAGCGCTGCAGTCTGCCAGCCCTTCTCGTAGCTACAGAGAAACCCCTAGTCCTTGCCTTCTGGAACCTGCCCTTGAGAGCGAAGACACGCACGTCCACGGTCACGAGAAGCCACAGCACTGTAGCATGTACGTTACGTGGACAACAAAGTGCTTCAGGAGCTGAGGGGCAGAGAGTGATGCTCTACCAACGGAACCCAGGTGGGCGCCATGGAGGTCACTGAAGTGTGGCCTCGAGAAGCAGCAAAAATGGGATGAGGGCCTGTGATGCAAAGGCCTGACAAAGGCCCCCATCCTCCCATCTCCCCACCCCAGGTACTGCTGAAAGTCCACTCCACACCCAGCACTGCCCAGGTCCACTCCGCACCCAGCATAGCCTAAGTCCACTCCTCACCCAGCACTACCTTGGGTGGATTGACAACAGAGGACTGACAATGAAGGATGTGGTATCTCAGTGGGGGACTAGGAGGGCACCTCGTGGCCATGGAGGGACAGTGACAGGCTCAGCTCCACATTCTAGGGGAAAATGGTGCACAAAGGGGCCTAAAGAGGAGAGTGAGGAGAAGGGTTGGGGGGTCCTCCGGTGCTGCGGGTGAGAGAGGAGGGCAGATGGGGGGAAACCAGCACTGGGAGGCAGAGAAGACCCCCACCCCAGGCCCTTCCTTCACCCCCCCAACATGCCTCATCAGTGGTTTCAACCAGTTTATAAAGTTACTGGGAAAATTCTACCTGACTTTTAAATTCTTTCCAGCCCCCAAATCACAAGAGAGGAGGAATTTTCAGGCACTGGGGGGAAGGGACCCCCCCACCGCACTGGAGATATGGGCCCAGCACCTCCACCAGAGAAGCAGCCTCCTGAGTGCAGTCCGTACAGAATCTGCATGCGTGTTGTCTTTCTCACCAGAGACACACTGGGAAGAAATCACCCCAGAATTTACCCTCCTTCTTGTTTCTAACAGACCAGCCCCAGGCCTCTCGGTTATTTAAAAAAGTCTTCAGGTTTTTTGTGGGATGAATTGTACACTGAAATATTCCAGGAAAGGGCTCTTCTGGGCTCAGTCTGGCACGTTACCTTATCTCTTTATTTCTTCCCTGAAGTCTTTATCAAACCCCAAATCAAAGGGTGGGGCTTCCCTCTGCCCAAAGGTGGGGCAGATAAGAAGGCCATGTCTGCTAATCTCTGAGAGAGGAGGGCACACTTGTCAACCAAGGAAGCTGCAGAGACCCCAAGGCTGGGAGGGTGGAGTCCCGGGAGGGGGCAGGGGAGCAGCACGCAACCCACCCCTGGGCCTCGTCCTATGTGCCCTTCCATTGGCCAGCTCCTGTATCCTTTGCAGGGAAACCAGTCGTAAGTCTAGTGTGTTCTTGAGTTCTGTGAGTCTGCTCCAGTGAGTTACTGACCCTGGTGGGGGTGGGCCATGGGACCATCCCCCCGAGATCTGCAGTCTGTTGGGCAGGAGTGTGGGTAACCTGGGGACACCCCAGACCTGAGCTGGCGTCTGGAGTCGGGGCAGTCTTGTGGGACTGAGTTCTCCACTTGGAGGGGTCTGCGCTCACTCTGGATAGTGACGTGACAGTCAGAAACAGGAACTGCAGGACACCCAGCTGGTGTCAGAAAATTGTTGGAACAAACGGTACAGCTACGATCTGAAAGGAGGCCCCCAGAAAGGGGGGCATGGGCTTCCTTGGAGCATCGGGCAGACATGTGACCATCGGGTGACCTTGGGAACCCCTCCAGCTGCGTCTCAGAAGAGGCCATGCACAGCCACCGTCGCTGACTGGCCTTCTGTCATCGTGACCACAGGACACCCTGGCATCAGTGACTTCTGTCCATTTCTTCCCATAAATATTTACCAAGTGTCTGCCCTGGGCTGGGCACTGTGTGAGGCCTTAACACAGGTAAACTGAAACGAGTTCACCCAAGCTGAGGTACAAACACACAGCCAGTCAATTTTGATGGGAAAGACTATTTTCAGACTTTGTAGATCAAGCTCCCGACAGAAAGTCAGGACTCCCAGAAATCTCCCTGGAGACCACGGGAGAAGACACTGACTTCAAGGGGCCACAGCAGGATACCGGGGCAGCACCAGGCTGCAGAGCCGGGCGGCGGGGAGAGAAAGCGGCACGCGCCAGGACCGGGACGGGTGGCGACCTCCAGCAGGGTTAGCTGCAAGGGCTCGTTGCTACGTGAACAGCCGTGGGCTTTGAAAATACAACCGCTCTGTTTATACTGACTGCCCTTCTGCTCTTCCTGTAAACCTGCTGCTTCCCAGGCCAGGAACCACAGAGGCATCGTAGAAGGCCCCCCTTCTCCTCTCAGTGCTAAGTGATGAAGTCCGCTCACTCTCCCCGGTCAGGCCCTTGTCACCTGTCGCACAGACTTCTGCAACGGCCACTACCTGGCCCTCCAGGCTCCAACCATCACCCGTGTGCTCACTGTGGGGATCTTTCAAAACTGCAAATCCATCAGGTGTCCCGTGAACAGACTTCACTGATGTCGGGCCACAGCCTCAGATGGGCTGAAGCCCAGCGCCTTGGCAGGACCAGACTCCCTGGCCGCTTCCTCTGGCCCCGGGCCCCGAGACACAGCCGTTCCCAGTGGGCAGCCGTCCTGGGGACTCGCTGTGCTTGTGTCTGCTTCTGGGCCCTGCACCTGCTCCTGTCCGGCCCTCCCCAGCACTTGGCAGGGGTCCACATGTGGCCTCCGGGAGAGCGGGGTCCAGCACCGCTCCTCCCAGAGCGGGCCCCCGCCCGCCCCCGCAGCCTGCGTGCACCCTCTTTGTGCCCTCATCCCAGGGGATGCCTGTCCCCCTGATGTGCAGTGGATCTCTGACCCTCAGGGGGGGCTGTGTGTCAGGGGGCCGGCACCTGGGGGTGATCGCTAAGTACCTGCTGAACGACTGAGTGACAAGATTCCCGTCAGGGTGCAGGACGACTCAGGCAGGGGGCTGTGCGGACTTCAGAGGAAGTGCAACGGGAAAAGTCCCGGGGATGAGGGTGGAGACTCACCCAGCCTTCCACAAGGGCCAAGAGGGGGGCTGAGGGCTGAAAACACACAGAAGGGGGGCGTCTCCTCCCAGACCCAGACTCTGATGGGAATCAGATGTTGCATTTCAGCCTGTCTTGTCTCGGACACAGGCGGAAGCCTGGGCTGGCCCAGCGCCGCAGCGCTGGGAGGTGCTCCACGGGGAGGGCAGGAAACAACATTCTTGCGGTTCCAGCTAGTCCCCAGGCTGCGCTGCCCAGCAAGGGTCCTTGTTTTGTTGTTGGTGTAACCAGGCAACAGGGCAGCTGGGCTATTTAATTCCTGGTGATCCTCCTCCGAGGTCAGCAAGGGGAGAGGGGGTCAGCACCCCAAGAAGGAGCTCCTGCCCCCCCCCCCCGCCCCGAGGAGGGCAGAATAATGCTCCGTCCCCAGGGGTTCACGGGCAAGTGCCTCGTGTGTGGTAGAGCTAGAGGACTTGCCCTGGGCTGCCTGTGCAGAGGAGCCCGAGTTCAGAACTTTTCACAGGTGGCCTCGTGGGTACCTAAGGTGAGGAAGGCAGCTCAAGCGTGCTGCTCACAGAAGTAAAATTACGTCCTCCTTCAGGAAACGACCCCTTCAGGTCGCCCTCCCTCGGGTCTTAGCTCCCGTCTCTTCCAGATCGGGTGAACGCTTCAACGTTTTAAATGGAGCATAACTTTATATCATAAGGTGCTCAAAACTATAGCCGGCACGTAGAAAGTGATGTATCACCAGTGTTTACTTAATACATCTTTACAAAGACGGCACTGTTTTCTAACAGAATGCCAGAAAGACTGAGGAAACCAAGCAAATGGAGGAAACAAGTAAGTGGGAGGCTCGAAAGACCCTGAGTTTATCTGGCTCAAGCCCCCCATCTCGCAGCGCAGGGGGCTGCCAGTGCAGTCATCACCACTCCACAGAAGGAGGAGGGAACACGGGCTATGTCAGCCAACTCATAAACACATTCACTTCCATAAATCACTCCAGGAGTAAGATTACATCTCAGTGTAAAGTCCTTTCTCCATGAGAAAAGTCTGACATTAATTCTGAGTAACTTTTATTCAGAGATGGAGCACAGTTTTTCACCGGCTATGGGAATTTCTTGTTCTGCGACATTCTTGTGCGTGTTCTCTGCACATTTTGGTTTGGACTGTTTAGATTTTCTTCTTATTTACTTGTAAGTGCTCTTTGCATATAAAGGAACCTAGCCCTTCAGAATATATTTTCCACATGTTTTTCAGCTTATCATTTGTATTCAGATGTTGTTTGTGGCATTTCTGCCACACAGTAGTTTCTATGTAGGCAGACTTACTGGTGATTTTCTTCTATGGCTTCTGGGGTTTGTATCATGATTGAACAGTTTGTTCCAACTCCAAAATTATTTTTAAAATTCAACTGTGTTCTCCAATTTTTATGGCTTTATTACTTTACACTTAAATCCTCAATCCATTTTGAATTTTCTCTTATTTTTCCTGACCAGCTAATTATCCCCAAACGATAAACTATCCCTTTTTTGCACTTTTTAAAATGTCACCTTTATCACATACTAAACATTGCTACGTATTTCACTCTGCTTCTTGACGCTGCAGTATGTTCACTGATTTTCTGTCTAGGTCTGTGACAACGCTGTGTTGATTTATTACTGAATCATTAAAATGTTTTTCAGCATCTGCTGGGGTTAGTCCCTCCAATACTACTTCTGCCTGTTTGTTTTTCTAGGTGAGTTTTAGGATCATTTTGTAAAACCTCTTTTAAAATGTGATTTTAAATGATTCCAATTAACCTGCCTGGCGTCTCAGTGAATTTGTGACTTAATTTAGAGCCAACTGACATCTTTACAATTCTGCTCAGTTTCCCTATCCAAGGAGTAGGTAGGCACCTGTTCTCACTTGTTAGAGTCTTCTTTTCTGTCTTACCTTAGAGCTGCCACGTTTATCGACACAGGCCTCTGCTCGTTTCTTGCTGAATTCATTTCTAGGAATTACAATATTTCAAATTTTAACAATGACATGCACACATCAAAAAAGCCTATTCCTCAGATTTATACTGCTATTATAAAGAGAGTTCTACCTTCCACCTGATTTTCTAATTGATTATTATTTGTATACAGGTGAAGAATAGCTTTTTAGTAGATAGTCGTGCTCACAGTTAAAGGAACGCACATGAAAATGAGGGTCATGTGACTCATGCATCAGATTCATGCCTCTGCAGTGTTAGCGTGCACAGAGAGAGGCAGGCTGAAACACTGCTGGCAGGACCACCATGTGATTCCAAAGAGTTTGTGGTTAACTGCAGAACCACCACATCTTCTAAGGAGTTTTCTAGTATCTTAGAGCAGGTGCACAAAAGTCCTCACTTTCCCAGAAAATTAAACATATAAGTTAAAAAGCAAATCTCTCAGTTTCTAGAAACAGAGGAAATGAGAACAAACATCCAAGAGTTCTCATTCCTCTCTGTCACCCAGCAGTCATTACTCAGCCTTCCGTGGATGCCCCCAGAGGGCCCCTCAAATCTTTTGGGGAATCAGTCTCAGGTGTGTTCTACAGACCACCCAGCCCGTGATTATTTGGGGCTTGTCAGAAATGAGGACCCCTTGTCCCCAGACCTACTGAACCAGGTCTTGTCTACTGGGCAAGTGCCAGACATAGGCATTTTAGCCACTTCCCGACAGCTTCTTATGTTTCCTATAGCTTGAGAATAACTCCTCTAGAAGGTAGGCTGTAAAACACTGACTTTGATATTTCTGCAGCCTGTCCAATTCATCATCTGACACTGCAAAGTCCAGAGTGTGGAGATCTGTATCGAGATGCCTACACCTAGGATACAATAAGATACATTTATCAGGCACCGTGTTACAAGGGGTAAAATAAAGGGACAGTGGCCGCACGAGCTCTCCCCCAAAGACACATTCTGGTGCTCCTGGTGTGTTCTGGCGTGCATATTACATTTCTAAAATACCACACCGGCCATAACCAAGCGTTTTACATTCTGCCAGACTCCAGGGATACAACAGTTACCATGTCATTAAAAAATGCCTGCCCTGTGTTTTCACTCTCTCCCCGACCTTCCAAGGTCAAAGCCTGAACAACCAACCCAGAGGGCCATGAGCGCACAGCAAGGCAGCCGTGAGCAGGAGACGGCGGTTGAATGTCTGCTGGAATTATTCCCACATGTTTAAGGCATCCTAGCCGAAAGCCATGGAAATCGTTCACCATGTTTCACCAAAGCCCAGCGGACGACGGTTGCAGGCTGTCTGCAGAGGCTGCCACGCGCCGCCAGTGCTCTCGGTCTCCCCTACTCCCTCCAGCAGCCGCTGAAGTGGCTACTCGGGGATGCTGTGCCCCCATCACCTCCCGTCACCTCTCAACATCCAAGATATTTGGGTAACACCCGGAGGAGGCAATCATTTTAGCAACAATTAAAGCAGCAAAATCTCTGTTCAAAACGCCAGTTCTTTTCGACACTCCCTACCTGTGAGGTGGAACTAAAACTTAAATGAACTTTACAAAAAGAAGAATTACTACCTTCGCCATAAGTACCTCATTGGACGATCACACTTTACAACGACCCAAGCACTCACAGTTAAAGCAGCTGACGTGTGTCCCCTGGGAAGGATTTCTGTCCCAGGGGGCCATGCCTGCTGTCCATAAAGGCTGTTCACCTGCGGCCACATTCCTGGTGTCAGGTTCCTGCCGCAGACTCAGGGATTGCTTCTCATGGAAAAGGTCAGAATTTGAATCGAATGAGGGCTGAGCAGAAAACACGGGTTCCCAAGGAGGGGCTGGCCATTCATTCCCTCTTAACACCTCTTCTCCAGACAGAAATTTTGGCTAGTGCCTTGAGGTCAGAGAGAACCACTGGAAAAAACTGTTAGCGCAAATTCTCTGAGCAGAATCAAATCAGCTGCCTGGTGGTTCAGAAATGATTTTCCCTCATGGATCCTGCTTGCACTTCTTACGAGACGAACTTAAATGTCAGCTCTGGGACGGACTCCCCGGGTCTGAAGCTGGGCCCACGCCTCTGAGCCACAGGACTCGGGCCAGCTCCCCAGCTCCGCGCCTCCGCGTCCTTACGGTAAGATGGGAGAATGCGTGTAACTCTTACAGGGCTGGGATGAACACAGACTACGCAGTGTGTAGTAAGCACTCAATTCAGGTGGACCAGGATGAGGATGACGATGGTTAACTGGTTTTCAGTTCACTGCCTAAGTGAATAGTAAATAAAGATAAACAAATACTGTGCCCCTGGCATAGCTGAAATGCTTCACAGAAGTTACATTTTGAGCTCTGAAAGCTCTGGGCAATGCGGAAAGTGAAAGGGAAAAGAGTATTGTATCTTCTAAGAAAATCCCCAGGAACAAAAGCTTACCCCTCTGCCTAATCACACATCAGTGGTTGACTTTTTCGAACATCCCTCCCTGACCCCCTAAAGAAATTTAGCGTGAGCCCTGCGGTTCTGGATTCGAGTCAGAGGCATCAACACAAGCGTGTGTTTCTCTTAACGCAGATGCAGATGGATACCTACAGAAATAATTACAGATAAGTGTACAAACTCAAGTTAGCTAGCATGCATACATACGCTTCCTAGCTCTGCTCACTAAGACGGCCTAGACTCAAGGACACCCTAGCAGCAATGAGCACACCCAGCCCAGATCTTGGTTTCTAAATATCCTTCGTCAATGAAAGGAATGAGGGCTGCTTGGAGAAATCGCTGAGTCATGGGCTGTACCTAAAACATACAAGACAAGCCTGGAACACCTTATTTTGGCAAAAAGTAGGGAAGTGCCCCAAAACAAAAACAATGGGCCTATGTTAAAGGGACACAGAGACAACAAAAAGGGCTCCTGTGGCCAAAGTTGGAGCAATTTGAGCAAAAATTAAATGATATAATATTGCATTATAACTTAAAGTACAAAATAAATATCCATGAGTCCACACTGATAAAAATAAATGACTGAATAAATCAATGGGGGGGGGGGACAAATTTCAGCTGCAGAAGATTAATTATTACAAATAATTGATGCAGGTGCTCCTCCCCGGAAGCAGTGGCGCTGAGTGAGGGCTGTGCACAGGGACGAAGTGCACAGGAAGGAGGCGGGGGGCTGCACAGCGGAGAAACCTGACGGCCACTCCCTCGGCCGGGGGTCAAGGTCAGCACCATCAGGGATGACGAGTCACACTGATAACGTGAACCCTGCGATGTTTAATTAATAATCAGGCGGTGAAAGTAGCACGTCCCCACTGTGGTCTCTCTCTCCAAACCACATACCCTGCGTCTAATCGTTAGGAATGGATCCCACAAACCCCAGCTGAGACGAAGTCTCCAAACTGTCTGACTAGGACTGAACACTGTCAAGGTCACGGAGAACAAAGGAGTCTGAGGAACTGTCACAGCCCAAAGGGTCCTGACAAGATATGAGAGGGGAAGGCACAGCTCAGTGGGAAAGCACGTGCTCAGCATGCACAAGGTCCGGGGTCCAATCCCCAGTCCCTCCTCTAAAAATAAGTAAATAACCCTAATTACCTCCGCACAAAATTAAAAAAAAAAAAAGCTATGACGACTGAATGCACTACGCTGTTCTGGATGGGGTCCCAGAACAAAGAGGGACGTTGAGGGGAAAAGTAACAAGACTGCGTAAAGCGTGGGCTGCAGTTAATAATAAAGTATCAATGTTGCTTGTTAGTTGTGATAAATGTGCCACAGTCGTTAACGTGAGATGTTAGCAACAGGGAAAACCGGATGTGGGGCATGTGGGAATTCTACACCATCTTTGCAACTTTACTGTAAATAGCAAACTATTCTAAAATAAAGTTTATTTAAATATTTTCAAAATTGGCCATAAAAATAAACATTCCTCAACACGCACACCTTCCCCACATGTAGACTTGGGCCCCACACTCTCCTAATCTCCACTGGACCACAGCACACACATCCACCCCATGCACTCTCCCGAAACCTTCTCTGGGCCCAACCGATATTGGCTAGAGGGATCCCAGATCGAAAGTCCAAAACCGTCTATCCAGACGACAAAGCTGTGGTGGTGCAGTCCATGCAGCACAGGCCTGAGGCGGGCAAGGCTGGCCGGGGGGCAGAGCAGAGCGCCCTGGAAACGGCCGTGCGTGCCAGGCACCCGCGCGGGGACTGCACCTCATCGGGGGGAGAGAGCGGGCCTCACCACCACCACCGCCGACTCCGCTGGACGCCTCCCCAGGAGAAACGAAGCAGCGGATACACAAACCAATGCCGTGTGACTTGCAGTCAGACAGAAAACAGAACCGTAACGGTTTTAAAAGGTAGTCAACATAAGGGAACATCTTTATGCTCTTGGAAAGATTTCTTAAATAAGACTCACCCTTCCTCCCTCCACCCTCCCCCCAAAAAAGCATAGAGGAGAAAATGGATAAATCTTCTTACATAGGAACTACGGGCTTCTGATGGTGCAAAGGCAATGTAAAGAGAGTGGAAAGACAGGCATAAATTTGAAGAAGCTATTTCGACACATACCATCAAATATATATGCATTTACACATATGCAAATTCTGTGAGTAATTATATACATATGTGTACACATTGAATAAACAAGATTAAGGCAAATAACCCAATAGAAAAAGTGGCAAAGACCTGAACAGGCTCTTCATACAAGGGGAAACTTAAATGGCCAATAAGCACATAGAAACACCCAGCGTCGCTGGTAACCGGGGACATGCAAACTGAAATTCTCATCAGGTCCCCGCAGCCTGAGTCTCAGGGCACCCGGCCGTGGCGAGGGCGGGGAGCAGCAGGCAGTCTCCACGCCACCGTGCCCACGGCGGAAAGCCCCGGCATCACCGAGTAAACCCGAGCAGGCACCCACCGCGAGACTCGGCAGTGAGACTCAGACACGCGCACCGAGAGGAACGCTTGCACCTGGCGCTACGCGGCATGCAAGAATGCTGGGGAGCAGTGTTCACGACAAGAAGCCGGAAACAACTCCAACACCATCGGCTGCAGGATGGACAGCTAAGCCGTGTGGTCCTCGTCAGCGCACCTGTGTCAGGATGAGTCCCCCAACCTTCATGTGACACCCGCGGGGTTAGTCCATTTATGCAAAGTCCCCAAACCTGCAAGCCAAGATCTACGCTTTAGAAGTGCAAACACGGGCGGCGAAGAAAGAGAAAGAAAGAAAGAAAGAAAGAAAGAAAGAAAGAAAGAAAGAAAGAAAGAAAGAAAGAAAGAAAGAAAGAAAGGAAGGAAGGAAGGAAGGAAGGAAGGAAGGAAGGAAGGAAGGAAGGAAGGAAGGAAGGAAGGGGTGATTATCATGGAAGTCAGGCAGCAGCTGCTTCTGGATGGAGAGATGGGACTGGGGAGGGAGGTCACTCGTAGGTACACAGCTGTTCATTTTATTCTTTAAAATTCATATTGTTCTTGAAAACACACAAGTGTTTCAGGTGTACTTTAAAGACTGCTTTCCATTCTTTATAAATTTATATGTACACTACTCTTGGCTCCCCCAAGTCAGAGTCAATAGCTCCCCCAAGTCAGAGTCAATAGCTCTAAGGATATATTTTCTTCTCTTTTCTTGTATTTCCCATAGTAATCTGCACCACACAAAAGAACCACCAAACCTCATTGGCTGATGGAATAACTGGGAGGATAAATTATCCTACTCCTACCCCAGCCTGGGTTCACTCCTACCCCCAGCTGCTCCCCTCCTGGAGTACAACCTCTAATCCGGGAAAAAATTCTTGACTCACAGGCAGCCTCCCGACCACTCTCTCTCCATGTTTCTCTTAGAGATACGAGAAGTGTTGGTCTGAGGTCGCAGAGTCAGGGTTCCGTTCCTGATTATCTCCGGGGCTGTATGTAAGGAGGTGGGCGGAACCCTGGGCAAAGAGGATCCGGGATAGAGGAGCCATCCCCGGGCCATCACCCCCGCCGCTCCCACCCCCAGTCGCCACCACCACTTGGGGTGGGTAACTTCCCACTGCTACCATTTGCAAAATAAAATAAATTAGGGCCAAGGAGCCTTCTCCTATCAGCACCTCTGCACAATCACTCCTTCAGACTCTCCAACTCACTCGCAGCCCTAAACATGCCAGTGATGGGTGGGATTCCAAGGAAGGGCCAACAGGAGACCCCTGAGCTTGAAGAGCAGGTCAAATTAGAATCACTGTGGGGTGGGACAGCGCAGTGGTAGAGCGCCTGCTTAGCATGTGCGAGGTCCTGGGTTCAATCCCCAATACTTCCATTGAAAAAAAAAAAGAAAATAAATTTTAAAAATAAAAACAAAAAGAATCCTTTCGGGGCAGGCCAATGTCTAAGTGGTCAAGAAAGGCAGGAAGGGCTCCTCATCTGGAGAGGTCAAAGGAGGTTTGTGCAGAGTCAAGGTTGCACAGCCAGGAAGAGCAGACGAGGCAAAGCAGATGGAACGGAGCCTGCTCCAAGGGAGGGTGTGGTGCGAGGAGTTTCTCCAGTAAATCACTTATTACGGTGGCTGCAGACCACGGCGTGCTTGCAGGGCTGATGGGGAACGCCAAGGGGGTAATTCTGGTTGAATGGTTGGGGTAGGACAGGATATCCTCTTCTTCCTCTAATCTGGACACCTGCTGGACCCTTCCCCGATCACCGAATAAAGCAGATGGTCCCGAAGATACCTGCCGCCTCTCTCATGAAGGCACCACGGCCAGGTGATCCTAACCCCTGGCGCAAGCCAAAGCAACCAAGCATAGGCTGGGCCTGAGGGGCCCCACCATCTGGGGGCGGCTGGCCACGGGGCGCTGGTCCAGGGGCAGTCTGATGTTACTAGATGGAGGCAAATCAGCCCATCACATCTTTCCTCTGGACAACCACCAACGTGAAACGCGATAGAAGGAGCAGAGGACTGGAGCTGCCTTGGAAGGGACGAGACTGGGTCCGCGGTGCTCCTTCCGGGCCCGGAGTGACAACTGGCCACTGTTTCCATTCTCCGTGAGGTCCGAGGGGCGGCAGGGAGGCCCAGGCAGGTGCGGCCTGCAGTCAGATGCCCAGCCGGGTCCCGGGGCCTCCTCCTTCCCTCCCATCACTCCTATCGCCTAAAGCCATGCTTTCCCGAGGCCTCGGGCCACTTGTGTCTGAAAGAACCGCTTACCAAGGAGGGGGGAGGGAGGGATAAACCGCAGACACAAAGCACTACATACGAAGCAGAGGAACAACAAGGACTACTGCACAGCACAGGGAACTGTATCCGATGTCTTGTAACACCTGTATAATGAGAGAGAATCTGAAAATACATGTACGTACGTATGTTTATGTATAACTGAATAACTCTGCTGTACACCTAAAACTAACACTGTAAATCAACTACACTTCAATAAAAAAAAATTAATTAAAAAATGCATCTGTCCCCAGCCTGCTCTTGCTAATCGAATGAGAATCTGGGGAACTGGGTCCTGGAATCTGAACTCTGACACGTGCCCCACGCGTCTTATGTTCAAACTCCCGAAGCGAGGTGACCTATTTTTTTTTCTTTTCCAGGTTTCTTTGCCCTAATTTTTCCAGCAGGCCCAGGACAAGGCCATGCAGTCTCCTGTAGGCTCCCCAGACTTTCTGAGAAGGTTTCTTTTCTGTCTAGACCCCAGGACAAGTGTGCCGTCCAGAGTCGCCTGGAATTATCCCAAGGCCTCTGGTGACTTGTGCAGAAGCTCAGCATGCGTGTCCACCCCTCCTACACCGTCCGGCTCTCTGCTCCGCCTGTCCCTGCTCCTCCTGCCCCGCGGGGCCCGCACTGTCAGCTCAGCCCAGGTTCTCTGACCTTCTTCAACCCTGTGTGTCCCTAAAATGTCCCCCACGAGCAGATGGCAGGGAGAAGGGGGCGGCCCGTCCCACAGGCCCCATCAGGAGCCACACACGCTCCTCTGGGAGCTGTTACCAGCGCTTCTCTCTGAGGCCACCCTCTCTGGGGAGGGAGACATGGGGGGAGGGCAGAAGAGGAGGGAAGTGATGCCCCCGGAGCACCTGCTGTGCGCCAGCTGGGACAGTCTTCTCACGGACAGTGTCGCCAATTCTGCTTTGCTTCCTGTCTTCTGACTCAGAGACTACACATCACTCCAATTTCACAATAATCTGAGCACCAGGAGGTTCTGTCTAGCATTCTTCAAGGCACTCAGGGAAACCTCGTATAGAGATCAGGAGTGTAAACACAAATTCCAACTGGAAACCGAGTTCTCTGGACCAGACGCCCCGGAACGCCTTTCCCCCTGGGGTTTGGCCAGACTGCTCTACTTTCTGGGACATGTGTGGATATGAACCCCACTGACCCCATGATCGGCACCCCCACCCCGAGAGGCACTCCTGCACACAAACGCCTCCAGTGGGCTCAGTCAAGTTTGGGGAGTGAGTCGCGTTTAAATTCCAGCGCACGCTCAGAATACGCCAGGCATAGCTCCACTCAAGGATTTACAAGCTTACACAACGTAGTCTGTTAGGTGAGCCTGGTTCCACCTACACACACGCGCACGCGCCAAATCTACAGACTCCTCTTCAATCCCCAGTGAAAAATAACGCAGTCTTCTGGCAATTACAGAAGAGCACAGAGTTTTAGCTGAGAGTAAAAGAAGGCCAGGTTCTAAATAAGGTCCAGGGTGCAGAGGCTTGGCTAGCACCCCAGAAAAATCGGACCAGCAGGCAGAATCTGGAGCAGCGGGACTGGCTGCCCAAGAACGGGATTCCACCGCCAGGGGCGGGCGTCAGCAGCAGGTGCCGGAGAGACCCGCAGCCCCGTCGTTTACCAAACTATTTTTGTCTAGCGGGAGACAGTGCACCCTCTGGGAAAGGCCAACCCGTCAGGCTTCCCCTGCCCCGCCCTCCTGAGTAGGGTTTTAATATAGCCACCCTGATTTTCTCCTGTACAGTGAGTGTGTGTGTTGGGGTGAGGGCAGTTAAATTCATCATTTGGCCACATATGTTTACAAAACTTCAGTTAATCACATATAATATATATAATATTCATGTCTATCCACACACACCACTGTCCTAATAATATTTCCTTATTATTCTGATCTAAATCCAACTTCTGTTAATTGAAATTTTTCCAGCATCTTTCCCTGGAGGTTCGTCCAGGCTGCTAGTTTAAGTGTCTGGTTCCTTTTCACTGCTGAGTAGTATTCCATGGTGTGGCTGCACACACGGTGCTTACTGAAGGACATCTGGGCTGATTCAGCTTTGAAGCTGTTACAAATAAGCCTTCTATGAATATTCATGTGCAAGTTTTTTGACGTATCAACAAAACTGACAAACTATCCGCTAGACCAAATGAGAAAAGAGAGCAGACTAAAATTCTAAAATCAGTTCTAAAAGCATAGACATCACTACTAACCTTACAAAAATGGAAACAGTGATGGGAGATTGCCATGAAATAAGAAAACAAATTTGATAGCTTAGATAAGTGGACAACTTCCTAAAAAAAAACAGACTAGTCAAACTAACTCAAGAAATACTAGAAAACTTGAGCATGCCTATAGCAAGTGAAGAAATTGGATTCATAATTAATAATCTTTCCAGAGAAAAGCCTAGGTCCACTGGCTTCACTGGTGATTTCATCAAATACCTGAAGAAGAATGAGCACCAATCCTTCATAAACTCTTCTAGAAAACAGAGAAGGAGGGAACACTTCTAAGCCCATTCTACAAGGTCTACTGCCCTGATACCAACGCCCAACAGACAAGACCAAAAACAAACTACAGACCAACACCCCTCATGCCTATAGACCTAAACCCCCAACAAAGTGCCAGCAAAGCCAATCCAGAAACGCATGAAGGGCTTGTTCACCCCAGATATGTGGGATTCATTCCAAGGATGCACGGTAGTCCAATAATTGGTTAATAAATTAACAGAATAAAGGAAAAAAGAAAAACACACGACTGTCTCAAAAGATACAGAAACAGCATGTAACAAAGCCCAACATTCATGATGAGAAAAAAAACAGCCTCAACAAACTAGGAATAGAAAGGAACGCCCTCAAGCTGATGAAGATCCACACAAAACCTACAGCTAACATCATACTTAACAGACGACTAACTCCTTTGCCCCTAAGATCAGGAAGAAGACAAGAATGTCCACTTTTCGTCACTGTTATTCAGCATTGTATTAGAGTGTCTACACAGGGTAATGAGACAAAAAAAAAAAAAAAAAAAAAAAAAGAAATAAAAGGCACCCAGACTGGAAAGGAGGAAGTAAAACTGTCTCTATTCACAGACACCATAACCCTGCATCACTAGCGAGGAATGTGCCATTAATGAAATTAACAACCCTCCCCCCATTCACAATAGCAGCCAAAACATAAAATACTTAGGAATAAATATAACAAAAGAAACGCACAACTTATACACTGAAAACCACAGAACATTGCTAAAAGAAATTACAGAAAACCTAAATAAAATGGAAAGACATCTCCTATTCACAGATTGGAAGAATATATTAAGATGGTAATACCCCTAAATTGTTCTTGAGATTCAACACACTGAATCTCTAGATTCAATTTAATTCCTATTCAAATTCCAGCTGCCCTTTTTGCAGAAGTTGAGGAGTGGATCCTCAAATTCTTATGGAAATGCAATTCGTTTTTTTCTGGGTCCTCCAGAATAGTCAAACAATCTTGAAAAAGAAGGATAAAATTGGAGGACTTACCATTCCTAATTTCAAACTTCCTAAAAAACGACAGCAATTTAAATAATATTGTAATGCATAAGAGGAGACGTATACATCAACTGAATGGAATTAAGGCCCCTAAATAAGACTTTACATTTATGGTCAACAAGTTTTTGACAAAAATGCCAAGAAAATTCAATGGGAAAAAAATTATCTATTCAACCAATGGTCCTGGGACAATTAAATATCCACATGGAAAAAGATTAATGTGGACCCCTAACTCACGCCACTCAGTACTTACAATGGAGGACAGATCTCAACCCAGGTACTAACACCATAAAACACTTGGAAGAAAACGTAAGGGTTAACCTTTGTGGTCTTCAATTAGACAATCACTTGAGCACAAGACACAAAAAGGAAAAATATCATAAATTGGATGTTAAGCTTTTGCACTTTGAGAGGCAAAATAAAGATTAAAAAGAGACAAGTCACAGAATGAGAGAAAACATTTACAAATCATATGTGTTCAGAATATATAAAGAACCCTCACAACTCAGTAACAAAAAGACAATTAACCCAACTAAAAATTGGAGGAAAAGTCTGAAGAGACGTTTCTCCAAAGAAGATATACAAATGTCAATAAACATATGAAAAGATGTTTAACACCATTAGTCGTACAAAAATATAAACCCAAACCACAGTGAAACAACTTCCCAACCATTGGGATGGCTGTAACCAAAACACAGGTAATCACAAGTGCTGGTGAGAACGTGGAGAAACTGGAACCTCATACGTTGCTGGTAGGGATGTAAAAATGGTGTAGCCACTTTGGAAAAGTTTGGCAGTGCCTCAAATTGTTAAACACATTGCTATCAAATGACTCCAAAATTCTACTCCTCATATAGACCTGAAAGAAATGAAAACATATATCCATACAAAATTTGTACATGATTATTCTAAGAGGCACTTTTTATAATAGCCAGAAAGTGGAGACGACTTGAATGTCAGCTGTCAGTGAAAAAATAAAAGTGGTATATCCATACAAAGGAATATTACCCAGCCATGAAAAACGAATGAAGTATTGGTACATGCTACATACAACATGGATGGATCTTGAAAACATTACACTAAGTGAAAGAAGCCAGTCACTGAAGACCACATATTGTATGATTCCATTTACATAAAACGTCCAGAAAAGGCAAATTTATAAAGACAGAAAGGTAGACTAGCAGTTGCCAGAGGCTGGAAGGAGGCAGACATCGGGAATGACTGTAAGTGGGTGTGATGTTTCTTTGCAGAGTGGAAATGTTCTAAAATTAGATGTGATGATGACTACACAACTCTATAAATAGATTAAAATTCACTCAACTGTATACTTTAAAAAGATGGATTTTATGATTTGTAAACAATTGCAGTAAAATACAGTAAATGTTTAAAAAGTTTTAATTTACTAGCATCAAACCAGCCTTCCTTGTTGACTTAGTCAGAGGTTTGAAGGAGACCCAAAGGGAATTAATTCCTTGATTCAGTAACAGGAAGTAACTAAGATAATTTTGCTTATTCGACCCTTCAAACCACAATGATAGAGGCTGGAGAAGCAAAATTCAGACCTCAATGAGGCCAAGCCAGAGGGCAGATGGTTATCACCCAGGGAATGTGGACTCATGCGACAGGGGCCCCATGAAGTCACACTGGATGTTGGAGCTGGAAGTGGTTTCGGACTGTCTCCTGGTTGGGGTGGAGCAGCTGTGAGTGACTCTGCAGTTGGAAGTGAGATGGAAGGGTTATGTGAGTGGGACATGTTGAAAGCTGTGTATGGAGAAACTCAAGGAGAACGCTATATCAGGGCACAAACAGTGACCTCCACCCTGAGAAATAGCGTGACTTTAGGTGCCGGTTGCACTTTTCTAGGAACTGGCCCGCTTCAAAACCACCTGCTCTCCCATTCTCATGGTTATGGTGGGAAAAATCATCTGGACCACTCACATCCCCTCCTTTGGCCACAAATGCTTTGTCATGATGCAGGGCAATCCACCCACAGCAATTTAAAAACAAGAGAGCGCCAGGCTTTCTAGAGACCGAAGACGGAACATACCAAATACCAGAGCTAATAAAGCACCCGTTTTTCACCATGTGGACACCAGTACCTTCCAATAAATTCCCATTTTTCCTGAAATTAATTTCAATTGAGTTTCAGTTCCATGTAACCAAGAGTCCTAACTAATTCCATTAACACTTAAACTGTTTTCTGCTTAAATTCTCACCCGTCAGTTCTCCCAGAACACACAAGGCTTCATTCCACTTAAAGTCACACCTTCTCCGCAGTTCGATGGTGTGGGGTGACAGCAATGACTCTCTCGGCAGAGGCCGTCTCCACACCCTGCCTCTTTCCCACGACACGTTACAGGGATTCGGCGGGGAATTCAAGACGCACAGGCTGTCTCAGGAGCACAGTAAAGCAGGCAGACTTCTGAACTAAGTCTGGGCGTTTAAAGATTTGTCCAGCCCCCAGAGAAACGAACAGTTTAGCGGTGTTTATAGCTGTTACTATAAACCAGCTTGATGCAACATGATACAAAGCCTCTGAAACCCCAGAGAAGTGGAGCCGTTTGTCAAAGGCCATGTGAAGAGCTTTGCAAGCTCTACTTTGATTGTTCACTGAACTCCGATGTCATCATCTTTGGATCAGCAAGCACGATGTCACTGTCTTTAGGAAAGTCAACCACTCAAATGGCTGGGAATCAAATTAACCAGGGGATGGAGACAACGCAAATTCAGTTTCCTTTTCTATTTAGTAAAAATAGTTAGCTTATCAGGCTAGATAAAACTCCTGTCAAAGGCCTAGTCTATGTGGACCAGGTCCCTACAAACCTCTCTTCAAGTACAGGAAGTTCAACATCCCGTGTCTCCCGCTGTTCACATACACACACAAAGGTGTTCACATGTGCTGCATCGTATTCAGATCTTAGAACAAAACAGTGAGATTGCATAGACTTGACTACATCCTTAAGTTAAAGTCTAGAACTCAGACAAACGGGGAAAATGTCAAGAATTCGAAGTCTCCTGACCACGTGAACGTGCTGCCTACCAAAATGGCCATGGGAGTGATGATGACAAGAGTCACGGAAAAGGTAGCACTAAAAATAACAAACCACTCAGCCCAAAGACCTCTAGCGTCAGGGATGACTGTGCTGTGTGGAGATCTGACTTAAATATCCATTCCTACCTCGGCGCTCCATCAAAGCTGCCTTTCCCTAGAATTGTCCCTTAATTCTACTCGGGTTGAACCAACACCACCTCGACCCCCACAAGTGAATGACACCAATTAAATGATGACGCCGACAACAGACGTAACCACACAGACATTCGAGGGTGGAGGGCACTTACCACATAGCAAGTTTTTTCGATGATTCTTACCTGATGTCTGAGAGGTCACACTTGTTTCCAGCAATAGCCATGACGATGTTTTCCGGACCATGCTCTTTTAATTCTTTCACCCATTTCTTCAAGGTATGAAATGAATCCTAAATCAAAAGTGTAAATCAATCTTAGAAAAGACTCATTCACAGAGTACTTCAACCATGTAGAAACACACACCCAGCATAAATGAACGACGAAAAACATTTTCAGGAGGCACATGAAGATTAATGTACTAGCCTTCTCGCAGGGCAAAATTTAGTGTTAGTGAAGGTATCCATACATCGGCTGTAAAAGGTTCCTTTTCTAACACTGAAACTTGAGGTTAAGATAATCATATGCATAATTTTCTTCTATAAATAGCATTACTTGTAACTTACAGCCTTGGTTCGGCATGAACAAGGGTGCAGTCGTAGGACTCAAACAACGTTCACACTTAATCAGAAAAGAAAAAGAAAATAAACACATGCGCACGCGCATGCACACACACACATTTTAGAGTCCTGTTTTCCTCTCTGTCCGTCACGCATAACCGACCTCCAGGAAACAGTCCAGGGAGCCACTCCATGGAGGTGAGCGGTCGGGAGCTCCCGATGGGCTCAGCGATGAGTCACTGAAGCAGCAGCCCTGAACGCTGAGTCAGCACTCCCGGGGGCCGGGGCGGGAGCAGGGTGGGGAAGATGCCAGCAGACCACTGACGTTATTGGTTGGTTGACGGACATCCTGGAGCCTCAATGTGAAAACTAAAAATACACCCATCTCATGCGCACGCAAACCCACCACGCTGACATGGACGTTATCCTGGGCGTTTTAAGTTGTATGATTGAAACACCAAGAGAAAATAAGGATCTTTAATTCTAAAACATGCAAAACCTAAAAAAAATTTTCCTCTTCCTAAAACACTGACATTCTGGAGAATGGGATTAGCAGGCACGACCTTGCCTCTGCAAACAGACAATTTAGAAAATGTTCATCGTTTATTTCACTGAGCAGGTAGATCTGAACTGCCTGGCCACCAGACACTAAAACTCAGTATCCAGTGATCATCATCTCCCACCACCATTTTATGGACTCTCATTCCAGGCAAGACTCAGGCAGTGAGGTCTCTGCTGTGGTCGTTTTAGACAGAGAGTCACCAAAAACATCACCTAAATTCTAGAGGGGACATTCTTACCTGCTTGGTGATGTCGTACACGATGACGGCGGCAGCGGACCCGCGGTAGTACATGGGAGCCAGCGAGTGGAACTGTAGAGGAAGGAACAGCGAGTGGTTTCAGGCCACAGTGAGCACATGTTACGCAGCCTCACAGCAAACAGAGAGCCAGAATCCTGCATCATTCCTGTAGGGTCCCGGGTCCCCCCAGAAGCTCCCCAGGATTCACATCAGATCATTTTCCCTCCCCGACTGCACAGACGCCTGTGGTTTACAGACCATGAATTCATGCCGGGGCAAAGCCGAAAACAAGTGTTTTTTTAAAATGTTGCTGTCCTCTGAATTTTCTTTTCTCTACTGCTCATCACTTATCTAAAATGATGGCCCCAGGGCACCGTCATTAGTGTGGTATGGTGGCAAGATGAAGATGTTTGCCAGGCGGAGGAAGAGAGGAGGCTGGCCCAGATCACAAGACCCCAGCCGAGCCTCCAGGGAGGAACGCGCAGGAAGGGCAGCTCCACTCGCCCTGGGGTCTGGACGGTGGCCAACCTGCAAACACCTCGTTCCAAAGGTGAACAGAGCAAGTGTCACTTATCCCCGAGCAGGATAGAGACTTATCCTGAGGATACACACAGGTTTTAGGTGTATTCTGAAGACTGTATCTGAGTATCTTTGAACATATTTTAAGACTAGATCACAGAGGGGCTGTGAAAGATATTAAGAAAGAGATAACTCAGCTCAATAGGAAAATGAACAAATGCTCTCTAGAGAGAGATAAATCACAGGAGAAGAGTTATAAATTGCCAATAAATATCTTAAAACATGTTCAACCATAATAAGAGAAATGAATACAGAAGCAATGTTGGGGTAGGTATTAATTTATTAAATATTAAAAAGATTTATCACATCCAGTGTTGGTGTGGGTTTGGGGAGAGAGACACTCTCACACGCTCCACAGGGATGCATTTTAAGAGCTACTTATGGGAAGATGCTCAACATCGTTAATCAGCAGGGAAAAGCAAATCAAAACCACGAGATACCACCTCACACCTGTGGGAATGGCCAGCATCAAAAAGTCTGCGAATAGTAAATGCTGGAGAAAAGGGAGCCCTGTGCACTGCTGCTGGGAATGTGAACTGGTGCATCCACCATAAAAAACAGTATGGAGGGTCCTCAAGAAAGTAAAAATAGAGCTGTCATACTATCCAGCAACTCCCCTCTTCTGGATGTTTACCTGAAAAATACTAACTTGAAAAGATATATTCACTCTCATGTACACTCTCATGTACAGCGCTGTTTACAATACCCAAGACAAGGAAACAGCCTAAGTGTTCATCAACAGATAAATGGATCAGTAAGATACGACACACACACACACACACACACACACACATATATACACAGAGGAATACTATTCAGCCATTAAAAAGAATGAAATCTCGCCATTTGTGACATCTTGGGTGGAACTTGAGGGCATCATGCTAAGCGAAATAAGTCAGACAGAGAAAGACAAATATCATAAGGTCTCATTTATATATGGACTCTAAAAGCAAAAACTGAACTCACAGATACAGAGAACAGAGTGGAGGCTGCCAGAGGCAGGGGTGGGAGTGGGGGAAATGAACGCAGGGGGTCAAAGTTATAAAAATAAGTAAGTCCTGCGGATGGAGCATGCAGCTGAGGCACCACAGTTAACAATAACGTTATGTATGTTTGAAAGTGGCTAAGAGGGTAGATGGACAGCTTGCTGACTGTGGTCAATAATACGTGAGCCTGGAAATCTGCCAAGAGAATAGATTTCACGTGTTCTCATCATTTAAAAAAAGGTCAGAGAAAATATGCTAATTAGCTTGACTAATAGCTAATTAGCATATTAGAGAAAATTTGCTCGTTAATGGTCATTTTGCTATGTCTACATACATGAAACCATGCTGCACACTTGAAACATACATAATCTTTATTTTAGAAAAGAGGCCTTCTTTCAAAGCTGCTGTCGGTTAATATATTAAAAGTTGGAATGTGCACATCGTTTGACCTGGAGATTCCACCTCTGTGACCCGCCCCCCCCACCTCACACAAGGACTCTCACCCCTGCCTGGTAAGTAAGAGGAGACATTCAAAGCAACCTAAAGGCTCAGCACAGAGAATTCATTAACGGTGTATGTTCATAGTGGAATATTTACAAGCATTAGGATGACGATGAAGATTTTTATTTACAGGAAGAGATCCTTGACATACTGTTAAGTGAAAAAAAAGTCTCAGAGCAGCGTACGCAGCACACAGACCTGCAGTAAAACGCGTGTGGGTGTGCCCGTGCGCGCAGGCACGACATGGTGCTTCTCTAGACATTGCCAGCGGGATTTCTTGTGATGTGTACGTTTTCCTTACAAGGGTCTGCTGTGTACAAATTTGTACAGTGATTTTTAAACTGAAAAAAAGCAGCTGTGTTTACTGGGGAGTGGGCTGGGGGAACTGTGGGGAAAGAAGGATGGGTTCTGAAGCTTCTCTCTGGCAAACAACAAAGCCATCATTTGCGCTGACCTCCTGTGCAGTACACTTCGCTGAATAAGCCCTGGCCAGACTGGGGTCCCGTCTGAACCTCGGAAGCACGTCGGTCCCCGAGGTTTCCCTCTTCCTGCAGAAGGCTAGCGCGGCCTCACCAGAGGGTGCGAGGTCCCCAGCCCCACAGCCCTCGAGCAAGTCTCCACCCCAATGAGAAAATGCCCTGGTGCCTGGGGGTTTTCGGAAAAGGGACCAGACTGGATGGGGCTCAGGATGGACCCCGGAGTTCCCAGCTGGAGAGCCTGGCCCCTCCCTCACCAGGACTCACTGAGGACAGGGCCGTTCACAATTGCTCACGGCCCAGCTCTGTGTGTCTGCTGTCCTCGTAAGCATCAATAAATCCATTCTCAGTCCTTCCTTTGGCAACCCACCCCAGAGGCAGAACACAAAATCAGAACCCCTGCCATAAAGGAGGAAAAAGCCGTGTATTTTTTAAACATCCCTGCTTTGCTAATCGAAGAGAATGCATATCAAGTGTCCTTTCAGCCCAGTTATATAAAACGCTCATTTTTCCCACACCGCTTCCATGTAAGAACGACCCACTTGCACACTCGAGGTAGGAGAGCTGGTACAAAATCTGTCTCTCAAAAATAAAGACACTTGTGGACTCGAGCACAAAGAGAAGTGAGCTGTGCACATTTTCTCAGACACAGTCTATTTCAAGCTATAAAACCAAGAACTGGATCTGAAACGGTCCCTGGGGTGCAGGCTCATGAATTACTGACTAGATCGTTGCATACGACGCATTGCTTGTTCCTTCCTTCCTCCAAATGGAATCATTTTGAAATAAATCTGTTGGTGAAACCACTTAAATGACTTCATTACAGAGGACGGGGGGGTTTAATGAGTTAAAAGTTCATGTCTCAGGTCCAAAACTCAGCAATGCATTGACCAAAGGGTAATATTGGTGGAGGACAAAAAGATAAATCACCTCTAGCTACAATGTGAGACTTTTCTTCTAACAAAATATAAAACAAAAGCACCGCCGCCAGCCTCAGCACTCAGCATGACATCACTGCACTCCCATGGGGTCGGAATGAAGACCGAGGAGACCCTCTCATAAAAGACTCTTCTAGACGCAAAGTTCACCATCACCCAAGGTTGACAGAACTATCTCGTTTAATCTCACCTTGAAAGGTTATTGGAAAATGAGCACAGTAGATGCCAGTTCAAAATCCCTTCTTCCCTAAGTACCCAACAAAATGTCTAGAAAACCAGATTAAAGTGTTCAGATAGCTCTCCAGTGACATTTGTTTAGAAGAAGCATAAGGAATTGTGAAAAGCCAATCTGTCCCCTCAAAAGAAATGGCTGTTTCTGTCCGGGTGTGTGTGTGGCTGCTGGTGTTTAATTGCTGGATGTCTGCAGGACGAGGGCCAGGGCAAGGCCTTCTCTGAGTTTCTAAGACCCTCAGCTGTCACAGATGGAAACTGCTTCCAGCAACCGGCAGGATGAGGGGGCCTGACCCTTCTGGGAAACATCTGGACAATGTATTTAGAGAGTCTTGAAACGTTCATGCACTTTGCCTCAACAATTCCACTTCTAGGGGGAATGATCAGAGGTGTGGCCTCGAGGAAAGCAGAATTCATTCTAGATTCATCAGTAACCCTGACAAACTGGAACCAACCTCCCTGTCTAACCATCGGGGACTGGAAACGTGACTTTGGCTTAGCTGTCACATGGAATCCTGAGCAGTGATTAAACTCGTTTCTGAACAGGATGAAACGGCATGTGAGGCCAGATGGCTGGGTATTTCCCAAGGTCTTCTGCAGAACCCTGTGCCCTTGAAGTGTTTTTCAGAAAAAAGGTTTCTTGGCTAATTAAGTTTGAGAAATGCTACATATTTTAACAATCCCCTGGAGGTTTACAGAGTAATTTTTAAAGGCTCCGAAATTTTCCAGAGTAAAGAAAACTATTGGTTTTGGTTTTACTCAGAATTCTTCATTTATTTTTTAACCTTTTTTCTCGTAATATTTATTAACATCTAGGGACCTAGATGGGGCACTGAGAACCCATCTTAGGGGTACAGCGTGAAGACTTCTAGACTCAAGACAGTCTGTTGCCCTGTGACTGGCTCTTTACTGGTTTTCGTGTTTTGTAAAGTGCGGGCAGCCATGGGGGGGGGGGGTCGGTGGTGACAGCTAAGGTTTTCCCAGCTCTGCGACGACACTCATGGCTGAGGTAAGTCGGCTCTGGATGGAACCTCTTGCTTCTTCCGAGTGCCTTCCTGCATCACAAACCTCCCATCCTACACACAAACACCCAACTCAGCACACAGTGAAGGGTGTTATTCCAGTAAACCGTCTAATCCTCTAGGCCACCCGGTCGGCTTCAGGCAAAATTCCTTAAACTTAGGTTTTTGGCATCATAAATTCCACAGCAGCAAAATTCTGCATGTCAAGAATGAGCAGTGGTGGAAAATACATGAAGTTTCCAAACAAGGACAGGCCTCAGCTGGGCTCTGCCTCCCCCAGGAGACAGCCCAGCAGAGGGCTCTGGCGTGGGGGCCTGGAACTTCAGGGGTTGGATGTGACTTTCAGAGACACCGTTCCTGGGGAGACGCTCCGAGGCAGCCTGGGGGCCAGCGCCGGCCTGCTTCCGGGCCAGCGCCCTGTCAGAAATTCTCGTAACACCAGGGCCCGGACAGTCCAAGGCAGGAGTCAAAACACCTCCAAGGCCCAGAAGGATTCAAACAAAGAGGGAAGCCTGAGGAAAATTCCTGACATTCCCACATTCTCAGCTGGTGAAGCTGAGTGGAAAAACCATCCCTGCCTGCTCTTTGGGCGTCATTCAGAAGAACGTTTCTAAGTTTTACACAGACTTCTCTCTCCACAGAAAAGCAGAGACCTACTTAATAAGCCTACTCAGATGTCCTAAAACCTAGCAGTGTGTAAAGCTGCACAGAGCCCCTGTTAACAAGGGTTACTTCTCAATGCCGTGACGGGCAGCCCACCACGTGTTTGCACTATTTCCTCATTATGAAACCACCTTTAACAGGATACATTACTTTTGCAATGAGAGGGGATTTTTCCCCCTCTGCTTGCTTTCTTTTTCACTGTGCTGACATCCAAGGGCTTCCTCAGCGTTCAGGGTCCAAAGGGTTAAAGCAGAAGCCCCACGAGGAAGCCCCTGACTCCCTGATGAGGTGCGTGCACACCTTCTACAGCAGAAAATGACAGGGCCAAACCCAAACGTCTTTCCACAAAAAGACGGTGTCAGCGTGTGGGGTGTGGGTCGGTGCCTTTACGTATACATATATCATTTGGGGTTTACTGACTTGGTTATTTTTTAAGACAGAGGTACTGGGGATGGAACCCAGGACCTGTGCGCGCGAGGCATGCACTCTGTCACTGAGCTACACCCTCCCCCATCAGTGTCTTTGGAAAGACAAGGTAACCACCTGGCGTAGTCTGATCTCTAGGATAACGGAGAAGACAGAAGTCAACGTTTGGAGATGCTACAGAAATTCATGTTTTTCCCATCTGTGAAAAACCCAACCACAGTGGACCTCAGCTCTCAGTCCTGCTTGCTAGCACCAGTGGGGGGTGGGGTTCCTGAAAGTCCAGACTGATGTGTGCCCCGCCTGCCCCTAAGTCAGGGCCTTTTGTCACCTGGAGCCCCTGTTTCCTGCTCCCAGAGGAGACGCCAGGAAGGAGCCACGTCTCTCCACGCTTTCCTCCTGTCTCGACATCCTTGGCCCTCTGTTCACCAACGTCCCATCATCCGGGACGGTGCCCGAGCTCCCAGATGCTCTGCCACCCCCGCCTGGGTACCCACAAAGCCTGCCCTCGCTGCAGCCACGCGGACGCCCTACCTGTGACCGCACCAACCACAGAAAACACACCCCACCCACCAGGCGCCCAGGTCTCTGCACCGTCTCCAGGGCCAGCCGCCTGCAGACCTGGCCCAGGGACCCTGCCTCGGCCCCCCTCCCTCCTGAGCCCAGGTCATCCTCCCTTGACTGGCAGTCCGGAAGCTTCCATCAGCGCATCTAGATGTTGGAGTGGCCTCCACGCTGGCCCCACAGCAGCCAGGAGGACCCGAGGTTTAACGGCTGGATTAGGCTATTTATTTACATTACCGTCCAGTCTCATTTTAACTTTTTCTTGTGGAAATTTTCACACGTGCACACAAGGAGGGAGCATCGTGTAATGCACCCGAGTGCTCGCCCCCGAGCCTCAACGTCCCTCAGACACCAGCCCTGCATCCTGACCCCTCCTCACCGCCCGCCCCGTCCACCCTCTGCAGCAGACACCTGACGTCACACTATGTCAACTGCAAAGCAGAGCGACTTTTCCTTCAAATATAAGTCAGACTGTGTCACTTTCCTGTTCAAAATCTGTCTAACCTACCCATCCCGTGTGCTGTGGGGTCTTCATGCACCACTCTGAGCGAAAGGTGACTCCTGGGGCTTCTTCTAAAAGATCCAGGTGGTCCCCTCCATCGACTGCAGTTTATCTCATTTTAATAGCACACATCCCGTCCGCAAGCCTCTGAGCTGTCCCCCAGCAACAAGTCTGCATCCAGTTGTCCTTGCTGAGAGCATCCTTGGGGTGGGGGTGATGGGGGGGCACTTCCCTTATTAGGACCTCAAGTTGCACTGTGAAAGCACTGTTCTCCGAGACAGGAGGGAAGTGTATTTACTCTACCTCCTCCCGCTGAAGGGAGAACCCTCCCCGGAAACACTTCCCTAGCGGCTTTGTGAGGAGGTGCCCGGGGTGACCCCCAGCAGCTCGGGGGAGCCGACGCAGGGTACGCGCTGCGAGCTGGGTGCTGGGAGCTGGGAGCTAGGTAACCCCCGCCCCCCGGGGCTGCAGGGCGAGTGGAAGACAGAACAAAGAGCAGCTCATTCGGAGCCTGTAAGAGGCCCCTTTCTTCAAGGACTCCCGAAGGTCAAAATGCGCTCTGACTTCAGCTGCAGCCTATGAATAGGGAATGACTTTCCTGACCACAGACTCCAGGCTCCGGAGAGAGACGGGAGGAGAGAAGTTCCTTTTGACGTCTGTAAGGAGCCTGAACTTGCCCTCAGATAGCGGCCCTCTTCATGTCTCTCTTCCTTCTCAATGACCCGTTCAGACCCAGACCCGAGGCCCCGGCTTTCTCAGCCACATCCCCGAGCCTGCCCTCCGGTCACCCAAGCTTCGCAAGGACGGCAGACGGGCAGGCACTGGCAGAATGCAGGCCAAGGAGGTCAGCAGGCAGGACGGCCCACCAGCCCGGCACCCAGGGTTCCTGACCGCGTCCCTGAAACCCTCAGTTCCTGGGCGCGTCGGTGACTTTTCCTTCTCAGGCACCCAGGGCTCAAGGAAAACTTCTGACAGCAGGAACAAGTTAAGATTACACACAGCTGGCTGCTGCAAATGGAGATATTTATTATATTATTTTCTGGAGTATGTGAAATCTCTCACTATTGGGAAAAAAGTCTGCGCACTCACTACCAAAGTGACTGTAATTGTTTTGAATCAGTGGGTTTCAGAATATGATCACCTCTAGCAGTATGGCTTAAGTAAACGTCTGGCCTTGGGTTAGAGAATATTGCTGAAATAAAACTCAATCAGCTGCAAATAATACTATTTTGAAGATAGATTCCTTCTCTTAACAAAACAATGCAGTCAAATATTACACATTTCAAGTCTAATAATGGTCTGGAACATCGCAACTGACAATTTCACAAACGTAACCTTGCCTGTGGTTCTGTATGAATTTACTACAAGGACCACACTTCAACACTGAGAAGATTTAATACTTTATTCAACATTTTTAATTTAGGTACAACTCTGAGGTCAAGGCTGCGTTTCCAAATCACAAGGAATCTCCAAAGAGATGAAAGCCAGTGTGACACTTGCCTATCACTTACAAAGGTTTAGGAGTAGGCAACCCCAAATTCATCTCCAGGTTCATCCTTACCAAAATCCTAGCTGGGTTTTTTGATAAGCATGTATAAAGTGATTCCAAAATTCATGGAAATGCAGGGGACTGAAAATAGTCAAGAACTATCTTGAAAAAGAAAAACAAAGTTGAAGGACTCACGTTTCCCTATTTCAGAGCTTATGACAGAGCTCCAGGAATCACAGCACCATGGTATTGGTGTGAGGATAAAACTTTATTTAGATCAAAGGAACAGGACAGAGAGTCTGGAATTAAACTCTCACATGTATGGCCAACTGACGTTTAACATAGGTGCCAAGACAAAGAATAGTCTTTTCCACCGTGTCAGGACAACTGATTTTGTATGATACTGACATACGAAGAATGAGGTTGAATTCCTTTCTTACCAAGATGCACAAAGAGTAACAACAAACGGATCCCAGATCTAAACGTAGGAACTGAAACGAGAAAACTCTTAGAAGAACGTACAGGGGTAAATCTGTGGGAACTTGAGTTGGGCAAAGACAAGTGTTGGTCACGATGTGGAGAAGCTGGAACCCCACACATTGCTGGTAGGGATGTAAAATAGTGCAACCCCTTTGAAAATGGCTTGGCAGGTCCTCAAAGTACTAAACTTAGAGTCACCGTATGACCCACCTATTTCATTCCTAGATACTTACTCGAGATTTTTTTTAAAAAAAGCATCTGCACAAAACTCTGCACGTGAATGTTCACAGCATCATTATTCATAAGAGCCAAGAAGTGGAAACCACCCAAACGTCCATCGGCTGGTCAGTGGATAAACACCATGTAGTAATCCATACAACGGAATAAAAATCACCCGCTGAAACCTGCTACAAGGTGGTGAACCCTGAAAACACTGTGCTAAGTAAAGGGAGCCGATCACAAGAGCCACAGATTGCGTGGCTCCATTTAATTGCAATGTCCGCATTAGGAAAATCTAGAGACTGAAATTAGCCTAGCATTGGGGGATTTAGAGGGAGGCTGTTTTTCGGTCTCTGTGAGCACTCTTCAGTTTTATCTTCAAAAAGCACAGAACAATGAGCTTGATTTCAGAAGCCAATCTTCCCAACTTCAGATGTGTTTGCAGGGGAACGGAGAGTTTTTATACTAATAATGGAACCATCAGTTCGCCTTTGTGGGATTTGCGACTGTGGTTCATTTGAAACCAAAATCCTATAAATACGACTCAGGCAGTCCATTAGGAAAGACAGACAGCTATAACACGGGCTTTAACCAAACGAAACTAAAGAATACGATGATGTCAGTATTTTTTCACATTAGATTCTGAAAATAAGGCTTCTCGGAAGGATCAGACCAAGAGAATGAAGCCTGAAAGTTTTCCAAGATACTGACATTTCTAGTGGAGTTATTCTATGGACTGTGACTGTGTTTACCGCAGGCGCAGAATGATCTGGAAGCACACATCTAGGACGGGCAGGTTGCAGCTCACACTGTGATATTTAATAGCAGTGAGGATGTTCTGGTCCCCAGTTTAAGGAGAAAAACAAAGAAGGAAATCAAAGAAACTCAGTGGGAAGGAATGACATGTTGACACCTTGGGAACGAAGTCTCATCTTCCCTTATAAATCCTGACGGAGGGAGACGGGAGAACAGAGCTGGGCAGGTAAGTCCTTTCTCTCCTGGGGGCCGTCTCTGAGCTGCGGGCTGTGTACATCCTTCCAGAGGCCCTGGTGACCCCGACACGAAGCAGAAACCAGCACGACAACCCATCAAAGAGGGCAGGATGGAAATCCCAAAAGCCCATCCCGTGCCCCAACACGGACATCTTCCCTCCCCACACCCCTCTGGGGGAGGGGTGGCAAACTAAATGCACAAATCCTGAAAATGGTCAGCTTTTAACAAATTGCATTCAACAAGCAACTAGAAACCTTCTTAAACCATTTTTTTAAGAGTCACCCTCTGATGTGACAATGAATATATGTATGTTCATGTATAACTGAAAAGTTGTGCTCTACACTGGAATTTGACACAACATTATAAAATGACTATAACTCAACAAAAAAAAGTGGGAAAAAAAGAGTCACCCTCTGGACTGTGTTGAAAGGATCACAGGATGCCGGTCACATTCGGCTGAACTAAAAGCAGAATTAAGGCAAGCTGTCAAAGAACGGATGCTCTCCCACACAGAGATGGAGGAGGACCAGGATCCTCTGACATGTTCAGTGCTCAGAGGAGAGAAGATGAATTCCTCCCACACATATAACATGGGATTAGCACAGGGCGGTAAGCAGGGCAGTGACCGCAGGGCTGGGCATGCCAGGCAGAACTTGGTCCGATGGTTCCACAAACGAACTAATATGGAGGAAGTAACACTGAGCTGAGCACCCTGCCTCCTTGAGGACACAGAAGTTGGCATCTTTATGTTGTCAAATCATAAACCCAAAGCGGTCTTGTTCGTTGATCATGGTGAAAACAAAGGAGAACAGCAGCCGATTTCCGCAGGGATGAGGCGGGGAGGATGGGCGCGCGGACTCCAGCAACTGACGGGACGGAACGCATGGCAGCCCGCACCGGCAGCAGCAGGGGGTTTATTTTTAGCTCAAACCCTGGGCAACGTCATTATAAGCACGATTAAGCCCAGCAACAAGCTGCCAAATGACTGAGAAATTGCCGTCACTGGAGAGACTCGGGACCGCAGGGAGGGAGGGCAGACAAGGTCACCCCAGGAGTAACACCCCGGGCCTCTGAGGGTCAGCGGGACTGGACAACCGCGTGCACACTGCTCGCTCCGTCCCCACAAACCTGGATGCGCCTGAAGTGACCACCCCAAAGCCAGCCCCTCCTCCCTGACACACAAAGGGGATCACTGCTACCGCGTCGTGACTTGTGTGGTGACATTCATGCATTTCAAAGTAGACACAGCAGTGCAGCTGCAGGGACCTATGACCTCTAAGGGTCACATTTTAGAAAAGCAATTAGAATAATCAGAAATACCGCCATATGAAAAAAAAAAGTACTGCTATTTTGCTCTGAGATGCTAAGTGGTCCAAACTCCAAACTCCAACAGTCACTTCAGAGCCAGATTTTATCCAAAGTAGTCGATCCCTGGACTATTACATTAGAATAGGAGTGTAAACGTCAAACGCTCTGTTTAGACCACACAGAAATCTCCCCTTCGGAACCCTACTAGCAAGTGAAAACAGCAGGTTATGAAGAATCATGATCCCACTGATGTGAAATTACCAACTCACATCGTGAGCTCTCTGAAGAATGGCCACCTAATCCTAGGAGTGGAAATACGTGGGCAGTGGGATTTCGGACAATTTTCCTTTCAACTGCATGGTTTTGGGGTGATTTTTCTATCATCACAAAGCTATAAAGCACAGGAACCAGAGAGCTGGATTTAAATTTCAGTTTTATACCATCTTAGCTGTGTGATCTTGGGAAAGTTACTTAACCTCTCTGTGCCTGAGTGACCTCACCTGTAAACGGGGATAAGACAGTACTTCCAAGTGCTGTGAGCTGGCTAAACGTGTTAGGGCACAGAAGGCGCTCAGACCAGTGCTGGGGCAGGGCAAGCCACCTCCGTGTGAAACTGACCTTACTGCGCTCAGTAAAACCAGCTGAAAAAGCAACCCTTTCAGGGCCAAAAAGTAAAAAGCGGAGCAAGAAAACCTCATTGTTTAGGTTTAAATAACAATCCCCCCAAACACCAAGACAAAGAACCTAGCAGACTGACAGCAGAGACACACCGGTGCACAGAGAAGAGGTCCCGGGCAGGCAGGTCCCCTCGGATCTGGGCCCAGTTGCGGGAGTCAGCGTGCACAGGAGGGGAAGAGGTGGCAGCCCCACGCGTGCAAATCTTTGCTCCCGATTTAGCAGCAAAACAGAAGACATTCTAACGGGGTCAGCATTTGTGGGCCAGAAGGATCGTCCTGATTAAAGAGAAAGAAATCTTGGAGACACCTTAATTGACAGACGCTGGGATATTCACTTTGAGGGGATTTACAGAAAGCGAAAATCACATTTACACACTCACTTTGTTAGGAGGTGACAATGAAAACGATGCAGGACCCTGAACCCTGGAGTCTCTCTGAGAGGGAGGTGATCAACAGAATCAATAAGTGAATTAGGAGGTACATTAGAAGTTGGTAAGAGTTACGGAGAAAAATGCAGTGGGTGAAGCTGGGGGGTGGGGGGGGCAGAGAAGGTGGCACCTGAGCTGGGATCAGACAAGCGGAAGTTCAGCCTACGTCTCTCCACGACGATCAGCTCTGATGAGCACTGTGATCTGGCTGAAAGCACTCAGCTGAGAGGAGGTGACGGTTACCCATGTTCTGCCTGTATCCTGGTCACCCCTCAGCTCGGACAATACACACTCTGGTTATTACACAAATCCCCTGCTGCACACAGTCTGTTGGTGTTCGTTATTCCACTTTCTAAAATCTAAAGACAGGGGCTCCTTGCATCACCTTCTCCATAAATATTTCCAGCAAATAAGAAGAATGAGGAGTAAGAGAGCACTCATCAGCTGTTTCCTGGGAACCCGACGCCCACTCCCCCATTTCCTAGGAAGAGAGCCCAGACTTCCGTCGAGGAGCAAAGCCTGCCAGACGCCCAGTGGTTCGGGGGAGCTGAGAGCAGCCGCCGCCCAAGGGGGAAGCCTGGCCCCACGAGCAGGAGGGCCAGCCCCCTCCCCCAAACTCAGTACAGCGCCAAGGAGTGAGCACAGGACCCAGACCAGGTGGATGAGGGTCCTCGGGGCCGGGCGGGGGGCGCGGGTCTGAGCAGAGGTGCCCTGCTTCCTGGGGTTGCCAAGGTGGCAGAATGATGGCCTGGAGCTGCTGCTGAGGCTATCCTGGCCACCCCGGGGCAGGAACGCCAGTGGGTGGGCCTAAAAATGAAGTCAGTTTAAAGGTAAGCAAGCAAAGGAAATGGAATAGACACAGTGGCTGGGGACAGCCCTTGGGGAGGGCTGGGCTCAGCCCCGCCCTGAGACAGGAACCCCGAGCTAACCCAACCCTGTACACCGACCCTACTTCAATTTTAAAAAATTTACTAAAATAAAAAAAGACAGGCACCCCCTTATTTTTCTCATAGCCGAAGAAAAGAACATTTCCTTTTTCTGCTTCAGTCATTTCAAGCTGGGTTTCCACCATCTGCAACCAATAGTCTTGCCAAATACAGAGACTGTCGGTATTTGGTGGGGTTTTTTCCCGCTAGAAAAGCCAGTACTTTCTCGGGAAAGCCAACAACAGCATGTCCTTACCCGTTCCTGGCCAGCCGTGTCCCAGATCAGGAACTTGTGAAGTTCATTTCCACAAGGCACAGTTTTGGTCATAAAAGATGCCCTGAAAGAGAGAATCTCCGCGTTACCAATTATCCCTAGAACCTTCACTAAGACTCCAGCTTCAAACAGGCGAAGGTGGCGTCTCCGCAGGACCCAGAAGCTGCCCCCTCAGGGCCGCTGAGAGGAAAGGAGACACCCCTCACCCAAGAGAAAACACTGCATTTTCAGTGAGTCCAACTGGAGGTCTCAGGGGGAAAAGGCAAAGTCTGCCTTCAAAAGCTCTGTTTCTAAAACATTTATCTTCAGTTGTTCTAAGACATTATGCCTGAAATCAAAAAAGAAAATAAAACCTTAGATTTGGGGGGCTGGGGGGAGGGTACAGCTCAGTGGTAGAGTGCACGCTTAGCATGCATGAGGTCCTGGGTTCCATCCCCAGGGCCTTCTCTTAAAAAAAAACCTAATTATCTCCTCCCCCCACCAAAATAAAATAAATAATACAATAGTAAGTAACTAAAACATTTTTAAAAACAAAGAAAAAATAAAAATAAAAAACCAAACAAACTTAGATTTTAAAAACATACCACCACCACAGTTAAGAGGGCAAAGGGCTGCTGGTGCCCGGGTGAGTCCCCGTGTGGGCCTTGCAGCCCACGAACAGAGGCTCACGCCCGCTGCTCTGAACCCAGCAGCGGGAGCGCCGCATCTAAGCCCCGTCTGCCCTCCATCAGCGCAGGGACACAGATCAGTAGCTTCACAGTATTTGTTTTCTCTGCGAAAAAGGAAGGATTTGAAATTCTCAGTAGAAAACGGAACATTTGATGCTTTCTCTCTTGCATAGTTCTTCTTAATAAGCCTTTTCTTTGTGCTCATGAAAGATGAAAAAAAATCTAATACAACGGAAGTTTAATACCCTCGACTATTTTTCCCCCATGAGACAAAGCTTCCCATTCATTAAAATACAGCAAGCGTGGGGGGGGGGGGTGCAGCTCAGGGGTAGAGCACATGCTTGGCATGCACAAGGTCCTGGGTTCCACCCCCAGCACCTCCATCAGAATAAGTAAACAAACAAACAACCCTAATTACCTCCTCCCCACCACAAAAAAAAAGAAAAAAATAGCAATCATCGCTGGCTGTGGGATAAGCAGACAGAGCGAGCCTCCTGAGGTGACGGGGTCAGAACACGGGTCACCCGCACAGCATTCCGGCCACGACCGTCTAATCTGATTTTGAGCACAAGGAAGCAATCGGGCAAATCTGGAATGGGGCACATTCTGCAAGGCAACGGGCATGAATGCCTGAAATAAATCAACGTCATGAAAAGCAAACGAAACAGAAGGCAGGCGGATTGTTCTAGGATCTCGATTAAGAGAGAGGAAAGACATAAAACAATCTTGGACCTTGGCTGGACCTGGGATTAAGAGGGAAAGAGCTTTAAAAGACATTCTAAGGACAACTGGAGAAACTTAAATTTAGACGCTACGTCAGATATTATCACTGAGTCCTATCAGCTGTGTCGGTACGATGATGGTGCCCTCAGTACCTTCCTCTTACGACATGCATGAACTACAGTCTTTAGGGACAAAGTGTCAGGACGTCTTCCCCTCTTTCATGGTTCTCACCGCCCTCCAAGTTCAGCACAGAGTCCAGCCCTGCGCTCACGCTGCACACAGCCCAGGACTATTCCCTCAATTTCTGCTACTTTCCCCCAGACTAAGAGGTAAAGCACAGAGTCCCAAGGAGAGAGCAAGCCCTGTGGCTCCCCCACCATCCCCGCAACACGCACACACACCAGGGTCACCAGTTAGAGCTCTACCTGCCAACGTGCCAGTGCACAAACGGAAACTCTAAGCATTTTTCTAAGCAACATGACCCAATAGTCTCAAAACCACACCTGGCCCATGACACTTCATTTCTTTAAGAGTGCTTAAACCACACATCACAGACTACAGTAAAAGAGCAAATACATTCCAAAAATGAAAACGTCTTTATTACTTTTCTCATTATAAAAGCAATATATGTACTTCACAAAAAAAAAGAAAAGAAAGAAGGAAATTAAAATCAACTGTAACTCCAGCACTGCGCTGCCATCACTGCCAGTGCGCTGGTACACGTCCTTCCGAATGATTATTATGCAACTTTTATCCCCCAGATTGATGACACTGCACATGAACTTTGCTCCTCCTGCACTTCAGAGAGAAAGAGATGACGGGTAATGTTTGCACTTTTCCTCATGACTTTCTTCATTTTCAATTTTTTATGATGAGTATATAAAAGTTACAGTCAGAAAAATACTTTGATCATGTTTTTGGAGATTACATGATATAAGAAAATATTCAAAGTAGGGATGAAGAAGGAAACAGGATAAAAAACAGGACTCCTATTCTGATAAATTCTGTGCTTCTTAGGGTTTTTTAGAGTGGACTTGAACTTGTATAACCAGAAAAATTAGACTTTAATCTTGGACTCTGTCAAGGAAATGCACAGATAGCACTTAAAATACTCCGTTCATGGCATGTTTTGAGAAATCTGTATTCATGGCAAAGAGTCAGGAAAACCTACCAAGACGGTGAAGGGGTCCTGCGGCACGTCAGGCAGAGCACGAAGCTGTTTTTGTTTTTGAAAGTTATGTGTTTGTTTGCTTGCTTTATACACAGAAAACACTTAAAATACATGAAACATGCACTTTGGACTCTAAATACTGGCAAAAGAAACTGAAGAAACGGGACTGGAGAGCTAATAATCCTCTGACCTCACTTTTTATTTTATATATTTATGTATGGTCTGAACTTTTCACAATGAGCAGTATAATTTAAAGAAAAAATACATAATTTTTAAACCCAATAGACTGTTTTTTAGAGTAGGTTTACAGAAAAACTGAGCCAAAACTATAGGCAGTTTCCATATAATACATTATTTTTAAGAATCCCCAAACCACCACGATGCATTTCCACACCATGAAGTAGGGCTTACTTCCCCTCCCTTGCATTTGGGCTGGCATCTTGACTTGTTTTGACAAGAGACTGGGACCAAAATGACAAACCTGTTCTAGGCATAATGATGCTAATACCTATGAGCAACGAACACTCTTATGTACTTACCATAATTTATGGCAGAAGCACGCATTACGTTTTGATTTTTTTTTTAATCATTACAAAAGGAATACAGAGTTGTTACTAAAACTTTTTTTGAAGTTCAAAAAGTAGACAAAGTTTCCCTTCCAACTTCCAGAATGACATTTCTGAGTCGATCACTCTCATGGGTTCTTATCAAGAATCACAAAGTGGCAAATTAAGGAGGGAAAGTCCATTACAGAGAAGAGTGAAAAGAATTTCCTCTGTGAATTTGTCCCCAACCTACAGAAGTGCCTGTGCTGGGAGGTGATGCACATCTTGCAGGCAGAGGCCCATCTTCTTCCCAGACAGTATTTTCAAGGATGTTTGTTTAGCCAATAATATAGCGAAGAGAAGGTCTTCTGAGCAAAGCACAGGCACGCTTACTGCCCGTTGTAAAAGATTTGTATGTGGGGTGCCATAGGACCCTCCTCACATCACCTTCAGGAAACTGGGGCTCAGGAACCAGCGCAAAGTGATAGTCGTCTGGCTACTGTGATTCCCCCTGCCTCAGACCCAGGACTCAAGTTATCTTCTGCAAGCATCTGTAGACTTGTTAGGCTGCAGACCCCGCTCAATTCTTGAGCATATTTCTGTGAAAACGTTTCAAGTCATTATTTTAGCTACAAACGTGTTGGATTTTCTCACATCCACAGCTTCAACCACTGGCCTATCCAGCTGAGCAGCCACCAATGCCTCCCCGTGAATTTTCTCCACTTACTGCTGATGGACACCATCGCCCTGTCCTCATCAATCCTACCCGGTTCCCCACATTTATACACACATTGCTTCCCTGCTGAGGAAACCCAAACCTTGCTCTCTGCAGACAGCATACTGTCTTCAGGGAGAGAAATCAGTGAGGCCAGGTTCTAGGACAGCAAAAACTCAAGCACCTGCAAAACAGCACAGCAAACGCCCATCTGGAGAAGGTATCTGTAGGAAAGGGGGAAATGGAACAGGAAAGTGCTCCTGCAGTCCAAGGTCAGGGTCTGGAGTGAGCAACCCTCCCCTCCCCTCCCACGCATTAGAATGGAGATGCTGACGTTCGATTAATGCAGGAAGGGAAAATCAATCCGCCCACAGGCTGCACACACAGCTCCGCTGTGAGCGGAGGCGCTTCCAGGTTTCCTGGTGGGCGTCTTAAAGCACAGCCTTCAGGGATTTGTCCCAAGGCTCGTCTTCCGTCTGGAAATAAAGCCGGCATGATGCTCAGAATGATGCCATGGAGATGCAGGAAGCGACCTTGCGCTGCGGCAGGGGGATGGTTGGTGGCGGCGGCGGTGGGGGGCGGGGGGTGACAGGGACATTCTGCCTAGAAGTTCCTGAATTTCTGCCAGTCTTTGCAGCTGGGATGAGAACTGCTTGCAGGCTCAGGCACAACCTGGCCTCTCCGAGTGCTCTGAAAGGAAGAACCCGCGAGGACTTACCCAATGGTCGGGCTGATGTTGTGGTCAAAGTGATCCTGGACAAACCGACACACGATGCTTGACTTCCCGACGCCGGTGTCCTGGAAGAGGAGGACACAGCCGTGAGGACCAGGGGAGCCACTTCTAGCAAGTACAAACCGAACCCAGGACGGGAGAGCTCATTTCCGATGGGGGGAAGGGGGTACGTTCTTTTATTTCGTATCAGCGTTTTCGACAATGTAATCATGCTGCTTTCACAGAAAACGCAGTATGGTAAAAATCAGTGTTAGAAACATGTCCCATCTGTATACAATAATTAAGCTGGAAATGGCATGTTCCCACTACATATATTTCCAGAAACTTGGAAAAATTTTGGAGGGGTCTACGAAGCAGGGTTACGCACTGCACTGTTTTTGTAGAAACAGAACTGACTGTTCAAAACCTCAGCACTCTGAACACATGTAATCCATTTTTCTAGGTATCACGCTGTTAAGACCAATGAATTCTAATTATTGCATTTCTAACATTTTCCCTCTGGAATCTGATGGCTGCGGAATAAACTCCAGTTTCTCTCAGTTACATAAAGGTCTCAGCGCCTTCTCTGTTAAGTAACTATTTAAAGCTGCCGAGGATGGGCGTCCAGTTACATGCTGGACACAGGGCACCTGCGTTTTTTCCTCCACTCCCTTCAAAACCCCTGTCAAATGGTTCAAGGAATAAAAAACACAAGCTCCCAAGGTCAAAGAGTTAGGAGCAGAGACAGCAGCAGACGAGTGATGACAAGGGGAAGCAGGGGCCGGGGGTGGGAGGCGGGGGGGGGGGTTGTCTAGAGGGAAGCTGGAGCCCAGGCCCTGCAGGGAGGAGCACTAGAGGAGCACTGAGCTCAGGCCCGACTCCCAGGGCGCCCGAGAGCTGGAGGGCAGCCCCGGAACCAGAATCCTATCCTGGGTCCCAGGCACATGACCAGAGGGATGTTCCGGGAGGACACGGGAGGCTGAGGCTCTAAGAAATCTGTTTCAAACAGGGCTGGCTCGGGACTCCAGACAGAGCTCAGGAGCCCGTTGGTACTCCCACCGCAACCTCTGCCCTGCGCGAAAGAGGGAAGGACGCCCCTCTAGGGATGAGGGAAAGCAACCCTGCAGGATACGCGAAGGTCCCCAACCACAGCCGCGTCTGCACCACCGACAAGCCCCCAGTGCAAACAGAGCTTTAAGGATGCATTTTTAAATTTTTAACAAATTATTATTATTTTTAGAGGAGGGACTGGGGATTGAACCCGGGACCTCATGCACGATAGGCACCTGCCCTACTACTGAGCTATATACCCTCCCTACTTCCCAGGGATGCATTTTAATCTTTTAAAAAGACATGCTTAGCTAAGAAGTAACCATTTACACACACAGAAAAAGAGCAGGATGCGGCTTTGAACGATTATTCAGAAAGCAAGGCTGACCCCTCAGAAATTAAAAACACAATAGTGGAAACGGACACGTCAAAAGGAGGAGGGACAAGGTGAAGTCGCAGCCGCTGCCCTTCTGAGAGCCACGGCAAGGCAAGGAGGCGCAGGGCTCAGGGAAGTCCTCGTCGTCTCCACCGAGGGACCACTGAGCCCTGGGATCGATACGTGAAAGGGAAACGAGACACATTCAGCCCAAGAAGGAAAGAGCAGCGACACGCGTGCTTCTCTTGCGGTAACGGTGTAGCTTTAAAAGCCTAAAGAGCAAGGAAAAAAAGCTGAAACTCAGACAAAGGTGACGCTGAAATACGAAGTGAGATTTGAAACACTACTGACAACCCAAGTTACGTGCGCCCGTCGCTCCCAGGTTGAGGGGACAGTTCCAGCAAATCCGGGGCAGGAGGCCACTGGCTTGTGACACTCATCAGAACAGCACTGTGCAAGGCTCACATCCCGGGGCCAGCAGCACACCCTGGGCCCGAGCCACCATTGTTCCTCTGCAGCATGCAGAGCTCAGGACCTGAACCCTCCCTTCCAGGTGCTGTTCCCCTGTGGCCTCCCTTGGGGTCCGTTCGGTTCACACCCAGGCCCCCCTCTTCCCAGCTGAGACAACCGCCCTCTGACAGCCTCCCCACCAGGGCGCTCAAGTCCAGGGTTCCAGCCAGACCGTGTGTCCTCGCAGTCAGGACTCGGCTGCAGGGCACACGTTCAGGAGTCTGTCCATTTGCTGTACCCAAGGGCTCTGCTCCAAACTTGGCTCCAAATCCTCAAAAGAGCCCAAGGGTCCTGCAAGGCCGCCCCTTAAAATACCCTTGAGGATGAAAAACTCAAAAGCCATCTTGAAAATGATTCATTTCTGCTCACTGCCTTCCACAGGTATCTCAGGCTAGAACATGCCTTTTCTGAGGCGTTAGGTGGCAAGCCTGCTCGAACTTAGATTTAACAGTTAATTCTTCTGCCAAATATGCTTGGTGTCTCTTTTCTTTTTACAATTTAACTCCCAACATCTTTCTTTTCTGCATTGGACAGGGAGGAAATAACAGAACAAAAAAAACAGGCAAAGTTTCCCTTTTGTTTGTCTCCACAAAGACAATGTTCTTACAAAGCACGACCTAAATCATGCCCTGCGGCCAGTGGCTTCGTGCTGAGCGGGGCCGCCTCCTCCCAGGCTGCTGTTCCCCCGCCGGCCGCGGGGGGAAGGCCCTGCTCACGGCCGCACAGGAGAGCAAGCAGGATGCCGGGCACTCTCGTGAATCACTCAGCACGGGGACTTCCTCTTCGCGCAGGACCTCGTTCAGACCGTGACACACACCCACACACAGCAGTCATGACCATCCCACAGGAAAACACAAAGGTTTGATGCAGGAAATCCTGGGTGGAAACAGGAGTCAGTGGAGGAGGAGAAAGGATGCGTGGACCGGGCTGCTGGCTGCTCTCCGGGGCCCCTTTCCTCCCGGTGGACCTGACACCGTGGAAGGAAGCTCCTTCCCTTTCCTCAGATGGTGAGACCGTCGCAGCCCCTCCTGTCCAGTCTCCTGGTCCTGCAAAAGGAGGAAGCTGTGAGGCTTCCTTGAGGTCACACAGCTGGCTGGAGCGTCAGACCATGAAATACTGTCCCTTTCTACTGTTGTTCAATTTAGTTGCTGCTCATTATCCCAGAGGGGGCAGACCTGGTGGGCTCTGAAGCTCAGCAGCCTCTCAGCCCAGCCCCCGGTGCTCTGGCCCCAGAGTGGGGGTGGCTTCTCCTTCCTGCTGGTGGCCACAGCATGTCCTAGGAGTTCCAGGGGACTCCAGGCCCTCGGGGCCCAGCCCTCCCCACCCAAGCTCGGAAAGGAGTCCTCAAGGTCACCATGTCTCCTCCAGCCTCATTCCTCAGAAAAGTTGAAGAAGAAGAAGAAGAAGGAGGAGGAAGACACTTCCCAAATGGGGACGGATGGGTTCCATCACCCCCCCCACTTCCGTTATTCTTACAGCAGCCCCCAACCCCCACCCCACCACTGCTCAGCTTTTCCAGAGAGCAGTTTGTCCCCATGTACAAACTCTGCGCAGCTAAGCAGAAATTTCAGTTTATCTAGAGCGTCTTGGAAGGTGTGACCTTAACTGTTTAAAAAGTTTTTTAAAAGCAGTGTTTTACTTAAATCGCACTTCCTGCCAAAGGAACCAACCGTTCTTTTGCCACCTTCCTTCCCTCACAAGCAAAGCACACACGTGGGCTGGTGATTGGGCAAGACGGATTACTGGACAAACGGCAGAGACACGGCCCCCTCTTCCTAGCGGGGGGCCCACTGGTTCCACGGAATCTGTGCCCTGCATAGGCTGCAGGCACCAACGCTGGATTTTATTGTCGTATTCTGTAACGCTTTTACAAAACACTCAGTATTCACTGTGCTTCAGTTGCAGACCTAGCAAATAAGGATAAAGAATGGTCATCTTTGCAGCAGGCAGCTTCTCAAGTGGCTCCCGGCGATCCCTGCCTCCTGTGCACGGCCTGGACCCAACGATTTGCTCCTCAAAAACAGAAAAAAGGCGGCAAAAGCGATGGCCGTCACGCCCGAAGTTAGGTTAGAAAATGCTGAGACGTGTCCTCCCACCTGTAGGCTCTGCTGAAGGAGCCGCCATGGGTGGGGGACCATGCGGTGAGGACCAAGGGGCTCCGGCCAGGAGCCACAAAGGCCTCCGAGCACGTCTGGGCAGAATCCCAGCAACGGCCTCCTGCCAGCAGCCACAAGGGAGCCTGGAAGCAGACCCTGCCCCAGACCCACTGTGCAGCGACACTTGATTCTAGAGGCCCCCTAAGCTGCGCCCAGATTCCTGACACACAAAACCCAGAGATACTCCATGTAGGCTGCTTTTAACCATTAAATTTTTTAAACTGAGATATAACTGACATACAACATCCTCAGTTGCAGGTGTACAGCATAATGATTCTAAGTCATTAAATGCGGGGGCAACTTGTTACACAGCCATGGATAACCAATACAGAGGTAGTGGGCAACGTTTATTAAGTACTGGCTCTGAATCAATTTTATTTAATCCATGCAGCAACCCTGGTGAGGTAGGGTTAGCCCCATTTTGCAGAGGAGGAAGTTAAAGTTGAGGGCGGGGCAGGAGCGTGAGAGGTTGGCCCCTGATGGAGGATGAGGGCAAAGCCATAAAGGGCTACTGCCATTTGCAGCCGAATGGATGGACCTGGAGATCATCATACTAAGTGAAGTCAGCCAGACAGAGAAGGACAGATACCATATGCGACCACTTATGTGTGGGATCTAAAATATGACACAAATGAACTTACTTACACAACAGAAACAGACTCACAGACATAGAAACAAACTTACGGTTACCAGGGGGGAGAGAGAGGGGAGGGACAAGTTAGGAGTTTGGGATTAGCAGACACAAATCGCTATACACAAAATACAGAAACAACAAGGACCTGTGGTAGCACAGGGAACTACATTCAACACCTTGTAACAGCCTACAGTGAAAAAGTATATGAAAAAGAATACATATATATGTAACTGAATCACAATGCTGTATATCAGAAATGAATACAACACTGTAAATCAACTAAACCTCAATTTAAAAAAAAGGTTGTACAGGACTTACAAGGCTCTGCTCTGAGAGCAGCAATTCTGAATACTCCTCCCGGGGCCGCGGGAAAGGAAAGATCCTACCTGACTTTAAATGACAAAACCAAGTCAGAAAGATGTCAGCATCGAGGACAGACCTGAAGTCAGCAGGCGAAGCGACTGCGGGTGCAGGAACTCATCTCAGGCGTGAAGCTCGGGGGAGACGCCACAGCTTCCACAAGCAGAAAGGAGAGGACTGGGGAGTTCAGAACGGGCTTTTTTTTCCCCTTAATTTTTCCTTTCTTTAGAATACTTTTTTATTTTTATACAATTTTTTTGAAGTATACTCAAACACTCAGTTACAATACCACAGGGAACTATATTCAATATCTTGTAGTAACTGATAATGAAAAAGAGTATGAAAACGAATATATGTGTGTGTATGACTGGAACACGATGCTGCACACCAGAAACTGACCCATGGTGTAGAATGTGCTCTTAAGATCTCCATTACAGACACTGCAGAGCTCCCCAGCTCCCTGTGCCCTTGTATTAAGCACTTTCTCCTCTCGCTGGAAACATCCTCCCTCGTTTGGTGTCATTTTCCCACACAGGGGGTCTCAGGGACTCCAGCGCCAGGGGTCCTCCTACCGCACCTCCTACCCCCACACACTCGGAGTGCCTGGCGCCTGTGACCCGCGGACGAGCCCCGGCCAGGATGCTCGGCTGCGAGATGCCGGGAGAAAGGAAGTGTGGAGGACACAGCCCAGGCTTGTTTCCCCGTCTCTCAGCTTCAGATAATCCTATGAACCCACCTCTGAAGATCATTCTAAAGAACCGCTCATTAAGATCCCGAATCTCTGTGGAGGAGACGTGTAGAAGCAAAGCCTCAGATGAAAGACCCGTCCCCCAGTTTTCTGCCCTAACACCCCTGGAATGTCTGTCCGGGACCACCGTGCTGATGCTCCCCTTTCTCACCAAGCCCCGAGCCCTCCACCAAGGGGGTCCTGAAGACAACACGGTCCTAGTGACAGACACATCAGAGCCACGCATCCGAAGATCACTCACGGTGCCTTCCCCTCCTTGGTGCCTGACGGCACAGCCACGTCATAAACCCGCCATTCAAGGGAAAGGCAGGGTGTGGACTCACCGAGCTCTGGACTCGGATGGGGGACACTGCCCTCTGATCTCTCTTCTTACCAGCTTTTGGAGTCTGGACTTCGTCCAGAGGGCAACAGGAACGAAGGAGATCCCCCGGGTATGGAACTTGAAAGGACAGCAGGGAAACTGAAACAGGAAACGGGCACTTCGGAGGCTGCTGTCTCATCGGCTGCATTTCTACTGAGCACCTACAATGTGCCAGGCGTTTTCACAGATGGTGGCGGCCAGAGACTCCTGGGTCAGAGCTGAGACTCTGCATCGAGAGCTTGGTTGGTGATTGTGCTCAGTTCTGCCCGGTGGACAAAAGGAACTATCTGTACATCCTGACTCCGACAAGCATGAAAGTCGGTGTCCTCAGCCCACTCGCTCAGATGAATGAACGCTCAATGCTTTGCTGACCCTCAGCCGAGATCCTGTGTGATGCAGACAGCTGACTGCTGTGATCCTCAGTCAAGACACTAGGTTATATGGATGTGCCTGCACCCCTGTCAACTGTAAACCCGAGCAAATAATCACACCCCTTCACGTCATTTACAAGCCGGGGATACCAGGCTGCTCACAACTTCCCCACCTTCCTGACTCTGTGACTGTCCCCAGTAGGTCAGGAGCTTCTGACCCAAGACCCGCCAGGACCGTCCTGGTGTATGACAGTCAGCGGTACCCAGCCCTAGACTTGATTCCCACACTGGTGTCAGGAAAGGGGCTTGCAGGACAGGGGGAAGGGTGTCGGCGGGAAAGGCTGGGCCCAACGGGCGTGAGAGCCACAGTCCCCGAAACAATCATGCTGGTGTGACTTTCTCACAGTTTAGTTTCCACGGCCAGCCAGCACTTCTGCAAGTGTTTCGGAGACTTTACAAAACCCAAATAAAAGTCAGCAGTGAGTTTCCAACTCGAGGGAAATTACTGCTGCCCTCCCTTTGGAAGTAAATGCTAAAGCATCACACGTCGTTTAAGAGACCTGAGCAGGACACACAGGCTGCCAGCATCACAGCTGTCAGAAGCCCCCACGCCGCAGCCCCGAGCAGAGCTCAGCAGAAGCCCTGCTGGCTCCCATCACCCAACCTTGGGGTCAAAGGTGAGGCACACTCATTCTTTCATCGTCCAAAGGAGAGAAAATAGATGTGGCTTCTGGACTTGAGGCGAAGACAGACTCATGTGGACGCATTCCCCAGGGATGGCGTGAAGGGGGCACTGACGACTATCAGCAGAAGCACCAGGGAAAATACGCTCTGACCCCCGGACAGTGTCCTTAACTGCCCCCCAGCCAGAGGCCAGCGGAAGGACACCGAGGAAGCAAGCAAGCGCCAGCAGGTCCGCTCTCCAATGCTGGCTGGATGCTGGGCCGACCTCACGTCATTAATGCCAAGGCGCAGCTCTGGTCTGAAAAGCACCTGCCTCCCCTCCAGCATGGAAAGTTCTGAAACCTCACCCTAGAGGAGGCAGCGCCTGCCGACAGGGGTGAGGGCAAGGGCACAGAAGTGAACTTGGACTGAAACGTAACTGCAGGTGCCCAGTTGAGTCGAAATGGCTACAAAAGCAGTGACCCGGGGAGAAGCGAAGAGCAGGGAGGACCTCAGGGCCAACAGGGCTTCTGGGCGTCCAAGCTCTGAATCTCGATGGTCAGCGAGCTAGTAGCACCACCATTCGTGTACTCGCAGGACGGTGACGGTGACGGTGGGGGCTGACGCCTCGTTGAGTCAGACTCCATGTTAACTTGTGTCATCTTATTTAACCTTCCACACAGGCCTCTGAAAGACGAGCTATGAGTACCCCTCACAGCAGGAAAACGGCCCCAGGGGGCCAGCAGGTGACCCTGGTCTGTGCCTCAGATGCTCCAGCTCTTGACCTCATCCTGTACCTACCCCCTCCCGACAAGCACCAGCTGGGCTCCCCATCCCGCGACGAGCCCGGGGATGCACACGGGTACCACGCACCTCCCTTCCACTCACTAACACTTCCTTGTGCCCGAGACACCACCAGCACTGTGTTCAGGACTGGAGATTCAATGGGATGCATCCTCTCCTGTAATCAGACACACACAGGAACAAGATACAGGGCCAGGCCTCAAGGTCCCAACGGCCCGGGGAGCTGGAGTTTCCTCCTCGTGACCCCGAGGCGCAGTGGTGCCCAGGGGCAGCAGGCCCCCATCCTCGGGTGCAACGGCTCAGGCCCCCCGCGGGATTCCCCTGGCATCACAATCCCCTGATGGTGATGTGCTAGGAAGAACACGGCCTTCATCAGAAGTCCGTGAGGAACGAAAGCAACGGCCTTTCTTTACCTCAACCCGGGGTCTAAAGGCTCTACAGGACACGCTCACGGTCATTACTGCCTCTGGTCTTCACGGTGACCCTGGGGGGCTGCTGTTCCCATTGTAAAGACGGAGAGCTTGAGGCCCAGTACAATTCCCAGTACAGCTCGCAGAAAGGGGGTCAGGACAACTCCAGGCCTCCATCTCCCGATACGTTCTCTCCCCAACACTGAACGATTCTCAGTCCTACGAAGTCGACAGAACCTCACAGAACCTCAGCATGCGGGACCAGAAGGACCCTCAAAAGCAAAATGGTGGAGGGGGTCAAAAGGTACAAATTCCAGTTAGAAGATAAAGAAGTCCTGGGGACGGAATGTACAGCATGTGACCACAGTTAACAAGACTCATTGTACATTTACCAGTTTTAAGAGAGCAGACCTTAAAAGATCCTGTCACAAGAAAAAAATCTGTAACTGTGTGCAGTGACGGACGTTAACTAGACTTACCATGGTGCTCATGTCATGACATATACAAATACAAAATCATTATGCTGTGCTCCTGAAACTATACAATGTCATACGTCAAGTATATCTCAAAAAAGAAAAAGATCGAAGCAAAGAAAAGAACTTGGTAAGGGTTTCATAGTCATAAAAATGCTTGTATTATGTAAATGTATGCTGCATTAACCTAATAATTTACAATTTTTAAAAAGCTTGAACAAAATGTAAGATTTATTTCACTTTAGTACAGATAATTTAACTTAACTAGAATACACACAAAATAAAAATAGAATTCTTTCCAAAAAAAAAAAAAAAAGCTAGGGAGGAAAAAAATTCAGAGTTAAGAAATCTAAAAGTGAAATAACAGGCAGTTGTTTCCTATAAATGAACAACTTTGGTTAATTTTTATACCAGAACTTAATTTTATGCAAACAGATGCAGATAGGTTGATAAAAAGTACACCGTCCTGGCCACCCTCCTCTCCACGCTGACTCCGCGGTATCAGTACCCGTTTGAACTTCGTGTACAAACACCGTGAAATTCTGTCTGTGGGTATTTCAAGATCTGTGGGTGTACATCCCTTTAAGAAGTTTATTTTAGGATCAGGAAAGAAAATGCGTAGTGTATGCTTCTCAAGACAGGAAGTGTCCCTTACATGAATCACTGAACATTCCGGAGCTGTGGGTAGACATCCTATACGGATGTGGACACTCCGTGAAGCACGAGCCTCCCGCACGTGCCTGACGGCAGAAGAGTGTGTGCGCCCTCTGGTCGGAGCGTATGTATCAACAATCGCACAGGTGCCACACGGTACTGAGATATCCTACAACGTGTCAGACATAATCAGAAACAGGAAGTTTAGAAGAGTGATCTGTCAGTCAAGATCTGCTCAACCCTGTGCCACCAAGTACAGAAACCCCTGGATGCCGAGCTGCCCTGGCCCCCACGCCCCGGACTCCATGCGCCTGCTCAGACAAGGAGCCCCACACTGTCAGACAGGCTTAGAGTCACTCCACTCGGAGGTGGGGAAACAGAGACGAAGCCCCCTGAGGCGAGGACCACCCCGTGTGAAGCAGAGGCTGGAGGCAGCCAACGCCCTGCAAGCAGGAAAGGGCGGCAGTTGTGCAAGAAGACCGTAAGTCTAGGAGCCCGAGACTAGTGTTCCTGGAACCTCCCCGCCTCCCGAGGCCCAGCTGTACTCCTGCTCTGGGTTCCGTGGGACATTACAGTCTTTTTTATTTTCAGACTGGGTCTCAGGGCGTGCTAGAACCACCTGATGTCCACCAGCAGCACAGCGGGGGCTGCGTGTCCAAGCCCGGTCCCAGGAGGAAGGTTTCATAAGGTTTCGACGGCTGACCCCCATCAGATCACACCATCCCACGGCCCCTTTCCTTCCTCCCTGGACTCTGCCATCACATCATCACATTCACTATTCTTTTTCAGGCAGTTTGATATTCAAACTGTAACTAAATACCATGCTGCACTACCACTGTGGTTGGAGAAGGAAACATCCAAACAGCCTGGAAAGATCGCCACTGCCTGGCATCTGCGCCTGGCCGAAGCCATCAGGATCACCTCCTGGGCCACTGGCTATCCCGGGGCATGCTTCACGGTCACAGTTTACAGGCATCACAAGGAGGGGGGGTGCAGAGCTCACCTGTAGAGTGCATACTTAGCACGGCCAAGGTCCTGGGTTCAATCCCCAGTACCTCCACTTAAAACATAATAAAAAATAAAGGCATTGTTACCCATGCACTCAGAGTCGCAGTCATAGAAAGCCACGTGCAGCCTCTAACTTGTCAGAGGACGTCCATTTCTATATTCTAGCTTTACAAAAACACAACCAATTGACTTAGAAAACTAACAAACAAAAAATGACAGACAACCACCACCAGACACGCTAGGATAGATGATTACTTCTTCCAGGAGTGAAATCATCCTTCTGGTTTCCACGCGGACCCCTCCGTAGGCTCATGTTCTGACTCCGGGGAGTAATGACACGCTGCCCCTGCACCCCCCGGCCCCCCAGCGAACAAGCAGGCAGGAAGACTGCAGCAGACGGAGGCCAGCGGGCCAGAAGTGTACGGACAATAATTTTCTCAGAAGAACCAAAGGAAACATGCTTCTTCGCTGCGTGGTCTGGATGTCGTCAGGGTCAGGAGTGCTACTGCAGGCCTCCTCGGACCTCAGAGCACGAACTCCCTCTCCACAGGGATCTGACCATGGGACCTGGGCGCCTCATTTCAGACTCTGGCTCCTACCCATGAAAATCTGGCGTCTGACCCAAACTGGCACCAAAGAGATTTTCCCAAGCGTCTGACTCATCTGAAAACATGCCGGTAAACCTGCCCGCACAGTCCCCCGTTTTCTGTGCCTGCCTCTCTCCCAGAAGACGACTGGGATATTTAAGAATGAACTCCCAGAGTCCCAGCGAGTGCCAAGCCTGCGGTTATGCAAGATGGGAGCGTCTTCTGCTAAGTGGATCTGAACGGCAGACTATCTGTGGCGGCCAGGAGCCCGGGGTCAGCACATCCTGCCGTTCTGCTGACCCAAGGAGAACAATCTGGGGCTTGAGTTTTCTATTACGTTCCATCTTGACTCTAGATCCAAACCAGCTAGCGACTTATGCTTCCTCAGAACAGCAGCCACAAGGCTGGCAGCCTTCACGGTGCTCTGTTCCCTCCCTCCCCTGCCAAAGCCAAAACACCAATCCCCGGCACAAAGCGTTCTCGCCCACACCCATCTCTGCGATCTCCCCCCACCCGAGGACGCCACCGATTCACAAAGCATCCCAGCACCCGCCCTCTGACTGCGGGCTGGGATACCCGACACATTTCAATCTGGAGCTCAGCTGGGGAAACACAGAGACCTGGTGCGAAAAGAGGAAGCAATAACAGCACGGACCAAGGCTTAGGGGCTTCCACAGCCCCACCTTCAATCCTGGGACCACGTGCTGCGTGGCAGGGCACACCTCACCAAGTGTCAGCGTGTTCCTCAGCCACGTGGCATCCCAGAGGGACCACCAGGACCTGCCTCCCTTAGTAAGGAGAGAAGACGACTCTGAGATGGCTTTTTGCACGCACGCCAAGCTACAGAAATCACGCACGGGTAGGGATAACCCAGATACTAACGACTACATATAAAACAGATGAACAACAAGGTCCTGCTGCAGAGCACAGGGAACTACATTCTATACCTTAAAATAGCCTACAATGAAAAAGAATAGGAAAGGGAACATATATACGTGTATGTATATATAGCTGAGTCACTATGCTGAACACCAGAAACTAACACAACACTGCAAATCGACTATACTTCAATTAAAAAAATAAATAAAGATAAATAATGCACACTCTCTTTTCTGGGCTAAGGGATGTGATAGCCATTCTTGGGAATAATTCTGTAAACTTTGATCATAACTGTTTTACTCTTTGAGTCATTCCCTGTCTCTTCTAACTGGACGACACCACGAAGGGAACTCCACTAAAACGAAGGCCCCTGGAGGCCACAGCCTGGAGTGTGAGACACACGGGCACACACCGGAGGGAACACGGTGACAAGGGAGGAACAGGAAGCATCGGTCATGGAGCGGAATGCAGAGAACCTGTAAGCCATAACCCCCAGCTCTCCCACAGACTAAGTGTGAACGGGAGCAGGACTCCGTGGGGCTTAGTGTGGGTTTGGGATCAGACTATGAAAGTTACCTTTCTTACTAGTCGTCTGTGTGCTTCCGCCCCTCCTCTGTAAGACACGCGCGAGAGCAGGGCCGGCCTGCTGGGATTACTGTGAGGGCTGGACGAGCCCACGTGCCCGCAGCGCGGAGGACAGTGCCGGCGGACCGCAGACGTCCGTAACTGCCGGCTGTCATCACGGCGACTGGGAGGCCGTTCAAAACAATCCAGCCCATCCGCAGGTGCCGGTATTCATGGGACGCATCCTACGACACACTGATCGAAAAAATCCATTTACAAATCTGCAACGACTCCTTCATTAGAAAAAAAAATCCATGTGCGTGAGCACAAGCTCACAAGCCTGAAACACTGCCTTTAAAAAAACGGCAAGGACACTGGAACAGGGGTCACCAAGGTGGGGAGCCCTGGCTTTTTATTCTGTGCCTTCCTGTAGCATCTGAGGTTTGTAATCCTGTATCTTAGGATGAACAGACGTTATCCAGGTAGATGGGGCAGGGTACAAATTGTCCTTCCTTCAGCTTCTCTGTGTAAATGTAACTTTTCACGCTGTTTTCCCCCCACATTCCTTCATATTAGCCACATTTCAAATGATCGTCACCCAAATCACAGACACCTACTGATCTGGGCTGTAAGATGGCAAAAGATGGTGCTGAGGTGGCCGGCGCCCAGGTCTGTCACCGCGGCTCCAGGAGCGTGAGGACGTGGGGAGCGTCGGGGGAGACAAACAGAGCTGGGTTTGCTTGTGGGCGGAGGAGGAGGCTCTCTGAGCCTGGCAGCAGGGGGCACATGCAAGCAGGAGAGACCCAGGGGTCCTCCCAGACCCACCCTGGCATCCGCCCGGGGGCCCGATGGGGCCTCAGCTCGGGATAGTCCTCGTGGGAACCAGCCCTTCCGGAACCTAGACCATCGCAGACTGGCGTTACACGAACCTCCAGGCAGGTTTTATCACCTGACTTTACGCCAAGACTTCTTTTCTAAGTGATTGAGATACACACATGGCTCAGATATTACACCCACCGTGTTTATTTTTGGTAACGAATGTATGGTTTGATAGCTTCAAGCACGTGAAAATTATTTGCGCATCTGTTAGTCATTCTTCCTCATGTGCTGGTGATGCCTGTACAGGGAACGTTGCCACACAGAACTGAAAAAGTCGCAGAATTCAAGGAAAATATATTATTTTTAAGCAAAACCACTTCCATCAAAAGCAGGTCTCGGGGCTGACTTATTAAAGCATCATCACTGGCCTTGGGAGCCTGTTTACACGCCTCTTTAAATGGGCACCTTCCCATCTACTTGTATGAGTCAAACCAGAACCTGACGGAGAGCAGGGGGAGGGGACAGCTCGGTGGGAGAGCACGTGCCAGCGTGCACGAGGTCCTGGGTTCCATCCCCAGGACCTCCTTCAAGAATAAATCAACCTAATTACCCCTCCCCCCAAAAAAGCGAAGGGGGAGAGGGAGGAGGAGAAGGAGAGGAAGAGGAAGAAGACGACGAAGACAATGACAGAGGGCCGTGAGGAAAACACTGAGAACGTCCCCGCGTGTGGGCTCCAACGCAAAGGCCCACACCCCCTCCCTGCCACTCAGCAGGACTTGGCTGCTCCTCTGCTGTATTCGCATTTCTTTACTCTCCCTGCCTGACAAATGGGGTGGACAAACAGGGTGACTGTTTGCGACGGGGACTCCCCGGAAGCGTGTGGCAGTTGGCGTCCCAGGAGTCTCGGAGACCCTCCAAACCTTGCCTTGCCATTTCCACCCATCCTGCATTGGGATGTGATTCTCACCGAAGGCCAACCACCCTCCTGCTGGAAAGGCCTCCTTCAGTCACACTTAACTCTCACTGACTGTCTCCTTCCACGGATGCTGCCAACGCAGCTCTGCCACATGGTCAGCAAGGTGCCTGAGGGTCTTAGCGACAGGCCGCTGGTGAGGTCCAGGGACAGCGTCACCGACTCCCCCTGCCCGACTGCAGGGCCCTGGCAGTGGCAGGAGCCGTGGGCACAGCACCAGTTCATCCACGGGGAAGGCAAGGGGAGAATTTCCCAATGCAGTACCCCCACCCTGCCACAAACAGCAATCACGGTTCCCATGCAAAGTAACCATGTCCGGGGGAGGGGGGCTTCCCAAGGCTGGGCCAGCAGGAGGGGCTGCCACAGGGCAGGGAGGCAGACAGAGACTTCAAGAAACCACGCAGCACTGTGGCGGGAAACCCAGGCCAGGAGGCACGGCGCCCGCGTCCTCCTGCAACCCCTAGAACGCCAGGATTGCCGCCTGGGCACCTGCCCGTGGGAGCCCAGTGGGGAGGCAGTGATGGGAAAGAACACAGCTTCCCAAACAGCTGGTGGCTCCCGGGGAAAACTCATGAATCCCAGCCCCGTCACACCAGTCCCTGGGATGCATCTTTGTCAGCGCTGCCACCAGTTCCAGAGCCGTCTATCCAAGGACCTCATCTGCCACATTCCAGGGGAGCCATCGGCCACGTCACACTTCACAGCACACGATGTCCCCGCAGGAGTTTCACTGGCCTCAAAGCAGCACCAGGGTCTTGCCCTGGGTCCTGAGCTTGCCCGACTGGATCTGGGTTAGAGCCCCAGGGACAGCAGGCGACAGACCAGGAGGAGCACATCTGTGTTGCTGTGAGGACTGGCGCTCACCAACGCTCAAAGCCTCCTTCGAGGCCACGGCAAACGCCTGGGAGGCAGCGTGCATACGTCATTTCCCAGGAAACCTCCCTTATTGTTATCCCTTCATTCTAGCGCTGGTGCAGTGGGGCCAGGAGATGCGTCATGAAGCTGCAAGGTGCCTCTGGGCTCATCACAGAACTTCAGAAGGTGCATTTGGAGAAGTAAAAATACTTTTACTGTGAAGTGGGGTAATCCTGGCGCAATCTTGTAAATGAAATTAACTTCTGAGCACCTCACCTTGTTTCTCGAGAAGCGATGAGGAAGCAGATGAGTGCTGCCAGCCTTCTTAGAGGAAGAACAGCCTCACCCCTACTGAGAAGTCACCACATGACAGGCAGGGCCTGGGCATTCCCACGTCGCTTGTGTGTGTAACTGTTACAGCTCCCTGAGACAGACGGACACTCATCCACGCTTTACACGTGGGGGGGGTCCGAGTCTGGGGACTCAGCAAGCGGACTTCAGCCTTGCTCCTCTCTCCTTAGAGCCCAGCGTCTAGGAGATGAATCGATTTAAAGCTCCAGTCCAGCCACAAACTCACAGTCTTCAAATTCATATTCCGGCCATGACCTTGTTGGAACATAAAAGGTGCTTGTGGGAGAAACTATCGTTGCTCCAAGATCCCCACCCACCCGTTCATCTGTTAGAAAAAGAGCCCTGAGATTTGGCCGGGCACTCCATCACCCGTGCTGGTAGAAGTGGTCAGGGGACGGGGTTCCGGCAAACAGGATGGAAGCAGAGGCAATGTCCTGACCCCACAGACCCCTGGTGGCCCTGAGCCAGCTACCAGGACTGATCAAGAGGAAAGAGACGATTTCTGTCCCACGTAAGTCACGGTCCTGTGGGACCTTCTGTTTCAGCAGCTTGGCCTGCACCCGAATCAATGCAGCACATCGAAGAAATGTCAAGCTCTGTCCATGCCTCTGAACAGGCCGAGAATTACCCTTATAGCTCGTTGACCCTGATCATCTGCTTTTTCCTCATTTGTTTACAATCATCCCAGCTTGAAGTCTCCCAATTTCCAAATCCTAATTTATGATAGCCACTCGTACAGGAGGACACAATCCCATTTCTTTAAGCCTCTATTCTTCCCAGTGTCCTTCTTTGGAAAATGCCACTCACCCACATTTAGCCATTGGGCAGGGGGTCTGGCCGCCGCCCGTGTTTGCCGGTGGTCCAGGCTGGCATGATGTCACCTGAACCAGGCCGTGTGCTCTGCCCTGCCCGGCGGCTCTTGGTCTTCAGCAGCTGCACCTACTTTCACACACCTCAGGCCCAGTGGGGTTGCCACGGCAGCAAGCATCCTTTAAACGCTGGCAGGCTGGCTGCCTGCCAGGACCAAGTTGTTGGTAATCCTGTCTTGCTGGTTAGCAAGAGGGCAGACAAAACTCTTCTTATAACCATTCAGTAAGAAGAGCCCTTACAAGAAGCAGAAGGGGGTGGGGTGTCTGTTGGAACCCTCTGATCTATTTAGAGACCCCCGGCTTGGGTGCCTCCAGCTACATATGTCAGCTGCACTGCGCATAACCAACCGTCATTACCTGAGATGAAATGACAGGCATGGGTCAGTTTGTTCCAGCCTGCCACCTTCTGCCTTCTCAACAACCTATTACCAATCTGAGATTGATCTGCCGTGACTCCTGCTGGATCCCGTGGCCAGAATAACAGAAGCAATCCACCTTGGCCACTACATTTCTGGTGGAGAGCTGCAGCAGACCCAGCACCACGCAGTACAGAGACGACAGGCTGCCGCCAAGAGAAGCCAGCATCACCGTCTCCATCCTGAACTCTGGAAGCTACACTCTGCCACCCCCTGCAACTCCACTGCAACCGAATATAGTGCAGATTTAAATTACAGACAATACACATTTGTGTTATAGGTGCTACTTACTTTTAGCATGCTACCTGTGTTGGGAATCTGCGTGTGTGCTACACAGGCAAGACTGGGAAGCATCTTAAATTGAAACAGATGGAATTACCAGCTATACTGACAAAAAGACTGCTACAGAATTAGACTGACATATGGACCTGTGCTTTTTATGGCGTTTGGCTGGCATTTTTAATGTGTTTGACTTTGTCACAGGAGCTGAATTCATCATCTACGAAGAGCCATAGTACCGACAGTGTCACCTTGGCGCACTGTTCAAAGCCAATTAGCCGATCTCTGCTGGACACATAAAACCACTGACCTATTCTTACAATTGTCATATAAAACCTTTATGAGTGTAAACAGGTAATAAGTTTTAATAGACATTTGAAAAAGCAAACCAGAGATAACACAGATTTAAAAACAAAAATAACAAGCCCTTGTTCCTCTCATCCAACATCCCCAAACACTGCCTTTTAGTCTTCGGGGAAGATTTGGAAATTCACATAAAAGAGTGAAGTGCTTTTAAAATAGACCTGTGTGTTCCAGCACACGTCACGCACCATTTTCAAGCAAATTTATCACCACAGTCTGAAGGCTTTTCAGAAAAGGAACGCCTAACCCACGAGGACTTCTCGAGCCTTCGGCAAATCTAATTACTAGGAAACATCCACCAAACTGGCTTTGGGTGCCTGATCACACCAACACAGCCGGCAAACGTGTACCAGCAATTCCCGGGACGGTGCCGCGATTCTCATGGCCCGCGCTGCCAAGGAGTTTCTAAATGAACAAACAAGCTCACAGACACTGGGAAGTTCCAACAGCCAACAAGCTAACAGGAGGGAAGCCCGCCTCCTCGCATCACCTCCGTGGAGGCCCCGGGCCAGCGGGAGAAAGGGTGGTCACAACAGTGAACAGTGGGCGGCGAGGTCCTAGAGATTCAGGTCCAGGTTTTAAAGTAAAATGTTTCAGTAACAGCCAAGAAGATACTATTTACTTTCTGCGTCAAGAAGGTAACGACTGAGAAAAAGCGCCCTTTTAAAAAGGAGAATAGAATCACACACAAGCCGGGCATGTGATGTGGAGGTCCAGGAGACAGGCCCTCCGTCACATGGCAGGTCCATCCCTGCACAGTGCCTGGGTCCCAGAGCCGAACAACGCAGAGCAGCCGCCCCTCAGGGATCTTCCCAGGCCCCTGCTGTCATCCCACGGCTGTGTGCACTGCCTCTCTGTGTTGGCCACGGAGGCCGGGTCTGCTCTCTGGCCTCCAGGCCCTGAGCCGTCCCTGTGGTCACCTGGGTGCCCTCTCACCCCTCATCCCTACGGGGCCTGGTTGGGCGCACAGAACCACTGGGGGCAAGGCCAGGGAGGTGCCGTGCAGTCAGGACTTCTGCAAACGTCTCTTCCGTAGGGACGGCTCTCTGGGCCCTCTTTGTACACCTTCCCTGGAGGCCCTTCCCCATCACTGCCTCTCTTTCCCCTGCTCGTGACCTGCACTTGAGGGATTCCCTCCTCCACACCTGCAGGCTGCCTGCCCCGCTCCCAGCCCGACCACCTCACCTCGCCTGCAGGCATGGTTGGAGGTCCCTGTGGGGCGTTCAAGCAAAAAGAGATCTACTGAAAAGATATCGCCACAGAGATAAAAAGGCTCCACAGACAAAACGGAACGATCAGAGACGGGTTGAAGGCCAGAGAAAACGAACTGATTAGAGCTAAAAAGCAGGAGGGAAGGTGGACACAGGCCTGGGACGAGACCGGCACTGAGGGAGGAGGCGGATCCACGGAGCCCTCAGCACCCAGAGAACACACATGGGGTTGGGGGGGCCGTGAGGCACACTGGGCAACGTGCAGGATTGTCAGGGAACTGGAGAGTCGTGGTCACAGCTGAGACCACGCCACGACCCCAGGCTGGCCAGGTCAGGCCACCGGGCACAGCCCCCCTTGGTCATTGCGCATCCTGGCCCCCAGGTGATGGCCTCGGGCTGGTCGAACTGGGTCACGTGCCTGTCCCTGAGCTGCCAGAGGGGTATCTGGCCTTTTTCACTCTCATTCAGAAGGCAGGATCTGCCTCCCTCCGAAAACATCGCTCGAAGGAATTTCCTAGAATGAAGGACAACAGCTACCACATCCCTTTCGTCTAATGTCGTGGCTTAGACAGCTCAGACCGGTCGCCGCTCCCAACTGCAGACCGAGCTCAGCCTAGTTCACAGTTCGTGTTCCCTAGAGGGGACACGGCTCTCTCCTTCTTCCCAGGTGCTGTGAGAGGCGTTCCCTACATCAGATCTGGAAACTAAGCCAAGGGCGTCTTCCATGCCGTGATGTTCGAGGAGGACAGAGCACAAAGCTATAATGTTCCAGCCAAAGTGGGTTGTCCGTCAGACCGATGAGCCCGCTTCCCGTACATGCAGTTTCACCGGTCGTGTTCGTGTGCGCGGATCCCCGTGTGTGGATCCACATGCGGGAGGGTGAGTCTGAAGACGGGAGGGGAGGCCAACTGCAGGAGGGCACGTGGACCCGCCCCACGGAGCAGGGACAGAGGCTGGGAGCCAGGGGGCAGGCAGCAGCCTGGGGCCCCAGGAGTTCTTTCCACTCCCACCTTGGGAGACTCCTGGAAGTGATGAGGGCCCAAGAAAATAGGATGGGGCTTGGGTGGGGCTGGGACTCCAGGCTGACGTGCCCGCCGTAGTCTGGCGTGTATCAGAGAGCTTGAAGCTGTCTCGAAGGAGGATTCTAGCCCTGCTCACTCTTCAGCACACATGAAGAACTTAGGCTCCAGGATCATTTCAAATGGACTGTGTTACACGCTAAGTTCAATTTAGCCCTAACTTTTAGATTCCCAAGTCCCACTGACGTAGCAATTTCTGGACTAACTCCAATGGAAGTGATCCCATTAACACTGAAGGGGGAAAAATATAAAGATTTACAGCACGGAAAACACCCAAGTGGTGCAGGTGGTGGGGCTGTAACTCATCACTCCGCTCGCTTACTTTTCCAAAATTGGTCCAAACACACAAACCATAGCACTTCCAAGCCAGGTACCACCCAGCTAGGGCTCAGTTCACATCACCACTCTTTCCTTTCAACTACCCTCAAATTTCTCATTCACTGAATGAATTCAATACATGCAACGTTCCAGATTATTATTCTCGTAAGATGAACACTGTCACAGAAGACCAAAACTCAAAACACACTCAGCACTTACAAAACTCGTGCGTGCTAACAGGGGCTCCATAAATGTGTGTTCCCTGAGCAAACCACTTACCCAGCTTCACCTCGCAGCCCCGGGTGCTCAGGCCCCCTGCACCATCTGGCCCCCAAAAGCCAACTTCTCTGTAATTTCTAAATCTGCCCGAATCTGACTGACTCAGAAATCAATGGATTTTTTAAGAGAACAATATACAACCCAGCAACAGACGCACATACACACAGGGATTCCATTATGATAAAAATACCGTACCAGATCAGTAAATAATGATAAATTAATGGACAAACAGCATTAAAACAACTACCTAGAGATTTCGAGTAAAAAAAAAAACCAGAATCACAACCTGGCTCTCTTTGTACTGAAATAAATCCCACATGAAAGTACTAGAGTAAAATAAAAACACAGGTAAACATTTTTTTTAATATTAGAATGTGGAAGGACTTCCAAAAGCAAGACATAAAACACTAAAACCACAAAGGGAAAGACTGATATATTTGACTAACAAAGATTTTTAAATACTGGTATGATTTTCTAAGTGCAGGAAACAAAGGAAACTTTCTAGAAAACAACAAACTAAAGAAAAGTACATGCAATATGAATGACAAAAACTTTGGTTCCTTAATATACAAAGAGTTCTCACAAATCAGTAACAAAAACAACCCAATGAAAAACAGGTAAATGCCATGAATGTGTAGGTAAGAAAAATTGTAGTTAGTCAAAAACATATGAAAAGATGCTCAGTCATTCACTGATGCAAGAAATCAAATCAGGTTATCATTTTTAATCTACAATGTTAGCGAAGATAAAAAGTTTTGATGATATTCAGTGTTAGTAAAGGTGCAGAAAATCATATCGTAGATACTTACTGGGAATGTAAATTGTACAATATTTAGGAGGATAATTCTGCATTATCTTTTTAAGGATATAAATTTCCATGTATCTCTGACCCAGCATTCTGTTCTAGAAAGTATCCTACAGAGACACTGCACACACATGTTCAGGCACAAGGATTTTTAGTGCAGAATTGTTTGTAATGGCCAGAAACAAAAACCATCTAAAAATTTATCATGAAGGCACCAATTAAGTAAATTGTGATACATCGCTGTGATTGAACATTATGTGACTTTTAAAATAAATGAGGTAGATCAATACATACTGACACGGAAAGATACTCAAGGTTTACCTTCAGGTAAAAAGGCAAGAAAATAACACTCTCGCGTATGGACCACATCCAGAAAAAACACAAGAAACATGAGAGACTAAGGAGGAGGACGGCCTTTTGCTTTTCATTTTGGACCTTTCTGCACCACTTCACTCTTTACAAGTATGTACTGTCTAGTCATTAAGAAGGACTTCAAGAAAGACTGATCTTGGCAAGGTTTTCTTCATTAAAAATGGAAACAATATTTTGAATATTGGGGAGAATAGTTTTCAAACACCCTTGAGCACTCTAAAAAGGCTTAATATTCATCTACAATTAAAATGCATCTCATTTCGGTTAACTGATTATAACAGACTTCCTAAGACACTGCTTTCCAACCTTCTCCACCTCCCAGCAGTCGCAGAAAAGGACGTGATTTGTATGGCACTGGGCAAGTGACCACAGACGGCTGATGCCTTCCAGCCCCATGTGCCAAGGCCAACATCCGATGTCTGGGCTCCATGACCCAATGGTGGCTCTCGGTCCACTAGTCGGGTGGCTTCTGTCCTTGGAACTTCTATTAAACAAGACCTCTTCAGTATAAGGACTTCAAAATAGTGAAGATCCTACAGGAAGTATATGCACTACAATTTGAAAACAAGAAAAATAATTTTCTAATATTTGAAGTCAAGAAAGTGGATTGCTTTCTTCCTTTCTTTTTGAAGGATAATGTAATGCCTAGAAGGAGGAACAGGGTGGGCTTCCGGGAGGCTGGTAATATTCTGTTTCCTGATCTGGGCATTTACGCAGGTCTGTTCCATTTGTAAAAATCCACTGCGGACTATGTTAAGATTTGTGCACTTTTTTGTATGAATATTATATTTTAATATAAAAATTTGAAGAATATGTTACACCACTGTGAGCTAGCATCTTACAGCTGTTAGAACGGCCATCACCAAGAACACAAGAGACAACAGGTGCTGGCGAGACGGCAGCGAAAAGGGAACTTTCGTGCTCTGGGCTGGAAATGTAAATTGGCACGACATACTGGAAAATAATATCGAGGTTCGGCAAAAAAAAAAAAAATAGATCTACCATATGACCTAGCAATTCCATTTCTGGGTATATACCCAAAGGAAATGAAAACAGGATCTGAGTGAGATATCTGCAACACCCACGTTCACCACAGCATGATTCACAACAGCCCGACATGGAAACAAACCAAACACTCATGGACAAAGGAATGGATAAGAAAGACGCGGCACATACACACAATGGAGCAGTATTCAGCCACGAGAAAGGCAGGCAGCCTCCCACCTGTGACATGGATGGACCTTGAGCACAGGACGGCGAGTGAGGTAAGTCCGACAGAGGAAGGTGAGTACTGTATGACACCACTTACATGTGGAGTCCAAAAAAGCTAAACCTGTGAAAAGCAGACGAGAGAATGGGGGTGGATGAAACTGACATCACTAAGGGTACAAACCTGAAATGGCAGTAAGTAAGCTAGAGAGATCTAAGGCACAGTATAACCAATACAAGCAGAACCATACTGATCGTGTGATGTGACAAACAATGGCTACACTGAATCCTACACGTGTATCAAAGTAACACGCCCACACCTTAAACTTACACAATGTCAATGTCAAATTTATAAAAACTTTTGGAAGAGTATGTTATAAACGTGGTCAAAGTCGTGAAAAGGATGGTCTACAGCATCACACAGTAAATCAGAAGCTTTTACTTAGCACCTTGCCAGACCCCACAGCAAAGCAGATTAAAGGAAACTTCTGAATTGGACAGCATTCTTGTGGAATGCATCTATTTAAACTCTCCTAAGCCTGGAGATTATCAGGGTGTAAAACGGTTTGAGGGGGAGGAGGTAAGGGAGATAAGAGAAATTTCCAACATGACATGCCGGGAAGGGTTAACAGGGTTGCCCGTGCAACTTGGCAGCATTTTACCAAGGAGACACCGGGCCCAGAAGTTACACATTTGGCCAGGGGAATTGAGCCAGTAAGCGATCAAGCCAGCACCCAAGTCTGCGGCCCGAGGCTGAACCATGGTCCCCTGTGCTCCGCTGGCAGGAGGCCTGTCCAGCCACAGTGATAGGCCAACTGCAGACGGAGACACTCCATCCAGCAGGTGGGCCATCCCAACTGACTGATCACAGTTTGCAAACTGATATTTCCTGAACCCAGTTACGGTGCTCAACACGTATCCCCTGAGGGAGCAAAGGAAGCAAAGGGCTTCCTGGTCACCAGCTGGACAATGGGCAACAGCTCAAGCCGGGTTCACAGCCACTCCCCTCGCATGGCCTTGTGACGTTGAGGGACGCGCTGGACCTGCCAGGCCTGGTGTCACACCACAAACCAGGGGCGGGGACCCGCTGCACAGGGCTGTCCAAAGACCAAATGACACAACGCACAGATTGCACGCTGCCCCCATGATGTGCTAAGCAGACACAGGGTGTGACTGATGTCACTGTCACTGTGCGTGGTGGTGTCGCGGCTGCATCCAGCCTCCCTGCTGACAAGGCACTTTGCCCCTTCACGGGTAACGCCGGCCCACATCCAGCCAGGACCCCGACACTGTGGGTATTAGCTTTCTTCTTCCAGGGGAGTACTCCAAACCTGGTTTGAATTGTTGAATTATCATTTTTTAAACACAGACCTTTTATCTTTCTATTGACCCCATTCCACTGACCCCGCGGTGCTCCCCCTGCTACATGCTGGTCTGAACAAGAAATGCGTGGCTGACAAAGTACGCTGCCCAGCAAAGGGGCTCTGTGTACCAGCTCCGGAGCCGCACAGCCCTGGCTGTAAACGTCCTTTATTCGCAGGGAGTCTCTGTGCTGCGAGCTGACCCTCTGAGCGTTGGCTCCCCCACCGCGGGTGGAGGCTAACAGAGATCACCCTGACGCGCCCTCTGACGCCGGGCTGTGTGCGGTGCACTCGTCAGTCGGGCTGAAAACACCACGGACTCCCGCTGTTCCTCCCACAAAGAGGGGAACCCCACTCCCCTCCCTCTGCTTCTGGGCTGGCCTCAGGGACTCGCTTGATCTGCACAATGTGTCAGAAATGACATTCTGTGACCTGTGAGGCACAAAGGCAAGAAGCCTGTCAGCTTCCACCAAGAGCTCACGGAACTGAAACTGAGCAGGACCCTGTGGGGCCCTCCCGGGTACAAAACCCTTTCTATTCCCCATTTCTTGTTTGCAGGAGAAAAAACTTCAGTCTCCTAGACCTACCCTGAGTTCCAAGGGGCAGATTCAGAGTTGCTAATTAGGGAGATGAGGGAACACAGAAACAAGGCGAGGCAGTCAGGAAACCACAGTGCAGTGATGGGGCAGGACCCGGCTCCCCCTCAAGGAAAGTACAGAACAATCTCTCCAAGCTCTTCTGCAGGAACTGAGCCCCTACCCAGGGGAAGGGTGGCGACTTCAGGCTGAGCACAGCATTCCGGGGCCTGCCCAGGCCCTCCCCACCAGCCAGTCAGAAGCAAGCCACACCCTGCAGCCCTCACCCCAAATTCTATAAAAGCTCTTCCCTGAAAACTACCGGGGTGTTCGGGGGTTTTTTGAGCATGACCCGCCCATCCGCCCCATCTAAGGCGTGAGGTCCACAGGGTCACAGCCCTTGGTTTCGTTCAGACACACCACTGCCTGGCGCTGGTAGAAGCTAGGAGTGTTTTTTGAATGAGGGCCATAGAAGTAAGTGGAAAGACTATTCCCATATTATACGTGAGCACATAAAAAAATCAGACCATTCAGCATCACCTATGTTGTCTTCCCACCACTCAACCTGGGAGAAGCAATGAGGAAATAGACAGACAAACTGAGATCCTGGGACTTCTCACAAGACAACTAGCCTGGATTCTTCAAAACACCAAAGTTGTGGTGGGGAGAAAAAGAGAAAGAGAGGAACTGTTTTAGATGAGAGACAGAGCAGCAAATATGACACGTGACCTCTGCCTGCATCCTGGGTGTGAACCCCATGCTCGATTCCCTGGCTGTGTTCAACACTGGGGGTGAGATGATGGCTTTACAGGTGCGCAGGAGAACGTCCTTTTCCGTCAAAGATACAACTGCAGTCTGCAGGGGTGGAGTGTCATAGGGTCTGCAGTTGACTTTCAGAATGGTTCAGGAAAAAAATTCTGTACTGTTTGTATGCAGGAGGAGGGGGCGAGAGAGGCAAGGAGTTATCCCTGCGGCTCCGCGGACATTCGTTGCACTGCTCTTTCAACTGTTTTGTAAGCTTGATATTTTCCCAAATGAAACAGGAAAGGGAGTTAAAATAAAAGACCCCTGCTAGAGACAACGGGGTCAACGGGATGGCCATCAGCCGGGGGGGGGGGGGGGCGATGTTCTTTACCTTCCTGCATCCTCCAACCACCTCAACCTTCCAGAAAATAACCATGAGATTCAGGACACGCCGGGGGTCCACGCCCACCTTTCCTTTCCCATCAAAGCTCTCCCAGACCTCCAAGGCCCTGTGCAAATCCCTCCCACTCTGAGAGACCTTCCGGGCGGCTCGGCTCCCAGCTCTCCCTGCCCTCAGCGTAACTTCCGGGCCTCCCCTGCGCCACGTGACCCCTGCAGCATCCCCCCCATCGCCGTGGCCACTTACGCTGGCACCTGTGCGCCAGCCCAACCAGGAGCCGCAAACAGGGACCAGATCTCGCCCTGCCTACTTTCCACCTCCTGCAGAGCTAACACAGCTCCTCATCCACAGCAGGTCCGCAAAACAGACCCTGAGCAAAAACAGAGCCTCTGCCCCTCACCTGTCCTCACATCTAATAACAGACGGACGACAGCCCATATTTATCATCATTCTGTCTCTTCTGTTGTGCATGGCTCCGTGGTGAGTGCTGGCACCGGAATACAGGTGACGGCATTTAGGTCATCGTGTCATCGTGTCCTCTTCCGGGAAAGGCAGAGTGCTTTGAAGGCAGGGATGGTGGCCGTCCTTTCCACCCGCAGCCGCCTACAGCTCCCAGCATGGAAGAAGCACTCGGTAATTGGTGAATGACAGTGTGAAGGAAGCCTGTCCCATTTTCAAACACACATTACAAATTATAAAAACCAAAGCAAATGAAAGGGTAACGTGTGCAGGCACACGAGCACTGAAATTAGTCCAACCTGCTGGACGCAACTGGATCTGGACCTCTTCTAACGCGTGAGCTCGGAACCTTTTCACGTTCTGGCACCTTAAGATGCAGTTTTCTATTTTCCAACGGCTACGGTCTTGGAGTGGATCTGAGGGGTAAAACACTCACCGAAACAGGGACACTGCGCCGGGGCAGAGGTGAGGCTGAGGGCGGGAGAGCTGCAGACGAGGGGTGGGGAGGGACCATGAGGAGTCTGAAAATGCCCCACGAGTGGTCCTGATGCCACGCGAGAGACTGCATGCTGCGGCCACGCTGAGGCCCACGAGGGCCTGGTGGGTCCTAGCAGCATGGCCCAGGTGCTCGGTGCCACTCCATGCTGGCACGGCCGGAGACACCCCACTGCACCCTGCTATCCACTCACACCCCAGAATCCCCGACGCTGACCCACACCATCCACAGGGCTTCAATTTAATAGAGGAACCATGTAAGAAACAAACAGATTCAGGAACCCACGCTCACCCTTGCTAAAGACAGGGCCCACAGCCTGGACAGAGCTGCGTGGCTGTGAGCGGTCCCGGGGGTCACACAGCCCTGGCTTTGAAGGCCCTGTCCACATCTGACGTCCCCACTGCCCAGATGTCACAGCGAATTCCAGGTGTTCGGCTGCTGTGAGACTAACCCCCATCCAGACTCTAGCAAAGGCCACGAACAGCGATTTCACCAAGCCGCGTACTGCTATCTTTCACCCGAGCCGCTCCGCTGCCGAGGAAGCGGCAGAAATCGCTCGACTGTGGTCAAGACAACCGAAGTTCAAATATAAATCTCTCTGGGATCCCATCCGGAAGCAGTTTTTAAGTGTACACACCCAGAGGAAATAATAAAATAAAAGAAAGATCCTCTCCTGTCCCCCCTCTCTCCCCCTCACCCCCCGCCTTTGCCACGTGGTGATGTGTGTTAAAAATGCACACTGGGAAGCTTTCCACCTCTGGGGCTGGAACAGCTGCTGCCTCAATATTGTTTTTGTTAGCTTTTTTTAAAACATACTTTGCTGTTTTTAACAGAGTTGTTTTTTAAGCTACATGTTTCATAATATAAGCGGGGCTTTACAAAAAGCAGGGCAATTGGCACTTCACTGGCAAGAATGAGACTCGTGGATCCTAAGTGTCCAGTGTGGACCCCTGTCAACACCCTCCTGCGCGGCGTACTTCCACAACAGCCCAGCTCAGCCCAGGAAAGGGCGCTGACAAAGGCTTGAGACAAACACGACAAAGGCCACCCCTGAAAACAAGGAGAGCCGAGCATCTCTAATAGGTGACCTGAATGAACCCAAAGCTCTCGCGTCCATGGTGTTTCCAAGCACACAAAGCATTCAGGGAGTGTTCCACAGGCTGGGGGCGCTTCCCCAACAAAAGAGGCTGAGACATGCCTAACATCAGGGTGCGGAAAGGCACCGGTACAGGTAGAGGACACGTCACCTGGCCTGCTGGAACTGCCACCTGCTGTGAACGACCCTCCTGTCGAGCACCTCCATCCACACAGGGAGCCAGACGCTGCAGCTCAGAGGGACAGAAGGCTGTTCTGCCCACGCCAGAGACAATCATGCCCCTTACATGGGAAACACGTCCCCAGGTAATCACTGAGCAACAGGGACAATCGACCAGGCACAAAAGGGCCTGCCCCTCAGCCTCTCTAGGGAGTGAGCAAGACTTCAGCTAAGTGGTCTGCATTCCTATCTCCTTCTCAAGGGGCCCAACAGGAAGTGGCTCTTTCCGGGGTGTGGCTGCTAGGGTCAGGGTCATACCGAGATTTCAGGAAGGCGTGAGGGGCCAAAAAAATAGGAAGTTGAGTGATAGCTGCATGCAAGACTTAACCCAGAAGGGATGGGCCTCTCAAACCACAAACAAACACAAACAAAGGAGACAGCCAGGGCTCCTGTCAAAACCCTGAGAGGATTCTGGACTTGGCACTGACTGCCTCCTCCAGCCACAGACCCACAGGGCTCTCTCTCCACTCAAGAGAGTAAACCCAGCAGTTACAGTGGCTTTGGCCTCATCCAAACGCCCTCTCACCCAGAGAATCGCCGTGCTTGGATGAGCAGCTAAGAACAGAGCATGTCACACACATCTCGCCCAGGAGAGGACCAGCCAGACAGGGGGGACCTAAATATGACTCAGTGTGATATTAAGGTCACCGGCTCTTTCAATCTTTCAAATAAGATGTTTTCTGACCTAAACAAGACTGAAACCTAGAACCACTCTCAAAACAAGGCCACAGATACGGTGTGAAATGACTGAAGCTTCAAGGTGTCCGCATGCCCAGAAACACCTTCCTGCACTGGTTCGGCGCTGTGCTTCCCTTCCAAGCTCAACTCCACCAGCCGAGCCATTGTAGGGGGCCAGCAAATGAGGGGAGGTGCTGTCTCCAGGAAGCCACTAAAACGGGACAGGAGTGGGTTCCATTTTTAGAGATAAGGGAAAGAAGTAAAGGAATTCCTTTCAGCTTTCTCATCTCCCAGGCTTGCTAACTGGAATCACAGGATAGCAGAAAGTATCTTAGGAGATTATCTGCTATAGTCCTCTGCCTTAAAAGGAAAAAACATTACGAGGTCCATTTTATATAAGAGGCGACTAAGGTACTTGTCCAAAATGGCACAGCCAGTGAATGGGGAAGAACAAGAACCTGGGTTTGCCACCTCCCCGCGCAAGGCTCTTTCCACCTGATCTGGTCCTTGCAGAAGGAAACAGACTCATCCCTGAGCAGCGAAATGGAAACCAGCTCATGCGATGGGGCAGGACACCTGAGTAAAGGACAAAGGAGAAAACATTGGGGGCTGGGGGTGGGAATCACTACCAACTTCATTCATTCCCCAGGCCAACCCAGACACACAACACACGTCAAAGGTGCCCCTGGATTCCTTGGGATCTGACCTTCCTTCTGAGTCTTTGAAGGGCTTCTTTGAGGCTGAAATGACTCTTCACAGGGAAAACGTGGGATTCCTGGAATTTAAGTCTGGACTACGTTAGAGAGCCTGGCAGACACCGAAACCCCTGCGACACTGGTAAAGGTCCACAGAGGAAGACCAGAACAGCACCCTATCCAGACCCCAGCCCTGGCTGAGCGAGGAGGCAGCAGGAACGCTGGAGGGCTTGTGCCAGGATCACAGGGAAGGGAGGGCCTTTGCCCGATTCCCCGAATTCTAGATGAACCCAACTACCTAGTGCAAATGGGAGTTACAGCAAAGGACAGTGAGAGGAGACAGTCAAGAACACGAACCGGCCCCGGGTTCCAGAAGAGCTTAGAGGGAGTCCAGACAGCCCCTGGGTCCAGAACAATCCAATCCTAACCTAGAACCACTTCTCTGTCCGCTTCTGTACCTCAGCCTTGACAGACCAGTTCGCACTGCTTTGAGACAAACTGAATAGGTCCAGCATTTCCCTGCTTTTTTCGGAAATTGTTTTCTTGGGAGACCAGCTCTGCCAAGGACTAAACACTAGGGACCGATGCCAAGCGCTGCTGAAAATACGGCTTAAAACCAGCTCTTTCCAAAGAAGTGATTCTGGAATGTGATGTGGGCACCCAAAGGGAAGTGACCCCGGGCGGTCCCAGAGCGGCTGCCCGGCGGCGCCGGACAGGTCCGCACCACTCGGGTGTTTGTTTCTGGCTTTGTTGCTGGCTTCTTCCACGTTTCTTCAGGCTCAGAAGGACCCGGCTTGGGAGGGGAAGGGGGGACGGGGGAGGATTTTTCTCAACCTGCCTTTACCCGAAGCTCTGAAGTTTTCTAGGCGCAGTTTTCCACCGCACGTCCTTTCTTCACCTTCGCGCCCGCTCAGCCCCCGGCGTTTTTTCGCCCTGACTTGGGCTTTTAAAAAAGTAAATAAACCAACTGCCCCCGGGAGGCAAAAGGACTCGGCGCCTCGGCTGAGTTACTTAAAGTTTCCGGCGGAAGGAAATTATTAAAGGCGAAGGAGAAAGCGCTCGGAGGCGGGGGCAGGGACTCCCGGCCCTGCGGAGGGTCCCGGGCGCCCGGCCCGGGCACGGCGAGGCCCGAGCGGCTCTGGGACGCGGGCCGGCGGCGGCGGCGAAACGAGTGGGAAAGCTCCCGCGGAGGCTGGGACCCGGGCCCGGTGGGCGCGGGCCCGGGGGCGGGGGGCGCAAGGGCGGGGAGGACTGCGGGGACCCCGGGGCCGGGAGGACGCGGGGGGGAGGGGGACGAGGGGGCGCAGGGAAGAGCGGTACTAAGAGGGCGCACGGACGGGGGCGCGCAGGGAAGAAGGGGGCGCACGGACCGGGGGCCCGGCGGACGGCGGCGCAGGACTCACCCCGAGGAGACAGACTTTCAGCTCCCGGATGGCCATCATGAGCTCGGGGCCGGGCCGGGCAGGGACTCAGCATCCTCCGGGGCCGCGCCGCGCCCCGCCAGCCGGCGTCCGCGGGTCCCCGCCTTCCCCTCGCGCCGCCTGCGGGCGGATCCGCCGCCGCTGCTATTTCTGGGCCGCCGGCCGCGCCGCCCGTGGGTCACGTGGCCGCTGCCGGCTCCTCCCGGGGCTGCCGGACTAACCCCGCCGGCCTGCTCCCAGGAACGCCCCCGACGGCGTCAGCCACCGCAGGCCTGCGGCGTCCTGGCACGCGGCTCCTCCCTCGGGCCCGCCCGGCCACGGACCCCGCTCTGCAGAATCCCTCCGGCCCGCCGGCTGCAAGGCCCGTGGGGTGCAAGGAGAACAGGTCCCCACGACTGGCAGCGTCACAGATTACACCCTCCTCGGAAAAGTGATGCTCTCAGGCCAGGTCACCTACAGGGACTGCTCTTAAGTCCAACGACAGTCCCACCATTCAGTGGCACTTAACAGAGAGCTGTGAGGACCGGGAGCAGGGTCTGACTGTGCAGCCCACCCTCCACCGCAGTTCCTAACACCACGGGGGCGGGAGTGGGGGGGCTGCTTCGGTTCATCCCCACGTAGCCGGTCACTCTCCGCTCCTACCTCGTTTTTCTATACGTAACTGACAATGGTTCTAGAAGCTACGGTCTATCCCTCCCTCCAAAACAGGAGTATACCCGCCTCAAAAGGGAACCACGTTCTAGAGAGGAAGCTGCCTTGCTCAGCACAGAAAATGCTACAACTTGCCTGGGCAGACACCCAGCCCCGAGAAGGGCAGCCAGAAATACGGAGCTGGAGGCCGAGCGTCTGCTTCCTTCTTTACCCGGGAGACAGAGAGGCTCCGGCTTGAGACAGTCAAGGGAGGCTTGGGGACTGCCCTCCCTTCTCCACAGAGGCCCACAGATCTCATCCTCTCAGGTCCCCTCATTTGTTACTTCCAGAGAAATGTCAGCCTTTTGAACACCTGTACCTGAGTTATTTCTGGCATTTCAGATGGAAAGAGTGTTTTTCTTTAAACTTAAGCCCTTATCCCAAACTCTCAGGCCTCTGTCCTAACTTGCCAATTTTGATCAATTACATTTCTGGTCCCTCAGTGGATCACCCACCAGCACCCAAGTCGCCCCCTACAATGGGGACTTTGGAATCAAGGCCTACAGAGAGAAAAATCCTAAAAGGATGGAATCAAAATAGCTGTGCCCCCCCCCCCAAAAAAACCCTGACAATTGTCAATTAATTCCCCAGGGCAGTGGGGCTTCCTCTGGCTTGGGCAGGCTGTGGAAGATTGCCCACAAATCTGGACTAAATTGTTCAAAATGTAGCCCCGGACAAAATACAGGTCCTGTTCAGCATGGAGATTATTATATCGGTACCTGTCCTTGGTTTAGTATCTAAAGCGAGGACAGTCCTTTGTGTGGGCAGGATGAAAAGAGGCTGGCCCAGGGTCACCCAGCCTTCGTCCCAGGACCTCACTGTCCTCAGACTTGCTGAGCAGGGAGCAACTGCAGCACAGCTGCAGAGACACACAGTGGTCAAGCAGCTCTTGGCCCGACCTCCTCTGACGGACTTCCAGAGCACTGCACGGTCCTGGATAGACAACTTGAATCTCCACGTAGGAGTGCTTCTCCTCCCCTTTCTTCTCACTTCCCCAAAGTCGGCCAAACCAGAGTGGGAGCCTTGGCCTTTAAACTTGCATTGGGTCATGAGGGGAGGGCCATCCCCAGACAAGAGTGGGCTGTGAGACTTCCTCCCCTGTTCCTTGACTCTCTTCATGATTCTTCCTCTTCCACTCTGCTCTCCACCCTCCTAGGCGTCCGCCAAGCTTGTGTGGTTCCCCAGCTCTCCTGAAATAGTCATGTATCCAGGCTGTCCCCCCTGAGAATCTCCCATCTGTTCATTCTCCCCGCACCTACCGCATTACAATCACATCACTTGTGTCTCATTCTGACCAGGCCACGTGCGTCACAAACTGCCAATGCTATTCAGTCACCTGGACCACCTTCGTGGGTTTACACCCGTCCTCAGCCAGGTCACCCTTGGTGGCTTAAAAACTGGCCTGACAATAAGTCCAGTCCCTGTGATCACCCCAACGTGTTGCACAAGGTTCACCAGGGAAGGAGGGAGATGGCTGCTCTGAAATGTACTTGGGGAGTCATATCCTGGGTGGACCTCAGCTTGTTACAGGTATAATGCTCCCTAGGAGTGCAGTCATTATACTCTGTGACTACTGTACCAAGGGCCCATCCCAACTCCTCTGGAATGTTCTGCAAGTAGGAAGAGATTCTAGTACAACTTAAGCAAGGATAAAAATCCTATGGCACATAACTGAGAATTTATCATTTTTTAACTGGAACATGTAAGTTTTTCTCATGAGAATTCTGTAAAGCAAAAGGTCATTGTACTAATTCAGACTTACACTTTTCTGCAACTTTAAGTCCTCAATAGCACCATACAAGATGAAACCGGAGTCTTCAGCACACCTTGCAATATCTGCCCAAGCCAGCCTCTTCTCTGCCCACCTGTTTAAACCCCATCATCCTTCACAGACCTGCTCCAGTTCCACCTCCGCAGTAAGCACTCCCCTGAGCTTGCACGTGCTCTTCTCACACTTCCCTTAGGACCGACTCAGCAAGTCACCAACCGTCTGGTCCCCCCAAAAGGGCCCTGTCCTCTTGCTTTTTGTCGTTTAAGCCTATAAAATGAAAGCGAGTTGGGTTGAGAAGCCAAGGAAGCTTCATTCTCTGATCAGAGGATGGGAAGTTAGGGGCTCAGCTCCAGAGAACAAGCTCCCAGGCAAGCCGGGCGGGGCAGCTTTGTCCGGACCGGGCAGCAGGAGGGGGCGGGGCTGGGCACAGGGTATTCGCCGCGCATGCTCCAGGTCGCATTGCCCGGCGCAGCGTCTCTGTACATGACCCCCTCCGCCATCTTGAATTGGGTGTCAAGGGTGGCGCTTCTGCTCACGACCTGCCGCCATCTTGAACTGCGGCGCTGTGGAGGGGGCTTCTGCACACAGCCCCCCTCCGCCATCTTGAACTGGGGGGTCGTGGGCGGGGCTTCTACACACGGCCCAGACGAGGAGTGCGCATGCGCGGGCGTCCAGCGCGGAACTCTGGTCTGAGGCGCCGGGTGCAAGGCCGCTGAACGCGGAGCCCTGGGAGCGACGGGAGCCTGGTGCGGCGCAGAGGAGGAAAGGTCAGACTTTATTTTATCGCCCAGGTTCTATTTATGTCCTGGGCACTGTTCATGGGCTTTGCTGGTGACAGGCATAATCAGCCACTTAGTCGCTTTCAGGGCGGGTCGGGGCCGGAGCTGACACCCGTAGTTTCCTGTGTGTGTGTGAGAGGTGCCCAGAGATGGAGTGAGGATCGTCTCTGAGTCACCAGAGTTTTCAAACGACTAGAAATTTCTTTTAAAAAGAAAAAAGAAAGAATGGCTAGCACTGGATCATTTTACCTCAGTCCACCTCGGACGTTTCCCTCTCAGGCTGTTGGGCCCAGATTCGCGCCCCGGGCCAGTCGGCCTGGGGCCCGCGGTCGGTGGTCCTCCCGACGGGCCGGGCGGTGACCAGGAGGCGCACCCCGGCCTTGGTCTCGGAAGGCTCCGCGCGGGGTTCCTTCTACAAGGAGCAGCTCACTGTGTTTAGTGACAGCCTACCGCGTGACCGGAGAAGCCACCCCTTCTGTCTATAAATCCAGCAGAAGCCAGTAACAGCCATAAAACTGACCACGTTTTTTAATCCAGCAGATCCTCTCTTGGTCAGTAGCGTAGAAGCAGACACACAAAAGTGAGCAACTATAAACCTGCCTGTTCTTGCACAAACACACATAGAAATAAAGCGTTATCTTAGAGACACAAAAAGTCGGCTCTGCTGAGACGGAGGCGTGCGGCCGCGTTGATCGCGGCATGAAAGGGGGGAGACGACTGAAGTCTGCGCATCCGGGGATGACAAGCAAACTGACTGGTGTCTTTGCGAGGCTGTATTTAGTGGTGCACAGTGGTCATTGTCACTTAGGTATTGTGTGAAATGTGTACATGAGGCTGATCTAGAGAGAAGTTGGTAGTGGGTGAGTTTCTGTGAGTATAATATGACACAAACTTGGGTCTGCATGTTACCTGTTAAGCCACACCAATTTCCTACAACTCCTCAGACCCGTGGTGAGTCATCTGGTCAACTCAAGGGCCAGTCAAGGAAAAACCTTCTTTTTAGTTATTATAGTATTTTAGCATATGCAGTATTAGTTAAACAGCCTTTTAGTATTTCTCGTTTTCTGAATACCTGCTTCCTCCCTCTCTCCCTTCCCTCTTTCTTCCTTAAATTTCAGACACCCTCTAACTAGCATCTGTTGCCTTCTCTTATTTGTAGTGCAGACCCTTTAACAAGTTTTGAGGAACTACATCCTATACATAACAGGTTAAGACAGGAACTTGAGGGGTTTAGGAAGACAGAGGTGAATGGACCCAAAACTCACCCACAGACCTGGAGAAAGAGATAGCAGCATATAAGGGATTCCAGGTTGCTGGGGACGCCTGAGAACAGGGGAAGACGTCATGTGAGGAGAGTAGGGCAGCCTGGTGGAGGGTGGGTAAGTGGACCCAGTCCCTTTGTGAATGACCATGCTCTTGGCCATTCTGGTTGCCTTCATCTTTGTGTAGAAAGGACAGTGACATCTCTCCGAAGCTCAGGAGCAGCAGCCAGAGAAGGCAGTGAGCTGTCAGGACAGAAACAGAGGAGAGCGAGGACTGCCATCTTCATTTTCTCCATCACCATCTGAATGCAAGTACTCAGAAGTGTTTGAGAACAATCAGGGCGCCCTCACTTAAAACGAGAGGCTTCTGTTGGGCTCTCACAAAGGATTGGTGTCAGGTGATAATTTTTAGATTTTCCAGACACACCTTCCTGAGTCTCAGCACTGGGCACCAAGCCAGCCTCCTCATCTAACTGACCTCTTCCTGGACACTCCTGCCCATAAACCTCTGCAGTCTTTCCAATCCCTGGTTGAGCTGAAAGGGTTGAGTTAAAGGAAGGTACAAGATTCGTATTAACACCTCCCACAAAACGTAAGTGGATGGATTCAGCTGGGAGACCACTTCGCCAAACCCAGACACCATATGTTCCCCAGTCAGTCTTGTTCATGTACCTGGCTTACTTGTAAGACTGGGAAATGAAATTGCAGTGATACAAACCAGAGTCATCCCAACCCGGCCTCATTTCATAGCTTATCAATAGGTTGTTCTCTCTGCTAGGCATGGGCGTGTCACTGCAACTGCTTAGAGTAACACTATGGAGTTTAAGACAGTATATTTTTTTCTCTAGAAAAGTTTAACATTTTTTTTCTGCTTTAATATTATTTATTACCAAACTAGAAAACTGAGTATAGATGTTGGAAACAATTCTCATACCTTCAGGAATTTCTGTTTTTAATCATTTACAAGCCCATTCAGCAAACAGTAGATGCTGACTGTGTGCTAGACACTGGGCATGAGACCAAACGGGATAGAGTATACTGCTGGCATGGTGGAAGCAGGCAGACAGACAAGCAGGCAGCTACAACGTGCTGGTGAATATCTGAGCCGTACTGTATTGGGTTCCTGTTTCTTACTCTTCCAATTTAAAAAATGAGCATGACTTCCAGAGTCAATGCAGTACACAGCAGCCCCCAAGTAAGGGAGAGGATGATCAAGATGGTTAGAGACTGAACCTAGTCAGCCATGAGATGTGTGTGTTTGTGTGTTTGTGTGAATGAGAGAGAAACAGAGAGACATAGGCAAACAGACAGAGACACAGATATCTTTGTTCTGTCTGAATTCCCAGTACTGCTGTAGACTAGCAATAGCCCAGTGCTAACTATCCTCCAATTCCAATGCTATTCCAAAGATCCAAATACCTAGTTTAAGATTTAACCGAGTTGCCTTAAGGTTCCAGTTACATCGGAACTCTTTCGAATTTTGTTTCAGAGAGAGGGCATAGTTCAAGTGGTGGGATGCATGAGGTCCTGGATTCAATCCCCAATACTTCCTCTAAGAATAAATAAGTAAACCTAATCATCTCCCCCAGTGAAAAACACACACACAAAAAAAAGACAAAGAAAACAATCAAATTTTGCTTCTATCGTTGTGGTTATTTTACTGAACTATTACTTTCTTTGCCACTCGTTGACTTGTTTGATCTACCTGTGTGACAGAGCCCACTGTAAGTCATCTGCAGCCCCGTCCTTAGCACAGCACGCATATGGCATCTGAACATGTCGGTGAGTGGATGAGACAGTGAGGGTGTGAGCATAAAAGGTTGTCTCAAGTTGGTAGAAAGAGTACTTTGACATCAGAGCAAAGTTTAAATCTAGGCTCATTCATCCTGGTTTGCATGAGTTAAGGAAGTTTCTGAATGCCCTTTAATTTCATACTCTGTCAAAGATGGACATAAAAAGGCTGTTGCATTATTTGTGGGGAGAATTACATTTGGTGTGTATGTGAGTGACTAGCAAACCTAGATGACTAACTCTCCCAGTTTGCATGGGACTGTCCAGGTTTTAATACTGAAGTCCTGCATCCTGGAAACCTGTCTGACCTGGATAAGCCGCATTAGTGGGCTATTCCCTTCCTTAAGCCTGTTTCTAGGTTGCTACTGTCCCTTAAAAAGGAAATGTTAACTTCCAAACATCCTTACTTACTTTCTCAGTTTTTCAGCTCTGAACATAGAAAAGACTCTAGACTTAAAAAAAAAAAACAGCACCACTACCTTACACAGAGCTGTAAACACATAAATTACCTATGTTCTCTCTCCATCTTACACTCAGTCCACATGAAAGGCTTTAAATATGCAGATTATAACTTCAGCTAAATAACAACTATTTCACTGAATGACATGCCAGGTTTTAAAAAAGAAACAGGAAAAAAGGAAAGATTGCTTAGTTTCCCAGGCTTCTGGTGAGGCCCCTTCCCCTTTTTGGTGGCTCACAATTCACTCTAACCTTCATTCTCATTTTCATTCCTGATCCCCACCTGACCCCTTCCCCACACATGTCCCATGTTATATTCTCCTACTGAACTGAAACCTTCAGAACCAACACATTGTACCTCTGGTAGAGGGGATTTTAAGGCAGAATCTTTTCTTGCCTGAATATTCTGGGAAGTTGAGCTTTCTCCATACAATCATTCCCTTAGCCCATATGTGGCTCCTTGAGTTTCAGACTTTGAGATCTCTCTTGGTTCTACTGTCAATAGTTGTTCTAAAGTGGTATGCCAGTATTATCCAGTGGTGTGCTGTGGAGGGGCTGAGGATGAAGGGGCTCTGGCTCTGTTTCTCCTAAATGGAGAAAGGACAATGCAGACTTACTTTCACAAATCACAAGGAGAAAGACTGATCAATGCAAACAGTTAACACCTACTTTATTATAAATATTATAAAAATATTATGAACACCTTTAATTTCAATCTAGAATATTTGGAATAAATATGATTCAGTTGGTTATCTTAATATAGAAAGGATTTATTAATCCTTATTATTTATTTAAAAAGGACAGACACTAAGACCTCATTAGGTAAAATGAGAAGACAATCCCACTAAGATCAGGTATGAGGTAAGAATGTCCCCTCTCACTGCTGCTTTTCAACATCAAACCGGAAGTCTTTGCTGACACAATAAAACAGGAAAAGGAAGTAAAAGGGTATACAGATTGGGAAAGAAGACATAAAACTGGCTTTGTTGGCAGATGACACAATTGTCTACGTGGAAAATCTGAAAGAATTGCCAAAAAAAAAAAAAAAAAACAACTCTGAAACTAATAAGCAATTATAGCAAGGTTGCAGGATAAAACTTAATATACAAAAGTCAATCACTTTCCTCTATACCAACAATGAAGAGATGGAATTTGAAATTCAAAACACAACACCATTTACTTTAGCACCCCACCCAAAATGAAGTATTTGGGTATAAATCTAAAACAAAAACTATAAGAACTATTTGAGAAAAACTACAGAAGTCTGATGAACAAAATCAAAGAACTAAATAAATGGAGGGCTATTTCATGTTCATGGATAGGAGATATCAATACTGTCAAGATGTCAGTTCTTTTTAACTTGATCTATGTATTGATTCAACACAATTCCAGTGAAAATCCCAGCAAGTTATTTTGTGGATGATGACAAACTAATTCTAAAGTTTTTATGGAGAGGCACAAGACCCAGAATAGCCAATACAATATTGAAGGAAAAGAACAAAGCCGGAGGACTAACATTATTCGACTTCAAGGCTACTATAAAGCTGTAGTAATCAAGACATTATGGTATTATTTCACCAATAGGCAAATAGATCAGTGAAACAAATAGCCTGGAAATAAGCCCCATAAATGTAATAAACTGATTTTGATGAAGGAGCAAAGGCAGTACAATGGAGCAAAGACAGTCTTTTCAAGAAATGGTGCTGAAACAACTGGAAATCCACATGCACAAAAGAGAATCTAAACACAGACCTTGCACCCATCACAGAATTAATTCAGAGTGGATCACAGACCTAAATGTAAAATGCAAAACTATAAAACTCCTGAAGATAACAGGAGGAAATCTAGATGACCTGGGATATGGTGATGACTTTTCAGACACAACCTAAAGGCATGATCCATGAAGAAATAACTGATAAGCTGGACTTCATTAAAATTTAAAACTTGTGCTCTGTGAAAGACAATGTCAAGAGAATTAGAAGACAAGCCACAGACTGGGAGAAAATATTTGCAAAAGACTTCTGATGAAGGACAACTATGCAAAATATACAAAGAACTCTTAAAACTCAATGATAAGAACACAGTCATAAAAAAAATGAGCCAAAGACCTTAACAAGACACCTCACCAAAGAAGATATACAGATGGAAAATAAGCATATGAAAAGGTGCTTAACGTCATATGTCAATAGGGAATTGCAAATTAGAACAATGAGAGCTCATGTTAGCTCATTTCTTTTCAGTGTTAAATAATATTTCATTCTCTGGATGAACCACAGTTGACGTATCTAATGGTCTACTGAAGGATGCCTCGGTTGCTTCCAAGTTGTGGCAGTTATGAATAAAGCTGCTGTAAACATCTGTGTGCAGGTTTTTGTGTGGATGTAAGTTTTCAACTACTTTGGGTGAATACCAAGGAATGTGACTGCTAGATTATACGGTACTGCTACAAAAATGATGAGCAGAATGCACATAGAGAGTCAGGAGTTAGTTGCAAAGACCAGAGACTGGATACCAGCTGGCGTCCTTGTGCACACTGCCTGTTGACTGGAAGCCCCGAGGGGACCGGGACAGCATCTGGAGCATCTTGGTACTCTCTGCAGGGCTGAGCAGTCTCTCCCAAAGAGTGAAAATAATAGAAGTATTTGTTGAATACATGAGATCATGTCTGTGAAACCCAATATTTCCCACTTAGCATCTTATTCTTCCTGCCCTGGAGCTCTTAACCTAAAGAGCAGACAATAAACTCAACAATAATATTCAGGATGGTTAAATTTTATGTGTCAGGTTGGCTGGGCCATGATACCCAGATGTTTGTCAAACATTCTAGTGGTGAGCATGTTGTATGCAGAAGTAGAACTATAATGTTGTAGATGTGAAACTTATATAATGTTATAAACCAGTTACCTTAAAAATAAATTTTAAAAAATTATTATCAATTCTTCTGTGAAGGTATTTTTAAATGAGAAGAACCCTTAAATCAGTAGACTTTGAGTAAAGCAAATTACCCGCCATAATTTGGGTGGGATTCATCCAGTCAGTTGGAGACCTTAACAGAGAGAGACTGATCTTGAGGAAGAGCAAATTCTGCCAATAGACAGCCTTCAGACTTGTGTGTAACTCTTCCCTGAGTCTCCAGCCTGCTGGCTCACCCTATAGATTCCTTAAAATAAATCTCTACATTTACACATTTTGTTGATTCTGTTTCTCTAGAGAATCCTAACTAATACAAAACTCAACTGATTTCTTTTCTTTGCCCTGAATCTGCCACCCAGTGTGCAAACATACTGGTCCTGACTCAGTTTCCCCAAATATTAATCGGGCACCCACCATGTGCCAGACATGAGCCCAGGAGCTAGAGATGCAGAAGGTCAGCCAGGAAGCCCTGGCACCAGGAAGCTACAGTCTGAACTCATCTCTGACCCTTTGAAAAAACAGACTTTCCCAAACCTCTACGGCTGTGGCCAGAGTGTGAGAGTTCATGAATGTACATACAGGTTGGGCCACATTGATGTTGTGAGGAGAGGGCAACAATGACATAAAAATAAAAATTGGAGATAACAGATCCAGGTCCAAAGCAGAAAAGACGTGGTCTGTAAGGTTGAAGCCAGTGACCAAGACGTGTCAGAACTGGAAAGAAGGGGCTGGTGGAGAAGTGGAGACGAGTCAGAGCTGAAATCAGTTGTTCAGAGTGAAACAGCCAGGCTACCGTGTGGATGTGGACCCCGGGAGGAGAGGGCACCACCAGGCTGTCCAGAACGTGTCTGGGCCGTGGTGTCCAGCCTGACCCAAAGGCACCATCTAGAGAAGTGAAACAAACAAGGCATTACTTCCTCACCATCCAGGGGAATTGAGAGAGAGGGCTGCAGCTGAGACCAGGAATAGAAAATACTTGTGTTTAGAAAATGAAAGAGAGAGACAATATAAAACCCTGCCGTGTCAAACCAGCCCCAGCTGGCCAGGCTAGCAGGACCGGGTGCTTGCAGCCTGGCTCCGTGAATAAAGCACTGGGGGGCACAAGGTAGACGCTCAGTAAATATTTGCTGAGAAAGTGAGTGGATGAACCAGCGACATCCCTGGGACACGCCAACAGCTCAAGTGAGGAAACCCCAAGGGGAGTACTAGAGGGAGGGCTGGGTACCAAGGAGGAGGGCTCTGGAGGACACCACGGTGCTTCTGGTGGGTGGTGGACAGTCACCACTTCTGTTCGGGCCGGCTCATTTCCTCCTGCCAGTGCCCTCCCGAGTCCCATGTCCATGTGACTTCTCCAGTCCCAGTCTGAGACCCCCTTTTCTCCTCCTTTAAAGTATGTTTTAATTAGGTAAGTAATATCTAGACAGTTATTGAAAATTTAAAAAAAACTCTAGCCAGAGAAACATCACATTATTTTCATCATCCAAAACACACGTACATACTCCCAAAGTAAATTATTTCTGATCTTTTTTCTGTATATAGAGTTGTCTCCTGAAATGGTTACAGCCATTCTTTGTGTATAAAATGGCATATTTTATCTGTTAGAATTGTATCCAGGGTATTTGATTGTGATGTAACCTAATTCTGTAGGAAATATGCTGGGTGGCTTTTTAACATTTTGGTAAAAATACACGTAGCATAAAATTTATCATTGGTGACATTTAGTACATTCACAGTGTTGTGACTGTCACCACTGTCTGGTTCCAGAACATTTTCATCACCTCAAAAGGAAACCTCGAGCCCACTCAACAGTCATTCCCCACCCCTCCTCTCCCCAGCCCCTGGCACCCACTAATCTGCTTTCTGTCTCTCTGAATTTGCTGACTCCGGATACTTCCCGTAAGTGGAATCATGAGATATGTGGTCTTTTGTGACTGACTTCTTTCTTGTGACTTAGCATAATGTTTTCAAGGTCCGTCCGTGTTGTAGCATACGTCAGCACTTCATTCCTTTTTATGTGATACTGTTTTAAATTCTACTCCTTGGCTCAAATCTTGGAAGGCTCCCCAGTGCTATTGGGATAAAGTCCGAGCTCTCTCACATGCATTCACTGACCCACAACATCCTGCCTGCCCTTCTTACCTGCGCCACCCCACTCTGCTTTCTTACCTCCGCACTTTTGCCTAAGCCCCAATTTCTGCATCTTTATACACCTGGTCCCCAGACCAGCAGCATCAGCATCACCTGGGGAATTTCCTAAATGCAAGTTCTCAGGCCCCTCCCCGGACTACTCAAGTCAGAGTCTGGATGCTGTGTTTCCACAAGCCTTCTGGGTGATGCATATGTGCACTAACGTGAGAACCATGGTCTAAGTCGCATTACTTCTAGCGTGTGCTGCACCCTTGAACCTTGCTGCTTTCTCTCCTCTTGCCTCCCATGAGACGTGATCCTACTTCCTTGAGAGAACCTCTCACTTTTTACAGTGTCATGGTCGTATCTCCATTATTAGACGTCAGCTGTGTAATTTATTTCATCTGAGAAGGAAGTTGGACAGGATGACACTGAAGATTGTCTCTGGCTGATTCTGGGCACGAGCACCCAGGGCGATCTGGTGCTTTCTTGTGTCTTCCCTCCTGTGTCACGGCTGAAAGCCTGGCTCCCCAGTTATCCTGAGATTGTGACTTCGCTACTTCATGGGTATTAAGGTATTCTTTCTTTTATGAATGGTGGTAGTAATGGGGGGATGCTTGGATTTTCTAGTTTGTTTTTCTTTTTTTAAAAGCCTTACCAGATAGAAGATACTCTCATTTTACCGCTCTTTCTGGGAACCACTGGCCCATAAAGATAGTGGGCTCAGGAGAAGCTCAGCCAGAGGGGGTTTGGCAGCGTCACTCTGGAACCTGACGTCTGCACAGTTCAGGAGCCATAGCTGGGCTGCAGTCAACTTCAGAGCTGCTCTCTCCTGCCAGATGTCAGAGCCTGTTGGAAGTATTTCAGAGCCACCGCTCAGAGGTCAAAATGCTTAGCTGACAAAGAGAAAGAGAGATGTAAAATGTGGAAGGCCCAGTGCTGAGCAGATGAGGGTCTCCAGCAGGCATGACATAGAGCATTTTCAGGGAAAGCAAACCTGCTTTCCAGCCGTGGGATTTGACTAGCACACACATGCGCAGGCACACACACTAAGTGGAGCTGTGGGCACAACTGCTGGGTGCTCTTGAAGTCTGAACTTTATACATAATAAACAATGTTATGGTTACTGGGGAAAGGGGGTGGGAAGGGATAAATTTGGGAGTTAGGGATTTACAAATGTTAGCCATTATGTATAAAAATAGATTTAAAAATAGTTTCTGCTGTATAGCACAAGGAACTATGTTCAATATCTTGTAATAACCTTTAATGGAAAAGAATGTGAAAGTGAATATATGTATGTATATGCATGACTGGGACATTGTGCTGTACACCTGAAACTGAAACACTGTACCTGACTGTACATTAATTAATTAATTAATTAATTAATTAATTAAATTTTTAAAGTAAATAAAGTCTGAACTTTGAGAAATTACGTATGGAGTGATTATCTTTTTAGTGCTATATAAAGAAAGCTTGAACGTGGGGGTAAAAAATCAAGTAACCAACCCAGAGCTTGAGAAGGATATTTGAAAGACTGATGTGTTAGACCAGAGACGATTAAGGAAAACATGACAGCAGCCTTCAAGCATATTCATAAGAAAGAGAGAGAAAGATGGGTTCCCAGTTTGTCTCTTCTGGATTCATATCTTACCTATACAAGGGGAAAAACTGAACTGGCTAAATTCCGAGGTGCTTCAGATGGCACAGTAACAGAGTTGGGGGACAGCGGTCCGTTTCAGCTCACCTGGAGGGAACACTCTTACATAGCACTGTCCAGGGGCACGGGGTTCTGCAGGGAGGATTTCACTCCTCCTCTCTCTTCTGGAGTCTGGAAGCAGGGCCACGCAGGAGGACCGTTAGACCCCGTAGTGGTCCCCAGTGCCTGTCCAGTGACTCACACCAGCTGCCACCATTCTGACCGGTCCACAGTGAACGAGAACAGTGTGTGTTCACACAGATGAATGCAGCTGGTTGAAACAACTCTCGCCCTGAGATAATAGATTGCCTTTTTCTTTGAGATCATTATTTCATTAAAATGACATTTTTAATGACATCAGTTTGATAACAGATGAAATAATAGATGAGTTTTTTATTGAAGTATAGCCATTTTACAATGTTGTGTCAGTTTCTGGTGTACAGCATAATGTTTCAGTCATGCACATACATACATATATTCCCTTTCATGAATTCTTTTTCATCATAAATACAAGATATTGAATATAGTTCCCTGTGCTATACAGTAGAAACTTGTTGTTTATCTATTTTATGTATAGTAGTTGGTATCTGCAAATCTCGAATCCCAATTTTATCCCTTCCTACCCCTTTATCCCCGTCCCGTTACCATAAATTTATTTTCTATGTCTGTGAGTCTGTTTCTGTTTTGTAAATAAGTTTGTCTTTTTTTTTAGATTCTATATATAAGCGATATATCATATTTCTTTCTCTTTCTGGCTTACTTCACTTAGAATGACAACATCCTGGTCCATCCATATTGCTGCAAATGGCATTAATTTATTATTTTTTTGCTGAGTAGTATTCCATTGTATAAACATACCACATCTTCTTTATCCAGTCATCTGTCGATGGACATTTAGGTTGTTGAAATTCCATGGCTTGGCTATTGTAAATAGTGCTGCTATGAACATTGGGGTGCATTTATCTTTTTGAATTAAGGTTCCCTTCAGAGATATGCCCAGGACTGGAATTGCTGGATCATGTGGTAAGTTTATTTTTAGTTTTTTGAAGAATCTCCATACTGTTATCCATAATGGCTGCACCAAACTACATTCCCACCAGCAGTTTTGGAGGGTTCCCTTTTCTCCACACCCTCTCCAGCATTTATTGTTTGTGGACTTTTTAATGATGGACATTCTGACTGGTGTGAGGTGATACATCATTGTAGTTTTGATTTGCATTTCTCTGATAATTAGTGATACTGAGCATTTTTTCATGTGCCTATTGGTCATTTGTATGTCTTCATTGCAAAACTGTTTGTTTAGATTTTCTGCCCATTTTTGGATTGGGTTGTTTGTTTTCTGTTATTAAATTGTATGAACTGTTTATATATTATGGAAATTAAACCCTTGTCAGTTGTATCATTTGCAAATATTTTCTCCTATTCCGAAGGTTGTCTTTTTGTCTTGCTTGTGGTTTCCTTTGCTGTGCAAGAGCTTATAAGTTTAATTAGGTCCCATTTGTGTATTTTTGCTTTTATTTCTGTTGCCTGGGACTGCCCTAGGAGAACACTGCTAAGATTTATGTTAGAAAATGTTTTATCTGTGTTTTCTTCTTTATTATCAGTCTTTATTAGACAGAGCTAGCAACTTTACATCAGTTCCCTCATTTTTTTGTTTTGTTCTGTATGTGTGTGTATGTTTTTACTTTTTAATTTATTTTGGCCCATGAAATCCAAGTGTCTGGAAGTACTTGCCCATATATATGTATATATGTGGGTATGTGTATAAAACACTTACCGTATTTTTTTTGCTGAACCATTTGAAAGTAAATTAGAGTAATCATCATATTTCACCCCTAAGTACTTCAGCCTGTATCTCCCAAGAGCAGAGACATTCTTACATAAAACTGCACTAACGTTATCATCCCTGAGGTGTTTAACATGGATGAACAATTATTAATAATACTGATTATCACATTAGTAATCATAATTAATTTTATGTTAATTAATCTCTATTATACAGTCCACATTTTCCTGTCCCCTTCTGTCTTTCGAGATTTTTGATATTTTTGAAGAACCAGTGGTCCTGTAGAATATCTTCCACAATATGGATATGAATGATTCTTTCCTCCTAAGTAGATTCAGGTTAAACATTTTGGGAAGAAAACTACAAAGATGATGTTGCATGCTTCCCATTGCGTCATAGCAGAGGGCACAGATGTAAATTTATCCATTACTGGTGATGCTAACTCCGTACAGGTGGTGTCCACCAGATTGTCTTCATTGTAAAGGCATCTCTTCCCTTTGTATTTTAATAACTCATCTGACCCAATAAAGATTTCAGATTCACCTTTTGCTTCCTGCCCTAGACCTGCAGTCAGCTATTTCTCTAAGGAGCCCTGATTCCTTTTAATAGGGAATAGTATTTAGACACCAAGATTTTGGTACTGGGTGTTTAAGTGATATCAGAAAGGGCATGTAGATCCTTTCAATGGGCTGGATTAAACAAATAAACGTGATTTCATGCTAAGAGAACTACAGCTCTCCTTTCTCACCTCCCCTGCCACCCTCTTCGTGACTTATTTGCATTTCCCTTTCCCCTGGTTCCCAACAACACATAACATATCTATCCCTCAATATACATAAAATAGTTCCAATATCACTAAATCAATACCACTTCTAACAACAAAACTAAGGAAATTCATGATTTCTCTGCAGTTCTTTTTTCTCCTCCTGTCTGCTGAGGGTATGCAATTAGAATACTTGGTTCAAAAGTTAATTTGAATTATTTTTATTTTCTTTGTGTGGTTATGTAATTACTTGGTGTACAGTTAGTTTTCTTTCTTTTTGTTTATATTCAATTTTAGGCCATTTTGTTTTGTTTTGTGCTATGGACTGAATTGTGCTCCCTCCACAAAATTCATATGTTGAAGCCCTAACCCCAATGTAACTGTATTTGGAAATGGGAACTGTATTTGAGACATCCACTTCTGGAAGGTCAGGGTCCTGGCTAGAATGAACATACAAATAAATAACAAAAACAATAGGCAAGCATATGTGCATCAGATGTCTCTGCATAAATTGTGGTTATTAACACCTCATAGGACTGTTGATGCAAATCAGACCATATAGGAGATTATTTGGTAGGAAAACCAAGCCTAAGAGAGAGGTTAGCCTGAAATATGAGCTGGTCAGGATGAAACCAAGATTGAAAGTCACATTTTTCCAAGATCAAAGCATGTGCTTTTAAATACTGTGATATACTTCAAGGAATAATAACAGTTAATAAGGATTAATCAGAGTTTCAGGGATTTTAATGAGTCTGTAGAAAAACTATGCACTATACATTTATAAATAATATAAAATAAATATATAAAATGTAAATATATATTTCTCATTTGCATAAAGAAAAGTGAACAAGTTGATTTGGATTTATCCTTATAAGAGAGAGAGCATGACTAAATGCATTGGGGTTGAAGGCCAGTCTCCCAATACCAAGACCTCCAAAAGGTACCCATTATCTTAATCTCCCAGCAGTGTATCTGTTGGAAAGAATTGATGTGTCCAAGTCAGTCCAAGAAAGCTCAAGGTTGCTTCAGTTTCCCCCATTTCAGACAGATGGGAAAGAGCTGTGAGGACCCCGCCAATGTCTGCAGTAGAAGAAAGGTAAATGGCACAGGGTCTCAAACTCTAACTTGGGGAGCAAACTTGAACTTGACCAGGCAAACTCCCAAAGGAGACAGCGTTTATAATAACAATTTTAAGCCTGGAGAACCTAGCTTGGGCCCCTTTCTTGGTATCTGTTTTAGAAGAACAGATCCAAGAGACAGGGATCCAAGAGACAGATGGACCTAAAGTGTCTGGATGCCAGGTATCAGCCATCCCCAAGACCAGATTTCCTCTGCCCGTGCCTAAATTTGGCAGCAAGAGCCAATACATCCCCTCTTATGAGTTAGACTAGGTGAGATTGAGTTTCACTTGCAAACAAAGAGCCATGACTAGCATATGCATTACTCTTAACCCTCAAATAGCCTGTGGAAAAACTAGTAACATTTTGCTGTTTTGTGATGGAAAAAAAAAAAACCCCAAAACTAAATTTCAGATACCTTAAATAACTTATTTAAGGTCAAAAATTTAGCAAATGACAGGCAGGATTTGAACCAAGGTCCCCTGAGGCTGAAGCACTTTTCACTAGATGACACCATTGGATAAGCTATATATTCAACAACTCTACAAAAATAGAGTTGTTTATGTTTTCTGAAAAAACATTGACTATAACACGTGTTTTTTTCTCATTTCTCAGTTATGAAAGGAACAAGGAGAATGTTTATTGAGCGCCTACCACCTGCTAAATGCTTTCAAATATGTGAGGTCATTGTCCCACCCAGCAAGCCAGTGAATCTTCCCCATGTTGTAGATGAGGGCACAGAGGCACAGAGAGTACCTTAGTCATTACCCAGAGTCACACAGTAAGGGGCAGGACTAGGGTACATGCAATTTCTTCTGACTAGAATTCTGGTGCTCTTTTGTTCTCCTGAATCCCTTTTTCCTGTATAGAATTTGATTGTTTTACCCCAATTCCACAATTCAAGGCACTAACAATCACCTAGTGACCTCTGTCCAGGAAGTGGAAGAGAGAGCTTATGAGAATCCACCCAACTTTACAGACAACTTTCCATATTCAACCCTGTTTTAGGGATGGAAACTAACCCAGCATTTCGCAGCAATTACCTAAAGCTCAGCTGAGAGCAGCTCATGGCTCTAATGCTCATCAACAACAATGGATTTACAAAGACCAGAGCAAGCACCCGGGCAAACAGATCATTTCATTTATATGTTATAATTGTCTTAGCTAAACAAATTCATGTTGATAAGAACCAATAGCAGAACACAATTTGGAGGCCCAAATGTTTTCTCTAATGACCCATTAAGTATTCTAGACCGTTTGTGAAATATTTTTATCAACCATCACCATCAAGTAAGTCTCTTCTTGACATAGTATTAGGTTGCAAGTTAAAGCACCAACATTTAAAATGTGTGATAAATTTTTGTAAACAGGTTCCTTTGCTCTTATACTCACAGACTTTTGGGTACTGAAGGGATGAGAAAAAACCTTTACTACTTTCTTTTGGAGGACTCCAAACAGATTTATCTTGTTCTCTTTAAATTTGTAATTAATGTATAAACAAGTATGCAGTAAGGCTCACAAATCATAAAGAGAATAGCTTAATGAGTCATCACAAGTTGGACACACTCATATAACCAATACCCAGATCAGGAAATACCAGAACCTTAGACTCATCTTCACCTTGACCCTCCTCCAAATTACTTCCGCTCTCTAAAGGTAGTGACTATTCTGGCTTTTAATGCAGCAAATTCATTTTGCCTGCTTTAGAATTTTTTATAAATAGGACCATGAAGTCTTTGAATCAGTCTGTTGGATATATACCTAATCGTGGAATTGCTGGGTCATAAAATATAAATACATTCAGCTTTAATTATTGCCACCAAAGTTTTCCAAGTTGGTTGCATGAATTCACAGTTCTCCAAGTACAGTATGATCATTCCATCTGCTCCACGTCTTTATCAACACTTGGTATTTCCATCCTTTTCAAGAATTTTAACCTTTCTGGTGGGTGTGTAGTAGGATTTCATTGTGGTTATAGTCTGCATTTCTTCAGTGACTAAGGAGGTTGAGTCTCTTTCCCTATGTTCTGTGGCCATATGGATATTCTCTTCTATCCAGCATTTAAATGAGGGAAATCCACAAAATCTTAGTCCTAATATTCTCTTCTCATCTCACTTTTATCTCTGTTTCAATAATTAATCTTTATCCACAGCTTGAATTATCTGCCATTTTGCTTCATTCACTTAGGGTACTGCTATATTCAGCTCAGCTATAATCCTAGGCACTGGTACACAATGGTGAACAAAAACCAACTTGGAATATATAAAGAATCCTTAACACTCAACAGTTAAAAAAAAAAAAAGAAGAATCCATTTTAATAGTGAATAAGAGATCTGAACAGACATCTCACCAAAGAAGATAGACAGATGGCAAATAGGTGTATGAAAAGATTCTCAACATCATACATTTCAGGGAATTGCACATTAAAACAAGATACCACCACACACCTATTAGAACAGTAAAATCCAAAACGCTGTCAACAGCACATGCTGTTTAAGATGTGGAACAACAGGAATCCTCATTCACTGCTGGTGGGAATGCAAAATGGTGCACTTTGGAAGACAGTTTGATGGTTTCCTTACAAAACTAGACACACTCCTACCATATGATCCCAGTAATCACACTCCTTGATATTTACCCAAAGAGGCTGAAAACTTATATCCACACAAAAATCTGCACATGGGTGTCTATAGCAGCGTTATTCATAATTGCCAAAACTTGGAAACAACCAAGATGTCCTTCAATAGGCAAGTGAATAAATAAACCATGGTCCATCCAGACAGTGGAATATTATTCAGCAGTAAAAAGAAATGAGGTATCAAGCCATGAAGAGACATGAAGGAAACATAAATGCATATTACTCAGTGAAAGATGTCAATCTGAAAAGATGATAGTGTCTGATTCCAACTATATGACATTCTGGAAAACGCTAACCTATGGAGACCTTAAAAAGATCAGTGGTTTCCAGGGATTAGGCAGACCACAGGGGATTTTAAGGCAATGAAGCTATTTTGTATGAAACTGTAATGCTGGATACATGTCATACATTTGTCAAAACCCAAAAATATAACACCAAGAGTGAACTCCAATGTAAACTGCATTCTCTGGGTGATAATGATGTTTCAGTGTTGATTTGCTGACTGTAACAAATGTGCCACTTGGGTACAGAATGTTGACGGTGAAGAAGATCGTGTTTGGTGGAGGGAGGTGGGCATATGAGAACTTTATGTATTTCCTGCTCACTTTTTCTGTGAACGTAAAACTTCTCTAAAATATAAGTCCATCTAATTAAAAAAAAAAAGACTTGGTCCTTGGTCCTGTTCTTATCTGCTAGTGACAAAGACAGTTGTTAATCAAATGAGGATGCAAATAAAGGTGAAACTGCAATTGGTAATTGCTCCAAGTACCACGTAGGTGAGCTGTATGGTGCTGTGAGGGTCTACAAAAGGCATGGGGGTGAGGAAAGGTAACCCTGAGGAAGTGACAGATGATCTGGAATCTAAAGGAAAAGTTAGGGAGTCCCTAGGCAAAGGGGAGAGGGAGAAGGACTGGGGAGATGAAGACGTGTGCAGAATCACTCGAGCTTGACTCTCTGAGGCAGGAGGCTGGAGGATGGGGTGCACACAGATGATTTCAAAGTCATCTTCAGTTTTGACATTTCCTCTGAGCTCCAGACTCATGTCTAACTACCTACCCAGCAGTGCCGCCTGGCTTGTCTCTTGGGCCCCTAAAACTACATGATCTTTCTCTCCAAGTGTGGCCTTTTGCTCACTCTAGTGCAAGGATTGGAATCGTGCACTGCCCGCCTTGACAAAGAGCTGTCTGTTTTCCCTTCCCAACGTTTCTCAAAGTTGTCATCTTCTCCACCTCTCCTGCCACCACGTGACGGCACCACCACGGTCTCCTGTTGAGGTTATGGCACTAGCATCCTGACCAGTCTCCCCACAGACACCTCTTGCCCTGCTCAGGACACTTTCTACACTGTAATCAGGACGATTTTTCAAAACTGAAACCTAATTACATGGTGCCCCTTGCTTCAAACCCAACACTGGTTTCCTAGTGCTCTTGGGATAAAGACCAACATGTGTCACATGGTCTAACACCCTGGGTGTGACCTGGCCCTTGCCCTGGGCTGGACCCCGTCTCACATCCACACTTCAGTCTCCCAGGTGCCTGGGTGTGCCCTGTCTCCTGTTACCCTGGCACATGGTCCCTCTCCTGGGGTGTCCTCCTTTTTGCTTCTAAGCATTCTCATATCTTTTCATATTTAAGCTCAAATCTCCTCACCCCAGCAGAGCTTTCCCAAACTCCAGACCAGCTCCAGTCCCAGGGTCTGCTCTCACTGTTCTGCCTGCCTTTCCTCCAGCGCATTTAGCACATTTATTTGTATGGTTCTGGTAAGTATTTCTCTCCCTCCAGAAATGGTAATGTCCATGAATGTGGAAAATGTTTTTATTTATATAACTTTAACTCCCAGCATAGTCCTAGGTAATAGACATACAACTGATACTCTTTTGAACCAATAATGCATACCCTCATTGCTATCCTCCATCTTCTTCTTAGTTTTGGGTAAGTCCCCTCTTGCTAGAGGGTCTACCTTATGAAGGAGTAGAGGTGCCTTCCTCTGCGTTATGGTATCACATGAAGGTCACCATGGGCCCCACTTCCCCTAAAATAATGTCTGTCAGTTTGCTATGGCATTTTGTTTTCTGTTATTTTATGTTATTGAGTGATTGAATTTTAATGAAGTATAGTCAGTTACAATGTGTCGATTTCTGGTGTACAACACAATGTCCCAGTCATGCATATACATCCACGTATTCATTTTCATATTTTTTTCATTAAAGGTTATTACAAGATAGTGAACATAGTTCCCCGTATTATACAGAAGAAATTTGTTTATTTATTTTTATGTATAGTGGCTAACATTTGCAAATCAAATTTATCCCTTCCCACCCTCTTTCCCCAGTAACCATAAGATTGTTTACTGTGTCTGTGAGTCTGTTTGCTTTGTAGATGAATTCATTAGTGTTCTTAGATGCACACTATTAAAGTCATTCCTGTCAGTTAAAGCCACCAGAATCCTCCTGCCCAGTAGCCTCTGACCATGCGTGGCTGCTGAACATGTGAGATGTGGCTAGTCCAAATTGAGATAAACTGTGTGAAATACACAAGATCTTGAAGACTTAGTAAGAAAAAAAGAATTAGAAATCTTTAAATTTTTTTATTGATTACATGTTGAAATGAGCTATAGTATATATAATATCTAACATTATTAAAATGAATTGAACCTGTTTTTACTTTTTTAAGGGGAATTACTAGGTAATTTAAATGGCATATGTACTTCACATTATATCTGTATTGGACAGCACTTCTCTTAACACATAACTGTCAAAATATAAAAATTACTACATCATTAAGATTCCTCCAGCAATTTTCATGGATTTTTTTTTTTGTAATAATCCAAGATCACATTGAAATGAAGCAGATCTTGGAGCAGTTTTGTGTTGCATAATAGGAACCAACTTGGGAGCTACCTTAAGTCAGAGAAAACTGGTAGCTACGGGGAGATGTTGACTGAACAGCTTCAGGGATGTCACATAATGTGGACGTGGGGACACATGGGACTCAGGAAGGGACTGGATGTGAAAGGAACAAAGTCAGCTGGACCTTCCTTCTTGCTTCTGTTGGCACATCTGCTTTGTTCTGCTTTCTGTCTGCGGGCTGGGCCTCTCTGCCTGCCCCATCCGCACAGCAGGACTGGACCAGCCCAGCACCCCTGAAATATACCTGCTTCGGTGATAACCACACGCAAATGGAGAGGCTGGATCTCAGCCTCCTCTCACCGCAGGCTGGCCGTGATGAGGAGGCATCCCCTGGACAGAGCACTGAGGGCTGGGGACAATGAGAGGAGCCCCGGAGTAGAGCACAGAGGGCACAGTTTGCCTGCTTAGCCTCCGCCTCAGCTTGAGTCAGGTCGCCATGGAGAGAACCCAGGGAGACCCGAGTTTTCTGGACAGAGTTGGGAAGGGACGGGCCAGGGCAGACCCTGGAGAACCCCAAGCACAACCAGAACAGAGGCGGGAAGAGAAGGCACGTGTGTGACACTGGCCCTCACTGCCTCTGAAGAAGAGGTGCAGACCGGGAGCCAAGGAACAAAGGAGGTGATAGAGTTAAATGCAGCTCCTGAGCCGGTCTTTTCCGGGAACTGACATAAACTCTGTCTGTCTGCCTACATGGAGCTGTGCTTAGGAACACATTTCTGAGGGATTGGTCTGGTTTCAATGTTTTCCAGTGTCTGGTAAAAACAGAACTATGAAAGCTCAGTATTCAAAGGCTTTTGTTTGGGTTTTGAAACAGGAACATTTTGAAATACTGAATGTGTTATTTTTTCATTATGATTTTACTTAAATGGTACCTCTTTAAGTAAAACCAAATTTTCCGCTACTAGCATAAACACTTCAACTAGTCTTCCTTTTTGCTCTAAAGCCAGGTTAGATACTGCAGTTTTCAAGGGAGGAAAGGAAAGAAGGAGAGAGAGAGAGGGCTAGAGATGGCACCACAAATGAGGAGGAAGTTTGGGACAGACATGCTTGTTTTTCTTGAATGTTCTAAGTGATCACTGTATCCTTTTTCTTCCTTTGGCTTTGGAGATCTTTCCAGAAAGGGCAAACTACTGGGAGAAGTTAGAATTTATCTGGAGCAGCTATTGCGTTTGATTTTTAATGTCTGTAAATAACGTGTGTATCCAGATGCTTTTCTTGTTTATACATAAAAGAACCTTACAATGTATGCTTTTTAATTTTGTTATTAGCATGTATATTTAATATGGTTTAATTTACTGGATTCAGAGAGAAATGTAGAAATTAACAAAGGAGTTCTAGATTTCTGCTTCTGGCCAAGATGAAGTAACAGGGACCAGATTTATGTTCCTGTCTAAAACAGCCCCCTAACCCGCCACCACCATAAAAAGAAACCGGATTTTTAAAAAATGTTTCAAGACACTCAGGCAATGAAGGACAGTGACCCCTAAGAGATGAGAAACAAATTAGATGAGTCCTACAAGTATCCCATTCTGTGGAAACTGAGACTGTTTCCAGACGACGGTGCAGAGGAGGGAATATAGGCAAAGCTTGGTGGATTCCTTGTTCAAGGGACTGAACACTAGTCTGGTCCTGCCAGATTAACCCAGAAAGCAAGACCTGAGAGAACTAAATTGTTTCTGAGTAACTTAACTGTGTTCCAGAACAAAGCTGAAAAATCTTTATGGGAATACAAAAATAGTCAGCACCCAAAGTCTGACATCCAATAAAAAATTACTAGTTAAACAAACAAAAAACCCAGGAAAATAAAACTTATAATGGGGAGAAAAATCCATCAATTAAAAGTGACCTAGATGTTAAAATTAGGAGACAAGGACATTAAAATAATTATTTAAATTATTTACATTAAAATTATTACAACTGTGCTATATATATTCAAATAATTGAGTAGTAGAGTCAAGGAAGATATCAAAAAGACCCAAATAAAGCTTATACAGATGAAAATTGCTATGTCTGAAGCAAAAAATTCACTGAGTGAGGTTAAAGGCAGATTAGACATCACACAGGAAAATATTACTGAACTTGAAGACATAGTAAGAGAAATGATCAAAAATGAAACCCAGAGGAAAAGAATTTTTAAACGTGGACAGAGTGGGTTGACTCCCAGAAAGGTGACATGGGGACTCCATGGATCCATTTTCTACTGGAACAACCATAACTAGGGAAAATTGATCTTTTCAATGACCATTTAAAGTTTCTGGAAATTGTCTTAAGGGCGTGCAGCAACTTAAGAAACATTTATTCCAGAAAACCCACTCAGTCTCAGCAAGAACAGTGAGAGCTTGTGGCACTTGAGCCAGAGCTGTTCCCTCCCTCCCCTCAGCTCAGCAGAATGGGAGCTTCTTTCTGAGCAGCTATGGCCAAGGAGCTCCAGGTCAGGGGCTATGGCATCTCTCTGGGAGGGGAAAGTTGCCAGCATTTCTCATCTCCTACCCCAGCACCATGTTACAAAGGCAGAGTTCCTGGTGAGCACAGCAAGAGGTCAGGGGCTTCCTTACTCCCCGCCACCCCACTCATAGGATGGAGACTCTACCCTATGCATGGCAGGCTGAGAACACTGGAGCCCCTGTCTTGCCTTTGTATGCTCACAGGACAGAGGTTTGATGTCGAGGGGCAAGCTGGGAAGACCAGAGGCTACCACCCCTGTCCACAACCTGTTCATAAAGCAACCATTGTCCCTGCCCCCAGCTCTGGAGCAGGGACTCAGAGAATCTGATCATTGGAATAGTCAGGCCGTAAGGACCGAGAGCTCTGAAACTCTCCCCGAAGGAACTGACTTTATTTGGAACACAGTGTGGGGAAGTTTAAACTTAAGAAGGCTCTTGAGAACACTGAAAGAAAAAGTTACCAACCCAGAATTCTATACTCGGTGATAGTATCTCTTAAAAATGAAGGTGAAATAAAGACATCTTCAGACATACAAAAGCTGAAAGACAGCATCACGAGCGCATTTGCAGCACCAGAAATCATAAAGGAAGCCCTTCAAACAGAAGGAACATGATACCAGCTAGGCAAGAAGTTTGTTAGCATGCAGATTCCTGGGCCTCCAACCAAAGATTTTGTCTCCATAGTTCTGTAGTATGGCTATTTTTGTAATTGTATTTATTTGTTTTAACGTATAACACATGCACATGCTAGAAAACAAAAATGGCACAAAACTGTTGGTAATCATTGAAACTGAGTAATGGATACATGGGGGTTCACTATACCATTCTCTTTTGCATACTCTGAAATTTTCCATAATAAAAAGTGTTTTTTTAGGTTAAAAAAAAATGATACCAGGTAGAAATTTGAATCTACACAAAGGAATAGACAGCACCAGATATGGTTTATTTCATGAATAAATATGTATTTTTTCTTTAAATATATTTTAAAGATAATTGGGTCTTTAAACAAAAATGAGAACAATGTAGTGCAGGAAATATAACACATAAAAGCAATATGTATGATGACAAGGACACACAGTTTGAGGGGAGAGATAGATGTATATGCATACAGCCGTATAATGGCACCTGAAGGGGAGAGAGAGACATGTACTACTGCGGTACTGTCCGCGCAGCGGTGTAATAGCACTTGAAGGTGGATTGTGATAAGTTAAAGCTGAGTAGTATAAACCCTAAAGCAACTACTTAAATAATACAAGAATTACAGGTAATAAGCCAACAAAGGAGATAAAATGGAATCATAAAAATTACCCAGTTAGCGGGGAGGATATAGCTCAGTGGTAGAGCACATGCTTAGCATGCACAAGGTCCTGAGTTCAACCCCCAGTACCATCATTAAAATAACTAAATAAATAAAATTTTTAAAAAACTAATCCTCTGCCAAAAAAAACCCACAAAAATAAAAATTACTCAGTTAATCCAAAAGAAGGCAGAAGAGAGAGAAAAAGGAACAAAGAAAACAATAAGTCAAATAGAAAACAAAATAGATGATAAATTTAACCACATATTTTGGTAATCACATTAAATATAAATGATCTAAACACCCTAATTCAAAAGCAGAAATTTCAGATTGGATTAAAAGAAAACAAAAACCAAGATTCAACTATATGCTGCCTATAACAAACACTTTAAAAACACAAAGTGTTAAAAGTAAAATAATGGGAAAAGATATGCTGTGCTAGTCAAAAGAAAGATTGAGCAGCTATATTAATATTGGACAAAGTAAATTTCAGAGCAAAGATTACTACCAGAGAAAAAGTTTATTTCATAATGATAAAGGGTCAATTCACAAAGAGGACAGAATAATATTAAATGTTGAGGTACATAATTACAGAGTTGAAAACTGAAATAAAAACTGATAGAATTACAAAGAGAAATAGACAAATTATAGCCAGAGATTCCAACAACCCTCTCTCAATAATTGGTAGAAAAAGTAGACCAAAAAATCAGTAAGGTTGCAGAAGACTTGAAAAACACAGTGAACCAACTGACATACTCAGCTTACCACAGTTCACCTTCAAGAAGTAATATATCACATCCATTCCTGATTTTAAAAACTCTTGGTAAACTAAGGCCATAAGGAAATGTCCTTAGCCTAACATACATAATAGTGAAAGACTAAAGTCTTTCTCCTGAAGGTTAGGGTAAAACAAGGATTTATGCTTTTATAACTTCTGTTCAATAAACATATTGATATTCCAGCCAGTGTGATAAAGGAAAAATACAAAATAAAAATAAACATAGCCAGATTGGAAGGAAACAAGTAAAACTCTTTCTTTACAGGTAACTTGATTATCTCTGTAGACAATCAGAAGGAATCTGCTAAAACTAATGAGTAAGTTTAGCGAGTTGCAAGAGGCAAGATCAATATTTAAAAGTCAGTTGTATTTCTATGTACCAGCAACAAGTAGAAACTGAACATTTTAAATACAGTTTACAATAACATCGAAAATTATGAAATTCTTAAGGATAAATTTGACAAAAGATGTGCAAGACCTGTGAACTACAACACATTGAGAGAAATTAAAGACGACCGAAACAAATGTGAGGTATATTTTGTTCATTTGCTGGAAGCCTCAGTGTTGGTAAGATGTCAGTCCTCCGCAGATTTATCTCAGATTCAACGTAATCCCAATCAAAATCCCAACACATTTTTTTGGTAGAAATTGAGAAGCTGATTCTAAACTTTACATGGAAATACAAAGAACGTATGTAGCCAAAACAACTTTAAAGAAAAAAAGAAAATTGGAGGCCTTAACGCTACCTGATTTAAAGACTTCTTTTATAACTACTGCAATGAAAGCAGCAAAGAATTGGCATAAAAATAGACAAACAGTTCAGTAAAACAAAAGAGTCCAGAAATAGACCGAAATATGTATATGAACAACTGATTTTTGACAAAGATACAATGGCAATTCAGAGAAGAAAATGATCTTTTCAACAAATGGTATTGAAACAACTGGATACCCACATTAAAAAAAGAACTTCATTTCATACTTCGCACCATAGATAAAAATTTACTCAAAATGGGTCATAGGCCTAAATGTAAAACCTAAAATTACTAAACTTCTAGGAACAAATAGAATAAAACTTTTGTAACTTTGAGTTAATGTAAAGATTTTTTTGATACAACGTCTGAGTCATATCTTGCTGAAGAAGAAATTGATAAATTAGATTTTTGCAGAATTAAAAACGTCCACACTTCAAAAGACATTGTTAAGCAAATGAAAAGATAAACCACAGACTGGGAGAAAATATTTATAATCATGTAACTGATAAATGACTTGCAGATAGCTTATATAAAGAATTTTCAAAATTCTGATTTCATTACTCTGATTACCTGTAAACACTGCTTAGGTAGAATGCTGCAGCCCCACTGGTTTCATGAGATAAGTTTAAAGTACCTAAAATTCTGTGATCCAAGACTGCTTTGTGTTCTTTACCATCTAATTCTAGAAACCCAGGGACACTATGACCCTAGAAGAGTTGAAGATTCTGGGTGTGCAGGTATCTGTTAAATGTTTTAAAATTTTAAGCTTACACTTATTAAATGTGATATACCGGTCCAGCATGGAGCACTTTACATATGTTATCACCCTTAATACTCAATACAATAATAGTACCTACCAATCCTATGATTGCCATGGTGTTTCAGATCAGGAAGTGAGATATTTCAAGAGGAGCAGAGGCCAAGGGATCTGGAACTGGAGCCATTCTCTTCCCTGAACTCCCCGTGTCCAGGCCCAGAGGGATCGGAGAGCCCCTGGGTGGTTTCTAACCTCTGACGTCAGATGGCAGTGACGCTCACCAGCAGGCCTTTGTCGGTCCACTGTGCTGTGCTGAGCAGTGAAAAGGAACCACCTGTGTTACAGAAACTCAGAGACGAAAGGGACATCTTTTACTGCTTTATGATGTCTCAAGAGGAAGTTTTACTTCTGGTTGACATCCATTTACCACCCATAAGAGAGACGGTTAAATTGTTTGAGGAAGTGTACACTTAACGTAGAGGCAGGAGAGTGCCATGTGGATGGGCTGTTCCTGTTGTTAGTATCCACTTACTAACTTTTCTTGGGAGCTGGAAGACTGCATGTCCTGTTGACTCTAAGGCCCTTTTCCTCACGGACGTGGTTTTAGAGGCAGCGCAGGTGTGGAGACACCAGTGTGAGAGAGCAGTGACCCAGGCGTCTCAGGCCAATGCGTGTGAATTATTAACTGCAATTCTGAGAGCTCTGTCATTCCACTGATGATAGAGAGGCCGTAGCTGGGGAGGCAGGCCACCAGGTGGTGATAAACAGAGCCAGAGAGAAGGCAGGGTCTGCCAGTGCAGGTTTAGAATTTCCAGAAGAGTATTCCTGTGAATCTGATAGCATTTATATGCTGGAGTGATTTCTATTTCCCTATAAAAAGGATATTTTTATTTTCTTCTTGTCTAGTATCTACCTCAGAAAATAGCAGACATCAAAAATTACTCAGTGAAGGGATGAAAAAAAAAACACTTTTACAATGAAATCACATTTTCTTATACAGAATCACTTTTTCTTTTAATTTCTTTTTCTCTAAGGAGAGTAAAGGAAAGAAATCATAGAGTCAAAAGTAAAAATGAATAAATTAGAACATAAAATAATACATTTGATAGAAAAATCCAGAGCTCTGAAAGCAACAGACAGTCTTGGACAGATGTAACCAAGAAAAGAAAGGTGATTAAACACCATTTCATTAGGAAAGAGTAAGGGAATAGCTCACAGTTAACTTGTGAGATTTGTGTGAAAAAAATTTTAATGTGTATAGAATAATTTTCTAAGAAAACATAAATGATCAAAACTGATACAACCAGTAAAAATATTAACAGGACTATTTAAAAGTTAAGTAGCTGATTCTAAATTTAATGGGACAGATTAACAATCATGGGCAGGAAAAAGCTGAGATATAAAAAATAAGAGGAGAGGGACATGTCAAATATTAAGGTATATTAGGAAGCTACAGAGAGTAAACCTGTGTGCAGCTGACACTTGAATAGGGACGTCAAAGGGCCAGAATGTCATCAAGTCCAGATAAGACTCAAAGAAACATGAAAATTTAGTGTAAGAAACAATTGGCATTTCACATCATGGAAGAAAGGTATTTTATCCAATATATAATTCTGGGTACAAAAACAATCACAAAGAAATCTTAAACTAGATTGATACTGATCGCAATGATGTTAGTATTGTCTTGAAATTAGTTACATACGTAGCAGGGCATACATACGTGCATGTATGTGTAAATACACATGTGCATATATATGGTCATGTATACATACGTATGTGTGATATGTGTCTATATGTACCAGTCAGGACTCAGCTGAAGAGGCAGAACCACTAGAAATGATGTAGAATAAGGATCCATGTCCAGAGATTTGACCTTACTCCCTGGTGGGAGCTGGCTTATGAGTCTCCCTGCGGCTCTGTGTTCCGCACCTGGTATTAAGCCTGAAGTCACAGGGCCACTGCAGGGGAGGAGAGACATGTGTGAAATGGGGGACAGCAGGGACCCCCCCAACTCTCTTCTCAGACCTGGCTCAGAATTTGGAGAAGCTGAAGAACAAGAACCCGCAGGAACTGGGGGACTCTGCACCTACACCAGCAGGCGAGCGGCAGGTGCACAGCACATGCGTGAGCTCCAGCAGCCTGGCCTGCCTGGCGTCAGAAAGCCAGTGCGGCTGCTTCAGAATCTGCCACAGACCCAGCCCCCTCAGAATGGCCGTCATCAAAAGTCAAAATAATAAATGCTGGAGAGGGTGTGGAGAAAAGGGAACCCTCCTACACTGCTGGTGGGAATGTAAATTGGTGCAGCCACTATGGAGGACAGTATGGAGGTTCCTTAAAAAAGACAAAAAAGAAAAAAAAGGATACTATGAACTCATTTATTAAACAGCAGTCCCACTCCTGGGCTTATATCCAGAGAAAACTCTTAATTCGAAAAGGTACATGCACTCCAATGTGTTCTAGCTTCATTGATTTACATGCTGCTGTCCAGTTTTCCCAACACCATTTGCTGAAGAGACTGTCTTTGTTCCATTGTATATTCTTGCCTCCTTTGTCTAAGATTAGTTGACCAAAAGTTTGTGGGTTCATTTCTGGGCTCTCTGTTCTGTTCCATTGGTCCATATGTCTGTTTTTGTACCAATACCATGCTGTCTTGATGACTGTAGCTCTGTAGTATTGTCTGAAGTCTGGGAGTTATTTCTCCAGCCTCTTTCTTTTTCTTCAGTAATGCTTTGGCAATTCTAGGTCTTTTGTGGTTCCATATAAATTTTATTATGATTTGTTCTAGTTCTGCGAAATATGTCCTGGGTATTTGATAGGGATTGCATTATATCTGTAGATTGCCTTGGGCAGTATGACCGTTTTGACAATATTGATTCTTCCAATCCAAGAGCATGGATATCTTTCCATTTTTTTTGTCTTCTTTAATTTCCTTAATCAGTGTTTTATAGTTTTCCGTGTATAAGTCTCTCACCTCCTTGGTTAGATTTATTCCTAGGTATTTTATTACTTTGGGTGCTATTTTAAAGGGGATTGTTTCTTTACTTTTTTTCCTGTTGATTCATCGTTAGTGTAAAGAAATGCAACTGATTTTTGTATGTTAATCTTGTAACCTGCTACCTTGCTAAATTCTTCATTAGCTCTAGTACTTTTTGTGTGGACCTTTTAGGGTTTTCTATATATAGTATCATGCAAGTTGACGTATTATTAAGCAACCACTGTGACATATTTAGCAACCACTGTATACACATACACACACACATGCCACATATCTATATAAAGTAATTATGCCAATTTTATTAGGACCTATGCTATTCAACATATAAGGGAAAAGATATGGACATAAAATCACGAAATTAAGTCCATGAGATACTTAATTTGCATTGAAAAATAAGTATGAACATATGATGTATTTTTCTCTTTCAAAAAAAATTGATACACTTCTCATAGCTCTAAGCTGAAAAGGCCTGAAGCAGTGACAACAGAGCAGCAGTGAGGACATCTGCCATCCTCTCTGTGCTCTGCACACACCATTCCCCACTGAAAGGTACCAGGGTTTCTTGGAGGAATGGCTGTTTACAGGTCCAGGGCAGGAAAAGTGTGAGATAAGCCTCAAGTACCTTATTTCAGAAAGCAAGGAAGCCATCAGAGACTTCGAGGTTAATGTCACAGGGTACAAGAACCAACTTGAAGGGAAGATTGAAACACTGAGTATGTAGAAACTCATTTGTTCATCATGATACTGCAAGAGAAAGACGGGGAAGAAACACTCAATGGCTCACTAGATACTGCTAGGAAAAAATGAACAAGTTTTTGGAGAACTAGCTCCCCCCAAATTTCTTTAATCCCAAGCTTCAGAAAAGATGGAAAATGTCACAATTCGTATCCTCACTCTAATATGAAAACCTAACAAAACAGGCAGAAAAGTAAACTGCCACCAAATGTCATTTGTGATAGGACCAAAGCATTCACAGAACATGAACCAAAGGAGCACAGTCACATGAGAAGACTAATGGAAAGGTGTCGTTCTTAGAAAACCCTGCTGCGTTTGAGGTTCCAGTAACAGCTCTCCCAGGGCTTCTTCTGCCCTTCTGGTTTCAGTTTTTATAACAGAGGCTTATTTATCCCAGTGTAAGACGGGAGGGGTGTTACCCAGTTTTCCTTACGACGTTTTTATTGTGAAACTATTCAGATGGACACAAAAGTTGATTTTACAAGCAGAATAAAATGACTTCCTGTCACCCGGCTTTAATAGTTATAAACATTTGAACAAGCTTGTTTTATCCACCCCCCTCCCACCCATCCCCCTCAACTCACCTATTTTCTAGCCACTCTGGGAAACATAACATTTCACCAGAAATACTTTGGGATATACTCTTAACAGATGAAAATTCTCCTTTTTTTTTTTTTAACATAATCACAATATACTTATTATCTCTCTCTCTTTTTTTTCTTTAAAGTGCTTTAATAGTATCAAATACAGAGTCAGGTTTAAATTTCCCTGATTGTTTACAGATGTTTTTTTACAATCAGTTTGTTGAAATTGGGATTCAAACTAGGTCCAGACAATGCACTTGATTGATAAGTTTCAAGTCTCCTGTAGCCTTTAACATTTACCTCTCTTCTCCTTTTTATTCCTGTCATGTATTTGTTGAAGATGTTGGGACAGTTTTTCTATCGAATTTCTCACAATCTGATTTTGGTTGATTGAGTCCGTGTTGGTCGTTTAATATGCCCCGTATTCCCTGTCAGCTGATGCTCAGATGCAGAAGTTTGTTGATATTCAGGCTCAGTCTGATTGGGAGCAAATGTGCATCAGAGGTGGATCTGTCCATTTCCTATTCCATCTCATGAGCAGGAGCCCTCAGGTCTGATTATCTGAGTTTTAGTCATGTCAAGACTGATCAGTGGTTCAGGTGTGGCCAGTCTGACCATCCAGCAGAATGTTCCCCATCAACTGTTCATCCACTGGCGTTAGAAGCCATTCTTCTCTTCCTGCATCTGTTGCTTCACTAGAGGAGACAAGTGGTGATTTTCTAATTCTGTCTTTCCCCCCACAGTCACCACAGTCATCCTTCTATAAAGAAATTCCCCCATCAACTGTTGTTTACTCTGAAACGTGACCCATTGAAGGGGCAGGAGAAATACTTGGCCCTTTCCCTTTATGTCGTTACCTTGGAAAGAACAAACCAGCGCCATATCAGACTTGGGGCCAGCCCACTTCCTGTCCCCTCACTGAGTCAACTTATATTTATCCTTTAGAGGAGCTCCTGGGAGAAGTCTGTGGGCCACATCCCCCACCTTATGCCTTCGTAACATTTACTACTTATATAGGTGATGAAAATTCTTTTGGTTACAAATAACGGAACCCAGCTTGGAAAAGCTTAAGAAAAAAAGCACATAATTTATTGGAAAGATACTAGTTATTACAGAATCAAAGGAAGAACTAACCCCAGAGGAGGAGTCAGGCCAGCCCAGATCACCTCAGCAACAGGCGGTCGTGGGAGTTCTCCTTAGAGATGCAGCGACAGGGAAGCCCAGAGCCCAGGTGCAGGAGTTGAGCCCTGTGTCCAGTTAGAACAGCTCCTACAGGAGACTGCCTTTCCTTCTGACACAAACGGCAGTTTTTATAATACTGATGGTTATGGTTTATTACAGAGAAAAGAAACAGTGAAAATGAGCCAGGGCAGGGACATCTGGGGCAGAGTCCAGGAGAGTCCAACATGGAGCCTCAGTCTGGGCATCCATGTCCTGTACACGACGTGATGTCACGCCTGGCTGGATACTGCCACCCAGGGAAGCTGACCGGGGCCTTTGGTGTGACCTCGCGGCCAGCCTTTAGTCTCGAGCCCCTCCTGGAGGTTGGGCAGAAACCTGTTCTCTCTAGTCCCCTCCAGAGGCAAAATGATATCATGAAGCCCAAAGACCCATCATGAATTGCTCTGTAAGACTGTCCAGCTGTCAGAGCTGCCAGGAAAACAAAGATGCTCTCACCAGGCAGGACACTGCAGGGCCAGGAGACCACCTCCCAGTAGCCAAGGGCAAAGGCCAGACCTCTCTTTGGGTAAGATTAATTCTTCACTACACATTGGGTGTCTCCGTTTTCAAACTTAAAATCATACAAGAAACAGAAACTGATTAGTCCAGTTTATACAGAATCGCTTAGCTCAGACATGGCCTCTGGGAAAAGCCCTTGAGGAGGAGTCTTCTGTGTTTCACAGACACTCTCCGCCCCGTCTGTTAGAGATGCCCCAGTCGAACACAGCTGAACTATCGTCTGAGAGCTTCTTTCCCCAAGGGGAAGGCCCCCCACGTTAGACTCAGCAGCTGCCCCCGAAAGTCATTACGCAGGGCCGGGATCCCGGCCAGCCTGCGAGCCTCTAGCTCCGCAGAGACCCTGTGTCAGTGCTCTGCATTGGAGACGTTAGGACACTCAGGCAGCAGCATCACACCCAGTATCAGGCAGAGGAAGGAAAAGGAAGAGCACAAAGTGTGGTGACTTCTTTTAAAAAGGAAAGGGTTGTAGTTAGTTCGCTCTGCAATAAGCAATAACATGGAAGCACTTTGTGTATTTTTCTGCAGCTGGTTACGAGGTTGGACCGATGTCATAGGTTGAACGTGTTACCGAACCAGGTTTGCTTGCCTGATGCGCAGCAAGCCAAATGCTGAGATGTCAAGGTTTGCAGCAGACGAGGGTTTATTCAGGAGGCAGTTGAGTGAGGAGATGGGAGAACAGATCTGAAACCTGCCTCCCCAAGTGTGAGGGGCTTGGGATGCTTTAGGGATAAGCAGGGTAGTCGGAGGCCTGGAGAGTGTCTTTGGCAAAGGTGATTGGAAACCAAAAAAAGATGAGGTAGTTGTCGCTATGCACTGGTGCACTTTAGCTACATGCTTCTTTATAGGGTGCATGTTGAGAAAATCCTGGCGTTAGCACCATCTGAGGGTGGAGTTTTGGGTCCTCTGACCTCAAAAGGTCACCGATCGTGCGTGCCAAGTGGGAGGGTCGGTGGTCCCAGCCAGTCTCAGCTGACTCGAGCTTGACCTGGACAACAGCTGACTCCAAGTTCCTGAAAAACCTGGGCAAACATCCTAAGACTCCTACATCAGAGATGCCATCTACAGGGCGGCAGAGGGGTCTTATGACTTATTTAGGTTATGTGATTCTTGGAGGACATGCAAGTTCTTGTAAAAACAATAAAAGCAAGCTTGATCCTCAAAGGCAGGTTACAGTTTATCATTTACTAAGCAAGTTGTAGATTAATGGGTCTAACTGATGACTATCCTCAGTTTCAAATATGTCCACTCAAGGAGATACTGAAGTCCTAACCCCTAGACCTCAGAATGTGACCGGGTCTGAAACAGGGTCTTCACAAAGGTAACCTAGTTAAAATGAGGTCATGTCTATATAGAACTTCATTATCTTTTTAAATAGCATATTTAAAACTTTTTTCTCTATAGCTACATAGCTTCATACTTTTATTTACTTAAATGTTGTCTCTGTTCTTGCACATTTTAGTTTTATCGTCTTTTTTCACACTTAATGCTGGGACAGATATCTTTGTGCATATGATCTATTCAAGTAATGGACTATCTCTCTAGGGTAATTTTTCTGAGGTAGAAATTACTGGGTCAAAGAAGTAGGGGCGTTTTTAGGGGGTTGAGGCAGAATGCTACACTACTTTCCAGAAAGGCTGGAACAGTTTACACTCCCACCAGTAAAGTATACAGAAAGCACCACGGTTCCTTTGCGAGGGCCTGTGATAGTCTGTATATTGTAATTGACAATTATGGTCTTTGTTTGTTTGACTTGTCCTTCTTTGATTACTCGTGACATTGGATGTTTTCCCATTTACGAATTGCGGGCTGTCTGTTCACAACCTTTATTAATTGATGCATTAGAGCCGTTGTGAGTTCTGTAGTGTTTAACTCTTTACTGTCAATGCCATGGCTGCCCCCGGAACCCCCCTGAAGGTGGGGTTCTCCCCTCAACCCCACTGCCTGAGAGGAGAGCTGCTGACTCTCCCCCACTGCGTCCGTCTTTTGTGATTGTCTTCAAGGGTGGGAGGGCCTTGCCTGGGGTTAGGCCCCCTCCTGGGGGTACCTAAGACAAGCCCAGGGGACACTAGCCCCGGTGCCCCTGCTGAGACAGCACTGAACAGCCATCTGAGGCCTCTGCCCAGCTCTGCGGCCCTTACTCCCTCATGGGTGCTGTTTCTAGAACCCTCCCCAGTAAACTTCTTATTTTCAGCTTTATCAAGGTATAACTGACAAATAACATTGTCAGAGTTCTGAGGTATACAACATGATGATTTCATGTACACATACATTGTGGAAGGATTCCTCATCCAATTAAGTAGCACATCCATCACCTCATATTTACCTTTCTTCTCTCTTTTTTTTTTTTTTTTTTGGTGAATTTCACTGTACAGCACAGTGTTGTCAGCTGTAGGCACCAAGTTATATGTTAGAGCCTCAGACCACATTCCTCCTGTAGCTGAAAGTTTACCCACTTCTCCCTACTTCCCCACTCCCAGCCCCTGGCAACCACTTTCTCCTCTGTTTCTATGAGTTTGACTTTTTTTTTAATTCCACCCATATATGAGGTCATGCAGTATTTGTCTTTCTCTATCTGGCTTGTTTCACTTCACATGATGCCCTCAGAGTCCATCCATGTGGTCACAAGTGACGTCTGTCACACTCCTTTGATCTGCCCTCCCTCAACAAACCCTGAGAGCCAATAACGTCTTGAATAACAAAGCTTACTCTGGGTCTGTTGCCAGGGAACCTGATCGAAGGCAATGATTAATCACTTGTTTCTTCTTGACCTGTGATAGTATTTCCCAGTCTCTTTCTTCTCTTTTTCACTTTTTTTTTGTTATTTGCAGATACTAAATTTCAAAATTTCATACTTTCACATTTTTGTTTTTTCTATGTGATTTCTTCTAAACTTAAAAAGCCCTTTTAAGGTTTGATTAATATTCAGTTCTATTTCCTTCCAGTCTTCTTCCGGCTGCTGCTTTTATTCTTAACTTTTAACTCTAATGAATTAATTTCAGTGAAGGATTTGAATGAAACAGGAGAGTCGACACTGCTTGTTGACTCCCCCCCTCCCGCCCTCACACGCGAAGCCTCCGTTGTGTTTTTAATGGAGGCAGTGTTCTCACCATATTCTGCAGCTGTAACGAGACTGCTGCTGAACTCCCCCCCCCCCCCGGAAATGATTTCCGGCACTCTCAACAATTTCCTCCCTCTGCATGCGCTTTTCAAGGGTTCTCCCCTCGTCCGAGAAGAGTCTTGGCCAAATCCCGCCTCTGCTTCCTTCAGCCCAGCCCAGTAGGTCACCATGTTTAAGAAGAGCACTGAGCCTCCTTCACTTTCCAAGAAACTCTGGGCATACATGAGTGACTGGTAACTGGGCCCCAGCACCACACAGAGCTTCGTGTCCAATACGGATGCCCATGTTACTGCCAGACCACCGAGGAAAGCTTACGATCGCAGTTCTTAATTAAACCAAATATTGTAAATGAGAAAAGAGTTAAGGTCAGAATGTCACTGTCCAGGAAGCACACTTTGTGTGTGTGTTGCCAAGTGAGGATAATATGCCTGTTTAACACACAGTCAGCATTCATGTTTTGCCAAGCAGGCGTGAGGCTTATTTCAAAAGATTCCAGTGTATTTTGTGCCAACCAAGAAGTGTTTGTTCAGATCTGTCTGCAGAGTCTTAGCCAATGGCTATGTTTTCACTTTTGTGTTTTTTCCTCATAAGTGTTCATGAGAACACTATTTATAACTTTTCCCAAACTAGAATCTCTGGACAGATCTGAATGGAATTCACGTACTCACAGCTTAGATACCGTCTAAACGTCCTATAACCCAGTGAGAAGCCATAACATTCCGAGAGCTAGGCTTCCCACAAAGCGCCCTTGATGAGCTGTGCATACCTGTGTCCCCGCAGGCGGCTTCGTCAGTGCCCCGGGTTTGGGAACAGGGGAGGGTGGGCATCTGTGCATCACACACACCAGCCAGACTAGCAACTCAAGGTCCCAGCATTCCACCCCACAGGGTGCAGAGTTTGGAGGCACTGGGGAGAGAGTAGTTAAGCCAGCCTTTCAGGCTTTCTGCTCTCACTAGTGCACCTCTGTGTTGTCCTGGAAAGCCCAGCCTCACTGCCCAGAGTGCCCCCAGTAGAGGTTCATCTGGTGAACACACTGTCTTCTCCTGAGCACCACGTTTTCCTCTCCCAATGCCATTGGTCTTTTTAATTCCTTCTCTTCTCCCCAAATTCCTGCCTCCTCCATTTCTCAGTAGCACCATATTCCCCCCACCCCCTGTAGATGTTATCAGATCTCAAGCCTTTTCTGGCATCTTAGAACTTTTCCCAGATCCCTCCTTGAGTTGTAAATCAAAGCTCTTCTCATCTCTGCCTGTATCTGCTGCTGAATAGAGGAGAGGTACAGAAACAGGACCCAAAGTTAGATGGGGCAGGAGGCAGGGGCTGGGCTGATTGTCCACTTTCCAGATGTAGTGTGGGTAGATAGATAGATCGATCGATAGATAGATAGGTTTTTAAAAATTACACATAGCTCACACTGCAAGATTTAATTTTTTTATCATTGCCCTTTTTGGTTTTCATATGGACCCAAATCTCCATCCCAACCCCCGCTGGCTTGTATGAGTTCACTCTGACCTTGAATTACATGGCGAGCCTCTTCTATCAACTTGGCATTGGTAGGAGCCAGGCCGAAGGACCCTTCCCTGACTCCTGAGTGATCCAGCCACTAATGTTGATGCCATCTGTGCATTTCCACTGATAGACATGGTTGCACTTGCTTCCACCGCATGGTTTGCTCCCTCTGTAACTGCTGTTGAAGTGTGTGAAGTGAAGACATGGGGCAGCCAACCCTGAGGCCCAGAGATGTCTTTGGTGGCCACTGTACCCACTCTGACAAGTGGGGAAAAGCCACACTCAGGGATGACCCAAGAGACCTTGGCTGAGACACTCTGACAACTTCCTGGAGAAGTTTCAACACGCTTGTGGCAATCCTGTTGAAGAGTAACATGCCACGCAGGTATCTGATGAAGGTATGACTCAGGACCCCATCACACCAATACCTTCAGTGTTCTCTCCAAAGAAACTACCCAACTCACCCTTGGGTCATGCACTTACTTAACCAAAACATGGAAAATATCATGTCTTATATACCCATTGCTGGAGGACCTCACGGACCCGATCACCCTACCTGTTTGCTTGACAGGCAAGCTCAGCACGAGAGCCTGAAACCAGGGCCCCAAACACTGCCAATATGTCCCCAGAAGGCAAGACAGAGCAGCCAGGGGATTCAGCAGTCCTTGCCCCGGGTGGAGGTCCATTTGTGCTGCTTTGGACCCCACCAAAAAATCGCCAGGACTGTCAACAGCATCCTGTGGTGGAGACTGCAAGTAATTCATCATCGCTTCTTCCGTATTAGTAGTTTAGGCCCAGCACATGGCTGCCCCTCCAGAGACTACATTTCCCAGATGCCTGTGAGGCTGGGCGTGGCCGAGTGACTCAGTTACTAAGTGACTAAGCAATGAGCAACTTCCTCCTCGCTGCTCCAAAGGAAGTTGCTGGTCCCCAACTTCTGCTTTTTGTCCTTCCCTTGAGTTGGGAAACCAAAGTGCACAGCTTTCACCAGGCATTTGAGATCTCTTGTGCTGTGAACCCTCTGAGAGTCTGGATTCATCCTCATGTTTAAGTGCATAAAATAAAATACACCACAAAATACCCCCTAGAGTGGCTGAAGTTTAAAAGACTGATCATCTCTAATATTTGTGAGGATGTGGAAGCAACTGGAACTCTTACACATTGCTTACTGGCAAGAGCAGAATCTCACTCAGGCAATCTGAAGAACAGTCTGGCGGAATCTACTACAGCTAAGCGTGATTGCCCTGTGACTCAGCAGTCCCCCATAGGTTCATCCCCAGGAGACATGAGTGCTTGTGTGTGTGAGAAGGCTCGGTACTTTCATGTGCAGTGGTCAGAAACAGGAAGTAACTCGCATGGCCACCCATGGGGCAGAAGATACATCCGTTGTTTCTATTCATAAAATGAATTACTGCCCAGCAACAGAGGGAGTGGCTTACCAACACACACAGAAGCTTGGATGACTCTCACAGACATCATGTGGAGGGAAGGAGGCCAACACGGAAGTGTGCACACGTTAGTGTTACTGTGGTGAGCATTGCACAGTATACACAAATACCTAATCACTGTGTTGTACACCTGAAACTAACGTAATGGTATGTGTCAGTTATATCTCAATAAAAAAAATATTCTAGGATCAGGGAGAGAGGTGAACAGGCAGAGCATAGAGGATTTTTAGGGCAGTGGAAGTACTCTGTATGATATCATAATGGTAGTATGCATCCGTATACATTTGACCAAACTCATAGAATGTACAACACCAGCAGTGAAAACTAAGGTAAACTGTGGGCTTTGGGTGATTATGATGTGTCAGTGTAGGTTCATTAACTTGGTTTGAAAAAGAAAAAAAGTCCCATTCTGGAGAGGGATGTTGATGGTGGGGGAGGCTCTGCATGTGTGGGAACAGGGTGTACGGAATCCGCTGCACCTCTCTCTTATTAATTTTGTTGTAAACCTGAAACTGCTCTAAAAAAATAAAGTCTTTTTTAAAGAGTGCACACACTTTATGATTTTATTTAAATGTAAATCTCAGGTAACACTACTTGATGGTATCAGTAGTCTGATTAACATTTATTTTTGCAAGAGAGGCACAAAGAACTGGGAAAAACCACAGGGAAACTTTCTGGGGCGATGAAGTTCTGTATTTTGATACCATTAAAATACATAACTTCACCTAGCCATACACTTAAGGTTTGTGCATATTTTAGTCACTTACTGTGTACATGTTGTAACTCAGTGAGAAAGTAGAATACAAAAATAAGTAAAAAATAAAATTCTTTAAATTACAAATAAATTATATTGAAATACACTTAAAATGTTATCAATGTTTAAACTAATAAGTGATATAATAATATAGATGCTTCTTTAGTGATACTATCTAGTAACAAGTAGCAACAGGTTTAATAATTACCATAATTTCAAAGTAGTGATGAAGATAAATGATAGTTCAAGACAGTCGAAATTAATATAAAATATCTATTCTTTGTGTTGGTGACCCATTTGTAAGTACTGCTAATAGTACCAAGGTTTGTTATCCACATTTATAATTGAAGGGAATGCTAAATATAAAATAGAGGTGTAATTTTCTTCCCGTCCAAATTTATGGAGCCTCTGAACTGCCACGGACTTCCTAGGGTCCGAGAAGGCCAGGTTAAAAAGCCCTGAGGGACAGTGGAGCAATGGTGTGGAGGTACCAGGTCGCAGAAAGACCGCATGGAGCAGAGCCTCCCCATCAGTCTTGCCCATTTCCACAGGGCTGCTAAGTGAGAGTGAATTACACCCCTGTCTTTGATGCCCCATCCTGTCCGGAGGCTCTTGGTTACGAAAGCTTAGCCTTTATACTGACTAGTACAGATGACTGTTAGGTGGATACATCAACTATGATCCTCTTTCCTCAAATCCAAGTGGGGACCTGCCCCTCAGACCCTGGTTATTTGGAAATCAGCTACTTGTTCTCCCTGATGGGAAGTTCTTTATGATTAGCTTCTGGACAATACGTTGACTAGGTGGGACCTCTAGTGTCCTGTCCCTCCCTCCCCTTGTCATCCTTTCCTCCACCTCAGTCGCTAGATTCAGAAGGAAGACCACGTCAGAGATCTCTGGGTTAGAATTACAGTTCAACTCTGTATGTCTAAGGTGATTTCAGAATAAAAAGATAAAACATATAATTTTGAAGAATTACAACCCCATGTACCAGCCTCTCGTGCCTGGATCAGGTGGCTGAAAAATACCATCCCTTCAGCCGTGATGATTATCATGACTACCGTCTAAAAGCTCTGGGGAAGAACTCTAAATCCCAGCACATTACTGCAACGAAAACTCATGCTCAGCCTATCCTATCCATCAGTGTCTGTTCCAAAACCTCTCACTGGGAAGCAAGGAGGGAGTTTTCTCCCTGAGAAGGTTTAGAATTAAGTCTAGAAATGTTCAAGATATCAAATATGTAGCATTTAATAAATATGTTTCTGTGTTACGGAATTTGCAGACTTGAATTTCATATACTTGCCAAGTTTTTAATATTTGGGTCATTAGAGTCAGAGAATTTAGCATGGTGATTCAAATTTAAAGTATGTAACTGTTTGATTTCTGATTATTTAGCTGAAACCTTACTATGCTGTTATACTATTAGACTACTGAAGAGAATATAAGTTTAATTTTTAAAATTTTATTAGCTTTTTAAACTTGAGACAGCTTTGTTGCAGTAAAGTTTTAGGTATCTTTTTAAAAATCAATTATATTATATACAAAGGAAATTTAAATTGTAAAAGCCTCTCTAAAAACGATGGCTAAAATGTGTCAAATTCGTAAATCAAGTATGTTAATTGAATGTCAACAGTTAAGAAATAACTAGGTTTTTACAAATTTTAACTAGTTGCAATTCATTTTTAACGTCATAGTAAACCCCTAAATAAGTAAAAACTCTTAATTAACCAAAACCAAACCATTCCTGATGACTGACTGCCCAGACAGTCTGGTTTCTGAGAGTCTCCTACTGGGCTGGTTCTCAGTCTCCTGAGAAGCTTGTTTGAAATAACGATTTCTCAGCCTCCTCTCCAGACCGAATCAGGAATTGGGGTGAAGTCTGGGAGCCAGCGATTTCCTCTTCCTGCCCCAGGGATGAGGACACTTGTAGTGCACTGAAATCTGTTTCCTGTTAATTTCATTTGTCACCAGGCTTCCCATGAGGAACTGAAAATGCTTTACGTACGATACCCAATTCATGCTAATACCTGACTGTATGTAATCATAACTCTGGGCTCAGAGGCACTCACACGTCTCCATGGTAACAGTTCACTCTCCTGTCTCCATGGTGAGGTTGAGAAGGGCCCTCAAATTTATTTAAAATTCTAAATGATTTTGCTGTTAATCTGACACACACAAAGAGCTGTTTTTAAAAATAACTCTCTAGCCCTATTTCAGGAGTACTATAAAAAAGGAAAGGCAGAAAAGGAAATAGGGGAAAACTAATGGTAATAAATCAGCTCCTCTTGAGAAAGCTCATTCTATGTGGCAATGAATTAGAATGTCACAGTCGAATGATGTGAAACTGAATTAAACCGCCCACATCCTTTTAAAATCTGACACCTGTTTGTCAGAACTCATTTTGTATATTTAACACATAAAGTGATTCATTGTTCAACTAGACATCACTTTTACACACTTAAAACACAGAAATCATCTCAACATCTTTTCTGCAAGAAACATTTCTCTTTATGAACTTAGATGTCTGATCGTCGGGGAACCAGCGGACAAAAGGCTGCTGACACAGGCTGCAGCCCCTGATGGGGAGAAGGCCTCACCATTAAATTCACAACTTAAAGAGAAGGATTGTAACATCAGTTGTCCCTTCAAAAGTGTCACCAAGTGTCATTTTTTCCCTTTTTTAAGATCTGGGTTAATTTACAAATGGAATTATGAAACAAAGGAAGCACCCTGCACATCCCACGTAGGGCCCTATACAGCAGTCAGCGCCTATTTTCGATTGCTTGCTGGGATTGGTAGCATCTACCTACCAGAAAGATGGAAATGAGCAGATTGTAAGTGGTGCAGTGAGTGGTAACAGTTGTGTCCAAGGGAGGACAGGGTGGCCCCGAGCAGCACGGCGGATGCACAGTGCACTCTGAAAAGCTGACCAGTGCCTCCCGCCCGACCTGGGCTGTGGGCTCTCAGGCGAGCGTTGCTGTCTTTCTGGACTGGCCCTCGGGAGGACTTCTGTGCACTCAACACTCCCTGCTGGATACTTTCCAGGTTGTGTTTACCTCTGTGGATTGTGACAGCTTGGTTATGTGAGATGTCTTTCTCTTTTATTGTAGTGTTGTTGATTTACAGTGTTGTGTTAGTTTCAAGTGTACAGCATTAGTGGTTCAGTTACATATATATACACACACTCTTTTCAGCTTCTTTTCCATGATAGGTTATTGCAGGATATTGGATACAGTGCCCTGTGCTCTATAGTAGGACCTTGTTATTCATCTATTCTGTATGCAGTAGTGGGTATGAAAGTTTCATACTGTGAACACCTTGATTGGTCAGTAGGCCCTGTAAAGTTATCCACCGTTTCATTCTCTCCAGTCTTTACTGCACTGACCATCAGAGCAGGTACTCGCTATGAGTTTGTTGACAGGATGAATGAATGAGTTAAGGTGGCGTAAGCAGGGGTGAGGGGAGAAGGACTTGAGGAGTCTGTGTGCCGTTGCTGCCTTGGACCGGCGGCTGGGGCCACCAGTGCCGGGGTGCAGCTGGCCACACGCGTCTCCCACCTCGCACCAGAATCTGGGGGGAGGGCTGCACCCCTCTGTGGCGTGCACCACGTCTGGGACAGCTCAAGGGAGGACATGCCACCTCCCTAAGCTTGGCCTGAGCACGTGGCAGGAGCTTATTCTGAATTCAGGCTTGACTGTGATCTTGACTGTGTTACTTCTCTTCGCTCTGCTTTCCCACACCTTATCTCGCTGAGAATTCTGGAACAAAGGACTTTTATTCTTCTGTTATCACAGGGCTCTAGTCTGGTAGCACACAAGTGACACTGGCCTTCTTGTTTAAAACTAGAATTCTTCTAACAGAACTATAATGTTGCCAGTGGTGATTTGGGAAGAAATGAGGTAGGTTCTGTTTAGCCACTCAGAGATCCGCTTCTGGTTCTGGTCTCTGACACCACCACCTCCATGTCTTGGTAAAGTTCTCCAGTGTCCTGAGGCCTCCGTTTCTTCATTTATAAAATATGCTGAAAAAATAAATGATAAAATAAGCTGAAAAGATAGAAGCTGTTTCCCTTTGGGTGTCAGGATTTTCTTCTCAGCCTGAAGGTCTCCTGCACCCACCCCAGTGCTGCCGGGTCGGACACTGAGGTCACGTTTGGGACACGCGCCCTTGTGCAGCACAGTTGGGGCCCCAGGCTGAGCAGAGAGCAAGTCCAGGGTTGTGCAGGGCCAAATGCAATAAATGAAGAGCTTACATCATTCAGTCTGTTATCCAAGAGGCAGCATCGTGAAGATCAGGAGTTCACGTGAATCACCAAGTGCCTTCCTGGAAACCTGGAGCCGAAAGAGATGCCGAGTCAGAAACTGATGGAGTGGGGACCACAGTGCAGTTCAGTCACCCATCTGTTTAGACAAATTTATCTTAATGGTTTCTTGGTCATCTGTATGGTTTTTATTAAACTAGCCACTTCATTCTTGGGATAACTTTTGCCCTGAATCTCCTTAAAGTCACATCTGATCTCTAATACGGTACGTGGTAGGCAGAATAATGCCCCCCAAAAGCTGTCCACATCCTAACCCCGGAATCTGTGTATACATCAGGTTATAAGGCGAGGGGTGGGCAGATGAAGGTTACAGATGGAATTAAGATGGCTAGTCAGCTGCCCTTAAAAAAGCTGTTCTAGGTTATGCAGATGGGCCCAGCATAATCACACGAGTCTCAAAATGAAGAGGGAGGCGGAAAGGGTCAGAGTCAGAGAGATCCTTGAGGATGCTACACTGCTGGCTCTGAAGATAGACAAAGGGACTGTGAGCCAGTGAATGCAGGGGCTCTAGAAGCTGGGAAAGGCCAGGAAACAGACCCTCCCAGAGCCTCCAGACGGACACAGCCCTGCTGACACCTTGATTGTAACTCAGTAAGACCCATTTCAGCTTCGGACCTCCAGAACTGTAAGAGAAGAGGTGCATGTTTTTCAAGCCACTAATTTTGAGGTAAACTGTACCAGCAGCAAGAGGAGATAAGTAGACGGTACGTACTCTAATGCCTCAGAGATTTGCTGCGACGGTTTCATCAAGATGGCTGAAGCTGATCAACGTAAAGCTAAAGAAAGTAGATTTCAAATTCCATAATAAAAGTACTGCAAAATGAAATGCACGTTATTCTTTTGAGTTGGAAAAATACAGTTGTTCTGTCTTTCATGGAGCTGTGAGCACCAGTGGGTGACGGGGACAGGGCGAGGTGCCCCAGCTGAGACAAAGAGGGGAAAATCAGGACCAGGAATGAAAGTAGGTTGAGCCTGGGAGGTGCTCAAGCACCAGGCTCCAAATTCAAAACAGAAGTCAGAAAGTCAGGGACACGTGGGTCCTGGAGACCTCGGCCAGGCAGCTGGCCAAGCAGGGGTGGGAGACCAGGAACCAGACCACACAGCATCCTGAGCTCAAGGCGAGCCCGAGAAGGAACAAAACAAAGACAGCAGATTCAGACACCGAACAGGGACCAGCCACCTCATCCAAAATGCCTCCTGCAAGCTCCCCGAGGGGCAGGAGCCATTCCAGGAGAGAGATACATGCGGGAGATGCTACTTGGGTTAGCCTTGCTGGCAGGGCAGCAGGGGGCACAGCAAGGGACACACATGGACATTTGCCCGATTCTAGAACAAGTGATTTTATCACACTGGTCATTTTTAATCTTTTTACTATGAAAAATTTAAGACACAGACCGAAGATGAGAGATGGCCAGTTTACTTGCACTCCCAGCTGTTGTGCCCCCGGGGCAGCGAGTCCCAGACTCTGTTACCACTTCATCTGTAAATGTTTCTGTATCTGTAAGAGGTGAGGACTCTACCTAACCAGCCTGAAATAAAACTACCCATGCTCCCTCACCCCCACTCCCTCGCCCATCCTGCTTCTCTGGTCCCTCCCAGGGGTCTGATTTCCCTTCCCTTCTGAGACGTGGTCATTGGCCTTTGGCGGGGGGGGAGGACCTGGACAGCATTTCTGAGAGCCGGACTTGGACAGTCACTAGTGCCCACGTGCACCACATCTCACCATTTACAGAGGCCCTGAGTGTCCATGCGTCTACCATGTCCACGGTGCCTGACGCTCCGGCCAGCACTGACCGCATCTCTGCAGTCCTTTCTTTGTCTCAGGTGTGGAGGCAAGTGAACTCGAGTTATAAGCAGGAAAGTGGGTTTTGCAAAGCTATTTGGAATAGGTCATGTGGCAATTTCCAGATGACTCATCCCCCCACATTGTTGAAGACTCACGGCAAGCCAGGGAGACATTTCATGGAAACTGTCCTCTGAAGGTGGCAGTATTACAAACGAGAAGGACAGTTTCCTCATTTTCTACAAATGAACAACCTCGAGACCAAAAAGATGGAGTCACCTGCCGGTATTGCTTGTGGAACATTCTGGAACACCAGCGCCAGTCTGTCCAGCTCCTGCCGGCCACACCAGACGTCATCCCACCCCTGCCGTCCTCCTCTCAGCAGCTACCCCAGGGGCAGTGCGGAGTGAAGCACAGAGAATAAACAGGCTCCAGATTGCCAAGCTTTCCACTCTCAGAGTTGGATTTTCCAGAGAGTTAAGGAAGCTTCAACATCAGGGTCTCTCTTTGCTTAAACACTTGCAAGGCCCTGGGAGGTGCCCTCCCAGTATGTTCTCACAGACTTATGTTTTCGTAAAATTGGAAAAAGTAAGTGACTGTTAAATTATTTTTCTAAACAGAGCCTCCCAGGAGTTATGAAAGCTCCAGGCCCCACAACCTGAATCCTCTCTTGCAAGTCTCCCCATCACAGAAGCCTTCGCTCTCCTCGCCTGTTGGCTGGAGGACCTGAGAGGTCTGGGAGGGAAGCTGAGGGGTCCCTGATCCCTTGGTGGGGCAGGAGTGTGTGCCCAGCCTCAGACATGTGAACAGCCGAAATTTTCCCGTAGGAACCCTGACATAATATCTATGTGTAGCTGAAAGCACATATTTATAATATTTCTCACGTGCATTGTGGGTTAAATGAGCTTTTGTGGACAGACCGGGAAAGACGAAGACCAGGCAGAATATTCTTTATATGCAAAATATGTTCCCAATACCAGTGTCCAACTTCAGAAGACACTGTGTACCTTTGACGGGGATGGTTTTAATCACCTCCATCTGTGCAGACCCTGCCCACCCTCCAAGACTTAGTCCAAATACCTGCTGTATAGTCTTCCTGAATTGGGTCCAAGCTGGTAGCCCGTGGTTCTGAAATTCCAGCACATTTATCTCTCCATCTCTTGTAACATGTTATCACCTTCTTCCCTGAATTACAGTTACTTGTATACATGAGTGAGCCTGTCTGCTTTATTGCAAGTCCGGTGGCAGGGACCCTTTTTTGTTCATCTTGAAATCTCCTCAGCACCTGAACATTTGTCCAAAAATGCTCATTGGTTGAGTGAATGAATTGGGCACTGAGTGAATGAAATTTATCAGGTCCCTCTCTCTTCTGAGCTTCTAGGTCACGGGTTTACATTCTTCATCTGGGAGTTCATTGTATCACATGCTCCCTATGAGGCGCGTTTGTTCACCGCCTCCCCCACCTCAGCCCAGTCCAGAAGAGGTTAGGCTCCTTTAAGAAGGAGTCACAGCCCTGTTTTTGTGTCCTCCACAGTGATGAACAGTGGGGCTTGTGCAGAGTAGGAGCTTAGTAAACATGAGTCGGTTGAACGACCGTCTTCAGGCTGTACTTTTGAGTACGTAGGATCATACGATTATTAAACATAATAGGCCTTGATATACCAGTCATTCAGTCGCTCTCACAAAAAGTGAGCTACCAGAGATTTAACACTGACCCGCAGAACCAACAACATCCTTGTTCTGTGTAAATACCTTTACTACCCCGTCTGGGGCAAGGTTGCACTGGAACCCCTCCAACTGCTGAGAATAAAAGGGTAACTTCTTTAATTCTCAAAACGAAATCAAAAGTGAAAAAATAAGTAAAATCCAATTACCAAAAACCCAAAGAGCACTTAGATTGGTCCGTGTCATTTTCTTATGTCAGCAACTTTTCCGAAAGGGAATCAGCACTTTCCTGGTAGGGAGTGGGTCTCCCGAGTTTTTATCCCCACCCGCCTTGTGGGGAGTCAGTGGAATTAATTCCCTTTTCATGCCTTGTTAACACTCCTAAAGAGAGAATTCTGGCCCGAGGCCCCTCCTGCTAGTTTGAACAAGGACAGGTGTGGTTCAGGGACAGTTAATAAGACCAAGATAAGGCACCTCAGGGTCAAGGTCACAGGGCTGAATCACTTTGTCTGTAAGCCATTACCAGAACATTCTTTTGCTCTGAAGTGATCTGCAACGAAATGGCACTGGTTAAAGAAGGGAGACATTCCACACGTTTTTAGGAACAAGAAAAGAGCTAGGTAAGCACCTACCCAGTTGAGACTGTGTTAAACAGTATTCCGGGGGTACGATGAGTGACCCACGGAGGGGCTCTGTGAGTCAGAACGAGCAGCACTGAGTCGGCGCCGCAGGGAGAGTGCAAGCACCCAGCTAGGCCACAGGAAAGCAGGGCCGTGTGGGGGCCCCGTCACAACAGCCTGCCCTTGGGTCATCTTGCCCCCTCCGTTTACAGATGAGGACAGGCAGGTCCAGACACCTCGAGTGGGTAGATATTGTTTCAAGACCGAAGGCGCTAGAGAGTGAAAAAAAGCAAAGGAAACAGGGGAAGGAGAGGTGATGGGTGAGGGAAGTAGGCTCCCCCTAAACTCTGCGTCTGAAGTCTTCTGCCTTTTCCGTTACCCTAGTCACGTTCCTCGGGATGAAAGCTGTTGGAGGCTTCATAACCAGATCTGGCTCCTGTTAACTCTGCAAAATCGGGCAAGCTACTTAATCTCGCTAAGGTTCAACTTTCTCATCAATTTCCTGTCCTTGGGGGTGGTGGTCTTCACAGTATCATCGTGAGCACCACCTGGCCTGTGCGTGGAGTCAGAGCTACACCGGGCGCTCGTTGGTACTCCCCTCCCCCCACAGCCACACTCCAGTGGGACTGGACTTCGGTCCCCGGGCATCAGGATGTGGTGGCCAGCCCCACACTCACTTCTTCCATGGCATCCGTGCAGGTCGCCATTTGCGGGAGCCAGGAGGGGCTGGGGTGGCTGCGGGGATGTCCTCCTGGGCTTCTCCAGCTGCTTTCTGCTCGCTGCCAGCTCTGAGTCAGCTTCAGTTTGACTTTCTGACAAGAGACAGGGGAGCAACCGAGTCGCTCATAATATTCGCCCTACACGCTGAGATTTCACAGGACGGTGTCCCACGGCAGCCTAATGGCCCTCAGGACGGCTCGTGACCACCGGGCTTTCCCAAAGCTCATTGGTGCCAAGCATCTATGTTCTCCAGGCCAAAGGGGTGAATGAGGCACAGGAGAGACCCAGCTTACTCGTCCTGGGTGCCCGAGCGCGGTGGGCTTCTGCAGTCTTCACAAAAAGCAGATTCAGTTGTGCCAAGAAGCACCGTCCGCCAGGCTTTAAACAGGAGGAAGATGCGAAAGCAAGCGCAGCAGGTCACAGGAAGAACGTAATAGAGGACAGATCAGGAAGGACAGCTGTGAATGCCGAACAGCAGCACCTGCTCCGAAAGGCCCAGCGTCAAGGTTCTGTTGGATACGCCTGCTTGGTTCTGGTGTCCCGAGTGACAGCATGCTGGTGCCAGTGTGTCATCCATGGTAGAACCTGGGCTTCATCTTACAGAAACTGAGACCGTGGCACCTAGCTTAATTTGTTTTAATCTGTTATTTGAGAGAATCTCATATTGGGAGCTTCCATTTTTTGAACATTCTACAAGATGGGTGTCTTGAAATCACTGAGGTAACTGCCAGCAAGTGCAGCTCTGACCTTGATGGGCCTGAGTTCTGGAAGCAGAGCCTGGGGGCTGGCCAGTGGGGGAGCAGTGGTCGCTTGTGACAGAGGGGCCCTGGTAACTCGGTGTCTCTATAAATCGAGGCAACACTGGATTGGCCAGTAAGGTTTCACACCTTTATTTCGTGAAGTGATTTGCTAGGAAACACAGAGTAAGTTTGTAAGGGATTACACATCCATCAGAACAGAGCCACACCGAAAATCTACTATGAAAGGAAGTGTGACACAAAAACGACAGAAGGCAAGCGATGTCCTCAAATGCCTGTGGCTTTGTATATCAGCATGTAACACGGACATTTGTTATTCTACTCTAAAATTGTTTCAGATTTTTAAAGAACAGCATGTTTCCTTGTTGACTTAACGATGGATATGTTAATTCTGAGTGATTTATTAAACTTCTGAAGAGCATCATTTCCCAAAACAACAGTATCGGTTTGGAGGAAAAGGTGGCTATATTCTGCCTAGCGAATAACGTCAGTCATGCTGATCACCGGCACACTTGCTGTATAGATGCGCCTTTGAGCACGTAGCACACGATGTGTTCTTTATCTTGACAAACGGGCTATACATACACGATCTTAACGCTACAACTGAGTAGTACGTTCTTGGAAGAGGTTGGCCTTCTTCGAAGAGGGAGGGAAAGGGTTTTAGTCTCTTTATAGAAAACGTTTTAATAGATTTGATTTCATTTAAAATACAAACACAAGAAAACTGCTTGACCTGCAACAGCAGAATTTTGCCTGCTTCCTAAAAATTCCCATCTATGTAGTCATTTTACTTCTCAGATCTTCCATATACAGATTCAATTCCCTTAGGATGAGGAAGAGAAACTAACAGTTGGAGGGTAAAATATGCCAGGCAGTGTGCTGGAAACTTGAATCCATTGTTCCATGTAGTCTTCACCACAACCTGAGATGTGTGCTTAGGAGCTGCCGCAGAGAACGTGTTATTGTAGTGCTTCTGGCTGCATCAAAGATACAGCACTCAGGGGGGAGGGAATAGCTCAGTGGTAGAGCGTGTGCCTAGCATGTACGAGGTCCTAGGTTCAGTCCCCAGTACCTCCATTAAAATACATTTTTTAAAAAAGATAAGGCACTTTTTTCTGTCAATTTCCAATGTCTCTGTTACCAAAAAAAAAAAAGAAAGAAAGAAAAATTAGGGCATGAAAGTTCTTTTCTCAGAGAATACAACTTTATCACTATTAAATCTTTTGTATCTCAAGTGATTTTAAAACTAGTATATATGGTAAAATTTTGTCCACAAAAGGGAACCAAAAAGGAGTTTTTCTAGTCAAAATGCAAGTTGTTGTGTATCATCTTGAGGCTATAACTTAAATAATAGGTGTTACGAGGTAAATACATTCCTAATAGACCTTAACAAACAACTGGGGAACATTGAACTATTCCTACAGGTTTGAGGCTTTTTTTTTTGGTAGGAGGAGTTAATTAGGTTTATTTACATATTTATTCTTAGAGGAAGTACCGGGGATTGAACCCAGAAACTCATGCGTGCTAAGCATGCACTCTACCACTTGAGCTATACCCTCCCTCGAAGGGCTTATTTATTTTTAAAATTACATTTTCCAGTGTAATATCTGCTCAAATGATAAAACTCTACAAGAATCCAAGAGTACAACTATGAATTTATCTAAACATTTCTTGGTCCTGTTCTGTTTGTTAAATATGTGGTTTTGACTTTGGCAGGACTGATGAAAGAGAAAGTTTGTGAAAATGATCACCCATCCCTGCAGTGCTGGTGCTCGTTCTTCCCCCCTTAGGTCATTTTTATGTAAGTGTATAAACATATGGGTGACAGCCTAGCAACCACCAGGGACACGTCATCGGAAAGCCATCCGACGGCATTCCGCAGTGCTCACTCCTTCCTGGGGGGGAGTTTGGAACACTCCTTCCCTTAAAAAGGGTGGAAGCAATTAGACTATCCCCAGTGTAAGTCTAACTACGTGTGAACGGGGGAAAAGAGAAAAGCACTAAGTATAAACTCTGGGTCCTTCATGGGCTTGGATTCCTCTACGGTTACGAGGGCAGGACTGATAATGGAGGTTTCTGAATTGTCAGAATTGGGAAGAGTCTTCGCTAAGGAAAAAGATGTGGCATGTCTGCTACTCGAGTTGATTACTGAAATGACAATTTTCACATACTATTTCACAATGATTGCATTCACATATTGTGAGGCACTTGCGTTTTGACAGAGAATGCTGGAAAATGGAAATCCTCTGAAGATTTAAGGCCTAGAGCCCATCAGGAGCACAGCAGGCATTTTATGCCCTGAGATGACGGGGAGATATTTTGGGAAAGGCAGTCTCACGCCTACAGTTGCCCACTAGTGCGCCCCAGGACTCCTCCCCTGAGAATTCTCACTGGAAACAGTTAAATTATGTCAGTGTTCAGCATGACATTCCATCCATAAGAAAGATTCCATGCAGAATATATTTGGACGTGATCTTCATGTTTTACTGAACAATTGCTACTTCAATAACCCTGGTCTCCAAGTGTCTGGGCAAGAAGCGAAATGTTTCCAATGAAACAAATGGAATTTCTTCTGTGCATGTGGACTGGTGCCAGGTTTCATCACAGAATATATGTTTGTGGTGTCCTGATCACACTTTACTGACTGCACTTTTGACATCTGCTCCACGTCTTCGTCATGGCTTCATTCCTTACTATCTGCTGAGTGCCCTGCGTCTGCCAGGCACCACCCTTATTACCAAGGCTACAGTTACCAAGGTTACTGCAGTGCAGGGACAGAAGGACCCTTGTTCTCATGGGTCTTACATTCCCATCATGGAAAAGAAGGCACTTACTATATTCTGTTTGAGGGTAGATTTTAGATAAGAAGTTATAGGAGAAGCACATATTACACTTAGGTGTATTTTTTTAACCCCTAAACATTGCTTGCTGGTTGGAAAGCTGTGACGTCAAATGACTCAGAATGGCACCACCAGCAGGTCAACTTGGGGCAACTGCACAGAACTGTACAGAGCAAAATATGACATATCTCATTAATCAAGTATTTATTAAACATGGTGATGGTTAATTTTATGTGTCAGCCTACGCCATGGTATCCAGACATTTGGCCAAACATTATTATAGATGTTGCTGTGAAGGTATTTTTTAGATGAGATTAACATTTACATGGGGGGAGGGTATAGCTAAGTAGTAGAGTATGTGCTTAGCATGTACAAGGGCCTGGGTTCAATTCCCAGTACCTCCACTGCAATAAATAAATAAATAAATAAATTTACTAAAAAGAAATTTGAATCAGTAGCTTCCCTGGGTCTCTGGCCCTGCAGATTTGGACTTGCCAGCCTCCACAGTGGCCAGTTCCTTAAAATAAATCTTCCTCTGTCTCTCTGTCTCTCTGGACAGATATCTAGATAATAGATACAGTTATACAGACACACACTATGGATTCCGCTCCTCTGGAGAACCCTGTTTAATACAAGTACCTGCAACACTTTGAGAATTGCTGAACCTCTTCGCGATCCAAGGTTTATTTCAAGTCTTTTAAAAGCTGTGTGTATAAGCCAGAAGGACAAAACTGTGAACTTTGCCCATTTATGAAGTACTTTCATATACATGATATTAAATCTCCATTTGGAATTTGTCCTTATCACCAATTTACAAATGAGGAGTCAGAGGCTCAGAGAATTTAAACAACTTGTGCAAATTAATTCAGCTAATAAATGAGAAAGCCAGGAAACTGTTTAAACAAAAATGTGAAATCTAGTACATTTTTAACCTTTGAAAAAAATTTCGGACATCAGAAAAGTACAGAGAAGAATATAGTGTAAACTACACATTACCTGGATTTAGCAGTTAATATTCAGTACATTGGCTTCCTCTTTTCTTTTCTTTGGCTGAGAAGTTTTTTCTCTAACAGATGTGTCACTTCATCTTTAAATACCTAGAATGTACTTCTAAAAAATAAGAATGTTTTCTTACATAACTGTAGCAGCCTTTATTACCTCAAGCCTGATTAGCAGTGATTCCCCGCCAATCAGCTCAGACCAGTCTATATTCAGGTTTCCACGACTGCACCAGATTGTTTTTGACAGCTGGCTTACTCAAACCGAACTCCAGTCGCGGTTATGCCTTCCGTTTGGCTGTGTAAAAAATAAAGTGCTCCCTTTCCCTAGAACAGTGTCCCCTCCCTGCTTGACACTCACTTGGTGGTGTGACCACTGCCCTGTTTAATCTCCCATTTTCTCCAGAAACTGGGTGACTCGCTCCTTGCTCCTCTGCGTTTCCAGGAATCTGGGAGTTAGATGTTAGAGCTCGATTATATTCAGGTTAAACTTGTTCTTCACTCTAGCACCCTGATTTCTCTGCAGAAAGACTTCACCCATACTAATCACCTATTTAGGTTTGTCGGTGACTTTTGATTTGGGGAAGTTGAGAAACCAGGAAATACATCACTCATGAGGACACTGGGCGTGCTGGGCTGGTCCAGGGTTTATACAGATCCACGTGGGAGGGGCTGTCTCCCCCCGACTGCGGTATCTCCGAGGCTGGGTAACCTACCGGCTGTGTGAAGACCGCTCATGTCCTAATCACTTCATATGATAAAGGAATGAGGCTCCGCTTATGAGAATACAAAGGAAGTGCTATGAGTCCCCCAGCCAAAGGCAGACTTTGCACTCACGGAAGTCTGCACAGCTGCAGGCCCGCAGTCTGGCTGGGCCCCTCTAGTGACCGGCAGCTGCTTGGGGTGAAGGAGCATCTGTAGCTGCAGATCCGGGTACTCGGACCCCAGGTAGGAATTAAACCTGTGGTCTGGCTTTATTATAACTGGTCTCCAGTCGGCTGCGTTGACCTCTATTTACAAAAGACTTTACTAAAACGATACGATTTCAGGAAGGTAAGGATTTAGCTTTTCACATCTTTCTCCTTAATTGTACTGCTACACATCTTTTCTATGGAAATAAATTGTAATTTTTTTTTAGTTAATGTTTCATTTGTGATGTAAAGTTATGGTGTATGTTTAAACTAACATTGTAAATCAACTACACATTAATAAAAAAAAGTTTTGATTTGTAATTTTATTTCTAAATGGAGTCAGCCTGATATGGAAAATGTTCAGGCCACACTTAATTCAAGAGACTTTGTTTCAAACAAAGGGGAGGACAGGCCACAGGAGAGAACATTTTTTGGTACCTTCTTAAAAGCAGTTGCCAGTTCCTTTTGACAATAACTGCTTGAAAGTGTGAAGGCTGAGGGTGCTTGCTTCAATTCAGGAAACAGTTGTGATCCCACTAAGTTAGTTAGGGGTTTTGTGGGGCTGCAGTGAGAGCTTTACTTTGTGATCACGTCAGCTGATTCTCTGCAACCGGCAAGGGTGAGGACAGAGGAAACCATGTCCAGCCCTGCACAGGGCGGGTCCCCAGCAGGAGGGTCTTTAAAGTGGCTTCGTGAGTTCCGTGTATCGTAGCCGTGGAAGCAGGTCCTGGCACTTGGACCACTTTGTATCTCAGGGGCTCTCAAAATGCCTAAATTTCGGGAGGTCACACCGAGAGAGGTCACAGTTGTGGAGAGCTCACCATCAGGGGGCAAAGAGGAGGACCCGGAGTTCCTGGAGGTTCCCAGCACATGGTCCTCGACAGTGGGGAGGTGTGTGAGCGTGATCCCTACTTTACAAAAGAAAACTTTTAAGTCTCTTTTGTAAACTAGGTGCCTGGCAGGTACGAGCCCTTAAGAATTACATGGTTTTTCTCAACGAACAAATCAGTGGATTAAGGTCCCACAGCTGACAAGTGGCAGAGATAGGGTTAGGGCCCCGCTGTTCTTGCAACCCCCCACCCCTCTGTTCTGAGTTTATTATTGGGGGCAAGATCCCATTGCTTGTGTCATTTAAATAGCAAATAGCCCTGCCCTGTTCCTTGGTTTGTAGGACTCCAAGGCGAGACAAGCAGCTTTGGGGGCCGTCCAGGGAATTTTCTCCTCCCTTGGCTTGAGAACATTCCTCACAATTGATGAATTCCATTCAGATACTCTGTGTCTTGCATGTGAACCTTACCAAAAAGAGCAATATCGTTTAATTTCGTGAAGACGGAGATTTCTCTATATCTCCCCGGTGCGGAAGGGGAGAGGATCAGAAAGGCTGCACCTGACATCACCTCAGCGCACCCAAAGATACACACAGATGCTTTTTAGAAGCGTAATGCGTGGGGGGAGGGTAGAGCTCAGTGGTAGAGCACATGCTTAGCATGCGCGAGGTCCTCTGTTCAACCCCCAGTACCTCCTCTAACAATAAACCAAGTTACTTCCCTCCCCCCCGAAATTAAATAAATTAAAAAAAAAAAAAGAAGTGTAATGCAGTGTCATTCAGTTGTTGTGTTTTTCAACTGCTTTTCATTCTTCACGTAAAGCTGTAAATGCTGCCGCTTATTAGGGAAAAAGAGGTTGATCCCTTGGCCCTGATCTAATGATGCAGCCTGTGTCCAGCCTTGTCCTGCCCAGGGGCTATTTAGCTGGGTCTGAAGGGATTGTGACCACCAGCCTCCTGGTTTATTGCTCCTGTTTCTTTCAGTTCAAAGGTGTCTCCTCTGGAAACAACCATACATTCTTCTTCCATGAAATTTTGAGCATCTCTAGATGCCACCCTTTCTATTTTTTAAACTTTTTCATTGCCAGGTAATATGTGTTCTATTTAGGAAGAAAAAGTCTTAAAATTTGAAAAGAAGCCACTGGTTTTAATGCAAACATGTGAGATTCGTCCACCCATTCATCACAGGCATTGTGTGTGTCATTTGTCCTCCAAGTCAGGCCTCAGGACCTGGCTGATGTCAGAAATACACATTCCCAGGCCCCTCCCCCCGGACCTGCTGAATCAGAAACTCTGAGGTGGGGCCCAGCTGTCTGTGCTTTTGGAAAGCCCAGCAGCGGTTCTGCAGAAGCTACAGTATGAGATCCACTGACAGAAGAATCTTGCAACGCACTCAGCAGACAGCTAAGTTCCCTGGCTGGAGACCGAGTCCCTCGTAAACTCAAGCACGTCAGGTACATAGTCATCTCAGTGTGTTGCTTGTTGAGATACATCATGTCCTTAAAGATGCATCTTCTCTTTAGTCAACAAATACAAATGAAATAAACATGCTCCGGAAATCACTAACACATCCTTGTGCTGGTCCTCCAGTCTGAGACAGACATGGTGGACGAGTTAGGGGTTGAGTGACCAGCAGACGTGGGACTGGACATGGAAACACAGTCCACTGGCACAGTCTCTGTGTTTTCACCGCGTGGTCAGGCCTGCCGGCAAACCCCAGGTGTGCTGTTTTGATAGACTTTTCACAGTAGGCTGTGACTGTGGGTCAGTGGTCACAGATTAACCGAAATAGGTTTATAAGGAATCTGTTCATCCTGCTAAACTAGATTATTTAAAATTCAAAATTACAGGGTTCCTTTTTTCTTCAATGTTGCCTACATACCTACTTTCAAATGTTTGTACCTACTTTGAAACCTGTGATTGAGAAGGACTGGGTTTCAGTCACTGACACTCTCGCATCCTAACCTGTCTCCTCGGGTTCCAAGTGTCGGGCCCGTCCCTAGTAAATTGGAGCTAACACCTGCCCTTTGGCCTCACAAAGCTGTTTGGATTAACACGGAGATCTTACACAGGGGCTTCACCAACTGTGAAGTGAAAAAAGGATTATTTTATTGGGCACTTGGCTGCTCTGGACTCAGGCAGTCCTATGAGTTCTCTTTGAATTAAAGTATGGTTGATTTACAATGTTGAGTTAGTCTCCGGTGTACAGAGTCCTGTTAGTTAAGTGTCCGTTGTAGGTAGTGACCCGGAGTAGCGAATGAGGATGTGGAGCAGCGACCAACAGTAGTCCTTTGTAAGCGGGCTGCTGCCCCGTGTCCCGGGCAGGCGGTGTGGATAGAAGCAAAGGAATCAAACTGACGTTGATTTCGCACTCACTGTGTGTCGGGTTACAGGCCGCGCTTTTGCTAATCAGGCCAACTGACCGCACGCTCCCGCTTCACAGCTGAGCCAAATGCAGCGCCGGAGCGTGGGGAGCGGGGATTGGGCGCCGGCTCTGCGTGCTGCCCCGCCCGCCCCGCCCACGCGGATAGAGCCGGCCTGCGCAGCCTTCACCCAGCCGTGGTCCTGCTGGCTGGGGTCCTCCGCTCCCGCCCCCTCCTCCTCTGCTCGGAAATGTCAGGTGGCTGCGACTCCAAAAATTGCAGAACTTTTATTTTTCTTGCGGAGGCACTGGGGACGGAGCCCCGGGCCCCGGGCCCGCGGAGCGCGCGCGCTGACACTGAGCTCCGCACCCCAGCCCCCAGTAACTTTATGATGCGCTTACACTCCCTGTTGACCTCCAGCCTTGTGATTTGGGGGAACCTGAAAGGTTGGTATTTTCAGCGTCTTGTTCATTGCGAGAGGCGGGAGGAAGCCACGCTCTCTGACACGAGCCGGCCATGCGCTCGGAGGAGGCGCCACCAGTCCCAGCCGCAGTTGAGAAGGGGTCGGACGGCCTCCAAGACTAGTTCCGAGCGGTCCTTAAGTTTCCTCAGCCGGAGCAGGGAACAACCACAGGCCTGGCCTCACTTGCTTCTAGAAGTGCAGCTGTTTTGAGTTTCAGGAGAATCTCAGGAGGAAGCCGCAGGGATGAGCAGGGCTGGTAGGCTCGCTGGTCTCCAGAAACCGTGGTGAGCTGACCTGGGCCTCGGTCACAGAGGGTGGGGGCTAGAGGCACGATTCTGGGTGCGACCAAAGGAGGAGGGTGGTGATGGTGGTGGTTTAGGTCACCGCATCTTCCAGGCATCTTGCTCCTAAACCCACTACCTACAGAGAGCTGAGGCCAGCGCCCAGTTCTTCCCCCACCTCCACTCCCTCTCTGCCCAGCCCCATTCCCCATCAATCCCTTCTGCCCAGCCCACCCCCTGTCTCCACCCCTCCCCTCTCGCAGAAGACGCAGCAAACGGAGGCCCAGATGCCTGCTACTAGGTGGCCCAGGTCCACAAGGGCGGACCCTCCCAGCGCTGCCCACCCAGAGCACGCTCCACCTAGGACCTCAGAGCAAGTATTTTGTTGCCCAGGTCTTTTCAGATTCCCCTGAGTGCTCTGAGAACACATTACTCATTTTATCACAGTTGTTTTTCTCTTTATTATCTCTGGACTGGGAGGTACAGAACACCCATCCTGAAGCATATGGAAGGCACTTGGTAAAGATTTTTCTGAATGGATATTATTTATGTAGTGGCCTTGGTTCTTGGACATTTGCCTCCATCTGAGGCTAGGACTTCCTGAGAATAAATTGAGAGAAAGGTTTACTTGTCCATCCACATCTCCAGTGAGCACTGGTGCACTTTGACAAGAAGGATGCTGGCCCTGCCCTAGAAGAATGAGTGGATCCTGGGCATGTGGGTCCGGCTTCAGAGAGCTCCGGGGACCCATGATGCAGCATCCTTGAGGGGTGACTTGCAGAGCCGTGGAGACCAGGCAGAGGTAAGTCAGGGAGACTCCAAGTTAGAGCTGGAGGGTGGAGACAGGGAGGCCAGAGGAGGTACAGAACCTTCGAGCAGGTGGTGGAGACTGGGCCCTTTGCAGGCTCATCCCTCACAGGCCAGGCTTCATAAAGCCTCCGACCCAGCACTGCTCTCTAAAGCAGTGTTGCCTGCAAACCTCCATCAGGTGCGTTACATCTTCTGTCAGGTGGATCCACTGAGCAGCTCTGACCACCACTGGCGGGGACCGCGTCTGAATACAGGCCATGGCCCAGATGAAACAGCTTTTCTGACGTGCATAATCATTTGAGTGGCTGCTGTGCCGCCAGGATGGACCTTGGTGTCTCCCCTGTTCCTAGGATTAAGAGAAAGTCCCGCGGTGAAGTCACACCCCATCACATACTGCAGACGTGGTTGGCCTTGTTACCCCTTCACCCACCACTCCCACTCGGTTCCCTGCTTAACTCCTCCCCTTGATCCAATTAACGCTCACGTGGTCCAGTTTTTCACTTTGGAACCCCCACTGAAAGCCCCACTGTGGGACCCCCACAAGACCTCCTGGTCTCCGGCCACCTAAAGTGGCTTATCTGTCTCAGCGTGAATCTCAGCCCTGGGCTCTGAGCTGCTGGCTGGTGCTGGGCCATTAAGATCTTCCAGAAGTAAGCAGGAAAGAGAAAAATACCGTATGATATCACTCATATGTGGAATCTAAAAAAATTTTATAAAGGACACTATGAACTCATCTACAAAACAGACTTGCAGACATAGTAAACAACTTTATGGTCACCCAGGAAATGGGGTGAGAAGGAATAAATTTGGGAGTTTGAGAATTGGAAATGTTAGCCACTGTGTATAAAAATGGATTAAAGAAAAAACTAAGTTTCTTCTGTATAGCACAGGGAACTGTATTCAATATCTTGTAATAACCTTTAATAAAAGAGAATATGATAAAGAACATATGTATGTACATGCATACCTGGGACACTGTGCTGTACACCAGAAATTGACACACTGTAACTGACTGTGCTTCAATAAAATAAAAACAGGAAAACTTTCAGAGAAATGTCTTTCTACTCTATGCACCTGGTGCACGAGGAAAAAGCTTCAGCTCCAAAGTCAGAGCCCCTCAGTCTCTGTTCTTTACCCCCTTCTTCAGAAACCCCTTGTTCCCACCCTGCCCATTTTGTCAAAGAAATATATATACTACATATACATTTTTAATATAAAATAATTTTATTAGTAAAGTATGCATAAGATTTATTATTTTCTTATTTGGGGATAATTAGATTTTTTTTAATTTTTAAAATTGAAGTATAGTCAGTTTACAATGTTGTGTCAATTTCTGGTGTACAGCATGATGCTTAAGTCATACAGATACATACATTCCTTTTCATATTGTTTTACATTATAGGTTACTACGAGATATGGAATATAGTTCCCTGTGCTAAACAGAAGAAACTTGTTTATTATGTATATATTGGAGTTAGTATCTGCAAATCTTGGACTCGCTAATTTATCCCTCCCACCCCCCTTTCCCCCCGGTAACCACAGTGTTATTCTCTATGTCTGTGAATCTGTTTCTGTTTTATAAATAAGTTCATTTGTGTTCTTTTTTTTGTAGATTCCGCATAAGAGTGGTATCATATGGTATTTTTTCCCTGACTGACTTTACTTAGTATGACAATTTCCAGTTCCATCCATGTTGCTGCAAATGGTAATATTTCATTCTTTTTTATGGCTGAGTAGTATTCCATTCTGTGTGTGTGTGTGTGTGTGTGTGTGTGTGTGTGTGTGTGTGTGTGTGTGTGTGTGTATACACCACGACTTCTTTATCTAGTCACCTGTCAGTGGATATTTAGGTTGCTTCCATATCTCGCCTATTGTAAATAGTGCTGCTATGAATACTGGGGTGCATGTATCTTTTCAAATTAGAGTTCCCTTTGGATATATGCCCAGGAGTGGGATTGCTAGATCACATGGTGAATCTATCTTTAGTCTTTTGAGGCATATCCATACTGTTTTCTTTAATGGCTGCACCAAACTGCATTCCTACCAACAGTGTAGGAAGGTTCCCTTTTCTCCACACCCCATCTAGCATTTATCATTTGTGGACTTTTGAATGATGGCCATTCTGACCGATGTGAGGTGATACCTCACTGTAGTTTTGATTTGCATTTCTCTGATAATTAGGGATGTTGAACATTTTTCACGTGCCCATTGGCCATTTATGTGTCTTCATTGGAGAATGTCTTGTTTACATCTTCTGCCCATTTTTGGATTGGGTTGTATTTTTGTTGTTGTGAATAAGTTGTATGAGCTGTTTATATATTCTGGAAATTAAGCCTTTGTCAGTTGCATCATTTGCAAATACTTTCTCCCATTCCCAAGGTTGTCTGCGTTTTACTTATGGTTTCCTTTACTGTGCTAAAACTTGTAAGTTTGATTGGGTCCCATTTGTTTATTTTTGCTTTTATTTCTATTACCTAGGTAGACTGCCCTAGGAGAACATTGCTAAGATTTAAGTTAGAAAATATTTTACCTACATTTTCTTCTAAGAGGTTTATAGTGTCTTGTCTTATGATTAAGTCTTTAAGCCATTTTGTGTTTATTTTTGTGTGTGATGTGAGGGGTTATTCTAACTTAATTGATTTGTGATAGTGGATTGTGACTTATGACAGTGGAGGTATTGGAGGATCCAACCCAGGACCTCGTGCATGCTAAGTACGTGCTCTACCACTGAGCTATACCCTCCCCGCATGGTTTATCATTTTTAATATACAGTCCAGTGGCATTAAGTTCATTCACACTGTTGAGCAACCATCAGCACATCTTCCCAACTGAAACTCTCTAGGAATTTGACTAATCTAGGCACCTCGTATAAATGGAATCATACAGTATTTTTTGTGTTACTGGCATCTTTCACTTAGTAGAATGTCTTCAAGATCCATCCATGATGTAGCATGTGATAGAATTTCCTTTTAAGGCTAAATAATACTCCATTGTATGAATGGACCACATTGTGTTTGCTCATTCATCCGTCAGTGGACACTCGGGTTGCTTCTACCTTTTGGCTCTTGTGAATAGGGCTGCTGTGAACATGGGTGTGCAAATACCTGCTTGAGACCTTGCTTTCAGTTCTTTTGGGTCTATACCCAGAAGTGAAATTGCTGGATTTTATGGTGATCCTGCATTCAGTTTCTTTAGAAACCATCATATTGTTTTCCACAGCAGCTGCACCATTTTACATTCTCACCAGCAATGTGTGAGGGTTCCAGTTTCTCCACATCCTTGTCGATGGCTGTTATTTCTTTCTTTCTGCTTTTCTTTTTTAATAATAGCCATTTTAATGAGTGAAATGGTATCTCATTGTGGTTTTGATTTGCGTTTCCTTGATAGTGATATTGAGCATCTTTTCATGTGCTTATTGGCCATTTGTATATCTTCTATTGTCTATTCAAGTCCACTGCTGACCAAATATGTAAGATAAGATTTACTGTCACTCAAGAAAACTCCTTTTTTATAGCTCTTTAATATATATGTAACAAATATTTTCATCTTATCCCAAACTCATGTCCCTCATCAATCCACATTGATTTGGGAGATGTTGAGGAAAAATAAACTGTAGATAATCATGCGACATGCATGTAAATATGCATTTATAAGCCATATTTATTCATTATGTACATTGGAGCAATGCACTGAATACCTATCATGGCCAAACACCAAATGGCCAGATCTTAAAAACAACATTCAGCCAAATCTGGGAGAATTCCAGCTTTATTCAGAGCTAAGGTGGAAGCTGAATCTCACCATCACAGATTAAGCTTCGAGAGTACAAAAATAAATGATGTGTTATAAAAGATTTAACTAGGTTGTAATTTTATCCTTAAATATTTTAGTAACCAATATTTAAAATTTGACATTTTAGTGCAGAAACAAAATTTGTCAATGTTGTCATCTGCGAAATCACTTCTGCAGTTACTCTACTGCACATTAATGAGACGAAATTGTCACCTGCACCTAACTGTGCGTAACAGAATATAATTTGGGAAAATGATTTTCAGAACCATATTTGCTTGAAGGAACTGGGGACTTAGGAAAATCACAAAAATACCTTCAGTTACAGAAAACATGCTTGGCAGACCACAGCAAACATTCTGATAAGCTTTTTTATTTTAATGTGTAATTTCTATGGGTACAAATCTATAAAGAATTGTTTTCTTGGAATTATCTTTTTTTGTTATAAAAATGTAAGTTTTTAAAAAATTTACACATATGTACTGTTGTTCACTGTTTCTAAGAACAGTTTAGAGCTTTAGCTTTTTTAACTTACATAGTTATCAAAGTCTTGGAAGTATTCTTGGGCATCTATTTTTAAGTTTATTAGAAGAAACAAAATGTATTTGGGATATTTAGTTTTTCTCTTCCTATTTTTAAAGTGAAGTACAATCAGTTCACTGTGTCAATTTCTGGTGTACAGCACAATATCCCAGTTATGCATGTACATACATATCTTTGTTTCCATATTCTTTTTCATTAAAGGTTATTGCAAGATACTGAATATAGTTCCCTGTGCTATACAGAAGAAACTTGTTTTTTTTTAATCTATTTATAGATAGATAGATAGATAGATAGATAGATAGATAGATAGATAGTGGCTAACATTTGGAAATCTCAAACTCCCAAATTTATCCCTTCCCACCCCCTTTCCCCCAGTAACCATAAGATTGTTTACTATGTCTGTGAGTCTGTTTCTATTTTGTAAATGAGTTCATTAGTGTCCTTTTTTTTTTTTTTTTTTTTTTTTAGATTCCACATATGAGTGATGTGATATATGGTATTTTTCTTTGTCTTTCTGGCTTACTTCACTTAGAATGACGATCTCTAGGTCCACTCATGTTGCTGCAGATGGCATTATTTTTTATGGCTGAATAGTATTCCATTGTGTAAATACACCACAACTTCTTTATCAGTCATCTGTAGATGGACACTTGGATTGTTTCCATGTCTTGGCTATTGTAAATAGTGTTGCTATGAACATTAGGATGTATGTATCTTTTTGAATTAGTTCCCTCCAGATAATATGCTCAGGGGTGGGGTTGCTGGATCATATGGTAAGTCTATTTTTAGTTTTTTGAGGAATCTCCATACCGTTTTCCATAATGGCTACAGCAAACTGCATTCCCACCAGCAGAATAGGAGGGTTTCCTTTCTCTACAGCATCTCCAACACTTATCATTTGTGGACTTTTGAATGACAGCCATTCTGACTGGTGTGAGGTGATACCTCATTGTAGCTTTCATTTGCTCTCTATTTCTTTTCTTCCTGCTGTTTGGACACTTTAGCATATCTGTTTGGATTAAAGGTAGTTCATTATGGATTTACGGTATGTTCTTCTGGATTTTTTCCTCTTTGTACGATTGAGATGGCAGAGTTGTCATTGTGATTTCACTGTCACTCTCATGAGATGTGCAGTACTTTCAAATAGGACTTTTGGCCAAAAGAGTCTAGGTTTAAAGGGAATTTTTTAAACCTTAAAAATCAAATGCAGTTCTTACAGACTGTTTTTTTGTTGTTGTTTAAGGATAAAATTGCAGAGTACAACAAAATTCTGAAAAGCTTGAAATCTTGATATAATCACTATTACTTTATGTTAGCAATTAAATTAATAAAAATTTGGCTCTGAAAGTTCTTTCTAAAATTAACTATCTAAAACACTTTTAAATAACAGCTCAGTTGTAGAGTGAGTGCTTAGCATGCGTGAGGTCCTGGGTTCAATCCCCAGTACCGCCCTTAAAAAAAAAAATCAGGTGGTGAATAACAGCTCTCACAACACTTACTGATACTGTGGCATCTGCTCTGGTGATTGTAAGCTTATGTAGAACTTTGTTGGACAGAATTTCAGCATAGGAAGCACATGAGATGTTCCTCCAAGTTATACTTAGACTGCTTAATTATATTTGAAAGAGTACTTTAAGATAATAACAGAGACATAGCACAGTTATTATTGGCACCGTCACACTGGGTGCGATGGGGACCCTTGCGCACAGGTGGTCACTGAGCAGCGCAGTGTTAGGGATGCGGGGAATGACATGGAACCGGCAGGGCTGCCACCCAAGCTGAAATTGGGCTGAAGTTAAATATCACCGAGGCTGGAGTCCAACTCCTTTGCGTCCCTAAGAGACGCATTGTCTATTTCTAAACCAGCAGAAAGATGGAGTGAGAGCTGTGTGAGCCTTGGCACCCAGTCCCCCTGAAGCACCGTTAAATCAGGGGACTGTCCGCTCTGTTTGAAGAGCAGCGACAGCTAAAAATAAAAAGGAGTTCAACAGGAGGTGCCGACGCTGCTCCTTCCGTCCGTGACTTGGGTGCGCACAACAGGTGATGACTGCATTGTCCTCCGTGGAGTTTACTAGCGAGCCTCACCTCGAGCCAGCTGTCCACCCCCACAACAGGTGTCAGCTCCCCCATCCTCACGCTGGCCAGTGAGAAAGGCGCTTCTGTTTCATTATTTCCACCTCACAAACCTGGAAACCACATCCGAAAGAGCCAAGGGGACCACTCATCATCCACAGACCAAGGGTGGAGGCAGGAGCTCTTTCTTCTCTCCAGTTTTAGGGTGGAGGCGCCCAAGCGAGGGGCTGGTGGGGCCAGGAGGGAGGGTTTGAGCATCAGGGAGGAGGGTGAAGACCCCAGGGTGGGGTAGGAAAAAATAGGTGCCTCTAACCTGCCCTGGGGACACTCTGCTTCAAAAGCAAAACTATTATTAAACAATCAAGTGAAGTCAGATAAACATTTTCTTTTCCTCCTCCTCCTCCTCTTTCCTACTGTCCTTCCTCCCCCTCCCCATTCCTTTGTCTCCCCTCCCTCTCCTCCTCCTCCTCCACTTCATTTCTCCCTAAAGATGGCATAAAGAAAAATTGAATGTGTTTAAAATTCTTAGGTGCTGGTGCTGGGTTACATTTTAGTCACCCAAATTTTTTTCTGGAAAAGGCAAAAAATTCTTTTCTTAATAAATTATTTTTAATTGGGGAGGGGGGAAACGCACTATGAAATTGACCATCTTAAAATGGTTAAGTGTACAGTTCTGTAGTGTTCAGTATATTCGCACTGTTTGCATGCTTACTAAACTTGTAAAAGTAAAACATGCCTAGAGGAACAAATGCCCAATTCAGAAGACAGTGTGAAAAATGAACAGAGAGCTCACTCACGTGCAACCTCCACTCAGGTTAGGAAGGAGAAGTTACCAACACCCAGAAGCCCTGCTCGAGTTTTCTTCCAATCATTATCCACCCCTCAAAGGGAGCCTCTAAACTGACTTCTCAGATGGAAGATGAATTTTGCCCATTTTAAAATTTTGAACAGGTGGGTTCATACAAAATGTACTCCTCAGTGCCTGCCTGCTTTGATTTAACCATATGTCTGTGAGAGGCATTCGTTTTACAGCGTGTTGCAGTGGTTCATTCATTTTTGTTGCTGTATGGTATTCCGTAACATGAATACACCACAGTTCTATGTATCCATTCTAAATGTTGAGGGACACTTGGATTTTTCCTACTTTGGGGGCTTTGTTAAAGATAACAATGGTATGTACGTTTCTTCTGGGGGTGGAATTGCTGGATCAATGGCTCTGCATGTGTTTGGCTTCAGTAAATATTGCCAAATAATTTTTTAAAGTGGTTGTACCAATTTACATTCCCAAGCGCATTGTACAAAAGTTGTGTTGCTCTGTGGAGTAGGGAGAATAATGACCACCACCCAATACCCCAAAAAAGATGTCCATCTCTTTATTCCTAGAACCTGTGAATATGTTACCTTATGTGACAAAGGGGCTTTGCAGCTGTGGTTAAGTTACAGATATTGACAGAGATGACCCCAGTGACACAGATGGGCTCATGTCATCATGGGTCCTTAAATGTGGGAGAGAAAGGAAGTAAGTCAGATGTGACTGAGGAGGGATGGTCACAGAGATGCCACTTTTCTGACCTTGAAGATGAAAGGAGACTTAAATTGTTGCTATTCTGATGGGTGTTTTGTGGTATCTCATTGTGGCTTTAATTTACATTTCCTTGATAAGAAATGAGTTGGAGCACCATTTCATATGTTTCTTTGCCACGTGGCTATGCTCTTTTATGAGCTGCCTGTTCATATATATTGCCCCTTGTCTGTCCTTTTCTTAATGATTTATAGTTCTTTGTTCTGACTATAAACTCTTTTCAGTTGTGTGGATTGCAATGATCTTCCACTTTATAGCTTGTGTTTTTGCTCTCTTAATAAGTGTCTTTGGGTAACAGAACTTCTAACATGGTCCAAGTTATCTTTTTCCCACATGGTTAGCGTGATGGTGTCTGTTCAAGAAATCACGCCCTATCCCATTGCCAGGAAGATATTCTTCTCTGTTAACTTTGAAGCTTTATTGTTTTACATGACCTGTTTGTAGCTCAGTCCCTTTGGAATTGATTTTTGTACACGGAGTGAGGTAGGGATCAGGTTCATTATATTGTTTCCTCATGTGGCATTTTCACAGAACTGATAAATGAGCAAAATTTTTCACAAGAATTATCATTCTGCATTTTTGGACAGAATAGATAGAAAAAGGCTAGTTAGAAAGTTGCTAGTATGGTTTTAAAGTGGTTAATATCTTGGTCAGGGTGTTAAGGTGAGAACAGAGTGAAAGAATGATTCTCAGTGTTTCAGTGGTCAAATCAGCAAGGAACAGAGAGATGACCTAGTTGGAATTGAGGTGACACCAAGACCGTATGCGTGGAAGGACAGAGGCTTTCCTGATGCCAGAGCCAACTCTGAGCGTGATGCTCTCCAAATCCCACTAGCATCGCTTAGAACCAGGATTCCAGCACTTGAATTCCCGCCCCCCTGTTTGCTCTCTGACTTTTGTTAAAATACTTGACCTCTTTTTGGGTTTCCTTTATTTTTGTTTAATTTTTTAATAGACTTTTATTTTTTTAGAGCAGTTTCAGGTTTACAGCAGAATTGAACAGCAAATACAGAGTTCCCACATAGCCCTCTCCACCCAGACATATATACTCCCCTACCCTCAACATCCCTCATCAGTGTGGCATATTTGGTACAATCGATGAACCAACATGGACACATTATTATCAACCAAAGTCCATAGTTTACATTAGGGTTCACTCTTGATGTTGTACATTCTATGGGTTTTGACAAATGTATAATGACATGTAGCCACCACTGTAGTATCATACAGGATAATTTTGTTGCCCTAAAAATCTCTTGTGCTTTATCTGTTCATCCTTCCCTCCCTCCCTCTCCCCAAACCCCTGGAAACCACGATCTTTTTATTGTTTCTGTAGCTGTGCCTTTTCCAGAAGGTCATTTGGTTGGAATCATACAGTTTGTAGCCTTTTCAGTCTGGCTTCTTTCATTTAGTAATGTGTCTTTTAAGTTTCTTCCATGTCTTTCATGGCTTGATAGATCTTTTTTTTTTTACTGCACATACATTTTTTAATTTACATGTGTGTACTGTTCATTGTTTCTCAGAATGTTTAGAGCTTTAGCTTTTTAAACTTATGTGTTTATCAAAGGAATAAAGCCAACCACAAAATAAGACTTAACTCAAAAAGATACATACACCTTGCTATTAACAGCAACATTATTTATAATTGCCAAGATATGGAAGCACCCTAAGTATACATCAATAGTTGAATAGATAATGGAGATGCAGTGTGTGTGTGTGTGTGTGTATGTGTATGTGTATGTGTATCTAAAGGAATACAACTCACCCATAAAATTGAAGGGTATTTTGCCATTTGCGGCCCTTCATTCGCTTTTTTTTTTTTCCCACTTCAAAAACCAGACTTTTATAACTGGCAGAGACATTTCCATTACATCAAAAACAACAAAATACCTAGAAATAAACTTAACCAGGGAGATTACCTATACTCTGAAAAACGAAATGACACAAAGAAATGGAAAGATTTCTTGTGCTCCGGGGTTGGAAGAATCAACACTGTCAAACTGGCCACATTGCCCAAAGCAATCCACAGATCCAACACAACCCCCATCAAAATACTCCCGATACTCCTCACAGAACTAGAACAAACAAGTCCAAAATTTATGAGAAACCACAAAAGACCCCCAACAGCCCAAGCAATCTTTTGTAGGTCTCTTTTTTTTTTTTTTCTCTTGCTTCTTTTTGTTCTCTTTTCTTACGGTTTGATTACTAGAGGAGGTCCTTTAACATTTGTTGTAAAGCTAGCTTGGTGGTGCTGAAATCTTTTAGCTTTCATTTATCTGTGAAGCTTTTGCTTTCTCCATCAAGTCTGAACAAGAGCCCTGCTGGACAGTGTTCTTGGTTGTAAGTTTCCCCCTTGCATCACTTTAAATGTATTGTGCCACTCCCTTCTGGCCTGCGGAGTTTCCGCTGAAAATATCAGCTGATAACCTTATGGGAGGTCCCTTGTATGTTATTTGTTGCTTTTCTCTTGCTAATTTTAATATTTTCTCCTTATACTTAATTGTTATCAATTTGACGACTATGTGCCTCGGTGTGTTCCTCTTTGGGTTGATTCTTTGTGGAACTCTGTGCTTCCAGGACTTGGGTGACTGTTTCCTTTCCCAAGTTGGGGAAATTTTCAGTTATTGTCTCTCCAAAAATTTTCTCAGGTCCTTTCTCTCTCTCTTCTCTTTCTAGGACCCCTATAATGCGAATATTAGAGTGCTTCATGTTGTCCCAGAGTTCTCTTAAACTATCCTCATTCCTATTTATTCTTTTTTTTTTTCTGTTCTGAAGTAGTGATTTCCTCTAATCTGTCTTTTAAAAGCCCACTGATCCACTCTTCTGCCTCATTTAGTCTATTCTTGGTTCCTTCTAGTGTATTGTTCATTTCAGTGATTTTATTCTTCAACTCTGTTTGGGTATTCTTTATATTTTCCAACTCTTTGCTAAAAACTTCACTCTGTGCATCTATACTCCTCTTGAGTTCTCTGAACATCTTGGCCATCATTACTTTAAACTCTTTCTCAGATAAATTACCTATCTCCTCATCACTTATTTCTTCTCCTGGGATTTTATCTTGTGCCTTGACCTGGGAGATACTCCTTGGTGCCGCCTCATACCTATCTTTCTATGTGTTTGTGGATTCCTTCCACAGGCTTTGGGATTACTATTTTCTTGTTTCTAGTATCTGCCCCTGGTGGATGAGGCTGGACTAGAGGCTTAGGCAGCTTTCCTGGCAGGAGGAGCCAGTGCCTGCCCACTGCTGGGTGAAGCTTGGTCCTGGACCTCTGGTGGGTAGGGCTGTGTCTAGAGGCCTTTGTTGGGTCTCCTTTATTTTAAAAATGTAAATACTAATACCTGCTTCACAACGCTGTTTTAATGATTAAATCTGGAAGTACACAGAAGCACCTAGCATAAGGCCTGGTACACCTATCTCAAAAATGTTTCAAAACATACCGTGTTACTAGGGGGAGTGGGGTGAAGGGGACACAGGAACTCCCTGTACATTTTTTGCAGCTTCCTGTGAATCTGTCATTATTTAAAAATCAAAAGTTAAAAAGATAGGTGAGTTATCTTTTGTTTGAATTGTATCATGTCATGATGCTAATATTTTTTTTTTTTCACCAAATGAAGGATCAAGGACCAGGAACGCAAGCACTTTTGTCACAGAGAGTTACCCAGACATGAAGTTGGCATGGAAGCCCTTTCTCCTGAATCATAGAACCAGAGGGCAGCAGTAATGTGGAAGGACTTTAGAGTGAGGCAGAGCTTAATCACTGAGCTTATCTGGGTTTGAATATGTGGTTTCTTATGGTTTTTTTTCCGGGTTCAACTTGACTCATTCATTCAGATTCAGACTAATAAGCGCTTCCTCGGCACGAACTCCACCACCCACGGGGGCAGTGTATTCCATGTCGCTTTAAATGTAATTACAACTAACGCTTTCCACATTTTAAGAGAAAGGCATGAAGAAAACCAACAGTGTTGTTTGAATCCATGAATGCTCACTATGTTCACATCTTGGTTTTCCTAGTGAAATAAAAATGTGTGGAACAAACTGGATGGACACCGTACCTTGGCTGGGAAATTGAGTAACTACAGAATTCCTCAATGCAGAATCCTTTAGGCTCTACTGATGTGGAGGACTGTGTGAAGCGCTGGAGTGCTTGGCTGATGGTGACACTGTGGATAGGAGACAGACTGCGTTTTCCTTTATACTCAGTTTACAGTGGTGGTTCCAGGTTGCACTACTCTGCTCAGAACAAGCCTGTTTTAAGAAATGTGCAGCTGGGGCTGACCGTGGACAGAGCTGAAGTTCTGTTACACCTGAGGGCAGCCTTCAACTCCTGGAAGCAGAGAGAGAGCAGCCTGAGTAGAGAGAGTTCTGTACAGGGCTCAGTTCTGTCACTGTTTTCTCCCTCTGTTCTTTCTTCTTGTTTTTCTAGGGTAGCATGAGAAAGTGTATCTTTGGCTGATGTAAAGAAAGAGGGATCCAGGGTTTTGAAAAACAAAACCAAACCCTGCAACCTCTAGGAAAGGCTAAGATTTCACATTTTGGAATGTCATCCTTTTTTATTTTATTTTTTTATTGAAGTGTGGTTGACTTACAATGTATATCAGGTGTATAACAAAGCAATTCAGTTACCATATATATATAATCTTTTCAGATTCTTTTCCATTATGTGTTATTACAAGAAATTGAATATAGTTCCCTGTGCTATACAGTAGGTCTTTGTTGTTTATTTTATGTATAGTGATGTGTTTGTTACTCCCAAACTCCTAATTTATCCCTCCCCTGCCCTTTCCCCTTTGGTAACCATAGTGTGTTTTCTATGTCCGTGAGTCTGTTTTTGGTTTGTAAAGAGAAATTGTATGTTTTTTAAGATTCCACATATAAGTGACATCATGTGATACTTGTCTTTCTCTGTCTGACTTACTTCACTTAGTATGATCATTTCTGGGTCCATCCATGTTGCTGCAAATGGCATTATTTCATTCTTTTTTACAGCTGTGTGCCTTTGGATATATAAACCACATCTTCATCCACTCATCTGTTGATGGATATTTAGGTTGTTTCCATGTCTTGGCAATTGTAAATACTGCTGTGAACATTAGGGTGCATGTATCTTTTTGAATTAAAGTTTTCTCCAGATATACACTCAGTAGTGGGATTGCTGGATCATACGGTGGAATGTCATCTTGACATGGAGCTTTAAAGGGGGCTAAAAGAAGCAGAGAGAAAAGATAAGAAAAATTCCACACAAATATTTACCTTTATACAGTTTACCAAAATATGTATAGGAGGCTTTAGGTAAGAGATTGGCTAATAAAAAAATACATATATTCTTTTTACTGCCGAATGGCAGTTTGTGAACGACATCTCATCAACCCGGCTAAAAAAAAAAAACCCACAGAGATAAATGAAAATAAAGGTTAAAACATTTGTTTAAAAAGCATTTACTCTATAAGTATTTCTCCATTTTCAGTTTGATTCATTTTTTATTCAAAATGATGACTAATCTGCCTTTTATATACATTCGGCTTCAGGAATGATCATTCTGCAGAAAAAAAGTAAACAGTTGAATTACCAATACAAAAATTAATAAATGAGATAGCATCAAGCCATGTCAGGTCGGGGTTTTTTTGGGGTTTATTAGCAATATTTTCCCCAGGATACTTAATATGTTTGTTTGAAGAGCCAAATTCACCCATTTCCAAAACTCCTTGGCTACTAAGAAAAGTTTTCATTATCACTCGGAGGAGGACTTATTCTGAAAAATTCAGGCCTTAGCAGTCACATATTTGGATAATACTTTTGAAAATAGTGACTTGTGACAATCCCTCTATTTTGCAGATTGTAGTGGAAGAGCAGGTTATTCAAACTTTGTGTTCTGACCACCAGACACACAATTCCTGGCATCCATGGGCTACCATGTAAGTGAAGTTGGGGTAAGAGTACACAGAATAATAACTGCTGTTCTTTGTTTAAATATTTTTTGCATTTTAAAATTTATTTGTATATTTTACAATATATTTTTAAAACTGAAGTATAGCTGATGTACAATATTATATATTACAAGTATACAATTTAGCAATTCACAGATTTTAAAGGTTATACTCCATTTATAGTTATTGTATAATATTGGCTGTATTCCCCATGTTGTACATACATCTTTGTAGCTTATTTTATACCTGATAGTTTGTACCTCTTAATATTCCACCTCCATATTGCCCCTCCCCCTCCCATCTCCCCACTGGTAACCACTCGTTCCTTCTCTACATCTGCGAATCTGTTTCTTTCCGGTTATATTCACTAGCTTGTATTTTTTTAGATTCCACATGTAAGCGATATCATATAGTATTTGTCTTTGTCTGACATTTCACTTAGTATGATGCCCTCTAAGTCCATCCATGCTGTACACCAGAAACTAATACAATATTATAGATCAACTGTAGTTCAGTTAACAGCAAACAAACAACTCATTTAAAATATGGGCAGAAGAACTGAACAGACGTTCTTCCAAAAGAGGAAATGCAGATGGCCAACAGAAACATGAAAAGTTACTCAACATCACTAACATCAGGGAATAAGTGTCATTTTTTAAGAAGAGGAAACAAAGTGCTTTGTACAGAGTAAATAACGCTTTTAAAACCATTTATTGTGTCTTTGAGAAAGGACTAGAGAGGAGAGAGAAATCAAATGTCAGAAACGTGTTTGTGCTGCGCAGTGAATTAGGACTCCCTCATCCGAAACATCTAAAAGCCAGGCTGCCTCCAGGGACCTGCTGTCACAGGTATGATAATCCTGAACAACACAGAGTCACATGGCCCATCCTCCCTGGCTGCCTTCCAGAGAAAGTGAGGTCAGACTTCCCGTGACCCTACCTACCCAAGGCAGACGTAGTCGGACTTAGTCCTTCAGTACCGCAGGTACCTATTTGTATTTGTATGTACCAAAACCAAGTATTTGGTACACAACCGCTGTTTTATCACGATCACTGAGAATTATAAGCCCAACTTTACTGGGCAGGTCGTCCAGATAGTTTTCTTGGTCTTTGAATGTCTAGGGGCCGAGGCGGAGTTGGCACTCTGTAGGTTCTGTGTTGCTGGAAGGAGATCACCAGTGAGTATAGACCACCAAGTCCCCCAGCCGCCGCCTCCTGCCCTCCCCCAGCCTCCACAGGGCACAGCTCCCACCCATCCAATCAGCTGACAGTTTCTCAGTTTCCAACTCCTTCTCATTTTGAGAGTGTCAGCTGAATTCACATAAGGGTGTTCTGCAAGGGAGGGGAGAAACAGGTTGTGACAGTTTGGCTTTTAGTTGTAATTATTCTACATTGGAGAAAATGGGACACACACCTATAGTTACAGATGCTATTCCAGTTTTTCTCTCTCTCAGAAACTGGATATGTACTACACAATATAGCTTAATACGTACTATACAATATGTTCCGTCTTGTAACATCGGAGAGCGAAGTTTTCAGAACAGCTATGTAGAACCTATTTTATTACAGACTTATGAATTTCAGAGGGCCTGAGTTTTCTTTTTGAAAGAATACTTTGCTATTCTTTACTCTTTTAAAAAAGGTTTTTGGGGTTGGATTTTATTTTATTTTATGAAGGTACTGGTGTTTGAACCCAGGACCTTCTGCATGCCAAGCATATGCTCTACCCTACCCCCAAGACCTGATTCCTTAAGGGCATTAAATGTAATAGTCTTTGGTTAAGACCACAGTACATACTATTTACAATTCCCTCTCCTCCCCAAGAGCCCAGACCCCCAACGTGGCATCAATGAAACAAGTCCTTGTTTGGTCGTCTACTGAGGAGGTTACCACTTTGGAGGCCTGGGGTAGACATGGAGGTGGACTGGAGTCAAGGAGCCAGGACGGTGTGAAATGGAGTCAGAAAACCTGGGTTCAGTCCCCACTTTACACTTGGGACTTTGCCTTAATTACTTAACAGAGGGTAAAAACCGGGAATAATACACATAATCTGTAATACACATTTCCGTGGAGCACCTCAAGTGCTACTAATAATTGCAAGGGGAAGAAAGCTAACGTCAGGCACCGTTCCTCCAGCACCGCGGGGATGTCCAGGAGCCGGTCTCGGTCCCCCACGTTCGCTGACCCCGAGGGGCGGCATCCCCCTCCCCGCTACCACTGGGGGGCGCGCCCCCCCGCGGCGCGGATCTGTACCCGGGGCCGGCGGGGCCCGGCGCGCAGCGGCTTTGTTCCCGGCGGAGGCGGCGCTTCCCCGCCCGGAGGTGGGCCCGAGCCCCGCGCCGAGCTGGCGCCGGTGACCCAATAAAGCGCGCGGGCGGCGCGGCCCCGCCCGGCCCGGCCGGCACACTCCGCGGCTTCCGGCGGCGGCAGCGGGCGCCCAGTCCGCACTCGGCGCAGCCCCGGGGCCGAGCAGCCAGCGCGCCGGCGGGCGGGCCTGAGCGAGCCAGGCGGGAGGCGGAGCGGCGCGCAGAGGGGCGGGGCGCGGCCGCCCGGGTCCGCCCGGCGTCCGGAGCCGCCCCCGGCCCGCCCCCCGCCCGCGGCCCGCCCCTCCCGCGCGCGTCCACCGGCCGCCGCTCGCGCCGCCCCTGGAGCCGGAGCCCGGGCGCGCAGGAGGAGGGGGCGCCCAAGATGGCGGGTACGGGCCCCGCGGCGGGCGGCGGGCGGGGGCGCGGGGCGGGCCGGGCGGCGGGCGGCGGGCTGACTGCCTGTCTTCTCTCCCCTCGGCCAGACCTGTCGCTGCTCCAGGAGGACCTGCAGGAGGACGCGGACGGATGTGAGTGGCGGGGCCTGGCCCGCGGGGCGGCCGGGCGGGCGGGTGCGGAGGCCGCGCTTAGGGAGGGGCGGCGGGAGCTGCGCGGGGGTCGCGGGGCCCGCTCTGCCGTCTCGGGAGCGGCCCGCGGCCTGGGGACGCAGCAAGGCGGGCAGAAGCTGGGAGCGGACCGGGCGGGTCCCGGGGAAGGCGTGTCCGGTCCGGGCGGCCGCGGCCGAGCGGGGACCCCACGCGCCCGCCCCGCGCTCCCCGGGAGCCGACCGGACTGGGAAGGTGGGCGGTGTGACCCAGCGGGGCCGGCCCGGCCCTCCGCGTTTCGTCCGCGCGGAGGCTCGGGATCCGCCAGGCCTCTCCCAGGTCTCGGCCCCAGCTCTCCCGGAGATGGTGAAGTTCTGAGTTGATTCGTTTGCTCGAGGTCAAAAAACCCCACAAAGTTGAACATTGTTTCCAGAATAGTGTCGGAAGGGTATCGCTGGTTCTGTGTGTGCTAACTCGGGCAGGTAACTGGGAAATTGTTCTGGAGCCGAAGTGATAACCGAGGTGCACTCCGCGGTGTATCTGGGGGCACGGCTGCCCGATGCTGAGATTTGCTGTGGCTCATGTCTGGGCGGGCGGTTCACAGATGGCTGCAGCCCCGGGTCGCGCCTTTAGATCTGTGTGGTGAATCCTCAGCATCTCTCCTGTGGTCTCCCTTGCTCGAATTAGGCCCAGTTTTTAAATTACTGGGCGTTTTGAGTGAAGTGAGGGGAATTTCCTCTTCAGAAGGATTCTCTAAGAAGAGTAAGTATTCTTAAAGGCGACGGACCATACGTAAACTTGCCTCTAGCGAGGCCTGGCTTTGTTTTCGTTTTTTTAAGTAAAGAGCCCTCTTAAGGGAGGAGTGCTTGCGTGTTGAAGCCTGGCTTTTCCAGTTCATTTAGAGTTTTACCCTAGGACCCTCATCTGCCTACTGGTAAGTTTGAAATGTTAGGCATCTTTTGATTCCCTGCTAAGTTAGGGCTGGAGAGGTGGCTCGGGTGCTTCTCATGCTTATACTTACGTCCAAGGCTTTGTGGGTAGAAGATACATGCCTTCCGCAGGTGTTGAGTGTCCTGAGCAAGACCTTCTGTGTCTTCATTTATGGTCACTTAGGTGCCCTGCACTCTTAAAGGTTAAAGGATGAGCTGTAGTGTCCTTGACCCTTAAGGAGCACAGTGTAGAAGGGAAGGCACACCTGGGAAGAACTCAGCAATGATTTATTCATGACCCTCAAGACTTCTACTGGGCACGCAGGATGTAGCATTGAGAAGGATGGCCACGATCCATGCCCTCTAGTGGTTTACAAGCAGTTTTCACGCAGGTGTGATAATGCAGATGTCAGAGGCACCATAGAACAGTGGTTAATAGACAGGATGCAGGAGCCAGGCTGCTTTGTTCCCGTCTTGGCATCGTCACTGTGGACAGACTCACAAGGCTCACTTAGCCTCTTGATGACTGAGTTTTGTCACTTGTAAATAGGCACGATGAACATTACCCATCTTACAGAGTTGTTTAGTTGTTAACAAAAGTTAACGCATGTGCAGCACCTAGACTATGTACTGGTAAGTAGTGACTGTTACGCGTTTGTTGTCACGAGTAAGGAATGAGGGAATATTGGAGGAAAGTGCACGGAAGGGAGCCTGGGTCTTGAACCTTACACCACTGGCTTTGTATATTTACAAATGCTGCTAATGCTTGCAGTTAGCTTTTTAAAGGTCCCGTTAGTTGCCAGTGCATTTTAATTTAGGATTAAACGAGCCATTTGAAGGTGTAAATAGTCTATTTGCATATTCATAATTTGAAGGCTTTGTTAGAATGATGGCTTATTTTTCTTAGTGGCTACAGTTTTTACAGGTGGGATCTTTACCCAGAATATTTGGAATGAGAGAGCTTGGAACCTGTGGCCAGTAGAAGGACCACTTGGTGTCTGCCGTGGAGGGAGGAGAGATGAGGGGGGCGTCAGGCCAGGGCAGGATGTGGTGAGGGAGTGGAGAAGCTTGTCACATCCTGGAGAAGCTGGGAAGGGACAGGACTAGAGATGGTGGAGACTGGAGCTTGGGCTGCCCTCGCAGCCAGACTGTGTCCTCTGAGCCCATCTTCTGTTGGCAGCACTGGTGCCGGCTGCTCCGGAATCCTCCTGCCCTAGTCCTGCCTCTTGGTCACGCCAGGCCCAAGTCAGCCCTGGAGAGGAGGGGGAAATCAGGATCTGCTCAAGCTCTAGGATTGTGGTTGCCTTTCCAAAATGCAGGAGCTAAACTGAGACAGAAGAGAGAGTAAATACCATTGTACACATTGTGAGCAGCCAGGGGTCCTGTGGGAGGACCCGGGCGGGGTCTGGATGCTGAAAGGGGGGCTTTACCAGACCTGCCTAAGGGTCTCAGCTCATGCGTTTAACTTGTGTTAAGCCCTTAGGTCTCTGTGTAGAGTCAGTAGAAAGCGGGTAGGTTGGGGAAGAGGATTGCTCAGAGACCGACCTGACTGGTGCTCATGGAGAAAAAGAGACAAAATCCTAATGTGTAAAAATGGTGCCTTGTGTGTAATTCTCAGAAAAGTAAGTAAATACAATCATCATAAGGTACCATGAGAGTTAAGTTTAGGAGAACAGTGCATTGGAAAAGTGTAAATTTGTGCTTCAAGGCGACACTTCCAATACCGTCTGATGAAACGCACTTTGACTTTCAAAGTGAAAGCAGACAGGTGACGTGCTGTGTGCACAGGCGTGTCAGCAGAGTGACTTCACAGTCGGGTGCACCCTTCCTTTTCTTTGAATGGTGGGAGGCCGCACAGAATTACAGAAAGGCTTTCAGAGAAGGAGATTTTAAATTTCTGTTGTCACTTCTTCAAAGACAGCAATTCTTGAAGTTGCTGGATTTCTGGAAGAGGTGAGATGGGAGTTGAGATACAGTAAGATTGATGAATTGACACTTGTAAAAATAATTTCACTGGGGGGAGTTTGATTAAAATTTTAATTTGTCACAGTAATACGTTGAAGAAAATTGTTTTGAAAGGAAGATAGCATAACACGGGTTTACAGTAGCTCTCACACCCAGCAGTCATGTGACGTGTAGGCGCCAGTGTTCAGACGTTAATAAAGAGGGACTGAGTTATTCTCTCAGGGACAAAACTCCTAAGTACCAGCCAGAATTTTAAGGCCTCCTGATTCTGAATGTCGTATTTTACGTACAACTTACAACATCCAGGCTCGTGTAGGCGACTTACTTGTACCTGTGCGTAGGTTAACCTCCAAGTTCCACAAGGCTTAGCTTGACTCGGAGAGGGGATTCGAACGAGGCTCGGGTGCAGAGGAGTTGACTTAGCTGTGCGTTAGCTCCTTGTGGAGCTGTCACCTGCGGGACGTGGAAGGGCTTCAGGAGCTGTGTTGCGGAACATCCGTAGCACAGGCTTTTTCTTGTTACAGTTTTGGAATCCTTTCATGCTGTACTGTTCTTCAGGTTTGAGGGCACTGCTGAAATAGTGAATTAACGATGTATCTGGAAGAAATTGGGTGTAACTGCCCGGATTGTGCTCCTTTCAGAGAGTCTCTGGGCCCTCCACGACTTTTGAAAACTGGGTTTGATAAGCTTCTTAGAGCCACCTGGGGAGGTGAGACCTGCAACATTGGGGCTGTACCCCGTGGTGGCCAAGGAATCAGTCAGAACCCCAGGAAGTTGCCCTTGGAAGTCTTCATAGTTAGACATGTTGTTAAATAGGGACTTGGGAGAGTGAGTCATGGGACTTGTAGCATGTTCGGATTGCTACCAGCAAGACTGGACAGGCGGAATCTTTCTTTGCAGGCAGCATAGTTGGTGTCCTAGAAAAGAGTGCTTCACAATGGCCCTGGTGGTGCCCGCATGCATACAGAATCAGTTAATGATGCCTTGGGTCACAACTCCCCGTACTGAATTTCTTTAAGAAAAAGGGAGAGTCCTCTGTAAGTATGCATGTCCGCTGCGTGGGCTTGTAGCTGCGTGACTCGGGGGAACAGCAGACACCTCAGTGCCTCAGGTTGCTTTGTCCTGCCTGCCTGTGGAGGAGAGCTTGCCCTGGCTGGGGAAAGGTCACTAGTTTGTTGATCATGGTTTCATTTCTGATCCTTTTGTGAGAGTTCCTCCTCTCATCAAAACAGAGAATGTATAATTGTTGATTGGGCTATTGTTACTTCACCCCTGTATTTGCCTTATATTCTGGAATTTCGGATTTTCCTCTCTTGATGACAAATAATTTTTGCCATCCGCTTCATGACAGGGTGGGCAGTTCCTGCACTTGAGTTAGGGCGTGGTTTTGCTTTTAACTTGGCTCTGAAAATAAAACTAACATAACATTTTGGGAAGAAGGGAGGGTGGCCCCTGTGGGATTCGGGCATTGGTTGAAAAGGCCGTGCTCCCTGGACCTTTTCGGGGGCTTCTGCACAGACTTCCTGGGGTCCCCCCTCCTTGTCCATCCCCTGACTCTCCTAAGTCAGTCTCCTTAGTCCTCTTCTCTGTGGCTTTTGGAGCAGATGCGTTTTCTGGCCTGGCCCAGTTGATGCCAGTTGGGTCGGTGTTGGGTCGTCTGTCGTGCTACAGTTCTGGGGTACATCCCAGTGTGGGTTTGCATTGGGAAAAGAGCTCTGCCCCACCACCCTCTGGACCAGGGTTCACCGTGTGACCCTGCGCAAGTTACTTTACTTTTCTGAGAGGTTCTGTCTTTAAAACATTGGTGGGCTTGGGGTTGTTGTCAGTGTTCGGCTGTTGCAGAACAGATCTGTGTGCTTGTGTATGTTCTTTCTCTTGGGTGTAGACCTGAGAGTGGTGTGGCTGTGTAGCTTTTTAAAAAGCACCAGACTTTCCAGAGTGGCTGGAGGTTTCATGGTCCTGCCAGCAGTGGGTCAGAGTCCAGGTCCTCCAACCTTTGCCAACACTTGGTGTGGGCGGGCTTCATTTTAGCTCATCTAGTATGTGTGTTTTTCTTTGAGGTTTGAATTTACATTTCCTTAAAGATGGATAATGCTCATCTTTTTCTGTGCTCATTTATCATCTGTATGTCTTCTTTGGTCAAGTGTCTGTTCAGACCTTTTGCCCGTTTTTAAATTGTGTTATTTGTTTTCTTGCTAAGTTTAGAGAGTTCTTTATATATTCCAGATAACTGATCCTTTCTCAGATAGGTGATTTGCAAATATTATTTTCCATTCTTTGACTTTCTTTTCATTGTCCTAGTAGTGTGTTTCGAAGAGCGGAAGTTCTGAATTTTGATGTTCTGTTCATTTTTTTCTGCAGATGCCCTTTTCTCAGGTTGAGAAAGCTCCCTGAGTTGACTGAGACCTTTCTTGAAGTTAGGAATGAGTGTTGGATTTTGTGTCAAATGCTTTTTCTGCGTTTATGATTTTTTTTCTTTTTCAGTTTTTTAATTCAATAAATTACATTGATTTTTTTTAAGTCAGTACTTTTTTTTAATGGGAAATTTCAGAAATACACAAAAGCAAATGAGCCACCATACACACACCACTTAGTGTCAACTTCCATTTATCCGCTCTAACACCTGAACTTCTGTGGGGCAGGAGAACACAATCAGAGTACTTTAGAGACATCTCAGGGGTCACTTATTTTAACGATAAATATTTCCCAAGGCATATAACTGAAGTGTGATGTTCTAATCTGTGAATGGAAGGCCATCTAAGATTCTTGCAAAGTCTGGCCATTTATGAAAGTTTAAGTGATTAAATTCTTGAGACCTTTTCCTTGCTTGTGCTACTATAATAAAGTCCGTGTGTGTAATTACTAAATTCACTTTTCTCTTAATGTTGCTTAATTCAGATTAAGAGAAGCAGCATCTAGCTCGTTACCACGCTAAGCACGTTTCACCCTTTCAGCTCAGCCTCAATGTAACACAAGACCGTTGGTAAATAGAAGTTGGGTTTTATATATTAAATTGGTTTGCTGTGTCATCTAGAGGGTCACATGAACTTTAAAAATGTGAGTTGTACTGTGCCTCTGGGGAGCCATCGATTCCAGAATTACAGGAATCAGGAGCCAGAGGACATGATATAGTCATCCTTTTCATGAAGCATGAAACTGTTTGGGCCCAAGGACCTACGGATAAAGATGGCTTGGAGGCAGAGGCTGGAGTACAATTCAGACTGGTTAGATTTTAATGTTCTTTTTCAAGATATCATCTGACATAGCTCTTTAACTCACTGCAGAAGGGCAGAAGGGAAGTGGGATGAATTTCTAGATTTTGTTCATTTTTAAAATCACCACTTGTTGTCATACTGTGTGTCAGGCAGTGTGCTGTAAGTTGACTCATACTAGTCCCCTGTGAGGTTGGCAGTCCCACAAATTTACGGCCAACCAGATGAGGCTTAATCTAAACAGTTACTCACGCAGTTACCCCTCTTGCAAGTGTTAGGTTAAACTTAGAGTTGTCCCACACAGGCTTGATTAGTCTATTGCTCTGTGTTACTGTGCTCTCACTGCCTTCCAGGGTCAGCCTCCTTTAATTTACGTCCTATTTCGGTTGTTTACCCTCCTCAAGGTTCTGGAGGATATGAGGGTAACAGCACGTTCCAAGCATCTGGTGGGTAAAGTAATTCCGTCTAGGGTAGCTCCTGTTGTGGGAACATTAGAAGCAAAACAGATGCTTTTGCTTTGTGTTTTAAAACACTGATGTATCGGGAAGCCAGTCACTGGACTGAAAGTGGCTGAGAACGTTAATTTAATCTGGTGTTTTTGTTCCTGTCGCTACCTAATTACTGAGTGCAGAGTCCAAGAGCTTACTGCTGAATTTATACTTAAATTTATATACTGCATTGAGTTTATATTCAAAGTCAGATTTGATATAAATCGCTTTCACAACTTAGTTTTTTGGTAGAAATAACTTAGACTTCAGATAAATTCAGTACTTCACTTCTAGGGGATTTGTGTTAATTTGGACCTGGATTAGCTCAAATTCAATATTTGGGTTACCTGTAGAAAAAAGAGTTACTAATCAAAGTAATCGGGTAAATAAGACTGTAAGGAAGGTGTTTGCTCTCTGGAGGGACAAACAGCACATATATAATGTATGGGAGTCCAGCGCCTGCAGGTGCCCTGATACGCTGCATCTCTGCCTGTCCAGTGCCGGGTAGAAAACATGATCTTGGTGACTAATTTGAAAGTAGGTAAACACACAACTGCCCCTTTTATGTGCGTATATACTTTGGGGAAATGGTTTTTGAACTATTCATAGAGTGAACTTTAGCAAATTATTCCTGCTTAAGTTCAGTTGTGAAATTAAATATACTGTAGGACGGTTTTACACTTATTAGTAAAGACCATTTCTAAGAATTTAAACTTAATACTTATGTTTGAAGAAAAGAGTTCTGATAAGCGTTCTTAGTTTGTCACAGGAACAGACTGAAACCCGGCCTACCAGTCGCTTGAGCCGCGCCTGCAGGTCTGTTCCTTGTCTCTGCCTGTTAGTTTTCCCCCAGGCAGTGACTTGTGTTCCTGCTGGTCACTAGAGCCGGGGCTGCAAGTCCCCGTGCAGGGCTGACAGTGAGCATACCACAAGCTGTGGGCCCCGTGGGCCCCCTTGCCGCTCCTCACCTCTGCCGTGCTGGTGAAGCAGCCGGAGGGGCGAGCGACACAGCTGATGCTCAGGCCAAATGTGTGCAGTAACACCGGTTACCAGGACACAGCGGAGCGGGGGTGGGGGGGTGGGCGCTTTACCTGCCGGCCGCACGCGGCCGGTGGCCTGTGCGGGGCCCCAAGTCCAGGGCTGAGACGTGGGTGTTCTTCACCTGGAGCAGAGAGCTCGGCACACGGTGGGCCTTCAGTGACCGCGTGCTGAGATGAATCTTGCTTTTCAGGCCAACCTAAATAAGGCCATAAGCCTATTTGGAGTCAAATAATGAAATAATTTGTTTGAATTAAACATGATACTTGAAAACTTTCAGACTAACCATAAGTCTCACAGTGTCATAGTTCATTCTCCTAAGTCTTTACCTGCATTCAACATTGAACGTTCTGCCGATTTGCTCTGTTTTTCTCCGAACAGTTACAGTTACAGACACGCACAGGATGTAATGTATACATTACTCTTAGTCGTCTTTGTTGCACCTTTGTAAGAAGTTGTATAGATCATGACCGCAGCCTGTATCTCCTGAGAGCCAGGCTGCTCTCAGTCAGCATCTAATCCAGAAAATGTAACATTGATACGAATCAGGTATATAATACGTAGTTTGTGTTCACATTTCATCAGTTGTCCACTAATGTCCTTTATAGCAACCGTCTTGCCAATCCAGGCTGCATTTAGTTGTCATGTCTCTTCAGTTTGGAACAACTTCACAGCCTTTATCTTTCATGATACTGCTATTTTTGAAGAGAAAATTTGGCCTTATCTTTTCCCTCACTCAATTCAGGTTATGCTTTTCGGGTGGGGGCAGGAGTGCTGTGTGAGGAATGCTGTGATTTTCTCAGTGCTTCATCTCACAGGGCCCCTGATGTCAGGCCTCCATTACTGGTGGTGGTTAATTTAATTTTAACCACTTGGTTAAGGTGTGATGTCTCCACTTAAAGACTCTTTTTCAATTCACTTTTGTTGTTAGCAAGGGAAATAATTTGACACTGGGAAATACCCCATTCCCAGACATTCACCCCTGCGTATCAGTGAGTTGATGATTCTTACCTGAATCGGTTCCATTTCCTTCCTGGCTTTCTGCTCTAAGGACCAGCTCACCCTTCTGTTTGTTGGTTTTATTTGTTAAAATATCATCTTAAAGCCCCAAATGTTAAGGTAACTCATAAAAATGATTAAATCTCTATGATCTGTCTTGTTATCTTTGGTTTTCTAGGATGTGAAGACTTGGGCACATTTAGTGTGACCTTAGCACTAATGAGGGAAACACTGTAGAAGGACCATTAGCTTTTTCCTGTTTTAGAGGATTTTACTAGAGGCGGCATGGAGAATGGTAGGATGTTAAGTCAAGCCCAGCAAAAGTCAGTTGTACAAAGTAATCAGCTCTCAAGGATATTAATGTGCTGATGGACCTTGGGAGAGTCTGAGGAAGGAGAAAGTACCCTTAAGACCCCTGTGCCCTCAGGCAGCTTTCTGGGCTGCCTTTTCCTGAACAGGTTTTAATGAGTTCGCATCCTTCAGGAGAAGCATAAGACCCTGTTTTTGTTTGTTTGCTTTTTTAGGTAGTAAAAGGATTATCAAGACAGACTTTGTCTTCAGGGAATTCATGTGTTTGGGGTGGGGAGAGGGAGATAAAGTGAGAAAAAGAAGAAAAGGTAACTCAAACACTGCCTTGTCTGGTCTGCGCCCAGGCCCCAGGCTGGAGGGGGGTTCATGGGAGGGAGAGACCTGGATTACAGTCGGAAATGCGCCCTGGGTGGCGTTCGTAAGCAGGTGAACTGAAACGGAGGAGAGGCAAGGCAGGCAGAAGTGGGGTGGTAGAATCAGGAGAGCTCTGAGCGCAGAGGGGTTTTGTTGACGTCATAAGTGGATGGCAAGGATTTGACCAGCAGTGCCACTGATTTCGTTGAACTTCCAACTTACGTGTCAAAAATTTTTTAATTATTTTTAATGAGTTTATCAGTCTTTCCGTTTTTTTTTTTTTTTTTAAGCAAAGAATTGAGTGAATACCTGAGTACTGCAGTCTTTAGAGAGTTGATCGCAACATTTCCATCAGTATTTCAAGGGTCCCTTTGCTTAGCATGGGGCGTTTTCCGCCTGGGGGCAGCGCAGCCTTGAGTTAGTGGGAGGCGGGCCGTTGTGAAAGGCAGAGCCTTAGCCAACCCTCAGGCCCACTTTGTGGTGGGGAGTTCCTGGGAGTTGGTCCAGGACATCCCTCAAAGTTACACGCCTGCTTTATTGGAAAGTCTCTTGTACCTGGTGGGGTTCAAGCACCCCGGTTTTCTCTGAGCAGGAGACACCAGAGCCTCTGAGCTGGGGAGTTGGACACTGAGGGGTGGTGGTGTGGGCTACTTCAAGGAGGTAGAATTTACAGTTCTTAGCAACTGGTTAGAAATGGGACAAGAAAGGTACTTTAAAAAGTGACTGAGGACCTCATGTCAGAGAGCTCAAGGTCACGGGGAAATGATGGTAGTTAGAAAGTCATGGGAGGAGCTGAGTTTCTATAAGATTAGCTTGGACACTTTAATTTTCAGATCACATGTGACCCGGAGGTGGAGGCTCTAGGAAGCACCTGCAGACCCGGATACGTGGGGATTCGAGCAGGAGAGCGTGGGGGTCGTTTGCGGTGTAAGGGGTGCTGGAGGCCGCGGATCGTTGACGGGGGGAGAGGTGTGTGTGTAGTGTGTATGTGAGGACGGCAGTGGAGGGGAACTCCCTGCACAGAAGGGACAGAAGGAAGCAGGCAAGAATAGTCTGAGATAGAAAATACCCAGGACTGAGTGTGTACTTCCAGAGAACCCATGGAAAGAGAATTTCAGAGGAGGAGGTTGGGATGGGGGGATGAAGTCAGCCCCGTCAGAGGCTGTGGAGGAGTAAGACAGTAGATCTGGAAGGGCCTCTAGCTTTGGCAGAGTATCCCTAATCTTTGCAAAGTGTCACCAGAGTGGAAGAGAAACAGGACAGACTATCTGTCTCAACGAGGAGGTGGACTTCAGCTTTAAGGAGTCTGATGAAAAGCCATTATAGAGACTAACAAGCTGAAGTCCCGGACTCGGTGTTGGGAACAGCCTGTGTGGTCAGGACGGCCCCGTGTGTCCTGTGTCGCTCATCAGGTGTGGAGTACATTTGAGTCTCAGAGCTGTGTCTTCCCTCCACCGTCAGCACCTCATCTGTGCACTGGCGTCCTGGATGGGGTGGACGTTGGGCCACGGTGGCAGGTCTGTAGACGGGGTGGGCAGGCACTCTGCTCGAGCAGGGCTGTGGTTGTGGGGCAGCGGGCAGTCACGTGCTCCGCCCAGATCCTGCTGTTGTCCTCGTGGCTGTGGGCACTTTCCTTTCCCTGACTTGGCATCAAATGCATGTGTGGTAGTAAGGACGAGAGGAAGGTTACTTTTTGAGGGTAGTTCAAAGGACTTGGAATAGAGATTTGGAGTGTCTGAGACAATTGTAAGTTTTAAGAATAGTAAATTCAAAAGTCCTGCTGAGTGAGCAAGAAACTAGCATGAATCTGTAGTCTGGGCATCGTCAGCAGGGGAGGAGAGGCTGTGGTGCGGATGCAGGTAGCTGGATTCGAATGTTTACTCCCGAGGGGCCAGCTTCTGCCTCTTCCCCGCCCCCACCGCCCGCTGGGACAGCAGTGTGATGGGAAGTGGAATGAGGTGAGGCCAGGCTGTTGCCCTGGGGATGCTACCTGGAGACCAAGAGGTGGTTCGGCTTGGAAAAGACATCACCATCTTTGCTTCTCTCTTAATTGAAAATACAATTGATGGTTTTTAGTTAATGATCATTTAAATCACATTTCATTATAACATAGTTGTATAAGTATGTTCACTGCCTGGAATTGTCCGTTGTTCAAAGGAGATAACTGTTGAATTTGTCGCTGCTTAGAAAATCTGAAATGCCATCCCCAGTTACAGGGCGGCAGTGCGACTTGAACTGCCAGGGGAGAGGAGTCTGCAAATGTAGTAATGGTACTCTAAAAGTTAGAGGGCTGAGTTGACTGTGACTGGTCCCCCACCCCTTCCGTATGAGCCGTGTGCCCCACACGTACTGAGTCACTTGTCTTCTTCTCCACATGGCTGGGGTTCCTCGACTCCCTGTCGTTGGGATTGGCCGCTTGCAGTGCCCTCTCCTGCCCGCCGTCCTGCCCGGCAAACCTCAGTGTGTCTCCCCAGAATCAGCTTGACTTTGAAGGCTGCTCTCACCAGGGCCAAGCTGGAAGCTCACTGCTAATCACGTCTTGTGTGTGTGCTCTTACTGCACGTGCCTTTTCTTAGGGGGGTGTTCATGTCCATGCATGTGTGCACACATGTGTACGTGTACAGTGACGTGTGCACACTTCTTGTCTGCCTGGCACTCACATCGTGTGTGCTGTGCTACGTACCAGTTGAATGAAGTGAATGAAAACATTTAAAAACACAGGAAAACCACACTGAGATTCTGTATCAGAAACCAGTGAGTTGTGGGGTAAGGGAACATTGATGCACTTGCTTGACACCGTGTTAGATGTCTTACCTTCGCATGTGTGTCTTCAAGTTTTGACAACAAACAAGTATCTCACAGATGAGGAAATGAAGCCACGTTAACTACATACGTGCCTTAAGTCCACGTAGATGGTGCACGTGGAGCAGAGCACGACGGTGAACCCAGATCTGTGTGACTTGAAAGAACCTCTGCCCTCTTCCCAGCACTTTTGCTGACGCTGGTGATTAAATCAACCATCCTCAAGTTTTCAGATTAGTCCAACTTCTAAACTTTTCCGTTTTATACAGTTTTCATTAAATTTAAAACAGCTGAAAACTGGGGGGAGGTGGTTTCTGCTGGTGCAGGTGCAGGTGCAGGGGGAGCAGACTGCAGGGGTGACTGGTGCTCCGTGTGTCTCAGCTGGTGCAGAGGGAAGTACGCAGTTTATAAGTAACGGAGGTAAATGTCTTTCGTTTTATTGTTTCTTTCTCTTGTCCTCTTTTCCTTGATGTCCTCTGTGTTTGCGTGTGACGCTTTCGACTCTTTTGTCATGATTTGAAACTAGAAGGGCCGGAGTCTGATTTATGTTCAGGGCCCTTGAGACTGGATGGATTGACTGACCCGTAAAGACAGGGCTTCAGTTTGTATCCTAGGTTTCTGTTCCAATCAGGAACTCTGTTCTGTTAGGAGTCACTATAAACCACACTTTTTGTTAAAAGATACATCATTTAGCTCTTCCCGGAAGTTTTTGCTTTATAATTAAGTACCAGGTCTTGGAGAATGAAGGTCGCCTACGTCAGGATGGGAATTCTGCCTCGTGTTGACCTTTCAGATCATCTTCCTTTTGCTTTTCCATCCTGCTCCCCCTTCAGCCACCTGGGACAGTAGATTTACAGGAGAAGAGGGAACATTGAAACAAGGGAACACAGGTACAATTTGAGAAAACATTTCAGAGTAATTAATCACTGCCTTTGGTCATTTTGAAATTTCACATAATGTTAAAAGCTGACTTGATTTTTTTCACTTCATCAGTGAGTTTTAAAGCTGTGAACACTGTTAGGGGCTGTTGCTGCCATAATCCCAAGAATCCAGAGTTCAGGGAGCGATTTAGAAAGGAAGGCACAGGTTGGGTGCAGGGAGGGTGGTGGGCGGTCTGTCCCATTTCTAGTAATAGCCTTGTCGTCGTCTGTCCTGTCTGATAATAAAGTAGCCGCTCCAGCTTCCTTATGCTTGCTGTTTCATGTTTGTTTGTTTGTTTGTTTTTTATGCTTTTCAATCTGTTGATTGAAAATTTGACTTTAAAGGTATGTTTCTGGTAGGCAGACTGCAGTTGAATGTTACCTTGTTATTAGTTTGGGAATCTCTACCTTTTTACTTAAATGTTTAGTCCATTTATACATAATATAATTATTGATCTGGTTGCTTGTTTCTTCTTGTCTCTTTTTTTCCCCCTCTGTTGCTCCTTTCCTGGCTTTCTTTGGGGTTAACTGAATATTTTTTTAGTATTCCATTTTAATTCTCTGTTGGTTTTCTAGCTGTCCTTTCTGACATGTTTAAGATTACTCCTGAGGACTGTAATTTGCACCTTTAATTTACCATGACCTATTTAAAGTTAATGTACTACTTTGCATGAGCTACAGGATCCTTAGAGCAGTGCAGCTGCGTTTACTCCCTCTGTTCTGTCTACCTTATCTAAGGATGTTACTGACTGGACCATCACTCATGTTGCAGGGTTTTTTTTCCCTTAGTGGTAATACTTTTTCTATTGATTATTTTTGTGTTTTTCCTTCTTATAATGTGGGGGGGTGCATTTGGATGACTGGGTAAGACTAAGTGTGCCATCTGTAGCCATGATAATCATATCCTTGCCACTTCCATAAAGATGAAATCCAAACCCATTGGTCCAATCAAGAATTGATGAGGAAAGCTTGAATTCGAAGAGGATGATTCAGGCCAGAATGATTCCACAGGTATGGACAGGAGGCTGCAGGTCTGGGAAACAGAAGTGCTCCCTTATCCCCAGTGCCTCTGTCCTTCTGTGTAGGCATCATTGGCAACCGTGATTGATAGACTGGTGCCGTAAGTGGAAGCAAAATACAGTTTGTCACCCTCTCAGCGTGTGTGTCTCAGATACTGTGGTTCAACAGCCTGCACTGAGCTACTTGGGGCTGTTTACCAAAAATCATCAGCTCCTGGACCTCACTCCAAACCTGCACGACCAGGGTCTGAATAGGAGATCTGGGGCCTGCGTTTTAGGGTAAGTGCTCCAGGCTTGTCTCAAACGCAGCAGTATCTGGCTCTCATTGCTCTCAGGCTCTTCCCTGCGGCCCCTGACTTTCTGTGGACCGGACTCAATGCTATTAATGTTTATCTTTAAGATGAACAAGTGTGAGGCTGATGAAACAGTTTGGTCATAGTCATAGAATTCTAGAGCCTGCATACAGGTGCCTTTGAGGTCACAGTCTTAGGTTACAAAGGAGGAAACAGGCCAGATGAGAGTGTCTGAGTGGTTTTTACAACTCTTTGGCTCATAATATGTAAGGTACTTTGCTATGAATTGTGGATCAGAGTAACACGTGAAAGCTTTTCGGTACTGTGTAAGTGAATTTTTTCGTGTTAGGTGTTACTTTTAATCCAGTTTAACAGTCTCTGCCCTTTAATTGGGGTCTTTAGCCCCTTTGCACTTGGTGTGGTTACTGGTGTGGTTTGGTTTTCCTTCCTCTGCGAGCTGCTTCCCACCTGCCCCAGCTCTTCTTCCTTTTATCTTCTCCTGCCCCCTTTTGGATTGAATATTTTTTATGATTCCATTTTCGGCCTTTTTGGCTTGCTGTGTGTTGGCGGGTTTTAGACGTGTAGCCGTTGCTGTGGAGTTTACAGTTAGCGTGCCCCTCTGATTGTTGCCGTCTGTGTGTGCGAGAACTTGAGGACGATATGCTCCGCTCTTTCTCTGCCCTTGTGCTATTGTAGTTACACGTTTTACCCTCTCACGTGTTATAAACCGCACAGGGCATTCTTTCGCCTCTTTATTTTACAGTACATCATTTTCTTTAAATAGTCAATTATCTCTTAGAGATGTCTGTTAAATAGGAAGAGGCTTTTGTGTTTCCGCAGACGTCTCCGTTTCTGACGGTCTTCGTCCCTTTGTGCAGATCCTGACTTCCGTCTGGTATCACTTTCGTTTTGCTTGAAAGACTTCCTTTCGTATTTCTTGTAGTGCAGGTCTGCTGCTGGTGATGGTTGCCAGCTTTTGTATGTCAGAGAGAGTCTTTATTTCACCTTTGTGTTTGAAAGACATGAATTTCAAAGATACTTGAGCGCTTTCTGTTCACTGGATGTAGAGGTGTGGGTTGACCTCTTTCCTTTCAGTCCTTTAAAGATGCTGCTCTCTTGTCTCTAGCTTGTGTTCCTTCTGGTGAGAAGTCTGTGTAATTCTTGTCTTGGTCCCTCTGTCTGTATATAAAGAGAATTGTTCTCTGCGTTGCAGAATTTACTGTCAGCGTTTGGCACTTGACTTGTTGACAAGGTGTTGGTGTTCTGTTGGATATGTGAGCATTCAGGTCCCTGCCACCCCTCTGTTCTGATGCCTCCGTTCTCTGAGCCCCGCTGACTGAATTTCTGCCCCCGGTGCTTCCGGGGGCAGTTGGAACATGTCTGTAGGAGAAGGAGAGGGCACGTCCTCAGGCACCCGTGGCCTCTGGGCTGGTTCTGAGTCTCCTGTGCGTGCTGGTACCACTCGAGACGCATCAGAGGGCCGTTGGCTTCTGCTGCGGCAGGCACGGGGCAGCGCTTGGTCTCCCAGTGTTACGAGGAGTGTTTCTAATGTCTCTGATAGTTGGTGTGGATGCCTGCAGCTCAGAGTCTGATGTGGTTGTTGTACCTTCAGCCCTGGACTTTGTCTCACAAGATGAAATGTTGACGCCGCTGGGGAGGTTGGACAAGTATGCTGCGAGCGACAACGTGTTTAACAGGTACGTGCACGTCCCCGTCGTTAAAGGGGAAGCAGAGGGAGGGTTTATGACCAGAGTTACAGGAGGGAAGATAAAAGGACCCAGGTTACGGGTGCCCCCGGGCCGCCAGCTGTCCCTGAGCACGGCCTGCCGGTCCCGCTGTCTGTGCCCCGGTCCTGGTGAGCCAGCTGCGCTGCTTCTCGGCTTTTCCGCAAAACAAACCCAAGAAACACTGTCTTTTTGTTGTTAGGCATGATCCTGACAGTCACATAAGGTGCCTGCCGAGGAGTCTGATTCTTCCAGCAGATGGTGCTGTCTGCCTACTGTGCGCGGGCGGCCGCCAGGGCCCCAGCGGCAACTGGGCCCAGGCTCTTCCTAATGCGCTGTTTACCCAGCTGTGTCCCCAGACCCCATATGACACTTTCCTGGGAAACCTTGGTCTTTGCTTAAATGTTTTGCGTAGACATGTATAAAACTCAGTGACTAAAATATGTCAAGATAATGTTTTATATAATGAAGAATAGAGATATTTTTCCATTATGACAATTAAAGGTAGCTATTTGAAACACATTTTCAATGACCTTAGATATTTGTCAGATAGTTGAAGAATATTTTGGTAAATATTCACTCTCATCTTGTTAAAATAAAGTCCACACTGGCATTTGTCATGTAGGAAATTAGTGACTTAATTTTTCCTTAATGTATTTTATAATAACACATTTCTTGTAAACTAATATGGATTCTGCCCTTTCAAATGCCAAATGTTAGCTGTCGAAGTCACTGAACACCATGTCATTTTCTTTTCCTGTGTAGACAAATGGTGGCCCGGAGTTTGCTGGATACACTGAGGGAAGTCTGCGATGATGAAAGAGATTGTATTGCCGTTTTGGAAAGAATTAGCAGATTAGCTGATGACTCAGGTATATATTTATGTGGAGAAAGGTTTCTTTTACTGAATTCATGTTTCTAAAACCTACTGAAAAACCTAGTGTGACATGAGATCTCTTTAAAAGATTTCCTAAGAGAATCATCAAACCTATCAGTAAGAAGAAAATAAGAACCTGTTACTAAGGCCTGCGCATTCTGCAGCAGGCCCACTCAGCTTAAGTCTGGAAATTTCTCATCAGAAAAGTCTAAGAACGTTGTTTTGCATCATGTACATTAATAGTATTTTAGGATTGATAAAAACCTTGAAAATAATTTTGAATAAATTAAAAAGGATGGAGTGGGCTGTAAGGTTCTTAGGTGAATGTCAGATGCATTACTTGTATTAAAAAAAAGTTAACCACCCCTTGTAACACCAAAGCTGCCTTGTGTGTGAAGTGGAGGTAAGTGGAGAGTCTGCTTAAGGAAGAGGTGAACTTGATTTGACTGCTTAGAATACAGTTTATTAAGTTTTTTTTAAAGAATATTTTTATTGTGGTAAAACACACATAAAATTTACCATTTTAACCTAATACTTTATTAAGCATATTTTTGTATTTGACTTTAGAAACAATCAAAAATAATTTTTTTAATTCATGATCTCTTTATTAAAATGTTTTTCAGTTTCCATCAAACTTTTTGGCATATCAGCAGTTCTCATCTTAAGTTTTAGATGAGTTCATCTTTTGGTAACTCCCTTTTCTGGGACTGTGTTTACTATTTACATAAGCTTTAAATATTTTTATCACCTTGTAGAAGACACCGTCTGTAAGCGTACTGATGTTCTGTCTCGCTGTGATGGTCTGTGTTCATAGCTGCTCGCGTCTGTGCTGCTTCCAGAGCGGTTTGGATGGTGACCTTACCCACCGTCTGTTTCGGTCTGGCAGAGGCAGACACGTCACCTTCCACTTCCGGCACTGTTGAGCCCATTGCGCTTACCCCTTTGTTAGGAGAGACTTATTCTTTAAGGAGGAATTTGTATTTGTTTTCTTCTACCTGTTTACCAACTATAGTGCTGTTCCTTCTATCTGTATATTCTGTGTGTGGTTTTAAATATGTTCCTAAGTTGAGTTTCTGATAAGTATCTCTATCGACATTTACACTTGCACTTTGTTCAGTAAACATAAAACAGTGCATACTTGACGCAAGGTTCTGGGTTACATGCTAGAACTATTACTAAGACGAGGAAGAACTCTTGTCATCAAATTAAGTAACGAATGCAGCCGACACACTAACGTTAAGTTGTCACGGGAGGATTGGCTGGCTTCAGAGTCAGGGAGTTGGAGTTGGTTTGGTGGGGACCGTGGGGGTGGAGGGCCGGGGTACTCGCAGAGGGGAGGACAGGCCAGAGGTGGGTCCGCAGTGGGTTAACTGTGCCTGCCGGGAGAGAGGAGACTGCAGTGGGGCGGCTGCGGAGGTTCCCACGGCCCCCGCGCCCGGGAGCTCGCACTTCTGTGAGTGAGAGCAGAGCAGCAGCGGGGGTGACGGAGGGCCAGCTGGGGCGACGCCATGGCTGCCGTGTGCTCGGAGGGAGCCAGCGAAGAGGGCCGGCCGGCCGCGGTGGTCGGGAACGCCGCTGAGACCGCCGCGGCTTGAACTTATAATGTGTGGAACCCCCTCCCAAACCAGCAAGGCGCTTAGAACCCTGCACGCTGCCTTTTCTGTTTCAGCTTTCACCTGTGTTCCTTTGTTCCCCTGAATTTGTTCGTCTTTTGGAGGTGGCTGTACAGCGAGCGCTTGTGCAGACTCGCCGCTGAGTCTGTCCCCGTGCCCCGCGTTGGTGGGCCTCTTGCCTAGCCCTTCTGCCCCCCCCCCGCCACAGGAACACGGATTGCTGGGGGTCTGGGAGTGGCGCGCCCTTTCCTTTGTCTGCAGATGTTTCAGTTTCCCCATTACTTTTTTTGCGGGGAGAGGTAGTTAGGTTTACGTGTTTATTTTTGGAGGAGGGACTGGGGACGGAACCCAGGACTCCGTGCATGCTGAGGACGTGCTCCAGCCCTGAGCTGTGCCCTGCCCCGCACCGTTACTGTCAAGTGAGCACGTAGCCGAGTGGGACGATCTAGCTGGCACTGTTGTGCTTACCCACTCTGCTCTTGCTGTGAAGTCAGCTGGCCCGACGCCATCGTTGAGGAGACCTGGGTGCTCCTGACTGCTCCAAGACTGCTGCTCCTTGACCTGTGCAGTGTCACTGCCCCCTGCTCAGGTGCAGGTTTACTTTCATTTATTCCTCTCAGGACGGTGCCTTCCATGACGAGGATTCCTGTCTCTGCATCAGATACGGGAACTTCTCAGCCTTTAACTTTTTGAATATTACCTCTCCTCCACCTAGAAGTCTTCTAAACTTTTGTACGTGGTTCAGAAGACAGAAGTCCTGCTCGAGCAGCATATTTTCCAGGTTCTCACTGTCCAGTCCTTTGTCCCCTGGCAGAGCGCTCGCTGCCAGGTCCTAACCTGCACCGACTTGAGTGTTTGATGCCGCTGACACTGGTGTTCCTTCTCAGGGGCCTTGGTGCTTTTGTTCTCTGCGCATCCTCCTCGCTCACGGGTAGTGAGCGACCCCTGAACACACAGATCAGTTTGAACCTTACGTAGCGTCACCCTGGCTGTCATCCTGGATGTATTCTTTTGTGCTCCTCTCTGAACTGCTGAAGCTCATGCCTGTGTATGTAGCTATTTAAAGTTTTTTAAAAATTACCACCCAGGGATTTCAGTCTGAATATTCTGCAGCCTGTTCACCCACCGTTCTGTCCGTGGACCGTCAGCCACATGTGTGCACGTCCCCGGGCGGCTGCTCGGGAGGGGAGCCCCGAGGTCAGAGGTTATGCCTGTGCTCGTTTTTGACGCTCCGTTGAGGTTTCCAAAGTGACACACAGTTTGTAGCAGCAGCAGCAGCAGCGGTGTCTGAGAGTCCCTGTTGCTTCCCGTCTTCACCAGCTCTTTTTTGTTTATTTAAAATTTTGCCAGAGGGGTAGTGGTTTGCCTTTGCATCTCACTGTCGTTTTCATTGACATTTCCTACCGACCAGAAAGGCTGGGCACCTGGTCACATGCTTACTGGCTGTCTGGGAATCTTCTTTTTGGAAATACCTGTTCAAGTCCCTTCCCCTTTATAAAGTTGGCAGTCTTTTTTCTTATAGATTGGCAGGATTCCGTATTCCGGGTACGAGCCCTGTGTCACCCAGCGGAGTTTGTACTTTGAGGTGTATTTTCCTCTCTGTCCACCCTTGGAACGGCGCCCGCTCTGGGAGGGCAGTTCTCCCTCTCACAGGCAGGGCCGCCTGTGACCCCTTTCCTCAGCCCAGAGTCGTGGCTGTTGCCCACGTTATCTGACCTGGAAGCCGCACTGATCGTACCCCTGACTCAGGTTACATCCCGGCTGGACTTGGCTCCTGCGTACAGTGTGCAGCAGGGGCTGCATCCCGTTCTGTTTCTTTGTAAATGTGTGGACACAGCACGTGTATTTAAGAGACTGTCTTCCCTGCTAGACCTCAGTTACCAGTTGTCTCTCTGTCTAGTCCGCGCCTGGACTCTGTTTTGTTCTGTTGGTCTATTTGCCTAAGCAGGGCTTTGAGGAAAGAAAAGTTACTGATTTCATTCTTAACTAAGACTGGAACTTGTGTCCTTCTTTTGCTTGAAAAATAGGTGTATTATGCCAGCGTTCGCAAATTCAGTCAGGAAAAGTACCTTTTTTAAAAATTAGTTTTTATTTCTCAAAACAGAAGTGCACTATTCTGTTCAAGTACCGTCTGACTTCACATGGCACCGCCGTGCAGTGGAAATTACAAATGTCAGGTTGTTGATAAAATTTTTAGCTTTGTGCAGTGCTAGGACATACTCTCCTGATAGTTTCATTAATTTCTGTTTGTTGAAAGTTAAATTTCCTCTGGACGCATTTGTACAGTAACGTAGCTGTGGGAACAGAGTCGTTGATCGGTGCCAGGGCACTGAGGAGGGCTGGTGCAGCGGGCTGTGCTGGGGACTCCGCACGTCTGCCAAGGCTCAGCCACTTCGTTTCTTCTGTGAACTGCCCATTCGTAGCCTTAGTTTCTCTCTTCTGTTCATGTGAACAAGGGGTTCTTTATGCATTTATTTATTAACACTTCATTATACATGTATTTCCTCCCAAAAGTTCTGTCTTTTACTGAGTGTGGCATCTGTGGTGTATAATGAAGTTTTTCTTTATAAAGTGAAATTAGCTCATCTTAGTTTCTCATTTTGCCTTGAAAGGGCTTTTGATCTTTAAAAAGAAAAATTGGCCCTGTGGTTCACGTCAAGTTTGTGTGTGGTGAGCAGCCTAGGAATCCTGCCTTGTTTCTCACGTGACCTGCTGACTTTCCGACCAGGGCTTGCTGGACGGTTCCTCTTTTGGAAACCCGGAGGTTTGCGACGCTGTGTCTGCCACACGTAAACCTGCCACGTCTGCTTGGGTCTTGTCGGGCTTTGTTTTGGTTTTTTTACGTCCACTGGTCTCCTTTATACTCACTCGCCCCTCATCTTACTTGAGTCCGACTGTGTGCCCTCTGCTAGCTGGCTGCCTTTGCGCTAGGCGCCAGTCCTTCTGGCTTGTGCTGGGAGGTGCTGGTAGCAGAGCGGACGGATGGCAGCTTCTTGTAGTTGGTGGGTGGGATGTTTGGCGCAGGGCGGGTGGTGAGCAGGTGCAGTCCCCGTGCACACAGTGAGACAGACGCTGGGACGGGGCAGGGCCCTCGCCCACGGGGTCAGCCCCCCTCGGGCCAAGAGAAGAGTCACAGGCGCTCTGGGTGGAGGAGGGGTCTGGCACTTCCTCACTGGCCTCCCACCAGACCCGGTGGTGCTCCTGTGGGAGGACGTCGTTCACGCGCTCCCATTTCACCAGAACCAACGGTGAGAGCAGAGCTGATGGAGCAGGTGCCCCACATCGCCTTGTTCTGTCAAGAAAACCGGCCCGCCATCCCCTATGCTTTCTCCAAATACCTGCTGCCTATCGTGGTGAGGTACCTGGCAGATCAGAATAACCAGGTGAGTGTGCCCTCTCCGCATGGTCTCTTGGGTGTTCACTGGCCCCCAGGTGGTCTCATTGGGGTGTTCCTTCCTCTGCGACTTGGTTTCTCTGTTTTTCAAAACACCCGCGTGTCCCTGGAGGTGTCTTTCATGCCAGTCGGGCTGCATCCTTACCTGGTGCCCTGCTGGTATCCCTCAGGAAGTCTGTCACTTTGAGAGCTAGTGTACAAGAACAGCGCTTCTGCTCCCCCTTGTCTGTTACAGCACCACCTGCAGAGTTCTGTTTTAGCCTTAGTTGAAGAAAATAGCCACTGACTTTTATTTGCAAGGTTCTGCCGGTTGTGAGCCCCTTTAAGTTGGGATGAGAGCTCTTCAGACGTGTGAGATTCGGGTGTTAGCCTGTGGTTACCGTGAGTGAGTCCCAGGTGCTCGGGCCCATTCTCTCCCAGGTGAGGAAGACCAGCCAGGCGGCCCTGCTGGCTCTGCTGGAGCAGGAGCTGATTGAACGGTTCGACGTGGAGACCAAAGTGTGCCCCGTCCTCGTGGGGCTGACCGCCCCCGACAGCACCGACGACGTGAAGACGGAAGCGGTGGCCGTAAGTGGAACTGCTTCTCTGTTTAGGGAAAAAGTGTCCTGTGTTGACAGGCAGGAGGTGCTCGTTACATGTTTCACTGCATCCATACTGTAGGGTGTCTGAGTAGCCACAGGTCATTGCATTTGAGATACGATGCTGGGCCCGGAAGGGACATAGCCATCTGGGGAAAAGGTGCTTTCTGTGCCCCGTGCTGTGGCAGAGCACCTGTGAGTTCGATGGCTGCGTCACTGGGCTCTGAGAAAGCAAGAAGTACAGCAAGAAAGTAATGAAGTAACTGTAAATTCATTATAGCAGATGGGAAGATAAGGTGGGAAGAAGAGATGGCACTCTCCCCTGGAGAGCGTCCTGCCACTTCATACAGCCTCAGTTTACTGTCTTGGGAGAAAAGACTGGAAAAATTGCCAGTGCAGCTGGGAAACCCAAGCCCCGTGTGGACTGAGGAAGTGTTTTACGTTTCCTTAAACTTTAGGCTGTTAATAAATCAGCAAGCTGGAAAAGTCTTAGTTTGAAGATGTTTTCAGTGTGTTTTTGTTCGTTCTTGTTTCAGATAATGTGCAGAATGGCCCCCATGGTTGGGAAGGACATCACCGAGCGCCTTATCCTCCCCCGGTTCTGTGAGATGTGCTGTGACTGCAGAATGTTTCACGTTCGAAAGGTATTTTGCTGCTGTTGTCTAAGAAAAGGTGGTTCTGGTGGTCACTGTATTGCTCTGTGAAACTCAAAAGGTTATTTTTAAAGAACTCTGCAATATTGTGAAATGCCACCGATGCTTTTCTCGTCAGGTGTGTGCTGCCAACTTTGGAGACATTTGCAGTGTAGTTGGCCAGCAGGCTACTGAGGAGATGTTGGTAAGTATTACAGAAAGGAATTATGGAGGAGCAACGTGTTACAAAGTAGCACGTTAAGTTTGAAACACTGACGGTTACCCCCAGATTTTATAACGCAGTCCCATGGAGCTAAACCAGGAAGATAGTACCACTTTGAGTTTGGGAGTTTAAATTTCTGTAGGCTGAACTGTGTTTTGTTAAGGACAGTTTGTTAAAAATGCAGGTATGTGTAAGAACCATCAATCCCTGTTTAACTCTCACATTTCTATAAAATCAATTCTTATTTATTCAAACGAATTTTTACTTTTATTGCAACCCTCAAGTATTCTAGTGGCAGATTTATAGCAGGTGATTTTTAAATGGTGAGTTTACGGGATACAAACGCTTGATGTAGAAGTTAGCATGCTTGAAGAGCCTGAGTCCGCCCATCGCCGCAATGAGGAAGGACAAGCTCCTGGGTGGCGCTCCAGCTTTGCATGTTGGGGTGTTCTTCCTTCTCCGTAGTCAGTACTGGTCTGAATCAGGCGTGAGCTTACTTAGAACTGCTAACTTCTAATAGTAAATAGGCCTTCTGAATTTTATTAAGAGAAATCTAATGTTTGAAATGCTGTGAAAGCAGAAAATGAAATGAAAGTAAGCCCTGGAGGCTGGTGTCTGTTGCCTGACGGGCCCCATCCCTGTCGCTAGCTGCCTAGGTTTTTCCAGCTTTGCTCTGATAACGTGTGGGGCGTCCGGAAGGCCTGTGCCGAGTGCTTCATGGCGGTTTCCTGTGCAACGTGTCAAGAAATCCGACGGACTAAATTATCTGCACTGTTTATTAATTTGATCAGTGATCCTTCACGTTGGGTAGGGTTTCACTTAATTATCATTTTTATAAAATAATACAGTTTATAGAAAACATGATTTGATTTCATAATTTAAGAATAATTGATCATTTAAGGCATGTTATTGCTAATGCTTTTAGTAGACAGTAGACTACTATAGTAACTGTTTTCTTTCTTTTAATTTTTTTTGTGGGGGTGGGTATTAGGTTATTTTTTAATTTATTTCTATGGCAGTACTGGGGATTAAACCCATGACCTTGTGCATGCTAGGCACACGCTCTACCACTGAGCTACACCCTCCCCCCACTTAACCTGCACGTAATTTCTGTTCCACTTGGATGTTTTATAGGGTCTCATACTCGTGTTCTCGTGTTGTAACTGTTCAAGCAGGATGAAAAATTTAAAAGGAGGAAATAATTGATGAGGAATGATGAATCCTAGCTGAAGACGGACTTATGTTTTATACCTGTCCTTTTTTTCTTCCTAGGTTCGCCAGGCAGCTTTTCAGTCTCTGGGACCTTTCATATCTACTTTTGCTAATCCATCTAGCTCAGGCCAGTACTTTAAAGAAGAAAGCAAAAGTTCAGAAGATGCATCAGTGGAAGACAAAAATAGGTATAATTTTTTAAACTTTGCTTTCCAGTTTCCCTGCTTGTGAATATTTTTTTCATTTTCACTATTTTTATAATGTTCTTTTTGGAGCATTTTCTTTTTCTTTTGATTAGAAAAATTGGTAGATATTTTTGTAGTTTTATTTTAAGTACGTTTGTTAAACATCTCTGGTTAGTTACACGTTTAACTGAGAAGAAGATGCAGGTAATGCAGCTTGGTGCTGGGCACACAGAAAACTAATGCTAGATTCGATGATAATTTTTTATAAGTTTATTTAATAGATTATTTACCTAGTAAACGGTTAACATTTAGAATATACAGCCTAATGGTTGTACAGTTTAAAGGGTTTGTTTCCTTAGGGAGTAAAGCCTAACTCGGGACTGTGTCACAACATAGTCTATCGTGCGGTTGTTTTCCTTTTCAGTTAATGAATGCAGTTGTGGATCTTGGGTTCTCTGTCTTCAGAATAATGATGGTAATCTCTCAATCGAGGGGAAAGTGTTTTAATGATTAGCACCAAGTTAGTGTACTTATTAACTGGAATATAAGTTTTTAAGTGTATTTATGACTAAAGCAGCCAAATTATAAAATAAAGCTTAAAGAGGACAATTCTGATTTATACTTCTAATTTTTTGTTCATTAAAGTATTTTGAGTTTTAGTCTTTAAATGTGCTGTTGTACATCCTCAGGGGAAAAGGGTTCAGACCTAACTTAGTGCGTGGGGAGCTCGCTCGGTCCCTGCTCAGTGCCCGACCCCCCTGCTGTGATGCTGACGGGGGTGGTGCTCCTGTGGGTCTTGGCACTGTGGGACCCGGTGCTCGGTGTGTTGATTTGGCAGTCCTCCTTTCTCTGCTGCCTTGTCGTCCCCTTTTGCCAGTTCTCCTCGTGTCCTGCCGAATAGCCACACACACCTGTGGTACTGTGTTTAGTGAAGGAAGAAGACTCAGGCTAAACCTGTGTTCCTAGCGACCAGAGGCTGTGAGCTCTTGGGAGAACAGCCACTGCCTTGAGTGCCGCAGCGAGGACGGGTGGTACCTGCTCTCTCCGTGTCTGCAGCCAGTGCACCTTTCACCCGCTGGCGGTAGAGAGACGCCGGCATGTCTGGAGGGAGACTAGTGAGTGAAAGTGCACAGAGGCGTGTCTAGGACGGGTCTGCAGGCTTTGCTGAGAGCTCTTGGTCTCTGAGAGCCCCCGGCCCCACCTGCGCAGCCAACGCAGCCGGAGACGGTGCAGGGCTTGGGCTTGGCTGTGCTCCGGTAAAACTGGACAGACGGCACTAGTTGGTGTGGCCCCTAGTTTGCCAACTGCCAGCGTGGGCCTGTCGCTGGGGGAGCTGTGTAAAGTCAGTGAGTTTTCTTGTAGCTGCGAACCTCAGTTCCTCTTCCACTATAGTGAGGTATGTCTTAAGGCCAAGTCGGTACTATTTGTAGCATTAGATTTTCACTTTATTTTTAGCCTTTACTGAATTGTATTAATGGTGTAGGGGAGGGAGGAGATAGTTCCTGGCTAAGGAAGGACTTCTGTTAAATATTGTGAAAGTGTGTAGTTTTACTTCCTAGCATCAAAAAGAGTAGCCTTGTGTATTATTAATCTCAGAACCATTCGCGGGCTGGCCTTGTCTTAAATACTGCCCTGGTTTTTGTTCTAAGCTGTCTTAAAACTTGTTCTGTTATTTACGGTTGTTGGGGTGGTTGATTAATTATGCGGGAGTTAACTGAGCACCTACTGTGGACCAGCTACTGTAGACAGACACAGAGACCTTGGTTCCTGTTCTCAAGGTCCTCTTGGTTTCCTAGAATTCAGACTTCTCAAACAAATACCTCACAAAGCAAGCGAATGTTTGGCAATATGTTTCTCCTAATATTTATTTCTTACATATAGTGTTTCCTCTGATCCGGGAAACACTTAATATCACTTAACTCTTCGAAGCATTTGTTGATCATTAAGCTCTGACTTTATAAAACACCAGACTTAACTTTCACTCTCCCTGGATCAAACTGGTCATGGTTCTTTGAAGGTGTTAATAAAAGCTGCTTCCAGGAGCAGAGTTAAACGTTCAAATATGCACTTTTAAGTTGCACAAAGTAACTTGTCCGTGGAGTTACACCAGCTGCCGTCTTGTTCTCTGAGTACGCTGGCTTCTTTTGCTTCTCCGTCTTTCTGTTTGGGAGGCCCCTGTTCCATCCGTACCTCATTTAACAGAGAGTGTCAGTGCGTTTCTGTCTCGGGACAAACTGGCTCGAGCATCTGGGAAGAAGTCCTGGGCTTCTGCGTCCTGGCCGTCACGGGAACAGGAACGCTGATTGTTAGTCGTCGTTTTTCCTCCAGCAGACAGGCCCATCCGTGCAGCAGCCTGGTTTTGTGTCAGTGTTCTGACAGTGTCACCAGGCCTGGCACATGCTTGGTACACAGCACTCCAGGAATGAATCGGTAAGAAGTAATGGATTTCATCTCCAAAGCTGCAAGGAACTGAACGGCTAGTGCTGGCCTTTGGCAGCTGAGCTGAATGGCAACTGTGTGAAAGTAACATTGTTGCTGGTTCCAGCCTGGAAGTTGCACTGATACTGAAAGCTCGTCTGGCTTAGTCTCGGGGCTTGAGCGCCTCCGTCTCAGGACACAGCATTTCTGTAACCAGAAGTCCTGTGGGTCCATTTCTCCTTGAAATACACGTGCTCCTTTTCTGGGCCCTGTGGTCTCTGGTCACCAGAGCTCAAGGATGCTAACTGTAAGCTTATGTGGACACTAGAGGAAATGCCAGGTTCTTTCACAGGGACGCTTCTGGTTCACGCTGGTGCGCGTCACCTGCAGCGCTTAGGAGCCGGGGGGTTCTCTTGGCTAGGAGAACCTTAAGTCTCCCTGGTTCTCAGAACAGCGTCTGCTGGTGTAACAGCACTTGGAAGACTGGTGGTCAGGGATACCAGAATTTTGGCATGTTTAGCAGCTTGACCTGAGCACTGACGATTATCTGGCTCTAGGAAAAATCAGTATTAGAGAATTTATATTTTCAACAGTTTGAAGTGGCTGTTACTCATACAGAATTTGATACTTCCAAGAATTTAATACTAGAGAAGATTTTTTTTTTTTGTCTCTTTGAAGCCATACCAGGAGATTTAAGTTGGGACAAACTGGTAATTTTTCATTAGGCAAATAGAATGAGTAGGCCAGTTATTCTTTGTTTTTCCTGCTAAGAAAAGCAAAAGTTAATTTGATGCTGAAGTAAGGCAGCGATCCAGGCACGTCGGGCCCTTGGAGTAGTTTTATATGCCAGATGGCCCTTTAACTGGGTTCTTTCTGTGTATTTTAAATGCAGGTTTCTAAAATTCATCAGATGATAGATAAAGTCTTAAGTAGGATTTAACCATTTGCTCCCCACCCTCACCGAACAATATCCTGTTACTTTAATTTTTAAAATTTAATTTGCATGATACCAGAAAAACTGTAGAAATAGCACACAGAATCCCATAGGCCCTTCATCCAGATTCTTCAAATGTTAAAAATCTTATACTTTATTTTTTTTAACTTTTTTTTATTGAGTTATAGTCATTTTACAGTGTGTCAAATTCCAGTGTGGAGCACAATTTTTCAGTTATACACGAACATACATACATTCATTGTCACATTTTTTTCGAAGTGAGCTGCCACAAGACCTTGTATGTATTTCCCTGCACTTTACCATACTTGCTTTAATTTTATTTTCTCTCTGAATTCTTTGAGGTAAGTTTTAAGCTTATTAATACTTACTCTTTTTACCTAAAATATTTCACTGTGCATTTCTCAGAACACGACAGTAATACGTAGCCACAGTCTAATTACCACAATTAAAAAATTAACACGCAATATGTCATCTGGAGATGTCATTCAGATTTCACCAGTTAACCCAAAACAAAGGAAAAAAAATCTTTAGACTTGATTGAAAAATATGTAATTCATACAGATACAGAAGACATTTCTTTTGCATAATAGCACCAGCTTCAAGGACTGTTTTGGCGGCGGGGCAGGTGGGGAGTCGGAGAGGGAAAGGATCTTACCGGCTGTCGAGGCAAGTCCCGCATTTTTATGAGCAAAGAGTAAGTGTGGAGTCAGCGGGGCTGGCATCTGAGTTCTTGCACGGCTGTAACAGGAGTTTATTAGTCTGTGTGCACTTTATGGTTATAAAGATGGAAGAGAAACACCAGAATTTTTGTGCTGTCACTGTGTGGGATGATTTTGGATGACTTATTAGATATTTTTATCTGTATTTAAAAATTTTTTTTGAAGTAATCGTGTTTCTGAAGACAATGTGAAGATTACTGTGAGGTGAAGCCACAGCGGGGATGTTGGTCACCTCAGGAGAGCTGTGTGGGGCCTGTGACTGGGATGTCACACAGGCAGTGTGTGTCCTTCCAGGACGCAGGCCTTGTGAGCTCCTGTATGAGGCCTGCGGTCCAGATTTCCCGTGCTCGCCTCACAGACTGACCTGCGGTGTCCACCCACATGTCCCCGGCACTCTGAGGCCGAGGTGCCTGTCCCCACTTCGTGTGGCCCCAGGGTTCTCGAGCCTGTTTCCTCAGAAGGAGATCGGTCTGGAGTTCCCCCGTCCGTTTCGTGTGGCTCCAGTTCCTTCCTCTCTTCCGGCCTTTCCCTCTAAGCCTAAGAAATGCTGCTCCTGAGCCTCCCTTCGTGCAAGGACATGGCCTCCCTCCCCGCTGTCTGTCTGGGCCCCGCCGCCTCTCTGGGCCACCTGCGGCCAGGCCTGGGCAGGCACACCCGGGGCTCTGCGCAGATCAGTGGCCGCGCTGGCATTTCCCACTTTCCATGGGCTGCAGCCTCGGCTCAGGGCCTGGCCGGACATGCCGAGGTCCTCGCAGCTTCCTCCCTTGGGGTCTTGTCCCCAGCACGCAGTGAGTGAGCAGACTGTGGGCTTTGTCATGACGGGCACGTGTTCCTTCTCCGGCCTGGCACCGCCGTCATCCAGGGCACCTCTCTCACCTGCCCTCCTGAGGCCCTTGCCCTGCCTCAGCTCCAGCCACTTTCTCTCCTGCTTCCAGAATTCTCTTCCAAAAATACCACATCCAGAAAAGCAGCTCTCAGTTGTCCCTTATTTCTTGTGGCCCAAGGGGCTGTTCCAGGGCTGTGTGGTACAGGATGCTGTGATCCCTGCAGACGTCTCCAGTGCGGCTGTTTTCTCAGTGGCTGGGCCTCGACCACCCCTCCTGCCTTCACACATGCCGTCTCTGCTGCTTTGGGTGTGTTTTCTTCCCCATAGCCTCAGAAACGTTTATTTATTCTTTCAAACACAGCTCACACTGTTTCCTCTAAAGCCTTCAAGTTCACCTCCCACCTCTGCCCGCCGAGTCCCGCGTGGACACACCTGGACTGAGACTGTGCTGCCAGCTGGCCGCTCTCGTCTTCGTCCTCTCTGCCTCCAGTGTAACCTCAGGAGCAGGATCGGCCCCTTGTTCACATGTGAATCCTCAGTACCTGCCGGGGTTGTTTCCTGGCCCCAGCAGGTGCTCAACACACGTTTGTTACATTTAGTTGAGTCAAATGAGATACAGGGAATAAACATTAAAACTTACTGCAGTGCTTTGGCTCAGGTGATGGCTGCAGTGATCCGTGGACTTGAATTTGGGAGCTGCCCTGTCCTAATCAGTGAGGTCATGGCTCTGGGGAAAACTTCTGGCCCTGGAGCTGGAAAGTGGGGAAGAAGTGAAAATCACTTACACTTGGATTTTAATGTATCCTGTGAGATAGTCAGGAAAGGTCTTTTCTAATGCTGTGTAGAGGAGTGTTTCTCTCTGTGTAAGCAGGTAGGTTTTAATTCTCAGCTTTTTGATATGTCATTGGAGCACAGGGGCAATACTATAATCCTAAAAAGCGGATGATTTTTAAGATGTGTTTGGCTTTAAATGCATTGTACGAATCTGTCTTCCTGCTATTTCTTTGTAATCTTTGTACTACTAAAATTAGCATCGTTTTGTCGAATCCTGACGTTCTTAAATGTTGCCTTCTTCAGCTAATGCGTAAGGCTTTGGTGTCTAGACTTAACAGGTGTCTACACCTCTGAACACAGAACACCTGATTTTTGGGAAAAAAGCATTATCGGTAATAGATGTAAACTACTCAGTTTGTATGAATAATTTGTAATTTTTAATATTCATCTTGTCTAAATGCTTTATGCAGTGTCCTTCATTGATTTTTTTCAGTAATTCTTTTTATAATTTTCACTTTCTTTTTCCCAAACAAAACAATGAAAGGACCAGAGACCAGGAAGCCCCCGAGGATGTCCAGATCAGGCCGGAGGACGCCCCCGCGGAGCCAGCTGCTGGTCCTCCCCGTGTTGAACTGGAAGGCACGCTGAAAGACGGCACTGAAAACCCTCGGAGACCTCCTGGCGAAGCAGCCGCTCTGGTGGGCAGCTCTGTGCTCTGTGCTTGGTCCTCAGAGCCCCCCCAGGAGGCGGCCGGCGACGAGAAGGACAGAAAGCCTGGGCACAGCCGGTCTGCGTCGCGGTTGGAGGAGCCAGGCCTCCTGGACCAGGAGTACAACTCCTTCCATTTCTGGAGGACTCCTCTTCCCGAAATAGATCTTGACATGGAGCTGGGGCAGGGCTCTGGGAGCCCCCTCGGCCCAGAGGGCCCGGGAGCAGCACCCCAAGTCTCCGTGCCCGGCTCTGCGAGCCTCACCATGGCCACCAGGAAGGAGCTGGAGGAGCTGATCGAGAACCTGGAGCCGCACGTCGACGACCCGGACGTCAGAGGTAGGGGGCCGGCACGCACTTCCTCTGAAGCTGGCAGGACACATTATGGCCTGACTTTGTCCCTCAGAAAAATTGTCTTTTCAAAACTTATTTTGGGGGAGGGTAGAGCTCAGTGGTAGAGCGCATGCTTAGCATGCACGAGGCCCTGGGTTCCATCCCCAGCACCTCTGTTAAATAACTAAACCTAAACTACCCCCATCCGCCTAAACAGCAACCGCCACCAAGAAAAGGTGGAATCTCAGGCATCCTCAGAGGGGAAGAGTTTTTGACCATCGTCTTCATAGAGATGCCCAGTCTGATTCAGGAAATCAGTTTGAGATAAGCTTGTCCCCGCGCTCCTAAGTGTAGCGTTTACAGGTGTGCGGGTTCACACGCGCTGACGCTGTCAGTCATCCAGTGTTTCACATTCACAGTTTCCCGTCTGGAGCCCTGCTTTCACTGTCCGGCTCTCAGTCTCGTTGGCCTTTTTATGAACCGGCAGCTGCAGAGTTGTTACGGGGGTGCTGGACAGAGGGTGTGTCTTGCTGTGCAGTGGGTGCTCTCATTGCTGGGGACGTCTGCAGGAGTCACTGTGGCGTCTTTGTTCTCCAGTTTTGACTTGTTCCGTTGGGTTACTCATGTCCCACCCAGATTCTGTCATTATGAATAATGGCTGTAAAGGTGGTTTTGGGTGAAAATAAGCAGTTGCTCTCATTGAGTGGAATTCATGCTCTGATCAGTCAGTGTGGGAAGTGAGGTTCTGAGCCCTGGGTCTGTGCGGGGGCCAGGGATTCCAGGTCCGTTGGGTGGGAGCCTGTGCACTTGTGACCAGTCAGTGAAACCTGAACTGTTACCTAAAAGAAGAGAATTTAGAAAAATCCCCAGACTGTAAGTCTTCAGCTCTTTTATCACTGTGGGTTTTTTTGTTTTGTTTGTTTTTTTTTTTTTTGCCTTGTTATTTGCAAAAGCTAAAATTACTGAACTGTCAGCTCAGTGTTAGGAATGCCCATTTTTAAAGTAGACAAAGTGACACCTTCAGGATCTTCCTAAAACACGAAAATCCTTGTTATGTTTGAACTGTGGCAGGTTCACCAGTGGTTGTGAGGGCAGCCGTCACCTGTATCTGGCTTTGACTTACCAAGACTTTTAAAGATTTCCTGTGGTCATTCTGCACTTAGAGGAAAACTAAATGACTTGATTAAAGGCAGACTCATACCCTTGATGGTTGAAAGTTATCTTTCTTTAACTGGCAAGGGTCGGGTCCCTTGCGGTGCCCCCAGCTTCCGTCCCCAGCAGCCAGCAGTCCGCTCCGTGACCCTGTGGTTCGCCTTCTCCAGAGAAGCGCCCGTGGGGCCAGGCGCGGGGGCGCCCTGAGTCTGTGTTTGAGGTTATCCCACTGTTCTGGGTCCCAGGAGTTCACTTCTCCTCCTTACGAGTGTTCTCAGTAGATCCTGTTTTTATTCCTCACGGTGGATTCTTTTCTACGAAAACCTTACAGCTTGACTTTCTTGGCTTTTTCCTCAGTTGTGTCTCTGGCTGTTGGTTTTTACCCCTGAAACCCAGGACTCTGCGCTTCATAATGATCTGATGATCTAGCAGATACTGAGGTTTGGTTTCACTTGACAAACGAGAATCTTGATCAGAACCCAGTCTTTGTGGCCCCTCCATCCCGTCCTCCCAGCCCAGACTAGGAGAGCTGAGAGGAGTCACACCCAGACCAGGATGTCCATGTCTGAGGGCCGTCAGCCCTCGAGCAGTGCTCACCTTCCCAGCCCTCTGCTTCCTGTTTAAGTGCTGCCATCGTTTATCAGCTTAAGTTTTATTCAGTTGATCAAACTGAAGTAGCTCTCGTGATTTTTCTTACAATCCTGATTTTCATGGGAAAAGATGGCTGGCTGGCGTTTCTGGGAGCCCTCGCTGGTCACACTGGCTGGTCAGTTCTCTGACACATGGTGTACACCCTTAATAAATACTCATTGAAATCTTGAATATGCTACTTTAAATTCTTTTTTAACAAATGAGCTAAAAAGTAATATGCATAGTTTGCTTTTTTGAAAAGACTCATATGGATGTATGAGTTTCAGATATGACTTTGTGTTTTGGAGAAATTAACACGGTTTGACTTAAAATTGTACTGAAAGTTTACAGACTGCAAACGAGAGGTTTTAGTAGTAACACCGAACTATGATTCAATCAGTTCTCTTTCTGATTCAGCTCTTAAACCTGCTGTGATTTAAATTCATCGTGTTCTTTCTGCCCATAATGATGATACTTTGATAACATATCCATCCACTGGTGGATTCATCCAGCATTACTTAGCGGGCAGCTGTTAAGTGCCAGACACTCTCCTGGGCACTAAATACACGCCAGGAACAAACCAGACAAAAATCCCAGCCTCAGCGAGCATGGCGGGTGAGACTCACTTCACAAACTGTCTGTGTTCTGATGTCCTGCCGCCAAACATGGGATCGGTGCTGGGTGTGTGGCTGCAGGATTCTGGAGCCTTGATTTTGCTGAAATCCGAGGGCGTGTTGAACCCCGTGTGAATTTTAGTAACTGCCAGGCTTTTCAGACCATTAGGTGTTTTGAGTTTTTAAGGGTGTCCCTTAACTTGGGATGCATTTTTCTTTTCTAATCCTGCCACTGTGGGCAGCCATCTCCTTCAAACTGGCAGAGAATGTCTGCCTTTTTGAAAGGCAGAACTTTGACCCAGAATTGGAAACGGAGTTCTGACAGGACTAACGTGGCCGTGTTGTGTGGCTAAGTGTTTTCCTGGCGCTTGGGCCTGAGGACGCGGGGAGGCGCCCAGGGCGACATAGCCGGCCCCTCGGCGGGTGGATTTTGGCCTCCGGAGCCTTGTCCCTGTCCCTTTCTGTGCCGTTCGGTGGGAGGTGTCCTGGGAAGTCTAACTCTGACCTCCTCCCTCCTCCAAGCGCTGACGGATTGATGGCTGGGTGCGGGTTTCTGGTCAGGAAAGTTAAGTGTTTCCGGGAACTAGAGTGAGACGGTCCTGTCAGAAAAAGGAAGCCCGTTCTCGGCTGTAGAACTGGAAAAGGTCCTACGACATGGAGGGAGTGAGACAGGGAGCCGGTGTAGGAGGCCCCTCCTCCAGACCCCGTACAAGGGAGTGTGGGGCGTGTGTCCTGACACTGAAAATCGCTGGCAGGTCCGGGGGCCGGGCTGATTCAGGATTGAACCTGAGAGCGGCCGAGTAGCGTTCACGGCACCGGTTCTGAGACGACAGGGCCCACGGAGGACAGACTTCTCCCCAGGGGGCTTGGGCCCAGCAGAAGAATTGGGTCCTTTCAGCAGCTGTGGCCAGAAAAGTCACATTGTTCATTGATTGAAAGCAGTAAACCATTGCGGAGTTGCGACTAACCACGAGCAGAGTGTGGGGCAGATAGAAGGTGTAGCTTCGTCGGGGGGAGTGCAGTCCGGGTTCCCGGCCAACCCTGTTCTGAGCAGCGGTCAGCAGGGGCCGTGTCCTCACAGACCTGTGGTAAACGCGCTCTGACCCAGGGTTTGTGTCCGTGTTGTAAGTGTGCTGCGTGCGGAAGGGCATGGAGCCCGTGGCTCCCCCCGTGGTCCCAGTGGTAGGTCTGTGGGAGTCCCAGCCGTAGCCAGGCCCCCTGGGAATCGGCTCAGGCCCACCTCCATGATCCTGTACCCGTTTTCTTGAAAGAGGTGACTTCCCAGAGGTACTCGTTTTAAACTTTTATGAACGTACAGACCTCAAGACAAAGATTAATGTGGAGGAGGAGAGTCTGTCGTCTGCTCAGATGAGTGACTGCAGGCTCTGACCCGTTAGTCTCTCCTGGGAAAGGGTGGAGATGCTTCAGCCCCCCCCCCCACCGCCCCGTGACTTACGTGGGACAGGACACTCAAACCTGCACACGTTGGGGCGGTCGGTCTCCTCGGGTGCTGTTGCGCCTTCACCGTGGAAATGTGAAGGAGTCTACAGGGGAGAGCTGGCATGATTAAAGGATTAGTACAGATTGCTGCTAAATTCTCTGAAGAATGAGGACGCATTCCATGGTAACTTTTCACGATTGACACCTTCAGTTTATTTAACAAAGAATGACCTGATTGAATAGAAAGAACCTCATCCTGTGTTTCTTGTCTTTACTTCCAGGTACCTCATGTGCTGAATTAGAATTTTAAAAATGCTACAGCACCATAATAGGTTATCCTAATAAAATACTCACTCTGATTGCTTCTAAAATAATCTTTAAGTATGGGGGGGCACACTTTCTATTTCTAATCTTTGTACTAAATACATTTGAAGTTAAAATTTATAAATTCTTTATTTTGAGCATCCAGGTGGATTGTTACTTCAAGTAACACTAAACAATATTTTTTGCTAAATTTCTCCTTTCTTTGTGGGGGAAGGAAGAATGTTTTACTTTAGCCTTGAATCACTGTTATGAAGAAGGTGTCATTCAAAACACTGACAGCACCATTTGCCAGACTTGAGAACTGCTTGGTGATGACATTCTGGTTTGCTTCGAGCAAGGCAGTCCCCTGTGTTTGGGACAGGTCACCAGTTTCATTTTCAAGAAGAATTAGAGGAAAACACAACAAATTGGGATAAGATGTTTAAATGTAACTGCCACAGAAATCTTTGTAATTACCATTGTTTTATGTTGGCAGGTGGCTGCTCTTCTGCTAAAATAGCTTAGTAAGTAGCCCTGTCAGCCCGTTCACGCACTACCTGACATAGTTAACTCACCGAGATTGACTCCAGCACTAGATAGCGTTTCTCTTCCTACTAACGCAGAATAATGTACAGTAGTGGATAAACACATTTAATCTCACGAAAGCGTATTAGTCTCTACTTTTTCTCTCGGGGAACTAATGCTGCACTGCAGTAGAGTTTTCCCCCAGCTTTTTGATGGCAGTGTCAAAGCATCGCATCCCACTGATCCCATAACCCTGCAGAGGGAGGGGACCGAGCGCCCCGGCTGGCGCTCACTGGCCCTCTCGTCCCACCCACAGCGCAGGTGGACGTGCTGGCCGCCGCCCTGCGCGCCTCCAGCCTGGATGCCTGTGATGAGCCCGGCGAGGCGGCCAGGAGGAGCCCCGTGCAGGACGAGCCGGCCGCCGGCGAGCTCCCTGGCTGCGGACTCAGCCACGAAGCCTCCGTGCCTTTGATCAGCGATGCTGTTGAGGTAACGAGGGGCACAGGGGTCATCAGTGAGACGGTTGGAGTTGGAGGCTCTGGGGGGGAACGGCAGTGGCTCACTTCCCAGTTAGCACGTCCTCTGTCTGTCAGCAGTTGTCTCAGTTCCCCCTTCACACAAAGTAAAAGTAACCGTCCCCACCTCCCGCCTTTGTGACCCCGGTGTCCTAGAAATCCCGGGCCCGTCTCCGTGACCACGTCAGCGGGTCTGTGTTAACGTAGCTCACTGCAGTGAAATAGTCTTCCTGGAAACAAAGCCCTTTATCAAGAATCATTAACTCTTCCCTTTTCTTTTTGGAGAGGTGCTTTGTTTCTGAGTGGACCATTTCACTGCCGCGAGCAACAGTGTTCTGAGCGGAAGATCGGGACTTGAGGCCATGTTGCGGGATTATCTGGACTCTGGAGTGTGAGGGTGGGTACTGTTACCAGCGTCCCCTCCCTGTGCACGGCTGTCCCCCAGCTTCCTCCCACGCCCGCCAGGCCAGCACCGCTGGGTCTCGGCCCTTCTCATCCCTTGTTGATGTAAATGGAGACGGAACACACTGCTGGCTGCCAGAGTCGGGTGGCTGCAGGTCAGGGCAGCTTGAGCAGTCAGCTCAGGGGACAGTGTCCACGTGTGCGTGGGGGCACACGAGGGCCCCGGGCGTTGGTGGATTTGGAGCTTGTTTTCTGTCAGATGACATGTGGTGCAGTTAGAGGGCTCGTGTGATAACAGGGCTGCAGAGGAAACCCTGGCCACTGAGCGTCGTTGCAAATATGAGTGCAATGCCTCTGTGTTTTAGAAGGTGTTTTGTGTTCATTTGAGGTTTTTTGGGGGGTGCAGGGGCTGTTAATAAAATGTATTTGTGCGATTGGTGGTAGCCGGGGTAGAAAAGAACAGAATAGGAACTGCAGGTGCTGTGCGGCTGTTAGAGCGGTTGACTGTCTCTGGCTAAATGCTGTTTTGTTAATGAACAATTTTAGATTTTGAGGCCTTTTCAAAATTACTTCTGAGTTTAGTTTTGAATTACATTCATTTTGGAATTTATTTTCATGTATTTAGCAACTTATTGTGCGTGTTTGAAGGAAGGGGACGTTTTTATGAGGTCTTAGGTGTGTTTCAAATGTTTAAAAGCACAAAGAATTTGTACGTATTTGTATCTCCTGGCTGTCTTGAAAGGTGAGTGACTGAGTGGGGTAGTTTGGAGGCAGGAAGCCGACAGGATGGTCCTTTAGTGCCTGTGTGTCCCGACAGGACGTGGACTCCGCCCTCTGCTACATGCGCCACGATCCGGACTTGGGCAGCGACGGCGGTTTCAGCCCCGACGAGGAGAGGAGACCCAGAGTCCAGGTGAGCAGCCGGGACGCCGTGTCCTGTGTGGCTGGTCGTTTCCATGTTTAAACCCGTTTCTTACCAGGTTTGGCCCTGCTTCAAATAGGTTTTCACCACTTACTTGTAAACGTATCTTCAAGCCAATACGTATAGTCTCAACCCTTTAATGAAGCTCTGCTTTATTTATTTTTTAAATAATGCGTTTACAGAGCCCAGGATTCAGCTTCCTGCTCAGTTTCTCCTCCCACTTGCCCTTTCCCCAGCTGTGCCGTGAGTGCAGCTCCTTCCTTGCTGTGTTCCGCCTGCGTGAGTGAGACCGTGTGTGTCCTCAGGTTCGTGCAGATGGTTAGATGCACGTGCACTTCACGTTCCGTAGAGAACTGCTCAGTCTCCCTCTCAAGGCGGTGGCGGCGGTGGTTTTAGAATCCTTGCTGGTGATCACGCAGAGGTGATCGCGCGTTGTCCCGCTGCCGCTGGGGCTCGTCGGCTCCGCCCTCCGCCCCGGCTGTAGGTGCGGGCTTGCGTCAGCCCTGCTGACCGTCCTCGGAGCACTTCCGTTCCAGGTGCTACTTGCCGTCCTTCTCCTGGAGGTGCTTCTGTTTGCTGACGGGGGTATTTCCGTCCGCCTGGTTTCTTTCAGTGACTGGATTCCTGAGACTGAGATTGGTTTTTCTCTGCTGTTTGAGATGCTGTGTTAACTCTGTGCTGAAGATGAGTGACCCTAACTTGTGTCCCCACCGCCCCTCCCCTAGGATGTGGTGCCTCAGGCTCTGCTGGACCAGTACCTGTCCATGACCGACCCTTCCCGGGCCCAGACAGTCGACACGGAGATCGCCAAGCACTGCGCCTACAGCCTGCCGGGCGTGGCCCTGACCCTGGGCCGGCAGAACTGGCACTGCCTGCGGGAGACCTACGAGACGCTGGCCTCGGACATGCAGGTGGGGGGGCAGGCCCGGGGGACCTACGAGACCCTGGCCTCGGACATGCAGGTGGGGGGGCAGGCCCGGGGGACCTACGAGACGCTGGCCTCGGACATGCAGGTGGGGGGGCAGGCCCGGGGGACCTACAAGACGCTGGCCTCGGACATGCAGGTGAAGGGACGGCCGGGCCCCAGGGCCACGGGGTAGGCGCACGTCTGCCTCCCCGAACCTGGCAGCGTTTCTGCTCATGGTCCAGCTCCAGCCTGGGCTCCGAGCTGACAGCAGGGAATTCTCCCTGCAAGGCCACGGCCCACAGTTCTCCTGTCCCTTCCCCACCCCAGCATCCTGCCTTCTTTTTTTTTGTCTGGAAATGACCATCATGTTGGCAGGCCTGCGTTCCTAACTCATGGATGTGCTGCTGTTTGGAGTTTAAGTATAGATTCATTCTTGAGAGTGTGGGATTTAGTTTCCCCCCGAAACAGTGTCGGAAATGCTTCTTCAGTGACACTTTCAAACTTTAGTGCAACTGCAGTCGTGTGAGCCTGCCACGCTCTGGTGTCACAGGGTGTGCATGTGTGTGCGCACACGTGTGTCCCCACTGCCACCACCTCTGAGAGACAAGAAGTGTGAAACGTTGACCCTGGGTCGTTCGGGCCGTGGCCTTTTTGCGGCTCCTCCTTGACGTGGCCAGCTTCCCGTCCCTGCCCTTAGATCTGGTCACCACGCTCCAGAATGCTGTCCCTCTCACCTCGGTGACCTTCACCTCTCGGTTACTGGAAAGCGGGCCGCTTAGACTAATCTATACGGAGCCTTCACGGATCACCCCCTAAATGTATTAGTTGACTGAGCAAGTGAAAAGTGGAGGGTAACCCCGGGCCCACAGTCTCACCCCTCCTCTGAGCTCGGAGGACTTTACGCCGGCTCGGCCCCCCGGGTGGGATGGGGCGTGGGACCCACTGGCCTGACGTCCATCTGGGCTCCAGGTTCCGTTAGCGTTTTCCGTCCCTACTCAGGTTCCTGGGACTCCGAGTGGCCAGCAGGGCTTTGCCCTGGACGTGGGAGAGCATTTTGTTTCAAGAACAGGTTCTCGTGCTTGGGGGCAGGAAGAAAGAGAAAGCCTTTGTCCTAAACAGCTTCTCCACCAGTAAAGTTTTAAGCTAACTAACAGAGTAAAATATTAAGAATTCAGGGCATGAGAAGAAAAAGATGGTTTTGACATCAAGTTTCCTGTGAACGCAATGCATTTCTGTTCAGGGGTTCTTTTCCAGGGTGGTCTGCAAGAAACTATCCTGTTCTTGTATTTCTTTGATTTCCAGTTCCTTGAAAACAAGCTTTGTTGTTGTTTTTAACCCAGGGTGGTCTGTGCTGGGGTGGGGAGGGGGCAGTGGGAGGAGCCAGGGCAGCGAGGAGCTTGGCGCCCAGTGCTGAGAGCTTCGCAGACCTCTCCACATGATCCCCTGGCTGTCCTCCTTCCAGAAAGGAAGGCAGACATTCTGTGCAGGGATTTTAATTTTTTCTGCCAGTTTTTGATACAAAGTAGGCATTTAGAACTTGGCCTTTGTTACTACTTTTATTCTGATTTGACTTGAGATTAGTAACATTGAGATGTAAATTAGCCATGTGTACCGTGTAAAAGCGAAGGCACCCAGACTGTGTCCGCTTACTCCCTGCTGTCTCTCTCCCGCAGTGGAAAGTTCGGAGAACCCTGGCCTTCTCCATCCATGAGCTCGCTGTCATCCTGGGGGATCAGCTGACGGCAGCAGATCTGGTTCCAATTTTCAATGGATTCTTGAAAGACCTCGATGAAGTCAGGATAGGTGTCCTCAAACACCTGCATGATTTTCTAAAGGTAACCCTTAAGTTCTTTGCATGATAAACACTAAAATTCCACTGTAGATCTAAAAATTTGGCTTTGTGTCACCATCAAGATAGGTTTCTGTGTGGTCTGTGTAGGGAAATGTAGCTGTGAGTTTGGTTGAGATTCACTTTGACTAGAAGGGGACTGGTTGTTTTTTTTGTTTCAGTGGTGTCACTTTAATGTTTAATTTAAAAACAGTCACCCTGAATTTCATTTCTAAATGACGTTAGATCGTGAGCACCAATATTTGCGTGTTTCCCCACAGTCACTGAACTGAATGCACGTGAGAGGTTTTACGGGCCTGACGCTTCACAGTTTGCTGTGCTTATGCTGCTGAGTCGCCCTCGCCCCTGTGGCGTGGGGTCTGAGGCGGACAGCTCTGATTTTGCAGACTGTTTAATCCTGGAACACCGCTGTACTTACCATGTGGTTACACTTTGCAAAGATCTGCTTTCTCTCACTGCCCGAGGAGTGTCCCCTGGACTCAGAGCTGCACGTTGAATGTGAAACCAGTCACGTCTCTGTGATCCTCCTGCACCTGGAGCAGGCCCCTGGCTCCCGTCTTTAACGTCATGGGCGTTTTGAGGAGGTCTGGCCAGTTCTGCGGAGTGCTCCCCACCCCCATTTGAAATCACCTGCTCTGTTACGCGCAGAGTTCAGGTGAAGCAGGAGTTCTTCTCCGGAACACTGCTTCCGGAAACAGGTGGCAGCTGTTTCCTGGATGGGTGGCGTTAGGGTGACGATGTCCACTCCTGGCGGCGGGCGACGCGGAGCGGCCCCGTGGCAGTGGCCTCGCCCACTGTCTCCGTCCAGGCTGACGACCCCTCGGTGGGCGATGCTTTCAGACCGTGTGAACGGCTCCCCCCTGAGTCCTTCGCCCAGTGCTTTTGTGTTTGTACCTGTTTCTTTCCTGAGTCGGTTGTTACCTTGTAGGTTGTAAAATACTGATTTTCTGGGTTCGTAACTCCTGTATCTATTAGTTGGTGTCTCATGTAAAGATAACCTTTCCCCTCTCTCCCTCTACCTTTTTAGAAGTGTTTTTAGTATCAGTGTGGACTTTAGATTTACTTTTTTAATCCATTTGTGTCGTTTGTTTTGCACATCAAATTTGGTGAGTAGGAGCCCCTGAAAGCCAGCTCCTGCGTCCCTTCGCTCTGCCCCTGGTTTCTAGCACGCCCCTCCTGCTCCGCCCCAGCCGGAGGCCCGAGACCTTCGGGGAAGCCAGGATCCAGGCACCGGGCAGCCCCCCAGGTGCCACTCCTCCTGTGCTTTTCCAGAGACGGACAGGAGGAGGGGATTTGGGGTTTGGATCTTTTTTTTTTTTTTAATTACTGATTTTTTTTTTAATTATTGAGTTCATATTGATATTTCCACTTCTGATCCAGTACCATTTCCTCTCCTTTTTTCTCTTGTGGTAAAAACTCTGTTTTTAACAGCATTAGCTCATGTGGTCATTTGCTCAGCTCTTACGCAGCACACGTGGAACAGGTTCCGAACTCCTCCACCAGGAACGACTCTGACATGAGAGCACGAATGCTCCAGGTTCCCTCCTGCACTTCCTGCCGTTAGAACGTGTTCCATGAAGACGTGTGCTCAGAACAGCGAGTTCGGACTTAGACTTTTTCCTGTGTGATCTTACCTGTTTGATGGATCCTGTGTATATCAGCGTTTGGGGCCCCCTCCCCGTCGACTTAAACCTAGTTTTAAGTGTTTGTAGAACAGCGAATTAGAGGGGTAAATTCCTTTCTGTTTTCTTCAGTCAGTAACCGCTGAGCACCTACTGTGTGCCTTCGCGGTGCCGTCTGCTAGGCTCGCGTGTCCGAGCAAGAGCACGGCCGCCGTGTCCAGAGTCTGATGGCTCGTACGCTGCGGGAGCGAAGAGGACGCGGGTTCTGGCCAAGCTGTGCCCAAGGGCTGGGGACAGTAGAGTCCAGGGGACACACAGCGGCCCAGGAAGCAAATGCGTCAAAGCGGATAATGCCGGGACTATCGGGGGAAAGCGAACTTAATACCAGTTTTTAAAACAAGCACATGTACCTACTGCAGCCATTGTCCTGCAGAAGAGCCGTGTGGTTTGCCGTCACTTCTGAGCAGCCTGGGAGAGAAGCATCTGTGCCTTGCCCAGTGACAGCTCTCGTGTTGTCCCTTCAGCTCCTTCATGTTGACAAGAGACGAGAGTACCTGTACCAGCTGCAGGAGTTTCTGGTGACGGACAACAGCAGGAACTGGCGCTTCCGGGCGGAGCTGGCTGAGTGAGTGCTGCTGCGGGGGGCGGGGGGCGGCCCCTGCATTTGGCCTTCCCGGCTCTGTCCTCGCTCGGTGTGGCTCCAGGCCCATGCGGGTCCTGTCCCTCTGACACTCGCTGTGCTGCAGCCTCACGTGCACACAGCCGCCCCTGCCCCTGCTCACACTCAGGGCATTCGGCCACGCAGCAGCACCGCGGGGGTTCTGGAACATCCTATCACCCCAAAGGGAGACCCTCGCCCTTTAGGTGGTCGCTCCCCCTCCCTCCGCGGTCGATCTGCTCTGTGTCCGTTGCTGTTCTGGGCCCTGCGCATAAGTGGAGTCACGTCCCACGCAGGCTTTTGTGGGGCCCCCTCTCCAGTCCCTGCGTGCGCTGCCGGCGCACCTGTCGTGCCCGCGGCTGGGCGGTGCCGCCCCTGCGCGGTCGTGCAGCGTCCTGGTCCACTCGCGTGGGTTGCTTCTCCCTCTTGGCTGACGTGGGCGGCACTGCCATGAACACTCACACACTAGTTCCTGTTTCAGCGTCTCTGAGGTGGATTTGTGAGGCCGTGTAGAGGGACCCCCCCTGCCAGCGTGGCTGGGGCTCCCGGCCCCCACGCCCCTCTCACCATGGGTGCAGAGCAGCACCCCGTCTCGGTCTGATTGCGTTTCCTGAGTGAGCAGGGAGCGAGCAGGGAGGCTCAGCCCCTTGGTGCTGTTGACGGTTCAGATGCTTCTCTGGAGAAACGTCTTCAAGTTCTTGCCTGTTTTGTAACTGGGTTGTGTGTCTTAAATTGGGCTGTTGAATTGTAAGAGTGCTTCACAGAATGTTCTGGACCTCCCCAGCATTTTCAGGAGCGGCGTGCCGGCTAGGGGATTGGGGCTGACGGCGCTTCCTTCAGAGCCTCGAGGAGGTCACCCCTCGGGTCCGTCCTGCCTGCCCCTCGCCCGCAGGGCTGGGTTCTGTGCTCGCGTGGGACTTCGGTGCCGCCTGAACACACGTCTTCCGGCCAGTTGGGGGGAGGTGGGTGGCTGGGGGCCTGGGGCCCGCTGTCGTCTCCAGGTCCCTCCCAGCCCTAGATCTCAGCCTCCACGTGGAGGCCCACCAGGGAGGGGGCTCTCTGCTCCTTCCATTTGGCCTCAGTCTTTGGGACCCCTCCAGCCCCCTCACTGCCTTGGGCCCGTGCTTGGTCTCAGGCAGTGTCCTCCCCTCGGCCCCCGCTGTGCACTGCCCTGGCCTGTCGAGGGTGAGAGGAAGGCCCCTGCCCGTTTCCTGACCCCAGGCACCGGCACAGGGCTGGTGGGGTCTGCGGTGCCCCCGGCCATTGCTTAGCCCTGCATTGCCCCACCGGGCACTGCCTGCTGCCCGCAGGTGTCGGTGACCTCAGACACAGAGCTGGGAGGTGAAAGTCTTCCGTATCCAGGGTCCTCCCTCACGGGCGCGGCCGCCTCTGCTCAGACCGCCAGGCGCTGCTGCTGGTCCCGGAGCTCTGACACATGCCGGGCTGCCTGATGCTGCCAGCACTTTATTCCATAGACAACCGATGTGCAAACGAAGTGTCTCGGCACATCCCGGTCCCCGTGGGAGCCCGTGTCTGCGGCCCCACTGAGCACAGCAGGAGATGCTCCGCCGTCTCCATCCCATGGACGCAGAATTCGGCAGCATTTGTCTTGCCCGCGTCCTGAGAGGAAGAGGGACTTCTGACCGTGCCTGGGGTTCCCAAGCTGGCGGACGTGCAGGGAGCAGTCGGCTCTGTGTGTGTTACAGACAGCGAGGACCAGGCGCTGCTGCTGAGAGGAGCAGCCTGCTCGTCACACGTGTCCATGGTTACAGGGTGCTTCCCCTCCCTCTCTGGTTCATCTGCAGGCAGCTGATCTTGCTCCTGGAGCTGTACAGCCCCAGGGACGTCTACGACTACCTGCGCCCCATCGCCCTGAGCCTGTGCGCGGACAAGGTCTCCTCCGTCCGCTGGATCTCCTACAAGCTGGTATGGCTGCCGGCTCTGGGCAGTGGGCGGGGCAGGCAACGGGCAGCAGCCAGCAATGCCCACCAAGCATGTCCTCGCAGGTCAGCGAAATGGTGCGGAAGCTGCACCGCGCGGCGCCGCCCTCCTTCGGGGTGGACCTGATCCACGAGCTGGTGGAGAACTTCGGCCGCTGCCCACGCTGGTCCGGGCGCCAGGCCTTCGTCTTCGTCTGCCAGGTGAGCGCCCAGCCAGGACCGCGTGTTCCCTGTGCTGGCCTTCGTCCCTTCTGTCCCCAAGTCCCCGAGGCGGCAGAGCGTGATCCCGGCCTCCGAGGGGCGGGTGACCATGAGCAGCTCTGTGGGGACTTGGCGTCCTGTGTTGAGGTCCCAAGTGCCTGGAGTGTTGGCTTAAAAAGCAGTAACTAAAATCAGAAGCCCTTAACTTGTTTCTGGGAGACTTGGTTAAACCGCTGGGCAGACCAGCCGGTCTGAGGTGGTCTCCTCTGTCCCCAGACGGTCATCGAGGACGACTGCCTCCCCATGGACCAGTTTGCGCTGCACCTCATGCCGCACCTGCTGACCTTGGCCAACGACAGAGTCCCCAACGTTCGAGTGCTGCTCGCCAAGACGCTAAGACAGACTCTACTAGAAAAAGGTAGGTAGCAGTTGGCTGGGGAGAGGTGTCAGGCCGGGAGCTCACAGACCCGCAGGTGGACAGGCGCTCGCAGATGGGGTCTAATGAGTTGTTACGGTCATTCCTGCCGAAGGAGGGGCTGTAATCATCACCCTTCTGTTCCAGATGGATTTGTCTTTATTCTGTTTGCTTGGCTGCAAATTATAAGCTCCTCAAATTTCGGGTTGTTTTACTTACTGTAATCACCCCAGAATGCCGGTTAATATCACTTGAATTCATGAATGAAGCAGAAAAAGAAATTTGTAGATTTCAATGTAGGTAAATGAATATTGCTGCTTTTTTCTCCTTCGGAGTTCATTTAAAATTTTTTAGTAGCAGTTAGAATGAAGGGCTGGAGAAGACTGGTTTTCTGTGTGTGTGGTTTGTATCCGGAAGCTTGTTCCTTGCACCGCGCTGCCGAGCGGCTGTAACAAGTGCGGTGCCATATGTTAGTGTCACCGCGGTGAGCGCCGTGAGGCTTAGTCTGTTATAAACAAGGACAGTCTTGTAATGCTGTCAGAGCGCACGTCAGCGGGAAGCGCCCGTGTTGACCGTGTTCCTGGCGGACGGGAGGCGCTGCACCGGGTTCACGTGATCTGCGCTTCCCGTCCCCAGAGTACTTCTCGGCCTCGGCCAGCTGCCACCAGGAGGCGGTGGAGCAGACCATTGTGGCCCTGCAGATGGACCGCGACAGTGACGTCAAGTACTTCGCCAGCACCCACCCCGCCGGCACCAGGATCTCCGAAGACGCCTTGAGCACGGCCTCCTCCACCTACTAGTCGCCGCGGCCGCGGGTCCCGCGTGCCGAGGGCCAGGGTCCCGCCGCGCCCCACGCGCCCGGCCGGCCCGGGCTCCGCCCGCGGACTGAACGGCAGGTGCAAGTCGCCTGCGCCGCACCAGGGATTTTCAGAGTCGAGAGAAAGTACAGTAAACACTATGATCTTGTCTTGACTTGAAGGGAAAGTAATTTCTCAGAGGATTATAATCGTCACCGAAGCCTTAAACCCTTCCGTCTTCCTGACTGAGTAGACCTTGAATTGGTCAGGCGTGTCCCTCGTGGAGGGGACGGGAGTCCCGGGGCCCACGTGGCTTTCTGCTGGCTTTACTGAAGGACCGCCGTGAGCGCCCTCAGTGCAGGCGAGGAGCTGCGGGGGTGCGCCCGGCCAGCCGGCATGTGAATAGTTTCCAGCGTGTGTGAACGGGGCAGGAGCGTCTGTCTGGGTTTCTCCTGGGGCTTGATGCTGGCACTAGAGTCTGACCTTAACTCCTACGCAGCACCCGGCTGCGCACGGTGACGGAGCGTGGCCGAGCGCCTGTATCCTGTTGTCTCTCATGCTGGGCCATGACCTGAAGGAAACTTGTGAGCAGGTGTGCAGGGTGTCGGGCGTCCTGAGCTGGACCACGCCCGGCCCTGGGTGCACTGTGTGTGTCTCTCTGCGTGCTGCACACGCCTGCGACCCTCCGGGGAGGGCGCGCTCCAATCATGCTGTTGTGCACAAGTTCTCCTGTCCAGAGAAAATTTATTCCTAAGGTCTACACAGAGAGCGCTGCCCCTTTGACTGTTTTCTAGATACCTGCGAATAAATGCAATTCGTGACCTGTATTAATGATTTTAGTATAAAGTGGGAGAACTAGATTAAAATATTTGTCTTTTACCTAGTTTAGTCATTTCTTTGAAATCTGCGTCTGCCCCTGGGCGGGTTCTGCCCTTGGCAAGCCCAGGCCTTGCCCTGAGGTCTTCTTATGGGAGATGCTTCCGAGCCTGGGCCCCGCCCTCTGTCTGGCTGTGACAGGGGAGCTGGCGGGGCCGCGGGAACGTGCTTTCGGGAGGAGCTGTGGGCGATGCCGGCTGCTCCTCTGAGCCCAGCTTGGAAGGCGCCCGCCCTGGTGCTTCTGTGGCGTTGGTTTGTCTCCCCGGCTAGTGGGGACGTCCCAGGTTTGTAAGGGAGCAGGACCCCTTGGACCTTGGGTGGGTTTGGGAACGCACATGCTGCTTCGTGTGTAAATTATGACAGAGAACCCTCTGGTTCCTCATCCTTCTCCACAGCCCGGATTTCTGTGTGCTTCTGTGTGCACCATCCCACCAGGACAAGCGAATCAGGCCACACGCAGGTAATGGGCGGGGCTGTGGGGGCAGGGGGGCTGGGGGAGGCTGGCTGTGAAGCAGCCTCAGAGCCAAGCTTGAAGGAGGGCGTGACCTTTTTTATTGCATTCAGTCCAATTTTTGAGGCGCAGTCTCTGCTGTTAGGTTGTGACTCTTCGACCCCCGGAGTTTCAGTTCTGTAAGTTAATTAGAATTATGTACTAGTAGCTGCATTTTTTTTAAAAGCAGTGGCGGCAACGGTACGTTTTGGGGTGAAGAACTGGAATGTCAGGTGTGCAGGCGCACCTGTGAGCTTAGATGCACTGGCCATCCCCGCGCAGGTGTCTCCAGAGGAGCCACCGTGGACGTGGATCTGGAGGCTGGTTCTCTCCCAGCAGTGGACACGGGAAGGCACCTGCTTGGTCAGTGGCCGAGGTGGTCCCAGTCTGAGTACTCCCGAGTGGCATTCAAACAAACACAAGGTGGACCATCACCTCCTGATCTCGGCTCTTCACTGAGTGGCGACTGCATACCCGAGGTCGCCCCGCAGGAGGCTGCCGGGCTGCGTGCCCTCCCTTGGGTGTGGGCAGAGCAGCGGCCGCCAAGTCCTGAGGATGGTGAGGGGGTCGGAGCCCGTCTAAGGTGCAGCCTCCTCATACAGAGAAAACCAGGTCCTTCCACCCACCGGAGGCAGAGACACTGCTGACAGTCAGTACCCGCTCTGTCAGTTCCACAGCAGAAGATGCACTGTGCTGTGTCCTCAGGGTATGTAACACTGTGCTCTGATCTCACGGGTCTGGGGACTTGGGAGTGACCAAGATGAAGAGGAGGCTGTATTTTTCAAAAATTGGAGCTTCCTGCTCAGCTGTTGTGTCCCCCGCAGCCCCCTCCTTGCCTGCCTGCCTCTCCCTCCTCCTCCCCCTGGAACCCACACCGTCCCCGCCATCCCTCCCTCTCTGAACCATGCCAGCCCCAGGCCTCCAGCCGCACTCCTGGACTCTCAGGGGCTTGGGGGTCACCTTCTGCCTGTGAGCTGTGTCCATCAGCCTTGGAGACAATCCTGTGACGCTGGGCCCGTGCAGGTTTTCTAGAACCCTCCAGGTTGGTGATAGCTGATCCCTAGAAGCCACCGTCCCTGCGGGTCTGCACGCCTGCCTGGTGCGGGTCCCACTGCCCCGGTCTCCAGGGGGCGGGTGCCTGGACGTCGGTAGCCAGGCTCGGTGTGTCCTGGAAGCTCGGAGGAGGTGACCCTGACCCACAGGAGAAGAACGGCGTCCTGGGCTCCGGATGCACGTGCTGCTTTCGTGGGCGGGAGCGTCTGCCATGAGCCAAGGAGGAGGAGAAGGAAGCCCACAGCAGCCCTGAGGTGACGCTACCACTCAGACCAGGGCTGGAGGTGAGCGGAGACGGCTGTCCCCGGCCTCCGTCCTGTGAGCACGCGGAGAGCGGGGCCTGGGAGGGTGCGCACAGAGGGACGTTCCCCAGTGGCCTACGCGGGTCAGGCCCCCCCCCCCCAGCTGGCATCTCCTCCCCTCCAGAAGCCCGATGGTGTTTCAGAGGACGCTGGGGCAGGACGCTGGCTCCCCGGTCCTCCCCCGGGTGCTCCAGAACTGGGGGGTTGCGTGATCCTGGGAACGTGACTGTTTCATCCCATGGAGGTCTGACCTGGAGAAAATTCTATTTTATTTGTAAACGCAGAATTCCAAAGGCGATACATTTTGGTTAGGAACTCCACTAAATCAGCTGAATTCCTGCATCGTTTTCCATAGAGAACTAATAGACTGTTTCAATTTTATTATACAGAAATTATTTTCCTTAAAAATTCTTTCCCTCGAAAGCTTGCCAAGCCTTCCATGCAGTGGTAGGTTTCCATCCGTGTGGCGTTTTACAGCTGTTAGAGGCTGATCTCTGCCAAGTCTTGTCGAGGTCACATTATACCGATTTAAACTTGGGTTTTGCTGATTTAAATTTGGCAAGGTTTGACACTTGGAGTTTCTAGCACATAATTTTACCATATGAGTTTTACTCCGATCGGCTGCGCTGTGTTCATGATGCCGATGGTTGCTGTCAACTGGATACAAACACCTCCTGGGTCATACTTTCAAACGATTCACGAGAAGGCTGGGAGGAGCTCCTGGAGGTTCCCCAGCTGGGCGGCCGTGCAGGCTGGGGGGCCGTGCCGCGCTGACCCCCATGAGGTTTCCCACCAAGAGTGGTGGGGGCCCCCTTCACTCGATGCCCCTGCCAGCCTGGCACCTGGAGGAGGCCCACGTTTGGGAAGGAAGATACGGGTGCAGAGGACGCTGTATGGCCCGTGTTGTGCGTTCAGTCACTACAACAGGCCCTCCCGTCTCCCAGAAGTACCAGTGGCCAGTCTGCACAGCGTGGCTTAGGACCACTGGAACCGACTGCACTGTGCATAACCAGCTGTTCGCTCATTGAGATGCTAAGGTAAGGGTGGGCAGACTGAAAATGAAAATACAGAAAAGGAGAGAAAAGCCAGGAAACGGTGTTATCGAGGTCACTGCTTTAGGCAAAAGGGCTAAAAACAGCCACCACCAAAACAACCCACCAGGACACCGAATTAAGTATGGATTGCGTGGACACCTTATATGCAAGTCAGTCACTGATCTGAAGCTCAGGTGTGCAGGGCGTCTGTCCTACGTGGCAGCCTCCCAGGAAGGCCAGCCTAAGCCACACCACTCCGCAGGGGGCCCTGGGTGCACTTCTTATCCCCATATGAAGACCTTCAGGAGGCTGCAGGCACCTCCCCACCAAGAGGCGGCTCTTGTGTCCCCCCCTTGTAGCTGGAATTTTCAGCAGCTTCTTGCCTGTTGTTGGACTTGGGGTGCTCGGTCAGACGAGAACCATGCTTGTTTCTCCTCCCTGGTCCATGTACTTGGACCCCATCGGAACTTGGGGGCCCAGGTTGCCTGCAGATGCCACGTCCTTCCCTCCTGTCCCGGGGTGCGCGGTGCCAGTGTAGGGGTCTGACCCCGTCTCCTGTCTGTCCTGCAGACGGAGCCCTTTGCGCTAAGCCCCACGTCACCAAGCCAGGACTCAGGCCCTGAACCAGCCAGGAGTCGCCTGATGAACACTCGTAAGGCCGCCTGACTGAAAGGTCCCTGCCTCCCCAAAGGCAGGTACAGACATCCCTCGTTCTGCTGTGCTTCGTAGAGGCTTTTTTTTTTTTTTTTTTTTTTTAAGACAAATTGAAGGTTTGTGGCAACTGGAGTAAAGCAAGTCTACTGGTGCCATTTTTCCAACAGCAATTATTAAGGTATGTATTTTTTAACACAGTTCTGTCGCACACTTAATGGACTACAGTACAGTGTAAAACATAACTTTTCTACGCACTGGGGAACCAGAAAATCTGCGTGCCTTGTTTTACTGTAATACTCGCTTCACTGCAGTGGAGCTGAAGCCGGTGTCTCCAAGGTCTGCCTGTGACCGTAGTAGCTCACTCACTCGTTTGCCAAGGGTAACTGCTGTGGTCCCTCCATGCTCCTGTGAAAGTCTTTCATTTTGCGCAGCTCCTTGGAACTCCTTTTATCTGCTGGGTTAGACGCTGCCCGGTTCAAATCCAGTTTTGCTCAAATACACTGAAAAGACTTAACAGTCCCTAGTTTCTCTTTGAACAGTCCTGGTGTTCGAACCTCGACAGCCCCAGGGGCGGTGAGCAGCCAGGCCCCCCGGGCTTGGCACCTCCTCTCTGGGTTCTGGCTCCGCGCCCTTCACCTCATGAGCTTTCAGACTTTATCGGAACTTTTCTTTTTCTGGACGGGGTCTGGCAATTGGCTGGAGTCAGACTGGGTCTGCCTGACTGGGTCTGCCATCGAACCAGGTCTGACTTCAGCTGGTCTGGGTCCTTGCGACCTCAGGCAAATAAAATGTTTAGGTTAAACAAGCAGGTTACTCACCGAAGATAATCCTAATTACAGTGGCTACAGAGGAGAGCTCCTAACCTGGATAAGCTGATCCGCTTATGTGGTGTCCTAGGGAGAAAGGGCCTCAGCCAGGCACTCACGTGAAGGGTAGAGGGACACTGGTTTTTCCTCCTCAGCAGTTTCTGGGGAACAGGAAGACACCCCCCGGACACCCCAGGGTGTCACTGCAGAGCCTGCCGGCAGGCTCCTGAGAAAACGGAAAGGCCGCCGAGGGTGAGTGTTCTCGCCGGAGTCAGCTCTGCCGGGCCCCCACTGCGATGGGGAGGAAGGGGAGATCAGACCACAGGTCCTTGCAGTGTGACGCGTGGCCCCACTTCCGGTCCCCGCGGGCTGTCGACCTGTCTCTCCCAGGGACGGCTCCTGCCGCAGTGCTGGTCTCGTTCTGCATCTGAGAGCTTGGCAGCCGTCGGGTTGGAGGCCCCCAGGACACGCTGGGGCCCTGCGGACGGCGGCGGCGGCTCTCGGAGGCGCCGCCTGCACCGCCGGGGTGCTGAGTGCCCCCGGCGCGTGCACCGAGTGTCCTGGCTGAAACCTGACACAATGCTTGGAGGCTTTGTTGGTTTCAAAGACGCTCTGTGGTCAGAAGTTGGCCGAGTTAGAGGCTGATACTCAGAGCCCGATGGGGACTTTCATGAGGCCTTCTCTCCAAAGCTTAGGTGAAACTACGTTCCCAGACAGAAAGAGAAACACTGTGAAGGCTTCGCAGGAGGACTTACTAAAACGTTCCAGAGACACACAGCTCTGTCTGGAACACGGGACTCCTGACGTCCATCTTAGTTGGAAACCTTCCCGCTGATACAGAGGAGCCGACGGAAGGTAGTGTGGTGGGCAGCTGGGCGGCTGCCACCCGGGTCTCTGAGGGATTGAGGCGACTGTCTCGTCTCACAGAACAGTCACGCGGCCCTGGAAACAGCCCAGCCCCCAGCTGTGCTTTTCACACCCCCCTCCAGACCGCCTCTGCTCGTCTCAGAAGCCTTGCTGGTGCCATACGAGGTCTGGGCTTAGGGGACAGAGGTCGCGGTGCCTTCTGCTGTGGAGGCGCCCTCCCCGCACCTCTCCAGGCGGTGCTCGCCCGAGACAAAGGAGAGGCTGCCGAAAACTCGGGCTCTGAAGTGTCTCTAAAGTCTTCGCCAGGCATCAGTGAAAACTTGTAGCCTTCTGAGCCAGGAAACTTACTCCATGTGCCAGAAACACAATTTGGATCCAACTGTTCGTTTACAAAGTAATGACTTTTGCACAATTGTACGTCTCACCCTAAAATTTTAAAACAGACGCTATAAAATACCTGTGTGTATATTTATGTATATGTTATAGATGTGACTTTTTTTCCTACCTCAAAATGGTATTGCTGAAGTTATTTTGTAAAGAGTTCAATTTAAGCCAATGAAATAGAGAAACAAGTTCACTCTCAGAAATACGCAAACTAACCCAAGTGCCTTCCCGGTTCGGGTGCTCTAGGCCGAGCTTCAGTAAGTAAACGCTAGCTTAAGTCTGTAGTTCAGTTACAAGAGGCATGTCTTTAAAGTTATCATTGTAAAGTACAATGCTTTTCTTCTGCCTAGGTTTACTGAAAGTCAGATGCGCTCACGTTCTCTCTCACAGGATTTGTCAGCAAGAAAGGTAACTTCAGATTATTAGTTGTTTGTCTTGTGAAATTTTCATGACTAAACATGATTGTTAAGAACAGTGAATTAAATAGACGTAAGATAAAAGTTTACTTTAACTTTTCAACAATGATACTTTATGGTATGTCCACTTAAAAACCGTTTCCAAAACTTTTTTGGTAACGTGAAGCCTGTAAGTTACACTGAGATAAGTTAAGTGACAGGTATTCACTGAATATCCAGATCATTTCCAAGTAAGACGGGTGCTGAGACCTTCATCACCACACGTTTCTCCACCTTCGGCTTCCTTGTATAGAGAAACCAGAGATACTGGAGTCTGTTAGTAAATACGTTTTGTGCCACTGGAAAGCTTAATCAGGATAAATATGCTTCCAGAAATCAAAATGTGTTTATAGACTCTCCAGCCCACAGAATGCTGGTGTTAACCGGGGATTAAGGGTTCTAATCTCCGTGTGATTAAAACTGTTAACTGTTCTGTTAAACAGACAAAGTTCTCTTAGGTTATTGGTCTGCTCTTAATAAGGCGTTGTAGTTTTTGTTTTACTTTTCAAATCTGGACAGCAAAACTTTGTGTGTTACCACAATAACTGCTTCACGCTCTATCAGCCTTTGATGACTCAAGGACATCCGGTCTTCTCAATGTTAAGAGCACTGACTTCTGCTTCCCTTCTGTATGTGCCTTTAGTATCTGCTGCTGTCACTTTGGTGAGACAATTAAGTATTATTCCATTCAAATGTTCAACCTTCTTGACGTTGTCTCAAAATAAAATTAAATAGTCTTTTTAACCTCAGAGTAACTTTGAGGTTTCCCACGGGGCTCCTGGAAAATCCCAAAGCATTTGCCTGTCATCTTGTAAAAGAGAGATGTTCGATTATGTTTATTTGGTACGTTAAAATATGTGGGGGAAACTGTTGAATAAGAAATGATAAACATTCTTAGGTTATGTATGTATGAATCATATATTTCTAATACAGGTATTCCAGACATTGCCTTAAGTTTCTAGAAATTTACCAGCACTCTTGCTGTTCAGTTATCATCCTGAAGTATTGCATGCCACAGAAATAACTGTTTCCTTCCTTCCCAAATGAACTCTCACCAGCTCTGTGACCACGGGCCTTTTCAAGTCGTTCATCATTTACAGACAGTTACTATTTTTCTGGTGCTTCTGCGTAAGTGAGATTCATGGGAAGGACCCTACCAGGGTCTCGGCCACTGACCCCGCTGCCAGGGGACAAGGTGTTGACCCTCACATGTGTATTTCAGAGCTGGAGGCCCCACCGGACGCCTGGTCCTGTGCAGACGCTGGGGACCGGGACTGCGTCCTCCCAAGACGTCAGACCAGGAGGACCGAGGATGTTTCTTTCCACTCCCTCCCACTCCGGCCATCCTTTCCCTCGTTCCCCGTGAAGGCCTTCTGGATTCTCCTGTCCACCTTTTGTCTTGCTCGGGCCTGGAAGGACAGCGCCATTGTCTCAGGCCATCATGCAGGTGGGTCATCTAACCCCCATGACTGCTGGACTTGCCATGAAGCTGATGGTCCTGTGGCTCCTCTGTCCATCCCACCTTCTCCCCGATGTCCAGGGCCCTGGGGGTCCATCTCTGGTCAACAACCCCAAACCCAGGGGCGACCGCATCCAGGTTCTGTGCAAAGAAAGGGACGCAGACAGGTGACCAGAACAAAACCACCGTCCCGTCTACAGACCCTGCAGTTTTATTGGCCTCCGTGGCCATACTTAAAACGAGGATGCCACACTCAAAACGAGTCACCTGAGCCACACTCAAAACGAATCACCAGAAGTCTCAATTCTCAGCGACTCTTCTCCGGGCCAGGAGGATGTGCCACGCGGCCGTGACCAGGAACCTCTCAGCTCGTGAAGACACTGCAGAATCTGCTGCAGCCACCAGCCCAGGCTCTGTGGCCAAAGTTGTTCTGATCAGAGGACAGCCCATGGCTGCCTTGCAGGTGAGCAGACAGGGTCTGCTAGGATTGGCCCACCTCCTGGAAAAGTGGGAACTCAGCTCCTGAGGTCACTGAACAAGCCACTTGGCTAAAGAAAGTGACTCCTTCATCAGAGCCTTTCTTTGACCTGTCTGACTCTGGTTTGGGTCTTGGGGACTACAGACCCTGGGGGTGACCCTGCTGGTAGGAAGAGGTCGTCTTGCTGGGCACGGTGTCCTTGCAGAAGCTTTAAAAGCACATTTGCAGCTGCTAACCAGCCATCAAGCGACCTCTTTGAGGCTGGAGCCTCAGAGAAGGACCGAGAACGAGCGACGTAAAAACTGTGACCGCAGTGACCCGTGAACACAGCACGGACTCAGGGCCAACTCCCAGACAGTGGTGGGAGCAGCTCCGATGCCTTAAAATCCCGGGCATGTCTCTCAGGCTGAGTGTCTGCTCTAAAGGGAAGACTCGTTAAAAACCATGACAGTGAGTCCCACACAGAGTCGCTTCTGCGAAGCCCCCACGTCACCAAACTCAGACTTGAGGACGGCACCGGCTCCCTCAGGAATGGAATCTTAAACCGGGACTCGGGACTGGCCTGACCAGCACCAGGTAGGTGACCCCCAAGACCCCTGCCGTCCCCTCTAGGGAAGTGACCACAACAAACCTTTCTGCCACAGCAGGCCCACTGGCTCACACAGGGAGGGCAGCGGACATGGTGGCCAGGGCAGGAGGGGGCCCAGGGAGGGACTCGGCGCTGTCGCTCCCGGGCCTAGCAGTGAAACCAAGTCCTTGCCAGGCACAGGGTGCCACCATTTCAAAGGACATGTACAAAAAAGCGAGCAGTCCCTTTTTCCTCAAATGGCTGTTGAATTTATTTGCTTGATCAACAATGGGTCCTGGCAAAAATTAGTTAATCAACGCTGAGACAGCTGTAATGAAATACTAATTTAAAAAATTCATGACACCTTGATAGAAATTAAGAGTTTACACAAAAAAGAAACCTTCAACATTGCCAGCAAATGTGAAATGAATGTAACAGGACCGACAGGACAGCTGGAAGGCTTTATACACTTACATTTGACACCTGACCATATTTTCAGTCACCATAATATCTTCTCTCCAGATTTAAAAAAATAGTATGCTGATTTCTATAACAAAGCTTTTTTCGTACAAAAATCAAATAATGGCCAACAAGTCACAACAGTGCAATAGGTAGAGGGTAAAAACCGCATAGAAGAGGTGCTGAAAATAAATACAAACCAGGAGGAGAGAACAGAGCCCCGGGGGGGGGGGGGGTCTCCATCACCCTGGGTGAGGGGCCGTCTTCACAGCCGTGCACATGGACAGAGCGGCCCCCCCCAGACGCCCCAGGGCCCCAGGGCAGCGGGGTGGTGGGGGTCGGGACACGGCTGCCCCCCGAGCAAAGCCGTTTCCTATTGCTCAGTCTGGTCAGCTGGGAGTCTGGCAGCGGCTCGGTGAGACGGTGTGGACTCAGGTCAGAGCGTGTCTATCGATATGGCTTATTCAGGCAGAGAGACACTTACATTCTAGCCCAGGCGAGCAGCCTACGATGACGTCCTGTTCTGAGGGGAGGTCTGAGAGCTAGAGCCTCTGGTCCGGGTGGCCACCTCCCACCGAGCCCGTGGAGAGCGTCTGCTGACCAGTGGCCGCAGGAGCCGGAGAGAGGTGGCCGCTGCCCCAGGACGGCTCTGACTAACGAGGCCGTGGTGGTGACTCGGGCTCAGGGACTGTGACGGGGGCCTGTCCCAAGGGGGGTGTTGGGGGGGCAGGGAGGGAACCCCAGTGAGAGCCATTCTGGCCCCTCAGGAAAGGGGAGGCAGCTCCCAGCATAGAATCTGCACCAGAGAGGTGTGAAAGGCACAAGCAGGAGTGACAGGTGAGCGGGGACCCTGGAGGGGACCACGGGCCGCACAGAGGCGGGCGCTGTCCGCCGTGTCCGGGATCCCCCTTGAACGAGAGAAAAATCCTCATTCTGCCATAATAAAAAAGCAAAGAAAGACGATTTTTGGTTTAAAAAGAAGCCACTCAAGGGTGAAAATAGTTATTTTAAGTTAACAAAGAAAATCTTCAGAGAAGCAGACAGCATCTGGAAGCCTCTGTGCCCCGCCGGCCGCCCGCGCCCGCCCGTCCTCCCCGGGGGCCCCGAGCCCGACGCGTGCGTCCTCCGTTGAGGGAGGAGGAAGACGCCTTTACAGCAGGTACGGCGGGGCCCTGGCTGGGGCCCAGTCAGGTGCACAGGCCGGCGGCCCGCGCGGCTCAGATGGGCGTCTCCTTCCTGTCCCTGCTGGGCGACGGCCGGGCCGGCTCCCTGCCCGCCGGGGGCGGCTCCTTGGCGGCGCCGGGCTCGGGGTCGCTGGGGGGCTCGGGCCGGGCCCGCTGCAGCTGGAGCAGGCGGAGCTGCACCCGCAGCTCAATGATGGCCTCGCGCTCCTCGTGAACCGCCTGGTTCAGGTGATTGTTCTTGATCTGGAGGAAAGGAGGGTGGCGCTCACCGAAAGGACGGCGGAGAGGGGCCAGCCACCCACCCAAGAACCTGCTTTTGTTCTGGTCCAGCTGGTTGTGAGAGAAAACACGAGCACAGAATGGATCAAGGTACCAACTGCTTAAATCACAGAGGAGCAAACGCCCCTGGGAGACAAAACCACCCACAGAAAACAGGCTTTAATGACAGTGTTATTAGTGTAAAACCTGAGCTCTGTCTCAGAAGTGATGTCCTTCCTCTTCTGTGCATGGCCCTGCTTACCCCGACCTGTGCCACCAGCTCAGACGACAGAAGACCGCCAGCAGCTTTATAATGCCTGCACCCGTCCAGCAGTCAAGGCAGCACAAAACCCCTCCAGCCCTGGCTTCCCTCCTCCCAGCCGCCCTGCTGCCTGCGCACCCGACCTCAGCCCTGACCCTCCTCTTCCCCTGCCTGCAAACTGAGTGAGCCAGACCCAGAGGGACCATCCTGGACCCCAAGGGGAACCAACCCGGGGCACAGGACGGCAGGCCCAAGCATCTGCTGGGGGGAGGGCTCTCCTGTTTGGACCTTGTTCCATCCCCAGGACTGTGATTCTGGAAGATGCTCTCCTACTTAGAGTCTGAAACATGCTTGAAAGACACAAAGAGGCCAAGGGGCAACCATGAGACCTCGCTAAGGGGAGAAAGCCGCGGGGAGCCCAGGTCACCACCCCAACCCCTGGCCCAGGTGGGGGGCTGGCCTTGCCAACGTCTCTGCTCGGTTCTGTGGGAGGATGTTGGGGGGGGGGGGTCCTGTGCGTGGAATTCAGCTTTTCTCTGCCGCTCGGGGCGTGGGCTCCTTTCTGCGGCGAGCACTGGCCCCCGACACCCAGCACTACGTCATCTTGTCTGGAGTAAGAAGGGGCGTCCTGCTCAACTGGCTTCATCGGGCTGGGGCCCCCTTCACCTGCTCTCCGGTGGAGAACCAGGACAAGCCCCGCCTGCCCCCCCCCCCCCAACAGGGGCCCGGGGCCCTCACCCTGAGCGCTGCTCCACGCCCCACCCCAAAGCCCCTTTCTCCGTCACGTCCCCAGCAGGACGCCGGGCCCGCCTCACCTCCAGCTCCTCGTTCTGCCTCTGCAGCTCCTCCAGGATGGCCTGCAGCTCGTCCTCGTCCTCGCTCTCGCTCTCACTCTCCGAGGAGCACTCCTCCGTCTCACTGCGGCCCTGCTGCCGGCTGGGGGGAGACGCGACCCCAGGGTCAGCAGGCGCCCTGGCCCGCTGGCGCCACTCCCTCTTCTTGACAAGGGTCCCTGCTGCCCTGCGTTACCTCTGTATCTCGGCGATCTCAGCTCGGAGCCGCTCGATCTCCTCCTTCTCCGAGGCGATCTGTCGGCGCAGAAACTGCTCCATGGCGAGGAGCTCCTCCTGCTCGGTCAGGATCTCGTTCTCCTGAAAAGCACCCCTGTAAGCACGGCTGAGACCAAGTCTAGGGACGCCCGACACCAAGTTCCGGGAAAGCTCGCGGAGCCGCACACCCGAAAACACCCGGAGACTTGACGTCAGCAGAAGGTGCGCTCAGCTGTCTGGGAGGAATGACGAGATTTTCCTCAAGACGCAAAATGCCTCTTGGGAGCTCCCCGTCCTCATCCTGCAGAGGCTCCCTCCGAGGCAAGCACACCGGACACACGGTCCAGGTGTCGTCGTCTGTCTCTGCCCCAGACCCTTCTGAGCACCTCCCCACCGCGCAGGAAAGGGAGGGCCTATGTGAGGGCCCAGGAGAGGTGCAGCTGGCGTCAGCGTCATCTAGCAGCAGACCCAGTGAGGGGGAGACGTTTGCAAGAGAGTCCTTCCTCCTCGCCACAAGCCACCGTCCTCACCTCCTGTCCCCAGAGAGAATACTTAAACAGTAAATACTGTGTGCATATTTCTAAACTGGAATTACCTAAAGGGAAGAATCCCTACCTGCCCGGGATCCAGCCGCCCCTCAACCGAGAGAAAGACTAGAAGCAGACGGAACCTAGGAGGTGAGACGGGGACGCTACAGGAACGAGCTGGAAGCAGCAAAGGTCTAGAGCGTTTCTTTCCAAGCAACAGGGATGCAGAGGAGAGCCTGTGATGAAACTCAAAAGCCGCTGTGATCGCGTTCTGAAGCGACCTACTCGGAGCCTCCTGGACGTGGCAGGCGTACTCCCTACGTGCTTCTACAGAGATGCCTGTCCTGCGCCCTCAGTGTACCTACAGAAGCGCACGTTCCGTGACTGAGAACTCTGAAACACAGGCCTGTCTGGGCCTCCAGCCTCTCTTCAGAGGAGAGGAGTTCTCGGGCCCCGGCAGCAAAATCATGTATTTCTCAGGAGTGACAGGAAAGGACTGAGGCTTGTAAGGCTCCAGGTACCCACGTACATGAGTTTCTGGAAGCACAGACGATGCTGTCAGAGCCTAGAACTTCATTTCTTTCGGGCTAAACTCTGGGAATTTCCAGAACAGAGTAAGGCCGACTGAGATTCAGAAAGAAAGGAGCTCCTCCTCAGCTCCTGGCCAGGAACACAGGAGGCCCTCGAGAGCTGTGCGCCAAGTCCGCGAGTGGGCGGTAAAGCAACTCACGTCCGACAACTGACTGATCTGCAAAGAATAAAGTCAGAATGCCTGAAAGGTGTTACCAGCAACCACCACCAGCTAAAATCTCCATCATCACATTTCAAGGACCTCAAACTTTGTGCCGTCAGGAAGGACGTTGTAAAATGTAAGTCCAATCTCATTAATATGGAACACGCACAACTAAATTGTAACTTAGGAAAAACACCTCTAACTCAGCCCTGGGGGGAGGGAAAGGAGAGAAGGGGGGCATCCAGAACCGTGTCCGGGCAGAAGCGGCCAAGCAGCACAGAAGGGAACGCCAAGCGCAAGGCCGTCCCTCTGCACCCTCCAAGCCGTCTGAGAAGGCTGGCTGGAAGACTCACACCCCCTGCCGCGGAGCTGCTCAGACTGTAAGCTGACCACTAGGAGCCTTGCGACATCATCATTCAGCCACGAGACAGCCAGTCCTGCCGTTCAGGGCAGCACGGCTGGACCCGGCAGACCTCACGCCAAGTGAGCTGAGCCAGACAGGAAAGGCGAGTGCCCACACGCTCTCCCGCACTTGTGGAGTCTAAAAAAGTCAAGTCACAGAAGCAGAGAACAGAACGGCGGTTACCGGGCCTGGCGGGCAGGGGGCGCACCTGTGCTGCACGCCGGTTAGCAGCACTGCACGGAGCACCGAGACACGGAAGGCGCCCGCGTGGAGCGCGACGCTGACTGGCCTGAGCGCAGCGGTCATCTCGCTGTGCAGGAAAACCGGCTCGTCAGGGCGTGCACCCCAAGTATAAACTTTTATTTTATATGCATGTTTTTTATTTGTGCTTTTCCCCTCCTTGACAGAGGCACTGGGGGTGGAACGCCTGCGCACCGAGCACGCACTCTACCACTGAGCTCTACCCCCAAGCCCCACAATTTTTAACTAAAAAAGAATCTTAGCTTACCTGGGCAAGAAGAATATTTATGACTTCTTCATTCTCATTCATTTCTTCTTTGGAAACGTCCTCTTTAGAAAGACTGGCTATCTCTTGTGCAATCTTGCTCTCGCACTCCTGTGGGGTAAGAGAGAGCGAGCTGGTCAGCCTCGTGTAGCTCACATCCTGCAAAGTCACCCCTCACCACTCCGGACGCCACCGCCGCCTCCCTTCCTAGACGTGCACCGAGGGGCAGGCAGAGGAACCGTCTGGACAGATGGGCCTCTGTTAACTGGGCTTTGAAAGTAGCCTGTGGCTCTCAGTCTGGCTGCACTGTGAGGAAAATGTTCTTTTCTCATTAATCTCACCATTTCTGGAACCTTCCACATAAATCACCTTCTGTGATTTTTTTTTTTTTATTTTAAGCATACAGGTTAACTAGTTTTGACAAAAGTATGCAGTCAAGGAACCACCACCAACCCCAATTCAGAACATTTCCATCGTCACACAAAGTGCCCCGGGCTTGTCTGCCAGCTGTTGGCCCAGGTGAGCACGAACCTGCTTTCCGCTGTGGTTTTTGCCTTTTGTTCCATATAAACTGAATTAATCAGTCGGTAGTCTTTTTTTCTCTGGCACACTGCTAACTTTGCAATTCATCAGTTTTGTTGCTTGTATGAATGGGTGCCGAGTGGTGCACCCATTCATCGGCGGATGGGCACTTGGTCCTCCTGAGCCCTGAGCCACTCTGACCAGACCTGGCGTGAGCTCTGCTTGCTTTGTGTGCGTGTATGTCTTCTTCTGTCAGGTAACCACCTGGGGTGGTGGGACTGCTGGGTCACATGGGAACCTTATGCTTAACTTGAAAAGAAACTGTTTTCCAAAATGTCTGTACCAAGAGTGGTACCAAAGGTCCGGCTGCTCCGCTCTTGTCAACACTCGCTGTGTGACTTTGGCTGTCCTGGTGCCACCTCCGTTGTGACTGACGCTGCTGAGCGCCTTCTCAGTGCTTGTTCACCATCTGTGTGTCGCCTTTGGTAAAGGGCCCGCTCAAATGTCTGCCTTAACCCTGAGTTGTTACTGTAACAAATGACCCTCTGGGGGTTGTTGATAATGAGGGAGGCTGTGCACGTGGGGGGAAGGGTAGGTGGGAAATCTCTACCTTTCCCTGAATTCTGCTGCGAACTTAAAACTGCTCTAAAGATACAGGAAGAAAAAAATTGGTTTGTCTTGTTGTGTTTTTTAATATATTTCAGTCCAAGTCCTTTATCAGGTAGGTGTGTGGTTTTTACAAATATTGTCACAGCCTCTGGTTTGCATGTTTGTCTTAATTTAACAGTGTCGTTTGAAAAGTATGTTGTGATGAAATGTAATTTTCCAAATTCTCCTTTTATAGTTCATGGGTTTTGAGTCCTATTAAGAAATCACTGCCTAAGCCAAAGTCAGTAAAACCTTCTCTGGCGCTTTCTTCTGGAGGTTTTTTTTAGGTCTCTGCGTATGATTCATTTTGAGCTAATTTTTGTATATGTTATTGGACTCAGGCTCTTTTTTTTTTGCACATAGATATCCAGTTGTTCCAGCACCATTTGCTGAAAAGAAGACCCTTCCCTATTCAACTGTCTTGGCATCTTTGTTGAAAATTACCTGCCCACGCCACACACAAAGGCAAACTCAAAGTGGCTTAAAGACTTCAGCGTAAGACACAGTAAACCTCTCAGAAGAAAACACAGGCAAAACATTCTGACATAAATCTCAGCAGCATTCTCCTAGGGCATCTACTCAAGCAACAGAAATAAAAGCAAAAATAAACAAATGGGACCTGATTAAACTTACAAGCTTCTGCACAGCAAAGGAAACCACAACCAAAACAAAGACAACCTACAGAATGCGAGAAAATATTTGCAAAAGATGAGACTGACAGGGGCTTATTTGCCAGAATATATAAGCAGCTCATACAACTTAATAGGAAAAAAACAAACAACCCAATCCAAAAATGGCCAGAAGACCTAAACAAGCAATTCTCCAATGACATATGCATGGCCAAGAGGCACATGAAAAAATGCTCAATATCACTAATTATCAGAGAAACGCAAATCAAAACTACAATGAGGTATCACCTCACACCAGTCAGAATAGACATCATTCAAAATCCATGAATGATAAATCCTGGGGAGGGTGTGGAGAAAAGGGAGCCCTCCTACACTGCTGGGGGGAATGCAGTTTGCTGCAGCCGCTGTGGAAAACAGTATGGAGATGCCTCAAAAAACTAAAAACAGACTTACCATTTATCCAGCAATCCCACTCCTGAGCATATATCCAGAAGGAACCTTCATTCAAAACGATACATGCACCCCAACGCTCACAGCAGCACTACTTACAGTAGCCAAGACATGGAAACAACCTGAACGTCCATCGACAGGTGACTGGATAAAGAAGTTGTGGTACACTGATACAATGGAATACTACTCAGCCATAATAAAATGCCATTTGCAGCAACACAGATGGACCTGGAGATTGTCATTCTAAGAGAAGCAAGCCAGAAAGAGAAATAAATACCACATGAGATCACTTACATGAGGAATCTAAAAAAGAAAAAAAGACAGACGAACTTACTTAGAAAGAGACTCACATAGAAAACAAACCTGTGGTCACCGAGGGGTGGGGGGAAGGGAGAAGTTGGGAGTTCGAGATTTGCAGATACTAATATAAAAAGCAGATCAACAAGTTTATGCTGTAGAGCACAGGGAACTGTATTCAATATCCTGTAGTAACTTACGGTGAAGTTTGAAAAACGTTTAATGTATGTGTCAGTGACTGAAGCATTGTGCTGTACAACAGAAACTGACAATTAACTGCTCACATATGTGCTGGCCTGTTTCTGCACTTTCTTTCCTCACCCTGTATCTCCTGTCTCGATTCCTTCAGCTTTATTTTAAGTCTCATATCAGCTGTCCTTTTTCAAAATTGTTCAGGCTATTCTAGGACATTTGTGTTTCCATACAGATTTTAGAAGAGCTTGTTAATTTCTACCAAAATTGCCTGTTTAGATTTTGATTGGAACTGACTCCACAGATCAGTTTGGGAAAACCTAACATATTAACAATATTGAGATATTTACCAAATTATTTAGGTCTTTTTTCTTTTCAGGTTCAGTATCAATAGTTCATTGCTAATACACAAATACAATAGACGTGTGTATCTGACCCTGTATAACTACAATGTTGCTAAACTCACATCCCATTTTTTATAAATTCCTTAGGCTTTTATATATAGACAGTTATATCACCTTTATAAAGACTCATTTCTCTCCAATCCGTGTGCCTTTTTTCCCTTGTTTTATCACACTGGCTAGAACGGCCTCATCCATGCTGAACAGAAGAGGTGAGATCAGAAATCTCCACTTGTACACCCAATCCTAGAGGAAAGCCTTCAGACTTTCACCATTAAGTGCAATGTAAACCATAGGTTTTTTGTTTTTGTTTTTGTTTTTGGTAAATGCCCTTTATCATGCTAAGAAGGTGGTGACTGAAAGTTTTTATCAGGAGTTAAATGTCAAATTCTGCCAAATGATCTTGTGGGTTTTCTTATGTTTAGTCTGTTAACATAATGAACTGTATTACTTCTATCTTTAAAAGTCATTTACTCCTCAAAGTTGAAATCACCTGGATAGACCCTCTTGAGCACTTTGCGAGTGAAGGAGTAGAACCGGTGAAGGCGAGATGAGCCATCCCTTTCTGCACTGGCTCTGGTTTGCCGTCAACTCCCCTGCCTGCGCCCTGTCCTGGGTCAGAGACCCTTCATTTAGAGGCTGGTGGGCAACACCACATGGCTGACAACCACCACCAGGAGGCCCAGCTGGTTAGTCACTAAACCTGATCCCAGGCTGGATCATGAAGGGAAAAATTAATTAGTTAAAAACAGACATTGGAAGCAGAAGATAGCGTGGTAGGCAGGAAAGAAGAAAGAAAAACACAGAGGCCACCGGCTAGTCCTGCAGCACACGTGTAACGGTCTGAGCAGCGTCTCCTTCCCACAAAGCATCTCCATCTCCACACAAGTGTGAACCGTCACCCTCAAAGCAACAGAAGCCCGTGGGCTGCCTGTCCTGTAGCAGGAGCACACGTGCGCCCCCCAGCCATCACGCCGTCCCGCCCTCACACCTGCCGACTCATGCTCCTTGGATGCACCCTCTGGATCCTGCCGTGGACTCCGCACGCGGCTGTAAGACGCTCCAGGGACTCAGGATCTCAGCCTTGCCGTGGCCAGGGCACCAATGTCCAGCTCGCGGACCCAGGACATCGGCAGTCACGTGCCACCTGCCTATCACCAGGTAAAGACCGTCCCTCCGGGTCGTCAGTGCCTCCGCGTGCTTCCAGAGGGCACTCAGAGGCCTCAGATTCTGCAGTGGATCATCGCCTGACTACTGCTCATGCTTGGGAAGCTGCTCACAGGTACAGCCAAGCAGGAAATGGCAAAACAGCTCTCAGTGAAACAGTCTTTAATAAACCAAACAGCTTTCTAAATTCAACGAAGCATCTCCCTGATAGCAAGCTGATCAATAACCCAGGACTGGGGACTTGAGCGAACTTCCCTTCAAAAGACATTTATATCATGTACTTTCTAAAAAGTAACTCACAGCGGTAGACAGAAGACCCCGGCGCATTCTCTCTCCGTTTTGCTATGAGCGCGATGCAGCAGCAGCGAACTACTCACCTGTCTCTTAGCCTCTCTCAGTTTTCTTTTGAGGGCTGTCAGGATCCTCTGCACTTCCCACAGGCGCTCCTCTTTAGACAAGTCCTTTATCCCGCCCTGCAGGTCTCGATGTAAACAATTCAAAAGAAACTCCTAGAAAACCGTACACCACACACTGAATAGCATTCCACGTCTTACCATCTTAAAATAAAACCACATGCAGTTTCTAAAGACGGAGAAGCAACTACCTCGCACTTATCATTAAAGAAACGACGTGGTAGCACCAACTGTTTCTTAAGGACACGACTGAAAAATCATTTTTGTTCTGCCTGAGCAGGGGGTCCTAATCCATCAGTTTACACTGGTTCAGGGGCAGTTAATTCACCCCCTTCCCTCAACCCATCATCAACTGATAGGAAATGGGAGCTCAGAACAGATAAAAGAAAAACAAGCAGGGATCTGAAACTGGTACCCAAACAAAAGGTGTAAAAATGATCAGATGTAAGTAAATTTCTTAGTCTTGAATTCCTCATTCAGCTCGGCAGACACACACACACACACACACACACACACACACACACACACACACACACAACCACGTGGCACTGTTCCAGCGGCAGAGTGGGAAGCACAGGACACAGTCAAATCCGGGGTCTGCGGCTTAGCAAGCAGCCAGCAGAGCTCCGTAGCTCCCCCAGATTTCAGTATTCTTATCTGTAGCACAGGGCCGACAACGCTGCCAGTCCAGGTAAGCTAACACTTCCGGGCTGCTCCCAGGAACCCGGCACCGCCTTCGTACAGGGCCCCGGCACGGCCCCCGACACACAGGAAGGGCTGGGGAACGGGCCCCCCGGCGCAGGTGGCCGCGCACCTGCCTCCGGATCTCCTCCTTGATGCTCTCCTGGGCTTCGGGCAGCGTGGGCATCGTGGCCATGTTGGACCAGCGAAGAGGCTTCGTCACCTGCTTCAGCGTCACGTTCCCAAAGAGCTCTTGCACGTGTGTGAAAAACACATACAGTACACGGTTGCTAATCTAAGGAGAAGAGAGATTTGGGAGGAGACTGTTAGCATCATCGTTTCCCTTCACTTAACCTGCGCCTCCTGACTAAGGGCATATCCTTTAATCCCTGGTAGTGACTAGACACGCCTGCTAATCAGTGGGCGGTTTACAGAAGAGAAGGGGAAAGTGTGAGTTAAGTCACGAGCTCGAGCCTATGAACTAGGGGGGAAAGCCAAGAAAAGGACGCAGTGGTCGATGGTCATCAGTTTGTCCCGTTTTAGCCCTAGAACGCTATGTAACATTAAATAAGGTTCAAAAATCTCGTGTTCTTTGCTTCCCAATTATTGTGAGACGCTTTAACACACACAAGGATCTACTGAGGAACAGGGAGGTGTCAGAGCGGCTGAATGAGGAAGCACCACCCTCCAGGCACACATTTGTTTAAATACGACTCAGGTGCCAAGAGACCAGGACGCCAGGCTAGCTGAAAAGCCAGGAAAAGAAATGACTTCCTACCTAAAACTTAATTTTACGACACACCTGAACCTCTGTGATACCATCATCCCTGTGACCATGATACCAAGTAAGAATGTAATGTTTACCAAATTCTGAAAACCTAACTAATATGAAATTTGAGGAACATTTTGCTTACAAAATATAATCGATGAGCCATGAAAGAATCTTCAGTAAAAGAAAATACACTCGTATATGTAACGGTGTTATACCAGGTTAGTATCGGTCATCGTTACATGGGCCGAAAAGAGGGCTCAAAGTAAAAAACATAACCACTGTCTCACTTTCCCGCCCTTTGTTTCTGGCCTGAGTGAAACATGAATAATTAAAGGAAAGCACATGCTCTCCGCCAGCACCAAGCGAACAGCAATAAATGAAGGCCAAGAAGTAACCTCCGATCCCTGAAGTCACCCCCCCCCAGGCTAACCCCCGAGCAGACAAGCGCTGTGAGGCCCTTTGTGCCTGCGCCCCACATGTCTGTGTGATATAATTAAGCAGTAATGCTATTTGATGAAATAACTGAAATCTTTAAAATTCTACAGATGATATTCAGTAACCTGAGTAACATAATGAAGAAGAATATGAAAAAGAATATGTGTATGTATGACTGAAACGTGATGCTGTGCACCAGAAACTGACACAACACTGTCAACTGATTATTCAATTCAAAAAAAATTCTAGAGGGGAGAGCAGAGCTCAGTGTAGGGCGCAGGCTTAGCAGCCACGAGATCCCGGGTTCGGTCCCCAGTACCTCCTCTAGAAATAAACAAACCTAATTTCCTCCCCCCACAAAATACATAACATTTTTAAAATACTCAATCAGTCAATCTACAGGTGAACTGTCGCCCCTCCTCTACCAATGGCAGGTCACGTCATCAGGAATGGCGACTCAGCGCCTGGACAGTGCCCAGACTCTACGGCTCCAGCTACGAGGCTAACGTGCTCTGACCTGCAAGTTGGCACTCACTGTCCACAGCAGGAAAGAAAGAGACCGACGTTCAGGCTGACCCGTCGTCTGCTTTCTGCCATTCACTGCTCTGGCTGTGACAGCGACAATGTCCCCGGGCCCCCCAGGGCCAACCAGAGAGCGGGTGCGCGGGGAGGGCCAGGTACCTGGACGGTCGGGCTGAGCACTATGGAGATGTTCTGGATGTTCATCTTGGTTTCCAGCTCCTTGGCGATGACGTGGTCCATGTGCACGATGAGCCAGGAGATGAGGAGCTGGTTACACTCGGGCAGCTCCTTCAGCAGGCGCTGGAACTCCTGCACCTTCTCGCCCTCGGTGCTCCTCGCACAGGCCTCCTCGAAGCGCGGCAGCAGCTCCCTGGTGAGCAGGTTCTCCGGCAGGTCCCGCAGGTACTGCTTCAGCAAACTGGCCACCGTGTTCGCGTCGTACTCCTCCAAGTTCGGGGGCTCCTCTCTGTCATAGGCTGCCTTCAGCTCATCCACCTTGGATTTAATTCCTTACAATATTCCAATTCAGAAGAAAAGAAGTATGAAAAAAATGAAAATGTATGAAAGAGAAAAAAAGTCAAACACAGCTTTCTTCCCCACTGCCCTCGCCCCTGCGGGAGATCTGGGAAGAGTCAATCCGACAGTGACAAACCTCTGCTCATGAAGCATTCACCTGCACAGGCTTCACATGGTTCCTCCATATAGAAGATAATATAAAAAACTACTCTCGGGATGAATTTAACCAAAGCTAAGTGATAATGGAAAAACTCAATACTCAGAACAAAAGAGCAACCACAGATACATCAAGCAAATAAGCCAATCGATTCACGGAAAAAAAAAATCTTTTTTTTAGTTTAAAGCTAGGTAGGTAAAAATTAAACTACAACTCAAGCGTAAGACTTGCTCTCCATGAGCCGCCAACAGCTTCTTCTAACAGTCACAAGACTGACAACATAAAATGCAGCTCATTACACATAAGCACCTTCCAGAAAGTCATGGATAATTAATTTTTTATAAGTAAAAACTGTATCATAAATGCAACAGGTGAGTTCACTATCTGAACAAACTTTGAAAATTATTCCCCATTAAATACCCTTCTAATTTCTATTTTTAACCTTAAATTCTTTACATGTTTTCTTTATCTGAAAGAGGGCTAGAACAAAAGTGAAATCTAGGTTACTGACATCAAATTGTTTTGCCTTTGTTACTGGACAGAAACACAAACATGTTTTTCAGACATGATAAGTGCAGACTGGACTAAAGACTTAGTTACTAATTCAGTGACAGTGATTGTTCTTGAGAATATAAAGTTGCTTTCTCCGGTTTTTAATACTTAAAACTTTCGGCCGAGATATGGGATATATATCTACAGCAGACTACTCCTCAGCCATAAAAAATAATGAAATTCTGCCATTTGCAACAACATGGCTGGATGGAGGGTATTATGCTAAGCGAAGTCAGTCAGACAAAGACAAATACTGTATATATTGCTTATGTACTGAATCTAAAAAATACAACAAACTAGTAAATACAACAAAAAAACAGACCCACAGATATAGAGAACAAACTGGTGTGGTTGCCTGTGGGGCGGGGGAGGGGCACGGCAAGGGTCGGGAACTAGAGGCACAGGCTGCCTGTGTAAGACACACGAGCTGCAAGGACGCACTGTGCAACGCGGGGAAGAGAGGGCAGTTTATAATGACTGTACATGGAGCATAACCTCTAAAAACTGAACCACTGTGTTGTACACCTGAAACTTACATAATACTGTACATCAACTGTGCCTCAAAAAATAAAGAAATAAAATAACTTCAGGCCAATTATTGGAAACAAGCTACAAATTAAGGCTGACAGATTTAATGGTAAATGCAAACAATGTCACCTAATCTGAGCAGCATTTTACAATCAACAGTGCTGACACCTGGGGTCTGACGTTCCTGATCTTCTGTAAAAACCTGTCAGAGGCATCACAGTCAGCCAGGAATCTGTCCAGCACTGACAAAATGAAAGCAGCAGCTCCAAATAGGAAAGTGACAACATGAATCTTGCTTCTGCACCATCCTTATCTTGAGGCAAAAGAGTTAGAAATAATCCCTATGTTCCTACTTTCATGAGCAAAATACGATGAGTGATAACTTTACCTGAAACTCTTGACAAGGTGATCCTCTCTCTCATGCATGTTTTATAGGGAACTAATTTTCCCTCAACAGAGCCTACCCAGAAAACTGCACAAGTGAACAATTAGAATTCATGTTTGATTGTTTGGTTACTTGGAAATTGTTCTCAAAATGTTTTCTTTTTAAAAGTTGGACACTTCAAATAAAGCATCCAAGGTACAGAAATATTATGTGCAGAGTAAGATTTGAAACTGGAGCTTATATATGAGTAAGTGAGAACCAAAATTCTCCAGCAGAAAACAGTATTATTAGCATTCAGAAAGAGAAACCACAGCCATAAACTCTGACCCACAGAGTGCTGAAGGCAGCGCACTGCCAGGGCCCCCAAAATAACAAAACTGATCAAGGCAGGAGCTGGGCCTCCCAGGGGCCACCACCCAGGAGAGCACTTCAGTTTGAGTGCGCGCGCGCGCGCACACACACACATACACACACACACACACACAAGCAGTACACAACACTGACTCCCTAAGAACACAAACATCAAAACAGGTCACAGACAAAAGAACCCTTTGAGCAAAGCTGGAAGAACTCTCTGGAGACACTTTCACCTAAAATTTCTCTGTGCCTGTCAAATGCACTTGAGAGAAGCAGCTATCTCAGAACTGTTTAGCTCTTTGTTTTTCTTTTTTTGGAGGGGGGTAATCAGGTTTGCTTACTTATTGATGTATTTAATGGAGGTGCTGGGGATTGAGCCCAGGACCTCGCGCACGCTAGGCACACGCTCTACCACTGAGCTGTACTCTCCCCCCCGGACTGTTCAGCTCTTTAAAAATCCTGTCATCATAAATTTTTCTTAAAAGTTGAAATTTCAAAGTCATTTAAATGTGTTTATTTTTATGTTACTAAGGACTTACAAATTCATATTCAGTTCCTAGTTCGTTCACTTTATTTTCTATAAAATAGCATTTTAGCCAGAATGTCTTCAGTGAGAACGTATTATCCGTGGGCTCCTGTAAAGGTCTCCCTCACTTCCCCTCCTTTTTCAGGAAGTATAGTTGCTTTACAGGTCTCCCTTTATCTCATCAAACATGCCTATCCTTTTTTAAAAAGCGTAAATATCAAACCTTCTACAAACGTGCATGAACGTGCAATTAAACTGAAAAAGTAAGTCTAGTCTCCGTCTGTTCTGAACGTGTATGGTCTGACTCGTGAGCTCTGTGTGAGCAGCAGGGCCGCAGACACGGGCGAGGAGGAACGCGACCTCGCCCTCCCGCAGGGGGGTCAGAGCCGCCCGCGCGGCCCGGCTGCGCCCCGGGTCCTCCGTGTCTGCGGGCCCCCCCCCGCCCCGCCCCCATCGGGGCGCGCACCTGACACCCGGTAGATGCCCTCGCACCGCATCCCGCGCCGCTCCACCTGGTCCACGCACTCGCGGAACACGGCGGGCAGCCGCACGCCGTCGCACAGCATGGTGCGCTCGGCCGCGTCCGCCAGCGGCGCCCCGAACACAGGCCGCAGGCTCGGCGCGTCGGCCGGCGGCGCCTCGGGCTCGGGGACGGGCTTCTTCTTCTTCTTCTTCTCCTTCCACTGCTTCACCACGTCCGCCGCCGTCAGGTCCTTGGACTTCTTCTCCTTGTGCTTCTCCTCTTTGGGTTTCTCTTTGATTTTAAAATCCTTCTCTTTCTTCTTAGAAAAGCTGGGCTTCTTGAAGACGTGGATCCCCTTGGAGCGCTTCATTTTGGAGGGACTCTCGGCCTCATCTCCAGAGCTGTCTTCCTGGAAGGCGGCGTAGCCTTCAGCTGCCGAAGAGACGCAGGGAGTGAGTGACAAGTCTGCGGGCGCCAGGCGTCCCCTCTCAGTGCCTGAGAAGAGGACGGGGCACCGCCCGGCCGCCACAGGGCTGCTCACCCCGCGGCCGGCCCGCCCGCGCCGGCCGGACCCCGGGAAGGCGGGCGCCGCCCTGACGGGTCCTGACACAGGGCAGCGACGCGCAGGGCTGGCCCTGCGACTGGCTTTCACACCGCGTAACTGGAACTTCCGCGAACCAAATTACCATAAGGAATCATCTAGCTATTACTTTATTACCTGCACAGAGGCTAATGGAGAGAATTCTGTAAAACAGTCTTCTTTCATCATCCCAGTGACACCCCCTAGCTTACTTTACTTAGCTTAGATTTTTCCAGGCTTGCTCCTCCCTGTCCCTGGGAGCAGTGTCCAACCACGCCCCGAGCCGCCCCTCCCACTTGGCCCCGGCTCGGGCCGCGCAGCCCCTTCCGGAGCCGGCCGCCGGGCCCGCGGGCGCCGGCGGGGAGGGCAGCGCCGGGATGGCCCGGCGCTCACGCCAGTTACCCTACACAGGTTTCCCCTTCTGCACACCTGTAACTCACCTATCCTCTTCTTCAGCCAGCCACCTCACAGGCTATTTTACCACAAAGATGAAAGATTCTGCTTCAACGTCCCTCTAAATTAAAATACCATGAGCCCCACACCAACCAGAATGGCAGCGGTGCTAAGGGCCTGATACCACGGCATAACTGGGGCCCTCAGACACTGCTGGTGGGCTGTCCACTGGAACGGCCGCTCCGGGAATGTTCTGCAGCATCTACTGAGGCTGAAGCGAGCCTGGCCTGTGAGCCAGCGATTCCACTCCCAGGAACACACGACAGACATGCAGAACCATGTACGGTGACGTGATGGAAGCACTGTCCCTGACAGTCAGACACTGGAAACAACCCAGATGACCAGCAGCGGTAGAGGGGAACAATGAATTCCAGTCTGTCAGTGCGATGAGACAAAATCCAGCAAGAAAAACAAACCAACCGCTGCCACACGGAAAACCAGGAGGAATCCAGCCAACACAACAGTGGGCAAAAGAAACCACACACAAACAGAAATCTACTTCCATGGACGAAATCCCAAAATCAGGTGGACTCCCTCTGAAGGGGCAGTGACGGGATTTCAGGGTGCTGCGAAGGCCCTCCACCTGCAGCCTCGGGCTAATCCCGCGGCGCGGCCGCTCTGTGCTGACTCGGCAGGCGGCACACCACTTGTGCCTTCTATCCGCACGCTATGCTTCAAGGAGAAATCAACTGAAAGATACCATGCAACTCAAAATAAGGCAATACTTAACTCACCTGATTTGCTTTTAACAACTGAAAAGCTATGTCTAGGCAGGTCACCCTCCCTACAGAACAAGAATCATAAATGGAACGCATCGTGGCATTTGCTTAAGACACGTGAATACATACTTTTCTCAGTTCCAATAAAGTGTGCCCCAGCTGGCCCACACAGCCTCGCCAACACAGCAAGATTCTACAAGGACAAAACTCGCTGTCTACTTTTCATACATTATTTTAAATGATCTGTTTACGAAACTTCCAGCAGAAATCTTTACCATTTCCAGAAATTCGTTATTTCTATTTGTGAGAGTAAGACCCTAAAATGCAAAAACTGAGACCCAGAAAAATTAAGAAAATATAACACAGGAGTCTTTGACTGGATTTGTTTCTATAGCAGAGCAGGCACCTGTGACGAGAGGTTTACCTAAAACAGAGCCACAGCAAGGAGAAAACGACACTTACTCCTTTTTTCCTTTTTCTTAAATTTCCCTTTTTTCTTCCCATGGTCCTTCTCGTCATCGGACACGATGTCAGGAGGCTCGTGGAGGCCGTCGTGGGGAGGCGAGGGCTCGCCCGTGCGGTAGAGGCCGGGGAACTTGGTGGGGCTGATCTCCTCCGAGCTGGGGGTGCGGGGGAGCCCTCCGCTGTGCTCTGCCCTGCGGTGTTCGCTGGGGCTGCTGGTCGGGGGCAGGAAGCACTCGGTCATGCTGCCACCGGGACAGACCGTGCGGGGGCTTGTCTGTTACCTGTCCATCTCACCTGCACGGGGACAGAGAGCGTCACGTCACCCGACAGGGCCACGCACAAGAGCACCAGACACACACGACACGCAATCCATCCCACGTTTACACATCAGAAACATTCTTCACAACCCCCTATAAAAGGGCTCTTTCATTCCGCCACCTCCAGTTACGTTCGGCATCACACGCTTTGGGTCTCAGAGAGTTGGAAACGCTGGATCTCCAAGTATTAAAAAGACGAACCAAATGAAAATTAGAGTTCTCAAAGTAGAACACAGAGTCCTCTCTAACAAGAACCCACCATTGAAAGGGGCTTCGTTCTGATTGCTTTCCAACATAAAATCTTAATTTTTTTTAAAGTTATGACCAAACAATGGTGAATAATAAATTAAGAAGGCTATTTCTACAACTACACATGAAGAGTTCAGCATCATAACTGAAATCTACAACAGAGTTAAGGTGATCAGCGTCCTGGCTCACGCAACGACAGGCCACACTAGCTGCAGCAGAGCCCTGCGCTGGACAGCTCATGGCTGAGGACAGCTACTTCATCTCGCACTGGAGCTGTGCTGGAGGAAACAAAGGACCCCTCATTTGCTCAATCCTACAATACACACAAAATAGACTGGACACTCAAAGGACAAATGTAAGAAGAGGTCAAGATTTGTTCGCATTTTTTTCCTCATTAGACGGATGGTACATGGTCTAAGTATGTCTAAGCTATGTCCAAAGTCACTTGGAATTATTCTTCATCCTCTTTCATGTCTTTGTGATATTCATTAGAAAAACTATTAGAATCACTTGTTTCTGTTTACACTCACTTTTAAGTTTGCAGCTTTAAGAATCCAGAAGCACGAGTGACAAGACTGATAAATCTGACCGTAAACAAAGTCTAAAGACAAGCAAATGTGAAAAAAGTTTGTAAACTGTGACAGCTGATTTCTTTAAAAAGTACTCTCACACATCAATGAAAACAGAAACAAATCAAGAGAACTACACAAAGAATGTGAAGCAGTTCATAGAAAAATGACTAATATCCATATGAAAATAAGGTTCAAGTACACCTACAATTTTAAAAACAGAAATTAAAACAATCAGTCACCATTTTCCCAACATCATTCTGGCAAAGAACAAAGAAGGCGTACGGCACCCAGTGCTGTGAGGACGTGAGCAAACAGGTGCCTGGAGAAAACCTGCCAACAGCAGAAGCACAGACCAGCACAAGCACAGGCTTTTCTGAAAACCATTTTGGTAATATCTATGGAAGTTCCAAGTGTGTCTCTCGGAGCGAGGAATTCCTCTTTTTAGAACCTTATCCTCCTGATACACTTTTACATGCATTCAAAGTTGCACACCTGAAAATACCGATTTTAGCGCTGTGAAAGCAAAACCAAAACCACCTAAGTGGCTACCAAAAGAAGATCAGGTAAATCATGACTTATCCAAATACTGGAACATGAAGTCACACGGGCGATTTCTGAAATAGCCGACCGCAGCTCACCCTTGGGAGCTGTGAAAGACGAGGGAGAGGAAGATGTTTTTATTTCTTACTTTACCCCTTCACGCAGTCTGAGCCTCACCATGCCTGTTTTTATTGCTTTTATTACTATTATCACTGCTGGCCTGACTGCCCTGGCGCCCGTGACGGATGAGGCCCCAGCAGAGGATGAGGACCCGGAAACCCCGTGCTGCCCAGGGACAGAGCTTCCAGCCCTGGGGAGCCACAGCAAGCCTGAACTTCACCGAATGAAGGGGCAGAAGAGAGAGGCCTCAAACAGTCCACTGCGAATTTAAGCATAAATAGGCCAAGGTAAAACAATGAACAACGAGAAGTTCCTGCTTCTGAGGCAAGAGGACAACGGATGTAAATCTGCAAGCACTTAGGAGGGAACACTCATCCCTGTGCCTCCCAGGAGGCACAAAGAAAAGTCCTGGATTCTTCAGATTAAAAAACAACAACAACAACAGATGGACAGGCTGAAGGCAGACAGGTCAGGGACTCGGGCCCAAGGGCCAGCACGGTTCCCGGAGTTCTGTCTGCCTCTACACCGCACACTCGGAGCAGAGGAGGCCGAAACAATGATGGGTGCAAAGGTGGTGACAAAGCCTGCTCTCTGCAGCCTGCGGGCCGGGGGCCTGCCCTGCAGGACAGAGCGCTTCTGGATGATAATGGTCCACTCCCGCCAGACACACAGGAGAGCAGTCCAGGCAGGCCGGCACTGGAGTCAGGACAGACAGGCCAGAGGGACAGACAGATCAGAGGGACAAAACAGAAAACTCAAAGAGACTTCCATGGACAGCCAGCTGAACGGCAGCAAAGGCTCCAAAGGGACTCACGGGGGAGGAAGGTCTTCGACAAGGGGAGACGGATGACCACACAGGAGACAGGGCGGGGCAGCCCCTCACGTCACCCACAAAACATAACTCATGACACGTCACAGACACAAGACAGCTAAAACCCGTAAAGCTTCTAAAACAAAACATCTTTGAGCCCTTGGGCGAAGATTTTCCCAGACAGAACCAGAAAACATTAACTAATTAACTATAAAATTAAAAACTGACAAACTGGACTTTTGTATCCAAAGTAAAAACTTCTGCATCAAAAGACATCGTGAAGAAAATGAACAGTGAAGGCAAAGACTTGGAGAACACATTTACTGTGTGCGTATCTCACAAAGACACCCAGAATGCATGAAGAACGCCTGCAACTCAGCAACAGACAGGCCAAAACGAAAATGGGCCAAAGAGTTGAGCAAACAATTTACAAAGGAAAATATATGACTGGTTAATAAGCCCAGAAAAAAGCTCCACATCAAAGAAAAACATCAAAGAAATGGAAATTAAAACCACAATGAGCTATCAATGCGACACCATCTAGAACAGCTAAAATTTAACCAGAACTACAATTCCTAACATTTAACCACTTTGGAAAAGTATGTGGCAGTTCTTTCAGTCAAACCCTTAACATTTGACCCAGCAATTCCTCTCCTGAGTATTCACCCAAGAAATGGAAACATATATTCACAAAAAGCCATGACTAGAGTAACTTTATTCATAACAGATAAAAACTAGGAACACCTACATTTCCAGCAACGAGACTGGATAAACATACATGCACGTAAAAGGAACAAACTACTCAGACACAACCAAGCCGGTGAACTTAAAAGACAGCACAGCAGACACAGGGGATTACAGAATATGTGCTGCTGTCTACATGATGTTCTCCAACAGGCAGACTCATCTCTGTCCAAACAATGCAGACCTGGGGCTGCGGGGTGGGGAAGCGGCAGGGACCGAGACAGAACCGGCCGGGTTGATGGCGCTGTTCTGTATCTTGACAGGCATGCGGGCCACATGTATGTAGAAATTTGTTAAAACTTTTTTTTAAATTGAAATACAGTCAACATACAATATTATGTTAGTTTCAGGTGAACAGTCACATACACTGTGAAATGATGACCGTGACAAGCCTAGTGACCATCTGCCCTGGAAGTTACTTCACTATCACTGACCATATTCATACCGCAAGCTCCACCCCCGCGGCTGGTTTTTTTCACAACAGGAGCTCCGTGCCTCTTAATCCCCTTCACCTATTTCACCCACACCCACCCACCTCCCTTCTGGCAGCCACCCATGTGTTCTCTGTATCTATGAGTCTAATCTTCATTTTGTTTTGTTTTTTTTAGATTCTACATATAACTGAGATCATATAGTATCTGTCTTTCTCTGACTTACTTCACTTAGCATAATGCCCTCTAGATCCTCCCATGTTGTCAAAAAAAAAAAAAAAAACCCACTAAGCCGTGCCTATCACTGAACATAAATTATACCTCAGTAAACCCCCTCAGACTGGGGGGAAAGCCACAGATGCTATATGGAGATGATCGTGAGCCTTTAAAAAACGCAAACCCGCCTTTTCAAGTGCTGCTACTCCCACCTCTACCATCAGCATCCCACCAGCCCAGACCCAGAATCACTACATCGGGAATGTCCACTTCCAGTCTCTCCCGACTGAAAGCCTGCGGCTGGTACCAGCGCAAAACTTCTCTCCAGAGAGAACTGAAGGTAAAAAATGTTACTTCCAGAATATCTAACAAAAAGTATTAAAAGTATAAAGCAATAACCATACATTTAGAATTTTACTTTAGAACCCCCAAAATTATACATTTGAAACAATATTTCATGTAAAAAGAACAGTTATGACAGCTAAAACTGAGGTAAAGCAACAACAAAAAACCTTCATAAAACTAGACTCATACTTAACTAAACAAGGGCTTAAAAACATTCACCCCTCCAAAGAACTAGGATATACACTGTTCTTAAAATAGTCTTTCCTGTTCACGTACCCTATTAGTCAGCGCATATAGGGAGAATCACTCACCCATGCAAAAGGACAAAGCAATGTAAGCCAGGAAGACAGACAGATTACTAAACCAAAGTCTCCTGAAATGAGCTTTTGAGGATGACTCCAATGATTTAGTAAACTTGATCATATCTACACAGAAAAAGGTCTTTTCCAGAAAACAAACAGTGTGCTTCACTAACTTACAAGGTAAGCAAAATCAGTATTTTGTAAATGGTCTCTATTAATAAAACCATGCTAAAATTCACTAGAAGCAGCTCTCCCTCATTCTTATGTTTTTTGAAAATAACCTGTAAATCAGGGGGGAGGGTGTAGCTCAGTGGTAGAGCACATGCTCTGTTTAGCACGCACGAAGTCCTGGGTGCAACCCCCAGCACCTCCTCTAAGAATAAACACATAAGTAAACCTAATTCTCTCTGCCAAAAAAAAAAAAAAAAGAAAGAAAATTAAAATTTAAAAAATCTGTAAATTAAAAGTCTCTAACCTAAATCTGTACAAGGGAATCCAAATACTGACTCATGAATTCGTTCCCTACTGAACACTACCCAGTATTAACCTAGGATTCGGGAATGGCCAATTTTGTAAGCAGTATTTGCATGCACAATACATTCTTGTTTTCCAAATGGTGTGGAAAGAAATTTTCTCAGCCTTAAAGAACAAGAGCATGTAGATCACAGGGGAACACTGAGCGCCCACACGATGGATGCAGAGGCCTAGGTGTACATGGAGTTCAGAGCACGAGGGGACAGGAAGATGATCTTGAAAGACCCCCGCTGGGCGGGGACCAGGGCAGACATACAAGGGAGCACGGTCAACATGCCAGCAGGAACACTGGACACTCAAAGACACGAAAGGACTATCTTCAAAACTCTGAAAACTAGTTCCAATGACCATTCAAGCGCATGGGGGGAATAAAGGCTTCCAGATGCACAGTGACCAGGAAGGAACTTCCACATGTTTTCCCCAGCGTCCTCACGGGCACAGACAAGCCCAGGGACAGCAGGTCTGTGACCAGCCGGTGACATGCCCAGCGAGCCGGCAGGAAGAGGGGCTCCAAGGGCAGTGCGAGTCGCAGGCGCCTGACCACACGGAGGGAACGGTAGGATGCAGGGGAGAGCCATGGGGTAAATCCGGCATGGGAGCAGAGTACAAACGCAGATAAACACACAAGATAACCGTCAACTCAAAGCAGAAGAGAAAGGTAGATGAGAAAATGAAGTGTGATCTCCGGCCGGCTCAGCAGTCCACGCTATTTGTCTAACTGTCACAAGGAAACCCAGGCCCCCGAGTCCATTACACGCTGTGCGGGCACACACGCCAGGGGCCAGGGGCCCGGGAGGGCCTGGGAGACCTAAACCCTCATCCGCTCCAACACCTGGTTACCAGACACTGACAAACACTGGCATCTAAACAAACAGCAGTTCAAGTCCATTACTTAGAAATAAGGAAAGAAACACCAAGACAAAGCGCTAAAAGGAAAAAACTATGACAGACAGGTGCAGGCATGGGGCAGGGAGCAGCGTTTGGCACTGTAAGTCTCTTAGTCCTGGGCGGGGGTCCCCGAGCCCAGCCCCAGGGTCAGAGTCTTGAGAAGGACTCACTAAACCAGCGCACAGTCATGCTCATGGCTGAGACTCATCACAGTCACAGGACGCAAAAGGCACACGGGGCGAATGCCAGAGGGGACCAGGCACAAGCTCCCCAAGGCCCTCTGGCAGTGCAGCCGCAGGGACACTGTGGGCCAGGCAGCCTCTCAGACTCGGAGCCCCAGGTCCTGGCAGAGCCTGGCCACTGGAGCACACTCAGTGGAGCGGGGCCCTGAACCCCAGGCTCCCGGACAGGAAGCAGGGGCTGGGTGCAAACCACACTGTGCACAGAGAGTTCCAGCGCAGTGAGCCACTCCTCCCGCTCAGGGCAAGTTTTACATCCTGCAGGGAACTTTACCAGTCCAGGGATTTTGCTTAGAACACGATCACTATGCAAGAAAGAAATTTTCTAAGTTTATAAACTGAGATAGGACAGAAATAGGCCTTCAGACGAGGCCAGTAAGGTTTAGAGGGTTTCACATCGTCCACAGTGAAATCCCGGACGTCACCACGTGTGCGAGGTTTACGGCCTGTGCCCTGTACGCAAACCAGTATTCCCACGTACGGGACCGACGACAACCTCTCACGCACACCCCCAGACCAACTGCCAGCCCGCTCAGCTGTTACATAATCAGTCCTTCCAAGTCTTCTAACAGGTGTTCAGGCCTGGACTTTAACAGAGATTTTACTTTTTTTTTTTTTTTTTTTTAGTTGAAGTATAGTCAGTTGACAATGTTGCTTCTATTTCTGGTGCACAGCATCACGTTTCAGTCATACGTACACATACATATATTCCTTTTCATATTCTTTTTCTTTATAGGTTTCTGCAAGGTATTGAACATAGTTCCCTTGCTGTACAGCAGAAACTTATCTATTTTATATACAGTAATATGAATCTGCACATTAGAGATTTTATTCTTGAGTTATCTGTTCCTTCTTAAATCTCATCAGTCAAACTTAGGCTTTATTTCAGTTTCTCCCCTACCCGAAGCTGCCTATTCAAACTCTGAATTAGCGTCCCATATGCCACTCACAGGAACGTACTGAATGACAGTGATTTAATGTTTTCCATCAGTGTCACTGATTAACACAGTATGCCTAAGACAAGATATGTGTGTAAAACTGGTTTAAAAGATGTGACATTCCAAAGTTCATCATAATGAATATGCGTGTATGGATGACTTTTTAATGCTGACAACAACCGTTACAGGACTAGTAACAAGAAAACAGAAAAGCTCACAAGTTATTCGAGGAAACGGATATAATGCAGTATGTGAAGTCAACGCCGGATGAAACAAGTGTGAGGAGTGCAGCTCTGTCCATCACTCAGAGTGAACGTTCAGACTCCGGGGGTCAGCGTGTCCGGGGCTGGAAAGTGAGCAGCCAAAACACACAGGATGCAGCAGCCAGAAGCCAGCCCGCCTCCCGCCCGCGGGGAGAAAGGCCAGGGAGGGCACGGTTCAGCCCGACACACAGCTGCCCTACCCAAAGCGTGTGTACATGTAGCAAGTACGGGAGGAGAGCCCACCCTGCCTTTAAACAAAATCAAAAGTGCTATCATCAGCAGCCAATCTAACATGGAGGACCGAAAAAAGAAAAATCACAGTAAGTATGTGGTACTTAACAGAACAACAGCACATTTTAAAAGTAATGGCATATCCTTTGGCTGGAGGGGAGGACAGTGTCTTTCCGACGGCATTTCATACTCATATACTCTGTTCTCAGGGAGATCTTACACCAGAACTAGGGCGGGGGCGAGACCAACAAAGGTTATTTAATAATTTTAAAAATGCACACCACCGCTCACAACAGAGACAGGGTGAAGTACGTGGTCCATGGGTCCCAGTGTGCTGAGGCCCCTGGAGCGCTGTGAAAAAGCTCCTCCGGGCTCCCGGGGCAGCAGAAATTTGAGGGGAGACAGAGCAGTCCTCAATATCTGTCAGACACCATGCAAAAAACCACCAGCTGGAAGAGGATCAGCTTCAACGGCAGACGGTGCACATTTCCTTTGAACAACATACTTCTGTGAGGCTGGGTTTTCTCGGGAAGCTGTGATTTAAAAGAAAAAAATCAACATGGTACAAGAAATAAGGGTGGTGATGTCCAATCTGACTGCAAAGTATTGTCAAGTTGTGCAGTGTCCAGCAGGTGCATACAGAACATTAACTTTCGTTATTTAAGAGTGAAATAAAATATTATTTTCTCTTTCAACCTACGTGTATTATTTTTTCACATGGCTACTAAATTGCCAAGACGTAAATGTATTAAGTTGTGTGAACCTAATAATGTAACACAGCATACTACTGAGCATTACCGTTGGGCTGACGCCAGGTCTAAGAGCAGGATGTGTACAAGATGATGCCAAAATATTGTGTCAAAAGAAAGACGTTATTTAGATAAACAAGTTCATACTGTATAGCACAGGAAACTATACTCAATACCTTGTAGTAACTTATGAATAAGAAAATGAAAATAAATATATGTATGTTCATGTTATGACTGAAGCACTGTGTGTACACCAGAGATTGACAAAACACTGTAAACTGACCATACTTCAATAAAAAAAAAATATACAGACAGAAAAAAGAGGAGTTATGAAAGATGCTTGGAGTCAAGTCAAAAGGACTCAGAAGTCAACTAGAAGAAGGTCCCACTGGCCAAAGATGGGACCATATGAACGCCAATAAAATTAGTTAACTGCCATGAACTAAATTACCAAGTATATTTAAATCCGTGCGTTCACAATGATACTCAAAAGTAAAATTCATTGGTCATTTTGGAGGGCACTAGAGAACCATCTCATTATTTGGAGTAACTGGTAAATAAAGGAGGGCAAAAGCATTTGCCCTGAATTTCCTATACAAAGTGTTAAGCCAAGTTTCTTTTTATCAAAATATTCTAGCTAATAAATAAAGAAACAAAAGACTATCATCACTCAATAGGCAATTTAAAAATAGATGCTGGCAATAATGATCAATGGCTGCTAACATCACACACACAGGAGAGAAAAATCACACCAGCTTTGCAAAAATCAACAAACGAATCAAACCTTAATCTGAGTAAGCCTTAAAATCTACAGGACATACAACTTAGTTTCTTTAGTTAATGCTTTGCAAAAAAAGAAGGGGGAACAAAGAAGAGTGGGAGGGTGAAGATAAAAATTAAAGAGACTTCTAGTCTGTCCCTTTCGACCCCTCTCCCCCCCCCCCGGCAACCACAAGTTTGTATTCTATGTCTGAGTCTCTGTTCGAAATTTGTAGATAATGACAGGCATGTGTAGAACAGACAAACAAGATTATACTTCACAGCACATGGAAATATATACAAGATCTTGTGGCAGCTCCCAGCGAAAAAGAATGCGACAATGAATATCAGTATGGTTATGTATAACTGAAAAATTGTGCTCTACACTGGCAACTGACACAACATTGTAAACTGACTATAACTCAATAAAAAAATAAAATTTTTTAAAAAAGAAAAAAATCATCACAACATACACCTTAAACTTATACAGTGCTGTATGTCAATTATATCAATAAAAGTGGAAGAAAAAATAAAATTAAATAAATAAAATTAAAAACATATTTTAAAAAATTAAAGAGACGTAAGAACAAGAATGAGAAGACAAGCCACAGACCAGGAGAAAGTATTTGTAAAAGACCCATCAGATACAGGACTGTTATCCAAAATGCACAAACAACTCTCAAAACTCAACAGTAAGAAAACAAACAAACCAATTTTAAAATGGACAAAAGACCAGAACAGACGCCTCACCAAAATAGACACACAAACCACAAACAAGCACCGGAAAAGATGCACCGCATCATGTCACCAGGGAACTGCAAATTAAAACAACGGTGACCATGATTAAAATAAATCTGGATTTTTTAAAAATCCCGTATGCATGCTGACATATGTTAACTATATGTATTGTGATTGCTTCATAATATATGCAAATATAGAATCATCATGCTGCACACCTGACCAATATAACGTTATATGTCAATTATACTTCAATTTTTTTTAAAAGTGACCTTAAAAAAGAAATGAGATACCACTGTACGCCTGTTAGAATGGCCAAAATCCACAACACTGACAACACCAAACGCTGGCAAGGATGTGGGGCCACAGGAACTCTCACCCAGTGCTGGTGGTGCGGCCGCTTTGGAATACAGTTTGGCAGCTTCTTATGAAACTAATTGTACTTTTACCATACAATCCAGCAATCATATCTGTGGCACTTTTGATATTTGCCCAAATCAGCTGAGAACTTAGGTACATACAAAAACCTACACATGGATGTTTACAGCAGCTACCTTTAGGATTACATTTATTCACGGTTGCCAAAACTTAGAAGCAACCAAGGTGTCCTCTGGTAGGTAAATGGACAAATAAACTGTGTTAGAGTTCAGACAGTGGAATATTATTCAGCACTAAAAAGAAATAAGCTACCAAACCACGAAAAGCCATGGAGAAAACTTAAATGCATGCTACTAAGTAAAAGAAGCCAACCTGAAAAGGCTACTGACTGTACGACTCCAACTATATGACATTCTGGGAAAAGCAAAACTGTGGAGAGTAAAGAAGATCGGTGGTTCAGGGGCCGGGGGAGGGGAAGGGGGAGGGATGAACAGGCAGAACACAGAGGATTTGGGGGCAGTGAAAACACTGTATTATGACACCACAGTGATGGACACATGTCATCTGTCCAAAACACAGAATGTACAGCACCAAGCGTGAACTGTAATGTAAACTACAGACTTGGGTGACAACAATGTGTCACTGTCAGGTCCTCTCGTAATGACCATCCCATCTGGTGGGGGATGAGGGTAACAGGGGAGGCTGTGCACGTGGTGGACCGGGGGCATATGGAAACCTCTGTCCTTCCTTCCTATTTTGTTGTGAGCCTAAAACTGCTCTCAAACAACAAAGTCTCAATTAAAAAAAAAAAAAGCCTGAGGAATCTAATGTCATAATATGCTTGTTTTCTTAAACTGTTAAATTTACTTGAAAACGGAGTACAGTGCCTGCTGCTTTGTAACCATTACCTTACTTGTGGGATGAAACAGACTTCAGTGAGCTTTTATTCAGTCTGTATCTACTTTCTTTTCCCCTAATTTTCCTAAGCACAAAGTCAACGTTGTAGATTCACTATTTCTGCTTTAGAAGGAACTGCTGAGAACTGCTAACATCTTCCACTTACGAATTTTCCTTAAGAAGCTTTCTTCCCAGGATGGGGGAGGGGAGCCTTTTTCTCCACAGTAGTTCCTTAACCAAATGGATTTATCTAAAGGCACCTCTCACTGGCAGGTTGGTGAAGGAGCTCCATTCGTAGAAAGATTAAGGAGGAAGTCCCAATCACACAGAAACAGTTTTTGTAACTGACAAACACACCCAATTTTTAAACCATGGCAATAGTATGCAGTTTTAGTCGCAACCTGTCACAATACCTGGCTCTCAATCTGCAGAGCTTTTGGATTAATTTTACCTGCAATTGATTAACGGTCATGCTTCATGACGTCATGGTATCAGCCCAGAAAGCCATTCGCGATGAGTTCTACTGGTATTTTTCTTTTCAATGACCTTTTGGGCAAAAGCTTCCCATCTGAGTATTCGTGCAGCCTTTCCAGGTGATAGGCTGGAAGGACTTCACTCAAATACACAGAGACAGGTGGAGTGTCTGGGTCACCGTCAGTGCACCATGCTTTTATAGTGTGACTGTTTAGGACAGAACGCACATGTGTTTATGCAGTCTTTGCTGGTACATGTATAAATCATCTCCGGACAGATATACAAGAAAATGTTTGGCTGTGATCTCTTCAGCATAACTTTAGCGGCTGAGGAAAACACAAGCATTCGACGTGCGTGTCACCCAGGGGCCCCATCCCCCAGTGAAGAAGCTGGGAACCACCTCGATGGGGAGGCAGCCAGGTGAAGAAGCTTGGGTGCCGTCACCCTTCACAGACCAGCTTCCTTCCCTGTGAAACGGACACTCCCATCCATCTGGCAAGCTGCTGCCCAGATTAAACCACACGGTGTTCCTGGCCTTCAGGAGGTACTCAGTAAACAGCAAGAATAATTATTAGTCAACATTTAATTGGGCTATTAACTGTACAAGAGCAAAAAAGCAACACTACAAAAATACCTGGACAAAAAACTTGAGATTTAATAAATTAGCCGCCCCATAAGTAGGAGTGTGAAAAAGGACCGGTTTTACTGCTTTTTCTTTCTTTGACTCCCATTTTTAAAGAAAGACCTTCAAAGCGTCACAGGTACATTTTTAAAAGACCGTAAACAAATGTAAGAGGCCAAGAAGAAACTTGGGGAAAAATACTAGCATTGGACAGGACAAATATTTTACAAAATTTTTTAAAAAGGAAAACAGGAAAATGGTAGAAGACATGAACTTGAAGTACACAAAGAATAGGGAACATAAAAGGTGCTCTCCCCCGCCCCCCAACTGGAACATAAAAGGTGCTCTTCCCCTACCACCAATTTCCTAAAGATGAACAAATATGAAATCCAACACTGGGGGGGGGGGGGTCTGAAGAGACACCTTCATACACTACTGGTAAAAGTGTAAAACGATACAGTTAAAAGGGCAAATTAGCAGCACCCATCAGTAATTAGTATTCTGACCGAGCAGGTCACTGTTAGAAACCCTATCTCCCAAATCACAGAAGTAAGCACAGCACTGCTTCTGACGGCCAAAAGCTCTTTATTATGTTGATCTCTACAAGCAGCTAAAAATTCTTTCGAGATAAAGCAAAGAACAAAGAGAAAATACTAACCCAACTATTCGCTGTCTACAAAAAATTCACCTGAACTGGAGTGACAGGGGCAGCCTAAAAATAAAGGAGTGGCAAACGGGGAGTGATGTTGGTAAAATGATGGCTGAAGGAACTCCCGAAGCCCACCCTCCATAGAAGCAACTAAAATCGGTCAGAACCAACTTTCTCACAACACTGGAAACAAACCAACGGCTTGCAGCCATCCAGGGAGCGCTTACTCAAGAAAAACAGCTGAATCTTCCTAAGAACATAGAGCTCTGTGGTATTTAACTCACTCTAGTCCCACCCTGGGCTTCCCGCATCAGTGGCCACCTGGAAAATAACAGCCCAGGTTCCAGCGCTCACAGCAGGATGACCTCAAGTCATCATTCCAGGCTCCCTTGTCTCCCGGAGGGCTGGGATCTCAGAACCCCTGGCTAACGCCCCCAGGGGCAGGCAGATGTCTTCCCGATGCTGCCTGAAGCCACAGGCAACACTAGGGCAAAGGCAAGGACCAAAAATCCTGAGAGCAAAGGCTGAGCAGTGAGGTGTTTGGGGGATAAGGACCAGAACAACGTCAACAAGCTGCTGGAAATCTAGGAGAAATGCGTGCGCCCAAGGCTATGACGTGCTCGGGAATTTTGCAGACAAAGAATTCTTGGTTGGCGTTTTTTTTTTTTTTCCCCCCAGTATTTGGTGTCACCCCACTGCCTCTGGCGTCTATGGTTTCTGATGAGAATCAACTCTCACTATACTGAGGCCCCTTGTACTTGACAAGCCACTTCTCTCCTGCTACTTTCAAGACCCTCTCTTCGTCTTTAACCTAGTTGATTAAGATGTGTCCCAGATGGATCTCACTGTGTTTCTCCTGCCTGAGAACACCCTCCACGCTCACCTCTGGATGCCCTTAACCTCTGCGAGGCATGAAGGCTAAGACAGACTCAAAGTGGGTGTGTGCTGAAGGTACCCCCCCCCCCACAGATGCACAGCACGCTCTGAAAACACTGGAAGATGCTTTTGGCACCAAGTGTTTAAGTAAGTCTCTGTCCCATCTTTAGCTGAACACTCTGTTCTGTTGGCTTACTGGTCAGCTAGTGATGGGACATTAGCAGCCAAAAGAAGAAAACAGGAATGAACACAATGGAATACTATACAGTCATAAAAATAGTAAGATAATACCATTTGCAGCAACATGGATGGACCTGGAGATTGTCATACTAAGTGAAGTAAGCCAGAAAGAGAAAGAAAAATACCATATGAGACCATTTATATGTGGAATCTTAAAAAAAAAAAAAAGACAAATGAACTTATTTACAAAACAGAAACAGACTCATAGACATAGAAGAAAAACTACGGTTACCAGGGTGGCAGAGGGTGGGAAGGGATAAATTGGGAGTTAGAGATTTGCATACACTAACTAATACATATAAAATAGATAAAACAACTGTACAGCATACTGTACAGCACAGAGAACTATATTCAGTATCTTCTAGTAACTTACGGTGAAAAAGAATATGAAAACAAATATATGTCTATATATGACTGAAGCATTGTGCTGTACACTGGAAATTGACACAGCATTGTAAACTGACTATACTTCAATAAAAATATATTAAAATGCAACCAAGGAGGTGAAAGACTTATACACTGACAACTACAAACACTGCCGACAGAAACTAAAGTAAACCTAAGTAAATGGGAAAAAAACACACCTTCCTAATGGACTGGAAGACTCAGTATTATTAAGTTTTCTTGTAATTCACAGTGATCTATAGATTCAGGGCAAACTCTATCAAAATTTTAACAGCCTTTTTTGCAGAAATGGAAATCTGACCCTTAGTTTAATATGGAATTGCAACGGGCCCTGAATAGCCACAAAAAAGAAAGAAAGAAAGAGAACAAAGTTGGAAGACTCACACTCCCTGCTTTCAAAACCTACTACAGAACGAAGGGAACTGAAACGATGTGGCGCTGGCATAGGATAAACACACAGACTTACGCAACTGATGGGAGAGGCCGAAAATAAACCCGAACAGCCGCGGTCAACTGATTTTCAACCATGGCATCAAGACTACTCAATGGGGAAAGAATGATCTCTCCAACAGATGAGGACAGAACTATTAGGTTTCCACACACACAAAAACGGACCCCCATCTCACTAAGACCAAACACAAAAATTCACTCAAATGAATCAACACCTAAACATAGGAACTAAAACCATAAAACTCTTAGAAGAAAGCACAGTGTACATCTTCACCCTCGGATTTGGCAATGGGTTTTCAGACAGGACACCAAAATCATGAGTAACAAAAGAAAAAAACCGGCTAAACTGGTTCATCAAAATTGAAAACTTCTATACATCAGAGGGCATTATATCAAGAACATAAAAAGACTGCCCAGAGAATGGAAGAAAACATTTGCAGATCACATATACCGGTGAGGGTCCAGGACCCAGGATATACAAAGGAACTCTTACAACTCAGCAGAGACCAACAACCCAATTTTAAAGTAGGCAAAGGACTTGAACAGATATTTCTCCAAAGAAGGCACACAACTGCCCAACAAGCATCACCAGCCCCCAGAGAAACGCACATCAAACCCACAGTGAGACACCACCTCACACCCAGCAGCACAGCTAACATCTTAAAAACCAGAAAACAGCAAGTGTTGGTAAAGACTTGGAGAAATTAGAATCCTTACCCTGGAGAGTGAAACAGTACAACTGCTTTGGGAAACAGCCGGGCAACTCCTCAAATTGTTCAACGTAAAAGTCGCCATATGACTCTAGGTAAATACCCAGGAACAATGAAAACACGTACCTGCACAAAGGCTGGCCTAGGAATATTCACACCAGCATTATTCACAATAGCCACAAAGTAGAAACAACCTAAATGATCATCAACCCATGCACAGATAAACAAAATGTGGTGTAGCCAGACAGGGGGACAGTACTCAGCAATAAAAAGGAATGGAGCCCCACACATGCCTCAATGTGGACGGACCCCCAAAACAACACACTAAGCCCAGGAAGTCGTTCACAAGTGATCACATATGCAACTCCACGTCCCTGAAATGTCCAGAACGGGCAGATCGGCAGAGATGGAAAGTGGCTGAGAGGTTGCTAGCGGGTGGGAGCGGGGGGAACGGGAGTAGCTGATGATGAATAAGAGGTAATGAAGATGTTCTAAAATTCATCTAGAGCTGGTTGTATGACTCTGAATGTACTAAAAACCACTGAATTTTATACTCTAAAAGGATCAACTTACGATACATGAATATCTCAATATGGCTGTTATAAGAAAAAAGCAGGCTCAAGTCTTTGCCAGGTTAAAAAAAAAAATCCCTTAACGCTTGTCCCCCTCTGCTGGCACCTCCTCTGCTCCTCCTTCACAGCGAAGACGCGCTCATTTTTGAAATAATCTACCTGTGCTTTCTCCACGCCGACCTCCCATTAACTCACGTCAATCAAACTGAGCTCCGTCCTCAAATGGCAGCAATGACTAAATGCTACAAAACGGCTCTCACCGAGTTATCAAATTCAACAGTCTCCTAGGAAAACGTGTTTTACTCAAGTTCTCAAAGTATTTGGAGTATAGCTTCCTTCATTTTTCTTTTTTCTGAGGAGTCAGTTTTGAAGAACAGCTTCCTTTTGAAACAATCCCATTTGGGTTCCTACCATTTCATATGATTTCTTGACGTCTCTAAACACACAGAATTTCCCTTTTCAGTTCTTCTGCCTCCATCTGGCTTAAAATGCTGTTGTTCTCCAGGCTTATTTCCAGAACTACCTTCCATCACTCTATCCCTATGTCCTCGTCCCTAAATCCAAGGCTTTAGGCACCACCTACAGTACAGCCCCAAGACTGTCGGATCAAGACTTCCCCCTTGCACTCCAAACCCACACACCCAACTGTGCAGCAGACTTCTCCACCCGCATGTCTCTGGATAATGACGGCCCGGTGTATTCAAAAGCTACAGTACTGCTCCTCCCCAAATGTGCTCCTGTTCCTGAATTCCCTGTCTCATCATACTTCACTGTTATCTATTCAATCACCCAAGTTAAAATCCTAGTCATCTTATTCTATTATTTCTCTCTCACTCCCCAAATCCAACTGTCACTGAATCCTATTAATTCTACCTTCTAAATATTCGTGCTATTAACCTAGTCCTATATCTCCACTGACCCCACCTTAGTTTAGTCCCTTATCTGTCACCTCAATTACTACAAAAGTGCCTCACAGTCCTTCTGCATTCAGTCTTATCTTCTCTGCATCCCTTCTGAAATCTACACTCTACAATACCAGAATGATCTTTCTAAAATGAAAACCTTATCATGACTCTTTCCTGATTAAAACCCATAGTCTCTATTATTACCTGTAGGAAAAAACCTCCAGAATCCTTGGAACGGTGCATGATCCTGGAGGATCAATCTGTGCAGCCTCGCCTCTGGTACTCAGCACCACGACCCCCATGGGACAGCTGCAGGGAACAGGCTTCAGTCTTACAAGGCTCCCACGCTCCCTCTCATCAGGCCCAGCTTTCCCTTGGCCTCAATTTCCTTCCCCGTGACTTCTGCCTCAGCTGAGCCTAAGCCTTCTTTAAGTTTAACGACATGAAATATAAAGGACCTAATACAATGCTTCACACGAAACAAGGAGGTAAAACGGGTTGAGGAAGTCAGAAAGACAGACACCACACGGTATCACTTACCTGTGGAATCTTAAAAAATGGCACAAATGTACTTATTTACAAAACAGAAACACACTCACAGACATAGAAAACAAACTTATGGTTGCCAGAGAAGCAGAGGGGAGACAGATATAAATTGGGAGTTTGGGATTAGCAGATACAAACTACTATAGACAGAACACATAAACAGCAAGGTCCTACAACCAAGTATTGCACAGGGAACTATATTCAGTAGCTTGTAATAACCAATAACAAAAAAGAATATGAAAAAGAATATATGTGTATTATATGTATAACTGAATCACTTTGCTGTACACCTGAAATTAACACACCACTGTAAATCAACTAGACCTCAGTTAAATAAACTTTTTTAATGGGTTAGGCTGACTTAGGCCTCTCTTCTTCACTGTCTCAATGACTCCTGCTCACTTTCCAGATCAAGCGGAAACTACTTCCCCTGTCTACAAGACTATGCACAATTCAGCTTCTGCCCTCCTTCCCAGATGCACGACCTGCCACCACCCTAGACTCTCTGCCAGCTTCACCTGCAGATCCCACAACTCATTGCTAGTTCGGCCTCTGAACTTCTGCTCGCACTGTTCTCCCATCTAGACGCTGGTCCTTTCTGTGTTTGCATACTCTCCTGTATACACTTTTCCTTACCACCACCCCCTTCCTCAGTCTCTCCCTCTTCTCCCTTAAGAAACTGGCCACTATCTCCTTTGTACATCCATTGCACCCCCCCATCCTTTCTCAAGTCAAAGCCAACTGAAAAACATACTGCCCATCCTTGCAGACAGCTCAAGAAAGAGAGAAAGTCTTACCACCCCAAAGACAGGGGCAGTGCCTTATCCATCTGTAAATTGTCTTCACAGTTCCTGCTACATGGAAATTCCTCTACACTAAATGATCTCATTTTTCCTTATTCCCCCCCCCAAATACTAACGTAAGTTCCCGGACGTTTTCTGAAAGAGCATAACTTCCAGGTTATGCTGTAGGCCCAGTTTCTCCTTGCCAAGCAAACCACGACGCAAAAACAAGTGTACGAAGTCAAGTGAATATGCACTTTCTGATACCACTTTTATTTTTTCTGAATTAGGGGAGAAACGGTCCCTGAAAGACCTAAAATGAGAAATACTGTTTTGAAGAGATGGTAAATTATGTCACATTGCTCCAAGATACTTTGAAGAATTAGTTCCTGACGGTGACTGTTAAACCAGCCCACCTCCCTGACATCTATGGGTCACTGTGAAAAGTGGAAACCCCTGCACCAACTTCTTCCCGCCTCTACACTTGCCAGTACAGTTTGTATAGCAATCACTCATTCTCAGGAAGACACTCAGAAAGGAATTATCACATCACCCAGACAATTCAAAAGGCAGAAAGTGAAGTTAACCTTTCTCATTCACAGGCCCATCTACTCACTTAGAAGTGCTGCTTCCAGGACCACCAAACCAGAAGGGGCCCTGCTCCTTGTCACTATTTGAATATTCCGTGAATAACTGCCAAGTATGAGGGAATGCAACCCAAAGTGCCGGCACTGGCACATGCCCACCCGACAAAAAAGCTCGGGGAAGCCTCCTAGGGAGGCTACCGGTGTGTTCAAGCGACTGGACGTCTTTCACCTGCACGTTCACAGCATCTCGAGGTAACATTTAATTATCTTCAAGAACTCTACTAGGCCTCTAAAGGAAACAGGCTGCTTGCTCACGAGGGAGGCTCTGAGGTCGAGAATCCCCCAAACTTGAAACCGCATAACAACTTCAGGTAAGGCTGAGGTGGACTATTTTGTAAAACCTGTTTCACTATCACGACAATAAATCAACAAACAAACAAAAAAAAACACCAAGCTGACCTCAATTAGAGCATGTCGGCACCAGCGTACTCGAAAAGGAGTTGTGGAAGGAATTCTCCCCGCGGCTCCGCGGAGCCTCCCAGACCACCGGGCGCGCACGGGGAGCAGGCAACATCCCGGGCGCGGCGACGTGAAGCACGGGGCGCCCGCGAGCTGCCCCGAGGCCCGGAGCCCCGCGCTGGGGGCCGGCGCCCGACCTCCTCCCGCCCCCGGGGGCCCGACCGCACGCGGGGAGGCCCGGCCGCCGGGACCCGCGGCACAGGGGCGGCCACGCCCCCACCCGCGTTTGCCCCGCGCCCCCAGCGCCGGCCCGCACGCCGCCCGACCTGACAGACGCCGGGAAGCCGGCGCCGCTGCGACCCCCGCCCGCCCCGGCCCGCCACTGACCTGCGCCCGCCACGCCGCAGCCGCCGCCACCTCCGCTCACGCCGCCGCCGCAGCTGCCTCCTGCGCTGCACCCCTGGCCGGCCTCGGGCGCCCCATTCCCACCCCGCCCCAACCTCCGCCTGTTTACAATGATTGGGACGGAACTGGATCAGCCGGCCCAGCGCGCAAGCGCACCCCCTCCTCTCGCCGCGGCCGGCTTCTCGGATCCGCCTCTCGGCGCTGACCCCGCGCGGAGCACGCTGGAAGAAGTAGTCCTGGTAACCCAGCGCCCGGTCCGCAAGCGGCGCTTCGTCGGGAACCGCACTACAACACCCAGGAAGCACCGCGCCTGCCCTGCCCGGGAACTCGCCCGGAAGGTCGGAGAGCGCGCGAGAGGACGCGCCGCGCTGGGGCTCCGCCGGCGCCTGCGCAGTGCCGGGTGGTGGGCGACGGGGTGGGACGCGGACTTATCCCGGGCGAGGTCGCGGAGAAGGTTGTGGCGGCGCAGGTCGCCGTCTTGGGGGCGAGCGCTCTCCTTTCCACGCTCTGCGCAGCCTGTTCTCTGGCTGTCGAGGCACAGACCTTCTGCGCCGGCGGGTTCAGTCCTAACCAGTTAAACCGGCCCGGAGGCCGGCCCGGCCTGCCGCTGGGTGGGGCATCTCCCGGCCGGCCTGGGTGGGGAAATTTGGGCCTGGGGTGGAGACTGACTCGGGGTTTGGACACGGGAAGCGCCGTGGGCCTCGGAGGAGAAGCTTGTGTAGAACTCCGTGTTGGGGCCAGCCTCAGAATTCCTGAAACGGGCGTTGACAAGGGCCACCCTGGATTCTTGGGGCTCAGCGGGGCCGCCGGCCTCCACCGCCCTCTGGCTCAGCGTCCCCAGAGGAGCTCCTGACTCAGAGCTGCCCAGCCTCGCGTTAGCGAGATCTAGAGGAAGACTGGAAATAGCCTCATTTGCTCCAGAAATCCTTCCCAAAGGCTCAAAGAATAGTTCTGATGCGTGGCTGAAAGTCACGGGTTTTTTTAGGTGCTCTTTCATAAAGTTTGGCAGTTTACATCAGGAGAATGATAAAATTGGGGGTAGACGGTCCTTCCCAATCACTTCCATTCCTTCGTCCAATACTCTCAGTTCTAATAATTTTAAAAGTAGATGAAAATGGCGGCATTCTTAGAACTAATTACCAAAACTAACCCAAGAAAAAAGGAGAAAATCTGAATAGCTATATATCGGGGTAAAAAACTTTTTAGAATCACAGAGGGAAGGGGGAGGGGCAAGATGAGATGGAGGATTAAGAGGTACAAACTATCAGGTATAACATAAGCTACAAGGATGTATGTACAACATGGGGTATATAGCCAATATTTTGTAATTACCATAAATGGAGTATAACCTTTAAAAATTATTAGTATATTGTATACCTGTAACATAATATTGTACATAAACTATACTTCAATTTAAAAAAAAATAGTGTAAAATAAATGCATAAATAAATAAAAAAAAAACAAACTTGAATCACTATGCATGCACCCCAATGTTCATAGCAGCACTATTTCCAATAGCCAGGACATGGAAAAAACCTAAATGTCCATTGACAGATGATTGGATAAAGAAGTAGTTGTGGTATACATACAACTTGTATACATACAATATATGTACACACACACACACACACACACACACACACACAATGGAATACTACTCAGCCATAAAAATAATAAATGAATGTCATTTGCTGCAACATGGATAGATCTAGAGATCATTCTAAGTGAGGCCAGAAAGAAAAATACCACATATCACTTATATGTGGAATCTTAAAAAAAAGACACGAACGAATTTATTTACAAAACAGAAACAGGACTCACAGACATAGAAAACAAACTTATGGTCACCAGGGGGAAAGGGGATGGGAAAGGATAAATTGGGAATTTGAAATTTGTACCTCTTGAGGAGTGAAGGAAATGTTAGCTATCTTGATTGTGTGGTGGTTTCATGGGTGTCTACGTCTATCAAAATTCATCAAATTGTATATCTGACATACATATAGTTTACTACACAGGAATCATACCATCATAAAGGTGCTTAAAAATAAAATTATATGGTATAATTTCTGATCTTATTACATGACAAAGTCAGTAGAATATTTAATCTTTTTAAGTTTGTACTGTGAAATGTTGGTATTTTCTTTCTTGGAAATAAAATTGGAATTTAAAAAAACTGTAGAATAAAGGCGCATAGCTAAAAGAACCATATTCTGATAACTCAGAAAGGACAGGTACATAGAGGGCAAAGCACAGACTCACTGATAGAATTCTGTATCCAGATGATTCTTACTATCTCCATTAGAATCACCATCTCCATCTTCAAAATACTTCAACCATCTCAGGCCAGACCCTAGACGTACTTAACATTTAGAAACTATTTTCAACAACCCCACTAAAAATTTTCTTACCAGGTTTTGTTCATGTTCGGAAGATGTTTTGCTTTGACAGTTGGCTAAATGTAGGCCAAGTATGACTACTGTAATTTTCATTTAAACTGTAAGTTTCATTTACACCACTGCTTTGCTCTGCCTTGAGTCTGCCCTTTAAGTATCCAGAAGACCCCCACTGCCAGGCCCTGACTGCTAGGCCTGAGGCCTGTGTGCTCAGAGCCCCCATTTCTCAGGAGAAATCTCTGAATTTGAGAAATGACTGAATCATGCCCCCCCATCTATTGTGAATCCATTATAATCCATCATTATCAGAAAAAAACAAGCATTAAATGAATAATAGCTTTCTTCTTTCCCCTACTTTCAGTGGATGTTTGTTTCTCTATTTTTCTAGAGATCAAAGAGAGAAAAGGAACAGGTGCATCTCTGACACGGAGACACAGATGTTGGGTGATCCATGCGTGGGTGCCAGGCCCTCCTTCCAGCGGCCCACGCCTCTGGGCAGTGACACGGGAGGCAGGGGCTCTCCTGTTTGAATTTCATCTCCAGAATTGCTGAACACCTGCCCTCTTGAATTCACTCAAGATTCCTAGCAGAAAGAGAATGTGTTCTTTCAAGGGGTCAGATTTGTTTCTGGGGCCCAGAGCAGGAGCCTGCCTGGCAGCGGCCCCAGCTCAGGAGTCACTGAAGAGTCTGTGCTCGGGGCCCTCCTGCAACGAGCTCTTTGTTCCAGGGGTCATACTTGTGTCAGAAGGTCCTCGGAGGAAATCTGGTATTAGATTCAGAACAACTCACAAAAGGGAAAGCTGTAAACACTCTGAGAGACAAGGTTTGCTTTAACAAATCAACATTCCCTTAGAATGGTTACACTCTGGTGCTTCCTCCTCCCTCCCAGGGCCCTGGTCCTGCCAAGTGCATGGAGTGCTTTTATAAAACTGGCAGGAGCAAGGAAATTCCAACTCAAGAATGTAGTACAGGCCTTGCTATCAGGGTGGGAGGAACTGGGGACGGACGAAAGCCGTGAAGCCTGCAGTTCCACGGACAACGATGCCAGCGACAAAACTGAGTCTGTAGTTTACTTGATCAGATACAGTCTTCTTAAAGATCGCTCACACGGGACTTTCTTGCTGGTGTTTTTATTGGTTCTGATTAGTTTAAGGAAGTTGAAAAGTGGCTGTTTAAATGAGTTCTGTGGCCTGACTTTATGCTATTAAACTCCTTTAGAAGGACAAAGAAGTAAATCTCAGGGTAGGTAGAAGCGCAAACCACAGGACTATCTGTCCCAAAATCTAACTGCTCAAATCTTAGCTCCTGTTTGGACCTATTAGAATGTGAGAACTGAATATACCCCACTGTCCATCAACAGACATGTGACTAGATCAACATTTTGTGGATTTTCAGTTACGATCAGACTCTTGGTAACACAGAATTCGGCCCCTGTCTCGTGTTACATGTTTTAGAGACTGGGTGGCTAGTCACCCAGAGGGATCCAGGGTTTGGGGGAAGATGCTACCAAATTGAGTTTTTTAAGGAAAAGTGTCTCTAAATACTTTCTTTACTTGTTCTTTAAAAAGCCCGTATCTTTTTAAAATTGAAGAATTTTAGTCATTTATTTCTTGAAAAGGGAATGCATGTGGGTGGCTCACAATTCAAGGCAGGAGAGGGTCCCACCCTGGAGACAGCTGAGGTTCTCAGTTCCTTGTGAATCCCGTCCAGAGATCTCACGTGTATAAAACAAGGTGAACATAAATTTTTACTATTTTAAACAACTTGTTGAATACCATACGTAGCTCTAGGGTTTTGGGGTTGGCAGCCTCCTGGAGCAGCTCCAGAAGCAAACAAAAAGCTTCCCAGAAAATCTCTGTCTGCAACCGAGGTGTCCTGGGAATGGCCACAAGCTCGCCCTCCAAAAGGGTAAAACGCATGTGGAAATGGGCCACCGCGAGCGAACCAGACATGAAACGTCTAAACGCATGGGAATGCTCTAGCTACTACGGCCACTTGTGTCACTACCGCCTGCTCGCGGTCCTCTTCCTGGACCATCCAGCACGCGCGCGCACACGCACACGCTGAGAGGCCCCCCAGAGCAAACCCCCTGAGACACTGCCACCTGCTGTCAGTGAGGGTTAGCTATCTGTGCATGCTTTATTCCCCAAACACCGACAGGCCTGAGTTGTAAAAGTTTAATTACCAATGCCCCAATTTATACCCTAAACTTTATTAGCAGTATCTGGAAGAAGATCTCAGTGACAATCCAGGGGGGAAAGCCACTTAAACAAGAGGCGAATTCAAAGTCATTAGGAAACACACAGAACGTGGTCCTGGACTATGTCCGAAGGCAGGGGATAAAACAACAAGGCTAACCCGAGGGAAGGAACATTCAACCCAGGTGCCTGCACGGCACTGAGGGCTTAGAAGTAAGCAAACTGTTTGCCTGGGTTCCCGGAGCTGAAGTACTGGATCTGACAAAACTCCTGAAGTTTTTGGCCGCTCATACTTAGTATCTGCTGTCTATCTGGATACAGGAAATTAGACATCGTGACAAAGTGTTGCTGTGTTCCCCCTTTGTGAGTCATGAATAAGCCTGAAATAATAGTCAGGACGTGCAGCGGCGGAGGAGCAAGTCGCTGCTGATGAGCATTCATAATCCCCTTTATTACAACTCAAGGCACGTTTTTTAAACCTCAGAAAATACATCCCATAGCTGGGAGTCAAGTGGGCTTTCAGGGAGGGTCTTTCATACTTCAGCGCGCGGAGTACTTCTTGACTGGCTTATCAGATTACACTAGCAAGAATTTTTAGCCTGTCAGGCAGGGAACGAAATTGCTAGACACAGAATGAAAAACTCCAGGTATCTGCATGTTCTAACATGCAGATTTCCAGTTTGAGAGTTGGCCTTGTATAGAAGTGACGTTGGCAGGGGAACAACTGAAGGAAGCTGGAACTCGTCCTCAAGCCGGCCCAGGGCAGACCTTTGGTTTGGACTGGCGCTTCACCCAAGGTCCCCTTTGTGGGTTCCTCTCTATTTCTCTGGAGACCCTCCACTCCCCCGCTGTGCCCATGTGATTTGGGAGGACTCCCCTGGACCAGTGTGAGCCTGACCTGGGACTTTTCTGGGGCACCTGGAGCCAAGAGCAGCAGGAGGAGTGAGTCTGCTGAGGGGGAACCAGGGGTCCCCAGGCCTGACGCCCTATCCCCGACCTTTTCAGGTATGTGAGTCCCCAAGCCCGCCCTTTTTCTTCCTTTGCTTGAGCTAGTTTAAATTGAGTTCCACTTGCAACTTAATCTGATGAAGGGAGTCCTTTAGGCTGAACCGAAAGGACACTAGACAGTTACTTGAATCCACATGAAGAAATAAAGGACATTAGTAAAGGGAACCAAAGAGGTAAATATAAAAAACAGCATAAATGTATTTTTTCATTTATAACTCATTTTCCTAATGTCCTGATTTAAAAGACAACTGCATAAAGGAATAATTATAAATCTGTGTTGATAGGCATGCCAAGTATAAAGATGTAGTTTGCACGACAACATCACAAAGCAGGGTTGTGATGTTGTGATTTATAGTAAGAAATACATATTTGGTCTTAAAATCCTCGGAATTTCCAGAGTGATAAGAGTGATAAAGGTGTCTTCATAACAAGCCTCTTTCCTCTTCAGCAAATAGTGCTGGGAAAGCCGGACAGCTGCATGTAAATCAGTGAAGACAGAACACTCCCTCACACCATACACAAAAATAAACTCAAAATGGCTTAAAGACTTAAGCATAAGACACTATAAACCTCTTAGACAAAAACAGAGGCAAAACATTCTCTGACATAATTCTCTGCCATGTTCTCCTAGGGCAGTCTACCCAGGCAACAGAAATAAAAGCAAAAATAAACAAATGGGACCTAATTAAGCTTAACAGCTTTTGCACAGCAAAGGAAACCATTAGCAAAACAAAAAGATAACCTATGGAATGGGAGACAATATTTGCAAAAGATGAGACTGACAAGGGCTTAATTTCAAGAATATACAAACAGCTCATACAACTTAATAAGAAAAAAACAAAAAACCCAATCCAAAAATGGCCAGAAGACCTAAACAAGCAATTCTCCAATGAAGACATACTGATGGCCAATAGTCATATGAAAAAATGCTCTGTATCACTAATTATCAGAGAAATTCAAATCAAAACTACAATGAGGTATCACCTCACACCAGTCAGAATGGCCGTCATTAAAAAGTCTATCAACGACAAATGCTGGAGAGGGTGTGGAGAAAAGGGAACCCTCCTAAACTGCTGATGGGAATGTAGTTTGGTGCAGCCATTATGGAAAACAGTATGGAGATGCCTCAAAAAACTAAGATAAACTTACCATATGATCCAGCAATCTCACTCCTGGGCATATATCCAGAGGGAACCTCAATTCAAAAAGATACATGCACCCCAACGTTCACAGCAGCACTATTTACATTAGCCAAGATACGGAAACAACCTAAACGTCCATGGACAGATGACTGGATAAAGAACTTGTGGTGTATTTATACAATGGAATACTACTCAGCCATAAAAAATAAAATAATGCCATCTGCAGCAACATGGATGGACCTGGAGATTGTCATTCTAAGTGAAATAAGCCAGAAAGAGAAAGAAAAATACCGTATGATATTACTTATATGTGGAATCTAAAGAAAAAGAAAAACAAACTTACTTGCAAAACAGAAACAGACTCTCAGACATAGAGAACAAACTTGTGGTTACCAGGGGGGAGGTGGGTAGGAGAGGATAAATTGGAAGTTAGAGATTTGCAGGTACTAACTGATAAATATAAAACGGATAAACAAGTTCATATTGTAGAGCACAGGGAACTATATTTGATGTCTTGCAGTAACTTATGGTGAAAAAGAATATGAAAACAAACAAAAAGGCCCCTTTCAACCAGTTTATGATAATAGGATGACTTTTGGAGGGCACCTGAGGATGGGGCCTATTTGCCAGGGGAACCAACATTGTGATTAGATTTTCAACCTTGTGCTGAAACTTTCAGCCCCACCCCACAACCTCTAGAGAGAGGAGAGGGGCTAGAGATTGGATTCCATTATCAGTGGTCAGTGATTTAAGCAACCATGCTTATGTGGTAAAGACTCCATTAAACCCCCAAAGGACAGGGTTCAGAGGGCTTCCAAGTTGAGAACAAGAAGGCACCTGGGTGCCAGGAGCCTGGTGCTCCCCAAACTCTACTGGGGAGAAGCCCTTGCGCTCCAGACCTCTGGCCCTTGCCCTGTGATCTCTACCTGGCAGTTGACTTGTACCCCTAAGCATCCTTTGTAATAGACGGACATTTTGCCGGTTGGGGGGGGCTATTAAAAATGACACAGAATAAGGGGACGGGGGCCCGCCAGGGGCTGCTGCTGCAGAAGGGGTGGTGGGGGTGGTATTTGAGCTGAGACCTGAGTGAGAACAGGAATCCAAACGGGCACAAAGAACAGAAGCAGCAGAGGCAACAAGTCCTGTCACCCCGGGGCGCGGGGAGGCCTGGAGTGAGGGTCGGCCGGCATCCAGAGTGGAGAGGAGAGGGGCTGTGAGTAGCGAGGCTGCCAGTGAGAGGCTGGGAGCAAAGATGCCATAAACCCAGGTGTCTTGTCTCCTTACTTTCTTTAAGTCAAGTCAAGCCTGACTCTGAGCCCCATCTCATCCATCGTCTGTCCAAGAGTTTCTGTCACCGTCCTGGGCCTCACTGAGCCGTAGAGATGGTGGGGGGGGGCCCTGGGTGAGGGCTGCGCTGTTAACGCTCATGAGTGGAAACCACTAGAAGGAAGGAACTGCAGGCCCAGAGGCCTTCTCTTCTTTCCCCTGCCCCCAGCTGAACCCCCAGGGGCAGGTGAGGAAGTCCAGAAAACCAAAGCAGGCTGTCTGCCTGGCTCCTGCTTCTTCTGAGGGACTCAACCCTCAGAGACAAAGGAGCACAAAGGCCTTGCTACTTGCCCGGGACTGGGCCGGAGGTCGGGCAGCAATTTTAGGAGGCTTACTCTGGCTTCAGCGTGAAGCAGGAGTGAGGAGAGCAGGAAACAGAATCCCTTTGCCGTAGAGATACCGCAGTGGCTCCCGTGTCTAACTTCAGTGGCCGCCCTCCATCAAGTGCACTTTCCAGGCTTTGTTCTGGGAGTCGCGGACCGCGGAGGAGGGCAGAGATCGCCTTCCTCTCTGCTCTGCACTGAGAATTTTCATCTCAGAAGTCAGACCTTGGACTTGTTGCTGACTCCATCCTTCCAGCACAGGCTTCGAAAGAAAAGGACGTAAAGTGAATTTATTTTTCACTGGCTAGGAAACACCTCAAAGGACTAACACCCACGGGCTTCGTGAACCTAAGATGCACGGCGTGTGGAGGGGGTGGCACACCAGCACCAGCCTGCCCGCCGTCCGGTCCCTGCTGATTCCTCGAGCTGAGAGGTATTCCCTCCCAGCCCCGGACGACTGCCTCTCAGCTCCACACCACTGCCTGCCATCAGACGCCGTCAGCCACAGAACAGCTCGCCTAACCAAATGTACTCTCTTTCTTGAAACCAATTCAGCACCTCAGGTCCACCATCCCCGAAGTCCCTCCGGCTGCGACCTGTCCTCTTGACTCCTCCCCACCCCCCTCTCCACTAAGCAGTCAAAACACAGATTCTGTGAAATAACACTGATTTCACGAAGAGCGTACAGCCTACGGGTCTCAATTCCAACAGCAGCCTGTGAGCTTGCTGCGGGAGAGCTGGCAGCCATCTTCCTACCTTCATCTGTCGGTAACTCCTTCCAACCATCAGGAGGTTCCTGGGAGGCTGGTTGGGCACCACAGGGCAAGGAGAATGTAAGTATTTCATCCCAAAGCCTCCCCATATTGGAATAAAGCACACGAGAAGGCAGACTGTTAAAGACTCCGTGTTTCAACAGAGTGTGCAGGGACTTCCAGAGAGAAGGGGACACACTTGGCTGACACCTTCAACTATAACTTCACCAGACAGAAATGGCAAACTTACTTCGTTTTCCTATGCTTGAAATTAACAAAAAACATGACGCTCTCATCTTGATTTTTTATTAAAATATTTTTTTGTTTATAGGGACAACCAAAGAAAAAATACATAATTTTGTATGTTGTAGGAGCGTGTAAAATAAAACAAACATAAAACTCTTGGGAATGCATAAGAGATTCTAAAACTCTTCAAAGAAGCTTTCATAATAACAAACTTTAAATATGTGGCTTATTTATATTTACCTCATTTTTCAGACGTCTTAGTTTCTTTTCTCTGTTTTGATGCTACTTTGACTTATAAATAATTGTTCAAATATTCTAGTATTTTATCTGTTTTGTTTTCTGACACTTTAGAAATCCTATTTCTAAATGAAGGTCTCTGTTTTATAGCATCTATGTAAACAAAGACTTGCTGTGTCTGAATCATCAATTGATTTGGTGCCACCAAGTACAGTTTCAGTAATAATTAGATGTTATGGGGTTGGGGGACGAAAAACCACCAAGCAAGAACATGTCCTACTAGAGGAAAGAACCCTTTGTATACGGCTTATTATAATACATACTGATTTAAGATTTAGTATCTTTTGATCTAGTTATAAAAAAGATAACCACCTAATTTTTTACGTAATTTTTTTTTTAAAGCACAGCTTTAATACAGAAGTGGATTTTGCTTAGAATGGTAACAGGACTACACTGTAGCGGGGCTATCAGTTTCCCAAATGTTATACTTTTAATTTGGAAAAATATTGTGATTCAAAACCTAAAATATATTATAGAACTGGAAATGGAATCTTTTAGGTGAACTCTTTCTTTTAACCCCTTCATAAGCCATAAAAATTAAGTAAAATTTGAATACAAAACTTACCAGTACATTTAGGGCTAATTTCTATTGGGAGAAACAGGTTAAAAAAAAAAATCAGTGAAAACGTAATTATTCTCCCAATAAGAGATATTACATTTTCAAATTTAATAATGAAGACCTAAAACAGATGATAAATGCAGCTAAAAGAAGGTTTGTTAACATATTTATGGAAACATTAAGCGTGTTGTCAATAAACATAAAAGCATTCCTCCACTCATAGGTATGAATGACTCTGGAAAACAGCAAAGTGGAAATGAAGCAGCTGGCTGCAGACTCCTTTAAAACTTTCTCTTAAGTTCTAGAAAATCCTCAGCTTTATAGGCAATAATGAAGAAAGGGAGCTAATTTGTCTTCCAGGCACTCATAAACAGAGGCCTTCTAGGTAAAAGTAAGAAAAGGATATCCCAATGTTTTCCCATAAAAAAAAATATATCCATGAGCTAAATTTCAACTTTCTAAAAGGCTAAATAAAGTACCTTGAGTGTTCATTAGAGTTATCTGAGAGAGAAAAGGTATCAAGTCTTTACACTTTATGACAGTTAATCATAATATTACACACGATCTTGTAACTACTGTTCAGATAATGATTACAAAGTGTCTAAGAGCATTATCTGTCTGTATATGCTGAAGTATTTACATATACAAAGAGGTGTTCCTAAAAAGTTACTTGTAATTCAAATATGCACTATTTGAGAAATCAGTAATTTTGTAAAGTTAAGAGTCTCTGCATATAAACATTTACGTTTTAGGTCCATGCTTGAAGATCAGGATTTATTACTATGAAGGGCACACAGTATCTTATCTTACTGCCATTGAAACAGCATTAAAAGCTGACGAGATGTCCGGTAGTATATTTAGAGTGAACATGATCTTGAACAGAAATCTTTTTTGGATTCATAATCTTAACCTCTTACTATGTGATTATACTTGTTTAACAAGAGTATCTGATCTAGATATTATAAACATAAAGACTGTAAAATAACAAAATAATTAACGTACATAGTTCTAAGTTTGTTTCCGCTAGGACCCCCGGCATTTTCGGCCCTCCCTGTTCAGACCCGTAGCTCGCTGCTCTGCCCCTCCGACCACCGTGCGCTGAGGCTGAGTGGACTCACCCTCACCGTCCACGAGCACAGCTCCACCACTTCCGTGATGGGGGCACTGTTTCCCCGGTGCTGTGTGTGGAGCCCTGTCTGGCAATGTTTCCCATTCCTGGTGCTCTTCCAGCTGGTACCTAAGTCATCCTACCTATCTGCCCCTGGCTAGCGAACTTCACACGTCTCACAGGTGTGCCCTGAAATTCTTGGTAAAGACGCTTCATTACTACCTTGATCAGCACTTTGGACAGGGGTGGAGGACGAGGAGAAACTCTCCCCAAAGCTGTCAGTATGTGTAGTACAGGATGAATTCCACCAGGTAAGAGTTAAATTGTAAAATACAGAAAGTGTTTACTTTCTAAAACCAACATAAAGAGGTTTGACATCAAGCTTTTCGTGGTGACTTTTTGTGCGTTCTCATGGGGATATACCTGAATAGCTACCCTACTCATATTACAGATAAACAATACCAGGCATAGTGAAGAATGGCAAAAGACGGCAAAAACGCAGTGCCCTTGGAGCAGGACAACGTGCCGAAGCAGTAACTCTGTTAACATGCTCTAAACCTCCAAACCCAGAGGCTTCTGGAGTGCAACAAGGAAGGGACAGCAGGCTTCGGGGTTAGAAACCCCACACCCTCAAGGCACTCTCTGCGCACTCACTTGTCCCGTGACCAACGCTGTGCGTGCTTTTAGAAGAAAGGGCTGACCGCCAGCAGCAGGCAGAAATATCAGTGAGAGCAGTCACGATCGTCATGTAGCACAATCCTGCATCCGTCATACTTTAAAAGTAACTCAGTCTGGATTCTTTACATCTTCTCAACCTGCGGGCATTTGGATGCAAGCAGGAGACATCACTGAGCAGCTTTTCATACCTCTGATGACATCGTTTTGGTTCTCATTTCTTTCCTTCGTTAAAACATGCAGTTCATACACTTGACGGTTTTACTGCCGTAGTCGATGCACTCCGGGCCAACGCACTCACAGCAGGCGTTGTGGAACCAGCGGTACTTGGAGGCCCCCATGGACTCGCAGGATATTTTACACTGATGTATGGACATGCAGTCGTCAAAGTAAACCACTGTACACATGTGTTCTGAAAAATAAAAGATGAAGACTTCAGCACAGGAAGTAGGAAAAGCAGGAAATGCTTTAATACCTCGCTGAATACTATTAACAGTTCATTTCTGATAAGATTCCTATGAGGAAGGAATTCTCCAGCTAAAAGAAGTTTGAAAAATACTGTTCTAAAGCTATACTGAGAATACAACAAAATAAAATAACCTTAAGTAATTCAAATGACACAATGTGGTTAACAATGCTAGCACAATTCAGCATTAGCTGTTAGAAAATGCCCTAGCTGGTGTTTTCAGGAATTAGCTTCCTGCTTATTAATTCATGACTATGAATAATCTTTGAGAAAAATTCATCAATTATTTAATATGATGATTATTTACATGTTAATAATGGGAAAATGGTAGCAAGACACATTCCATACATTTCTGATGTTTTCCAAGATCTAGAATTTGTCTTATAAAGTACTTTAGCCTAAGAGGAATTAAGAATTCTTACTCTTTATTAACAAAAGCTGTTTGCTTTTTACTACTTATGGCCAAAGCTCATACTATTTTAGATAGACAGGACTGTAATGGGGAGCACGACAAAAAAGCCAAATAAAAAAGAGTACAAATTATACAGTTTATGCGTAGTTCACCTCATATGTTAGGAAGTAACTGCAATTTTCACAGCTGCCTTATCCTTCCAGAGTAAAATTGTGCGGGGCCTTTCATTTGGAAACATCAGAGACCTTACAAAAGTTACATGCCTTTCACATTCCAGAGTTAAGGTGTGACCTGCCCTCACTAATAAGTGTTCCTTAGTGCGACTCGGAGAAGCATGAAGCACCCGCCACTCTCCACGGAGGCTCCCTTCTGACCACAGGACTCACCTTCAGAGAGCTGGCTGGGGCGAGTCTACTACCCGAAATCAGGAGTCTGTAACCCCAACGTGCCCACTGAGGAGTACCTGCTGGCCTGGCATCACTGGTGGTAGCAACGCTGTCACAGAAGCCTGACCTCCTCTGACACTCTGAACGTTACCTGACGGCAAGCAACTCTGCGCTAGGTGAGCAGCCCTGTTGCTACCTCATGAAAAGAATCATCAAAGCCTAATGCAAATAAATATCAGAATTAGAACCTGGTTATCTATTTTCCAACACAGCCTCTGTTGCCAAGAGTCTGAGGGCACTGGGACAACTCCTCGTCTACTCAGGCGCTGGGGGCATGAAAGTCTAGAACTTCCCTAAGACCACAGACACTGCTCTAAAAGGTAACGCTAATGCACGCTTCACAGGCCATGCAGAAAGCAAGGGGGCAAGGGAGGAGAAGTCAGCTGCCGCAGTTACCTTTGTCACTAGAATAAGGTGCGTGGACATTATTGCTGGGAACAGACACATTTTGATGGTGTGGCTGGTTCACAGTTTCTAAAAAGGAAACCAGATTCTCATGATGTGAAAGTTCTTCTGCAACAGGGAAGGAGACGATGTTCCAGTTCAGCTGAGTGTCTCCTTCTGTGAGCGCCCGGAAGAGAGAAGGGATCGGCTCGTGAAGCTCCTCCACGGTGCTCTTTGAAGTCGGAGGTGTGTCACTGTAATTTCGAGGATTACACATACCTGCGGGGGAGGGGCAAAGAGAATCAAGGTTTTTCTCACAACTTAAATGTCATGAGATGTTGTTAGGGGCTGGCCTGCAACCCAAGCCCCAACACATTAAAATCAGGTGCCTTCTCAAACATGACGTACACCAGAAATCGACACAACATTGTAAACTGACTACACTTCAATAAAAAATATATAGACACATATAAAACCAGGTGCCTTCTAACATTACACAGATACCTTCCTAGCTTTTTCGCTGAGAGGACTTGGAGTTGGTGACACTGTAGCAGCATCAAGCACACCGAGTGCCCAGGCTTTGTTTTCCAAATGCCTATCCTTGGCTAAGAGGAACAGAGCTCCTCGGAGAAAAGACTGACTCCAGGGCTGGGACAGGGAAAGCACAAAATGACCCCAGAACACTTATCTGTACCAGAAAGGAAGGAAGTGATCAGTGAGCGAGAGGACATGTTGAAAAGACACAGGAGCAACCCGAAGGGGCTCCCACTGGCCAAACTGATGACTTTAACACTAAAATAAATGACAGTACTGGGATTACCACCCTGTGAATAAAACAGGAACTTTTTTATGAGTCCCTTATGATTGGATTACCACATTAATCTGTTCTTAGAAACAATGATCAGCACACACATGCAAACTGAAAAAACTGTGCACAGCGTATTGTACACACGTATTTACATGTGATATAATGTATTTGCACAGGCACACTAGTGATTCTACTTAATAAAACTGGAAAAGGAAAACAATCAGCAGCACTCCTTAAATATAAGGAGCAAAGCCCTCTGTGTGTTCCTCCACTCCTACTTCCCAAGAATAAGCACTTTTAATTTCCTCCCAGAACTTTTCTATAGAAATAAAAAATATATATACATATGTAAACAGTATTCAGTACAAGCAAATGTAATCTATACACCTACTCTATCTTAGACACAGATAAACACATTTATGTTCTTTACAGTCTTTTTAAAGTCAAGGATTCCGTGATAAGAAATATTAGAAAACTTTATCATACGTCAACTTACCGACGCAATCACAGCACTCATCCCAAAGGGTCCCAAGACACAGCATACACTCCTTACAGCAGGAACAATTTCCTTCTCCAGGTCGGCACTGGCAGAGCTCCTAGAAATGAGACAGAAGTTCAAACTTAAAATTCCAAATAACTGTATTCAAAATTGTTACATTTTTGCAGTAAAACCCTCCATAATATTTGCATTCATAGTAATTTACTCTTGGCACAATTTTCAATTCATCACTGACTATTTGCAGAAACATAAATATCAACAATGTCAAAAAAATTTATATTTTCTTTTGGACACTTTCAGGGAATGTATTTTGGATTCTTTTCTCTTATTTTAAACATTTACTTTATAACCCATAACTTGACCCCTCTACTACCTCAAAAAATAACCCAGCACAAGAACAAAACCTACTTTCCAGCTTTTATATTCACTGTCCAAATTAATCTCAATTCACAGCCAACCAACTTGTAGTGTGGGAGCTGTGGTTTCTCAATATGTAAAATGTGAATAAAGCACCTTTTAAAAACTCTTCTTATTGATCTATAGTACATTAGAACAGTGTCTTGGTGTGGCAGCCTATTTATAAAGAAGGTGGCAAATACTCCCCTCCACATGTCACCCTCTTTGCAATGTCACTTTGCAGCTCCTCTGATCAAGAGTAGGGTCTATTTCCAGACCCCTTGAATAGAAGTGATCTTGAAACTTGCTTTGATTAACAGAATTCGGTGGAAGTGATTTTGTGTCAGTTCTGAGTCTGGGCTTCAAGAGGTCTAGTTTCCACTCTTTCTCCTAGAACTTTGGCCAGCTGTCATGTGAAGCCTAGGAGAAGGCCACAGAGACAAGTTGGTCCATCTGAAGCCATACCAGCTCAGCCAGCCTCCAGCCAACCAGCAGCTGACAATAGATGCAGGAATGAGCCCAGAAAACCCACCCAGAGGATACAGGCCCAAACTGCCGACCCACAGAAGCAAATTTTAATTACATTACCCACAGAAAATATCCTTTTGCTATCCTGGTTGTGTATATTTACATTATCCACGTAGCTCAGGAGAAACAAATTAGGAAAGTAACACATTTAGTCAAAGAATATGTCTCTCCTTTTTCCTAACACACCTTTCAAATGGTAGCTTGTTAAATAAATTACTGTATATTATGCTAAATAAATGCATGTCAGTTTAATGGCTTCCATCTTTAAAGTGTTTATTATGCCTTTTACTGTCAGGTCTTTGTGCAGTGCTTTAAACTGGAATGAAAGGGCGGATGATGACATCACGTTACTGCTGACTAATGGAAGGTTAACACCAAGGCTATTAAAAGTTGCTTGAAGTTGCCTGGATCATCCAGCCCTCAAGATTAAATATATTTCACACCCTCTTAACAGATGCCTGAGCTGAACCTTCACATGGCAGTGTGACAGAAGAGTGCACTCAGTAACAAAAATTAATGATTTTTAATTTACTGATGGAATACAAAGCGAGCAGCTGCAGGCAGCAGAGACAGGGAGAAGCGACTTAAAGACGGGCTTTATTACTATACTATTAGACAAAAATCCAGGGCAAAGACTTTATTGGTAAAAACTACTGCTAAAACTGGTTGAATGCCAACGAATAATATGCTACCTAATATTTTCTTTTCATCTTACTACTACAGAATAGATGGAAGAATTTTTGTCTCAATCAAACAAATTTGATCTCATAAACTATGAAATTTTAGAGTAATTAAGTCTCAAAATGTATCAAATTACTTGCATTCTTCAAAATTCATGCTAGCATTCTTTCCAGGACACTGGAAAATAATGCAAATGAGATCCTCAAACCAACCTTTCCGTCAGCATTACACGTTAAACTTCTTACTTTCCAGGAGAAAAACAATACACAGGCAAAGTTAAGAGATGGCATTTAGGATCTCAAAAACTTCATTGCAAATCTAGCGAACAAAACTGTGTGGAAAGGATTTGCTTTGTTTCTAGGAAACAATGAATTTCTATGTGTAAATAATTATAAATTATAACAACCATGTGTAGCTCACCAAGCAATCCATTCTTTTCTATTCCCTTTATATGTCTTTCAGAATCACACTACTGAATAATGTTTGGTCATAAACACATTCGGAAATGTATACTTTAATTTTTTTGACAGCAAGCATCCTGTGGTTGGGATGATTGTTTCTAAATATAAAAAAACATTTCAAGGTGATTTGAACTCAAGTACAGAAAATGCAACAGAAAAAAATGTAATTGTGAAGAATCAAGGATCACAGAAGAACATAAAAAATCACTCCATTTAAATTAAGTAGAATCTTTTCTTCAAGACACTTAAAAAGAAACCTTTACTTTAGTTGTTTTAGTTATAAGGATAAAATGAATCTTCTATAACTAGAATAGCTTTGCTAAAGACACTACAGTCAAGATAAAAGGGATGCTTTAGATTTTTTAAAGGTTTTCTTTTAATTATAAAAGACTTTGAAGAACATCGACTGGAGTAAAAGGAGAAAACACCCCAACCCCGCCCACTCGGTATGTTCCTGCGCATTCCTAACAGAATGACCGCATGCCCTCCTGACTTAAAAAGCAAGCATTGCCCCGTTGTGAACATCTGCCAACATAACTTAACAGCTGCGTAACAGAACATCCTGTGCGCCAAAATTCAGAAGCAGGTTTTCAGTTCTTCAACTCCCTCACACCTCGTCCGTGTTTCTATTCTTCGTCACCATCACCACCTTCCATTTTACTATTACTTCAAAGCCTCCCTTCTTATCTGAAAGGGTTGTGCTGAGGCATGGGATTCCGGTGTGGACAGGCTATTCATTGCACCAGCCTCCCCACGACTCACCTTGAGGACTGCTCAGTCGGATGAGCGTGTGGTCACAGCCAAACACAAAGCTCGCAGAGCGCAAAAGAAAGATCGACCCAGGGTCTCCGCTGACTCCCTGCCGCCACCTCCCCGAGACGTCCTAAGCGGGTTTTATTTAATACTAACAGGCACCATGGTAAGTGTTTTATATGCATTATCTTGAAGCTCATAAAGCCTTTATCAAGGCATTGTTTATATTCATCTTCATATAAGGTTATGAAGTTCATACACACTCAGTTAGTAAGTGCTTGAGATTTGACCCCAGTTTTGGATAGACATTCCTGCTTTTGAAACACCGAAATGAGGAATATAAAGCTGATTTCTTATTAGGGTAGCATTTCAATAATCATAGTTATTACTATACTTAAACAGAGCTACTCTTTCAGGCTGTTCACCAAAGGCATCATGATGTCTTTTCACTCTCAGCGCCTCAACATAACCACAAGTGCTACGGCCCAAGTCTAACCACTGTTTGCAAAGGTAAAGTAAGTATCACGGGCTACGAGCTGCCAAACCAGTGAGTCGGAATTTAATCCTTAATTCTTCCTTCGCTTCAGCCAGTTAATGGCCGTGTCATCTGCCTCCCTAGTCTGCAAGTCTCAGGGAATAGTGCGGGAGTTGCTCCTGGTACAGAGGACAGGCTGGAAGGAGCGGGTCCGCGACGCGTCAGCGGTCACTCAGCTGGGCTCCAGCGTCAGGTCTTCTGACTCAAGGCTGTTCCTGCCCCCACCGCTTCTGTGGGTTAGAGCCAGAGGAACACAGACCCAGACACCTGCTCCCGGGCGAAGACCACGCTAGACGTTCTTACAGCGTGGTCGTCACACCGCTCAGCAAATCTATGACGGGAAAAATTAAAACCACACTAAATGGAAAACAGAAACGTGTACACTCGGGCTGTCCTGCGTTGACCAGCACGAGTGCTCAGGGATACCTTGACAATCTGCTTAGAAAGCTTGTAGGAAATGAAAACCTGGCAGGATGAAAACTTGTGGGAAGAGTCTTATCATTTAAAATGTATTTTACTATATTTGTATTAGTGAAAATCTTGAATATAACAGATTTTCAAATTTTTTTACACCAGAAGATAGATTTTATATAATTTTCAGTCAACTTTAATCAAAAATCTTATTCTCTATATGACTATGGTCCTGGTGCGATCTTACTTCTCTACACAAAATAAATCGGGGGGGGGAGCTATTATTCATCTAAGACTAAGCCTAGATTGTAAGAGTCAAAATAAATTTTACAAACTTTCAAACTTCCAGGCCAGAGACAGAAACTAACATCTTGAGGAAAAATTGTATTTGTATTCTGATTTTTAGTTACTGATAAATATTTCCATTCTTTAACTGTTGCCAAAATCTGGGAGATCTTTGTCAGCACTGTTGTTAAAACAGGGAAATACCATCACTGAAAACAATATACAGCCTAGCAGCCAGCAGGTGACTTGGATTTAAAGGATGTGGAATCAAGTCTAAGCCCATGAACTGCGGCACGTCACACCAGGCCTCAGCTTTTCGGACGCTTGGTGGCCCAGCAATCCCACTCCTGGTTATTCACTCAGAAGAAATGAAAACATCCCCCCACACAAAGACCTACACACGAAAGTAAATAATTTCATTCATAATCATCAAAATCTGGAAGCAAGCCGTGTCCATCAGCTGGTGAAGAGAGGAAGCAACGTGGCACACGCACACAACAGAACGCTGCTCAGCCACTCCCGACACACACCACCAGGCGGGTCAGGCTCAGAAGCCTTACCCTCACTGGAAGAAGCCAGCCAGACCCTGTACGATTCTGCTGTAAGACATTCTGCAAAGGGTGAAATTACAGAGACAAAGATCAGGCAGTGGTGGAGAGGAGGCAGGCTGGGGAGAAGGCTGCCCCTGACTACCCTGGGGCAGGAAGGCACTTCCCAGCGTGAAGAGAATGTTCCCTGTCTTGAACGTGGTGGTAGTTACACAGGCATGTGTTTGTTAAAAACCACCGAACTGTACACCTAAAAAGAGTGAAAGGTATTGTATGTGAATTATACCTCAATAAATCTGACCCCAAAAACGCTTTGGGAGATCAGGGACTACCTTATCTCATCTTTGAAAGACCAGTACGGTACACCGTGGTCCATAAATCTATTATTTCAACAAACCTGAACTGAAAAATACAAAGCTTTCTATAAATGTAAACTGGTATTAAAGAAAGTAATGCAGAGATAGTTCTTCTAATTATGAAAATATATTTCTCTTTTCTATTTTCAAGCTAAAACTAAACTTCTCTAAACTAACAAAAATACTTTTTTTAAAGCAAAGAAACAAAACAATGCTAGTGAAAAATAAATAACATACAACTTTTATTCTATGTTTAGGTGACTTTTAACACCTAAACATAGAATAAAAATCTAGACAGGACTGTGTCAAATAGTACGAGCAGTCTGTGTTTGGAAAATAGGACTATAAATGATGTGCTTTCCTTTTTTTACTTCTAGGTATTTTGTGGATTCCCTCTGAATACAAAAAAATTTTTAATGGCAAATAAATATTTAAATATTTAGGTAGAAGGACTTCTTAAGATCCACTTTAACTTTGTACAAGAAAAAAGATAAGACACTCAAAAACACAAACTGAGGCCCTTAAACATTAAATGAAACAAACTGTAAGTATTTATAATATCTTGACCTAAAACCCCAGGAATGTAAGAATACAGGTAACTATGGAAATGAACACTGTGTGAGAATCCACAACCAGCAAGGCATTACTGCGCTGACACTGCTTTCACAACCCTTACTTAGGTCAAATGGCTGTTTAAAAACAAATATATGAAACAACACATCCTCAATCAGCCTTTATTCAAAAGAATAAACAAAACTATAATTATGTTAGTTACAACGAATCTGTTTTGATACATTCATGCTCTTTAAGGAGGACATAAGACAGACTTTCAAACTCGGGACAGAAATACCTAAACTGAATTTTATCACCATGTCATTCTTTATGAATTCTAACTAACTGGCAAACTTTTGCCTTGAAAACAAAATAAATTTAAGTGAAACACACTGACATCATGGAAAACAGAATTTATCCTTTTAGCTACATAAATCAGCATACAAGTTCACGTATACCCAGGTACTACTAAAATACATCAAATGGCACCCATTTCTCATAGAAACCTAGGAACAAGATTTTAACTCTGCTTCCTGTCAAAGCGCACCAGCGCGTTTCTTTACAATATGCCACGCGGGGTGAAGTGAGGGTAGGCATGGGTGAGACTGGACTGGCCACACGCTGATCACTGTTGACACGGAGCGATGGGCAAATGGGGAGCTATTCTACTATCCTCCCTATTAAAACACGTATCTGAAAACTTCCAAGTGTCCAAATGAAATCCTCATCTTTGTTTTCATATAATAATTCAGCAGGTGAAATAGCCAGCGAAAGCACATTTCAGTCCCCACTTACACACTTCTATTCTAGCCCTCTGTTCTTCTAGCTATTTCAACAGCTGACACCTGAAGGGAAACGACTTACTCTTCCCTTAAACTGTATCAGCTCTGACTCACTACTTCTGGACATTAATCTCAAAGATTTTCATAAGGTGTTAACTGAAGCAAAACAGGACGAGAGTAAGTTAGAGCCACAATTTTAAGAGCAGGGAAGTAGAAAGAAGAGGAAAAACTCTACCGGAAAATGAGGCAACGTTTGTAAGAGGAAAGAGGGAACACTGTGTATTATACAGCACAATATCACTAGGCTAGTGACCAATCATGCTACCTGCAGCAAGAAACTAATGTGGAATTTAATTAGCACTGATCAAGGAAAAAGGAAGAAAAAGTTAATTTTTTAGTTTACTGTGGTTAAGAAAGCCCTGAAGTTATCTGAACTATAGTTTTAACTTAAAGCAAAATAAATTTAAAAAAAAACTAGTATTAATGAGAAATTATTTTGAAATCCCAGCTTATCTCAGATAATCTAAGATTTATTTAATAGTTAAATTGACTTCTGGAATAAAAAAGCAGACTGTTGATTTAGTACATAAAAGCACTAGATATTCAGATAACCAGTGCAGTGCTAGAAGAATGCATCAATGATCTCTGAACCTAACTTTGAATATTTTCATGAAACATAACATTTATATCATCCTGAACAAGACCATGAACATTAGCTAAAAGTACTTACGAGTCAATAAGGGGTTTTTCAGTTCCTAATACAAAATGGGTCTTGAGATTTCTGGGGTGTAAGCATAATATTGATCCAAATTTTAAATGTTCTTTTCACAGAAGCAGAAGAAAAAAACAAGTGAAGGTCTTCTTAAAAGTGAAGTCCTACATTCCCATTTTCCCCTGGAACAGGACAGCTAAACCACATGTTATATGAGCAAAGGAATACACCAGGGTGACAATTTTACTTTCCTGATGTTTAAAATTAGGTTTCTTTCCTGTCAGAAGCACAAAATAAATATTCACATAGGGACCACCCTTACACGTAGCAACTTGTCTGAGTGGCAGGGATGACTGTGCTGCCTTGCGACCACGCTGGTAAAAAATATTTACACAACCACGAGCTTCCAGGGAAAATGTTTTAAATTTAGATATTTCATGAGTTGCCGAGGGCTCCACGTAAACATGTTCTAACTTATCCTCACAGTACATCGTTTCTACACCATGGATGTTCTGAGCAGGAAGGAAACCCAAACTCCCTTCACGCCTCTCCGGCACTGCCTTCTCCAGGCACCCGTCCCCCACCTTCACCTCCGTGCATGCTCTCCTGTAAGTTTAAGGAGAAGAGCTATTACTGTCATCCAAAATGCCAGCGTGCCGTGTATTCTGCTGAATGTGGAGGCAGAGTTGTGAGAACTCAGTATGTGTGATGGGAAGCAAAGCCTGGCAATTCTTCACTGTTTCAAGGGCACCGACCACTTTGAGACCCTCCTGAAAGGTATGGACTTCTCTCCCAGAAAACTGTACATGTGCAAACTTGAATATAATTCTGGGGATCCCCTTTAAGAGGTCCAAGGACCCCAGTTAACAATTCCTGACACATGAAACCCAACAGCCAATCTGCTCTCCACCTGTAGAGAACAGGAATAAAAGAGGGCATCAGAGTGCAAGTTTCTAACAGAGCAGTCACCCCCCTGATCCCCCAGCGCCAGGCTGCAAAGACAAGAATGAGGCAGCTACCAACCCACCACCCACCTTAACCACAGCAAGAAAACCAGCCATTCAGAATGACCAAGCCAAGCCCTTCTGTTCAGGAAAATGATCAGCCTCAGAGCAGAGAACACTTTAAAGCATCAAGGGCTTCCCTGCCCCTCAGGTGACACCCTCCAGTCTGTGCCTCAGTCCCGCCAGCCCCGCTCACAAACATGGCTTTACTGCCTCATTCTTAACTATAATGGACGAACAAGGAGCACTAGACATCTGAGGAAAGCCTCCCACGTGGAAGAGATAGAAATTAAAAGAAAAAAATCTCAGAAGAGAAATCCAGGTAACAGAATGGGGTGGTGAGGGAGGGACTCACCTCCATCTCCATCAATAAAACTTCCAGTAAGTATCCTCAGAGACATCTCAGAAAATAGTGGATTTAAAACCGAGTAAAAGTGTTAATATGAAAAACTAACAAGCAGAAAATGAGAGGTGAAACTTAAAAACTACTGCTAAAATTTGAAAATTCAGCAGAAAGAGTTCAAAGGTAAAGTCAAGGAACTTTCTCAGAGTAAGGTGAAAATAGATTTAAGATCTACAGCACTACATACAAGCAATGACAATCTGGAAATAAAATTAAGAAAATACTTCCATTTATCACAACATCAAAAATAAAATACCTACGAATAAATTTAAGAAAAGAAGTTTATGTGTAGACTGAAAAGACAACCGATGGAATGCGAGAAATTACTTGTGTGTCATGTACCTGACAAGGGTCTTGTATCCAGAATATATAAAGAACTCTCATAACCCAACAATAAAGAGACAAATAAGCCAATTTAAAAAATGGGCATTGGTTCTGAATAGACAGTTCTCCAAAGATGATATAAGAATGGCTACTAATTATAGTTCCAGAAAAAAGAGGAGGATATTATATATAAAAATAATCATAAAAGGAAATACTCCATTCTGGAGCTCAAAATAAACCCCCTTTTGCCCCCAAAAGATTCACAAGGTGCCCATCACAATGCCTGTACAAAAAGACCCACACCAAGGATAAGGAGATGAAACCAACAGTTTTCAGAGAGAAGAAAGAAACTAACAACGTCACCTACAGACAACGAGAAACGCACAGGCACGAGACGTCTCACCAGCATCATGGAATCCAGTAGCACGAAGACATTTGTGAAACGTCTGCCAAGTTACCAGTGAAAAGAATTTAACATAGAATTCTGTGCTCAGGTAAACCACCAAATCAGGTGTAAGATGCGAATAAATACAATTTTAAGATATGCAGGATACAGAGAGTTTATTTCCAACACAGCCTTTTTGGGAAGAAACTTCAGGGCATGTTACAACAAAATGAGAGTAAATTAAGAAAGACCAAGATATGGAATCAAAGAAATAGTGGAACCAACTGAGGAAAGTCACCCTGGGAAAACGCCTATGTAACAGCGTGCTTCACACCCAGCGAGCAGTCAGTTAGGTCTGGAAACAAGACTGAAGGCTCTACTGAGGGGAAAACAGATTAAGAATTTAAGACAACATAAAGTGCTAATGACTGATGCTGCAAGATCAAGAAAGACAATCAGAAACTCAAGAAAAACACAGTTGTTCAAGACAGGAAATGTAATCATAGTACCCTATGTCACTATTCAGTCAACAATATTTACATAAGCATTGCAACAGAAATTGTTTATTGTCAACTTTAGAATATACCTGTAAATAAAACATGGAAAATTCAAATACAGTTATACAACAGAGAAATTAGGTTAGTGTTACTTGCTGACAGAGCACGCATGCGCTAGGAGCTGATCTAAGTGCTTCATACCTAACCCTCACGGTAACCGCACACAGCAGGCATGGTTATCATTCGTTTCATACGTAAGGAAACTGAGGGACTGAAAGATTAACCGGTCCAAGGTCAAGTCCACGGCAGAAGTAGACTCAAATTCAGACAGTCTGGTTCCAAAGTTCACGTTCTTGAGCATCACCCTGCGACACCACTCAGAACACACACGCTGTCAAGCTCGACAGCGTACAAGCAGAGGTTACGCCCATCCCCACAGACTCTGATACAGCCCATCAGAAGGCATTCCGAAGGCAGGAAATTCTGAGGGCGCATTCACAAGTACAAGGAAACTGACCGCTCTGCTCTCTATGATGTGAAGTATGGCCATCGGTGGCAGAGGCACGTGATCTCCAAGACTGTTCTGAGTTTCAATGGGCCCTCCCTTTTCCAGATCCCGAAAGAAACGCACAGCTCTTCTTAAAACTTAATTATACTCTGTTTACTACTTAAAAAATTAAAAAGCAAATAAAATTTTAAAGGGAAAGAGTAGGGCTACTAATATTCTCCTCTTGTATCAGCAATCAAGAGATAGTATTTCTAGTTCATAGGACAGAACAGAAAGGCTTAACTATAATGCAGAAATTGAGAAGATGACTGACAGAGAAACCAAAACCATGAAAGGATTATGACAGGGCTGGGGTAGGGGAGGACAGGATGCTGAGCGAGTTTCCTAATCTAACAGAGCAGAGAGGCAGTTTTAGACACATAATATCTATAAGTGATAACTGAAGAAGCAGTAGTGTATTACTTAGCAATATGGCTTGCAAATCACTAACTGAAGCAAAAACAGAAGCAGTTACTAGATTAAAAGTGCTTCTCCCTGGGCAACAAAATGAGGAGGAAGAATTAGCCAAGGGATTATCCTAACAATCTGACTTTTTAAAAGAGGGCTTTATTATTCTGACTGTAAAAATACTTAACACCTAATAGTTGGTTTCTTTCTTTAGAATTACTTTGAATTAGAGGGAGACTTGGAGATCACCCAGCGGACTAAGTCACTGTACAGTGAAGCTGTGGCAGGCTGTATTTTCCAAAGACGGCCACGCCATTACCCCCACGCTCCCCTCACTGTGTGACACTCACGCTTCTACGTCAGGGTGCGGTCGGTGTTCCCTCCACCTAAATCCAGGCGGGCCTGCAACTACAGTGGAAGTAGCACCGTAGCCTCGATGGAGAGGCCATGAAAGGCAAAACAGCTTCCCCAGCTCTGTTTCATGAGGCACGTGGTCCTGCAAGCCCCTGAGCCAACAGGTAAGAAATCTGGCTAGACTTCAGCCAGCGTGCTGAGAGGTCAGACACAGAGAGCCCTGAGAGGGAGGGAGGCGGGAGATGAAGAATCTTCCCAGCCCAGATGTTAGATGAGTGAGCCTTCAGCTTTGTGACTCTTCAATACAGTAGCCACTAGTCACACGCAGCTGTTTAAATGAATTAAAATCACTGAATTTTAAAATCTGTCTCTCGACCTACTAGCCACAGTTCAAATGCTCAGTAGACTACTGCACCAGACAGGTCAGATGTAGACCACTTTTATCATCGCAGAAAGTTCTAGCGGACAGCGCTGCGTCAGGTAATTTCAGGCACCAGCCTTCAGGCTACGCTGCTAACGGTAACGCTGTGTGGTGAAGGTGCACTGTCCCCGAGTGCCACTCAGGATGCATATTCACGTTCAGAATAAGCGTGGTGTCGTTTCCAGCCACTGACCTTTGAGGTGGTTTGTCACACAGCCACGGTGAGAGGCATACAAGCAGAGCCAAGGTCAGAGTGTGAAATAAATGACCGGCTGCTGTTCACAAAACTAGGCAGATGGTAGAACCAATCACAAGTTGCTGCAACATCCAATAAGCACTTACCCATAAATGAACAAGAAAAATCCTCAATACTCGAGGCCTCAATATTTTTAACCTCAAATACCCTCCAACTAAGCACCAGAAGCACTGTCTCTACTATTCCAGAAAGATTTGATGATTCTGAAGTCTGAAATGGCTTCAGAAATACCAGTGAGTTCATGGTAAAAAAAAAAAAAAAAAAACTCTTTCCAATGAGCTTACTAGAACCACCATTTAACAGGTGAAGCTTCACCTTTTTTCCAGTTTTTATACTTAGATTTTTACTCTTCTTTTTGAAGCATTTTTTTAAGAACTACGGAGTTTTTCATTAAAAAGCAAAACAAAAACTTTTCAGAGTGTTTAGCAACAGTAACCAAAATTTTTGTTTTTAATACTTCCTTACCAAGTAAGGTATTTTAAATAAAATCCAATTTTTAATTATTTGACATAACGGAAATTGTAGACTTGGAGAGTCAAAAAATAATTTGAGATATAAGTGAATTTCTACCTAAACATGAATGCAGCAATTATTATGACACTGTATTTCTATAAATGAATAATGAAGCTACATTGAAACAACATGGGAAGTGGCCCAGGTTCCCCTCCGACCACAGGGCACAGCTGGACTTCACGGGAATACTACAGAGTTCCAACAGCACATGCTGAAGCAAGGGTGCTTTTGTGGTACCAAAGCTTCCATGTATCAAATCAGATGACATTAATGGATTACTGCTGATTTTAAAACTGCTAATAGCTATGTTTTATCTTTAAGAGACAGACATTAGAATTATGATCAACAAAGTATCAGGGATTTGCTTGAAACTAAACAGAGCTGGGGTGGACAGTGCAGGGGATACAGATGAAACCAGGGCAGCCCTGAGTTAGTAACTGCTGGCACTGCTGATTGCAACTGCTCTTCTTACACTCTTCTCTTTTCATGCTTAAAAACATCCATAGGAAAAAAAAATTAAAACCAACCAACAAACTCCGCTAGTTAAATGTTTTGGATTCAGTGAAGCAAATATTTGGGCAAAGTGAAGGTAAACAGTATGACAGGGCAGCGTCCACACTTACACAAAGGCCAGGCTTCCTATAATTCTATTAATAACATAAAATGCCTCTCATCTATAAAAATCATTATCACCTCAACACAATGGCTCTCATGTCAGGATTACAGCCAAGAGGTGGGTGAGTCACACTCCATGCAGAATTCTAATATGTGTAGTTACTGAATTCCTTAGCCAACAGCCAAGAGCTAGAAGGGAAGCTAATGAACACCGACACAAAAGACATACGCCTGCTGATGGTCTAACAGGGTGGAAAAGAGATGTGAAGTTCACCACTAATTAACGCAACTATATGGAGAGTAATAACCAGTCTGCATGGTGGAAAAGCCATGGGCTTCGGGGTCAAACACAGACCACATTCCATAGCCACTTACTAGCTATACGAACCTGGCCAAATTACTTAACGCCACTTTTCTCTTCAACGAAATGAGAGTGGTAGCTACATCAGTAGGCTGGCCTTGACGACTGACAGAGAGATCACTGTCAGCCATCCTGAGGAAGCAGACTCTCAGTGCCTGCAGCCTTGAGAAGCCATGACCCAGAACCACCCGGCTCAGCTGCTCCCAGATGCTCACCCTCGGAAACCGCGGGAATTAAGTGTTTACTGCATTAAGCTGCTCTCTGAGGAAACTGGTTACACAGAACAGACCACTAGGACATTATATTTAGGGCAGTTTGTCTATGATTTGATGAGCTAAAATTTTTTTTTCTAAATATAGCACATGAGCCTCTTTGCTATGTGAACTACATTAAACAAGGAATGCTTTAATTTCATCCGAAAGGAGTGCTCATCACCTTATAATGGTATGTTTATAAAGCTGGATATTATTTTCGGTACAGAATTTCTTGAGTCTGACCTCGCTTGTATGCAAGAGAATTACAGAGGCAAAAATGCAGACCAGCGGGTCCCTGTTCAGCACCTCAGGCCCTGACCTAATACTCCAGCTTCACACTGTGTTACACAGACACCACCTGCACGTCTGTGCTCCGTACCCGCTCTAAGGTGCACTTTAACATGCGTGAGAGAGGACGCAGTCCTACCTGAATGAGGCATTTGCTCACATCGCTGGCACAGAGCGCCTTATTACAACTCAGCGACACAGGGACCCAGGTCAGGAACACCAGGAGGGGAAGAGTAAGCGTAACAACACAGTGTGACTTCATGTTTCTTCAAAGACAATCAGTAACTCCCAGGAAGCTAAACAAACAAAAAGAAAAAAAAACTTTAATTCAATGGCAAGCATGCTAGGGTAATAAATACAAAGAACAAATAAATAAACCAAGACTCATTATTTGTGTTAAAAGACTTGAGTGATCTTTTAAAGATTATTCTCAATTAAAGATTACTTAAACACGCCAAAATTAAAAAAAAAGCTACGGTTTTATACAGTAATATCTTGTTAGCTATCTTCAAAGACAGGATTCTGAAATTCCCCAGACTATCCAGAAATGGTGACTGTGAAAGTTAAAGCGAGTATATATATATATACACAAACCATCAGTAACCTGAAAGGATACAAAGCAAATACCTAGTCTGAATACTGCGCTGCTACTGTTCAACTTTAGCTTCAGGCCCATTATTCAGCTTTAAGCCAGTATAAAAACTATTAATATTTTACCATAACTTTAAAAACATTTAACAACATTTTAATTCTTACAATTAAATTTTTTAAATGCAAATTATACTAGGGGTTATTTATTACTATCTCATTTTGTCTGTTACCATAATTAGCCAGAATGAAGGAGCTCAAGGGAAGGAGTGGATAGCTGTTCCATAAATAATTTAGCTAATAAAAGGAACACTAAATTATTAACTGTATTTAGAACTCTAATTTATTAAAGCGTGAAGGTCTTTAAATTCTGTTTCTCAAAGTTATTTCAGGAGATGCGACGGTCCAAAAAGAAAATGGAGAAAACGACCAGCACAGGCTGTGACGGTGTTCAACGACCAGGATGGCCATTAGGCTTTCTGAAAGAAGCTGTGACTTCTTGGGGTTTAAAACACACCCCCAAAATGGAATCAAATAAAAGCGCACTGACGCAAGACGGGTAAAAGGCGAGCGTACGGGGCCTCTATGGTGACCGTAAACCTTTATTCTAACTACTAGGAAGCACAGTAAAGCAGAGCAGAAGGGCTCCGCGCCGGGCGTGGCTCGGTCCTGAGGGCCCCGGACGTGGCCGAGGCCCGCGAGCCGCGCTCCGGGGCCCGTTAGTGACCCCGCCCGCTCCCCACCCCCGCGCGGCCCGCGTCGGAGCTCCCGGGGCCGCCGCGAGGAGGCACCTGAGAGCGGACTCGCCCGGATCAGCCTGCTCCCTGCGACCCCCGCGTGGGATTTCCGCGCCCGGCCGCCGTCCCGTCCCACCCCCGACCTTCCCGGAGCCAGCGCTCAGGTAAACGCGGCGGGGACCCAGCAGCTTGAGAACGACCCGACGGCGCCGCCGCCGCCGCCTCCCAGGCCCGCCGGGTCTCCGCGCTCCGGGGCCCGCGCCCGCCGCCCCACTGCGTCCTCCGCCGAGGCGGCCGGGGCCGCGCGGGCCCGCTCCCCGGGCGAGAGCCGCGGGCCGCGGCCTGCAGACCCCGAGTTCGGCGCCTCGCCCGCCCGCCCCCGCTCACCGTGCGCCGCGGCGCCGCCAGGCCGCCGGGCCCTCGTTCCCCGCGCGTCGGCCGAGGGAGGCAGGCCGCGCCTCCGCGCCGTCCTCCGCGCACCGCCCGTGAGCCTGGGCCTTAAAGAGACAGAGACAGGCCCGCCGCCACCGCCCCCGCGCCCCCGCTTTCCCCCGCCCTTCCTCGGCTCCCGCCGCCGCCAGCTCCCGCCAGGAGGCGTCTCTCACTCCCCGCGCTCCTGTCAGCGCGCGACCCCGGCCCGCCCCCAGCCGACCCCGCCCTCGGCCGTGGCCCCGCCCCCTCCTGGCCCCGCGCGCGCTTTCTGTCCTCAGTCTCCCGCTCCCGGGTCTCCCAGGCCTTCTCCCGCCTGCCCCTGGCTCCCGCACACCTTTCTGTGGCCTTATCCTGCGCTGGTCCCGGAGCCGGGACCGTGACGCGCACGAGCTCCCCGGCTCCTGACGGCAACCCCGGGAGGGAGATGTTCTTGGCCCGGTTATGGGGATGCAAAACGGAGGCACCGAGTGCTCGGGGAGCCCAGCCCTTACCCAGCGCAGCTGACACCTGAACCCCGTCCTTGGACGTCGGAGGCAGGGTTTAATAAAAATGCAGGCTTCTGGGACCTGCCTCAGACCCGCTGAACGAGGCTCTCCAAGGGAAAACCCCCGTCCCGCTGGTCACTGAACGCTGCGCGCTCGGTGGGCGCCCGGCCCTACCCCCAGCGGCGGAAAAGGGCAGGGGGCGCCGTGGGGCTGGCGCAGACGGTCACGGGCCGGGGAGAGGACCGACGGACGCACGCCCGGACTAGTGGCTGGAGAGGGCTGCCCGAGCATGTGAGGCCAGCACTCACTTCAGCCTGTGTGTTAGGAAGATGCGCTCTTTCCACCGCCAGCAGGTAGATAAAGGCCGTTGAGAACGGCAGTTCTTCCCCACAACCCTGGGAATTTGCTTTTTAAGACGATTCCATACGGACGAAGTTGGAGCCCGCTGGGTGAGACGATCCACAAGGTACTTTCGCCTTGGAAATGGTGACCTAGTGCTAAAGTCTTGAGCTAGAAAAAGCCTTAAATGCCTGTATTCCCCTTGGTTGACTGGAAAAAAAGAGGAAGAATGGAAAAGGCTGATTGGCTACGGGGGTAAACTGCATCATTGATGTTAGTCCGTCTTTGTGTAAGTAAATTAGGCTATATTTTTTAAATCATCCCTGAAAATTATCCTAAAGAAATAATTGAGTGTACACACATTTAACGAACTTATTCTTGGCATTACTTACTGGTTAAATGAATTATAATACTCCAGTGCCATGGGCTAAATCAACTATTAAAAAATTATGCCGTAGGGCAGAGGTTCTCAAACTGTAGTCTCGGCACACCCCTTTACCCTCTTGAAAATTAATGAGGGCTCCGAAGAGGTTTTGCTTATGTGTGCTACACTTAGCAAAACTTTTGAAATTAAAACTGAGAAATTAAACAAATACTTAATATTTCATTTAAAAATAAGACTCCAAAAAATAAAAATAGACCTCATTACATAGTAACATGAATACATATTTTATGAAAAAGATATATTCCAAGACAAAAAAAAGAGTGGCATTGTTTTACATTTGTGTATTTAATGTCAAATAATAGAAAGCAGCTAGATTTTCATATCTGCTTTCGCATTCAAACTGTTGCAATATCATGTATTATGTACTCTTAAAAAACCATACTGTGAGAGAATGAGAAGGCAAATAATGTATTGGGATTAAAATAAGAATAGTTTTGAGCTCAGGAACTACCTGAAAAGATCTTGGGACCTCCAGCATCTTCCCAGGGCACATTTTGAGAACTAGTCTTGTAGATAAATACCATTGACATGGAAACATAATCATGGTATGTCAACATTTAAAGTGGTGTATATATTTTTAAATGGCTAATATTAAAAACTGTGTACAGTTATTTTTAAAGGCCTGGAAAGAGAACCATGGTGTGAGGAGTGCTTATCTCTTGGGGAGATTACAAATGACTTTTGTTTTTTCTTTCGGCTTGCCTGCATTTTCTGGTGTCTTTGCCTGTATTACTTTGGTAGTAAGAAAAAAGATACAGCTATTTTTAATCCAAAGAACCTCTTTGATAGGCCTTAGGAGGTCCAGTGGCGGCTGAGCCCTGACGGCTGTCCAGTGGTTCTGGATCTGTGGCTGGCTATTTGGGAATTTGAGAACTGCAGGGGTTATTGTAGTGGCCTTTTTATCTTACCAGAAGCCATTATCATCAATGCAATAAAGCCCCTTGATGAAAAGGTCAAATGTCACTGAGTCACCTAACCCTCAGTCAGATAAAGACATGTCAGTGATTGACTCTCACGGAAGCACAGTACAGACGTGACTCATTTTCTTTTGCAGCTAACAAATTGCTATAAATTTACTGCCCTAAAGCAACACAAGTGTATTATCTGGAAGTCAGAAGTCCTAAAACCAGGGTCAGTCAGAAGAGCTGTATTCCCTCTGGAGGTTCTAGGCGAGAAAGCACTTCCGGAAGCCACTGCCTTCCTCGTCCTGTCCCCCGTCCTCAGATGCACGGCCAGCAGCAAAGCCTTCAAACCCATATCCCCTCTCCTCCTCTGCACCTCGTCCACCCCCACCCCCCCCCCACACACACTGGCTCTTTGACCCTGACCCTCCTGCCTCCTCTTATAAGGACCCTTGTGGTGACACGGGGCCCACCCAGATAATCCAGGATCACCTCCCATCGCGAGCGCCTTCATTTAATCACATCTCCAAGGCCCTTTCTCCACGTACGGTAACACCCACAGATGTTAGGGATTAGGGTGCGGACATCTTTGAGGGCTGGGCGGTGGGTAAGAGAGCTTGGGGAGGAGGCACTATGTGCTCAGCATAGAAGGATAACAAGGACAACTGTATGTAGTTTGTGAGCACCTCACACCCGAGGACTCACTCCTGTAGGTGGTGAGTTATACACTCCTCACCTCCGGGCCCCCCCCCCCCAGGCCAATGCACCCCAGGAGAGAGGGAGAAAAGGGGAGCCCAAGTCACTCCAGTTTGGTCTGGATTCTCCACTTCGGAGCCCCAGCCACTGGTCCCTTACAGGAGCCTGGGCTGAGCCCGGACCAGCCTGCAGGAGGCAGGCGGGAAGCTCGGGCCTGGCAGGTGGGGCACCGCTGTCTCCCATTCAGAACCGGGGACGAAGGTCCCCCGGAGGAGAAACCTCCTTTCTCTGCTCTCTCACCTTCCTTCTTCCCTCCGGGCTGGGTCATGGGAATTACTGCAAACCATCAAAAGAATGCGGAAAGGATAACTTCCGCAGGCCTCCAGCTCTTCCTGCTGTAAGCAAAAAGAAATGGAGAAGACCTGGAGGATATTTCTGTTTTGTTTGGCTTTATTTTGAGTTCTCAGGATCTCTGTAATTCCCTCCGCAGTGAACGATCGTTAATCCACCAGGCAAAGGTAACACTCAGGCAGCCTTTTCTGAGGCTCAGAGCCCAGCGGACCTCTGGGGAGGCGGGCAGCCCCGCCTACGGGGAGAAAGTGCTATTTCAGCAGAAGATGTTTGCACTGAGATATTTACAAATCCAGGGCTATTGAGGTATTTACAGATCGTTCTCAAAGGTTTCTAAGGCTTCTCAAAATCCAATATTGACTCACAGCTCACTGCTGCTGACCAAATTAAGTCCAAACTTCGTGACTTATTTAAAATGTTTAGTCCTTTCTTTTCATTTCAGCTTTTCCCTTTCTTCTGATCACAGAGAACTGAAAAACTACAGAACTTTATGAGAGCCCCTGGAGATTGCCCCTCGTTTCATGAACATTCTGTGTCTTTTTTAGTCACATATATTAACATGTGTTTGAAAAAAATGAAATTATGCAAAGAACGCTTTACTGCAACTTGCCCTCTTCCCACCTGGCGTGTCTAGAACACCTCTCCACACCAGTAGACGCAGGTCTCTTTTTCATGTTACACAAATCCTCCCCAGAAAGCCAAGATGCTCTGTTTTCATGCTTCCTACTTTCCACTCCTGTATTCTGCACATTTTTCTTTTTGCTTGGGACAGGATTTATTTATTTTGGGCTTCTTAAACCCTGTCCAATTTTTACTATTATTATTTCTTCTTTACTGGAGGTACTGGGGGTTGAACCCAGAACCTGGTGCGTGCTAAGCCTGTGCTCTACCACTGAGCTACACCCCCCCCCCCGTCCTCTCTTTACACCCTATTCAAATATCAGGTATCACCTCACATGACAACACAGTGCCTTGCGCACAGTAGGTGCCCAACCAATGCTCATCAAAGGAATTGGTTAGATGAATGACTTGCCCAGCTGATGTCCCTGGCAGCCTCTGAGCTCCTAAAGCATTTATTTGCATGAACCTTTCACTATTCGTGTATATATATTCAACTAATTTCGGAGACTTCCTCAGGGCAGGAATCGTGTCATGAATGTATCATTTGACTGTGTACAGGGACTTGGAGGCTCTTGGAACACTCTCAAAGACTAGAATGTGTGGGCTCAAGCTGAACTGGCCAAATGACAGCAGTAATGAAGAGGTGAAACAATTCGTGAAAAAGATAAGGCTGCGTAGAGCCTGGATACTTCGAGAGACTAGGAAAAGCAGAAATCAGTGGGCCTAAAATAATCGGAAGGGTTCCTGGAGGCTTGGGCTGACGGGGAGGTCAGATTGACGAAGCAGAGGAGAGGGAGACCCAGGGTGAGGCAGAGGGACAGAGGATGGCCAGCTGGAGGAGGAGGGTCCCAACAGCACACCACGCAGGACGGCTCCCAGTCCCTGAGGGCGGAGCTGCACCCGGATGACGGGAGAGGTGCTCTTGGTACCCCAGGAACTTAACATCGCAGGCTCACATACACGCGTGTGTGTTAAAATTCACGTAACATGAAATACCATTCTAAAGTGTACAATTCAGTGGCATTTAGAACAGTCACAATGTTCAGCAGCCATCATCACTGTCAAATTCCTGGACATTTTTATCACCCCAAAAGGAAACTCGGCAGCCATTAAGCAGTCACACGACACTCCCACCCCTGAGCAACCACTAGCCTATTTTCTGTCTCTAAGGGTTTGCATTATCCCTGTGCAACTCTGAGAAATAACCTTCACAAAGGTCTCCCTCACCCACAAACTCAGCTACTAATCAGTTTGTTCACTGCTCCTAAATACTGCAATTCTTTTTTAAAACAAAGTACTAAAGATACACAAATTTAAAGACTGTTGACTTTTAACTGTTTCTTTGAAAGGTTACTATACTATATAAAACTACTATAATGTAGTTTTCCTTTCAAGGGACGGAAAATGCAAAAATAAGGAAGAAGAAAATCTATTCAAAATAAGGAACCCTGGATAGCTTACATTGCCACATTACTTCCTTTTATTTTTCATTAATATTTAAAGAAGGAAGGAAGGAAGGAAGGAAAGAGAGACAGAGAGAGAGAGAGAGAGAGAGAGAGAGAGAGAGAGAGAGAGAGAGAGAGAGAGAGAAAGAAAGAAAGAAAGAAAGACAGAAAGAAAGAAAGAAAGAAAGAAAGAAAGAAAGAAAGAAAGAAAGAAAGAAAGAAAGAAAGAAAGAAAGAAAGAAAGACAGACCAGAAAGGGAGCGCCTGCAGGGGTGCGCGGCCAATGCCCCAGGCCCTGCAGTCAGCAGTAAACCAGTCTCTGTCCCCTGCAACTTACCCACCAGTGGAATCCAAGCCCTGTGAGTTACTCGTTTGAGAACCTTAACCCCCTCTCCGCTGGATTTTCAAAGTTCTGTGAAACTGGGTCCCACCCTCCGGAGTCTTCAGCGTGGTGACCTTGCATCCGCTGGAACTCATGGGTGTGAACCCAGAGCGGAGAGACACCAGGACAGGTGGGAGGGGCACAGGACTGGAGCAGAGCTGGCCGAGCTTTTATCCCATGGGAAGACAGAGCAGTTCTGAAGCAAGAGTTGTTTCAGGATTAAGTTGGGGAGGGCTAAACACAACAAAGCAACAAACCAAAATCAAACACAACACCGCACAAAGGCAGCTGGTTTGCTGCTCTCTACCTGTTGGCCTGTGTCCGTTGCCAACTCCCTCGGGTGCAGAGCTGTCTTTGGACTTGGCTTTTGTCTGCCTCTGTGTTGAGCGGATACTTTGCTCAGTGAATGTTTCCTCCTGGTGCTAACTTATTTCAGACAGCTGGAGTCTTTGTGCTCTCTGTAGGACAAACTACTCATTCCCCATCCCCAGCCTCCTGTGTCATTAATTTAGGGAAAAAGACGGCTTAAACACGGTTTCCATCGTAAGTGCGCCTGGTTAGATTGCACCTGTCCAGATTTTCTATTCTTTTGCCCTTAATCAATGACTTCAGCCTTTTGCCTTTAAGCCTGTTAGACTCACAGGTTCTGAGTTTTCTTTCTTCTCTTCATGCTTGTTAAAATATGGATGTCACATTCACCAAAGCATGTTGCTGCGATTCTCTTCCCTTTTTTAAAAAATAGAATTTTTGTGCTCTTGAAATATTCCAATTGGGATAGTTACAGAAGTAGTTTAACTAAAGCATTTTGAGATGGGTAATTTAAAATATGCTACTATAATTGATTTTAGCAAACAGTGCTTATATGGAGAATGTTTGCAATAATAGAATTCTTTGCCAAGAATCCTTTTCACTAAAACCTAAATGCGTGGATAGTCACACATACCTCAGATTCTTAGGGAAGTTATTAAAGACCAAAAAGTATGGTGCACACAGGGGTCACGGGACTTCCTCTCCTCTCCCCCTGCCGGCTTTTAGATGAATGACACCAGGATATCACTGAATTTTTAAAAATTGGCTCCAACCTTTAAAATGTGTGTTTGTGTTGGTGTCCACCTAGTCCTTTTTACCAAAGCTGTGTTCTTTCTTTCTGGGACTTCGCAGGCTTCAATGGGATAATGTACATGAATATACATAGTGAGTGTTTAATGAATGTTGGTTTTATTACTGGCCCACCTACACTAGGAGCCACTGCCAAACACACACAGTTAAAAACAAAAAAAGAAGCCAACTTCACTTAAGTATGTTCTCAATAAAGCAGTAAAGATCAGTGATTTTATCAAATCTCAACCTGGGGTACATGTCTATTTAACGTTGTGTAACTAAAGGGGAGAATGCGTGCTATACTTTTGTGGCATACCCAAGAAAAATAATCAGAGAAAAAGCACTTGACCGAGTTTCTAGCCAAACCGACCTTTTCCATGGAACAACAATTTTACTTGAAAAAAAAAGACAAACTGTGGTTACTCAGATCTAGCTCTTTGGCATTTAGTCTCAACTATAAGTAAAGTGAGCCTGTGACTTTAAGGAAAATAGCCGGCAGTGTTTGTTGTCAGTGGTGTTCAGGCTTTTGAGCGAAAACCAGAATTTTGGATAATTTCTATCACTTAAGAGCTTTGCAGCTTTCATACTTAAAAAGACGTCTCTGATGAAATCAGTGGTGATATTAACAAGCTGAGTGTTTGGACTGTGTAATGAACTGTGTCAACATTTGGAAGAATCATGTAATTCAGTGAATCAGTATTTTTCAAATGACCAATACATGATGTTACAAAATCTATGCATTGCTGGAAAACCCATTCAACATGCAAGATAGGCCGATGGATTTCAAGGTAGTAAGAGTTAGGTAGAGTTCATTGATGCAGTCAGATTCCACAAGGCAACTTACCTTTCAGAAACTACTCCTTGTCCTGTTTTGATGTGGAATCCAAGAATAATGACAATTATCTGAAAATCTATTAACATACTCCCTTTTCCTATTACGGATTTATAAGTCCAAGTCAAGTAAACCAACCAAACCAAACCCAATCCAACCCAAAACAGAACAAATTACAGGTACACTGCAGAAAGCAAATAGGTAATTCTAGCTTTCTTCTTTTTGGCCAGATCTTGAGACTTGCAGAACTTTAAAATAATTCGTTTTTTTCATTTTTATTTTTGGAAATACGTTTTTCATAAAAATAAGCATGAAATGCATTTATTAATAAATTCTTTAAATTTGTTTTTATTTCAACAGTGGTAAATATCAGCCAACAGCTTACAGAAATGAAAGCTCACAGTTACTTTTAAGGGCTCAGAGGGGTTCTGGGATCAAAGTTTGAGAACTGATGACCCAGGTAAATGCTGTGTGAATTGTCAAGGGGCACAGTCCCGGCACAGCACAGCCACCTACTAGATGTGCGCTGGTTGAGTCCGTGGACAGGTAAGTGTGAACTGGCAGAGGAGCTGGACACCACGCCCACCGGACACAGTTCAGATGAGCCCCCTGCTTCCTAAAGGCCCACCGATGACACCGTGCTTCTTCAAGACCATCCACACCACACACAGTTTAAGTAACAAGCAAGCAAGCAAACAGTGTCAAAAACTGCACTGAGAGTAGTTCCACAGCCCAGACGACATGTGAAGGGTGTCAAGAAATGAAGAGGTTAATTCAGGAAAGGATTTTTAAAGCTCCTTACATTCAAATACTAATGGCTCTAAAATTAAACACAGGTGGTGTTTCCAAGAAACTGAAAGCTATGGTTGTACATCCATATGGCTGCTATTTAAGGGGACAATTTTGGAGGGGAGGTGATACGAAATCTACTAAATATTCTGAAAAGTCATGACAGTGTAACAGCTTTACTAAAAAGCGGGGAAACTAGTCAGGAAGAAAAATGGAAAGGCAGGCCACAGACCAGGCGAAAACATTCATGACAGACCTCTGACAAAGGACTCGTGTGCAGAATGATCAGTAACAAAAAGACAACCCAATGGAAAATGAGCAAAGCACCTGAGGGCATGTCGCAAAGGAAGATGTGCAGATGGCCACTAAGCATAGTAAAAGATACACTCAGCCTCTTCAGTCATCAGAGAAATGCAAGTTAAAAGCACAGTAAGATAAAACTACACATCCCACCACCAGCGCTAAGACTGAAGACTGACACCACCAAATACCGATGAGGATTCAGAGCGACGGGGCCTCTCCCAGTTCCCAGCAGGGGTACAATCTGTTGCAACCACCGTGGAGACCTGTCAGTTTCTAATGAAGTCAGACATACACATACACTCTAGGACCTAGTGACGGCACTCCAAAGCAGGGGCCCAAGGGCGGTGAAAAAAGGTGTTCACAAAGAGACTGGTGTTCAGAGCAGTTTTATTCACAACAGCCCCAAATGGAACGATTCAAATGCCTACCAACAAGAGAGAAAATAAACCAGTTTGTACAACATACTACCACTCATTAATAAAAAGGAAAAGACTACTGATATACACAACAGGATGAACTGCAAAACCTTAAGCTAAAAGTGGCAGGCAGGTGTACACCATCTGATCCCATGTACATGAGGTTCAAAGACAGGTATAGGTAATACTGGGACAGGACTCAGTGTGGTGGCCTCTGGGACAGAGCCCTCTGCAAGGGCAGGAGGAAACTCCCCGGGTGACAGAAATGTCAGTGTAGGCATCTGTTGGGACCTCCCAGGAAGATGTGGGCACTTCTACTGGATACAAATTACACAGTTAAAAAAACTGGTACTGCTCTTAAGCCGAGTGATGGGCACACAGGTGGTGTTTTTAACCTGTAGACATACACTGTACATGTTCACTCTGTGTATCAACAACAAAATTTTCCTTAAGAGTAGGGGGAAAAGATGGTTACCTAAGAGCTTTTAATTGGTCAGATATTTAGGTATGACACAGTTTTTAAAAATAAGCATTTAAAAACTCAATGGAGTTTAAATAAATATGCTTCATATATAATCTTAAATTCTCTATGTAATCTACCTAAGAAAACTGAACCCTCAAGCAAGCCAAGGCTTTATCTTTAGGTAAACAGTTTCTATCCCACTTTCTTATGGAGATACTGCACATCCGGTACAATTTTTTATTATTTGCAGATGTTGTATAGCATTAACATTTAATCATTGGAAAAGCCAATCTTTCTAGATGTACTTTTCACTGTTTAAATGCTAATACTTATGTAATTATGTGATTTAACTTTTTTAGTTACTTGACTAATGAAATTATTTAAAATTCATTTTTAAGGTTTAAAAATTGTGACAATGCTTCTTTTAAAATACATTAAGATAAAACTACCTTATGAATTTGAAATAATCAATTTCCTCTATATAGAATTTTGGGGTTTTATGTATTAGAGATAGAATAAAAAGTATTGCTAACTATTTGAATAACTGTTTTGGATAAAGAAAAATATGTATTTAGCATTCTCAGCTCCTAGAATAACTATAATTCTTAAGTCTATTAAAATTAGCTTCAAGGGGTCTTTGCTTGAGATTTCTGCAGCTAAGACTGCAGCATGTCTAATACTTAAAACTCATTTTTGAGACCTCATTACTGAATAGACTTGGGTTTGAAAGGCCAGTTCCTTCAGAGGTTGTTTCCCTAAAATGAGTATTTCTGCAATTTTGCTAGCTGCCCAGGTGAACACTAGTGTTTGGTTTAGAGTCATGTAGGATTGGAAAATAAAAAAAACAACACTTATCACACATTTCACTCTTATTTTTTCTATAAAAATATAACTCTTTATTAAATAACATGCACAAATATCAACTAGTCATTTATTAAACAGATATGATTTAGAACAAGATTTAAAGAAATACAAATCCTTAGGTACAATTTAGTATCTTGTTCATGGTATTTGAATAGTTTTTAAAAAATTCACTGATTAAACTAGTCATCCTTTATTTTTCTTTTAGAATCCTCTATCATTTAGGCACATACGCCATTCTAAGTTTTTTCAGCCATTTCAGAGCTTTAGAACATCTTTGAAATATCAAGAGCCCTTAACTTACTTACTTAAGTACCAGTTCCCACGGAGAAGGCGTTCGCTTTTCGGTCGAGATGTCCGATTAGCTCTGAGCCACTTTACAAAGGAACTCTGCAGAAGCAGAATCGCAGCAGACGGGTTCCAGCAATGGGAGGTGCCATGGAAGAGGGTGAGGACAGAGGTCAGCACTGCAAAGCTGGGATGACTGAAATGCCAGGTTTCTGCTTGCTTGCTTTTTCTCTTCTGTAGCTTGTTCTGTTTGGCCAGTGATTTTTCTTCCCAGCACCCCCACCACCCACCGCCTTCCCAGGCTGAACCATTAGAACAAAATGCTGTATAAACTTACCCTTCTCATATTTTCTATGACTTCAATGCTCAATAATCTGGTTTTTTTATTTTAGGCAAAAGTATAAACAAAATTTGCACTAAGTTTTTCATATTAAAAAGTATTGCTTTTATAAATTATCTTAATGCTCCCAGCCTTAATAAACTTAACTTCAACAAAACCAGTGCTTCAAAATCTACCCTGCCTTTCTTGGCCCCGTTTATCCCATAAAAAAGGCCAAAATCTTTCATCTAAATTTCTAAAGACTACTACATCCAATCTTTATAATAAAGTCCTTGCACTGTGTCTTTTTCACATGTGCTGTTTTATTGCGCATGCCAAGTACAGTATGAATTAAAATATAAATTGACATAAAAATTCAAAAATCCCTAAGCTTAATATATACCTTTGCACTCAAAAACTTCTGTCTTTCCCATTAGGTGGGATTTTCAACTTGTAAACTGAATTTAAATCACTTTATTCCTCATTTATTCTTTTTATTTTTCTGTATCAGAATAAAAAACATCCAGTATTATTTTATAACTGAAAAAAGTATTGTGGAAAGTTCTGAAAATTTTATCTCATATACTTACGATGAATTTTACATATATCTTAATTTTCCTTTGAAAAATATTTAATAAGTTTAGCAGCAGGTTTCAGATCTGAAATATTCCTGAATATTTAATTTATATCATGTTATAGGAGAAACTGGTCTAAGTATATTGCTAATTATTTTATTAAAAACAGCATACCAAATCTTATTTTAATTATAAAATTCTGAAAATTATGTTTTGCATCTTGACACAAGGAAAGAAATGTACAACATATTAATTTTTCATAAACATTGCAGATATCAATTAGAATATGCCTATTTCTTTTACTTTTTTTGACTACCAAATATCTTTTTTGATTTGAGTACTCAGTGTTTATTTTAAAAGTGCAAAGGTTATTAAGCTTAAAACATTATATTTAAGCAATGTAAAAAAGTTTTACAATGATTTAACATGACCAATAAAATTTATTAAACATATTTACATATATTCACAGATTCTTTCATACTTGAGTATTAAAATAAACATTTACAATTTCACAATTTTCATTCAAAGGCATTTTGGGGGGGGAGGAGAACAGGCTCTACTGTGAGATGAAAAACGAGCTATTTTTTTGCATGACTAATTCTAAATAAAATGGCCAACACAGTAAGTCAGTACTACCCCGGGAGACCAGCATGGAACACCTCACACTACCTCGGGCGTCGCTGTGGAGAGTTAAGTTACAGGAAGCATGCAGTACAGCTAAGCCACCCTCTATGGTTGTGGGGATGGAAACAAGCTAACTCAAACACGCATGCCTTATTTAAAAGTTCCGCTACCTGAACACACGATCACTACACTCCATACAAACTACACTTTGGTCCAATAAAACATCAGACGGAACAGTTTTACAATTATTTCTTTGTATATTTTGACTACCAATCCCTTTGTATATATTTTGACCATTAATTACAAGATTTACATCTGCACAATATGTATAAAATAAGTTATTAAAAAGGAAGACAATATTAAAACTTTCAAAAAGAAAGCTATACAATTAACTTACAGATATAATAAAACTGAAGAAATTCTGTGCCAAGTTTTTCTTCCACATTAGAAACTATTTGGTAGGAATTGAACCTTTTAGTTTACTGATACATTATAATAAAACTTGAAAGCAATTTGAATGCTAGTGGTTATCCTGTACTTAAGAGTGCTAACAACTTCCAGCGCCGTTAGCAGGTTCTCAGCTTCTTAAATACCTACCACAGTCTGCCAATGTGCTCTAACGTGATAGTGACCTTTCACCAATATAAATAATAGTTTTCAATTAGAAACTGGATCTAAGATCCGAAATACTTCTTTTCATTTTTAATAAAATGACAGTGTTTACTACATAACCAACTTTTGCTGAACTTTACTAATAATTGTGAAGGCATAATATTGTATTTTTGTCAAAGGCAGTATTCCACAGTATAACACTCTTGAGCCTCACCCGTTTACCACAGCCGCCAGGAAGCAACGGCTGCTATATGGGGGTCAATTCAAAGTCATCATTAACATCAACGAGGGGAACGTAAAACTCCTGAATCTCATAAATGCTGAGAGATTTGTAGGTGGCAGGGTCAAGTTCCTGGAGTTTGAGCTGCCATTCTAATCTCTGGACGGCATTTAAAGCTGCAGCTTCGTGTTGTTGCCTCATTAAAAGACAGGTCTATTTAAAAGAAGAGGAAAATTAACTGATTATTCTATTAGATTTGCTTTGTTTAAAAATGAATCTCAAGCACTGTTACTGGAGGGCGTCAGATGGATATTCCAGGGGTATTTACAGCTGAGTTACACATCCATTTCTGTTTTTCCCTCTGTCTCTAAACCAAATATTTCTGGATCTGCAACTGCACACTTACCCCCCAGGCTCTAATTTGAAACTGTGCTTTCAAACAATAACATTTCAAATTATCAGAAAAATCATGAAAATCTAAGAAGAAGTTATTTCTGAAATGATTCAAAACCTCAAACCAAGTAATTTTCTTTATAGATTATTTACAAACATATTCCTTCTCCTCTTGTCTGCCCGCTCTTTCCCATGTTGGGACGTAACCAGTCTCATATGCGAAGGTCCCCATTAGAAACTGCGTTCTCTGTGGCAATGCACCTTTTACACTAAACTGGACCTGAGAAACGGGCAGGCTTTCTTTTTATACTTCCGCAGTGTGGCGCGCAGAGTGAAGATTACGACTAACCAGCATATCCTTCCCTAAGCATTGCTCCCTAACACAGTGCGATTTCTGTTCATGGAGGGGAAGCCTCCAAAGTGAACTTGTAAACATACATACCTTTAGTTTGTCAAATTTATCATCCACATCTTGTAACCAAGACATGAACTGTCTTGCATTAAAGCGATCCCTCACAGAAGTTTTACTGTCATCAGACTGAAAGAGAACATTAAAAGTAGTTGGATATTATAAATAACTCACTTTACACTCTATATATGCCATTATGTCTTTTTATAGTATATTCTCCTTTTAAGGAATGATGGAAATATATTTCAAAAAAAGGGTAAAATATAATTTGAATATTTAAAAATTTTGATAAGCACTTATTTCCATATTAAGTAGACAGATTAGTTACTGGAATTATTAGGATGCTGGGTTTCGTTATTAATTAAATAGAATCCTACCTCTCTGTGAGTCAAAACTGTTTCTCAAAAAAGCATGTCATATGAAGCATTATGCCCATGACATTCTTCTTAAAGTATAATTGATTACAAAATTAATTTTAATGTTACACTTCACCACATGCAGGGAGAAAAAGCATTAAGGTGGGAGACAGGCCTCTGAAGTTGCCATCGTTTTCAGGACTAACACTTTGGTATTCTCTTAAGACAGGCTATGTTCAAATGTCAGCTTTCTATCTTACTGTGCAATTTTGAACTAATTATGTACCCTTTCAATTTTCTAGTCTGTAAAACGGGATAAGAGCATTTCTTTTAATCCTGTTTTGAGAATTAAGAGTGTCTACAGCCCTGTTCTAGCACAGGGACACGTGGGAAGCACCGGATCCAATAAACATACGCTACAGCTACGCCCGCCAGTGCTGTCCAAGCGACAGACAGGCAGCACACAGCCCCACAATCACACCACTCACATTTTTAGCTGTTATCACTTCCTCCTTGGTCCTCACGTAAGATGTTTTGACTATTTTCAATTTTATTACTGAAACTCTAAAGCCTGCTGGACAAGGATGGGTAACGGTTCCACAGCTGTCCTCAAGAGGTTGACAAGTCTTCCTGCTCAACTATTAGGTCGATTGTGGCCTGATCCTCTTTAGTCTCTAACTTGGGGATCATTCTGACATTTACTGGCAAAATTCACTAGCTGTTAGAAATTTTCTTTATAACCCACCTGGGACTCTCTTTTTTTTTTGCAGATGAGAAAAATAAAGCACAGAAAGAACTAAGTAACTTTGTCTGTAATATTTCCAAATCCTTTGTGTTTCTATACATTATCTAATTTAAAACAGCATTCCCTCGTCTTTTTTTTTTTTTTTTTCCGGCGATAATCCTTCATTGTCTGTGTTTAGTTTTGTATTCTTATGACCAATATTTTCATTCTGGTTTATGAGGCACAACAAAATTCTGACAACTGATGTCTGGTTCTGAATTCAGGTAATTTATAAATGGCAATAAACTTTTTTCAAGACACAGCAACAGTTTTTCACAATTATGTTAATTTATCCGCACAGTGTCCGAGATTCACACAGCAGCCTGGCCTGACTCCAGCCCTGTCACACTGAGCCTCCCTCTGCACGAGCAGCTTCCCAGTCATTCCAAGGTCAGAACGTCTAAACTCCACTTCAGAAACAAGTTACAAGTTACCTATAAACTGACATTACCCTGAACACATACATACCTGTTCCACAATCACCTGCTGTGTTAATATAGACCTAATGTTCAGAGGCTATTAGAAAACAGAGGGCAGGTGACCTGGAAGTAGTCCGGTCTGAAAGAGTCGCGTGCCCCTCTGGGCCGGGCCGACGGTGCGCTGTCTAAGGAAGCAGCGCGGGAGCCGCGGGCTGCACTCGGCGCACTCACCTGCGCGTCCAGCGGCACGCTGTACACCTCCGCGTCCAGGAGGACCGTGCACGCGCTAAACGGCAGCGTCTGATTGGCCAGTGTTCTTGCAGCTCTGTAATGAACTCGAAGGACCTCCTGCTCATTGGATACAATGAGTTTTTCCTAGTTGAATGAAGAATTAAAAACAATAGTTCTTCAACCACTTGTTTTCCTAATGAAATAAAGTTACTTAACGTGCTCAAGAACCTGAATCTCAGAGTAGCTTTTACTTCATAGTAAGCTTGAGAAATTAGAGAACTCCAAGCATTCTGATAGTAAATTTTCTTTTCAAAACTGGCTTTTTAAAAATTATAAAGTGTAAAATTATTGCTTTTAGTATAGTTGTCCCTTAGTATTTCCAGGGGATTGGTTCCAGGACCCCTGTGGACACCAAAATCCATGGATGTGCAAGTCCCTTATATAATATTTGCATATAATCTATGCACATATTCCCATATACTTTTAAATCATCTCTAGACTACCTGTAATACCTAATACAATGTAAATGCTATATAAATCATTGCTGTTGTTTGGCAAATTCAAGTTCTGCTTTTTGGAACTTTCTGGAGTTTTTTTTCTTGAGTATTTTTGATCCATGGTTGGCTGACTCCATGGATATGGAATCTGCAGATACAGAGGACCAATTATACTTACCAAGATTTCAACCATCACTACTAATTCCAGAACATTTCTGTCACTCCAAACAGAAGCCCCACACCCATCAGTCACTCTCCATCCTCCTCTTCCCCTGACAACCACTACTCTACTTTCTGTCTCTACAGGCTGACCTATTATCAACATTTCACATAAATGGAATCATAAAGTATGTGGTCTTTTGTGACTGGCTTCTTCTCGTCACGTGTTTTCAAGGTTCACCTGTGCTGTAGCAGGTATCAGTATTTCATTCCTTTTTAATGGCTGAGTAATATTCCATTGTATGAATACACCGCATTTTATTTATCCACTCATCAGCTGATGGTCTTTTGGGCTGTCTCTTCCTTTGGGCTGTCGTGACTAAGGCTGCTGTGGACACTCACGCTCAATTCTTGTTTGAATGCACTTCTCCGCGTAAACACCAGGATTGAGCTGCTGTGTCATGTGGCAGTGTTATGCTTAACTTATTCACAAACTGCAGACATGTTCTCAACAGCAGTTGCATCATTTTATATTCCCACCAGCCATGTGTAGGGTGCCAGTTTTTGCACATCCTTGCCAGCATTTGTTATTACTTGTCTTTTTTGCTACAGCCATTCTAACACTCTGAGGTGGAACGCCATTGTGGTGGAAGTGGCTCTTTTATGCGTATTTTCACAGAAACAAACACACTGTACTGTAATGCTAACCACACTGACCCTGGAACAACATGGGTCTGACTTGTGCAGGTCCACTTACACACAGATTTCTTTCAGTAAATATGCAGTACTACATGGTCCATGGTTAACTAAATCCATGGATGTGGAAGTGTGGATATGAGGGGGCCAACTGTGAAGTTACATGCCACCTTTCGACTGTGCAACCCATGTTGTTACAAGTCAACTGCACTTGTAAACCTCTGACAATCACAGTATAATCCTGCTTTAATGTGTTACGTGGGATCCAAAACTTCCAATTATGTATTCTGCAGAGTCCCTCTATCAGAAGATTACTGAAACGATCTAGGCAACCGTCTGCATTTAGCAGACGGTGAATTCCTGGGATCCAGCTGCAGGGTCTGTTGGCCCATCTGGAAGGCTGGGCCGGGAGAATACTACAAATGCGGCTGGTCTTCTCCCCGCCATGGTCCCTACTCCCCCCTCAACTGACAAGAAACTCATCCTTCCCCTGCAGCAGATGCAGGCCACATTATATCCAAATGGGCATGACTAGCGTTCCACTGTATTTATAATTTAGTGAAAAGACAAAGAGACGTGGTCTTATTTAACCTGTTGCAAATTCTCATGTGACAAATGATACTCAGAAGAGAAGAACTAAGGCCTCCTGCCACCTCGCCTTCCAAGGCAGCCCACACTCGGTCTGTGGCGTGTGTATCTACTTTTATTTTAAACCCCCACACCTCTTGGCTTTCCTCTTGCCTCTAAAACAGCCTACACTGTCTATGGAGTATGTATCTCTCTTAATAAATCTACCTTTATTCAAAAAAAAAAAAAAAAAAGAGAGAGAGAAGATAAATCTAATACTTATGACTTATCAGTTTAAGTACAAGTTTAAGGTGGGACTTTGTGACAAATATTCAAACACTGGATCAGATACTAAGAAAAAACAGCTAGAAGAAAGTCTTCCTAAAAAGTTGGTTGTAGAGATAATGAACAATAATCAAAAATCCCTCTCACCATATGAGAAAGAAATGTATTTCTTAAAGTCAGACCTCTTCCCCTAAGATAATTAACAGAGACATGCTGCTGAAGTGACAGCCAACACATTCCACCTGAGATCATTCTTAATGCTGTGACTTTGAACTTCTACAGCAGAGCCTCTCAAACAATGTCTTCTGAGAACGGGTTCGTCTTAGCTCCTGGGGAGGTGGACAGGACATGTGGTGCTTCTGCAGTGAGGAGTCGGGGCTCTGGCTGCGTTCAGCACCACATTCAAATGCTATCATTCTCTATGGGAAAAATGACCCTAGAACAGAGTTCCTTAGCCTGGGAACAACTAGTCTGGGGTTTCTGCCTTTGCCTCGAAGTCCTGATGTGACTTCCCCCCACCCTCAAACGTTGCTAATTAAAGAATAAATTTTTAACTAGTTTCAAAAAAAAAAATCTTTTCTTAATTAGTTAAAAAAAATTCCCACTTCCAGGAAGCGGAGAGAGGACAGAACTAGGCAAAGGTTATCTGTGAACCTCAAGGGGGAAAAATTGTATTTTTGCTAATCTCCAACTGGCATTTCTTTCAATTATGAATGTAGGCGGCAAACCACAGTAATGCCAGAGGTATCTGCAACTCTGCTGCCCACAGAAATCAGATATCTTCCATCCCCATTATAGTTGTTGCAGGTATTGCCCCAAAACTTTATACTGATTTTTTCTTGAGTTTTCAGTAGTTACTGGACCTGCTGCTACACGACATGTGATGTAGCTTTTCTGTGCAGACTCCTGCGTGACACGGCTGGTCAACCATCATGCAGTCCTACAGTGGAAGCTCATCCAGCCGCCAAAGGGTAGAGTTGTTTGTTCTCACACTGGTCAGACTTTTCAGTTGCTTTCTAGTATTTTATAATTCTCAATTGTTCGTTGGTCAATGTGCAGAAAGGTATGAGTCAGTTTTGCTATTAAAGTTTTGCTAATTGCACAGTTGAAATGAGAATTCTTCACTGTCTGTAAGGTAGCATGGCTTCTGTAACATGGTTAAAGGCACAGATGAATATATACCGGGTGACTTCAAACATGCCCGGTGGCTCGAACAACTACTGGTGTGTGTTATATGACCTAACTTCTTACTGCCAACAATTGTTCACTGACACGAGTCATGGACAGTGTTGTAAGTTCCGTATCAGTGCTTCTGTCTTTTATCTGTTTTTCTCTCTGTAATGCTATAAATTTATTTTGTTCATTTAAGGACATTATTCTGAGGGAAGGTTTTATATTTACCAGGTTTTTACAGGAAACCATGGGACAAAAAAAGGTTAAAAACCTCTAGGTGAATCTAGGTGAACCTAGGAAATCAATCATACAAGGTTTTGTTTGTGTAAGGCAACATGTATATGTCTGTAAAGAAGGATCACAGCTTAGAGCACATTTTCAGAAAGTCCATGACCCTCCTAAAAGATGAAGACATTATTATTTTCGTCAGTTCAAGTTACTTTGATGATTTCTATAAACAGTGAGACAGGTATTTTGCCCTGTTATTTCATGCCAAAACTAACCACTGGAAACTGGAGTACTAAGGCAGACCTCTAAGTTCCAATGAGCATCGCCTCTGTAAGATCCTGCACTACAGTATCTGGTAGCAGGCAACAATTCCAAAACCTGGAAATTCAATGTCCAGAGAGGAATTCACTGCTATAGTTCTGCAAATTCAACAAATGATAATATTAGAGATTTTTATGTACCAAATATATACCCAACATGACTTGTAACATGGGAGCTTTCCTAAAACAGGCTTGAAAATTCTCCATCTTATTGTATAAGCACAAGATAAAATCAAACCATTCCCCAAAATGATTCTAAATAAGGAAAATTCACTAATAAAAAACTGCAGGCCATTATAATCTATTGTTAAAATACAGTTATTTTTGGCATAAATGTAAATTTAAACATTTCTCACCCTTTCAATACTGTGTTGCAAACGTAGTTTCATCCTTACAACTTCCTGTTGTCGAAAAAGCTCTTTAAGTGGATCTGACAGTGAAGGTGGTGGTGTAATCTAGTTTTTGAAAAACATAGAGTTAAAATACTAATTTTATTTACAATAATTGGCTATTCTTATAAAATTAAACCTTTTTAGTACAAAACTTAATGAAAATATAAATTCTAATGTTCTTTGAATTAAATAATATAGTAATGGTTGGTACTTCTCAATTTCAACTATTTGAAACAAAGCAGAGCATTCCCGAAAACTTAAGATGTTTTAATTCTGAGGCCACAGCAAGTTTCAAAGAGCAAACCAGAGGACTAAGGGAGTTATTTACCACAGAGAGACACATTTTAGAGCATCAGTAAGTGATAGTTCAGAGACAGGGAGGAAGGAGTAACAGAAACACAAAAAGCCCCGAGCAAACGGTCCTAAAGACTGGAACAGTGTGAGTGACAGTAAGTGAAGTGTTTTTGTAGACATGACAAAAACCAAACACCAAGGCACTGAGGTTGCACGTTTAGTGAATTACGTCTGTTATAAAAATAGATGAAACTGTCTTCTAATAGATTTGTTACATGTTACATGTGATAACTCACTTTGGCTATCCACACTCCAAAAAGCTAATGGTTGGCTCACCTCTAAGTTGATCATTACAGTGGCCTGCGCTTTCTGGCAGATGATGGAGGTTAAGAAAGCTGACTCGGTCTGTGCACACACTCTAGTGCTAATACAGGGCATCGACGTAGGGTGGTAACTGCCTGTGAGCCCTGAACGTGCTCCCTCTACAGCCCCCACCCCGCCCCAGCTTTCAGCTCCTGTCAGCATATTAGAGTGAAGGGCACAGTGTAACAACTCTGTGGACTCTTCCCAAGGGGAACAAGCAGATGCTATGTGCATCCTGTACTGTTACATGAAACACTCTTGCCAAAGAATCAAACCTGGATCTAATCGGCACTTCATAAACAGCAAACAGCTTATAGAATTTAAGAGGGACTGAAAAACATGTTAAATAACATCACAATATTCAGCTGAATCAATGAGAAAATTCTACAATACACATAACTTACTGGGGCTGATCATTTTTCAGGTCTCTAACTGCAATATCATCTTTGATTTCTGTGCCTGTAAGCTTTTTGAAATTTACTAAGAAGATGTAAGAGTAGCATTTGGAGCTGTTATTTTAGTTTTGCAAAGTCACACAAGCATCCTTTGAGCAGAACTGAGGGAAATATCTACTCCTTTGAGACAGGGTGTCAGAGAAGACTTCTTTGAGGGTGGAATGCCAAGGCTGCATCTTCAAGGAAGGGCCAGAGTAAAGAGTTAAGAGAAACGAGCTGCGGGGGAAAAAAAAGGGAAAGAAGGAGGGAGACAATCCCACACACAAGAAAGGAGAGCATGGTCCTCTGCATGAGAACAAAGAAACAGGCTGGCGTCTGGAGGCAGCCATGAGCAGTCCCGAACTCCCGGACATCAAAGTTGAGGGAAAGAGTGGTGGGATGTGAGGACACAGAGATCAGCACGGGCGAAATAATAAAGGCTGTTGTCTAGCCTGGAAAACAGCTTTCCTTAAAGTATGATGCACGGAAAACTGAGCCACAGAGATGACATACAGGAAATGGTTCCAAGAATAAGGAAGTTTGGGAAAAACTGCACTCATGTGCTTACTTAGGCAACTCATAATTAGCAAATTAAATTTTAATGGTTCTAAGAGGTCCTACAGTGAAGAAATCTATGTATGTTTAAATTAATGGTGTTTCCCAAACTTATTTGATCATGAAAGACCCCCGTCTCTCCCCGCCCCGAGGAAGGTACTTAATTAATACACTGTGGAACAGCCATTACGCTAACACATCAGGGTAAAATCTGTATGTGATGGGGAACCACTAAAAGGTCTTCACAGCCCATTGCTGTTTGGAGAACAGACATCAGGGGGACAAGACTGCAGGCAAGGAACTAGGGGAGCAGGTCACTGCTCCAGCGGTGTGAGATGCACAAGGGAGTGGAAGAGACCAGGGGTCTGAAAATGCGGATGGCTCAATGATTCCGGGTAAGAAAGAGGGGCCCCGAGGGCTTGTTCAATCTTTTAGCATGACGGCCAGGGGGCCAGTAACAGAGCACAGGAGGGGAAGCGGGGAGAGTCAAGTTCAGTGCTGAAATGTTGAATCTGTGGAGGCGTGAGTTACCAAAAAAGCTGAGGAGAGGGGTTTGGGTGGAATGTCTAAATCTTGGAATTCTCAACGTACATCAATGCATAGAAAAGTGGTAAAATCACAAAATAGCAGATGGAGGAGACTTTCTGAGGAAACCTGCCCTTCGCTATTTCCCTCATCTTCCTCTAACAAATCAGGCCTGGACAGTCTGTCTTTTACTGAGTCTCACGGGTCTCCAGAGTAAAAACCCCCGACAACCTTCATAGGTGCCCTTCTTCTCATCACCCACTCCCGGACCCCTTGGTGGGGGTTCTTGGCTGTTGGCAGACACCAGCTTGTCAAGTCTTTTTCTTTTTTTCCCCTGTTTATTTGATTTTCAGGAACTTGACATTGTTTTATTTTTCTTCCCTTTATTTCCTCTGGAAAAATGGCAGCATTACGGTTAATTATGAGAAACACATGTTACAGAAGAATAAACACGAAGCGGACTCCAGAGACATCTCACCACACTTCCAGTGGGCTCTATACCCATATCACGTAATTGTGACGAGAGCACTTCGACGAAGTGGCACTTAGCTGACTGAGAGGACACCAATGGATAAAATATTGAAAAATACAAAAGTACTGTAAATAAGTGATTTTTATTATTGGGGTCTTTTTTTATTTTTTGAAACTAAGTTTCAAATAAACAAGTCCAGTCCAATAAACTCAAGAACACAGCCTTTTATGGGCAAAGGCGGCAGGTCTCCATACTAGTGCTAGTGAATATGCCCTCAGAGTCATTTGGAGCTGGATAAAATCATGGTGGCCCCTTACAGCTGCACAGTGTTGTCACAGTGTCAATGGCTACGGCTGACACTGTCCAACCTGCTCCGAGGTAGGGCAGGTGTTACCGTTTTCAAAGGACAGATGTGAAAACGCAGGACACACAGCTGGGTGCGGTGAGATCTAGACGAATTCACGTGTGCTCCCTGGGAACGTCTAGTCTTCCTGCTGTCTTATGTTGCTTCTCTACTTTAGTAACTGTCATTCAAAACAAGGAAAAAATTCTCCACTACATCCAGAAATAATTCTCAGCTCTGCTTACAGCCCCTTCTGAGACGATACTCAATTACAATTAAACTCTAACGTAATTAAAGTTACGTCCCCAGAACCCGTACTACCTCATCTTTGCAGGAATACACGAAGGTGACAGTCAAGATGGGCGTGCAGAGCATCCACACAAGTGTGTGTCATGCTGACCACACGCGCACACACACACACAGCAACAGGATCAACAGGCAGACTGTGCTAAAAGGGCAAGCTAACATGGCTTATGAGAAGTTGCTTTTAGTGAAACAGTTTGTACGAACTTCTAATTTAAATGTGTTCCTTTTAGTTTTATCTATATTTCAAGCCTAAGATATAACATAGTTCAGCTCAAAGTTCCTACCCCTTAAGGAGAAATAAAGGAAACAAGGAAATTACTAGCTTTATATTCTTTGAATCATTAACAAATTATTTTGCTGAAAGAATCTGAAAGAACGACAGACATATTTACACCGCTTAGTGGCTGCTGTGACAGGGAGACCAGGGGCAAGGCTGAGTTCTGGGTTCCCAGCCTAAGATGAGACAGCAGACACGGTGGTCTGAAACAGAGAGCAAAAACAGCACTAGTGAGGAAGACAAACGGGTATGGTATTGGACACAATGATTCTAAGGATATCGTGGGACGTTCAGGAGAGGACCTGAAGCAGCTAGAAACACAGTTACGGAGACAAACAGTGCACGCAGGGCTGACCCAGATGCAGGACTCCTTCCACAAGAGACAGCAGTGTCCTAGCCCTTAATCAGATTACAGCTCAGAGGCAGAGCAGCCACGTGGACAGCTAACCACGACGTTGCAGGCGAGGTATAAGGAAGACACAAGCAATTCTGCTTCGACAGGATTGTGCACAGAGCAGGGAGGAGAAAGGGGGCCTGGTGAGAACAACGCTGCAGGCAGAGGGGCGGTACAGCCAAAGAACCCCAGAAGGGTTCGCCTGCTGAACTACCGGGTGATCTGGACGAGTGTGAGGGGCTGAAGCAAGAGGGGCAGACTGTGAAATGGACTAGGCTGAGGTGTGGGGTTCATGCTGCTGGCAATGGGAAGCCAGCCAATCACAGCTGAGATACTTAAAGAGGGAAATAGCTTTCCATTGTTTTTAAAGGGACATAAATTTAACAACAAAAGAGAATGGTCCAGCAGAAGGAAACTGGGAGGAAAAAGAAGTGAAAAACTGCTGCAAAGCTGAAAGTGAGAGGTAATGATGAGGGCCCGAAACCAAGGCTGTGCTGAGGTACAGATTCTGGAAGGCGTGCTAAGGTAGCACGTTTAGAGCTTGGGGACTGACAGGTTTCTACTTTGCTGTCCTCACTAATGAATGGAGTTTGTTTTTAAGGGAGTGAGGGATAAATCATCCCCTTGGGTCTGTGTGAAGTGTGAAGTCAGAGAGGATGCCATGGTGCGTGGTCAGACTCTCCTGTCGGGCACGAGGAGCGAGGTGGCCCACAGCTCTCCCTGGAGTTACTCTCTGCGATCTCTGTTTCAGGGGAGAGAGCTGGTGTGCCCCCAGGTCCCCTCCCCCGAGTGGAGGCCACCTAGCGGAGGGGCCATCCCACTCCAGAGCTCCAGCAGCTTCCACTGAGGTCACTGCTGCACCTGCGTTTCAGTCCAACTTCTTGCTCTGCCCGACTCCACTCCCCTCACACACTTACAGGTACTGCTCCTGGCGGCACTCAGGAACAAACCTCTTGCACACAATCTCAGAGTCCTGGGGAACCTTCCTGAGGAACCAAACCAGTGAGAGGTGTCTGAGCTCATGCAGTGACTGATGCCCAGGAGGCACTGGTATGTGACTCTGGAGGTCAGCAAGGATGCTGTGGCTAGAGAGAATGGTGAGGGACTACCTGGCACACAGAAGACTGCTGAAACCATAGGGACAGACGGGACCACGGGGACCAAAAGACGAATTAACTCCTAGAGAATGCTGATGTTTCAGGGGTGCGTAGCGGAGTCATTAAAAGATAGAAAAAGATTAGTTAGTGAGGCAGGAGAACCAGAAGAGTGCATCCTCGGGAAAGACCAGGGAGGGGAAAATTTTATGAAGAACGAGATGGTCACAGTGTCAAATGTGACACAGGCCAAGTAGAAAGAAAAAGGAAGAGGCCAATGAACCAGGCAATTCGAGCTCACTGGTGACGACTGCCAGGGCACGAGATGGTGAAGGGGCGAACAGCACGTGCCGCAGTGAAAACATCGGGCACAGACCGCCCTCCAAGGGCGTGGTAGCTAGAGGGGGCGGCCGGCAGGCTAGCACAGTCCAGGGAGAACCGCGTTCTCCCCAGGATGAAGGAGTGGGGGGAGAAGGGCCAATAGAGAGAGAGAGTTAAAAAGTGTACTAGCGAGAAGTGTTTTAATAGAGGAAGGTGCCAGAGAACACTGCAGAGACTGGGATCAAAAGCGCACACGGGTGGTGGAATTACCCTTCACAGAAGTGAAAACACAACTGCTTTGGTACGAAAGGAAAAACAGGTAAGAGAAAAAATACTGTGCATCAGTGCTGTTCAGTAAGGTAGCCCCGGCTATACGTGGCTACTGGGCACTGACGTGGCGAGTTCCAACTTGAAAGCCCAGCGGATTTCAAATTCTTAGTACAAAAAAATTACAGAATGTCTTATCAATAACTTCTCTATACTGTTTATATTTTGAAATAAAATTCTGGATATACTGGGTTAAATACAGTATTAATATTAATTTCCCGTTTCCTTTTACTTTTTAAAATGTGGCTCCTAGAAAACTGAGAACTACGCGTGCGACGTACGTCACGTTTCCGCTGAAGCGCAGGCGCGCGCCGCGCGGCGCTACTTACTGTGGGGATGCAGATCTTGCTTAAGGGGTTCCCATCCAGCAGATACGATCCATTGAACGTCACATACTCGTCGTAATACTGAGGTGCTTGAGGGATAACACTACACAACAGCTTGCGCTTTTCTTCAATTTTTTTCCGTATGTGCAGGTATTCAAAATACGGATTTGCTCTCTCTGAACTGTACGGCTGGATCTCGTCGAGCTTCAGCGAGTCCACGAGGGCCGCCAGCGACTGCTGCGTCTTCTCCTTGGCCTGCAGCAGGGACGGGCTCACCTGCACAGGCTGCGGCACACGCGACACCTTCCTTTTCCGAGGGTGGTGGATCTGAGGGTCGTCGTCCTCGGTTAACCTGATTCTTCCTCGAGGGGAGGAAGACTCCCCGTCTTTTTCTGCTAACAGCGCACAGCCAGCCAGAACCTGTTTGCTTGGGTTTGCTGTCGTATTTGCTTTGTTCCTAGTCATCCTTGGAGGGATCTGGTTTTCAGTTTTATCATCTTCAGCATTTTCTTCCAATTCCACTTTAACTAAGTGACTGTATTTATGCATTTCTGGGGGAGCTGATTGTTGCGAATGGTTTTCCAGACTTGATAAAGTGCTTTGTTGTGACTCTTCATCTTCGATGGAAAGCAAACACTTCTCACCTTCAGGACAGTGTTTTGGATTATTTTGTTCATTCAGATTTCCTTTTGGCATCCCTGCATTCATGTCACATAAATCAGAATCACACTTATCATTCAAGTGAGTCAGAACTGAACTCTCCAGTTTACCTTCTTTTTCATGTGAAACAACCTGAATGTCAGAAGTGCTATTTTCAGCCTCGTGGTCACCGGAAGACTTGTACATTAGTTTGCTAAGTGCATAATGTGTATTTGGCTGGGAAGAGGCATCACTTCCATTAAAGTCCCTTTCTGATGGTAATACAGGCAAAGTGTTAGCTTTCTCAAAATTTGGTGATGCTTCTTGAACAGTGCTTTCAGGGCACACTGAGACAAAGGTGTCTGTCTTCTGAACATCTGTCAGGACAAAAGTACCCTCCATATCTTTTGTAGGTTCATTATCGGTATCTAAAACAGAACTGATAATCTGAATAGCATTTTTCTGTTGTAAAATACCTGGCTCTTGATTGGCAACATATGACAAAGACAGATGTTTAGAAATAGATTCAGCATCTGAAAGTGATTGGCTGTGAAAAGAGCAAGGCTGCTGTGAAGGCAGAAAGGACGCTGGGTCCTGAGCACAAGTGTTTCCTGGCAATTCAGTCTGATGCAGGGATAAAAAGTCAGTATTTTGTTCTTTCAATATTTTGTTTTCAGAATTACAAAAACCCTGAACAGAAGAATCTTGATCAGGCATACGAGAACTTGGGCAGATAAAGTCACTGGTGCTTAACGACTCCAGTCTCTCAACAGCTATCTCCCATGATTTATTTTGAATTACATCAACCTGATGAGATGGCTCTAAATGCACAGGACTGTCCGTCAAAGGGCCCACTGGAGCAGTACTCTTGACAACATTTACATCCGCTGAAGTGTATTTGCCGTTTACAGATCTAGTTGGAGAGGCCGCAAAGCTGGAATGCACGTTAGACACATTTGAAAGTTCTCGTTCAGGCACAGGTGAGGACACCTCGGCTTGGGGAGAAGGACAAGTAACTCTTGGCACAGCTAAGCCGTCTTGGTTGCTTTCTTCTGATATTGTTTGGAATTGTTTTGTATGTTCACAAATAACAGATGGCATGCTACATCTTCGAACTTCCACAGCTGGTCTCCCCTCACTTAGAACTAGTTTAACGTCCTCTGCAGAGGATGAGCGGAGGTGGGATGCTGGAAGCCGGCTCGTATGTGGTGCTTTAACCCGCTCCGGCAGCTCAGCCAGGCTGTCTGGCTCCCTCTCATGAAGGGCCGGAGATTTGGCAACTGGCAGAAATGGTGACTGGGAAAAGGACATTTGGGAATCTGAACCCTCCAACATAAAGTCTGAGTCATACTCAACTGGTGGCCTTGGTGTTGTCACGGTAGTATGGCAGGAATCTTCTGAGCTGGCAACTGAAATCATGGACACAGACCTGGAGCTGAGACCGGGCTTTTCACTTTCTGACCTAGGAGATCTATTTAAGCTACCATCTGAAATGAAGGGTGACTTCCCTAAATTCACTGTATTTTTGGTGTCGACAGACTGTGATCTGTTACTTACAGCATCTTTAGACTGCTTCTCCTTGGTAGAAGCATCAGTCAACTCTGAACTCTTCGACCTGGTAAGTTCTTTATTTTTGGACTCAGCTAGGGCATGCTTTGTTTTTTCTTTATCTTTTACCTTAAGTTCTAAACAGTTACGATTTCTCAACCGTTCCTTTTCTTTCTGCTTAATTTTTTCCTTGTGTTTTCTGTGCCACTGCTCTATCTCCAGGTCTTTCAGACTTAGCATTCGTTCAAAGCTTGTCTGCATTAAGTCGTCGTTCACCAGCCTCTTTTCTCTGGGTCGAGCATCTTTTGATGCTGGTGGTGACTTAGGTTTAGGCTTCTCTGCTTCAGATTTCAGTCTGAGTGCACTACTTAGTTGAATTTTATCCTTATGTTTGTCTCGCTCTTTGTATCTATCTATATCTTTATCCTTTTTATCTTTCTCTTTTCCATCAGGAGTTTTCAAAGGCTCATCTCTAGATTTCTCTTTAAGGGGTAAAGTTTTTTCATGCGCTTTATTACCGTCTGCTATAGTTGACTTCTTCTCTTCCTGGAAGTGTCTGAAGTTAGTTATATTGACACTATCTCTGGATTTTTCCTTTTTATCTACATCTCTGTCTTTTTCTTTATTTTTGCTTTTCTCTGACTTAGCATAGTCACTAATATCTGACTGTTTGGTTTTTTTTTCCATTGAGTGTTTCTCCTTGCTCTCGGCTAGATGTCTCTCTTTTTCAGGTTTTTCTTTGTCATGTTTCCTGTCCATTTTTTCTCTACTTTTCTCTCTGTCATCAGTTTTCTTAATGGTAGTAATGTTTTTTACCTTCTCACCTTCTTTATGGCATTTTTCTGTGTGGTGTGAGTACAGCCTGTCTTTTTCTTTTATTCTGTCAACACATTCACTAAAATCTAATCTGTCTTTCTCTGACTTATGCTCATGTTTTATCTTCTTCTCTTTTTCAGAATTTTTTCTTTCAGCCTTCTCAGCATCCTTTTCTTTAGTTTGAAATCGTTTGTCAGATTTTTCCCTACTTTCTTTTATATGCTTTTCTTGTTTTTCAATTTCTATTTCCTTTTCCACTGAATGTAACCCTACAGATTCTTCACTGGCACTTATACCTAAAGAACTGAATTCTGTTTCTTTATCTGTAGGTGCATTCTCTCTCTCTTCTTTTAAATCTTTTATTTTTTCCTCCCTAAAAGATTTCTCACTTTTAATTTTTTCTCGTTCTTCTTTAAAACTCCTCTCTTTTGAGGCATGCTTTTCCTTGGTTGATTTATCATCTTTTATGTTTTTTTCCAACTTTGATTTTTTTTCTAACGTTAAGGCTTCATGTTCTGTATTTAAAAACAGATCTTCAGTTTCATCGCTTTTAAAAAAATTCTCTTTCCAAAATTCTCTATCAAATTCCACACTCCGCTGAAGCTCTTTAGTACCATCCCTATTTTTGTACTTTTCCTTTTCACCTTCAATTTCTTTTTTATGCTTTTCTTTTTCTCTATCTTTATGTTTCAATTTATGCTTTTTTAATGTTTTACCCTCTTTATCCATTTTTTTCAGTGTGCAATCTGAATTTTCAAATGTTGGACTATGATCTTCATCCTTTATTTTGGCATTTGACTTTTCACCAAACTCTAAGTGGAAATCTTTCTGATGTTTATTTTTTTCCTTATGCTTACAAGATTTTACACTTGAACTTTCTGGCAAAAATTCAGATTCTGTATTATCATACCGAACAAGGTCAGACTGCAATGACATTTCTGAACTTCCTGGTGATAAACACGCCTTAGAATGTTCTTGTTTTAGTGGTGTTGACTGCTTTTCACTTAGTCCACAAGCATGTTTGGGAGACTTGCTGGTAGAAATATGAAACAAATGTAATGAAGTATCATCTTTTGGGCTAAAAGATTTCCTAAAATTCCCCTCCTCCCTGGTCTTTTCTGAACAATCTAGGGCAGGATTAACCGTCAAGTTTGTTACTCTGGTATTTTCTTTCCCCTCTTTTTCTTGCTTCAGCTCTTGGTTCTCTTTATTTTTGTTCTGGTTCTTTAATTTTCTTTTCACTTTGCCTTTCTGTTTGTGTTCATTTGAAACTCCATACTCCTTTTTGGTTTGTGTATCAGAATTGGATGCTTCAGGGACAGAACATGGAACAGGACACTTTTTGTTCTGAAGAATTTCTTCATCTGAACTTTCAGAACTTGAATACAAAACCCTAGATGGCTTTTGTTTTTTAGTTTTAAATGGTTTAGGATAGAAGGCCTTTTCCTGTTTTGCAAATAAACTATTCTTTTCTACTTCAGATTCGTTGTCTTTTCGTAGCTCTTTCCTAAGAATATGCCTGTCATCAATCATTTTATTTATTTCTTCATCATCGTCATCTTTGAACTCATACTCATCAAGGGCAGATGGAAGAGGCGCTTTACTGGGAATTATCTGTTTACTTTCAGAGATGAGAGAGTCTTTCTCTGTCTCAGAGTCAATATTTTCATCAACACTGGAAGGATTGACAGACCGAGCCTCCTCAGAATCTAGGGTAAGAAAAGAAAATCTGTTCTTAGTCAAGAAACAATTGTCAGAAAAATAAGACTGAGAGAAAAATATAGATATACAGCAAATATTTGAAACAATTCAGGAAAAACACCTCAGATTTATGTGCAAATAATGCAATAGAAATATGCAACAACTCTGCCACAGTTTTGTGGAAGAGCTTTACAGACAACTTGCTTCAGGATGAGATTCCCTGACACTTCTAAAAGCATACAATATACTGCATTCACAACATATATAGCTATATATATATATATATATACACACACACACACACACACAATATTAAAATGTATGTATAATACAATGATGAGGTTCATAACCTAGGGGGCTGGATTCAGGGGAAACACTGGCTACTAATGATATGTAAAATTTTACATACATGTATGTTTATTTTTCCTGGAGAGAGAATATTTAATTTATGTAAGACTCTTTGATGCAAAAAAGATTAAGAACCACTAATGTAAAAGGTTGTTTTAGAATTTTTTATTACTAAAAGCATAAAGGATTAGTTGATTTCCATAAAGGACAGAAACTTGAACAAAGGTGGTTTTGACCATACAAGAAACATGACTATTTCGTTAAAAAAAAAAAAAATCCTCCCATTACATCATTAAGATCATAACAGATAAACTGAATTGATATGTAATTTGAAAAAAGCCACTTTATTTCTTAGCTTTCTTCTTTATAATTTAAACTTGACAGCAACTGTACTTCAGTACAAAAGGGGAAATAATGTGCTCAATCCCTGTATGTTTTTAAGGACATTAACATTTATTTTAAGTACACAAAAATGTACTTGTGTACAAGCTGTTGTATAAATACAGTCAAAGCACTGCTAAATTCTATTTCATTACATAATTTTTAAGAAAAAATTGTTTTTCTTCTTTGATGACATCTTTTCTTAGCTGAAATGTATGTTGTATACATGGGGCCTCTAACTGAAGAGAAAACCCAGGCCTCTGACCAAGGGAGGAAAAAAAACAAACTCATAAAAAATAACTAAACAGATCTTTTTGCTATTTAATAATACTGTAGTTATAAATTTATTTTAGTACACTAAGCTCCGTTTAAAGTGATCTAGCACCCATATATTCTCTTCACATGGGAATTCAAATTCCAGAAGCATTGTGGGGTGTCTCTAAGGTCCTGGGCACTGTATGGGGAGCTCTGGAGAAGATATGTTAATATTCTAAAACAATATTATTAAATGCCAATGAGTAAAATAGTTATACTGACGTGGTATAAAAAAGAACACTCTGGAATTACAACTGCTTGTAAGCAGAACTCCATTCCCAGTTATCAATACTGCAATACAGAGTATCAAGCTACAGAACTTCATGCTGCAAAAGAGGAACACTTGTTCTGGAAGCAATATTCATTTCGGCACTTGATTAAATGAGTACAGAACATGCACTTGCACCACAGGTATTATTTTCCCTCGTTAGCACCTTATTATAACTTGTTCTTGGGACTTTTCTCCCCTTGCAGCTTCCAAGGGTTTATATTTAACTATTCTATTTGTATTGTTTCTCATTAGGTAAGTTTTATTGGAAACTGGGAATGATTTTTTTCCTTTGCATATCTCATAAAACCTCAGTTCTGCACTGCGAATCGGTCTTAATATATACTGCGTGCCCCGCCAGGCACAGAATGCTACTGGCTAGGGATGCCAGGATGGACGAATACAGTCCTGCCTTGTAACCGCAGCAGCGGGCGCTAGGGCAAAGGGTGCACCTGGGACAGTCAGCACGCTGGGAGAACGGAAGGGAAGCGGGCTTCTCAGAGCAGCGCACAGAACTGAGAGGAAGGGCGCGCAGGAATTTCAGGCAGGGTTCAAGAAGACAACTATTAAGTCACGAAGCAGCTCAAACCACAGCACGCCCCGTTTTATGTATGGCTTTTTAAAAATTGAACAGGCTGTAGATTTTCTTTTGAAGTTGTATTTCTTTTATTACTATTTTTAACGGCTGCATATTACATGGAGTTAATATGTAATAATTTAAATGGATTCTTCTACTGAGGGACATTCAGGTTGCTCGTAATTAACGATAGCACAGATATTTAATAGTTTGTAAAATTTTTGTGTATCTTGTAGGTGAAAACAGCAGTATACGAATTTGTCTTTGTGTGTGTAGGGAAAAAAAACTAGAGAAATATATTAAAATAGTATCTGTATTAAACTCTGGCTGGAGGAATTATGGGTGATTTTTATTTTCAAGTTTTGCTGTATTTTCCAAATTCCCAGCATAACAGATTATATTACTTTTATCATCAGAAAAAAATACTTCTAAAAAGTTCATTAATAGGTATAAAATGATATCAGAGTTTGATTTTTTGATTACTTGTGTGGCTCATTTGCCATGTTTGTGTTTCTTCCTGATTAATGTCACTTCATAATTTCTTCATCTTACTTTCTTCTGGTCTTTTTTTGCTCATGTATATTAATACATTATTTAGATTATACCACACACTTACTTTTGTGTATGTTTCACTTATTACACCATAGTGCTTCCCATCTGAATATAGACATTAAAGGTCAAATGCAAATTCTCCAAGGGAGTTACACATGTATGTGTACCTGAGAGATGCAAGGTTTGTCATCTGTGTTCCTGATTCATCAACTGAAGGTAATTAAGGAATGCTCTCCAGCACAGATATGCTTTTTCCCCTATGGTCCTTTTAAAAAGACTCCTTTTTTTTTTTTTTTTCTAAATCATGCTCCCTGACTTCACACTGTATGACAAAGCTACAGTAATCAAAACAGTCTAGTACTGGCACAAAAACTGACACACAGATCAATGGAACAGAAGAGAGGGCCCAGAAATAAACCCACAAAGTTGTGGTCAATTAATCTATGACAAAGGAGGCAAGAATACACAATGGAGAAAAGGCAGTGGTCCTGGGAAAACTGGACACCTACAGGTAAAAGAATGAAATTACTAACACCATACACAAAACTAAAGTCAAAATGGTTTAAAGACCTCAATGTAAGACTAGAAACCATAAAACTCTTGGAGGAAAACACAGGCACAACGCTCTTTGACATAAATTGTAGCAGTATTTTTCCAGATCCATCTCGTAAATCAAAGAAAATGAAAGCAAAAATAAACAAATGGGACCTAAATAAACTTAAAAGCTTTTGTACAGCAAAGGAAACCATAAACAAAATGAAAAGACAACCTATGGACTGGGAGAAAATATTTGCAAGTGGTATGACAGGTAAGGGGTTAACATCCAACATAAATAAACAGCGCATATAACTCAACGTCAAAAAAACCAAACAACCCGATTAACAAATGGGTAGAAGAACTAAATAGACATTTTTCCAAAGAGGAAATGCAGATGGTCAACAGGCACATGGAAAAGATGCTTAACACTGCTAATCATCAGGGAAATGCAAATCAAAACCACAGTGAGATACCATCACACTTCTGGCAGAACAGTTTTCATCAAAGAGAACACAAATAACAAATATTGGCAAGGCTGTGGAGAAAAGGGAACCCTCCTACACCATTAGTGGGAATGTAAATTGGTGCAGCCACTATGGATGACAGTATGGAGGTTCCTTAAAAAACTAAAAACAGGACTACTATATGACCACTCGTGGGTACATAATCTGAAAAAAAGCAAGCACATTAATTCAAAAAGATACATGCACCCCAATGTCCACAGCAGCATTATTTACAACAGCCAAGATATGTAAACAATCTAAGTGTCCATCAACAGATGAATGGATAAAGAAGATGTGGTGTGTATGTACAGTGGAGTATTAGTCATAAAAAAGGATGAAGTTTTGCCACTTGCAGCAACATGGATGGACTTGGAGGGCATTATGCTAAGTGAAATAAATCAGAGAAAGACAAATACTGTATGATTATCACTTATATGTGGAATCTAAAAAATATATAGCAAACTAGTAAATACAACAAAAAAGAAACAGACTAACAGCTACAGAAAACAAAACTAGTGGCTACCAATGCAGGTGGGCAATATAGGGGTGGGGGAGGGGGAGGTACAAACTAGTGGGTGTAAGACAGGCTCAAGGGTGTATTGTACAACACGGGGAATACAGCCAATATTTTGTAATAACTTTAAGTAGAAAGCAACCTTTAAGACTGTATAAAAAATTTAAAAATTAAAAAAAAAGTTTGCTATGAACATCATTTATAATGGCATCACAAAAAATAAAATTAAAAAATAGCAAGGGGGAAAAACAGATGAATGGATAAAGAAGACATGGTATACATATACAATAGAATACTACTCAGCCATAAAAAGGATGACATACTGCCATCTGCAACAACATGGATGGACTTGGAGGGTATCATGCTAAATGAAATAGTTAAAGACAAATGCTGTATGATATCATTTTTATGTGGAATCTGAAAAACACCAAACTAGTGAACATAACAAAAAAGTAACTCACAGATGTAGAGAACAAACTAGTGGTTACCAGTGGGGAGAGGGGAGGTGGGAGGGGCAATACAGGGGTAGGAAATTAAGAGGTATGAATTACTAGGTATAAAATTATCTACAAAGATACATTGTACAACATGGGGAACACAGCCAATACTTTATAACTATAAATGAAGCATAACCTTTAAAAATTCTGAATCACTGTTGCACACCTGTAATTTACATAATATTGTACATCAACCATACCTCAATAAAAGATTAAAAAGACTCCTACTTTAAAAAAAATTTTACTGAAGTGTAGTTGATTTACGTTAGTGTCAGATGTACAGCAAAGTGATTCAGTTATACATACACATACACGTATATATTTTCTTTTCAGATTCTTTACCATTGTATCACAGGAAATTGACAATTCCCTGTGCTATACAGTAGGTCCTTGTTGTTTATCTATTTTATATATAGTGATGTGTGTCTGTTAATCCGCAACCACAATTTATTCCTCCCCACTCTTTCCCCTTTGGTAACCATGGTTTGTTTTCTATGTCCATGAAAAGACTCCTACTTTTTTAAAAGGTAAAAAAGTACCAGTTCTCAAGTGAGTCAGTCAAGCTGATGCTAACTAATGCCCATGATGAGTGTGTGGAGTCACCCCGGGAGGGTCGCTCTGCGCACTGAGCTGCACGCTGGCTCTGAGCACCAGCAGCAACAACCCTGAGTGGCTCTCAGGAAGCTACCTAGCCTAGTCTGTGATCTCAGCAAGGTACTACATCTCAATGACACCACTTCCACTGGCAGGCCAGGCTGAAATCCCCCTTCTTCCCTAAGCAGCCTGAAACCTTTTTGATTTACTTCACCCAGGAATACAGATCAAGCTGGTCTTGGAACTCTAGTGCAGAAGTAACTTAAAAAAAAAAAAAAAAGCTTGCTCTGTCTTTCTTAGCAAATGACTGCTTATAGTGAGAAATTCACCTAGGATCCAAATCTTCAAATTCATGAACTGAAAATAGCCATGGTTATCACTGTACTACGTTATTTTGCATTTTGTTCCAACTTTTTTAGTCTTTAATATATATTTAGTCACTACATTAGAACTCGTATTTAAAACATTTGATGAAATTATTTCTGACAAAGAACCCTTTAAAAATTTTAATGTTTACCATCTCAGCAATTTTATTTGGGAAACTAGGAAGTAACATGAGAAATGGGTTAAGCAATCATTAAAATATTAAATTTTTCATTAAAGCATTTTTCTTCCCCATGAAAAAGTGTTACAAACAACAAAATGAAGCGTAACTGATTAAAAACACTTAAATACACTTGAAACTTGCTCTTGTACATCTCAAGGCACTTTCAGACATTTGCAACTAATACTAGTGACATTTAAAGAACAGCTAAATGTTATCTGAGATCACTATTATCCTCAGGCTTGACTTTTTCCATACTGAAGCTACTGTAAATTTGTATTTTTTCTTGTATGGAATCCAAAAGGAACATATGTGACCAAAGTAGGGAGACGACAGTACATAAAGTAAACCCTTCCTCCTGCAAAATCTCTCCAAAACAACCAGCATGCATCTGACAAAGCAGGTACATTTCACACTCCTGATTAATAAAGCCAAAAGACTCTGGGCTTTTAAAAAGGTCTGAATTAAATCAATGATTATACATTGTCTGTTTCCCAGAAAAGGCAACAGGCAAATGGAAGGCTATCTGTTCCACTATGTCCCGAGTGCATCCTGGATGAGCAAGTGCTTAAGTGCATGCGTACATGTACGTACACACACACACACACACACACACAGCTTCTTGTGCACTTATAAAGGTATCTGTATCAACAGCACCTGCCTAGATCATAGCACCTCAGAAAATGAAAACCAGGTATCGTCTGTTCATGGGACAGAGGACGGCAGGCGTGGTAGTGTGCTCACTGAGAGGAAAAGTCTACGTATGGAACCTAGGGGTCCCTGGTGGGAAGGTAACCACCAGCGAGGCAGCTGTAATATTCTGTTTCTGTTTTCCATATTATCCAACAGATAATTCAAATGGAAGCCTGTGACTTGTATTTGGGGACTTTCTTAATACACAACATGTAGTAGATGCCTAACAAATGCAGAATAAATGTACAAATAGTGAGTTTCCGAGCTGGACTAAGACATCAAGAAGTCAAGCAGGGGTGCTTACTGTGGGACGGGAGGCCCGCAGAAGGGAGATAAACATGGAACACATAGTTACCCACTTTACAATTCTGCACGGTACCCAAGTGGGAAATACTATTGCCACTGACTTCTGCCTGGCTAACATACTGCTGATGTCTCCTTTAAACCTGGTGCCTGGAGGAGGTGGCAGGCATGTCACTCACACGGCAGCGGTCCCTGTTATCACTGGTCCGTCACCTGAGATGCTTCACGCCACCGCCAGCCTTCCTACAGCCTGCAGCATCACACCTGGTGCGCTACCGCTCCGCAGAGTCCCTTCTATACTGAGAGCTTGCTCCCGCACATCAGCTGCTGTGTTTCCCTTTTTCAGTAAGCCAAACATTTTATTTTTATTTATTTATTTTGCAGGGGAGGTAATTAGGTTTACTTATTTGTTTTTTTCATGGAAGTGCTGGGGATTGAACGCAGGACCTCATGCATGCTAGGCATGCTCTCTACCAGTTGAGCTATATATACCCTCTCCCCAGAAATTTATTTTTAAACAATAGCACCATTAGTGAAGTTCATACAATTATTTGAGTACATATGTATTTTGTTTGTATTTTATGAAAATGGATAAATGGCTGACACCAGTAACACAATTAAGATACTAAAGATGGAAACTGCTAGATGTAGTAAAAGCAGCAAATCTATAGCCTCCTTTAGAATCTCACTGAAATGAAGACTATTCAACTGTAAAGGAAAGGAAAATTAGAGAACCAAGATAATAGTATATCTATTAGAGTGTGTCAACATTTTGAAAAGCAGTGATGAAAAATAAGATTTTTAAGTTATGGGCAAAATCAGCATGTAAAGTATTTAAATAATATATACAAACAGTTTATGTCAATACTAAGTGCTAGAAATTAGTTTCAAAGGAAGCCTAATGTTCACCTCTGTCTTGACAGAAATTAAGAAAATTGATTAGAATCATTAATCTTCTGCTCAACCACTGGCAAAATTCCTTTAAAATCACAAGCAACTCTTTCTGACATTAAAGTCAGTTTACCATTTAACTCATCGTCGTTAAACAAAGAAAATTTGAAATTGAGATAAGAAAATACTTGGAAAATAGTTTTCCTTAACTGAAATCATGGAGACACAATTAGCAAAATCCAGACTTTGGGAAAAATTACCAGGGAAAATGATCAGATTATTTCAACAACAACAAAAATGCAAGAACATAACAACAGAAGGGGGTTCTATAGATTAAAAGATTCTCAGATATATCACCCAATTGTAGTATGTGGTCTTTATTTGGATTCTGACTTTGAAAAAGTTAAAAGAAAAAATTTAGGATTGTACGAGGTAATCAGAACTTGGAACAATAACCAAGTATTTAATAGTAACATAATTTAGCTAATTTAGGTATGATAATATTATGGTTATTTTTTAACACTTTTACTGTGGTATGGCTCCTGTACAGTAAACTACATACATTCCAGATGTACAACTGGATGAATTCTGACAGATGCATATGCCCATGAAACCACCACCACAATCAAGACAGCTAACATTTCCATCACTCCCCAAGAGGTGCAAATCTTGGATTCCAAATTTATCCCTTCCCACCCCCTTTATCCCTAACCATAAGTTTGTTCTCTGTGTCTATGAGCCACTTTCTGTTTTGTAGGTAAGCTCATTTGTGTCTTTGTTTTTCAGATTCCACACATAAACAATATCACGTTTTTCTTTCTCCATCTGGCTGACTTCACTCAGTACGACAGCCCCCAGGTCCACCACGCTGCTGCACATGGTGTCATTTCACTCTGTCCATGGCTGAACCGTGCTCTGTGGTGAGCAAACACCGCAGCTCTGCCCAGTTGTCTGTCCACGGACATGAGGTGTTTCCTGGCCTTGGCTACTGTAAACAGGTGTCTTTTTGAATTATATTTTTTCTGAGTATATGCCCACGAGCGGGATCACTGGATCACATGGTAAGTCTGTTTTTAGTTTTTTGAGGAATCTCTGTACTGTTTTCCATAATGGCTGCAGCAAACTGCATTCCCACCAGCAGTGCAGAAGGGCTCCCTTTTCTCCACACCCTCTCCGGCATTCATCGTTTGAAGAATTTTTAATGATGACCATTCTGGCTGCTGTGAGGTGATACCTCACTGTAGTTTTGATTTGCATTTCTCTAACAATTAGTGATGTTGAGCATCTTTTCATGTGCTTGTTGGCCATCCGTCCGTCTTCTTTGGAGAGATGTCTGTTTAGGTCTTCTGCCCATTTTATTGGGTTGCTTGTTTTTGATATTAAGGTGTATGAGATGTTTGTATATTTTGGAAATTAGTCCCTTGTCAGTTGAATCATTTGTGAGTATTTTCTCCCATTCTGTAGGTTGTCTTTTCATTTTGTTGATGGTATCCTTAGTTGTGCAAAAGCTTTTAGATTTAATTAGGTCCCATTTGTTTGTTTTTTCTTTTATTTCCATTACTCTAGGAGCCAGTACTCACAACCATCATGCTCTGTTACTTCTCGGTACATAAAAGGCACTAACGATAGTCAGTATGAACTACACCAGCACCCAGAAAAACGATGCCACAACCTGTGATCTTCCCACAAGCGTTTAAATGAATACCTTCTAGTCAATGTTTATTTCACTATGGAGCATACTGAGGAAACAACTCTGCTACAAAAACACAGGCTCTAAGATAAAGTAGAATATTAAATGAGATTTACTGCTAATTTACACATAAAATACTTTAAAAAATATAAGCAATGACACAGAGCTATTAAACATACCCACCTGAGGTTAAAGCGGAATTTCAAATAGGAACTTCCTGCTTGTCTACTCTTTGCTTCATTTTGCGATCGTCACCATGTTAAGACATACATCTTGATTTATATATTCCATAAGTACACAAAATAAGATAGATTAAAAACATCTCATTCATTACTGTTAAGTAATACAATTTATAAAGGAAAAAAGTCAGGGGATTGGGAAAATGGTTGAAGGTGGTCAAAGGGTACAAACTTCCATTTATAAGATGAATACGTCCTCAGGATGTAATGTACAGCATGGTGTCTATAGTTAACGATACTGTACTGTATATCTAAAATTGCTAAACGTTGGTTTTAAAAGTACTTAACGACACACACACAAATTTGTAATGTTAGGTGACAGATGTGTCAACTAACCTTACTGTGGTAGTAATTTCATAATATATACAGATATCAAATTATTACACTGCACACCTTAAACATATACAATGTTATATGTCATATTTCAATAAAGCTAAGCAAAATATAAAGGTAACTTAGAAGAGCCAAGAGGACAGACTTGACGGTCAGAAGTTCTGTTCACTTTACTATTTCTAAGTTAGCTAATTTAAAAAGCCATGTCTTGACTATCTTAAATGACTATATAACAAGTCAGTGAACTTAGATTTTCCAACGTCACGATGGTAAAAGCAAATGATACCTGTTTAACGTGATCACTGTCTTTCAGATCTTCACCATTTGTAAAGCAAACATGTAACAAGCGCTTACTCTGGGCCAGTCAGCGTTCTCTGTGCTTCAAGTATGAGCTCACTTAACCTTCATTCACCGCCATGTCCCTGTTTCACAGATGTGGAACCTGAGCATGGACAGCTCAACTAACTCGCCCACAGTTTGAGATCCAGAGACTAAACCGAGGTAACAGTGCAGGAGTATTGAAACCTGAGCTCTTATAGTTAATGTAGCCACTCTGAAGATAAGAGTGGGAAAAAATGATGGGTTTTGGCTTGATTTCCACTGTCAAAATCTCTACAATGTCAAAAGCCCTACAATGTCAAAAGCCCTTTTTTTCCCATCTAATGTACTCAACCAAGATTAAGTATTCTTTTTACGCTAGGAATACTTCAAAAAAAAATTGAAATGGTGTTTTTGTTTATACATGCAATTTTTATTCAGAGATAAGTGAATGCATAAAAAAGTCCTAAGCTAAACTTTAGTGATCTTTATTCATTAAGACTCTTTTAGTTTCATTTATTTTCAATTAGCATTTATTATTCTTTTATTATAAAAGTAAAGAACAGTTTATGTTAGGAAACCAGGAAAACAGAGATGAGTAAAGAAAAGCCACCCATAATATGAGCCCACTACCCAAGGGAATCCTTCTTCACAACTTAAAGTATTATATTTGATTTTATTTAGAAATAGTAAAGTGAACAGAATTCCTGAACCTCAAGTCTGTCCTCTTGGCTCTTCTAAATTACCAGACCAAGGCAGACCTATTATCGTCATTTCAGAAAGCACACTCACACTCCACGAGCAGCCCCAAATCACGTCAAATTGTATTTGCTTTCCATTCTAGCCTGTGGCTTGTACATATAGTTTATTTTTCCTGGAGTTTTTGCCTTTTTTCTTGTTCATCAGATCAGACAACACGCCTTCATATCACTGACAGCATGACACAGTGAATTCTCGGTATCTCATTCACACAATGTGTTGTCATCCACTCTTTTCTTGATAATACTCTTCACAAAGCTGTGACATTTTGCTCTAAAATATGCCAACTGCTCACTATCGTCACTGGGGATTTCTCATCAAAATTTTGAGTCTTCACATTTTCCTTTTAGACTTGTATTTTATGTTAATGAAAATAACATATTCAAATAATTTTTTCAGGAAGAGAACAGAAATTACATGCAGTGCTGTTTTTCGTGAGCCCTTGCACGTGACTGGTGGTCAGCTGGGAATGGAGTGCTGGGGACAGAACGATGTTCGCAGGACGTCACGGGCATCCTAAGTGTAGCCGCACCTGTCTTCTGACACACCTTTAAGAACGGGAATCAGATTCAGTCTCTGATTCGGGGAGCTCGTAAGATTAAAAAAAACCTTCACCCTTGAAGTTGTGAGGTGTCCAGATGTGTATTTTCCCTTTCCTTGTTTGTTTTGTTTTACATTCCCCTTTGATCTATAAATATAAATTTTTTTTTCAGTTAAGGGATACTTTCTTGAATTAAATAATTATTTTCTTCCTGACGTTTGCTCTTTTTTGTAAGATGAGAATCGTATATCCTGGATATGGCTTTTTGTCTGTCTTTTTATCATTCTTTTTCTATTTCCACCATTTAGAAAAAGAGTTTTGTATGTTGTCCTTCTTTTAGATCTCAAATTAGATCTTCAGCCACGTCCAGACTATTCCTTAGTCCTATATGGAATATTTACTTCCAGTAACGATAAACATCTTGTCTTTTCCTTGTCAACTTTTTCCACGGTGGCCTTTGTTATGGTTAGTGGACCGACTGCCTGCCCCCACCTTCCTCCAAATACACTAAGAACTTACCCTTCTGCTTCCCATGTAATATACATTCTCCAGATCAACTATCTTCTTTGTTCGTTTTGGCCCTCTTGTCTTTCATTCTGTCGATTTTCCTCAAATCTCCGGACTTCTTTTCAAACCGATAAAGGGAAAACCCTGTTCCTTCAGCGATTCTGTGGAAGACCCCTACCGCAGGCTTCCCCTGCGGGAGTGATCCTGGTTCTCTCTGATCAGTCTTTTGCTGAGACCGTTCCCTCAACAAGCCGACTCCTGAGTTTCAGAGTCTCTGGGGCTTCACTGGGACGGGTATTTCACAACTGATGCAGGCTTCCCTTTTGTCTATTTGAGTTGCTCCTTTGCTCTGCAATAGTTCACTAACCACAACTAATATGCCTAACAATTAATGATACAGATATAACTTATTTACGTTACCCAGTGAAAGAAGTAACAGTAGAAAAAGACCCTGAATTTTAGGAAACAAATCTTTACAGCTTCCATATCCCTAAACTGACTGAGAAATATCAGGTGATTTTATACAATCTCTTCTAAATCTCCATTTCTAAACCTCAGATTTCCTAAGTAAAGGTCAGGTGTCTTAGTTCTACTACATAGGAGAAAAGCAGTCGTCCATTCCCTTGGAAGTAAGTGTGCCACATGAGAACACATGTTCGGTGTGTTTCTAAAGTAACAGATACTGACGGGGGAGTTACAGTGAAGAATTTAGTGGTGAGCTGGGGAGGGAAAAGGATATAATCAATACTTGAAAACACAAAGTCTAAAAGCAAAATTTATATAAGAAGTAAAATCAAGGGCCACACCACTTCTCATACTCCGTCAATTAGTTATACATTGCCTTTCCACCAGAATGTCAGTAACACAGAAAAAGATTCTATCAAGTATAAGTTAATCAAGATATTACTCTCTGAAAATGACTGGTATCACTACAAAAATTTTGAGGTCACTAAAGGAAACTGATAAAAATCACCCAGTCTCAGCTGTTACATCTCTCTCTCTCTCTCTTTCTCACTCCCTCTCTCTCTCTATATATATTTACATGAAGGTCCTTTAAGCCATGATTAGGTAAAATATTTTTTTGTGGACAGGATGACATAGCTAAGGCTGAACTCATTTAAATAAATGCATATATAATATTTTAAAGTCAAAGATCTTTTTTCAGGGTTCTGCCCAAATGTACCCTTTATAGAATTTTACTCTTAAATATCATCAGTATCTCGTGACAGACTCACTTTAAGTTGTTAGAATAGGAACTAGTAGAAATTCAATTTTTAAGGAAAACCATCAAGCTAACATATTTTTAACAAAAAATCTATTAGTGTTTCTATTTGCAATAAACAGTTTTACATATTTGGGGCAAATACATTTAAAATTTCTTGGCTACTGTATTTGCATGAACTTCAAAGATATTTAGCAGACTATTATTTTTTTGTAGTGTAAAAATTGAAAGACATATTCATTTGCAGATATCCATAGAACATCTCAGCTACAGTCACAATTTCCCATTTATTTTTCTGATATATAAGCAAGGAAAAGATACAGAATTATGTAATTTTTATAGACACTGCTAAAGACTGAACATACACAGTATATGGTAATTTAAGTATTCAAAATTTCTTTCCTTTTCTCCACTTAACAAAATTTGCATATATATTTTTCTTAAAAAAAGCATTTAATATGCAATTAAAAATTCTTAAACTTTAGAATTAGGCTGATAATAATTAATCCAAATAAAACACAAAATAAAATCTGTATTGATTTAGAAGTATTGATTTTTAAATAGAAAAATTGTAGAGGTTTTGTTTAAGATTCAGGTAGAAGTAGCTGATGATATTTAGAAAAAAGTTTGAAAACTTAGTAACAGAACTGTGTGTGTGAAGTGTCCCATATACGTATGTTAAAAAACACAGGAGAAAAGGCCAAGTATGCAAAACACTATGATGAAACTATTTTTAACTGGTCATTAAGTAAAAGAACTTCTCCATTTTTTGCCTATTTATTGCCTATCATGCTGTGTGCTCAGCTCCCTGCACACTGTGGACACCCAGGTGCCTTTCATTCCTTCTAAGCACCTATACCCCAGGGACACGTGACAAACAAAGGGCGCTGAACACCAAACACAGTGCTTGCTGCTGCTCAACAGCTTCAGAAACAGCTTCAGCCACAGAAGCTGCTGCCAGCCCTGGCCAAGGCTCTTCGCTTATAAATGAATCACAATTTTCCATGCGAGGCCTAAGCTGTTATCGAATGTATATGCTAGAAGTGAATTTAAAATGCCATTTGGAAAGCAAGAAAATAAAATACTCTTTATGTGTTAAATGGAGAAACCATCTTTATTTTAGGTATACTAATATGCAAACTCCTTTGCCCTGTATAAAATATTTTATCAAATCTAAATTCCTAATGATCAAACATGTTGATAAATATTTTGACACTTTAAAAAAGCCCTATGTACCGTCTACCTGCAGTCTATGCTTCTGAGGTTAAAAGGCTTGCTCTAAAGCTTCCTAAGGTGATGCTGCTTCCTACTTACAATTCAACTGTTAGCATCACATAATTCATTTAATAAAAATTTCTGGTGTATTTGGACTTAAATAACTGTTTTTTGGATCTCTTGATTCATTCATTGTTATAATTTCATATATGCATGTGTCAACGGTAGTATTTTCATAGCTCCTGAAATATAATCCGAGGAAATGAGTTTAACAAATATGAGAATATATTTAGAATAGTTACAATTTACTATTTTAACATTAAGAAAATAAAACTTCAAAATACTGGTCATTTTGTGTATTTTATGACACAAAAATACACTCAGCACACACCAGAGGGTAACTTTTTGAAAGCTCCTAATCTGCTTTACAGTAGACTCTAAAGGTAGCTGGTCTGTTTATTATGATGGAGAATGCCCTTGCTTAAGCTGAAGTATACAAGTGAGGAAAGTTTATAGCAGCTGTTTAATAAACATGGCCAGACTGCTGGCAGTCAAAGAAAGGTAACAACAAGGTGAAAAGTTCTTTTAACAATGACTGTCATTTTCAACTTTGTCTACTGGACACTCTGCTTAAGTAATAAAACCAGGGTCTACAAACTTGTAGCAGATTATCTACTTTGGTAATTAATGAGTGTCAGAAAGCACTGGGGGGGGGCACTATGTGACACAGAGTCACCCACTTCTCCGTTACCATAATCATGTTTTCTGAGCATTATCTGGCTCTCCAAATATGACTGAGTTTCCAGCAGGGTAGGCAAGAAGCAATTATTTGCAGCAAATGCTCTTGTTAGATAGAATTTCTGTGAAGAGGCTAATGTGGAATAAGACTGCGGGATAAGGGTAGAAGTTAGAGGTGAAAAAGACTAGAAGAACTATGCAAATTTAAAAGGGCCACACATTTGTATACAAATGCTATACTGAACAGGACATTATTCCTGCAACAATATCCTCATGTCTGATATATGCAGGACATAAAACTGCTACTCAGTGTGGTCCATGAACTTAGGCCAGTCTGTAAACTGTTTACTACTAACCCTTGATGAAACAGGAGGCTTGTACCAGAAATGGAAATCAGTTATGCCACCAGCACACTGTAAGATAAGCTGACGTTTTTCTCACAGCATTTTCCCTTTTTGATGACGGAAGCAGTGCACTGGTGTACATTCTGGCACAAGCTCCTTATTGTGAGAGCCAGTAACAGTCTGCAGAATGGCTGCTCTCAGTAGCCCTCTTATAAGGCACAATGCCTAATGGAATAAACCATATTTTAAAATGGTACATAAATAATTAACACCTTTCTAATCTACTCCAAATTTATGAAGTACTGAAATCCATAGTTACATTCTCTAACTCTGTTAACACTTAAAGTGTATCTGTCACATGGATGACACAACATACAAGATGAGTAACAATCCTATCATTTGGCTTTATCTGTACAAACATCTTATGGGCAGTAAAATTAATACTCGATTGAGTATTAACACATTCTGAATTTAGATTAGGTGAAGTTTAGTGTAACAAGGACCTCATGTAAATTAAGCAAAATGTTTGGGTATTTTCATCAGTCTTTTTCAGTAACTCCAAAATCTCTGTATGATACGGACGATTTTTACTGATGATTTTGCATCATTCCTTGAGGGACTTTGATCAAACAATAATTCAGGCACATTCACCATGTGGAAATGAATATGCTGAAAAATCAACACATAGCTGATGAACACATTAAACAATCAATATCAGTGAAAATCAAAAAAGCTCCTAGAAGACATGTTTCACTCTAATGAAACACTGAAGTTCAAATAAGACACCTAAATTCTTCACAGGGAAGCTTGCTGCAGCACTTCTTCCTAACAGAAAGCTTTTAAACCAAAGCTGCTTTTCACAGCCACTGTTTTCTGACGAGACCAGGATTAGAGTTCATAGCCATAATACATGGAAGAATTAACATGCTATATAGAAGTTTTCTACTTTTCAAATCTTATTTTCTTACTTTCTACAGAAGCCAACAGGAATTCCGCTATCATAATCCTGATTTCACCCAGCACAGAGACGTTCAAATGACTTTCAGCTTGTAACTGGTAGATGGATTTACAAATATTTTGAAAATAGGAAGTGACAGGGATAATTATGTTAGTATCTCCATTTTCTTAATCAGCTATATCCTCAGTGCTTAAACAATGCCTAACACACGATGTGTGCACAAAAATAGCTGTTGAATAACTGAGCTGAAGGAAAAGAAGGAAGAGGGATTTAGGATGACTACCAAGCTCACGATACACGCAGAGCTGAGTGATGCTGTCATGAAGTCGAGATAGGAAAAACAAGAAGAGTGTAAATGGGAAAAAAGAAGTTGCATTCAGGCACACTGATTTCTGTGGGAATTCTAAGTGGCAGTAGTATCCAGAGGGCAGCTAAATATATATGCATGAAGCATAAGTGAAAGGTATGGAATTAAAGAGAGATGTAAAAGATGTCACCATACAGATGGTAGTTAAAACAGTAAGACTGGATGAACTTTATTTGGGAGATTATGTGGTATGAGAAGAGGGTCCAGAAAGTAAAAGCTTTGGAAAAATCAGCACACGGGTGTATGCAAAGAGAATGAGGAAGAAAGAGAGGTTCTAGAAGGAAACTGAGAAGGAACAGTCTGAGAAGCTGGATAAAAGCCAGAATTATAGCTCTGAAATCTAGACAGGACAATTTTAAGGAAGAACACAGTCAACACTGTCAAATCCTAGAGAGAGACTGAAGAGACAGCAGAAGGATCTGGCTGTTAGAAGGTCAAGTGTGATGTCGGTAAACACGGACTGGATGAAAGGTTCTCTAAGTGCACCGCAATACACTCTAAGAAGCTTAGCTGTGAAGGAAGGGCACGGGGATTAAATAAACAGCACGGAAGCAAGAGAAGATCTGTTGAGTCTTATGTATTTCTGTGTACAGAAACACCATCACATGATTGTGTCCAGCTCTACCTGCTGATTCTCAGTGCTCTGATATATTAACTAACTGGGGTTTGCAAAATGGCCAACCTTTTCATTATTTTCTGGATTTTCTAAAAAACACTTCTCCTCGCCCACAGTGATAGAGTTCATATAGGAGCGGCAAGATACATGACTGATTTTTCCCTCCTTTTTGCCTAATTTTGAGATAACAGTGTTTCTCTGATGATAATGAATTAATTTAAAAATTTATATTAAAAATTTATCATTACTTATGGATTTAAACATTTTCTGAGTTTCAAATCTTTGCAGTTAACACCTTATTGAAGCTCAAACTATCTATCTTTGGCCAGTGGAGAAGGGTTCCAAGTTGCCTCCTACGGCCTTCTGACAAGACCTGAAATCTGCAATGACAAGATGTTCTGAGTTCATCTTACAGATTTCCTGCCCCAGACTTAGCATCATCCATTTTTCCCAAGAAGCTCTGGTTTTCCTTTAGGAGAAAATACTTCAGGATTATAATCTGGGTACTAGGAATGATTACTGCTACTGTACGACTCACTCTTTCAGATCTTTTCAGTGGACAAACAAAAAATTTTTATGTATTTGTATGTATTTTAATTTTACCTGGCAATAATTTCAAACTCACAAAAAGTTAGAAAAATAAACACTAAACACTAAATATCCTTTACCCAGATCTGTCTACTGTTAATGTTTTACTCTCTTGCTTTACAATTTACTTTCTCTTTCTACACACACATGTGCAGACACATTTTTTTCCCTGAACTATATGAGGGTATTACAGACACCATGGCTCACTATCCCGACACACTTCAGGGATACGTAGGGAGTAAGTACTTCCTGAGACCTAAGGATGTTCTCTTGTCCCCACAGTACAGTCGTCAACTTCATAAATGTAAGCTGGTACAATGCCAATCTACTACCGTACTCCTTGTTAAATGGTCGAATAACGTCCCTTACAGCCATGCTCCCTCCCCAGGACAGGGGCCCAGACAGGAACAGGCATTGCCCTGTTTTCTCTTTGGACAGCGTGGGACATTCCTATTGCCTGTACTGGTTTTCATAACACTGACACTTCTTAATCTCCAATGACGTTGGCTTTTAAAAAGAAACAGCACATTCCTCATGGTTATGCATCCTCAGCCAGAATGCTACAAGGGATGTTTATCCTTCTCAAGGCAGCACATCTAGAGTCACAGGACATGCGTTTGTCCCTCCCTGGATGATATTAGTTACAGTCACTCAGTTCAGGTGCTGCTGGATTTCTGCACTATAGAATCATTGTTTTTTTCCCCTCTCCTCTTTTGCAATATGAAAAGCCCACGTAAATACCTGATCTTATCAAAAAACTCCCCCTAGATCTATCAGTCGTTAGTGATTCCTGCCTAATCATCTTTACCGTGGAGGGTGTAAGTCATCAGGTAGGGGTGGGAATGGACTAGGAAGGGGTATAAGGAACTTTCTGGAGTAACGGAGATATTCTATATCTTGATAAGGCTGGATTACACAGGTCTATGCATTTCTCAAAACTCACTGAAAGTATTATTAAATAATTACTAGTTTCACAAATACAAATATTACCTAAAAAACTATATACAAATTTGAACTCCAGTCATAATGAAATGCAAGCTGACCTGACTTATTTAGAGGTGTGTGCAACTTATTCTGAAACATCAAAAAATAAGATGGACTGATGGGTAGGTGGTAGGTAAGTGATAACATAATAAAGGAAATACAGCAAATAGTTAACAATCACAAAACATTGTGGATACAGGGTGTTCACTGTATAATTCTTTGAACTTTGCTATATGTTTGAACATTTTCATAATAAAATACTGGGATTTTAACTTCTGCACAGCAAGGAAAATCATCAACAAAATAAAAAGGCAATCTACTGAATAGGAGAAAATCTTTGCAAATCATGTATCTGATAAAGGGTTAATATCCAAAATATATTTTAAAAGAAGACTCATACAAGTCAACAGCAAACAAATAAAAAATCCAACTTTAAAAATGGACAGAGGATCTGAAAAAACATTTTTCCAAAGAAGACATATGAAAAGATGTTCAACATCATTAATCATCAGGGAAATGCAAATCAAAACCACAATGAGGTATCACCTCATACCTGTCAGAATGACTATTATCAAAATAGACAAGAAATTACAAGTGTTTGCTTGAGGATGTAGAGAAAAAGGAACTCTTGTGCATTGTTGGTGGGAATGTAAATTGGCGCAATCACTATAAAAAACAGTATGGACGGTCCTTAAAAAATTAAAAAAAGTGATACAGCAACTCTACCTCTGTTTATTCGTCCAAGGAAAATGAGAACACTAATTTGAAGATATATGCAGTCCCTTGTTCACTGAGTCTCACATACAAAAGCCAAGATACGGAAACAACCTAAGTCCACCCATGGATTAAAGGATAAAGAAGATGTGTTACATACACAATGGAATATTATTCAGCCATAAAAAAGAAAAAAATCTTGCCATTTGGGACATGTACGGACCTTGAGGACATTATGCTGAGTTAAATAAGACAGGTAAAGACAAATACCATATGATCTCTCTTATATGTGTAGTCTAAAAAGCAAACAAAACAAAAACCAAGCTCATTGACAGAGACAACAGTTTGGCGGTCATTAGAGATGAGGGCTGGGTGAAATAGGTGACGGGGGTCACAAGGTACAAACTTGCAGGTGTAAAGTCAGTCAGTCAGGACGATGTGCTGTAAATGGCGATTGTAATTAATACTATATCACATATTTAAAAGTTGCTAAGAGAATAGATCATAAGTCCTCAACACAAGGAAAGAAAAAAAACTTTGTAACTATGTATGGTGACAGTTATCAACTAGACTTCATGTAGTGACCATTTTGCAGTGTATATAAATACCAAATTACTATGTTGTACACGTGAAACTAGTACAAGTTTCATATTATGTCATAACGCCTCAACAGGAAAGAGAGTAAACGACGGATCTCTCTCTTTTAAAAGTACAGATGTTGTTCTACTGCCTTCTGGCAATGACGGATTAAATGCGTGTGGTTTGATTTCTATTTCCTTACATATAACAATACAATAGCAGTATCATGTAACTGTTTATAGGAATTGTTTAAGATTTTGTGAGGACATGAGACTTTCTAAATTCTTTTCCATTGATTTTTCCCTGAAACATGATGAACCCTTCCAGTCTGTACACTAAAGACCTTTCTTCAATACAGGAAAAATTTTCTCTTTTATTTTTAATGATTTATGCTTTTAAAAAAAACTCTTTGGGATTATGCCAAAAGTTTTCTGAAATATTCTTTTGGACCTTTCCTTTTTAAAACCGTATTTGTAAAATTACGCACCTATTTTGCAACAGTAACCACAGTTCAGCCACCTAAATCACAAAAATAAAAATGCAAAGATGGCTCATTAATGCCAGGAAGACAGGAAGGTTTTGGTTACTAGCTCTCTAGTTTATAAAAGAATTAAAAGATGTCAGAGGTGGTATAGCTAGTGTTGGTAGCTACTAACGGGGAAAGTACATTTACACAGAGGACTTGTGGCAAATGCCTAAATTTAGGTTAACAAATTTACCACTCTTAATAGCTAGATAGCACTGTGTAACATACTCAAACATTTTGGTTATTATAAAGTACAAGTACCTTACTAAATATCATGTCAAAAAAACAGGTGAGTGGAGATGATCTGCAACAAACCTGTGTAACTCTCATCACCATCAGATAAAGGCACCTCTCTTCTTAGCAGCAATTCCAACTCCTCTGTTTCTGCTACATCCACTGGACGCTCCCCATGCTTGTTAGCTTGAAATGGATTTCCACCATGACGAAGTAAGAGTTTCACGATCTGCAAGAGTAAACGGAAGGAGATTTAGTCCTTCTGCAGACAGCATCATTCCAACCATTCTCTTGATGACACTCGTAATATCCTTCCTCCTCATCGACTCCGCCTCCATTCCTCAGTGTCTCCTCTAAATTGTGATTACTCTCAAGTTCCATTTTGACTGCCAACCCTCTTCTGATGATCGTATCTACTACAAAGAAGTGTGCCCCTTAAAATTTAAGCTGAAATTTACTTTAGCACTGAGTCTCATCATTTTTCTTCCTCTTTCATCACACATTTGACAAATGTTTACTGAGTATCTGTTAACAATCACTGCTCCAAGTTCTGCAGATAAATATATGACCAAGAATGACAGGATCCCTGCCTCTCGGAAGGTAGAGGCTAGAGCAAGTCTCAGAAGTATCTCCCCTCTGTTGAAGGCTCCTATCACTACCAACACTCTTAATCATCTTCTTTTCCGCATCTCCCAGGAACTTGAACTATCATTAACTGACATGCGTTTAGGAAAAACTAATGAAGCTTAAACGTCAAGGCCCCTCATTTTTATGGTTCCCTTACATGGCCCTAAATCTAATTTTTTTTATTCATTTCTTAAAGAAACCCCATCCCCAATTATGTAAGTTTTGAACTCCACAAAACTAAGATCTGCCTAATTAGTCATCACTTCTTTTGTTCATTGCTTCTTATTCCTCTTCCTTTCTATATTTCTAACCTTTTTTGATTGGCTCCTTTTTAGAAACCAATCTTTCCAGTTCACGTCTCTTTCACTTTAAAACAATAATGGCAATAAAGAAATAAAACACAAGATTAAAAAACAGAAATTGTTCAAACCTACATTCCCCTCTTCCAGCTAAATCTCTTTCCTCTACAGTCAAGCTCCTGAAAAGATGTTACCCTTGAGCCATGACTTGATAAACTGGCCCTTCACTCTTCTACCTACAATGATGCCACCATAAGGCCAATGAAATGAGTCTTCTAAGATCTGTGAATACCTAAGCAATAGCTCATTTCCCTGGGCTCTGCGCACGATTCCATGTCTCATACTCTAATCCTGTTTCCTTATCATCTCTTCTTGTTTTGAGTTTCCACTTCCATGGCATTAGTGTCTTCTCTGGTAGGTAAATCTATACTGTAATTTATTAACACATTTCTCCCCTATCCTAAACCATAAACTTCGTATGACATCAAGTCTTTTTTTGCCTTTCTATTCTCAACACACAACTATGGTGCTTCCTGGTACTAAGGAAATACATTGTATCTTTTTAAAGAAACAATATTAAACAAGATGTTGTAAATTAGGAACTTCTAACAAATGAAAAGTATTAAGAACAATAAAGATACACAGCAAATTAAAAAATGAAAAAAATTGTCCAGACTATGAAAGAATAAACTATCAATACATAAAATTTGCAAAGAATAAAGAAAACAAATTACTCGTGATCCCAACTGTTAATATTTAATTCCCCTTCTGTTTACTTATTTTTTATCAAATTACACATGCTTATGATTTTAAAAGATCAACCAGCTTTTGAAGGCTGCTGGTGAAGAACTGTGCCTATACGTATCTCCGGATACTTCAGTCATGTACTCAGCTTGCTGCATCGGTAGTTTTCAGTTTTAGGCATTGTCTACTGTGTTGCAATGGAAAACGGGGATTCAGCGCTTTTACCAACTCTCATTCCTCTCTTCCCAGACACAGACACCCCACCGCCACAACTTTCCAATATATTTTTTGTGTGTACTATGATTAATATGAGTGTTGAGCCAAGTAGTACAGTATGACTAAATTTCCATTCCTACACAACTTTATTTTACCCCCCAAAGTTAATTATCTTGGTTTTTCATTTGCTCAGTTTTCTAGACACTCATCTTCAGTTTATCCCCCATGCTGTTACAAGCACAGATCTCGTCCATTCAATATGCAACCATTTTTCTGGTTAGATTCCCTTCTCCAGGCCTCCTAACTTGCCCCGAAAGGACTGGCAGATCTCTGGATCTGTATCCCGTTGTCTTCCTGCCATCTCTCTTCATCCTACAGTCCCAGAAATACCCTTCCTTCAGTTCTGTGTCGAATTCTTTAGCTGCTATCTTTTTTCTTGGTTTACTCCCCTCATTTTCTTGAAATACCAACCCCAGGAGATTCTTAAGAAAGAGTAAATATTCTTAGAGTTTTACATGTCAGAAAATACCTTTATCCTATTCTCACTTAATCCTTACACTGGATATAGAATAATTTCCCCCACAATTTTGAAGGCCTCACCATTATCTTCTAGTTTCTAGTGTTGTTCCTGATAATTCTGATGCCATTCTCACTTTCTGCCTTTACATGTGACTTGCCTTTTCTCTCTATAAGTTTGAGGACATTCTTTGCTCCTATTGTTCCGAAACTCCAGGATAATGAATTTTGGTCTTGATCTTTTAACATTCATTGTACTGAGCAGTCCACTGCCCTTTCAATCTGAAGACCCGTGTTCCTTTGGTTCTGGGGAAATTTCTGGTTTTATTTGTTTGGTATATCCTATGTTCTCACTGTTACATCTTCTAAGAACCCTTGTTAAGACACTGAATCTTCAGAATTAATCTTCCTTCTTTCACATTTCTCCTCCTCCATCTATGTCTTCTTGTCTCCTAATTTCTAGGAGATTTCCTCAATTTTCTCTTTACCCCTTAATACTCCATTTTTTCATTTCTGCTACCGTATTATTAATATTCAAGAGCCTCTTTTGTTTTTGGTTTTAAATTTGTTAACTCTTCCTTGCTTAGTGCCTCCAGTTCTTGTTTCATGGCTACAACAAAGTCTCATATCTCTTTGGGGAAGGTAATGAGTTGGGTTTTTTACGTTTCTCTTGGCACTACTGTGTCCTCCAGATTCCTACTTTTCTGTTTGCTTGTTTTGATATGTGCCTTCTATACTAGAGACTTTTCTCAAGGGTCAGATTATCATTGGCTGTCCACATTTAAGAATAAGGCACTAAAAGACTTACTGCAAGTTTTTTAGGTATTGGTAGGACTTGCTGACAGATGGACTTTGTGCTAGTGTGGTATGGCTGGGCCACTTCATCAGAACCCCTCTTGGCTAGTTCAGCTTCCTGTGGGGAAACCTTTCAACTCACGCCTAGAACGATAAGCCTTACAGTCAGCATTCTGGTTGCTGAAAGGAGACGGGGGTCTTAACATTCAGTATGTTCTACTTAATTAACTTACAACTTAATCCTTACTCCCAACTACCCTTGTGGAAAGTCAGTCCACAACATATGGTTTATACTTGTCAGGAAATAAATCTTCAATCATCTGCCAGGATGGGAGAGGTGTAGCATCTACCTATGAAGGGTTAGGAAGGGAACAGGAAGGTCAAAAACAGTTTGATCTAATTGTCTTGTTTTCAGTCTTACTGAACAGGCACTTCCAGATGTACCTGGCCACCAACTGCTGGGCTCTAGTTTTTCTGGGTTTCTGTGTTGAAATGGCTTTGGTTTCAATATTCTTGCATTTTCTAAATTAGGAGATGGCAAATTTGGTATGTAGGCCAAATCTGGCCTGCTAAGAGTAGTTTCTATATTCTTATAATATACTTTTTAAAAAATGGATAAAGGAGAAGCACTGAAGAGAGAGGAAGGAGAGAGAAGATGGAAGAGGGGCGATGGAAGTGGCATGTGGCCTGTAAAGCCCAAAGTACTTACTATCTGGCCCTTGACAGAAAGTTTGCCAAACCCTATTCCATGTCAGTAACCACTCTTTCCTCAAATTTCTATCTCCCCAAATACTGGTTTTCTTATTTCCCCTGTTCTTTGTCCTTGTGGGTCTATGTCCTTTAAAATCTCCCCTTACTATCATTTTAGGGGTTTGATAAGGTTACTGAAAACACTTAATTATAAATAATGCTGTAGTGAACATCTTTAGAAGTTGAAAATTTTTTCATTTGTAGGCTTATTTCCTTAGGCTAGAGTCCTACAATGAGAACACAGAACAAAGGATCTTGGTAGTGAGGAAAGCATTCTATACCCAGCAGCAAATAATCAACAAGTATTTATTATACACCTGTGATGAGTCAGAGACAACTGGTTCTTCCAAGCATGCTACAAAAATCCTAACAGAAATAATCAACGCTTCACAGACCATCCTCATGTGCAAAAAAAATCATTTATTCTGGAAAGAATGTAAAGTAACTTAAAGTTACTTAAAATACAGCAGGCAGCAAATGAGAAGTAAGTAAAAATGATGAGACAAGAATGAAGATAGGTAGTATCTAAAATAGACTAGGAATAAGGCTATTATAAAAATGTGTATTAGAAGTTACTATACACTTGTTAAAGGCAGGCCAGAGATTAGGTTCTTAGTAAGCTATGTTAATTTTCTCTTATTCTAAAAAATTTTTAACAGGCTACTGCTTCTCCCACCTTAGAAACGTCTTATGGATGACTGAAGCTGTCCTGAGTATAACTGAGTGAGAGAAATCCAAGCCTTTGGTAGAGACTCATAACCTGTGGTACAGACATATACAAATGAGAGGTTTTAGTGGCTCTCATCTCTCTCCTCCTCCCTGGGGACAAGTAAAAGAACAAGGAGAAAACAGCCCTCAACAGCTTTGAATTGTGACTCCTACTATCCTGGGCATGCTGGTAGGAGGAAAAGCAAAGTTCCCTTGAAAATAGCATGCCAGTCTCCCTCTGGAAAGAGACTGGAAATAGTGTTTGAGTCCCTGTAAGTACACGAGCTCAAAGGTCAGCTTCTGGAAATATTCTGCAGCTGTGTGCACATTTAGAAACTTGTGTTCACAGAACCACGTCTTACTCATAAGGCATAATTCTTTAACATCACATTTAGAAATCAGGAAATTTTTTAATACAACATTTAGAGGAAAACTATTCACCTCTGACAAACTCAGTAATACTTTAAAAAAGGGAAATAAGTACAGCATTTAAAGTATCACAGCCAGAATTAAACCGGTTTATGATAAATTCAGTGGAAAGGGAAAACGTCAAGCCTTGTGGGTTAAGTTTTGGCATTCTGCTGCCTTAGTCAGGTATGTATTCACCCATTCATCCATGTACCTACACACACATCCATACAGAATTTTTATGTGCTTCTTATATGACAAGTGGTTCCAGCGTCACAAACACAAAAACAGTACAAAAAGCTTGCATGCATGGTGCTCAAAATACAGTGCAAGAAACACACAAGTACATCAGTAAGAAAATAACGTAGTTAAGTGCTGTCACCCAGGTATGTGTGAGCTGTCAAGGGAGCAGAGAAGACTGGTCTGACAGTCGGCAAGGACCAGTTTAGGAAAAGTAACATCATGGGCTACATTTTCCTTCAAAACTAGAACTTGCTTGAGAATTATGAAAAATACCTTATAGAAAAAATGTTAACGAGAAAAATGGCATTTTTAATTTTCAAATTTTAGTTTCTAAAATATTTGAGTATATATGAAAAACAGCAATACAAAAGTAGCCTTTCAGTCTTTTACCTCCAACATTTCTGTAACATTTTAAATTTCAAGGTATGTTTACATGCACAGTGTCTTTTTTCCTCCTTCAAAATATCCCCTTTTGATAGATACTATTTATTTATTATGTAATTTAAAGATAAAAAATTGTAGGTTCAGAGGAAAAAAAGTAACCTGTTTGAGATCACACAGGTGGCAATCTCGCTAGTCCAGAATTGAATTAATATCTATTTTCACTCCAAATCCCATTTTTTTCTCAACTAAAGTAAAATGCCTTTTGAAAGACTGTCAGTGTGACACTGAAATTTTTATTGTGTCAAAAAAAAATAAAATAAGATCAACTGTACTTCAGTAAAAAAAAAAATAAAATGCAAAAAAAAAAAAAAGGGAAGAAAGAAAATAAGGCAGAGAATGTCTGCTGCTAATGAGAGGGAAAAAGGGGATTTTTCCAGCAAAAAGGTATGAGATGCTATCAAAATCCCATGCAGGACATTACAAAGCATGTCCTAAGCTATGCACCAGAGAGTGAATAACAGCTCTTTCAAGTTAATGAATCACTGCCTCACTTTGTCATAAAAAAAACACTGCTATTTATCCTGTCCAGTCCCTTACTTTGGACTCATGGTCGTCTATGAACTTGGGAGTATCCCAGACCAGTGGTCCTCCTGTGTCCCTGCTTCTCCGTGCTCTGGGAGAGGCTGAGGTACTGTAATGCAATGGCTCATACGGTTTCAACAAGAGTTACAAGAAGGCTGTTCAGTTACTGTGATGATTAAAATAATTAATACACATAAGGCATTTACCACACTTCTCACCCCATAGTGAAAACACAAATATTGCTGTGAGAAATTAATAAAGTTCACAACACACAAACACAAAATAAATTATCACAAAGAGCAATTAACTCATAGCATTTAGCTTCATACTCTGTCACTGTATTATCATGTGAATACTGAGGATTCTTCTTACTGTGGAAACTAATTTCCATTATTGTCACCTGCTGACTTTTCATGTTAAGTTACTTAACTTTGGGGGATACTCGCTGAAGCTTATTGACTGAAAGAAGGTAAGACAAATGCAACTACCTGAAAATCCAAAAGAACAAGAACCTCAGTAAATAAAATAATTTATGTGATGCTCCACCACTAGGTCTTTCTTACTATGAAAAATCTTAGTAATTCCAAAAGGTATTTAGATCAATAAGCAGGTGCATCTTCACTTGCAATGAAGATGTAAAGTAAGAGCTGTGTTCACTTCCACGCAGACTGTGCAAATATTTCTCAAAGAAAACACCATTCACAGCCAAAGTTTCAAGCTGCGGAAACGGCTGACCTCGTGAACTCAGAGTGTAACGAGATGATAAATGTGATGGAAGTGAGTGAAGACTCTGTTCGGTTTAAAAAGGCTGCATGCACTGCCAGCCGTGCTGAAAGGTGTCCAAATCCACCTCTTCTCTTCTCCTGCCACCACCGCTGGTCCGCTCAACAGGAAAATAACGTACGAGGAAATTTTTAAAGGGGATTTCCTGACCTTATGCCAAATAATGGACACTTGGGCTTGAGGTCACCATGAAAATAAAGTGTTACCTGAGTGTCTGGATTTGGGGGCTCACAAAGGCCAGTGTTTGACTCTTGCCTGGAGAAACCTGAGAGTGAAAAGTTAACTGGGTTTGGTACTGATACCAAAGCAAGGAAGGAGGATGGTCATGGAAGCACATGTGCGTGTTCACTGGTGGTGGGAAATGGTGTGTTTCCTGGGCCGAGCCTACATGGCGGACTGGAGCTGACAGGCACCTGCAAATGGACCCACAGGGCGAGGCAACGGTCCAGTGCAGATGCTTCCAGTGGAAGTGTACAATGGATATTGTGAATTGTTCAGATTCTCCTCTTCTGGACCAACTTATTCTCCCAAGAGCTGGGAGTACTGCTGGCTAATAATGTGTAGCTAAGTTCCTCACCAGGTACAGTCACAGCCAAACAAAACAGCATCAATTAAGGGTTAATGTCAGCAGCTTGCATCCAATAACTGGTCCATATGGAGCCCCAAAGATCTAGCCCCCGACCTCAAATCAGACTATGGTGGAAGGGCACCCCAGGAGCAGGAACCCCGTGCGAGATGGGCCGAGGCCACTGCTGCAGCGGCACGGCAGCTCAGCTTCTCCCTGTCCTCTCCTGCTGCTGTCACATACCTACGGGTGTTGTTCCTCAGATCACGTCCCCGCTCCACCAGTCTCTGCAATCACCTGCAGATTTCTGTTTTGGAATCCCAAGGTACCCAGCCTATGGTAGATGCTACTGACGGTGGTCCTAGAAACAAACTCTAAAAATTTTAAAACAGGATTTCTGAGCTAGACGACATGATGGCTGGCCATGAGATGGAGTCCTGAGAGCCATGGCACACAGCAGTCGTGTAACTGTTCAAACTCAGAAGCCTTTGAGAGGCGCAGGGAGGTAACAGTTATAATGAGTATGATTCTCTGCTTATGCCCTCAAAGCCAGCTGAATGCACCCTCTCTATCCCTGAATAACAGAGATTTATTCTCATTGTAAGAGTAAGTTTCTAGGTTTAGACAGCAACACAGTGGAGAACAGTTCTATGGTACTTTACCCAGATCAGGAGGACGAAGCAGAAGTTTCTGTGGGACAGAATGAGTTCACAGTCTCCCCTCACCACTGTCACACAGAAACTCTTCTAGGCTTCTAGGATGCTGGAAAACACTCCTATGCCACCCAGACAGGAAAGCAGAGTGTTTACTTTTGGAGAAACTGTCCATCCAAGGGAAGGATCTACAAATACTGACACTTACGAGGCTTCTGACAAAAGAGCCACCCTGTCTTCCAGACACAGTACAGAGAAGCCCACCAGTCAATCAGCTCCAGACATCACACAACTTGTCAACCAGGCTTTTTAGAGCTTCATTCAATCATGAATGACAGAGGTTAGCAGAAGATCTCTAACTCGAAAAATATATCAAAACAGAGCAATTAGAAGGATCTTAGGAAAATCCATGACCAAGCAGGAAGTAGAACAAACCATTTCATTAATACTCTCACAGAGTTCAGATGGGCACCCGGAGACTGGGAATCTCCATGGAGAGACTGTGAGAATGCCACGTGGGTTAACGGCAGAGCTCCCTGGACAGCACCTGTGCTACAGATCTAGAGAGCAGCCAGTCCCAGTTCGAGCAGGACACAAGCTAGCTATCCTGTGCATGAGGGTACTGTCAAAAATAATAAACTGACCACTGTGTTTGACCTTACTCAGGAATTTTAGAGTTATGTCAGAGAGAGTAAAGAAGTATGAAATGGATGCACAGAAAACTAAATACAATTACAGTATACTCCATGAGTCTTTGAGCAGCAGTATTTATTAAAATCCTTCGCAGGAGGTCAATAACTAGTGATTAAGAATTAAAAAAGCAAAATGGCTTTGCATCTTGTTAGAAATACAGAGGTAAATAGTAGAAGAAACACCTACAATGGCTGCTTTCGGTGAAAGGTACTAGGAAGTGGGGAGGGCTGGGAGGGAGCCTGCAGTTATCTTGATAAGCTGAACAGTGCTTTTCAACTTTTTAAGACTCTGTATATATTTTTTGATCAAAGTAAAAATTAAGTAAAAGAGAAAAACTATTTATTTGATAAACAAAATCCTGTTTTAGAACCACTGCTAACAGCGCCCCAAGTTGATCTGCTCTGGCCACAAGGAAGTGACAGCAATGGACTTAAGCATTAAAAACACACTTAAGACACAAGCATCATTACACAAACATTACACTAACAAAGACTGGTTCGACTTTGATATCAACATGCCAGAGACTGAAATATGCAAACAGAATTTGAAACCCAGCATGGTTTATAATATTACATCAAAACAAGTTAAACATGATGTTTAAAGATGCTATTAATTCATAAGCATATATAATCATGCTTGATTAAATCATTTTATTATTCTGCACATAAATCTGAATACATTAAATACATGTCAGCTAAAATTCGGAAACAGATGTTGTGTATAAAGGGATCATTAAGTATTAGTAAGTCTTAAAAAGAAAAGGCAGCATGACAATGTACAATTTTTATTAAAAGTGAAATCTGATTTATCCGCTACAAGTAACTACCTGACAGTAGAATGGCCTTTGAAATAAAAAAATTTGACAAGTTGGCTCAATTATCAAATTAAGTAGATTTTGTAAGAAGATAATGCTAAATCTATGTTAGGAATTAGTAGTTAAAAGGCAAAAATAGAGAAAATAAAATACAGATAAGCTAATCAGGCAACGAGTGAAATATGATATAAGATCAGATGACAAAGCAGTGAATTAAATTATTCCAGGTTAAATTTACATTTTGAAAATGTTCACTGGTATTTCCGTCATACTTACATCTTTGTGCCCACTACTAGCAGAATCGTGAAGTGGAGTGTCATCATCTAATCCTTGTGTGTTAACATCTGCTCCAGCTGCTATAAGTATCTTAGCAACATCATAATATCCAACGTTGCAAGCTTCATGCAGTGGTGTCCAACCTAAGGTCAGAATATTAATTAAACATATGGTTCACTTCTACTAATTTAATACATATGCTTTTTATATACGTAACCATGTGTGACATATTGATTCTAAATGCACACGATACAGAAGGAAAAAGGAGTACCAAGCAAGCTCCTGGAAATAAGAACTAAGAACACCATCAATTTTACAAGAAGGTCACTCGCAATATTATTTCCACTGGGGCTAAATTATTTGACAAAAGTATTAAACATTTAAGGTTATCCAATATATACAAACTTCATATAATTTGTAATAATCATCTGAACTACGGAAAAGGAATCGGAAAAGGAGGCAAAATAAGCTGAAGGCTTTCATCTGTTAAGTCAAAACCTCTTCCGAACTTAATACTTATTTTAACTGAAATAAATTTATCATTTCAATTACTTTTATAAATTAATTTGCTTCTTCTACTTATTACAATTAAAGTAATTCCGCGTGTCATTACATTTCTTCAAAATAGGATTTCACTGATTGGGTATAATATAATTTATTTAAACAAGATCCTATTATTAGGCATTTAGGTTATTTCTAATTTTTAAATATTAAATGCTAGTCACAATATATAAAAGTAGATTTTAAAAAGTTTCTGCTGTTTAGTATAGGGAAGTATGTTCAGTATCTTGTAAGAATCTATAATGAAAAAAATGAAAACGCTTATATGTATGTAAGTGAATGACTGGGACATTGTACTGTACACCAGAAACTGACACATTATAATCAACCGCACTTCGATTAAAAAAAAAGAAAGAAAGAAACAATGCTGCAACAAATATCCTTACAACTAAATCATCAACTAAATCATCATGCATATCCCTGATTAAATATTTAAGGTAAGAACTTAAAAGTGGAATTGTTAGATAAAAGGGAAAGTAATTTTTTGGGGAGTTTCTGGGTAGATAAAATAAAGTTTTCCTCTAGAATAAATAATGCTGTGCATTTTAAGTCTCAATTTTGAAAAAGATCCTGTATGTCTCCCTTTTCCCATTCACACCAAATAAGACAAATAAATTCCAGGTGTATTCTAATAGGGCCATATGTAAAAATAAAACAAAGAATTCGGAAATGAGAGAAAACAAGGAATCGTTTTATGATATAAAGGCCAAAAAAAGGCTTTCTTGAATAGAAGACCAAAGAACCCACAAATGAAAAGATTAACTGATATGATTACATTAAAAATTAAAGCTTTCGTATAATAAACAATGCTGTAATGCAAATTCAAACACTGCCACAGTGAAAATCTCTACATATCTGACAGAGAATTACAATCTACCCTCTTACATACTGATAATACTACCAAACTGTAACAAAAATGGGCATGGGACCGGGTATAGCAATTCACAGGTCACGCAGAAATTTACACTCTGTACGAAAAAGAAATATCCACTGTCACTACTGATTAAGAAGATCCAGATTAACATAAGTTCTTTTCTTCATCTGTCAGACTTTTAATCATTAAACTGGTAATACTCAGTTTTAGTGAAGGTGTAAGGGAAAGGCTCTTTTATATATTCTTGCAGAGACTGTAAATTGACGAAAGTTTTCCTGGAGGGCCTTCTGCCTCTATTTCAAAATTTTTTAAATACACACAGCTTTTAATGTAACAGTTTCTGTTCTGCTGAAGCCCTGAAAGCCTTCTGGAACTGCGCACAGACACATCTGCACAGGAGCGCCCCCGGAGCATGCCCGTGCGGTCCGTGCAGCCCAGCACTCCACAGCTGCCGCGGTAAGTGAAGCAGAACCGCCCCTATGCACTGACGGAAATGTCTGCAGGACTCCAGGCACAAAAGGCAGACTGCAGACTATGGGCTGACAGACACAGGAGTGATGTGGGATTTTTTTTTAAGTCTATATATAAATAAATATTCATTTAAAATATATGTGATAATCGAAGTGCACGGAAAGGATAACCTCCAAACTGTTAACAGTTCTGTGGAAAAGAAAGAAACTGGGGGATGGGTGGGTAGGGTATGTAGTACGTCAGACTAAAGGGAACTTCGGTATTGTCCCCTGAACACTTCCACTGTCTGATCTCTTATGGTGAGAATGTACTGCTATGACAGTTGAATAATCGAAGTGAAACAAGCATCGCCGCTCTTATAGTCCTCATGTAAAAGCTAATACATGTTCCTGGAAGACAAATAAACTAACTACTGTGAAAACATTATATAACTTGAATTCACCTAGAACCTACATTGGATAAAAATTTATACGGTAATATATCAACTAAAATATAAGTTTAATATTTAAAAATATGAGTAACTACTGACATGGAATTGTAGCAGAGATCACAGTTTTACATACACACTCCAAAAACAGATTTGTAGTCAAGTATACCTTTAGGAATGAGGAATGTAGATTAAATTGTAACCAGAATCTAGTTAGATGAGAAATTCAAAATTTTAGTTCTGACTAATAATCTTTAATTATTACTCTTACCTGCAAAATCTTTTACATTCACATTTGCCCCTAAACTTATTAATTCTTTGACTTGTTTCACATCTCCTCGAATAGCTGCCATGTGTAAAGGAGTTTCACCACGTTCATTTCTTTTATTAACTTTATCTTTTTGTCGAGATGAGGAACTGGGAGTTTTCTTTTGGGCTGGTGTTGTCTGTGATGGATGATTTGGTGTGGACTCTATAAGAAAGAAGAAAGTTAACAGAAGTTCCAGTCCGAATATTTTATATATTCATTTAAAGGTTTTTACAAGTAATGTGCTAACTTCCTGGAACAGGGGGAATATCTTCTTAACCTAACAATCTGAAACTTGACTTGGATGATAAATTAATAATTTGCCCCAATTACATGGAGTAGATCTTCCTTTAGGATTATCAAATATTGCATGAGCCAATTAAGAAAAAAAGTTTTATTCTGTCAATGCAGAAAGTTGGTTTAAAACAATAATAAAGTATCAAGTATATACCCTGTAAGTGTTTGCTCAATGAATAATTTGATAAACTATGAACAAAAGGTACTTTTCAGGGCATGTTATATTATTTTAAGACCTAGATGAAATCACACTGAAGGCTAGAGTTTACACCGCCGACTCAACGTACTGGAGTTCTATTGTGATATTAGGTGCAATTTAAGGTCATAGATGATGTTAGTATGAAAAGAAGGTTAACCTCTGTAAGAAATAAGGACAGTCTGGAAAAAGGTCCTTAAAAAGTGGGCTGATACAGACACAAAACAGATAAACAGCAAGGTCCCACTGTACAGCACAGGGAACTATATTCAGTATCCTGTAATAATCTACAGGAAAAGAGTCTGAAAAAGAATAGAGACATATTCTTATTCTTCAGTTATGTACAACTGTATACCTGGAAGTAACACAACACTGTAAATAAGCTGTACTTCAATATAAAAAAAATGGACCGCTAAAAGAGAAAAAAATTTTTTGATTCCCATCATTTGACTTTTGTTCCAATTTTCTATCAAAAGCAAGACAGTTAACCAGATGATGCCCTAAGTGCTCTCCCTCCCCGTTTCAGAACTGGGAAAACAAACAAACAAACAAAAAAACTGGTTTCTTAGTCAATCAAGGATTCAAGACATATGTACAGAGCTTATAATTAATTCTGAAAATTTTAAACTATTTAAAAGAAATAACAGCTCTAAGAGAAAAAAGTCTATGAAAAATAATTTTCTAGTGTCATATAATAATTTCCTTGCAAACTGACATAATTAGAGTGCTAAAGTATTATCATCCTTTTCTCAATAAGAAAAGTTTAAAATTTACCTTTTGGATTTTAAAGTACATTGTGTCAGTAACCATCTCTTATCTATGTATTTCTATAATGCACACTCCAGAGGAGCGAGAAGACTTAGAAGGACTTACTCTTACAACAGTGAGGACTGTTCAGAAGACTTCTTGGTACATAATGATACTCACGTAATATTTGTTGAACGAATACATGATTTTTATTATAATCTCCATAGTCAAATTATTTCTTTAGAAAATTAGCAGTTTAACTTCTTAAAAGCAAAAAGGACATATTTTTAAACTCACACAACTCAAAGGAATTAATTCATACAAAATTTTGTTCGCCATACCAAAGTAATGTTCACACAAAATAACAGTGCTATCCATAATGGCAATCCAGATAAACATAACAAAACATGGAAAATTAATTATGTAATGGATAAAATGATGAACCCTAAACTCCAAGTATATCTTACAAGCTGGCAGACAGCTTGATATTTATTTCAAAAGCTTTCCACTCTAGTTTTATATATGTTGATAAAGATGATTGAGATGTACCCTTAATGAAAAGAACCAACTGCAGAACAGTATTATAGTAATCTTATTTATATTTAAAACAAACTCCAACAAAAGATATATATTTGCATGTCTGTACCTAGAAAATCTCTAGAAGATAAACTGTTAATAGTGGGTACCTCTCAAGGGGGGAGGTTACTGGAAATGGGAGAGGATTTTAGCTTTTTGCCTTACTGTATTAATTCTTTTACTTTATTCTAAGGATAGAGGTTCAGAGTATTAAAAAACCAGTTTTGAAAAATAAAAGTCTTCCCATCTAACTTTCAATACAACTCAAGGTCAAGATTTTACAGAAAATTTAAAGTTCAACACTGTTAATATCTTTAATTTGGCCACAATCTTTCCCAAACTGTGGGTCAAAAGGCAGGAGAATAACCAAACCAACATGCTCTACGTAAAAAAGCAGGAAGCCCTAACATGTTTTTATTAGTGAAAGGTGTAAGACACACTCAATGCTTTGATGGAAACTATGATACAAAGAAACTGTAAGAATTTTATTAATTTGTCCCATTGTTTTAAAAAGAACCAACACAGGAAAAGTTCACTAGAAAAATTGTGTCCTTTTCAATGCATTTAAACAGGGTCTTTTATTTACCCAAAGTCTTACATAAAGAGGCCTTCGATTCAGCGCCAAAAGAGAAAATTTTCTTCTCTAGACAAAACTGATTTACCTTCTTCTTGTATTGGTCAATGAGAACTATAAAACTTAAAATTTTTCTTTTGTGTTGTTAGCTATCAGAATGTATAGCTAAATTCAACGCTCAATAGTAATTACTATCTCGGCCCAGCTCTCTTAATTTTATCTACCTTTTAAAGCCCTTTTAATAAATTAGGTTGGTATGTTTGTTCCCTCTTCGTTTTGGTCCCGCTGGTGAGCCATTTTCAATTATTTATGGAAGGTAAAGTACTTGAATAAACACATACACACACACACACACACACACACACACACACGTGTAGAACCACACCTTAACTGGAAGCATGAAATGAAATATGAAATAAACTTACATAGTATACTGTAGATATTTTTCCTTTTAAAATAAATTTTAGTAGATCTTAATAAAACATGGATTATACCCTTGCTTCTAAATGCATGTGATAAGATTATCAGCCTTCAGCAGGGTGCTAATGAACTGAAAAGTAAACTATAAACCTAGAAGCAGCTTTGCAGAACCTGGGGTAAAAACTTTGAAGCAAGGTAAAAGCACACAGTCCTGCAACAGATTTCTCAAGTTGGCTGACCATTTCTAAATTATAGTTGACCTCAGAACAACTTGGGGATTAGGGAGGGGTACCTACCCTCCCTGCATCTGAAAATCCGGGTGCAATTTACAGTTGGCTCTGTATTCTCAGTCACACATCTGCAGATTCAACCAACTATGGATCGTGTAGTACTTTGTATTTACTACTGAATAAAGCTGCACAAAGTGGACCCGCACAGTTCAAACTGTGCTGTTCAAGGGTCAACTGTATGCATTCTACTTGACAAGTATTTACTGAATGTCCACTCTTGTACAGTCTTTCATCTAGTGGAGGATACAGACAATAAACAACTGTCACACAAATAAATGTAAAGTTACAAACTTATAAAAAATTCTGATTAAATCCAGAAAAGAACTAAAAAAATTTGAAGTACTTAAAAATAATTGGTAAGATAAGGCCACACTGAGAGGAAAACTAAGGACACACATGGACTCAGTGACGGTAAGTGTCACCTGGACTGTTGTCCCTTGCTGTCATCTGCATAAGAAGTGCCATCTGCTTTCGCTCCGAGAGTGGATAACCAAAAAGAATGCTCACTGGGGTGGACTTCTTATTTCCTGCTTCCTTTTTTGTTTTCTTCTTTTCTGGACCTTCTTTCTCTGGAATGATTAAAAAAAAAAGTGTAAGATTCTGAAAGAAATTTAAGCACTCAAAAGTAAAACATAAAAAGACTTTTTAAAAACAGATGCTATACGTGTACACGAGAAACGTGTGTAACAAATGAACTAGCAGTAGGCAGACGAGAGAGCACCAGGCTTCCATTACATGAGCAATTTTCTTCGTGAATGCTTTGAAAAATACTTTTAATTGTATAATTTTCAGAAAATTAGAAACATTTGGAAATTCAGCCAGTGTAAAATTTGTATTTTAATGATTCTAATATTTAACTTCTTCAATATTTCAAACATTCCTTAGTTTTGCATCTTCGAAACTTCTCTTTCATTCATTATAATTTTATTCTTCTTAATTACTGCTAAGCCTAAATAGCCATGTTCCTTCATATTACCTCCCTAATTCCACTGAATATTTGTACAATCTTCTAAGGAGACAAATATTTAAGACAAGTCACATCACAAAGAATAATTACTGAAAAAAAGCAGCAGATCACTTCATTCCAGTCATAGGAATAGTTGAACAAGGCATAGTATCAGTCAAAGTTAAAACAGAGCTAATTAAAGATTGTGTGTGTGTGTGTGTGTGTGTGTGTGTGTGTGTGTGTGTGTGTGTGTAGGGGTGGAGGGGGAAGTTAACAGAGAATCTGCAAAGATTCAAAAAAGTCTAAGGAGTTTTTCAAAGATCCATCAAAAAGTCAGCTCTCAGATTTAGCTATTTGGGAAAACTTCTGGCAATGCAGCTAGAATTCCCCATTAAGTGCTGGAAAATTCAGATGGAAGTGGACTTCACAGCTCAAAGACACACAGGTGTCTGTTCTTCCTCTAGGACTTCCTGAGAATTAATTCAGGTAGTCCCCTGAGAGGATCTGCCTATTATTAACTGTCTAGGCATCTATTTCCTGGGAAATCCTATACCGACATCTGGGCTTTACTGATCCAGGTTTGAAGCTCCCTGTAAAACAGCAAAAATGAGTGGGAGAAGGGACGGCTCAGTAGTCAATACTGGGTATTTTTCCAGACAGACACGGCCAGCAGCTAGATTACTCTAGTAGGTCATTATTTATTGATCTAGCAAGATTCAAGAAACTAATAAAAGTTTGATATTATTTAAGTATTATTGTATTATTATTTAAGGCATAAACACTTCCAATGTATCAGTTAATTAGGATAAACTGGAGTCTTAATGGCCTAGAAAAATCGAAGGTCTTAATATTTAAACTCTGCTGCCCACAAATCACTCAAAATTCAATAGTTCCTAAAATATCCATTTAGTTGATATTTGATTTTACATTAAAAATTTCAACACTTTAAAAGTCAGTCTATATTAATAGTTCTAATATATTCTTTTATTTTCATGTTTCTCATTTTATTATCATTAATGATCCAATTAGTATAAATCCAGTTTCAGCACAGTGTTTCACCTAGCCTACTAAATCACAAAGCCCTTAACAGGTCTTTTGAACAGGCCTATTTTTTCCAGAAACATGTACTTCCTCCTAATAATGTTCTGTATGCTTCATATTTAATGAAGAACCATGATTGCTGTTGTTTTAATACTTTTCTATTTGAATAACAAATCTTTAAATGTAATGAATGTACTTCTCACCCAGAATTAAATATTTAAGTGTGACAATTTTATAGAAAGGAGAAAAGTTATTTTCAGGAAAATAAGTTCAGTAATTAGAGGAAGCAAAATAAAAAACACATAATACCTCTATCCTTAAAAGATTTTCTAAAATTTTGGAAAAAATTTTGTCTTTTACTTTCTCATTTGCAAAATAATTATTTTTTGGTATTGACTGCATTTTAATACAATGTTTTAAAAAATATGCTCTACAGTGATATATACTGTTTATAGAAAATAGTAAGACAATTATAAATTCATTATTAGAATTCCATGCTGCCAATGAGCAAAGAGATAATTATTACATTCTGGAGAAGAATAAACTAACTGGATATACTCCAAATATTCAAGCAAAAATTTCAATTAGATATCAGCATCCAAAATGAACTTTTTTCTTTAACTGAGTTACTTTAGTTATCTGAGTTCATGCTTTACATGAGATAGGAAAAGAAGATAAATGTTAGGCTACCATGTTGCAAAGTTTGCCTTTTCAAGTTTAAAGCATTCAACAAAATTCTGACAATCTGGGATCTATCCAGTGAAGAACTTGTTTCCTCTGACCTGTCATAAGTAAAAAATGATCATATACTATATATACTAGAAAAGGTTAGGTACTTTTTCAAATTTTAGTAATTGAAATATGTATTTATTTATTTGATTAATGGGTCAGAATTTTAAAATTTAAACACAGAAACACTGACACACATACTCATTCAGCACAATCTACTATAGACTTGAAATTCCACTCAGCCACCTTAAGAGATTTTTAAAGAAAAATCCAAGTGATTCACTTAAGACTAAAGAAAAAGATATTTGGACTTCTCAAGAATCCAACATTCTTTCTTTCAAGGTTCAGAGGATCTTTAGAATAACAGAGATGTCTCAGTCTTATAGTCTCAAAAATTAGTGCCTTCTTTCCAGGTCATGTCAGAAGAAATAGAAAGCTCAACAATGTCACATCCCAATTAAGCATATTAAGGAGAAGAGACAAAATTGTTTTTCTTGGGGATCTGGTTCATAAATATATCAGTATCTCAAAAACTAAAGAATATAATGTTTTCCACAAAGCAGTCACTGTATAAAGAATGAAGCAACGGAGCTAAAACTCAAATACAGAGGAACATAGTTAAATCAATCACATTTAGAATGTATATACTTCAATTCTGAGGAAAAATGCTGTCAAATACTATTTCGTTCTGAAATATCTACACAATCTCTAACAGCTGGGGGCTTTCCTGTTCTGACTTCCAGCAGTCATACTCAGATCGTGGATGGCTTCGTCACATACAGCTCTTTTAGGTGCATCCTGGTACTTAGGAGCCTCATTTTAGGAAAGAACGCTGAACTCCACAAGAGTAGGTCTTTTCAATTTAATGCTTATTGTAAACATGATTCCCACCCCTAAATTTTGATAACTAAGTATTATTGACTTATGAGCTCAATTTAACAGCTTTTAAGATAATTTTACGAATAACTATTTGGTTTTATACCAACCCTACAAATCTATAAAATAAATACAAAGTACATCAGAAACAGAAAATTTATTTCAGTTTTTAGACTTAAATGTCATATGCTAAAAACTGGACAATCAAGGACTAAACAATATTTTACATTAAAAACAGTCAGAGACAAGAATGTAAGCTCATTAAAAAGGAAAAAAAGACAATCAAAACAATTAATTAGTTTACACATACCAGAGAATATATTTACTCTTTAATGGCATTTTTCCAAGAAACCTAGTGTTTTGATCCACTTTGAAATTCAACATGGGCAGCGAAGTCAACAGACTAAGAAGGTCAACCAAAAAAGTTTTTAAGTGTGTTTTTAAAAAAAACAAAAACAAAAAACACTGCATGATTTAAGAGTAAGACAACACTGCCTACCACAATCCATACACGTGGTATACCTTGTCGGGGAGTACAGCAAAGAAACTAAGGCCCTCGGGTACCTTCCCACAGGGGTCACTGCACCGCACAACTCCAAGGAGCTGACTTGCACACTTTTCTAGGTGAGCGGCGCCCCCACAGTGCACTGCACAACACCTTAGTGGCAGTATGCAGTAGTCCTGCTTAATGTTCATACAGGGCATGTCTTGAGTATGATGCACCGGATAGCTCAAAAGAAAACTGGAAAATTTCGTGTCATTCACATATAGTTCACTTATCCAAACAAAGACATCTATACACTGGTTTGAAAATAAGTTGTTTATAGCACAATAATTAATTGTAAATGTGACAGAAACCACTGGCTAAACAGGAGCCCCTGATAATCTAATTACCTGAGTATGTCCTGTAAGAAGATATAAGTCTCTCCCCCCAATTTTCACTTGTATGTCCTGGTTCTGAATCTACAGAATGAGAAGAGACAGGAGAAAAGAAAAAAGCATACGAAGGGAAATGCAGAATTCAACAAACCAACATTTTTCAAAAGATCACTAGTTAGTCAATGATGTATCATTGTTTTCCCAAAAGATTATATTTTAAAGGTAAAGCCAAAAGTACATTTAAATCACAGGTTTGGCCAATAACTAAGATTTCAGTTTCTTTAACTGGAATATTAAAGTTGAGAAAGTCAACCATGTACCTTGCGATAACAGTTGTCACTGGTGCTGCTTATTAAAACATATCATCTCTTTTGAGGATATATTTTTTTTCAATCTCTGAATAATGATGAAAGAGCCAGTACTCCATCACTGTTTTTTTGTTTAGAATTTGTCTTTAGAAATGACTTTTGAATAATGGACTTACATCATCCTTTTTTGTTCTATGAATACCAAAACTACTCACAAGACAACAGAACATTTTAGACCACAGCATCATTCCAGATCACAAACCTTTCTATAAATGATATACATTTCAAATGGTATGAATTACTACACTGACCACTACTAAAGACCTCTTAGAAAAAAAGCTGTCTAAATCAAAACATTTATCAGCTAAGAACTCAACGAAGACGACAAACAACAATATGGAGAACTGACTTTTGGCAATAAGGCCAGAGCAAATACTTTTACTTTCAAGCAATAAGCTATCTTAACTCAATATTATTCTGATCTTCACATTTTCAATCTACTGGCTTACACTTTTCTCTCCAGGATCATTATTATAGACATTATTCATTTTTTAGGTGTAAGGAAATAAAAATGTTGGGAGAAAATCAATTTAGAGAACAAGTAACCCCTAAACACAGTATTTGAAAAATTTAAAGATAAGCCTAAAAGTTTAGTAATAAGGATCATTCAACTGAAAGAGAAATCATTAATAACATTTAGACCAATTCTAGAGCAAATGGGTAAATGAACTGAATTACAAGCCTTTCAATAAATACTTGTATTTCAAAATTAACACATTAAGTCAGCAACTAGAAGAATATCATGAAGAATATTTGACATTTCGTTTAAAGACAAGTAAAAATTTAAAAAGGCCTCCATAGACTGGAAAGCAAAGAAAAAGTGGCAATCAATAAGCTACACCAACAAACTGAATCAAATGGATTATTGGAGCAGATATTACTGTGACAGATTGAAGAATGAGGGATAAAATGAACTCTCGGTTATATTCATTAATATAAGAAAGTAGTTTAACAGTTCATCCAAACCTTCCTTTGGCAGTAATTAATCCACTCTGACTCCTTAACACTCTCTGGCTCTTACTCAAATAAGTATGTTTATATTTGGAGCATCTGAATGTCTATTCTATAAAAATTTAATTAAGAAGCTAGAAAATTTAAAACTTCCATATCCTGTCCTTTTACTCAACCACTTCTTCCTTCAGTGCTCTACTGAGACCAGACCACAATGAGATTATTGCTACCTATGAGGTTTTTGTAAAACACTGAGTACTAAGTAGAGCAATTCTCTCTCCCCAGTAAGTTCTTGGCAGCAAGGCAAGACGAGCAATATTTGTATTTTAAAAGCCATCTTTTTTTTTAATTGAAGTATAGCTGGTTTACAACATTGTGCTGACATCAGGTGTACAGCAAAGTGACTCAGTTTTATATATATGTATATATATATTTCAGATTATTGTCCATAATAGGCTATTACAGATATTGAATATAGTTCCATATACAGTAAATCCTTCTTGTAAAAGCCATTATTTTAAGGTAATATTCTGTTTTGGATTGCAAGAGAACAAGAAAAATATCAAGAATGATTTTTAAAAGTTTGCACTGGGTATTTCAAAATTTTTATAATAAAACACAGGGGGGAATAGATGGGATTAAATCTATAATAAGTAATCTCCATGAAAATCACCAAAAGATGACTATCCTTATTAAGCAAAGCACTGATTTTATCTCCTACTTTAACACAGTTACCAGAAAAATCATGTTTCCTTTTTTATATAAGTTTCCCTTTCCAAATTTGCTTGAGTCATATTAAATAGGGTAAATCCTTTAATGGCATCTGAAGCCTCAGGAAAACAGAACTTTTAAGGCTGGCCAGTAGAAATTTAGTTTAAAACATTTGAACGTGTTCAACAACCGCCACCGTGGACTTTGGGAACAGATCGTACTGTGCCCCTGTGGATTTTCTCATACCACGCTTACTTACATATGCCAAAAGAAAAATTAGTAAGTAAATAAATAATGCTTACTAAGAGGAAACATATATTTTTAAAAAGTAAAGAATGTTGTATTTTTCTGCTTATTTAAACAGGCAAACTAAAATGAAGTACTACTGGTTTAACCCTGAAGAACGTTAGATCTATCACATCTAAAGGAAAACGTGCTCCGATGTTATCTGAGGCTGAAGAACAGTGGTACACTCCTGGAGGCTTTATACCTAGGTATAATCATTTTGGAGAAACATCACAGAAATTTTAACCCTTTTAACCCTGTAACCCTACTCCTATGAATGAATAAAAAATAAATAATTCAGGGTATAATAAAGATACAATCTGCTAAGATGCTCTTAACAAAATAATTGCAAGTCTAGTTTGGAGGCCAAGAAGAGACTCCCTCACGTACAGCCTCAAGACAGCTGTTCAGTGCTTTCTCGTCAAGGGACTGTGGCTTTCTCTTGATGCTATTAGATCAGGAAAGAAAATAAATATGATTTTAAGAGTGATAGTGCAGGAATAAAGTTCACTTAGGTAAAATTTTAATAACTATTCGAGGTAACAGTAGTTATCAGTTATTACTTACTGCGCTAAAGTGTGCTATAGAGAAGCAGTACTGTAAGGTGTCCACTCAATATGCACTCTCCCCTTCTCCCACCAGGAATACTCCACCTCTGATCAGGGTGACAACTCGCCCAGCTCCGAGTATGTGACTTTTCAGACTCCCCTGCAACTAGAGAGGCCTAACCAACGTGAGGTACGGGCTGAAGTTCCTAGGAAGGCTGTCTCACCAGCAAAAAGGCCAAGTCTCACTGGGAGAGAGAGACTTCTCTACTTGGTCCTTCCTCTCTTACTTTCTGCCCAGGAAGGGTATCTTGTGACTGTAAGACAAAATATTTAAGGACAAAGCCTATGATGAGCTAAGGGTGCAGAGCAGAAACATGAGAAAAGCCCAGGCCCTGAAGGCATTACTGAACTGCTATACCAACTCCGGCCTGCCTCTGCTTGGTCTCACCGCATTAGACTAAAAACCTCTAAGTCAGTGCTAGCCAGGTTTCTGTTTTAATTAACGTACTGCAAACTGATTTTCACGTTATATCACTCAAAGGTCAGAATTTTCTGAAGCTGGTATTATATGCACTTTAACAGATGAGAAAATTGGGACTCATAATGAACTCAGTTTACCTGGCCAGCGCTAGCAGGGGGCTGAGCAGGGAGTCAACACTGGGCTGTCAGGCTCCAAAGCCTCTGATAATAAACATGATGCTATAAATTACCTCTGTTACAGCTACAGCAATTTACCCTGTCAGGATTCTGCATGAGGGAAGACTGAAAATAAAGGCTAAAAATAAGTGATAAAACAAGCTGATGCAGTAGGTGTAAGAAGTAATTTGTCTTCTAGGTAAGATGTAGATGCATCCATGGGCTCAATGAGTCCCTGTATACACTAGCCTCTCAACATTTCATGGACAAAGTTTATGGGAATTCTGACAGGACAGGACAATGTGGGATAGATACTGGAATGATATAAGTAGATATACTGGAGATTTGTTGAAATGTATAGTATTATGATATAGCTATAAGGACCCATTGGCATGAGTTCAAAATTACACTGCAATTTTCCCCCAAATTTTATCTGTCTAGTCAAGTAATTACTTTTCTAGAAAGTCTTACCTTTCAAAAAATTAAAAAATATTAAATTAAGAATTTAGGAAGTTGAAGATACACTGGGGTATCTCAAAATGAAGACTAAGAGTGACTCGTCCAGTTGATGGCACTGCTGATTCTGAGGACCAGAGCCCTCCTTGGACAATATAAATGTCATTTTAAAAAAGAAATGACTGTGTTTTATAAAAATAATGTATGCTTATTACTTTAAAAATTCAAGGCATATAAAAGAATACAAAGAAGAAAGTAACAAATCATTCCCAAATCCTGGAAATAAAATGTAAACATCTCGTGAGCATCATTCAAAGCCTCTCTCTCTCTATATATATATGTATATGTATATGTATATATATGACAGATGAACTAGCAGAGGGAAAGAGAAATCAATTTAAGTAACAATAAGAAAATATCATATATATGTGCTATCTTTAAATAAAAATGTGTAAGATTAATTTTAGTTTAATCCAACATGAAAAAAAACTAGAGGAAATGCTTCTCTATAAGAGACATCACATACTAAAATATATACACACACATATATATAAACATACAGATAAAAGCATTTTAAATAAGGAAAGATAAAAAATTTTAAGTAATAATTTTTAAAAAACCATGTTATTTCAGTTTTAAACACTATCAGTTAATCCCTTGCTACAAGAGATGTCAAGCTGGGTAGCACTATTAGTATTTTTTCCTTATTCCTCCCTCTTTGTTCTTGTATTCTTCACTAAGTCAGGGTTTCCAATGTTTACATTTTTTGTCCAGAAGCCATAATAAGCCCATTAGGTTTAGGCTTAGTTCTACAAGGAAACAGTCTTTGTATTTAAATAATCTTATCTTTCTGTATGTGTGTTTATATACACCTTGTGTGAATATGCATTTAGGTAAAGAATACGACTTAACATCAAATAGCACATAGCATTTCATAACCTACTTTTTCACTTTGTATACTACAAACATCTTTCCATGTCATACTGCATATTCCTCCACAGTGTTATTTTTAAGGGTAAAAAATCATTTCTTCATTGAATTTACTATAATTTAACAAATTCTATACTACTTGAACTATGTTCCTTTTTTTGTTATTATAAAGAAAACTGAGATAAACATACTTGAAGATGATTTTTACTCTCATCAGTAATTGTCTGTATAAAATAAATGCCAAAAGAATAAGTCAAATGTTAATAAACTTTTAGTTTTTAATATATGTTGTTATATTTACCTCCAACAAGGTATTCCTGTAATTCAGACCAACTAAAAGCAAGTTCTTATTTCAAACCAGGGACCAGTTTTTAAGTTAGGCCAATGACAATTGTGTTAATCATTATAAACTGTATTTCTTTGACTACTATTAATATACTTTTTTCATATATTTCTTTGGTAACTATACTTTGGTTACTCTGAACTACTTGCCTTTATCTTTTGTTCATTCTCCCATTTTTATGTTTTTCTCTTCACGTTAAAAGAACTTTAACCACTAATAAAAATAAGGGTTGCCATATATGTTGTAAATATTTCTCCCTTCTATAAGTTTATTCTTTATAGTTTTAGCTCACTGTTTAAAATATAATACATTCCATATGAAAACCAATGTTAAATATGAGGTCCAAAGCTATAATTATCTTTCATATGAAAAGTATCACTTAATAGTACTCTGGATTCTATTTTATTCTTTTAATTATGAAAATAAGACAGCTTGACTATAAATAAGACATTTTGCTTTGGGCCTGGTGAAATTCTTAATGCTTTGTATGTGTGTGTGGATGTGTGCGTGTGCAAAAATAAAGCCTTCATCTGTGATTTACTAAAATTTATAAATTCAGACTACCAAAAATATAAACATATGCTCAAGTCCATCAAAGTCTCATTTAAGGTTAGCATGTAACCGTTCCAAAAGAAAAATAAGAGCTTGTTTTATGAAACAGTCTTAAAGAGACAGAGCTGCAAAAAAATCCCATTAAATTCAAATAGTGGAAAAACTGTAGCGGGGGGAAAAGCATATAATCCCATTAATAAAATATAAATTAGATTTGTTTATTCACTGCCTAAAGTTCACATGTCACTAAACCTTTCTCCATTATTTCATGCAAAATAAAAGACAAATAATCCACCTGATCCAATAATAAAACTTCCAATGAGAAGTACATTATTTTAAAACCTTACCTATTTCTAAAAATATTCTTTGAATTTTTCTAAGTCCCTTCTTCAAACTACTAGTAGGAATATCATTGTCATTGGGAAACAAAACCTGGTTAATATAACTGCTTTAGAAATGACGAACAAAAGGACTTCCAAGGAGAAAGCATGAGAAAAGTTAAATCTTGCAAAGCTAAAGGCACATAAGCACCTTCTTCTCAGCCAAGTGACCTAGTGACAGCTGGAGAACAATGCTTAGGGACAAGGAGAGTAAGGCTTCAAAAAAAACAAGATTCTGAACCGTTAGAAGAAGTCTGTGTAACATAAAATGAACAAAGCACATAGTTTCTTAATCACTACAAATAAGCAATTTTCAAGGTTTAAAAATGTCATGAGTGTTTAAGAACAATTTCTAGTTCAAGCTAAGAGAGAGCCAAACACACAAAAGGAAACCTACCTAATAAAAGTGTACACTAAAATAAAGCATTTCTAAAGCTATGTCAACACAGGGGATTTCAAAAGACTTGAGAGTATTTTCACAAATTCTGGAGTCAAGATTATTTCCATACTGATCATTAAGATGGCTAGAAAGATAAAAGGGGGATATGATCTTTGTACATAAACTTAGACTGTAACACTGACTTTCTGTGAGTGTCGCTAAAACATTCTTAAAAACAGTTCATTAATAATATTTCATTCAGGGAATAAAATAATTTTGATAAATATATAACAAACATTCAAGTTCATATTAGTTTCCAGAAATGAGTAGTTCAGGGCTAAAATACAGTCTAGTAATTTATTAGATAGCGGTAGTAATAAGGTTCTGATCTATTATGCATAACTGGGATTGACGATATCAAGTATCCCTGACGTATAAGAGTTTTGAGAAAAAAAGGACTATAAATTGAGCTTAGGCAGCCTCATTATTTTTTTTGTTTTTGGAAGGGACGTATTTCTGACTCATTTCTGAATCTAAAGTGGCTAAACTTTTTTATTTGGTGGGTTCAATAATCTGGCCACAAAAACTCAACAACTTTTTCTCAAATCTACCATATTCTATGCTCCATATCACCGAGTAAAACTTTCATCATTGAAATGCTTCCCAAAAAATTTAGTTCTGAAAATGGTAAGAGGTTTTTAATAAACAATGAGAATAAGAAAAAAAAGCAAATTGTTTTCATCTACAATTAGAAATCATGTTTGGGTGAGGAATATATGAATTTCCACCCCAAAATGATAAACCTGAAATACAAATGTTATTCTATAAAATGGGGTACAAGAGGAATGATAACGAAAATCTCAGTAAAAGAATGACTGAAAATTTACCACAAAACAACAAATTACCCTACCTGTGTCTGAATCTCGATCTTCATTTCTTGATGGGCTGATGGTAAAAGGAAGTTTACGCTTCATGGACGATTTCTCTTTCATCTCCTTGCCCACATCACTTCGATCAATTTTTGGAGTTTTGCTATAGGAGGCAATCTTGTCTTTACTCTATTAAAAAATCAAATATGAATAAAGTTATAACAATATTAGCCAAGCCATACGGTATGAAAAATACTTCATGAAGGAAATTTTCAAATGTACACAAAAGCAGAAAGGGTATTTTATTACAAACCGTCATTGTCCTCAATGTCCTCAAGACCCACTTTCAACAACTATAACATTTTTTTCTAACTTGTTTCATATTCCCTTTTACTTAATAATTTTAAAATAACAATAAAACAATGTATCTTTAATATACCAGAAATCTATGTCTAAGTATAAGACAGACATCACCAGTGAACAAATATTTAAATCTGAAAAAGCAATTCTGGATTTAATCAATAAGCAGATTGCATTTTATTAACACCACGTGCCCACTCATGTAGACAATGTATCCTACCCTCACGGTCTACAGTAATTACTAACTCACTCTTAGAATCCAGCACCCAAATTGGTACAGCATATTTAATCGAGCTATGATAACCCTTTGGAAAAACATGCTAGATACTAAGAACTAAGCAACAGAACCTTAGCTGTTGAGTTTAAAAACTGTGATAATAAATGACAGATACCATAATTATAGAGACTTTTCAGAAGCAAACTAGAAGTAGACTCAGACTGCAGAAGATACTAAGCTTTTGATCGAGGACAGAAAGTAAATAAAAGGAAGGAAGAGTAGGGAGGAGCATTAAAAATACTGAATTTTTTTTTAAGTAGAATTTATTAACCAAAAGGTGATTCAAAACGAGCAATGGAATTCAACTTTTAGTGAGTCTCATCACGAAGATGTGAGAGAAGAGGAAAAAAACAAGAAAAAAAAAAGACTGGGATTGAGACTTAAATACAATTCCAGAGGGATATTAAAAAAAATAGCCAAAATTTTTTTAAAGTTACTAAAGAATACTGTATTCATTTTTAGACCATTAATAACTTAAGGCCTGGAAAATGGATTATTTTCTTGGAAAACATGCATTACTAAACACTGGTCATGAAAAAATAGAAAACCGAACAGATCAGTGATCACAGAAGACAATAAACGCAATAGCCATAGATACTATGTTTAAAAAGGTACCTATTCCAGAAGATTTTACAAGAGATTTTTAATAAAAAATTCAGGGAACAGATATTTCCCATTTCATATAAACAATACTAAAACATAAAAATAAGATTAGAAGCTACTCAATCCATTTTACAAGTGCAAAATAAAACAAACACCAAAGAAGAGTACACGTAAATTCCTTATGAAGTAAGTGCAAAAATAAACTTCAATCAAATTTAGTGTCTTAGAAAGATAATACATCATAACCAAGCAGGGTTCACCCAAAGAATATAAAAATAGTTCATTATCAGAAAATCTCTTACAACAATTCATTATATCAAAGGACTAAGGAAAAATCGTATGATGATCTTAATAGGTTGACAATAACAACTGAATCGATCTACATTCATTCTTGATAAATCTATTAGCAAATTAGGAAGAGAACGTGATTTCCATGTATCTTAACTGGTACAGATTACTGAAGAATAAAAGCCTCATATAATTTATTTCCTAGTTATAAATGAAAATCTTTGTTTTTTCAGTTTTGCTAATAAAAATGGAGCTTAACTGGCATGCCTTTGCTTATAAGGTTGTTGCAAAATGTAGATTTTATTATTCTGGAATGGTGAGGCCAACAGATCAGAGACCACTGCCACTGAAGACAGTCTGTCATTCAAGAGTTCCAAAGAAGAGGGGGCAATGCCACACGGGGAAGCACCATGCAGGGTCAGGAGGCAGAGGGAGAAGAAGGAAATATGAACAAAAGCTTACACTGTGGTTTTCACAGGAAGGAAAAGGCAAGGCAGAGTAAGCAGGTTTAGGATTGGCTAGTTTGAATAATTTCAGCAGGCTCTGGGGTTAGGTGTTGTTTTTCCAGTTGTCTGGTAACTGGCTCTGAGACGATTATTAGAGCAGTGGGACAGTGGCCCAGAGTGTGAGAGCTGGATAAGATGGACTCCAGACAGGTCCGTTTGCATATGAAAGGTGTAGTACCAACTGAGTTGTTCACTGTCTCTGAGAACTGACTAGTCCTGGGAAGGGCAGTCTCCCCAGGGTCAGCAAGGCCCCAGATGTCGAAGCATCAGAAATAAAAAGGCATGATTAATAAAAAGGTTAACCAGCAAGGTTCTAGAGATTTGCCTTAGAAATATGAGTCTTTGTTATTAACGAAAGAATCTAATAAAAACATAAAGATGTCCCTTCTGCCTTGCACCTGCATACATAAAGATACTGTTCTGGGCCATAAAAGAAATCAACTTGAGAGTATATTAAGTGAAAAATGTTCACAAGAATATATTCATCATGCTCTCCTGTGCAATATCGAATATGGTGATCAGTGTGAGCATCCATACCCACTACCAACTTACTCTGTTCTCTAAAATAAAATTATCCTTGAAAGTGTTACTTGAACAAAGTGTTTTTGTTGAGATTTTTGCCACTTTAAAAATTATTTTCAGATCCAGAGAAAGTAACTTTCAAAGGAAATAGTTACTTGTGGTTGTCTGGAAATTTCTGTATTATCAAATGGTACAAATATTCTGACAATTCAGGAATCACTGGCACATTCTTCTTTCATATCGATGACATAATATGCCTAACAGAGTCACACTTTTTAATTTTGAAGTACTCTGTCTTTTTCACTTATATTAATGTTTTTCTTTCAATGGCAAGACAAGAATGACCTCCTATCACTGCTGGTATCAAATGATGTGCTAGTGGCCTTTATCAACTCAGCAAGATAGAAAAATGAAGAGGTAAAAAATTACCTAGAAAAAAAGAAAATTTTAAAAAACACATACAACTCTAGAGGGATATAAAACAAACGTTGCTGGCTGTCTGCGGCAACGGCGTTACCAGTGTTGGGGGACAACGCTTCATGGCTCCCCTGCATTTCCACATGTCCTGCAAGCAAATGCTCTAAATCCTTTTATTCTGGACTGTCTTTTCAAGGGTATCTGTATAGAGAACAGCCTTGGAAGACACAGATAGTGTCTCCCTCTGGAGCAGAGGGAGATCAGATCTGTTTTGTTTTTTATAATAAATAATTTCTCCCATTAGGGCAAAGGTCAGGTAGACTTATCGCCCATTATAAAAGATTTGGGGTTCCTTTCCTGTAACACAATCTGCTGTATATGTAGTTGTCACTTGGCCCTCTTTGGGACCCTCTGTGAGAAACAGAGCTCATAGACCAGGCACAAATGCTGATGTACGGTTACTGCTGTTGCTATGACAAAACTTTCCTTTATCTGACTCAGGAGTCTCATGTCTTCTGCCAGAATCCATGAAACTAATTAGCGTGCAAGTAGGGTAGGGTAAAAGAGCCTTCGTGGTTTTTGGTAAGGCAATTTCTTTTTTCATTATTCTTACATATGTTTTCTAATTTTTCTACAATGAACATGTATCGTATTACTTAAATAATAAAAGAAAATTTCTTGATTATCATGTGGAGAAAAGCTAATGAAGGTCTGAACTATACTGATGATGAAAAGGACAGGACAAAGCTATTTAGAAAGATAAGTAAGATCCACTCTCATAGTTTATGAGTTTAACCCAGATTTTACATTATCAGAAGAGGTTTTATAAGATTTTGTTTCACAAATTATGAATACTAATTCATAGCTAAAAACTTCAGTGGAAAGAATTTCAAACTAAAACCAATAGGTAAAACCCCCACAGATTAGCAGTTAAAAGACAAATATTTGAAGAATTTTGAGCAGACATTTTTGATGAACGCTGACCACTATAGTATTTAATGAGGTAATGAAAGCACTTTATATAAAAAGTATATTGCTATAGCATGTAATTATTATTTAAAACTATGGTCTATTTAAATGCATTTAAGAAATTAAATTTTGGTTCAGCTTAACTTATTAATTTAAAATCTCATAACAGCAATGTCTGTATCACATTAAACTGTAAATAAGGTCTCTATTTACTTAACAGAACTATATATTCATTTCTAAAAATTTTATGGAAGAAAAAACTCAGCAGAAGCTAGAGGCTGGCTTCAAGGCCACTCACTCACTAAGAAAAGACAATCCTAAAAATATGCTTTGCAAATAAATGAGTAATAGTCATGCTACCTTCTCTCCTACTGTCCCTTCTAACCATATTTTGTCATAAGAAGCAGTAATAACATGGTCTATAAGCAGGAAATTTGGAATGGAAATTATGGTCCTCTTTAAGGTGCAAACAGGCAGTCAAAAAATCTATTTAAAACTGAAGAAAATTATTTCTAACAACAGCTTCTGATGGTAAGCTGCTCGGAAACCCCAAAGCATGTCAGGAAGCACCATGCATGTTGCCTTGGAAGAGCTTCTGACTCTTACCCAAACAAACGTAGTCTTGAAAAATTACTGAATGATTGAGACTGAGAACAGTTGAATATATCCTTTTACATAGGCCAAATGTTAATAAATGAGGAATTTAATAGTTTGCATTTATTCTTCGTGTTTATTTTATATATCTAATGATTAATAAGTATTCTTAACTTTCCTAAGCAATGTTTTTAATAGAAATACAGTAGTAAAAAGTTTGCTTTTTGCTTGCCTGTACACTTTAAAGAAATCACATTTTTATGATGGCAATGCTCAGGACTACTGTATATTTAGTGACAATTTTCAAAAATATACAAAGTACCTAGGAAGAATAAAAGCTTCAACAACCTTAGCCTTGTAAATTCAAATCCAAAAAACTGACATCAAGTAGCTCAGATGTAATTTCACAAATGCAACCTTCACTACATTTAAACATTTAGAAATAAACATTTTAATTCTTTCCTCAAATCTAACAACACTGTATTCTAACAACTCTACTGAACTGACCTTTATCAAGGTCACTGGTAAGGAGTCTCACTGGATAAAATCCAATGGCCCCGTCTTCCCTATTAGCTTCTGGGGCATCTGGCAACAGACACCCACTCTGACTTCTCTGGGTAACTTCTCCGGCTTCTCTCTCTGTTCTCCTTGCTCCTCCCCTCCCGACTCCACCTGAAACCTTTGAGTTCCTTAGGGTACACTCTTCTCCACTCTTGTCCTACTCCCTCTGGGTGACACCTCCACACCTATGGCTCATTCTCCCACAAATCCTCATGGATTTACTTCTAGTCTAGCTGTTTCAAGCTCTAGACTCATATCTAACTGCCTACTGACACTTCTACTTGAATGTTCCAAAGGCAACTTAATTCAACAAGTACAAACCAAACATTCTTCTCGAAACAATCTGCTCCTTTTTCTGAATGCTCTCTCGGAATAGTCCAATCAACCTCTGAGTAGACCCAGACTACTTTTTCTACAGACCCAAGTAAGTTTAATTAATTCAGTGTCTTTTAGATCTGCCAGTTTCTTTGCATCCCCACAGCCACGGCCCACACTCCCTTTTCCTTAGGGTTTTAAATAACACTGTCTCTGGACTCCACCATGGCCCTTCCCTTCTGCTCAATGGCTACAGGATAAAATTCAAGATCTTCAGCAAGGCACACAAGGCCATAATGAACCGTCCTAACTTTATGCACTAGTTTAACACACTCCTGTCTTTTTCACAGCCCCCGTTTAGACTGCCCCTTTAACCCCATTTTTCTGCTGGTCACGTACTTATTTATCCTTGAGAATCCAGATTAAGCACCTTTCCTACCCCTGAACACCCTAGAACTGACTGCTTCTCTCCTTTTCACTCGAATACTTTCATTAGTGTGCTTCTGACGACAGCACAGACATCCACAAAGTATGGTTCCTGAGAACATTTCAGGGGATCTGCAAGGTCAGAAATCTGCTCCCAATAATATTAAGATGTTAGTGTATCTTTCCCATTCTCTAAAGAATGTACATTTGAGTTTTCTAGCGACCACATGACACGTGGTATCAGAACATATGGACTGCAGAAGTAGATGAGAATCTGGCTACCTTCTGTTAAGCTACACATAGAAGATATCTTCAAAACAACAACCCTCTTCTAACTTATTTTTTTTTGTGTTGGTGTGTATATATATATATATAGTTGCTTTTCAAAGAAATACATTACTTGTGTTAACGTGTAATAGTTTTATTGTTTTTTAAAGCAATTAGTGAACATTTAAATTTTTTGTTTTAATGTCTGGTATTGTAAATATCAGCAGACATGTCCACATATAAAAAAACCCTTTGGGCTCCTCAGTTACGTTGAAGAGTATCAAAGGGTCCTGAGAGCAAAACATTCCAGACACACTGGTAGAGTAATCAGTTACATGTCCTCAAAAAAAGATTTAGGCTAGGACTTGATCATTCATTGTTTTATTCCAAGGGCCACAGGAGACGCACATAACACAACAGGCATCCCATATAAGGTTTGCTGGATAAGGTGAATAGGTCAACGGAATCACTCTCCTTAAGATTTGGCATATTAAAATACATCTGGGGAGAACTTCTGCCTATGGTGGAGTAAAGATATTGGCTACTTATCTCCCCAAGAAAACAATCATAAACCTGAACAAAGCTGTCAAAAACAACCATTTCAAGGCTCTAGAAATTGAACAAAAGCAAACAACAAACTGAGAAGCATTTTCTTCAAGAAAAACTGGTGAACTACAGGTAAGAACAGTGAGTGAATTTGGAATTCTTGCCTGGGGTGGTTCTCATTCCCTCACCAACGCTTAATTTGCATGAAGTGGTACCAGGGTGGGGCTGGCAATGAAAACCAGCATCTTTCTTTGCTGCCAGAGAGTCGACCTGAACTGGTAAAGGAGGCCAAAAACCTACCACCCAGCTACACTGTTGCTAAAAATAGCAAAGAGGGTAGGAAAGGGATGGAGGGGAAAAAACCACAGTTCTACCAGCTTAAGGTTGTGTTCACACTAAGCTCGGCACCCACCCCTCACTCACGGGGACGCTGTGTGCACGTGCAGGGAAGACCTGTGAGGTCCAAGCTCTCTACACCATCCTTAGTTGACTAGGAGGCCGCACACAGAAGGGAAGACCTGGGTAAGCCCAAAAGAAAGTAAATATTAGGGCAGATTTGAAAAATGCCTGAACACTGAACACACTCCCCAACACACATGCAAGTATGTCAGTGGAAGGTGGAAGTCTTACCAGCTCATGGTGTTTGTGCACAACCTTGGACCAACTGATGGCTGCTAACTGACCTATGCAGACCCAGGGCAACCCCTAGAAAGCAAGGCTAAAAGCAAACAAACAACTCCCCCTAAAATGGACACCAGTGGTCATGACAAAATGACAAATACCTGCAGAAAAATGCCTGACATTTTACTAAAAACAAACAAACTAGCAACAATTACAATTCTAAGGGGGGAAATAATGAAAATCCAGAGCTGCTATAGTTTGACCTAAACTGTCCAATTTTCAATAAAAATTAAGACAGAAAAGCAAGGGAAAAAAGTATTTAACAGAAACTTCTCTGAGTGGGTCAAGAGAGCAGCTATTAGAAAGAAAGGAAAGAAAGAAAATAATATTTAAAGAATTAAAGTGTGACAATAATGACTAATCAAATAGAGACTATCAATAAAGAAAAATTACACAGAGAAGATCTGAAAAGCAGAGTGACTGAAAATGCATCAGGTATGTTCAACAGCAGGTATGAGATGGCAAAAAAACAACAAAAAAAACAGAATCAGTAAATTAAACACCTCAAATTTCATGAAAACAAATGATCTACAAGAAACTCAACAAACCATAGGCAGGATAAACACAAAGGGATCCTAAACACATTACAGTCAAATTGTTTAAAGGCAAAAGAGAAGAGTAACGAAAAAAATCATCACAATTAACAGCTGAATTCTCATAGAAACAGTTAAAGCGAGAAAGAAGTGGGATGACAATCCACTAAAAGGGAAAAGTCAAATAAGAATTCTGTATCTATAGAGACAGAAAGAGATTTAGTGGTGTCTAGGGCTGTGGGATTTGGGGACAGAATGGGGAGTGAGTACATAGGGTTTCTTTTTCAGGTGAAAATGTTCTAAAATTGAAAGAGGTGATGACTGCACAACTCTGTAAACATACACTAAAAACTACTGGATTATTCATTTTAAATGAGTAAATTGTATGGTATGTGAATTACATCTCAATAAAGCTGTTTTTTAAAAATGGCAAAATCAAGATATTCCTAAATCAATGAAGACTAAGAGAAATCACAGCTGAAGATCTGTCTTATAGTAAATAATAAGAAAAATTCTTATAGACTGTAAGGAAATGACACAAGAGTACTCTGAATTCACAGGAAGAAATTAAGAGTGCCAAAATTGATAAATTTATAGGTAAAAACAAAACACTGTATAAATATATATTTCTCTTTTCTTCTCTTATTCCTTAGGAAGACTGTATAAAACAGTAATTATAACATTCTGTTTTGGGGTGAATAACAAATGTAGATGTAATCTATATTACATAGGTAACACAAAGGACGGGAATGAAATGTAGCTATACTGGAGCAAGGTTGCTATATTTTACTGGAATTAAGTCAACATTAACCTGGGTAATTAGCATGCACATTATAATCCCTAGATCAACATTTTAAGATTATCATTCAAGAAACATAGTTTAAAAAAATCAGAAAAATTTAAACAGTATACTGAAAAATATTTTTTAAATAAAGGCAGCAAAGATGGGAGAGAAAAAAGACATGAGATACCTAAGAACAGAGTAAAATGGGAGATAAAAATCCAACCTTAGCCATAATTACATTAAACGTGAGTGGATTAAACATTGTAATCAAAAGCAGAGACTGCCAGTGCAATCAAGCAAGAAAAAAAAAATGAAAGTATTTATACTGGAAAAAAAGTTCAATTATCTTCACAACCAGAAGACATAATTCCACATGTAGAAAATCCTAAGGAATCCTCAAACTTTTTGAACCAATAAATGAGTTCAGCAAGGTCTAAGGATAAACAACCATGATACAAAAATATTTGTTTCTATATACTAGCAATGAAAAAGCCAAAAAGAAATTATCCACAACAGCATCCAAAAGAATAAAATACTAATAATTTAACAACAGAAGCACAAGATTTGTACACTGACAACTATAAAGCATTGCTCAAGAAAAATGGAAATCTAAATAAATGGAGAGAGATTCTGTGGTGATGGATTGGAAAACATATTGTTAAGATGCCAATACTATTCAAAGTGATCTACAGATTTAATTTACAGATTCAATACAATCTCTATAAAAATTCCGGCAAGATTTTTTTGTGAAAACTGACAAGCTAATTCTAAAATTTATATGGAAATGCAAAAGACCCTGAATAGCCAAAAGGATTTTTGAAAAGAACAAAGTTGAAAACTTATGTTTCCTGATTATGAAAGCGGATTTGGGGTTGTCTGGGGTTTGGGGTGGCAACGGAAAAACACAGCAAATGGGCATAAGGATCTTTTAGCAATGATGGAAATGGTCTAAACTGGATTATGATGATGGCTATGCAATTCTATAAACTTACTAAAAATCACTGAATTGCACATTTAAATGGGTGGTGAATTTTATGGTAAATAAATTATACCTCCATAAAGCTATTAAAAAAAAAAGATTTGTACACAGATGTTCATAGCAGCTTTATTCATATTTCCCAAACTGGAAACATTTCAGATGTCCTTCAACAAGAAAATAGCTTAGGGGAGGAAAAGGACTTAAAAGGAAGAAAACAAAACAAAAAGAAAAATTCAAAGGTAATGTATAAAACTAACTAGATAAGGAGAGACTAGGGATAGTGAGACTAGTTAGGAGACAGTTGCAAAAGTCTAAATAAAGGTTCTGAGGTACTAAATTGAGTAGGAATGAAGAAAGATAGATGTAAAAGGAGAGAATCACGGGTCACTAGCAATGACTAATGATAAAACAACAAAATAGTTAACATTTATTGGGCACTTACTATGTATCAAGCATTGCATTAAGTACAATACTTAAGTCATTTCACTGTCACAACAATTCTATAAAGCTCTACTGTCTATTAATAGAGAGATACACTGAAGTTGAAAGTGTTCGTGTAAATTTATCCGAAGTTACAGATATGGAAAACTGAATATGTGTTTCACCACCAGGGGTCAGAGAAGAAATGACTAAGGACTTGGATCCCCCACCCCCCCACTGCCCCCTGGCTCAATGATTACTTCTCAAGTAATTGTGCGATATTAGTAATCATGTTATCTTAGGGAAAGGAAAACAATCTCATCCCTAGGAATCCAATTTACCTCTAAGGGGCTTAGATAAACAGTCTGAATTGATCTGGCATCCATACTGCTTTTTATTTTGTGAGTAATTACCACAAATACTAATCAGGAGTCTTTTTCATAATTTCCAAAGAGTAAACAGATCTTTAGCATACTCATGTACCTTTCTTCCATACGGTTTTTCTACCATATTGCTGTCACTGTCAGAATTTTCACTTTGAACTGGTTTTGTGAACCCAGATTTGGGCATCTTACAGCTGTTCAGCTAGCTTCCACCTTTATCAGTCTTCTCATCCTGGATCTGTAAAAAATGGATATAGAAGGGTTATTTGTATACATATGCAATAAAACCTACTTAAAGTTTATGCACCACAATTAGTGTAATTTCCTCTATGTCTCTATAAAATAATTAATTTTCTCAGAGAGGCTAATCAAGCCTAAAATAAATTTTCATTTAACAATTTGAGCTTCTAATTAAAGCTTCCTTGTTCAAGTCCATTCAGTTTGCCACTGAAAAGAAGAAAAGAGAACTTCCATATTTCTTCCCATCTTCTCCAGACTAATATCTAACATCAGTTTCCTGGATAACGAGCAGCAGTCCAAGTAAGCAAAGTGTTTGCCATTCCAGCATGGTTTCAATGCCAGGAGCTCCTAACAGATTCTGCAGTAGTTCTGCACTGGTCTGGAAATTATTTCTGAAGACCCAACCAGTAACTTGATAGGTTTGATCAGTAATTTTATAACATCTAATTCTATTTTAAATTAAATTAATTAAGTCCTTACTACTTAAAATCCCCAGAGTGGTTTATTTTCATTCACCGAACTCCCAGACATCTATCCCCAGGTATCCAGTCACTCTACTGGCCTATCTGTTGATTTAATCCTTATCATACTGTACTATAGTTACCACTTCATGTATCATTTTCTTTCCAACTTATTCAGCCTTCTGTCTCCTGCTCTGCAAGCTGATTTAATAGGCCAAAGAACTTCTTGGAAGGTTTTGCTTGAGAGATCCAGAAAAAATTCCCAAAAGGGACTTTTACATAAGAAAGGGGAAGCCATGAGACTATACCTGTGTTGCTGTCTGATGACCTATTAGCCACATGTGGTTGCTGAAAGTTAAATTAAAGTTGCTACCAAATGATACAGTGCAGACACATATTTCTATTACCCCAGAACGCTCTACAGCACAGCACTGGGCTAAACTGAGGATGTTGGCCAATGGGACTGTGACATGAGCCACAATCACAAGCAGAGTAACTGGCAAGCCTAATTTTAACTATTTCATGCTATAAATTTCCTATAGATGGGTATTACAGACTTAAGTAAGCTACATTCTAGTATCTATATGAATTATTAAAACTCAGGTATCTTGAACAAAAAACCAGTAAAATCTATGCTCTTCAAATTGTTCTACTGGTGCTTTAAAATTAGTTTGGTTTCAACAGAAACAAAACCAAAATCCCTTAACTAAACTGAATTAATTGATAAAATATAAAAAAAACTAGTAGGTTAAATTAACCTGGATATAGCCAAATTAGAGTATATTTCAACAAAAAAAAAGCTGCCAGACTTTAAATAATTCAAATCTTCCATTTATAGATAAGGAAACAAGGAAACAAAGGGAAATTTTTGACACTACACACAAAAGGCAAAGTTTCCCTGACAGCCACTTAACGGATTCGGCTATTACCATATAAACAGAATCACTTAAACTTAGCACTGTCCTCAGAGCTAGCTTACAGAGTTAGAGTTACAAGTCATATATAAACACAAAAGTTCAGACTCAAAAGCAAAACTGAGCTGCATACTATCAACAGGCATTAACCTAGGTGAGACCATGAAGATAAAGCATTATCTTCTGTAGATTAAGCAAAAAAGTTATCGGTGAATGAAGACGTGTTGTATTTCGTCAGAAAATTATACATGACAATAAATTTATATTAATGGGCTGTATGTTTTAAAAAGCTTGTATTATTTTTCAATGAGTTTATTTGGAAAATTTCAGCACTAACAACAGAAATCGCAATTGGATTTTAAAACTATAACTTCAGTCAAGGAAGCATTTAGTATATAATTAGGTTCTGGGCCCGTGATATATACTGTAATCACTGGAACAATCAATACACAAAGAGATAATCAAAATCACATTAGGTAAATTAAACCTGAATATTTAAAAATGTACAAATAACCCAACAGAAGGCAGGAAAAGAAATACTGAGGAATAAAAAACAGAAGAAACAAAACAGCAATAAAATGATAGAACTAATGCAAACAGCAATAATTATATAAAATGCAAATACTTTAAACACACCAATTAAAAGCTAGAGACTGTCAAAAAAAATGACAAAACTATATGCTACTACTAATAAGAAATTCACTTCAAATATAATGGTATGAGTAGGTTAAAAGTAAAAGAATGGAAAAAGATATGCCATGCAAGCATAATCAGAGGAGAGCTGGAGGGACTATATTAACATCAGACAAAAGAGATCTCAAAGCCAAGAGGAACACACCATATACTGATAAAAGGATCAGTTCACTAAATGTGTATGCAACTAGCAGCATAGCTTCAAGTACAGGAAGCAAAACCAGACAGAACTGACAGGAGAAATAAACAAACTGGTAAGACTTGGAAGCTTCAATTACTCTCTCAGTAAGACAGAAACCAACAAGGTTATAAACGAACTAAAAAAAATGCCAGTGATTCAGATTGACTGGATCTAATTGACATTTATAGAAAAATCTACACAACAAACAGAATACTCATTCTTTTCAAGGGCACATAGAATATTCAGCAAGATAGGCCACATCACGGATCATAAACAAATGTTAATAAAGTTAAAATAATTAAAATCATACAGAGTTTGTTCTCACACAATAAAGAAGTTAAACCAGAACCAATTATAGAAATATAGTATGAATATATCCAAATTAAAAAAAAGAAAAACCAATGAAAATGAAAAGTGGTTCTTTAAAAAAAAAATCAATAAAACATATACATCTCTCAGCCAGATCTTTTAGAAATAAAATAGAGGAGCCCTACATAACCAAAACCAACAATGAAAGAGGGAACATCACTACAGATTCCATAAATACATAAAGGATAATAAAGAAATATTATAAACTTTATACAAATAAATTCAACAAATTAAATGAAATAGACAAAACAGAATCTCAACAACTTGAAACTCACTAAAGAAATTGATTTCACATTTAAAAACAGAGAAAACTCCAGGCCCAGAAGGCATCAATGGTGAATTCTATACAACACGTAAGTAAGAAATAACGCCAATTTCTACACAAACTCTCCTGAAAAAGAAAAGAGAAAGGAACCTATTTTATGACACCATCAACACCCTGATACCAAACCAGAATAGTCTTTTACAAAAAAATTATAGACCAATATACCTCATAATCATATAACAAAAAATCCTCAACAAAGTATTAGCAAACCAAATCCACCAACGTAAAAAAGATGTTACATAATGACCAAGTGGGATTTATACCAGGAATTCAAGGTCAGCTTAATGTCTGAAAATCAATCTATATAATTCACAGTATTAAAAGACTAAAAGCAATAAATAAATAACCATTTCAACACCACAGGAAAAGCTTTTTGATAAAATTTAATATTCCCATTAATGGACGAAACTCAGCAAACAGAATTTGAATATTTTCTTTTTCTCCTAAGATCAACAATGAGGCAAGGATGTCTGCTCTTGTCACTTTTCACCCACAGCTTTACTAATGTATAATTGACAAATGAAAATTGTATATGTTTAAGGTGTACAATGAGATGATTTATGTGAAATGATTAGCACAATCAAGCTAATTAACATATGCATCTCTTTACATAGTTAGCATTTTCTGTGCATGTGCAGTGAGAACACTTAAAATCTACTCTCAGCAAATTTCAAGGATACAATACAGCATTATTGACTGTACATTAGATCCCCAGAACTTATTCATCTTACAAGTGAAAGTTTACGTCCTTTGACCATCATCTCCATTTCACCCACTCCCCAGCCTCTGGCAACCACCACCCTACTCCCTGGCTCTGTGATTTCAACATTTTTAGATTCCACAGCTAAGTAAGATCATAGCGTATTTATCTGTCGGTTTATTTCACTTATATAGCATGTCTTCCAGGTTCAACCCTGTTGTGGCAAACAGCAGGATACATGTTTTTAATGGCTGAATAAATCCCACTGTAAATATACACAGTTGACCCTTGAGTAACACACACAGGTTTGAACTGTGAAGGTCCATTTATACGTGGGTTTTTTTTTTTCCCAATAAATACATACTACACTATCCAGGGTTGGTTGAATCAGAGAATGTAGAACTGCAGATAGAGAGAGCCAACTGCAAAGTTATACACAGATTTTTGATTGCACAGAGGACTGGTGTCCATAACCCCCACCCAGTTCAAGGGTCAACATTTTTTTATCCATTTATCCATCAACAGGTTGATTCTATACTTTGGCTACTGTGAATAATGCTGCAATGAACATGGGGTAATGGGGTAACATACAGAGAATACTACTTTCATTCCCTCTGAACATATACCTGAAAGTAGGATTGCTGGATCAGACAGCAGTACTACTTCTAATTTTTTGAGGAATCTCCATCCTGTTTTCCAAAGTGGCTGCACCAATTTACATTCTTACCAACAGTGTGCAAGGGACCCTTTTTGTCACACCCTCACCAACGCTTACTATCTCCTGTCTTTTTGGTAACAGCCATCCTAAGAGGTATGTGGTGTTATCTCCTAGTGGTTTGATTTGTGTTTCCCTTATGATTAGTGATGCTATATGTACCTTTACATATATGTATGTCCTCTTTCAAAACAACGCCTGTTCAGGTCCTTTGCCCATTTTTTAACTGTTTCTTTGTTGTTGCTGTTGTTTTGTTTTGGTTTTGCTTGAACTGTATGAGTTTCCTTACATATTTTGATATTACCCGCTTCTCAGATGTATGGTTCGCAAATATTTTTCTCCCATTTCATAGGCTGCCTTTTCATTTTGTTTCCTTCGTTGGGCAGAATATTTTTTATCTGATATAGTCCCACTTACTTTTGCTCTTGTCTGTGCTTTTGGTGTCATGTCCGTGAAACCACTGTTAAGACTAATGCCAAGGAGCTTTTTCCTTGTATTTTTTTTGTAGGAATTTTATGGTTTCAGGCCTTGCATTTATTAATCTATTTCAAGTTAATTTTTGTATATGACATATATGAGGCCAATTTCATTCTTTTGCACGTGGATATCCACTTTTCCCAACACCACTTACTGAAAAAATATTTTTCCCATTTTGAGTTCTTGGCATTCTTGTCAAAGATTAGTTGACTGTATGTGTGGGTTTGTTTCTGGGCTTTTTATTCTGTTCTATTGGTCTGTGTGTCTCTTTTTATGCTAGTACCCTACTGTTTTGATTACTATAGCTTTGCAGTACAGTTTGAAATCTGACAGTGTGATGCCTCCAGCTTTGTTATTCTTTCTCAAGATTGCTTTGGCTATTCAGAGTCTTTTCTGGTTCTACATGAATTTTAGAATTGTTTTTTCTACTGCTGTGAAAAACACCACTGTAATTTTGATAAAGACTGCACTGAATCTGTAGAGCACTTTCGGTAGTACTGTCATTTTAATAATAACTCTTCCCTATCGAACACAGGGTATCTTTCCATTTATTCATGTCTAACTTCTTTCATCAAAGTCATTTACATGTTTCAGTGTACAGATCTTTTACCTACTTGGTTAAAGTATTTCTAAGTATATTATTCTCTGTCATGCTATTATAAACGGGATTTTAAAAAGTTCTTTTTCAGAGAGTTCACTGTTAGTGTAGATAAATGCAATTGCTTTTTGAATGATGATTTTGTATCTGGAAACTCTACTGAAATTATTAGCTCAACAGTTTTCATAGAATCTTTAGGGCTTTTTATATATAAGATCATGCCATCTGCAGAGACAATTTAACTTCTTTCTTTTTGATTTGGATGTCTTTTATTTCTTTTGCCTAAATTCTCTGGTTAGGACTTCTAGTACTATGTTGAACAGAAGTGGTGAGAGTGGACATCCTTGTCTTGTTCCTGACCTTAGAGGAAAAGCTAAAAGCTTTTCACTGTTGAGTATGATGTTAGCTGTGGGCTTGTTACATACAGCCTTTATTATGTTTCAGTATATTCCTTCTATACCTAAGTTGTTAAGAGTTTTTTTATTTTGAAAGGATGTTGAATTTTGTCAAATGCTTTTTCTGCATCTTTTGAGATGATATCACCACTTGTATTCAAAATTATACTTACTGGTAGCCCTAAGTAGTAAAATAAAGCAAGAAAAAGAAATAAAAGGTATATAGCTTGGAAAGGAAGAAGTAAACTGGTCTTATTTCAGGATGAAATGATTGCCTATGGAAACAAAGGCAAAGTATCTACAAAGAGGTTACTAGAACTTATAAGCAAGCACAGGAAGGACAAAGGATACATGGTCAATATATGAAAATTAATATTATTTCTATATACTAACAACAAAAAGTTTGACATTGAAATTAAAAACACAACTTATAATAGCATCAAAAATACTAAATTCTTAAGAATAAATATAACAAAATATGTGTAAGACTACATACTGACAAATAAAAAACACTGCTGAAAGAAATTAAAGACCAAAATAAAGAGATATACTATGTTCATATGGATCAGAAGTCTCAGTAAAATGTCAGTTCTCCCCCAGACTGATCTCTAAGGTAATGCAGTCCTTGTCAAAATCTCAGGATGCTTCTTTTTTTAATAGAAACTGACTAACTGTCTCTAGAATGGATATAAAAATGGTAAGGACCTAAAAAAGTCCAAATAACTTTGAGAATAAAACCAAATTCATGGACTTACATACGTTACCTGATTTCATCATAAAGATATAGTACATTATAAAGATACAAATAGTGTTAGAACAACTGTATGACCTTGGGTTAAACAAAGACTTCTTAAATAAGCTATGAAAAGCAGAAACTATAATAGGAAAAATATGGATAAATTGAACTTCACAAAGCACTTTTGCTCTTTAAATGACATTGTTAAGAAAACGCAAAGCAAGCCACACAGGGAGAAAATACTTGCAAATTATATCTTTATAAATGACTTATACCCAGAATATATAAATAACTCCCACAAATCAATAAGAAGATAATCCAACTTTAAAAGGAACAAAAGACTTCAACAGATAGTTCATCAAAGAATATATAGTAAGTGGCAAATAAGCACAGAAAAAGTTAGTTGTTAGTCATCAGGAAAATAATAATGAGATGCTACTATACACCCACAAGAACAGCTAAAATCAGAACAAGTAAGGAAGATCAAGTATTGGTGATGTAGAGGAACTGGAACTCTGATACACTGCCAAGGGTTAGGAAGAAATGCAAAGTAGCACAGCCACTTTATTAATACGGGATTTCCCTACCACGTTAAGCACAACGTACATGTGTGTGGGTATGTGGGGTATCAACTCATTTGAAAATAACCACATTAGGCAGCCTAAGAGTCTTATTAAAAACAAAACAAAACATTTTACTGTCACTTCCTATCTTCACAGGACAGTAACTCTTTGGGAGAATACTTTCACTGACAATGAAAAGGATCCTCAAGAGCAAACACTGGTCTCACATTTAGTCTGTCACTCTACTGACAGATACGCCATAAATACGCCATAGTTTTCTTTTAGATTTATGTTTCCTTTTTTTCTGGGAAGTATACAGAACAACTATTAGTTTCATGTCACGGCCTATTAATTACAACCTTTAACACTGGCTTCTCTGGAAGTTTATTTTCTCTTCCACTCTAGACAGAAAAATTTTCTTAGTTACTGTCTTCTGTAGGGTTTTAAGTTTGAAACAGTCTCAATAGAAGCTTGTAAACCAGTGTTTGTATTTCTTTTTCTTTCATATTATTAAGTAGAAAATGTTTTAAGTTTTAGCAGTTCTTTACAATTAAATACAACTTTAAACGGTATTTTCTAAACTGATTTTTCAAAGCCTCCTTTATTGGGATCTCCAGAAACTACTTTTGACACTGGGGGAGGAGGTAATCACAACTGGAAGAAAACTACTGTATCTCAAATCTCTTCACTTGTGTAAGGTGGTGAAAAAGACCCCACTGTCTATTTACCTTACCATATCCTTCTTTCCACTAGAGGAAAAAAATCATTCTGCAAGCAAATTCTCATGGATTATACATGCACTTGCTTTAGCAAATGGAGCCTGACCAACTCATTTTTGAGACACAATATACAATTCATTTGGGGGTGGGGGGCAATGCATGTATGCCCAAGAAGTCCAGGCACTGGAAATGTGCCAAATACTACTGTTGATAAAAATGTACATCACCACCCTACAATATAAAGTTTAACCAAATAAGTATAACAAATTTAATGATGTCATTAAATGTCACTAAACTAATGCTAAATTATAATTTAATAGCAAGAACAGCAAACTCAAGGAACACAACTAACTCAAGACAAGAATGGTGACATACACAGGTAAGCATCCTTCTTAAAAGCTAAGGTACTGCAAGGATGCCAGGTCTTGCTTGCAGGTAGACTTCTTAGTACAGTAACTAAATTGACTCTTCAGGAAACATTAATATGCTAATTTTTGTTGTTGTTTATGAATTACTACTTATCCTAAGGCTAACAATTTGGAGAAAATTTTATCTTCTTAGTAGAGAGTACAAAACTGCGCACTAGGAGAGGCCACACTGTGTTAAGAAGAAACCTTGGAGAGCTACTCAAGAAGGAAATAAGCCTTGGGACCATGCCTTTTGGGAATAACTACCCAATGTGGCAAAAGGAGAGAGGGTTAAGGGAAACAAAGGAGAGAAGACTCTGGTAGACTATTTGCAAGATGGGAATGAGAGGAAAAAATACCTCTAGTTGACTATATAGCTAGAGAACTTTGGAGAATAGAAATAGATAAATTGTGAAGCTGTATGCTATGGTGAAAATCTCCAGAAATGTTCCTCTTAGAATTAGGAAAAGTCTCCTGTTGATTCTTATTTTGTGGTTGGCTTTATTCCTTTGGTAACCATGTTAAGTTTAAAAAGCTAAAGCTCTAAACTGTCATTAGAAACAATAATCAGTACATATATGTTAACTAAAAGAATGTGTAGTATATTGTACGTATGTATTTACAAGCAATATATTGTATGTGAATCAAATTGTAACAATTCTACCTAATAAAACTGAAAAATGAAAAAAAAAAGAATTAGGGAAAGTCTGTATTTTGAGATCACTTCATAGTCTTTCAGCATTTAGTAAGCATTGGACCCTCAGAATCAATGCTTTAAATGTGATTTTATTCTGTTTGCTCTAGTCACTCTATCTTCGAACTGTAAGTTTGTCTTAAAAGTTCTGCATAGGGGATCACAAAACACTAAGTACTTGTCTTTAGCTTCCACCTACAAACCAAGAGAGCAAACTTAGTGTGTCAGCAAGTCTCCCAACTCAGTTATCAGATATACCTGGCTTTACCACAGCTCCAGAGCTACTTGGCAATTCATACTCCTCCTTTAAGAGTGCATTTTTACCAAGGGAGTGGGGAGAGGAAGAAGGTAGCTTTCTATGATTAGGCTAAGCAGAAATTTAAAATAAAATCACAAAATAGAACAAAACCCCCAAGAGAAAACAGGCAGAACAAAGTTACTGACACCAAACTTGGTAATAGATGAAACAGACTACACAGATTAAAACCGAACTGAAATATACACACAGATGTGACAAACTGACAGTTTATAAAATGATTTCTTTCCCCAACTTTAACCCTAAGTTGACTTTTAAATTAAAAATCACCCAACTGTGTTGGCCTTGCTTTTAGCTTTGATGAGGTGCTCCTTGATTGACACTATTGCTTCTACAACATTTCAATTTACTTGAAATATGCTGTTCTTTTAGGCTCATGCCACTTGGTAATTCAAACTTCCTTATCAAAAGCAAAGCAGAATCCTTTTTTTTAAAGATACATATTCTAGCTTCAACTTTAGAGCTACTAAATCAGTGTACCTGGAGGTAACATAAATACCACTTTTTTAAAAGCCCCCATAGTGGCTGCCAGGTGCTGGAGGAGAGGCAAACAGGGACTGGCTGCTCAATGGGTACAAGGTTTCTTTTTGGATGATGAAAATATTCTGGAATTATACAGTGATGATGGTTGCAAAACACTGTGAATATACTTAAAACCAGTGAATTGTACATTTTAAAGTGGTTAAAATGGTGAATTATGTTATGTGAATTTTATTTCAAGAAAAAAGCTCCCTAGTGGTACACATTAACAATTCTGAAATCAGCATACGTGCACTCTGGAAACAGACACCTGGGTAAATGAACAGTGGATGGTGGGCGCCAGTTCTCACCGTTGGAGTAGGAGGTTACAGACGGGCAAGTCAGGAGGAGGCTGCAATGTGGGAATGGATCACTGTTTGAGACATCAGTATGAACTCATGTCTTGCTTGGTGCAGATGCAGATGGTTACATACAGAAGTATTTATAGATATGTATATACAGAATTAGTATACATACATATATTTCCTTCCTGTCAGCTCAAAGCCCAGAAGCAACAGACGTCAGTAACAAGGAGCACACCTAACACCAAGATCTTGGTTACGAGTACCTTACTCCAGTGAAAGGAACCTGAGTTCCTTAGAGAAATGGCTGATTCTAAGGCAGAAAATATATGTGAGTCTGGAGACTCTTGTACTGCCAGAGTAAGAAAGTGCTCAAAAAATATACATAAATATATAAACTCAACAATGGGAATATGTCAAAGGGATACCAGGTATCAACTGAAAGAGGTCCCCACTGGCAAAGTCAGACTACTCTGAGCAACAGAGTAAGTAAAAGAGGGTTGGGTTACAATCCAAGGTATAAATATCCATGTGTCCATACTGATGTAAATAAGTGATTGAACAAATTAAATAATAAGAGAGAAGACAAATTTTCATGAAGAATTTTAGGCAGTTTATGTAGACGTTCTGCTCTCAAGGCGGTGGAGCATAACTCCCCACTCTCTAAGTGTAAGCCACAGAGTGATTTTCTACCAAAGAACACAACATGGAACAAGGTGGGGAAAACAAGAACGTGAAAAGCTCAGCAAGTAATATCTCAGCAAGGTGATCAAAGTTAGCATCAACAGTAATGAATCATGTGGATAATACGTAGCCTTGATAAGATGTGGTGAAAATGGCATTTTACCTCTGTAATCTTCCTCCCAAATTGCATAATCCCAGTCTAATCATAAGAAAAACATGACAAATTCCAGGAGTGGGACACCCTACAAAACGACCTGACCAGCACTCTTTAAAACTGTCAAGTCATCAAAAACAAAGAAAATCTGAGAAATTATCAGTCAAGAAGAGCTTAAGGAGACATGATGACTAAATGTAATGTGGTATTATGAATAGGATTCTGGAACAAAGAAATGACATTTGGTGAAAACTACAGAAATCTGAATAAAGTACGGACTTACTTGATAATAATGTATCAATATTGGTCTATCAGTTATGGCAAATGTACCATGCTAAAGTTAAGACACTGAAAACAGAAGAACCTGGGGTAAAGTATACAGGAACTCTGTGCTACCTTTGCAATTGTTCTCTAAATCTAGTACTATTCTGAAGTAAATAGGTTATTTAAAAAAAAAGTTCCCAGGTAATTTTAATGGCTTGGGAACCATTAAGCAACATTTGCCCCTACCCTTTTCACAGCAAGCACCCACACACCTGCCAGTCACTTCACTAAATACTAACTTTGTCACTTACAGCCTTTATCTCTACATCAAAATCCTGGCCCCATCCTGGCTTTCTTCAGAGTTCATGTCCATATTCCATTCCGTGCTCTGATCCCTTAGGTGACTTCTCATTATCAAAAAACTTTATACCCTACTTCAACAACTTATTCTCCGTTTTTCCTCTTCCGAATTTTGCTAGGATCCTTAGCCATTTTTCTACTGTGGAAATCATCATTTTTCTATTGATTTGTAAAAGAAAAACTACGCTGTCATTTTTGTTGAAACACATACACACACATAAAATGTAGTTAAATATACGTACACAGAATTTACCATTTTAATCATGCTTTGAGGCATAACTGACATGTAACATTATATCAGTTTCAGGTGTACAATATAATGATCTGGCATATGTATATTGCAAAATAATCACCACAATAAGTCTAGTTAACATTTATCACCGTGCAGTTACAAACCTTTATTCTTGTGATGCGAACTTTTAAAGATTTAGTCTCTTAGCAACTTTCAAATATGCAATACAGTATTATTAACTATAGTCACCATGCTGTACTTCACATCCCCATGATTTTTTCTCCACAATTAAAAAAAATATATTTTGTCCTCTCTCACCCATTTCTATCCCACCCCTCCCTCACTCTGGCAACCACAAATCTGTTCTCTGTACCTACGAACTTTTTTTAAAAAAATCCCTTCTATAAGAGAAATCAGATGTTATTTGTCTTCCATTGTCTAACTTATTTCACTTAGCATAATGCACTTTGAGGTCCATCCATGCTGTCACAAACAGCAAGATTTCACTCTTTTTATAGCTGAATAATATTCCATTTTGTGTGTGTGTGTGTGTACACACGTGTGTACACATACATATATAGACAGAGCTACACATCACATTTTCTTCATCCATTCATCCATCAATGGGCACTTGCGCTGTTTCCATATCTTGGTTATTATAAATAATATCTTTTCACATTAGTGTTTTCATTTTCTTCCAGATAAATATCCAGAAGTGGAACTGCTGGATCATAAGGAATTCTATTTTTAATATTTTGAGGAATCTCTGTACTGTTTTCTACAGGGGCTGAACCAATTTACATTCCTACCAACAGTGCACATGGGTTCCTTTTTCTCCATATCCTTGCCAACACTTGTTATTTCTTCTAAGTGTATAGTTCTGTGGCATTAAATACATTCACACTGTTGTGCACCCGTCATCACTATCCATCTTCAGAACTTTTTCATCTACCCCAACTGAAACTCTACCCATTAAATAATTTCCCACTCTTCTGAGTCCCTGGTAACCACCATTTCACTTTCTGTCTCCATGAATTTGACTACTCTAGGTACCTCATATAAGTGGAATTACTTAACATTTGTCCTTTCATACTGGCTTATTTCACTAAGCCTGTCTTCAAGGATCACCCATACGGTAGTATGTGTCCTTCCTTTCATAGGCTGAATAATATACCTTCCACTGCATGTAAATACCATATTTTACTTATCCACTTAGCCACTGATGGACACGTGGGTTGCTTCCACCTTTTGACCACAGCAAACAATGCTATGAACATAAGAGTACAATGGATTGTACAATGTACAATCAAAAATACATTTTATGCCTATATTTTCTTCATAAATCCTTTCTTCATTTTTAGGCTTATACCATCTTTACTCCAAGATCACAAAATGTATTCACTTTTATTCCCTTTAACTTCTTTTTACATTTAACTCTTCTCATCTATCTGTAATGCCAGTTTTTAATAACAATCTTATTTCTTTATATACTGAAATCAGTTTCTAGGCATTCCAGTCTGTTTCTCTACTCTGTCTTTCATTCTTATACCAATATTATACCATTTTGCTTTGGATTTTTTTTGCATTTGAATATTTTATTTTTTAGACTTTTTTGTATAGCTTTATAATAAATTTTAGTGTCTCATCATTTTTCATTTTCAAAATTATCTTGCCAGTTCTCACCAAATAAATTTCAGATTAACTTTGATAAGCTAAAAAATGTTGGCATCTGGATCTAAACTCAAACTAAACCATCTATATACTATATGAAGCAGAATTAATGGAATAGACATAAGAATTTTTTAAAGCATATAAAATCCTCAAAGAAGTAAGAAAAGATTGATAACATGCAGCAGGAGTAAACAGAATCAAAAAGAGATACAGAATATTAAAGAACAAGTGACCGAAAATAAAGAACCTACAGATTAGATAAATAATACAATGGATAAGTCAAGAATGAGTTAGTAAGCTAGGAGATCAGGTAGAAGATAGTTGCAGAAGGCAACAGGAAGGGATTTTTTTTTTTAAAGGAAAATATTAAAGTTAAGAGATATGGAGAAGTTAGAAGTGACAGAATCCATGTAACAGAATTCCCAGAAAGAAAGAAAAAATGAAGAAAACAATATATTTGAAAAAATGACCAATAACTTTCCAGAAATGAGGAAAGATCAAAGATTTCAGATTAAAGTGTCTGGAACACAACCTGGCATACAGCAGACTCCCAATAAGTAAGTATTTATTGAATGAAAGGATGGATGAATGATTATGAATCCAAGTGCCAAACAAGACAGAAAAGAACTACACTCAGATACACTACAAACTGAAAAAGATAAACAAAAAAAGTCAAAATCTTCTAGAGAGGAACTACAGGTCACACACCCAGGAAAAGAAATCAATCTGACATCAGAACTTCCTAAAAGCAACATCAGAGGCAAGAATGTGGTAATATTTCAAAATGTTAAAGGTAAAGAATTTCAAACCAAAAATCTTTAATCAAAGGAAGTTATAACTTAAGGGTGAGGATTAACAATATTTTCAGGCATAAAAAGGCCTTAGAATGTATACATCCTGTTTGAGTCACCCTAGACAAAGAAAGTGCAAGGATTTTTTAAAAATTTGCTTATTGTTGCTATTGTTTATACATCTAAATTACGTCTATACATTTTTTTAATGGAGGTACTGCAGAACTGAACCCAGGACTTCGTGCATGCTAAGCATGTGTTCTACCACTGAGCTATTTCCCTCCCCAAAACACTCTGTTTGAAAATTGCTTTTAAGTAGGTACTCAAATAAGAACTGAAGTCAATCTATGAGAACACTATGTGATATATGGGAATTAGAGTAAATAACCTAATAAACCTAGTATTTCATATAAAAAGAAAAATGATGGATGGGTGCTTTAAGAATACCCCTAATAATTCAGAACTAAAATTCTACAAAACATCAAGATGGTTGCTAGGACACTGCAGGGGTTGGAGATGGGGTGGAGGAGACTAGAGAAAAGTGAGAAAATGGTTAAAGTACTTGTCTTGTTTGAAGGAAAGAAAATGTTATATATATGTTAAGAAACTATGGAAAATGAACAGAAATACAGTAAAAAGAATGTAAATAATTGCCAACATATGTATTATTACAATAAATGAAAATGAATTAAATTCATTAATTAAAAGATAAGGGACTCTGAGGCTAGACAAAAACAAGACTCAGTAACACACTTTGTAAAGAGACCAGAAAAGGACACCAGAAAGGTCGAAAACAAAAGAGCAGAAGACACAGCAGGAAACACAACCCCAGGCTGGCAGACAGGCTTTTCTGTAGGCCCCACGCATAAATTCAGCCCTTCCTGGTCTGGGTACCGCTCCCTGCCACCCCTGGGCCCACGGATTACAGTGCCACATTAAAGCTCGCACACTAACAACTTATCTATTTTCCTTACAGGACAGAGCTTCAATTTCTGTCTCCGATTATGAGTTCTTTTTCCATTTCAGGCACCTGCAGATTCCTCTTTCTTGCTTTGAAGCTCAGCTGTGTTTTTTAAATGTTTTATTTTTATCTAGCATTTCCATGTGTTACTGAAAAAGAAGGGAGCATTCCCCAGTCTGCCATGTATTCCAGAAGTCCTCAGAAAATGTACTTTAAATACAATGGAAAACAAAGTCCAAATTACTTAATTTCTTCATTTATATCATAAAGTGATAAAGCTCAAATAATAAGGCTACGAGAAGTAAATAAAATGGTACCTTAGAATAGTCGTTGGTGCATATAAAATAGTAAAATGCTGCCTTCTAAATTTATCACCCACTTTACATTCTACCTAAAGACAGAACCGTAGCATGGGATGAGAATTCCTCATTTTTCTTCCTGTTCCAGCTTTCACTGGGCTGGAGCTGTGCTAGGGGTAAGCATGCTTCCTCCAAAATTGTTTTGAGAAAAAAAGACAACTAGCAAAAGACCAAATCACAGCAATGATTCAATGATACTAGAGTCATTCAGTTAAGAAAGTGACCTTTATTTTATCTGTGATTTGATCTGGGAACCTGAAGTCCAACATTCTATTCTGAGATCTACCACTGACTTTTTGGTTGACCTTCATCACTTTTCAGTATTTCTGTTTCTTCTTGAAAGTAACGTTAGGCTAGGTAACACTGAAGATCTCTTATTTTCCCAAAATTCTGATTCCAGAATAAGAGGTTTAGAACTATTTCATTCCATTCTATTTTTATACAAATACAAAAATGATAGCCTAAATTACTAAACAATTATGACATTCTTATTTCTGTGTTTCCTCATGCAAAAAAAAATTAGACATAAATAACTAAGTATTTCCTACTTAAACAAAGGCCAAAAGCTTAATTTCCTCAAATTTAAAAAGTGGCCTTACAGTAAACAATCTTGTTACCGGGGAAAGGGAGTGGGAAGGGGTAAACCTGGGAGTTTGAGATTTATAAATGTTAGCCACGATATATAAAAAATAGATTTTAAGAAAAGTTTCTTCTGTAAAACACAGGGAAGTACACTGAATATCTTATAATAACCTTTAATGAAGAAGAATATGAAAACAAATATATGTATATGCATATGCATGACTGGGACATTGTGCTGTACACCAGAAACTGACACACTGTAACTGACTGTACTTCAATCAAAAAAAATTAAGTTATCTTACAAAAATAATGGAGAAGACCTCAAAGCAAACAGCAATGTTTCTGGGATACTGACTGGACCCCCATGCCCACCTTAACTACTTAAACAATTCAAGTGAGACATCTCTCTATGGAAAGGGCTGAGTTTGTTCTAGCGCACCTTCCTAAAGTGAGCCATGGTTGATTTTCACCACAATGGTTTTTGGCAGCTATTCCATAACATTTTCCCTCAAGAATATAATGGTTGTATGCAGACCCAGAAATCAGTATCATAAAAATCACAAATTTAGCCAACAGCATTAAAGAGATGAAAACCATCTACATTCTTTAAAATAAACTGGTCTTCAACATTGTTTTTAAGACAATTATTTTTTAAAGTCCTTAAGGAATGTTTATGATCTATTTTATACAGTTCTATATTAATTTTTATAATGAACATGTACTACTTGTATAATCTGCAAATAAACATTTTAAAAATAATAAAATAGGTCGACTTCCACTTGGTTTGCTCTGGAGAACTAGTGTTCTGGTTAGAACCCAAGGGGAAAAAATAATGAGATGAGAGGTGAGAGAACTGCTCCAGACAGAGGGAGAGGGAGAGAGGTAAAAGGTACTTTTATTTGTGTTACATTTTCTAACCCAGCCACCAGAATAAAAAAGGAAGCAAAAGATTCAGGACAGAAGCTCAATCCAGCCTGCACTTCAGGTTGGTGCTGCTGTGTATTATACCCTTCAGGAATCTGAGCATGGCAGTGAATTCAGAAGGCTGTACCAAGTAAATACATTGTAAACGGTCAATTCGGTTTACCTATATGTGTGTATTACTCCCAAAATTCCACAAAGGTAAACCTACGGTATAAAACAGAGCAATATTTAGACAGTTCAATTGCTTGAAATATAAACAATCAAGAGTTCACGCTTGCTTTATCACACCTTCCCAAAGTGAGCCATGGTAGATTTTTAGCACGTTCTCTAGCAGCTATTCTGTAACATTTACCTACAGGAAAATGATGTTTGTATTCCAGACCAAGAAATCACACAAGTGCACACAAGAGAGCAGGCAACACTGAATGGACAGCAAAAACAGAAGCACAGTAGGGTAGAAAATGAGGAAAGACAAGAGCAAGGGATCACCACAAGCACCCTGTCACTGTGCTGTTTGATCTTCATGGTAACAAAAGCAATTTAAGGCTTTCAAAAAAGGTAGTGACACAATTTCAAACAGCATGTTTACAAAGGTGTCGTTGGTGAAGCTCTGGAGAACAGACTAATGAGGAATTATATGAGAGACAAGGAGACCACTTCAAGTATAATGACCAGACTGTGAGGCGGGAAGGAACAGTAAACAAGAGCAAGGAGGCCAGAATGACAACTAACTGTCTGGCACCAGCAACAAGAAGTGAAAATGCTTTGAAAATAATTTAAAAGAAGCAATTAGCATTTACCTGTTGCTTGTACCTTCTAGTAGTAATTTAACAGTAATGACTAAACCATATCTCAAATTTTTAAAAAATAAAATTCTCATTACTTCATTAGGTACTATTTACAAAATAGTTGCAAAAAGATTTTCTATTTTTTTTCTTTTTATTTTTTGGGGGATAGGTAATTAGGTTTATTTATTTCTTTAGAGAAGGTACTGGGGACTGAACCCAGGACCTCATGCATGCTAAGCATGTGCTCTACCATTTGAGATAGCAAAAAGATTTTCTGACATTGTCAAGATGGGCCATAAAAGACCACATTCTAACAATACATTTAGAGTTTTTAAAGAAAGTAATACAGGCAGTTGTGTTTACAATTATCTATTTGCCCTGGATATCTAAGTATAGCCATATATACATTTCTTTCCAGAATTGTTAAGGTTGATATACACAATACTCATCTGTAATGGAGAGAGTTGCCGCAAGTGACTTTTAAGGCTTTAAGATGCTAAAAATGAGTTGCTGGCTGTACTAACCCTCTTTCTAGCCCTACAGGGTTCTAAACTGTGCAACTTCCGTAGACCAGCAGAGGGCTGCAACAGCCCAGAGAAAATGGTCAGGTGGCTTTACTTGCATCTCTGGCACTGGGAAGTGGAAAAATTACCAATACAGAAAGTAGAAATCTAATAGCCACTATGTATTTACTTCACTGGCAACAGATTCTAAAAGGGGGCAGGAGTAATCTCTCAATTCCAGAAAACTAGAAACACTCGTAATTAACCATTTTGCCACCAGCTCCTTTCTCTTCTTGCAAAATAGTCAAGTGTTTGGAAGCAGAACAAAATCTCACTAACAGAGTACTTAGAAGGGGGAAAAGGCAGCCAAAACAACAGCCAAAACAAAAGCAATTTACACTTCCTTCCCGACCACTGCTCCACACTACTGCTACCAGACTAATCTTAAAATTACTTCATTAGGTTACACTGACACCTACTTTGAAAATTCTGTTCTGCATATAACGCAGTTCTTAAGTCTAACTTTCCTTTGACTAGATTTTAAGGTAGATTTCTACCTCAGGTTTACAATCTTATTTTCAACTCTCCTAGTCATACCCCTCTTACTGTTATACACAATATGCAACAGAGTTAAAATGGCAAAGGTCACTGTAGTGAACTTTGAGGAAAGAAACAAATTTATACAGGTCTAGGGAAAGGGAAAAGCCACAGTTGGGAAAAGTTTGTGCCAAGAGGGAGATAGGAATTACCCTGGGGGAGTGGGGAAACAGAACAAGGAAAGGTATCCAGGGGGCTGCACTGAATCTGTGATGTTGAATTCTTAAAGCCAGTGATAGGCAGCAGATGCTGACTATGCTATTTCTGGACCGTTTAAACTATCTGAACTACTTCACAATAAAACAAATTTTTGGTGTTTTAACTCTGCCCCTCACAAGACAAGCAGCCGACACATGCAACATACTACACGTCTGGTGCCATTCCCAGTGTCACTCACAGTTTCATCCTACGCAGTGTCCTAACACACGTTTACCGCTTTCTTTAAAAAAGACAGGCACATGCTTTAGCTTTAAGCGAAAGGAAAGGACTTTTAATTGCTTAGATAGCTGGGTGTAGTTTGAACAGCAGCACATAAAAATATAAAAGATTTGGGGTAAAGGACATGGCATAAAAATCCAGAACAATCTACAATAATCGTGGCTTCTGAAACATAAGCCTGAGATCCTGAAAACCATCTTTACAGCCAAATCCTCTATGGAGTTAGAGGTAGCTGAAATCAGTAGTACCCCACAAGAAAGCAATGCTTGTGGAAGTGATTTCCAATCCACATCACACACCATTTCCACTCTGACCCAACAATAGCGTGAGCTATTAACAATACGTCAACTGTAGCCAAAACTGTAGCTTCCATACAACTTCACACCAGGCCTGGACTGCCCGAGCCTTACTTTAGTCCTGAGCTGCAACCTCAGTCAGCATGCTGTCCACTCCCCAGCATAAGCCCACTTACTATACTACACACAAGAACTAGGCTAACTGCAAACTTTAAATGGAGCACAATCTATAAAAATATTGAGTCACTATGTTGTATACCTGAGACTAACACTAATATTGTAAACCAACTATATTTCAATTTTAAAAAAGAAGGATAACCGCATATAGGGCATTCAAAAGAAAATAAGCTCAGAACTGGCAGCATTCGGTATCACTGGTAGCTCTTTTAGTCAGGGCAATTTAGAATTAGAACTGCCTCCCTGCCAAAGTACGCTGAGGAGAATGATGAGAAATACGGTACAGGGGATTACAGCACAGTAAATTCAACGTGTTCTCATAGCTGTAAGTCAGAAACAGGAATGGGATGGTACTGTGAAAACTCCAACCCCAAAGGCAAAGAATACATGTATATTTGGTTTTATTTTAGAAGTGAAACATTTCCTGATATATAACCACACAAATGTTACGAACCGGGGGGTAAAAAGGCAAATCTCACTGATGATACCAAAACTAAAGAGCTTTATCTATCAAAGGAAATATACTACAAAAAATAAATCCCTAAAAACACAAATTTATGACTATTTAAGAATGTAACAGTTATACATCAAAAACTGAACTCAAATTTTCAAGTCAGTGATTCTTAGTCTATTTTGGACAGACGTATCTCAGAGCCTAAAAGCCATAGGTCCATTCCCCTGAGCACATATTCACTAAAGAACTTGCAACGTAACTTCAAAATGTTTACAGAACCTCTCTGTAATTATGGATCCTTATTCTAAGTAATTATCTCTTTCAGCTCAATTTTAAGCTCCATACAAGCAGAGAAAGTCTTCTTCAGATATGTGCTTAGCACTGGCACCTAAAACCTTAAAACCTAAGCACCTTTTCAAGCACAGGCTCCAGCAGCCACAAAGAAGGGTCTTCAGGACACCCAGGCGGGCTGCCCCATCAGGCAGGGTCCTGCCCCTCAAAACCCCCAGCCCCTCCACGCAATTTGCTGACAACATTGCCCTCAGCACATTTTATAGATGAAGTTTGTGTTTATTTACCTAGACTCCAGATTCTAGGAGTGGTAAGTCTTATTTCTGGAAATGATTTACATCTGACTTTCTAAATGAAAGAGTAAAATACTATAAAATGCGGTTTTTATACTTTCTATTTTTCAGTTTAATAATATTTTCCTTTCCACCCACTTTTAATAGTACGAGAGATATATAAATCACTGGTCCCTGCCTCTTAAAACAAAAATTAATAAGTTAACTTACGTGCTTAAAAAAAAAAGTCTCCATTGACACAACATTGTACAATGATTATAAGTCAATAAAAAATGTTGAAAAAAGTCTCCTATATGAATTTCATACAACCTCTTGAATTATTTTCTAAGAAAATCTGTATTACATCATTCCCCATCTTAGAAATTCATTTTTATTAAGCCCTTCATCCTCGCAATCATGGCTTTTCTCATCTGCTATCCATCTTTTCTCCCTTAGTCCGAGTTCATCCTCTTACGCCAGTCAGACCATTCTCCCTTATTAGCACTGGGCGATCCTTTACTGTGCGATGGAATCTGGGGTAAACAGTGAACAAGGCAGACATGATCTACATGCTTGCAGGGCTCACCATGTTCCTTTCTACACCAACCAGAAAGCAATTTGGATGATTAAAGAATAATACTGTCCCTCTATTTCACATGCCTATGTTTTGTCCATTGAGTGTAAACTCTTTAAAAAAAAAAAAAAGACTATAACACTGTCTTCACTTGTATTTTCCTAAACTTCTACTTCAACAACACTAAAAGCAATACCATTCATAGAAACATTTATTTAAAACTTGTTAAATAAACAGGCAGTATTTAAAACCTTCTTGATTATACACCCATAATACTTGTTCATTGTAGCAAAACTTGAAAAGACAAAAAAGATAAAAATTCCAGTTATTTTCAGAAAAAAAAATCCAGTTACTTTCATATTCCATACCGAGAAATAATCTATCACTTTGTCAAAATGGATCACTCAAGACCTTTCATTCCTTATAAAAATCCATAATCCATAATCCAAAATAACTATTTTCACCCCAAAGGCTCAAAATTTATCATTTTATCCTTCTTTTTTCTCTTAATACCAACCTCTTTGAAGGTGCAGTTTTGTAAGGGAGCAATACAGTCACTGATTTAAACTCAACTATACGATGGGACTATGATAAACTTAACAAGGTCACGATAAGGAGTGAATGAAAAGCTATGTGGAGAGCCCATTACGAATCACAGAACATTTGTAATTACTCCTCTGACCAAAGGATATGAAGAAGTATCAGTTCACAGAAGAGAAAATACAAATGATTATTTTCCCCATGTATTAGCTAATGATCGAAGTTCTACAGCTAAAATCAAATACGGTCACACCATAATTACAGATGAAAGCCTTTAGGATGTAAAATAAAAGTAGGTAATATAACCTCACGAAGTTAAATTGTTAGCCAACAACAGTACAGACTTAATTCCACTGGGTGTTCGCAAAGCTAGAGAGCAACAGTGCTCAAAGGGGGAGGTGGGGCCAAGGAGCGGAAAGGACAGAGGAACGGAAGAGTGCGTGAGCCAATTTGCTTTCAAACATTCCTGTTTACTTTCAGTAGCATGAGGACAAACAGAAGCTTGGTAAAGAGGTACTTTTTGTCCTGTTCAATTGCAGCCTAAAGAGAACACTCGTCTTCATTCTTGGGATGTTTTTATGAATCCTGGAAGACGGATAATTTCTGAAAGTTGAATAACCACTATTGAGTGATCACCTAAACTATCAGTTTATAAATGGATTGGGTTGATCTTAAGAAAAAATTTCAAAGTAATAGGAAAATATATATATAACACAAATTTCAAGTTAGTTCTTGAGTAATAGCACCTAGAGTTGGAGACATTTCAGTGACAACTTTTTGAAGTTTTTTGGTAATTGGATATGTAAAATGCCTACTCACATCATATATTAAAATAACACATATGAAAGTATCTAACACTACCTAGAGTACAAAAGTTCTTTACTTTGACCACCAAGTAATTTCCAAATAATCAGAATTAAACTCTAGTAAGGACTTATTTTAACTCACAGGATGCAAGACTTTAGTATGTAACACTGGAATGCAAGCCAAGGCTTTATTCCTAGTTATAATATTTTTGTGCAAATTATGGTAGGAAATATTCTGTAAAACTTTAAATCTCTCATCTAACTGACATCACTAACCACCACCATTAATTAGCAAGGTGGTATAAAGGATGCTTTTAGCATTTACCTCTACCCTAATTATTTAAGTTTCAGAAGTAGTAAAATAGAGTGGAAAGAAAGCTGTGTACAATGTGGCTTTGGCGGAAGAGAGAATAAAAGTAGGTGTTTCTTTCCTCTTCCTTTAGATTTGCTAATGCTTCTCTTTCATGAGTGAATTTCAAAGGAGTCTAGCATTACTCCAGAGAATTTCAACCTGGATCCTATCCATGGCTCAATATCATCAGATTAGTGGATGTTTTGCTGATCTGAGTAGTTCTGAAATTCAATAGATGGGATAAAAAGTACTTCATGAACTACAAAGCACCATAATTTTTTACGTACCATTATTACCTTTTACTGTGAGTTAATATAGCTATTTCTAGGAAGACAGAGCCAAGCATGCACGATTTTTGTTTTCTATTAAGTCAGACTGCCAGCAAAACTCCTTATGTACAAAGAACAACAACTTGAAATGTAAAAGGATGCAAGACTAACAACTCTTTCAAGCAATAAGGTAGTTCAAAAATACAGTACTTATCACTAATACTTGTGACACTTCCCCTAATTGTGGCCCAAATACAAACTGATAACCAGAAATGTTAACTACTACATATTTTGAAATGATTTTAGTGCAATAAACAAATACTAAGGGATTGGCCAAAGACGCAATTTTTAATTGTCGAAGAAAAAGAAATGATTTCCGCCCTGTAACTTGAAGATTCATAATTTACCTCTTCTACTTACCTCAATTTGGAAGCATTTCTGTGTTTAAACCTAATTTTCTAAGAACTTAAGTTTGAATTTGTGTTTCTTAGAATTTTGGAGTGTCTCAATACTCAGAAAACCTAGTTTTGGTTGCCATTTTCTAACCTGGACAAACTCTTATTTACTATTACTGGATCTATTCCTTTATAAAAATCATAAATGAGTTTGGTTATCTTTTTTCTTCAGTCACTCTGTTTAAAGTATGTTTCCTTAGAACAATGAACATTAAAAGCAGGTGGAATCTGTTAGGACAGCCTCTTATAATGTAACAACTGTAGTTCTTCTGTACCTGGTGAGAATGATTTGGTTGACAACATAAAAAAACCCAACAATGATATCAGCATCGTATAAAAAGGCTTGCCAGCCTATCTTCCACAATTCTCATAAGGTATTTTCTTTTCTTTCTTTTTCTTTTTCTTTTTTAACCAACACAGTAGAAGGTAGAATGCTGGTCCCACATATTTTTCACGAAGTCTGAAATTTAAGAAATACAGCCTTAAAATTATCAAAACCAGCTAAACACTTATTTAGAGATAGAAATGGTTAAGAATGAGGACAGCAAAGTCTGTTACTTTTTTACATCTGTGACTATCTACACATCACGTAACAGTTCAAAGCCTCATCTTCATTAGCCACATGTTAGAATAATAATAGTATCTGTTTTACAGGGTTGTTAAGAAAATTATCTGAAATATTTCACTTAAAAGTTTGAACACAGATATGAGCGTATTCTAAGTGCTCAACAAATGTTTATCATAACCTTTAGCTTGTAATAATACAATTCTACAATACTGATGTACTGGTTCCTAGTATTATCAATTTAAAGCACTAGGAGAAGAGGTCTTTAAATCTAACAGCAAAAGTCAACAAAAACTCTGTCTTAACATTTCTACACGTATATTTTAGATCCAGAAGATAACCTCAACATGAACTACTCAGAAGCAGAGTTTATAAAGGAAATTACCTCCTATTATTGCCCTATCTGGAAACTAGCAACAGACAAATTAACACTGCTACTAAGATACTTTCACTATTACTTTAAAAAAGCCACTCTGTTAAAGAAACAGATTATGGATGCATCAGTGTATATAAGAATGCTTTTAAATGCTGTATGAAGAAACTTCATGTTCTCCAAAGGAAGTCAGGCTCTAACAACTGCAATATTTAAAATGTTCATAAGAGGCTTTACTAAGATTAGAACTAAGTAGGGATCAGAAAATGCATCTACAGGGAGTTATAATCTGTAAAACAGCAGGTGCTCCAGACAATGAAGCTAAGGCTAAGCAAAAACCTAGGGATCTAAACACCTTAGATAATATAGTAAGAACTGCATTTATTTTAAAAATAACATAGTTACTTTTTATATGTATAGAAGTTTATAATATGTAATGTGTTTTCTACATGTAATCACATTTGTTCCACCAAACAACCCTATAAATTATACAGAAAAATTATTTTTTGCATATTACAAAGGCAAGGTTCTGAAAGTTAATATGATTTGTCAAAAATCACTGTTAGGAAGCGACAAATGAAGACTTTAAACTCCACGTTCTCACTTACATTTCCACCTTCTTTCCACTACTCCATAAAGCTACTTCTTAAAGAGGCAAATTAGTATCTTCACAAAAAGAAATCTCTAGGCCAAACCACAGACTATTTTAACTAGCTGTGCTGACTTTGGTAAGTCATTTCCCCTTACCAGATCTTTATATTTTCATCTGTAAAATGAGGGAAACTGATTAGAAAATTTGAGGCTTTTCCAGTTCAAGAAAAATATCCAAGACAGTACCCTTTACAAAGTAGGAGCATTTTACAAATACCTGTTGATGTCAGCCTCAGGAACAAGTTCCAAGTCAGAAGGTAGTGTCAATGGCTCTTAAGCAACCTACTGCAATTACAGCATAAATTCTTCATCTGATAGATACTGCTTCAGTAGCATCAAGTTTACATACAGAAAGCTGTCTACACCTCTTACAGACTATGATGGAAATAATAAATCTCATTAATCATTCTTTTTTTAAACTGAAATAATGCCCTTAAAAGACAAGAATGCTTTAAAGAAAATTTAACTACTAGTCAACCAACACCAAGAAATTGAACATTATCACTACTATTCTTTAGAATAAAAATCTCTTTTCCAGTGAAGCATTTTCCAAATATTCCTACTAACTACTATTTCTCCAGTCTACCTCAGAAGAGTATCAGTCACATTTCTCAACAAGTTCTACAGGGAAAAAAAGTAACATATAAGCATTTGATAAAAACATCTTCCTTTTAAATTAATTCCATTTGAACACTTGTCTCCAAACAAAACTGAAGCTTTTCTCCCCTTTCCTGATATAAAAGAATTAAATCCAAAAGACAGCACAACACATTTTCATCTACTAAGTTCTTTCGTCATCTGATTTTTTTCTCTCTACTGTTCCTCAAATACTCTTCATGACTACACACCGAGAGATTTTCACTTTTCCAGCTCCGTTTGTTCACAAAACCATTCTAACAATAACTATGGAAACCACAGAGATTAAGAACATTACAGGCATGCTGCGTTTTTACTCTTTTCCTTCCATGATTACCACTTAACATTTAGGTTCCACTTTATTTTAACACCTTGTCTGTCCCGAAAATAGAACACACAGCCTGAATAGTTAAGCTTGACCTCAGTCAACCGTCTGCAGACCTTCAGAAATTTAGTCAGTGCTTGTGTCATTTATAAAAGATCTTTTAAGTAATAAAACCTTCCCCTGCTTGCCTATAATCTCCTGGGGAAACACTTCGAATGTTTACAAGGTTCTGCGTTTAGCCCAAATTCAAGACTTCCCAACAAGTTTAGTTAATATAACGACTTGATTTTACAAAGTCGACACTATTTCATTTTGTTTTTAAGCCACTTGGCATCAATACAGCATATGTTCTGCCAGTTCTGAGCTAATCTCCAGGAAAGCCTTTGTACAACGATTGAAGAAACTGAAACAGATCAGTGCCCAAGATTTTTAAGAGCCTACTTGAACATATGTTTTTAATAAACAGTCGATTTATTCTAAAATAGCTGCTTTCCTAGTTCGCCTTCTTTTATAACTTACATAAACCGTTTTAAAATATGGCAGAATACATGATTGAGAACAGGTTCACTTCAACTTCGGGATTAGAGGACCCGCAGCCGATCCAGCCGCGCTCGCCGGGGAGGCGCGGGTGCCCGGTGGACCTTATACTCCGATGACTGCCGCGCCTAAAACGTCTCCTACGCTCCCACCGGCGCGAGCGCGTCAACTTCCCGTCCCAAACCGTCCCTTACTGTTATTGCTAACGCAGCTGTCAGCTGGGCTTCGGCAACCTCTTTGTACAACCGTTTACTCAACGCTTTGGGATCCTCGAGGATGCGTCACACCGGGTTCCCCTCGAACGGGCTCTAAGAACCCGACGGCCCCGAGGGTGCGCGAACGCGGCCCGAACCGGCGCTCGCAGAACGCCGGGGCCGCCGCCCGCTCGGCCCGCCCGCGACGCGACCGCCGCCCCCCGTCCCCACCCCACCGCGGACCGGGCGCGCCCCCGCCCCGCCCCCACCCCGCCCGCCCGCCCGCGGTCCGGCCGCGGCGCCCTCCCGGCCGCGCACACTCGCACGCACACGCTCCCCGGCCCCGCCATGTTCCGGGAGCGGCGCGGCCCCCGCCCGGCAGCTCCCGCCGCACCGCGGCTCCCGGCGGGGCGGCCCGCGCCGGGGCCACAACCGCCCGTCCTGTCAGCTCGGCGCCGCGGGGCGGGGCGGCGGGGCGCGTCCCTACCTCGCTCTGGGGAGGGGACGGAGCGGGCGCGACTGAGGGGCTCCTCCCGGGCGCCGGGGCCAGGGCTCGAAACCGCGCCCCTCCTTCCTCCTCGCCTGTCGCCACGCCCCCCTCGCCCTCACGGACCCGAGGCACGGCCGGCGCAGGAGGGTTTACCCCCTGAGGGAGGGCCTCGGCGCCGCCGCCGCTGTCGTGGTCCTCGCCGCCGCCGCCGCAACCGCCACGAACGCCGCCGAGGCCGGGCTCGAAAACATCTCCGGTCTCCGCCGTCCCTCGCCACAGCCTGCTCGCTCCCAGGACGGCGCCGCCCGGCGATTGGCCGCGGCGCGGGCACGTGACGCGGCGGGCACGGGACGGGCGGCGTGACCGCCCCGCCCCCGGCGCCCGGCGCCCCTTCCGCCCGCCCCCCCGCGGCCCGCCGCTTTGGCGGCTCCGCGAGAAGCTTCCCGAGCCGCGGGCGGGGGAGTCGGCGCGTACCAAGTGGGGGCGGGGGTGCGGGCCGGAACTCCACCCCGCCCGCAGTCGCGCCTCCCTCCGCCGTCACCGGCCCCAGAGGGAGGGGAGCCCCTGGGGGAGCGGAGCCCCTGGGGGAGCGGCGCAGGCGGCCGGCAGGTTCTGCAGTCGCGCTCTGTGGCGACCGTGGCCGTGACTGGAAACTTCTAGAAATGGCGGCGGCGGTGAAGAAGAGGCTCTGTGTACAGAGGGTATCCACACGCTACTTTTGCGGGGGCGGGTGGGCCAGTTTGCGAGCTCGGATCGGAGGACGACGGCGCGGCCCGGCCGCAGGCACAGACGGGCGTGCGCCCAGCTCGGGCGGCGGGCGCGGCTCTGCGTGTCCGGAGAGGCGGGGCGCGTGTCCGCCGCAGTGCGCCTGCGCGCCGGCTGGCCGCACCTGTGGGACGGCGACCGGGATCGGGACCCGGCGCGCCCTTCCCTCGCCAGGCGGGCCCATGCCCGGCCCCCGAGAGCACAGCGACGAGCACCTGCCGCGGAACGGCCCGGACCCACGACAGGCCCGCCCACAGCCACACCGCCGGATGACCCTTTTAGGCAAATCTAAGCGCGTTATCCACATGCGAGACGGTTTCGCAGGGAGCCGTCCAGCTGGAGGAGTGCGTGTGGAGCATTTCCCGCCCGGCGGCCCGGCTGCCGGCACGCACTTCCCCCGGACGCTCTTATTTACATCGAGGTTACCCCGCGACAGTTTGTGCATGCCCTTATTTAACCACCGAAGGGATTACATAATCGGAGGAAACCATTTTATTCTGAGTTCCTTCTGGACGCTTTCATTTACATCGAGATGAATCCGCGACAATTTGTGCGTGCCTTTATTTAACCACCAAAGGGGCTATGTAACTGGAGGGAAATCATCTCTCCCATCGTGGCCTCAACTACAGCACGCATTTGTGACTTAATGAGTGTAGTTACAATTTACGTCATTAATCAGCAGATGGTGTATTTGACTTTGAGAAAGCCAAAAGCCAGCACGTAGCGACATAAGGCTTATAAACTTGCATTAAAGATCACCACTTGTTCCTTTCCTAGGTTCCTGATTTCTCCCACCTTTAAAACGTTAGGTTCAAAGTGAATAGTAAGAGCATTTGTGGCTAGAAGTGGAACACCATTACCTTTAATTTGGATATTTATGGCATGGAATTTGACAATCCTGACTTGAGGTCGTTGAGTTGGTTCTCATTTGACTCACTGTCACAGGGAGTCTGGATGGCAGCGGCAATACCTATTTCTATAGCAGTAAGAGCCTCACTTCAAAACGGAAAGGTAGCTCATCTTGAATTTGCTGTCAAAACGGAAAGGTAGCTTATCTTGAATTTGCCGAAATAACCGTAATTTATGGCAGTAACTGTATGCATAACCTTATTACTTAAAAATCACTGAATATATCGAAGACCTACAAGGCAGTTGTGATCCAGGGCACTGTATTGACTGTGTTTGAATAGGACACTATCTCTAAAAGAAAATTCACTGCAGAATTAATCATATTGCAAAGAAAAATTTTAATGAAGCTCCTATTAAATTATATGTGGCAAATTATAAATCAGATACATTCTGTTAGTGGAAAGGTTCAAGTGAAACTTATGAAGGGAAAAGGAACTAATTTTCCTTTTCAATGTGAAACCGGAAGTGTAAGTCAAGAAATTAATAATTATTATGGATAAGGGCCTCAAAAAAAGCTGAAGAAAATTAGTTTATATCCACAGCTAGCTGAATAGTAAGTTGCGAAGGCTTTTAATTGTATAGCCCCATCTTTCATTGGCTCAAGTCTTGGAATCCATCTTCAGCAAGTGGGCAAAATACCTGTTTTCTTAGCAGTTACCAGTAGGTCAGGGACCCCAAGGATTAAACATCACTCTTAGCCAAAGCTAAGTTTTATCACATTTATTTAGGTTTATTACTACCAGACACTTAAAATGTGTATATCTGATATCTGAACTAGAAGCCATCTGCAAAATTTCTTTCCAACTTAGTTCTCAGCTTTCGAATCAACTACTATTATGTTTTGCTAAATTAAATCCTGCCATATTTAAAGAAGGTGAATGTAATAAATGAAAAATATAATCTGAGGTCGTGGCTTTTATGACTTAGTCTTCATACATGTAGCGCCTTTGCAGTGAATACTCTTACGGCTATTATGTGCTGTGGGATTTACTAGAACAATGGCTCCATCCAGTTACAGCAAGTAATTGTAAGCAATCGGTAGCTTCCCCTAGCAAAGTTCTGTAGCCGCTCCAAAAACAACGGAAGCTAGGCTATTAGATTCTTTGCCCAATAAGAAGAATGAAAAGTTGAATTATTTGTTGGTTTATTTTTGCAATAGAAATAAAATTTAAATAGCAGTAGGAAGATTTCCTCTCAAACAACCTAAAATTAATTTTCTATTTCTAAAATGGTACATAAATTAATCACCAGTGCCCACCCTTTAAACATGACTTGTTCTTTTCACCCAGTATCTGAAGGCTCCTCACTCCTAACTTTTTGTCTAGTTAAAAATAATAATAATAATACCAAAGTGTAAGGCATTTTTTACAAGTCAGTAGTAGCTTTCATTTAAAGGAATACCTGTATTTTTTCATAATTTTAAATAAAAAACTTAACAGCTAAACAAAGATAAGATAGACTATTTTTTTAAGAGAGAAAAATAATGGTAAAAGTAGTTGACTTTGGGAAGGTCTGAGGGCTCTAGGATGGAAGGGAGGCATTTTCCTTGTGTTACCTTTTTGTGCCACTTGAAGAATTACTGTTACTGTTTACTTTCTCAGGTGAAAAACAAAAACTAATTTTTAAACGCTGTCTTAAAAAATAATGTTTTTAACCATCGTAACTACTAGTCTGTCACAAGACCAGGGCCAAACAGTGACTTTGAGAAATCCTGAAACAACTGGATTAGTTTAGATTTATCCCTGCCTTAAAGCTATTTTTTTCCCCAGCTTACAAAACTCATAGCTAGTTTCTTCAACTAGGTACAATAATGAGAGGTTTTATTTCTTCTAAGTTATTATTTGCATTCCACTTCTAAGTTGTAATATGCAGTCAACTGAGTATACTCTGCGTAGCCACTGATCTTTCCAACTCAAATCTCACTTCCAGGTTCTTCCCCCGATGAGTTTTTGTATACCTGCAAGGTCAGAATAGCCAAGAATAATGTCAAAGTGTTTCATACCGTCTTTATGAAGACGATAAATAGTACTTCTAGAGCCAACTCCCTTATCCTCCTTACTCCTACAGTCTGCTTGACCTGCCACTTACCAGTGGAAAATAAAGTAACAATTACATGCTGTAAATATAAAAATGTTAAAAGAGTACTGACAAATAAGGTTTATAGAAAGATCACACTAACTTAAGACTTGGCTATGGCTAAAGATGGGAACGCAAAAGGAATTAGAAATTGGACAGAATTTTTACTTCATAATAATCTTGTATTATTGATAAAAGTGGCAGGGTGATGTTGAAAATGGGTGATGTTGGAATAACTGTTAACTAGATTACGGAATAATGTCTTCATAGTTAGCCAAAGATAGCAGAAGACTAAAATGATGCTCTGAAGTTCTAACAGGGTACTTACAGCTGCAAGTTGCTAGGTTATCACCAAGGTGTAGACAGATGGAAATGAACAAATATAAAAAGTTTATGCAGATAGGAGATTCATATTTTATTTCTCCAGTGACATATTTACAGGTGAATATAAATTAAAGGCCTGCTTGCACACCAAAGCCAGGTCCTTTAGGTGGTTCAGTCAGAGAGGTAAGACCTCCAGCTGGCTCACAAGAGAAGCGTCCACTCCTAAAAGGAAAAGTAACATTAAATTGACTATTAATGATTACCATTTATAAATCTTTGCTTAAAAAAATTATACTTGTTATCTCACAACAATCCAGTTAAGTAAACATTTTTCACCCAAGAACTAGCATGGGTTACTTAATCCAAACGTTACAACTGCTGCAAGATTTTTCTTCCTAAAGTTAAACATGGAAACAGACATAAAAATATGAAATATGAAAAATAGAAAAATAACAGTAATACTAGTCCCCCCATATTAAACAGCGTACATACATCACTAGCTCATTACATCTTTACAACAGCACCGTGAGACAAGTGATAACTGACCACAATATTTCACAGATGCAGAACCAAGGCTTGGGAGAGTCAGCGTGTGCCCAACATCAGGGCGAAGAACCACAGCAGAATGCCCAACCCCAGGGGGCACGTTTTTAAATCATGTTTTAATAAACTAGAGCACTACATTTATTCTTTTTATATTTGAATTTTATCTTGACTGAGATCCACTGTCACAGGGACACACACTTATACATTGTATTTGGAAACAGAAACTGGATTCCTTGAGAAACTGGAAGCTGTCCCTTATAAGTAGTGAAGACTATATATGTTTTTAAAGGCTAAATTATTAGTATTAATTTTTCAAAAACAGGTTCTAGACCAGGGTGGCTACCACAGCCACAAAGAAAACATGAACAGGTCTCCGTGTCGTTCTGTGAAGAGAGGCAGTGCAGAGGTGGACAAACCTGTCTGTCTTTTTTTCACTCCCACACATACTTTCCCAGGTCATCGTTCAAGTTCAGCCTCTGCCCTGTCTGACCTCTGCTGCTGGAGCCCAACTCGGCACCTACTCCTGTTTCACCCTCTTATTCCCTGGCTTTGTTCATTTACCTGGTTCCTGCCGCAGATTTTAGCTGAAGAATTTGTTCAATTAAATCTCTTTACTCCTTCTGGCTTTGCCTCTCACATTCTGTCATCAATCTTTATAAGTCTATTTTTAGAGCCCTAGGAAATCATTTGTTGAGGGGACAGGAAAATGATACCACAAAATCATCTATAAGATCTTTCAAACTATTGCATTACATAATGTAAGAAACTAAGTAGTGTATTACCACAAAGAATACCTACAAAGTCAGAAATTAACATATTTGCATTACAAATTCACTATGAAAAACAGATCAAAAAAAGCAGTCACCACGTATTGTCAGAGCCTAAAATTAAAGTTGTAAGGTAAGTGGCAAAATAATATTTAAGTTTAAAAAAAAAACAACCAGTATTTGGCTTTGTAAATTTTTTTAAATGTTAAGTGGTAAGAGGTACACCTGCTGCTCTCTGACTGCTGATAAAATAATACAATTAATCACTTTCGGAGGACTTTTCTTCTCCTTTACTAGATTCCCCTCTTGTGCATTAAGCTCAGCTACCATCTTTACCAACACAAAGGACCAATTTTAGGAAGATTTAAAAAACTTAAGTTTCTGGAACAATAAAAAGAATTAATCACATATACTACGTGAGCTTGCCACAAGAATATGGAATTTTATATAGGAAAGTCATTTGAAGAATAATCTGGTCCAGTTTCCTAAAGTTTGTTCCATGAAATTACAGTGTCTAACATACTTTAGGGGAAAAAGTGGGGTTCCAGTCCTCTGTTATGCCTGTCTGCAAACTTTCTCCAGCCCCCACCATTCACAAAATGCACGTTAAAATACTACAAAGGCTGTAAAATCCTGCAGTAAAGCCTACAAATTTAATTTAATCTACTATATAGAGATAGCAATCTTTACTAATTTTGGCCAGTGTATACCTGATAGAGGTACTCAAAAATCAGTTACTGTTGAACCAGTTTAATTTCTCTCATCACTCAAAGACTCAAAACTAGCACCTCTGTCAATATTTAAGCACAGAGCTTTACTATAAAAATACTAATGAAAAGAACTAACCAGCTTTGGTTAATTTAAAGAATAACTAAAACTGTGTTTTGGTTATTACTGTAATCAAAATCTCTCTCACTATCCAAGAAATTAACTTGGGGAAGAAGAGGGAAAGTTCTTGATTTCCTACGCTGGGGAGAAAGTCTAGAACTACCATGTGCAAATACAGTCTTTACATGACACCACTGATGGATGCTCCGCAATTACTGAAAACCAAGTAGAATAAGAGGAGCTAAGTAGGAAATAAAAATAGGTTGAGAGACCAATAATTCAAAAGTCTTTGGCTTAAGTCTAGAACACTGTTAAAAAATCTTACTGAAGAACTATTTACAATTACTGATAAGCAGCATGCCTATTATTATTAGATGTTGAAAATGCTTAACTGTGCTTAGTTCCTGTTTATTAATGTTAAAATACAATGATGTTATAGTATCTCCCAGATTAAAAACAACAACAAACTCTAATTTCACCCCTGATAATCTCATCCAGATTCGTGGCTTTAAATACCGCCTAAGATAACTGATGAATCCCCAATTCAGATTGCTAGCCCTAATCTACTGGCTAAGTCCCAGTCTCCTACCTACCTCTCAGCACACTATCACGGATGTCTAAGTAGCACCTCAAGCTTCGCACGTCCAAAACAAAGTGACTTATTCCCCAAACCTGCTCTACCCCAAATCCCCATTTTTAAGGAATCACTGAGGTGCTCAGATCAAAAAGCTAGAAATCACTCATAATTCCTCTGTCCCACAACATCCACTAAATTTTAAGCTATTCTTTACACAGCAAGTAGGACAATAATATCAGCAAAATCATCCCCTACTGAAAACACTCCAAACAGCTTTCTGTTCTTAGGACTCAACCCAAATTACTAGGCCCCTAACTCTCTGATTCCTTCCACCAGTTTCTTCCTTGATCACCTTACTGCAACCATACTATCATCTTACTTTTTCTCCAGGATCTTAACTCACCCTCTCCTCCCCCTCTTGAACACTGTTCCTCCAGATCTGTACATGGTTCCTTTGGGCGTATCATTCAGGTCACTTTAAGTCACCACCTCAGAAAGACTTCTCCTGACTTAATTACCTCCAGTCATTCTCTATGTTTATGTTTTCTTCATAGTATTTACTACTCAGATATTACATTAGTTGTCTATCTCTATCAGTAGACTATAAAATATATGACGACTTTACCTTGTTCATAATTTGCAGGCATAACCTAAAATAGTGCCAAGTACAAAGCACACGTCCAGAAATGTTTCTGAAATAAATGAATGCTGAGGGAATGCAACAGACAAAGCAACTATCTGTCTATTTGTGTGGCAAGAGATATGCTGAATTACTGTTGTCACTGATACATCACAAAGTTCAGAAGGGAAAGAGGAGGTTCTAGATAGCAAAAGTATGACTACAGAATTATAAACGGCACCTAATCAGAAGAAATGAAGACTTTTAAAGAAACCAAGTGGATTTCGCAAGGAAATTTGCATCTAAGATATGAAAACAAGCCCCCAAAGTTGAAAGAAGTTAAGGGTTTAAGAACAAACACAAGAGTGACATGAACTTATTCAAAAACATTTAAGGCCTAAAAACAACTTGAAGTTGGTAGAAAATATTATGAACATTTTCTTTTTCGGGAGTGGGGTGGAGAGAAGCTACAACTGAAGCAAGAATAAGTAAGGGATAGATACTGTAATATTAAATGACGAAAGGCTTCACTTCAATAGCCTCCATAAAGGAGAATGATCTTCACAATGGAAATGTTTTACTCCTAAAAATGTTTTAAGGGTAGCCCAATAAAGTGAGAAACTAGGAAGAGAATGCCAAACCTCTTTAAGCAAATTCAATTCAAGTGCTGAAAGAAGTACATGTTTCTTAGAAAAGAAATTAATAGTCAGTAGGGTCCAGCTTGCCTTTTACTAAACTTACGTCATCCTGGACTGACCTCTCTTTCTGATCAGGAAGAGTTATTCGTTGGCCAGAGCAATGAGCGAGTACTTCTAGAATGCAGACTACAGAACCATGCATACCCTCTTGACCCAGCAATCCAGCCTCAGGGAATTGTTGTTCATAACAGAAAGCAGGAAAACATATTTTAAAACGGGAATAAACAGCCTGTTATGGTTCTCTCAATACACTGGAATACTATATGGCCTTTAAAACTTACAAATATGTTGAGAAGGAAAATTTTATATGACATAAGCAGGAAAAAACACTAAGGGATTAAAACTGTATAAAACCATGCAAATATTTGCTAGTATTAAGAATTTTAAGTAATGTGAACACTTAGATAAGGAATGGGAGGGATCGTTTAGCAGTAAAAGTTCAGGTTCATAATTGAAAGAAAAGTAATTAGTTTAACACAACTGCAGGATGGAGCCGCCTGGATAAACAGTGTTCAAGTTGAAAAAGATCTAGGCATTCTAAATGACTATAAGTACAATTTAATGGTGTAATGCATGTGAAGTGAGAATCAATGTAATTAGGCTGCATTACAAGCATGATGTCTGGAAAAAGAAGACAGTCCCACAATGCTCTGCACTGCTCAGTACGGATCTCATATATGATGATTAGTTTAAACACCACATTAAGAAAGCCATTAGCCAACCAGAAGACTTATAAAGGAAGGAGACCAAAACTGTGTCACATAAGGAAAAACAATGAAGCAACTGTGGATATTAAATCTGAGAAAAAGAAGAGGGGAAGATGAGACAGCTATTTCATGTAATAAAGAGCATTTGGAAGAGGTATAAAAATTATCTTCTGTTTGTTCAAAGCATAGAACCTTTGGGCCTTTAGGTGGAAATTAGAAGGAAGACAGATTTTGGGTCAAGCTTCTGGCAGTATGAACTTTTAAACAATGGAACAGATTTCTATTGTAGTAAATTTCCCTTCTCTATAAATACTCATGTACATAGCAGATGATTATCTAATAGGGTTTGGGAGGGGGAAAAAAATCCTTACTTTAGATGACAAATTGGTTTAGGTATTACTCAAGGCTCCTGAAAACATCTGCAAACTTAGGGTATAAAAATTTTTTAATTAAGTTTACATGAAAGACTAATTTAGGTTAAGTCATTAAAATTTATTAAAAAGAAATAAAAGGATACCTTGGCCCAGGTTTTGGGATTTTGCCAGCCTTGAGTTCATCAATAATTTCTTCAATATCCTTTGGTGTCAGATCCTCCTACCAGAGAAAAGTACAATAGTCACATTAAAACTACATCCTACTATTGAAATCAGTGTAAATCCCTAGTATCAGTTTATTGTCTGTCTCAGCTCACAAGTTAGTTACCAAGGAAGCAGCAACTGAGTCACCCCCATATATGGTATATACTGCTAACTGCAGTGTGCCGTAGGAGCTGCAGCTGAAGAGGCAATACAGAGCAGTGCTTTGACGGGAAAGAGCGCTGCATTTGAGTTCAAGTTCCAACACTTACTAACTAGTAATCCTAGAAGTTACTCAGCTTCCCCAAGTTTGTTTCTTCATTGGTAAACCTACTTCAGAGTGTTTGGAGGATTAAAAGAGAAAATACATAAAAAAGAACAGTGCCATGCACATGCTCAACAAATCCTATGTCCTTGAAGAAACAGTGAGGGTCAAACAGTAATTAGCAGCAGCAGTCACAGAACTTAAACACAGATGCCGAATTATCTATCCCTAGGCTAAACATCTAATACCCCAGTGATACCCTCTTTCTTTCCCAGGTGAAATTCACCCTGTTTCAAACTTCACTTAATTTTCAAACGGAAAAGGAAAAAAAAATCTTTTTTGACACATTTCTTTTAGTGATCTTGACCCTACAATCCCCATTTCAACCAGGGAAGCTCTGTATTTGGTAAACTGCTCACCTGTGTAAAATTCTTACCTCAAGCTAGTGTTCTGTTATTTAAAATAATACAATTAAAACACATTTGTGCACCGAGCTGCACCCTAGGTTTAATCAAAAGATAGACAAAACAGAATAGGGCAAGATTAAAGTAAGAGAAAACAATGCCTAAATTACATTATATCCCCTCTCCCCCTCCAAAACAGTTAAGTCCTTAAGAAAATGTTTCTAGGACCCTGGTACCATGCTAGAGGAATCGTGATTCAATACGGTATCTCCAGTCCCTAGCCACACAGGCTTTAATGTTTGTTTAATAATTAAACATTTATAAAAATAAGCTGCTTCAAACTGCTTAGGGTTCAACAGACATTCAGAATCTCAAAACTGGAATCTTCAAACTCATCTAATGATTTTATCCCCCAACTCTTTTGTTACGAAAATTTGAAAACTATGCATGAATAACCGTATTCTTTGCCATATTTCAATTATGTATACAGATGTCTCTTGGGTTGTTTTTTTTTTTTTTTTTTTTTGCCGTATCATTTAAAAGCAAGTTGCAGACATTATGACACTTCACCCCAATACTGCAGCAGGCATCTCCGAAGAACAAGAACATTTTCTTAAATAACACAATGCCATTACCACACCCAATTAACTAAACAATAATACTTCCTTCATAAGATCAAATGTCAAGTCCATATTCAAATCTACTCAACCATCCTCAAAATGTGTTTGATATTTTTTCCTAATCAGGATCCAGTCAACATTTATGCGACTACTTCATTTTATTCACTGGTCAACTGAGATTCGCAAAAGTTAACTGCCTTGCCAGAGACCATACCACTGCTAACTAAAAGAATCTCTTGCATAAATCCATAGGCTACTATACTTAAACTTACAATGCTGAATACAAAGCCCTGACTGTCTAATTCCTGCTTAAATCAAGAGCCTCATGATTATGAGTAAAATGCAGAAAAGCGGGAAAAGAGAAGATTGTTGCCATATTTTTAAAGGACCTTTTTTAAAAGCATGAGAAATAGAGAAGGTAAGAAATTTCAATTACTGATCATTAAAATGAAGAAAATCACTATAGTTAATGAAAAATCCTAGAAATCTAAAAGGCCAAAGAAATAAAATTTCATCTTCATTTAAAAAAAATTGTAGATTTCCATTTTAGGCATTATGGCAGGCTAGCTATCCTGACTAAATGTCCTGCTGTAGCGACTAAAAATGGTAAGATAAAAAACAAAAACTTAAAAATTTTATCACCATCAAGACATTGACAAGAATAAAATACCCAGAGGCCAAAAACGCAAAGAAAACCCAGGGAGACAAGTGGAACGACCAAAACAAATTTGGCTTCAAGGTTTCATAGCCTAGAGGGGAAAGGGACAATGCCCAGGCCACAGGAGATCATCCAAACCACGTGAAGTTAAGACCCCAAAAAGCTATACCCTCAATATAATGGTAAACTAGAAATTAAGACTCTCTCTCAAAAAAAAAAACCCTGCTATTCCAGAACCTTACACACTGAGGGAAGAGAGGAGGGTGTAGGTAAAGGAGCTTTTCTAGGGGCTAGTAATATTTCCAGGAGCAAGAGAGAAGCAAAGTGAATCCCTTCTTGAAGGATCCACCTTCAGTGCAGGCCTAAAAGACTTTCCAAAAACAGATTTCCAAGAACTGTGAGCTAACAAGATATTATGAATCAAAACCATGATATTAGGGTAGCAAGCAATTTAAAAAGATAACTAGGAAACTCCACACACTTAGATATTAAGAACGCTTTCAAAAAACAGGTCAAAGAAGAAATCAAAACAGAAATTTAAAAATATTTAGAACTAAATGACAAAAATATGACATATCAAAACTTGTGAGATCCAGCTAAACCAATTCTTAGAGGTATGATATCATCTTTACAAAATTTTTGAAACAGGCAATATAGTATTTTGTATTAGTATGCCTGGATACATAGATTGTAAAAGTTTAAAAAACATAGGAAGTATACACACTAAACTTATGATAGTGGTTATCTCTGGGAAGGAAAGGAAAGGAAAGGAATGGGATTTTAGATGGATGTAGAGATGGTATACCCACATCTATACCTTATTTTTACATATAATAATAATGATAAAAATAATACCTGAAATAAGTGTGACAAAATGCTATTACATATTAAGTCTTAGTGGTTACTTTTTGTACTTATATGTAAATTATTAAATTTTTCATTATTTAAAAGGTTTAAAAATATGTCATTATGCCCTGGAGAAAAGTGCAAAAATACTTAAAGATAATGATTTTTTAAAAAACCTGCTGGTAGGTAACAGTGTGGAAGCTAAAACTGACATATTTTTATGTAAAGTTTTTCTATTATGATTTTTAATAAACTTTGGAAACCAGAAAAAACCTTCTAGATATTTAAGCCAACAGTTTCTTCTAAATAATTCAGAAACCAACATCCAGAGGACAGGAAACCAAATAGTTAAAATATTTTACATATGACATCATACAACTTTAATTTGTAGAAGTGAAATACTCACATAGTAGTTGTCATTTATTTGAACCATTGGTGCATTTACACAGGCCCCTAAACATTCCACCTCTATAAGAGTGAAGAGTTTGTCAGGTGTAGTCTCCCCAACCTTTATCCCTAAGAATATAAATAATCACTGTAAGGCCCAGATTGTATTTTAATAGCAATACAGTTTAAGAAGAAAAAAAAATCCCCAACATACTACAGAGATACATAAAATGTATTTAAGGCATTAAATTTCTTAAATTAAACAAAACTCTGTATAATTATCATAGGACATTCAAAGATTTCTTAAGTGGTTTCCTTAAAAACAATCAAATTTCAGGGGACTCACTGCCGTTTACTGATACACAGCAGCGCGTGAGACGATTATCTTCATTCTGATTGTGAAAAGCAACCTACTGAAATCAGTCATACTATCAGATTGGCAAAGACTTTGAAAACTGCTAATATCAAAGGTCATTAAGAATGTGAGGGAAATGCATACTCCCGTATCTTTAGGAAAAGTATTTTGACAAAATACAGTAAAGTCTGACCCAGCAATTCTACTTCTTGTAAACAACCTTAGTATACAACTGGACCCGTGTGCAAAGATAGGTATACGTGAAAGTAACTGCAGAATAACTTAACAACAGAAAAATTGAGGCAATACTAAATTCAAACCTAAAACTAATATACTCAACTATTACCAGAATTTGTACCTTTTAGGGGGCATTTTTAATTTAAGTTTGTTTTATTTAAGTTTAATGTTAATCTGTGCTGTGTTTCAGGAAGAACAATACAGATTTGGGGGATGGGACTTTGAGCAGACTTCAGCTTTCTGTTTTATGTATTTCTATACTGCCCAACTATTTTTACAACATGCAAGTACTTTATATTCAGAGACAACAAAATTAAGACACTTCCTTTTACTTCATTTGATATTGTAGAGTGATAAATGCAGCAAAGGCAGTTTCATATAGAAAAACGCCTTATTCCACATTTCCTTCCTCAAGCATTCCTGCTATTCTTATATCTTATTTCTCCTAAGTCTTGTTTGGAAGAAGACAAGGACAATACGGTCACTTCTTTATGTGCCACATGCTACCATACAATGAGTGAAACTTAATTGTATAAACAATGAAAGCTTTAAAACTTCTAGAAGCTTCTCAGACATACTCAATGATTAGAAAAGGTGAAAACTCAGCTTAGAAACTTAAGAACCAAAGAAAAACTAAAAATAAGAAGAAATAATGGTGGGTAAACACAGTAAGGCAAAAATTTACCTGTGAAATACAGATCCAGAATGATGGTAAAACTTGGAAAATGTACACAGAAATAAGCCAAATCTAGAAAGTCACTTCTATTTTTCATAAAAGTTATAATGTCTCATACCAAGCTTTTTCTGAATGGCCTCCAGTATGCTGTCAGAGTTTCGAAGCATGCAAGGCGTGGTAGTGCAGACTTGAATGTGATACTTTCCCACTGGCTTCCGATTATACATTGTATAAAAAGTTGCTACTTCATAGACTCTCATTGGAGGTACTCGTAAAATTTCTGCAACCTAAAATATTAGGAAATTTTAAAATACTATGATTACAATGTTTATTAATTGAGCTTTATGTATATTGTAAAAAGCCTAATTTCAACACTGCTTCAATTTGGTAAAAACTAGAAAAGTTCTGCAAAAGCAGAAACTATATCTGTATTTGATATTTGCAAGGTATAAATCCTTCAACGCTTTTTGTTTTGTTTTTGTTTCTTTTCCAGATTTTGTTTTTTAAAGGTGATATATTTCATATGGACACTCCCATATTTCCTAATCTGTCTCTTGCCCAGATTCCTCCTTGCCACTAAGCAGCATCTCCCAATTCCATCTCCTATAGGAAAAGTTTTCCCACTTCAACCCTTTCTCCATTTGCAATGTAATAAACAATTTGATATGCTTGAACCTGATCTACAATTGTGTTCTTATCTGTACAATCCTCACAGGCTCTGGAGTGGAAGACGAATTCTACTGCAGGAGTGAAAGTGAAATGAAACTGTTCTGAATTAAGGGAATTGGAGATTTCCTTACTAGAGAAATAAGCACACATCACTAAATGAAGTACTAATTATAATAGATAGATGTAACATAAAATGTATCATCCTTTAACTTTTACACCTAAATCACACACAGCCTAGAAGCTCATGGTTATAGCACTTTCTTCTCCTCTTTCTACCCCACTCGTCGTTTCTGCAAAAGGATCTTCTTTTTCTCTAGTAAACATTTGTCTTTCACTATTAAGAATTTCTACTTTGATCATTTCAACTCATATTTTGTAATTTAAAATTTCTAAATGGCAAAAAATGGCAATATTAAACAACTATACCTTTTTAAGCTTTTATCAATTTTTTTCAAAAAGTCCCTGATGTTACTGGTGACGTACAGTGCACGCAGATAATACGGCGACACAACGAGGGTTGAGAATCAAAGCTCACCTATGAGCCTGTACTGGTTTATACACCTACGTGCTTACACCCCCACACACACACCCCCACACACAGCTCTCCAGAACAATCCAAAAGACTACTTCTATTTCCTATCACAATGCTCTTTACAAAAGCTGGATCTTAGACTAGTACTTCCCAACCCTTCATGTCAAGTTATTTACAGAAAATATTTGTTTTGACATATTGAAATTCAGGACCAAGGAAAATTCTATCTGAGTACAATTTTCTTGGTCAGGGCAAGTCTGTTAAAGAAAGCGAGGTTTTTTAGTTGTTTGCTCAGACTGGTCCACACACTGTCTATCATGACTATAATCCAGGCTACCATCTTTTAGGTGATCTAATATCATTAACCTATCAGGTTTTAAGATTTGTTATTTGGCATTCTTAAAAATTATACACATATCCAGGTTTTGACATAAAAAAATAACTCACTGAATGGCATTTCCAATGAGAAATATATTAAACCTTCTCATATCAAGATTTCTAAAGGAAATGTATTCTCAAAAGACATCTAATCATGGCTGACTTGTGAAAGATAAAGTAAATGTGATGAATTTAATTTGGTGATATAAACCAGGCTTATACTTCGGAATCTGGGGAGCTCTCTCAAAATACACGCTGGGGCCCTACCACTGGAATAGCTGTAAGAGCCAGATGTCTAACTTGAAAAAGCTCCCCCAGGATGCTGCTGCATACCTCCCTACGCCTTAGTGATGGTTAAAGAAATGATGCATGAGCTTCTGGATTTTGCTTTTGTTGTTAAGGTTGGGCTTTTCTTTAAGGGGTGAGAGAGGTCGGAGCAAAGAAACAGTAACATTAGAAGTTTCAAATGTAAAGTGAAAAGACTCTTGGTTCTATTCTCTATAAGCTATTTCCTGCCTCTCACACACACACGTAATTCTAGACAGAACAGGACAGTATTTTTGAAATGTTCTCACGTTAGTTTCTTCATTTATTTTATTTTGCTCTACTAAGCTTTCCACTCAGCAAGACTTTCAACAAGCTTGCCATTATTAAAAACATAAATTTTTGCAAAAACAGTATCTATGATTAGAAACATAATCTAAATCATTATTTAGAAAGTTGGCTATTATAAAAACAATGTAATTTAGAAAACTCCCAATCACATACATGTGATTAATTGAAAACAAAGAAAGCACCTATGTTTACTAAGTATTGTAGTAACTACACTTGCTTTATACCATTTTCCATAATCAAAAAAACACTATGGGTCCACAACGGTGTTAGAGTCCTATACAAAGCAAGTAAGAGGTCAACGAGCTGTACCTCAAATCTGCATCTGGGATTCCATTAGATAAACTGAGGACACTCCTATACTCCAAGAAAGATAATAATGGTCTAACATAACAGACTAAATAAAATTTAGAAAATGAAAAGGAACAAAAAGTATAGCAGAATCTCTGCAACAGTCAAGTAAAAAATGCACAGAATTGGAATGACTTAGTCTCAGCTCTGCCACTTAGAAATTACAACATAGTAACTGCAAGAGCTCTTCTAGTTCAAGATCTTCACAGCAGACGGGGAGTCAGTCCAGAGAAAAACCAGCTCTCTTACTTCAAAACCAAATATACTTCCCATTATATCACACTGGCTTATTACTTGTGTGATTCTCCAAAGAATCAAGTAACAAAAGGTTCTGTACACTACTTTGTAAATAATACACTATAACATGTAACACCATACACAACTGTAATTATAGTAATAGGATATGAATAAACTTGAAATTTGGATCACTGCTGAAAAACACTATTAAAAAAATGAATCCTAAAATATGCATGAATATACTAACTTTATTTAAATGCATCACCCATGAGATTTCTGTAGGTTGTTGACTGCAAGGTGCCATAATCAAGTGTTGTAGATATCATGTATTATATAGATTTTTGTTAAAGACTGTAGCCAAAATATTTAAAAGACTCACGTTAGCTGTGAGCAGATCCTTTTCTCTAATTTTAGTTTAAACAGTACATTCATTTTCAGGGTATATTTACAGCAAATTATACATATTTGGAATATTTTATCTTACTATTATGGCCATTTCTCTCAAAGACTGAAAAAAAAGAAAACCTCTTCCACTGTAACGCCTTTACTATTTCCTGCAAGGATAAAAGCTCTACCCTCCTCTTCTCTGCATTATTACGGGAACCAACAAAACATAAGCGTAATTGAGGCCTGAAACATATAAATGATTCAAGGGCTTCACACTCCTAGATTATGACATTAAGGACTGTCAGAGGAACTTCTACATAAGGGAGTTACCATACACAATCTCTCTTTTCAAACTACCGCAAAAATGAAGTACCTTGTTCATGGCAGAGATGGGCAGCCATCCATTCTGTCTTTGGGCTAAATCCAGGACTGGAAGCACAGCTGCTGCTTTATGCCCTTCTGGATAGCTTTTCACAATTGCCTCTATCCTCTGTATCAAAGAAAAAGCACCTGCTTTTATATATCTGGAAGACACTAAGTATTTTGTAATTAATTATAATGTTAATTTAGTCATACCTTATAGTTTTCTGGTGTGAAATCAAATGGAGTATCTGGGTTATTCTCAGGCGTATCTCTGTGCTTTATAAAGGGAAAAAAATGTTTTCCAAAGTTACCAAAGTCCCCACAAAAGTGTGGAAAACTGTACTTTACTGTACCACTACCAGTTGTTTAACTTCTTCACTTTAATCCAACATGATCTGTATCAACCTACCCCTCCATCAAAACGAATAGCTAAACTCATTATTAAATAAATACACATTTGATCAGCATGATTACCAAAATGTTAGCAGAACTAAAAAATTTAGAAAAGTTTTTGAAATCACCCTTTATAGGTTATAAGAAGTAATTTTAGGATCAAAAAACCAAAAAAGCATTATCCAACTTGATTAGAGAATAGGATCTTCCAATATAATTTAATTACAAAAATTACCAATTATTGGAAGCCTTATGAAACTAAGACATGAAATTTTGAGTGTGAAAATATGTGCATTTCCTAAGGAGTGCATCAGATTGTCAAACAAACTACTACCTTACGAAAGGTACAAAAGCACCATCTCTTCCCTGCACAAAAGAAACTAGCCAACAGCTAGCTTCATTTCTTCTCCAAAAAGAGCATGCCCTCTTCAAATACTGACAAGAAATGGCACGTCAACAGGAAATCAAATGAGTCACACTGAGATTAACACCTACATCAATCAATGTTTTGTATATATGGTAAACACAGAACTGAACCCCTTAATATGTTAAGTCTCAGAGTTCTGCTTTTTCAAGGACATAAAAGAGGAAAGAAAACAGAAACTTTGGGCAATGATCTCAAATAGGTGGCAAATTTCATGTTTTTAGATGAAGATGATAAAATACAAAGCAGAAATCTACTTATTAATAGTATGGCTAATTCATTTATTAAGATTCAGCCTAGGAATTTCATTTTCCAAAACTGTATCACAAACTGAATCATTGTACAAGTCCACTAAATTGCCTTTAAACACTAGATTAAATCCTGAGAAATGTATCTTGTCGCAGAGAAGGGATACGTTATCTTAGCTTTTCTGAATTATGCAACCAAGCTGGGGAATTCGTTGACCTCTACCTGCAGTTAAACCCTGGAAACCAAAACCACAAAGGCCAACTGCCAATATTCACTGTATTACTAAAATCCATTAGTTTCAAACTAGTGCCATTTGGGGATTTCCCCAAGTTCTAGCCTCAGCATCTTCAGTAAGACAACGTGAATGGTTTGTAAGAACCGAGTGTGACCAGAAATCAGGTCAGGGCTGTTATTTCACCAAGGAATAACCTAAATTCTCACTTCCAAAGATACCCTGGTCCCAATTTAAACTTGAGATGTTCAGCTAAAACCTTCTGAAATGCAGTGAATTCAATTAGCTATATTTAAATTACCACAATGGCCAGCAAATACCAAAGACACTGGTGTTTAAGATACGTTGTATTTACCCAAACTTCCAAGTCTTTCCATTCTGAAGAAATCTAATTACTTACCACAAATAAGGCTCCTCCAGCTCCATTTTGCACAGCAGTCTTATGCAAATTTCTTATATGTCTTCCCTAAAATTTTAAGAAAGTTTAAAGTCACACACAAGAGTCAATGGAAGAAGGGTATCCTTTCTACTACATGCTTTTGGCAGGCAATTGCAGAGCTAATGTACCATAAACTTACTGCCTTTCACTTCTGTCTGAAACAAGCTGGTTGCCAGCTCTCGTTTAATGTGGATCTTCATAAACATGTTTTCATTCTATACAAATGAGTCATATACTATGTGCAACTGAATCAACTGTATCTCCCTTTATAATTCTTTACTAAATTAGTTTAGAAACTCCAGCCATAAAAGTACTTTCAGAAAGCTGCTTAAGATGCTATGCAGACTGACCAAACTCAGTTGTTTGGGAAGGAATCCATTTGATTACTCTCTCCAATCGCATTCATTTCTCTTTGCCCTGTAGCTGCTCCCCCATTCCTACCTTCTCTACTACCCTTCCTGAAAAGCAAGTGAACTATTGTTCAGAAACGCTCTGAGTTCTACCAACTACAGACGGGAGAACACTGGATTAAACCAAGCACGGAACTGGCAGAAAGCTAGACTGTTCACAGGCAAACATAGCAGAGAAGGACATAAAAGCGGTAACACAACACAGTCATAGATGTAACTTTTCCCTAGATCCAAATAGCATTTCAGTTGAGGAAATAGGTTTATACAGAACACTTGCTTTCATCAAGAAAAGACCCAGGCACAGAATGGGAAACACAGGTGTAAAATACACGCCAGGATAAGGGGGAGGGGGAATCTGACCAGCTGCGGTGCATCAGGGGCTCCAACTGTGCTGGTTTTGCTTTCTTTCTCAGGCAGCAAGTTATGGATACAGTGTTTATTATATTCTTTTTGCTTTCTTGTGTCTGAGATATATTATAAATTTTCCTTAAAATAAGTGCAACACTTACAAAGGACATAGTTTATGTTCTTATACTTTTATTCAATGTCTCCTAAATTGCCTCAGAGTCAACCTGTGACTAAATACAAGGTCATGACTGTATCCCTAATTTGCCCATCCAGAACATGGACTGGGATAACCAAAAAATTAAAGCCACAATTCCCAAATAACACTATAAGAACAATATCAGCATAAAGTTTTAAAAAATTAACTGAAACTGAAAGTTACAAGTCAGTCCCTGCCACCGCTTTAGCTGAGAAGATACATTTTTTAAATCAAAGAATAATTTTTATTGAGTTAACATTAGTGAGTTGTTACTTAACTAAATTCTGACAGAAAACAAAGGATTTCATAATAAAGTAAGGAAGCATTAACTCAACTGTAGGGAAGTACTCAATCCTTCAAACTTCTGAACCCTAGTATTCTCTGTTTACTTTACTGGCCATTTACCCACTCTCTCATGGCGGGACATTTACCGTTCTCCAGCTGACCCTTCCCCAATCCAAACCATGCTGTCTAATGCAACCAAACTAATCTTAGAAACACTGTCCTTCTGATGGTGGGTGTGATACGAAAAAGGACCAACACCAAATAAGAATGTCGATTTCATCATTCCTAAAAACTGCATTTTTCACATTCTAACATCTCAGAAATTGGAATGTATCACTGATATCTAATATTTCATAAATACCCCATGTGCAGAGACACAACACAGCAAAGTGGTTAAAAGCCCAGCTCTAGAGCTACTTCATTTGCAAAATTGGAATAACAACCCCAGATACCACAAAGGGTTGTTGTAAGGATTAGAAAATTCATGTAGTGTTTAGTGTGCTGCCTGGATAGTAGTAAGAACTACATCAGCTATTACCTACCATCAGCTATTATTATTACAAGTACTATGTGACAGGCACTAAGCTTTTTACATGTTGTTTAGTTTATACAACTTGCATGAAAAGTGGGTATTATTTCCAGAAAATAGATTAAAAAAAAAAAAAACCTCTCAAGGTCACATGTCTAATGTGGGAGAACTCTCATTAGCTCTTACAGCTAATGACTACAAAAGTCATGACATTATTAGCCACTTGAATTAAACTATTTGATGATATCAGAGCTCTAGAAGCAGCTCTGAGAAGAAACCAGAGTATATCTAGGAAAGCAGAGTTTAATGAAGAAAACCAGACAGGGAGACAGGCTAGAAATGAAAAAGCCTGCCGCACACAGAGTTCTTACTTAGAGAGAGGGTGCATGTATGTTCCCTATTTCAAACAAGCTATTTACTGGTGTTTTCTTTTAAACTGTTCTAAAAAACAAAATGGAACAAAACAGTTCCTACAGAAAACCTAAATATATATACATTAGCACAGCATTTCAGCAACTTAATTTCAATGTCTAAAGTCAACCTCTTCAAAATAGTAGAAAAAGGGCTCAATTTGTTTATAAAACAAAAGTAAGCAAAATAGTGATGGTAAACTGATAAGTATTAGCCCTCTTTTTCTTTTCAACTGGCATACACTGTTATTCATAGCAAGTTAGCATGTGGTCATTTTCAAAGCTGCCCTGCTTTTCGATATCTTTAAGAACGTCACCTATCTTACCACACTCATTGTACTTTCAACATCAGGCATTTTCAGCAAAGGAATAAATAAGACATTAAAAGTTTGAATTATAGAGGGAAGGGGAGGGGCAGGACAGGGGTAGGGGATTAAGAGATACAAACGACTATTTACAAAATAAATAAGCTACAAGCATGTATTGTACAGCACAGGGAATACAGCCAATATTTTATAACTTTAAATGGAGTATAGTCTATAAAAAATACTGAATCACCTTGTTGTACTCCTGAAACTAATAAAATATTGTAAATCAACTATACTTCAATTTAAAAAGAAAAGTCTGAATGTAAGTAGTCTTTACCCTAGTTAATGGGCCATTTGAATTCAGTTTCACTTTGGAATAAAAAGGCATTCCAGAACCAATTGGTCTTAGAACTGGAAAAGAACAGCTTAGCTAGGCGTGACCGATTTGAAGGGTAAGCTGAGTTTTCCCCCTTAGACTAGATCTAGGCTTTTCATTAGACTAAAGTCATTTCTCATTAGACTCTGAAAATGTCTACAGTTCAGTGAATTCCAATTGAGTTCAGTGAACTCCAAAAGAAAATTCAAGTAATTTTTTTTTTCACAAACAAGAATATAATCTGATAGTGAAGAATTAATAGTGGGATGCAATTCTAGCTTTCTCCTTTTTCAGAATGTTTCAGAAGGAAGGGAGAAGACTTACAGCAGGCAAATAGTGCCACTGCTTTCTTTGGATTCAAATAACCTTGAGTGGCTTTGGCTTTGTGTTAAGTACTTAACACATTTTTTTCACTGACTCCTCAAAAATCTACAGTTAGTTACTATTATGTATTTCCACTTTGCTTTTAAAGAAACTTAGGCTCAGAAACAGAAATTTGCACTACATTACACAATTTGCAACAGAGATGCATTCTGAGCCCAAGCCTTTTGAATCTAAGTCCTCTGTTTTCTACCAGCCCTTGTCTTTTATCATCATTTACAATACTAATAGCTCAAAAATGACAGAAATTACAATTTTACATTCTATTACCCACTCCCCAAGAATAGGACCTTTCACAGGCTCTACTCTTTTTTTTTTCTTTTTTAAGTTTCTTGAGTTGCTCAAACATTAGAAGTATCTAACTCTGTTCACTTTTCAGTTCTATCAGACATGTGCATTATAAAAGGCCACATCCAGCCAGGGCACCTTAATAAAAGACAAGGAAGCTGTAAAACAAAACTGACAGAATCAGTAATCTAATTAGTAAGAAAGAACTAAGGGCAAGCTATTGAAAAACACTTTTTCTTTATTAGCAACCAACTCAGAAAAGAAATATACCTTTGATACTACCCCAAACATTTAGATTAAATCCACAATAAATGTGTGCAACTGCACAGGGGGTCACAACTCACGCGTGAAATATCTCCTAGTGAAGAAAAAGTGATGTCGGCTCCCTCTGTACTTTCTTCTCACTGTTCACCAATACCTACTAGCTTATTACCTTAGCCTCCTCCACTGCCAGCTCAAGCAAAGGCCACTTGTTCCTACTGTCTAGAGCAAAGGCATGCAGAGGAAACCAAAGGCTCCTCCCAGTCTCTGCCCATGGCACACTCAGAGTAGGTATTTTTACAACTTCAAAAATCCTTGGGAAATAAGATTTTCAATGCATTCAGTTTAATAAAGTAGGTGATGAGTTAATAGTAACTGTGCAATCTATTTCAAGGATAATGATAATAAATAAAAATGCTTATTACCTCTCTGTCAAATACTGTACTACAAACTTAACAAATATTGTAACTCATTTACTCCTCACAACAACCCCCACATAGGTATTATTATCACCCCTTGTTTTACAGGAAACTACGGCTCAAAGGAAGGAAAAAACTTTCCTTAGATCACACAGCTAAATATATGAAAAATCAAACATAGGTTTTCCTGACTTGAGGACATGCCTTAACCACTAAAATTAAGTTTTGTTATACTTTCAAATATACATATGGAGGTTTTACAAATATTCTCCAAAGAAATTTCCATCAATAATTTAATTAAAAGTGTCAATTAGGATTAAAGAAATATAAGAGATTTTACTAACATTATGAAAGAATTAACAAGTAAATTTTGGCCAAATTGGGAGAAATGCCCAATTCCGTGGCTGACCCCAAAACATGTATGCACACTCAAAGCAGCCTAGCTAAATGAACTGAACCAATACTTGAGCTGCTGCCCATAAGGAAGCTGGACTGCAGTGTGAGTTCAATTAAGTTAACTGCCTGCAACAACGTTAACACTCTGGAGAAATTAACAAAATCTAGAGCGTCACTGACATCATTCACAACATCTAGGATATAATCCAAAATTACCCGATATAGCCCCCCAAAAAAAATTAAAAAGGAAAACAACCCATTTTGAAGAAAAAAGACAATCAATGGAGATTACCAGACAATAATTTCAAAGCTACTACAACCAGGCTTAAAGACATAAAGAAAAATAGCTTCAATGAATGAAAAGATAGAAATAAAAACTATAAATAAAAAAAAAATTCTAAAACTGAAAACACAATCCTTGAAAATACCACTCTCAACCCCTTAAAACACTGTATTTAATTACAGTGGCTAGGGAGTGAGGCAGCGATGGGTTGTAAAGTGGGGTCAACCTTACAGAAAGTCATGGCAACCACTGAGGGAAGTAAACCTTTTCTGGGTATCTATTGCTTTGTATTTCACAATTTTTAGGCAATTCTTTGACACTCAATAAGGTATCACTGCACTTTACAGAAAAGAAAAATGAGGTTTAAGGAGATTAAGAAATATGGTTCTAAGTCACACAATTAGTGTCTTCCAGGCACAGCACTAAATTCTGGGTTTTTTTAAGCAACGATGAGCTGAAAACCCTGTGGCTGAAGAAATTGGCAGCTAGCTTAATAAAGCAGAAATTATGACAAAATAAGCAATTTCTTTGAAAATGTAAATAATTTCCTTGAAGATTTCTCCTTCAGGAAAGGAACTTTATTAGGGATACCTCTACTCACATTTTTCCTTATTTTTGCTAAATCATTGTGATTTCCCACTGTTTGTAAAAGGTTAGAAGGGCCTGGTTATAGAAGTTATAGAATATTCCTCACAATGGAATGCTATGCAGCATTTAAAATGACAGTGTAGAAACGTTTACTAAGGAAAGCTGCTCAAAATGTACAATGGGGGAAAAAAAACAGGCTACAAAACAGCAGTGTGAACAATACCACCTGATTTTTACCAAAAAAAATTCTGTAAGGTCTTTTAACTGCAGACATTAAAATGTCAACATTAAGGTCATTTCTAGTTTGATAAAACTATGGGTTTTCTATTTTTTAAACTTACTCTATTTGCTGTTCCTAATGTTTTTCTTATTTCGTCCTTTCCACCTAGAATACCGTCTCCCAAGTTCATCTGACCCCATCCCCAGTCGGTTCATAACTGTTCCCAGGAAAAATCTTACACTACCTCCAAACCAAATCGGATGACCCTATTCATATCTCTAACACTGTACGGTTGAACCTTTGAACACCAGCGGCTAGGGGCATGGACCCTTTGAGTAGTTGAAAATCCGAATATAACTTACAACAGCCGGACCTCCCAATATGAGCTTCCTCCATATCCTCTGTACCAACCACGGATCCTGTAGTATTGTACTTATTTACTGTTGGGAAAAAAACCCCGCCTCTGAGTGAATCCACTCAGCACAAACCCGTTCAAGGGCCAACTGTACTTTCACACTGTTCACTAATTTAATTTTAAGGTCCTATTACGACTATCAACTCCACAAGAACAGGGATCATCTAAATATGTTTCTTAACTGTAATATGGGGAAGTAATAGTACAAGCCTCATAAACTAGATTTAAAATGTTACTACCTACCGCAGTGCTTGGCACTTAGAAAGCAGTCGCAGAATGTTACCTATCATTATTATTATCCACGTTGCTACCTGGAGCCCAGCAGGTAACAGAACCTCATATGTTCATTGGAAGACTAAACTTTGCAAAGCGGAATATCCCCATTTTGCAACTGAGGAAACAGAGAAACATAAAAGCCCTAAGTCACAAAGCTCAAAAAGGTGGTGAAGACAGCATCCAAACTCAGGTCTAACTGCAGAGCCGTGAGCTCACACCGCCTCCCTCGCCCCTGCTGAGAACTGACTCAAGCTTTCTATTTTACCGCTGGGGGAAAGGCTTCTTTCTTTCTGGTAAATGCCCCGTGGGCCCTCCGTCATTTCTGGAATGTGCATTTTTAAGTCAAGGAGGACGAGTGTTTCCACCTGAAAGTCTACGTCCTTGCCTCCAGCGAGGTGAGCTTGGAGCTCAGCGGCCCACGCGGGCTCTGCGTCCTCGGGTGCCGAGCGACACAGCTGTTCGCCGAGCCCCTGGCACACAAGGCAAGTGCGGGCAACGCGGGCACCGGGACGCCGGGGTCGCCCCTCCGCGGCCCAAGGACACGCCCGCGGACTCCCCCGCCGGCCGGACCCACGCTCGGCGCTGCCCCGGGACAGAGCTCGCCCGGCGCCAGCCCTCCGGCCGATGACCGCCCTGAGAGCGCACTCCCGGCCGAGGGGAGGCCTCGCACCCGCACGGCCGACCCTCCCTGAGGAGCGGTCGAAGGCCGCGGTGTCCTTGCCGCCGCCCGCAGGCCAGTCTGGAGCCCCGGGCTCCAGGGTGCCCGCCGCCAGAGGAGGCACAGAGAGAAGGGGAGGGCGGCGGCAGCGCCCGCGCTCATTCGAGCCTCCTTACCCACTGGGCGGTGAGGCCCGCCGCCCGGGCCCGGAGCGCCGCGGAGACGAACATGGCGGGCCGAACTGCGGGCCTTCCGGGGCGCGCCGGGCGACAATCCCGAGCGGCCGGGACGCACGGCGTGCGCGCTCCGGAGCCCAGCCCTCGAGCCCAGGGCGGCGGGGGCGCGCGAGGGCGGGGTGGGCGGAGACTCCCGGAGCGGGGCGGGGCGGGGCGGGGCGGGGCGAGGAGCTGCCCGCGCCCTAGAAGGCCGGGTCCCATGGACGGTGCCTGGGGTCCCCGCCTTGAAGGGCGTTGTCCCGGGAAGCGCCTGGGGCTCTGCCGACCTGGATTTATGAGGGGAGCGTCCCTCCTGGAGAGCCTTATGAGGAGAACCTTATTTAACCACCTCCTTTTTAATTATGGTTGCTTATAAAAAAAATTCCGTTGCAACCCCCTGTAACTCGTATTTAATGAATGGCAGGATTGAAGCTGCAGAAGGCCGCCACCCAGTGAGCTAGGCATCGACGCCAAATCCTAGGTTCCCCATTCTCGGGTTTCCGAGGTGTGTGCCTACATATCTAGGGCGACAGCAGAGTAACGGGGGGGGGGGCACCAGGGAAACGGGGTGGGCCATCGGTGGTGACAGTGGAAGCCTCCTGGTGGGTCTCACTGCTGTCTCCGTACTTCGTACATGTCGGAAGTCCTCCGTAATAAAACTTTCAAAAGAAAAAAGCCACTTCCTTCTTGGTGTTTGGTCATCTTTGGAAATTCCAACAAGTATTTACTCAGTAATAACTGATATGCACAGCGCTGTTTCCAGGCACTCACCGCCTCTTGATTTCTCCCTTCACTGTACCCACACTCTTCCTTTTGCCCATTTTCTTTGCTGTCATAAACTTGTGAATGATTTCTGGAACTTTCACATCAGTACATGGATTTTTTTCTTTAAGTATCCCTCATTAATTTAAAAACCCTAAAATAACCCGTTGCAACTTTTTATGCATCATATTCTACAAATTAGGGAATTCAAGTCACAGAGGGCTCCCAGCCAGTAGCTAGGAATAGACACCAAATGACTTGGTTCCCATTCTTTTGTTTTATCTTTTACATTAGTTTGCTTGCTCCTCCATATCAGCTTCAGGGGAAAAATGTTCTGGGCCTCTATGTCGATTTGAGCTATTTGACTATAAAGTTACCTAAATATAGATACCTGAAACATTATTACATGCATAACACTGTCCTTATAGTTCTTATATCACTGAAACCAAACGTATCACAAATTAAATACATAGAAACCTACAAGTGGATGACACTGACTGATATGGTATGGATTTTTAAAATGTGGTCTGCAGGCTTTTACTGGGTTCTAATAGAGCCCTTTCTGACTTCCCTGCCCAGATTAGTCCTCCTGATACCTTCCCTAAATATGCCTGTGTACATTTTCATTCCCACATTTACCACCAGATTATAACCACCATAGGTGCATAGGAAACCTGCCCTTCCCAGCTTGTTCCATTCAACAACTTTACTGTATCTGGCATATGGAAGGAATTCAATATTTGTTGACAATTAAAATCTTAAACATGGTGCAACTATTTGGCCTTTCTGCAAGGGCTGCATGTCTGGTTGGATTTATGCTCACACACATGTGTGTCGGTGAGAGTGCTTTTCCATACAAGTAACGGGAGAGCTAACTAAAGTAGCTTAAACAGTATTGGGTTCATGATCTCACAAAAAAAGAATTGCAGAAGTAGGGCAGTTCCAAGATGAGATAATTCGGTGACTCAAAGATGTCCTGAAAAACTTGAATGCCTTCCGTCTCGACACCACCGCTCTCTCCGCTGGGACTCCTGTTATGGTCACAAGGTGGCTGCAGCAGTTCCAAGGATCAGATGCAGACAACAGCATTCTGAGGGAGAAAAGGGTCTCACCTCTCCAGAAAGGGTCCCAGATGTTCCTCTGGCAGACTTGTCTCAGTGGCATTCCTAACTAATGTGGTAGTTAAGGAAACAGGCTCTAGCACCGGACTGCTGGTCCACATCCTGCCTCGACTGCTTTCTCGCTGTGTGATTCTAGGCAAATCAGTCTCTCTGGGCTTCTGGTTAGTCATAGTACCCTTCTAAAAGCTCTACTATGAGAATGAAATGAGTTATGCAGCACCTGTCAAAATGAAATGAAACATGGTAGAGTGCGTGTCTAGCATACATAAGGTCCTGAGTTCGATTCCCAGTACCTCAATTAAAGATAAATAAATAAAAACCTAATTACCTCCCCACAAAAAAATTAAAAAAAAAATTTTTAGTGAAATGAAACGAAACACCTGTGAAATTCTTGAACAGTACCTAGCTTAGAGTAAGTGCCAATAAATGTTAGCTTGGGATCTTCTTTGGGAGAGCAGCGTCTTTGGAGCTGACAGTCCATAAGGAAAGCACATATCTCACCAGTGTCTAACAGGAAGTAAGGGCTTAGCAGGTGTCGTTATTTCTGTTCCCTAGGAGCAAAACCAAAGAGTGCCAAGAGTAATGTTTAAAATGTTAAGGATCAGGCTGAAAGGAGTGTCGAGGCTGTTAACACTTCTTCAACAATGATACCGGAAGTACAATGCTTTTAGTTCAACATTCAACTGTCAGTAAGTGTGACACCACTCGGTTCACCAGGCCAAAAGATTTGTTAATGTCCAGGGTGACTCTGGCTTAACATCCACCTAAATAATTCTCAAATGAAAATGTCAGGATTGATATCTCCTCACGGCCAGGAATGTGAGTTCACTTCTAGAACCAGCCCACTGATCAAGTAACCCAAAACACAATCAACTGTTCTTCCCAGAGTCCTCAGGCTAGAATTGTGGGGCTGTTTGAAAAGAATCCCTGTTCTTCCTCCCACTTTCAAAGCCATTGTTTCTGGACACAGACCAACATGGACATCAGTGATTTCAAATGTTAGTGACCTAACCCTGTAGGCTTGATTGAAGTTGGCCTGATTAAATCCATGTAATGGACACTGCGGCTGTCTGGTTGGTGTTTATTCCACTATTCTAAGTTACTGCTACTACCATAAGCCCAGGAAAGTTGACCCTAACTACAGTGGTCAACCATCAATCCTTTAATTAAAGAATGCAGTGTTTTGGAGGGGGAGGAGGGGAACTAGGAGCCAGCGGAGGTAGAATCAAATTGAAGGGAATAACCACATGTGGGAACTTTGGCTCCCTCATTCCTATGATTTCCTCTCCATCTGAGGCATCACAAATAGGCTCTACTGAGGACATGGGAGAATGGAGACCACGTGCTTTGTAATCAGAGGAAAGTGGACGTGAATTCTGACCACACCACTTACTAGACACTTTGGTCCTCAATTTCTGGAAGTATAATGAGAACATTAGGTTATTCTGTTTATGGAAAATGATTAAGGTGGTGCTTTCGGCAGGACTTGCACACCACTGTGTGTTAACTGTGTGTATTACTGTCGAGACGAGATGGGGCTGGGCTTCTGGGGCAGTGGAAGGACAGGAGTGGTTGTATGGATTCTGAGATAGCCTGGTTTGATGAGTCCTGGTATCAGCATTTTGGAGCAGGAAAGACTAGGAAAGATCCGGTCCAAACGCCTCACTTTACAGAGTAAATTTTCTTTCTTTTTTTTTTTTTTAATTATTGAGCTGGCCCAGCTCTTAACAACTGTCTTCTTCTTTAAGAATAAATTATTAAATGTACTGTTCTGTGAAACGGTACTCTGGCATTCGCCATAAAATTTAACAGGAAGACTCATTTTTTTCGTGTGGGGAGCAGAGAAGTCATGCTCTGTTTCTAGCCGGGGCTCATGCACTTCTTGTGTTTATATAGTCAAAGGTCAAACGCTGACTAAGAGCAGATGAGCCTTTTCCTTTTGCATCACTTTTCAACTTTCAAAAGACTTAAAATAAACTATCATTTTCCATTATTTACTTAAGGGGCTTATTTTGCAGAACTTGTAGCTCTTGGGAACCCCCCAGTCGTTCTTACAAAGTACACAATCTGATTCTTACTCATCTACGAACGTGAAGGAAAGCAAGGGTCAGCAACGCATGGTGTAAATCACCCAGAACACAGTAAGAAGGTGAACTGGCTGGTGAGGTTGGTGACTTTCCACAAACATCTTACACGTATAGAACCAGAAAACCATTCTTCCTTGAAATAGAGGAACTGATAGAGATAGGGAGAGAAATAGAGACAGAGGGGACGAAGGGGTGGGGGAGAGAGAGAGCGAGAGCGAGAGAGAGAGGATGTAGATCAGTTCTGAGACCAAGGATTAATTCCTCTGAATAAAAAGAACTTCCTTTTTTAAATCAGCATTTCATCTGAGGTACACAATGGCACATTCTTAAAACCCACTGCAATCCTAGATGGCCAAGGGCTCACAAAAAATGTATAGCTCACATTGTGCAGAGAAGGGTTTGCATGCATTTTCACATGGATTCACTCCCTGCTAAACTCCAACTCAACATCTGTGCGAGATTCTACACCTCAGAGCACACGCAGCACCGTAGTCCTTAAGGGCTAGTGAACCTCTCCAGATGAACCGAGACCCTAAACGCTACCTGCCCAGGGGCCGTGCTGTGAAGAGCAGCCCGGTGGTAGTAACATGTGCAGTTCTACTGGGTACTGCTTCTGTTGGTCCACATTATAAGCCTTTTCAGATTAGAATCTTCAAAGGGCATTGAAAACTGAAGACACCAGAGCCAAGTTGGCACCACCTTGTCTACACTCAGTCAAATGTTTGTTTAGATTGCTGCAGCAGTTAACTTCGTCTTCACGTGACTACCTTCTAAATTGGCATCATATTTTGTTTAATGTGTAACCTGGGTGGAAAAAGTCTTTAAAGGGACAGATTTTGTTACTTACTAAGCCAGGTCGCAATCCATTCAGTGTTTGCCAAGCTCCTTTCGCCTGCCAGGGAAGGGCAGTAGGTGTTGGAAGATGTCAAGATTAAGGACACAGTCCCACCTTCAGGGAGCTCACCTTCTAGCTCGTAGCACGTGAGTGGATTCTAGGTGGATCTGCCCACTGAACAGAATGGAATGTCTGAGCCCAAACTCTCCTTTTATATGGCCTGCTCCCTTTGAAATCCAATGTCCTTTTGCTGTGATGCAATTTTGCAACTTGTTCTGTTGTTTTAGGAATAATAAGCATGCAAAATAACAAACATCACTGTGCACCTACTATAACCACGTAAGACAGCCCCCAATTATCCCCACTTTCTTGTATTCATGGCCTTAAATAACCTCCTCCTCCTGAGTGTGGTGTGGACCTAGTGATTTGCTCCTAACTGACAGAGTAGGGCAAGGTGATGGACATCACTTCTGTGATTAGGTTAGGGAAGACTGTGCCGTCTGTCTCTATTGCCTTGACTCATATGCTTTGGAGATGCAAACTGCTCTACTGGAGAGGCCCACCTGGCGAGGAACAGAGGGTGGCCTCCAGCCCACAGCAATCCAGGAACCGAGGCCCTCACTTTAGCAGTACATGGGGAACTTAATTCTACCAACGACCTTGTGAACTTAGAAGCAGATCCTTCCCCAGTCAAGCCTTCAGATGAGACCCGAACCTTGGCTGACATCTCAATTTCAGCTTGCGAAAGACTCTGAGAAGGAAGGCCCAGGCCAGCTGTGCCCAGATTGCTGATTTGTGGAAACTGTGAGATAATACATGTATCTTGGTTTAAGCTAGTGGTTTTAGGGTAATTTGTTATGCAGCAATAGATAACTCATATGGAAATTATCCTTGTTCTTTAGGAGTTGGCAGTATAGAGGGTGCTAGACTGAACACTAACTGTAGCACAATGTTAAAAGATGTGCCATCTTCAGTAACTCGGCAGAGGTTTAAATCAGGGACTCAATTCTGTGATTTAGGTATTTCAATTCTAGTCTCAAGCTAACCTGATTTCTGTTCTTACAGACTTTCCAGCTGGAAAGGCTCTTATGCAACCCCACCCTTTAGTCGGTCCTCTGTATTCCACCTGAAAAGAAGAATGGTGATTTGAGTTGTACCTGCCCAACCTGATGACATGTTCGTTGAGGGCAGGAAGAATATGTTATACTTAGTACTCTCTCAAGCACCTAGCTCCTGCCCTCTCATGTGAGGGCAGGGCTCACAAAATACGAGTGATGAACTATATTCTCAGTTGGTGAAAGAGTGAAAAACACACAAAAGACGGAGTTTCCTGAAAGGCCTGGTGCATGTACTGAGATGGGGGCGGGGGCGGGGCTGCCACAGCCATCCCGCACAGGGCTCTGGTGCACAGTTCACGAGCCAAATGTAAGAAGCCTTGCTAGACTTCCACAGGTGGCACTGATTGGGACACTATGTGCTTCCTCCAGAAGGTTTCCAGAATCACGAAAACAGCAGCTTTGAGTGTTATTTTTACTGACTACAGCAGATGCCGCCTGTGTTCTGATTATAACCCACAGGTTATACCATCACAGTATATTCCAGAACAATCTCACTGCAAGCACCCACCACTCTCCAGGTGAGGCCTTCAGCCACAAGGGCAGTGCAGCCAGCAGCCAGTGACCACATGACTGGGAGGAAGCCTCCCCAAGCTTCCTCAGCCTCCTTCTGTGGAATGACCCTGAGTTGGGTTAGATGCTGTCACCTGGAGTTCCCCAGCGGCACTGAACCCCGGGTACTCCCAGGGGCAACTCACTCAATAACACTTCCGTGGGTCACCCCTCAAATGCTTGGACCCAAAGTTGGCTTCTGGGGAAACGCAACTTAAGGCCCCAGTGAACCAATGAACAAATACAGGACACTTAGGTCAAAGTCTTGTTGGGTTAGTCCCACCGAAGCTGTCTTGCTCGAGCACCTCAAGACCTAGACACAACTTGGTGGAGAGGGATCCAGGGAAGAGGGCTGGCAGGGCAGGACTTCTCAGTTGACTCGCTCCCCACGCAGGGTGAACCTGGGGACTCAGATCCAGCTGCTGGTGCTGAGAGAAAATGAGGTTCCAGGGCTGTAGCCACAGGGGTGGCCCCACGAGGCTGCCATCTGTGGCGGCTGGCCCAGCCCCCGGCCAGACAGGAGGGCACAATGGGGACCAGCTCAGGCTGGGTTTTTTTGTGGGGGGAAGGTAATCAGATTCACTTTATTTATTTATTTTAATGGAGGCACTGCGGAGGGAACCCAGGACCTGGAGCGTGCTAAGCACTTGCTTTACCACTGAGCTACACCCTCCCCCCTCCCCGAGTTCATGTTGTGTTGGGACGTCCAGGTAGCGGCAGAGATGGGGGGACACTGCCAGCAGGGAGCGGGACTTGGACACTGAGTCAGGGTCCAGGGGGGCCTTCCCTCCCCTGAGGAGGAGCTGCTGGAACAAAGCAGCCCCAGTCTTAGAGGGACCCTGCTGCTGACATGGACTCAGGCCACGGGGCACAAAGGAAGTGAGGCCCGGACCAGGGGCCTGCGGGCCGGGATGAAGGGTGTGGGCTCTGGAGTCCGAGACTCTGGTTTGGGTCTAGCCCCCAGCCCTCCGGAAGGGGGCTTGTGCAGCCTCGCTGAGCTGTCTCCTCGTCAGTAGGATGAAGATGGCGGTTCCGCCCTCGCAAAGCTGTGGAAGGGTTTTAACAGCCGAATGGAACGTGGGAGGATGAGGTCAGTGTGTCGCTTCTCCGCCTGAGTAAGCTGGGGCAGCCCTGAGGGGCCTCTGGAAACAGAACGGGCTTTGAACAAAGAAGGAAGGTAAGGGAGTTCTCAGAAGCACGAACGCTGGAGGAGCCCCACTCCATCCTTTCGTAGTCGCGCTGCGGGCCTGTCCCAGCCGAGCTCTTCCGCTGAAGCGCTGCCTCCCGGCGGAGCGGAGAGGGAGCCGCGGGGCTGCAGTCCCCGGGCCGCCGGGCGGGCGCACCTGGGGCAGGTGTGCGCCGAGCGTGGGGGCGGGCGGGGCGGAGGGAGGTCCTCGGGTCTCCGCCGGAGGTCCTCGGGTCACCGGCGCTGGGGGCCGGGTGACGGGCAGCGACGTCCGGGCGCTTCCCGCCGAGGTCGGCCTGGCCCTGGAGGCCAGCTGGGCTCGCGGGCGGCGGCAAGGGGCAGGCCGCTGCGGCGGCGGGGCGGGGCGGGCAGGCGCCGCCAGCGCCCAGGGCGGAGGCCTGCTGGGACCCGCCCGACGGCCGCTCCCGGGCGCCCCCCCCCCCCCCCCGGCCTGCGGGGCGCGCAAGGCGCAGGCGGGCCGCGGCCCCTCCTCGGGGACGCCAGCGCCTGCTGCTTCTCCGCTGCACTACGTTTCGTTTTATTCATAGGGGCGGATGTTGCCTGCTGGTTCTCAGCCCCTGTCCAGGATCTGCCAAAGTGCAAGGGCTACGGCTGCCCGCGTAGTGATGAACACACAGAGCTTGTGGAACGCTCCATTTCCACGACGCACCTATTTGAGCCTGTTAGAAGGAGAGGAGGTCACAGAAACCAGCGGAATCTTCTGAGAAATGTAGCTACTTAATGACAACCATGACAGTGCTTGCATCAAATACCCTCAAACTGACCTAGAAATAAAGAGGAAAAATATGACCTGTACTTTTCTTAAGTACATCTTTGCCTTATTTTGGGGGTTGACAGATGATTTTTTTTAAAGATGCAGACTTCCCAATAATTTTTAGAATACTGACAAATAAAATCATGGCCAACAGCTGTAAACCAACACAGAGCTGGGTTTCCTTTGGCAAAGCTCGGAGAAGAGTCGTCACCCGACCAAGTCCCATCTCTGCCCTCAGCAAGGTCCGGCAGGTCCCAGGAGACGTGGTTATGCTCTCGCTTTGCTCTCTTGACCCCGAAGCCCTTCCAGCTCTTGAACAGCAAAGCCAAAAATAGGGTCCTCTCTTCCAGGCTGCAGCTGGCTTCAGCTGTAATCACCCAAACCAAGACTGAAAGGTCCCCAATATCACGAGGTGAGTACAAATGTTTATTTTTAAATCAGCTACTTTTCTCTGGTTTGATCAAAAAGCTTTTTATAAAGTTTGGTTTTCGAGCATATGCAAATGCAGTAATCTCTGAAGAATTTGGCAAAGATTTTTTTTTTCTATTTCCAGTTTCTTACTGTCGGCATAGACTTGCTTAGACTAACACTCATTCTTAAGAGCCCCCGAGAGTTCGGCACAAAGGACAAAGTGAAACACAGCAAGCTACACTGACGAAGGGTCTGAGACAGACTGAGCAGGTGCCCCCCGACCGAAAACTGACACGTCATTGTCACCTAACAGCTGGAAGGTTAAAAAGTGTGAAAGTGAGCGCATTCTGGTGTCTAAGCTCTTCTGTGGGGTCTGCATTTGCACCTGGCTCTTCCAGCTCCTGCTTCACAAAGAATAATCAGCAGAGTTCAGCGCAGGCTTTAATAGACAACCTCCAGTCTGTGCCTGCAGCCAGATGCCACATCTCCATCACAAGGTGCTGGCAGAACACAACACTGTAAGTCAACTACACTTTTTAAAAAAAGATGCTGGTAATTGTCATACTAAGTGAAGTGAGCCAGAAACAGAAGGAAAAATACCACATGATATCACTTATATGTGGAATTGAAAAAAAAAAAGACAAACGAATGTATTTACAAAACAAACAGACTCACAGACATAGGAAACAAACTTATGGTTACCGGGAGGAAGGGGATGGGAAGGGATAAATTGGGAGTTTGAGATTTGCAGATAGTAACTACTTTATATAAAATAGATAAACAATAAGTTCATACTGCATAGCACAGGGAGCTATATTCAATGTCTTGTAATGGCCTCTAACAAAAAGAAATGAAAAGGTAAATAAATAAATAATTGGGATCACTATGCTGTACACCAGAAACTAGCAACATTATAAACCAACTATACTTCAGTGAAAAAAAAAAAAAGTAAGGTGCTGGTAGAGGTGGCCAGACGCTTTCCAACATGCTCCTAAGTCCACAGCGCTGTGAGAGCATCAGAGATGAAAGGGAAACCTTTAGAAATTCTGCTGAGAAAATGCCCCCTTTCTTCCTAACATGTGTGTTCCTCCTGCTGAGAGAGGCTTTGTGCTTTGGATTTTGAAAGATGTGCAAAGCCAGTCTTCTGGAAGGGTGGGGGTATATTTTCAATCCCAAATCCAATCTGAGTGTTTCTTCAAAAGGGTTTCCATTTCTCCTCACGATATAATCTCCTTCAGGCTGAGAGCTGTTTTTCCGCCAACGCTGTGGGTGTCTATTTCAGGCCCTGCAAGTACCTGTGGTGTCTTTAATAAGGTGGATCATCACAGTGGACCCTCAGGGAGTGACATCATCCAGGATCCTGCTGGGCCTCCAGGGGTGTTTGCTCCAGAAACTGAGGCTGGAGTTCTGCTCCGTTCCCTTTGCTGAAGGGCAGCCCCACCCCAGGGCCCTGCAGGATCTCCCCAGAGACAACCCGGTAGTGTCCTCCAGTACAGGACTCTATTTATTATGTATATATGTATCCATGCTCAATACATATAGTGTTTTTTAAACTTTAAATACTTTGTATCATACTGTTTAAATTTTCTGCCACTTGTTTTTTTTTCTTCTCACTGTATGTTTTAGTGATCTATATTAATAAGGTTAAAACAGAGGGATCTAGTTCATTTTTTAAACTGCTATTTTAACATTCTTGGGACCATGACATTTATTTTTATTTTCCTCTGATGGATTTTAGATTGTTCCTAACTTTTCCTAGCTGTCGCTTTGCACACATTTGCAAGTTTCTCTAGTGGAGGACTTTCTAGGTCACAAGGAAGGTAAATTTTTAGCCTTACTGGATATGGTTAATTTGACATCAAAACAGTTGTACTCACTTTCACTCCCACTCTGTTTTCTGTGTCCTTTCCAGCATCTCATACTGCCTGGTCTGACGTTTTCCAGACAATCAGAGGGATACAAAGCACCATCTAATTTAATTTGTGTGTCTCTGAGGATAGTGAGGAGGAGACTATTTTGTGAATTTTGGTGAATTTTGTTTTCCTTTTCTCTTCCCTGTTTATATTTTTTGTCCATTTTTTAAAAATTGGCAGTTTTGTTTTATTGCTTATTAATTTTAATTCCTTGTGTTTCTTAGATACTCTGTAATACATGTTACAAATATCTTCTAGTCTGTGACTTGATTTTTAACCATTTTTAAGCTGAGCTTTAATTTTGGCATCATCTAAAAATTACAAGTCAAGTTATAAGTGTTTTCCCTTATTATTCATGCTCTTTCCACCTTATTTTAAGAAATTCTGCTTAACTCAAGGTTATGAAGATAATCTGTATATTTCTAATGGTGTAGCAGTTTTGCGTCACACGTTTTGGACTTTATTCTCTCTGGGACTTATCTGTGACTAGAGTGTTACATAAGGATCTAATTTTATTTATTTCCAAATAACTTTCTGATTATGGAAACAATTCGGGCACACTGTTAAAATTCAAATAATTATTTCAAATATGAAGAAACACATTAAAAGTCACCTGAAATCCTACTGCGGAGGTGAGTCATCTCCTTGGTATTTTCAACATCATTTGTCACTAGTCCCTGCTTCCCCTCTTGTTTATACCATCCTGCATCTCTCAGACAAGGAGGGGACTTTTCTCGCATTCCTAAAGAATTAATACTAGAACATCAAATCAAATCAAAACCACAGAGATATCACCCCACACCTGTCAGAATGGCCATCACTGAAAAGAACATAAATAATGAATGTGGGCGAGGATGTGGGGAAAAGGGAGTCCTCCTACACTGCTGCTGGGAATGTCAATTGGCCCAGCCACTATGGAAAACAGTAAGGAGGTTTCTCTAAACACTAAAAATAGAACTACCGTGTGATCCAGCAACTCCATTCCTGCATATATATCTGAAAGAAGCCAAAACACTAATTTGAAGAGATTTACATTTACCTCAATGTTCATAGCAGTACTGTTTACAACAGCCAAGCTATGGAAACAACCTAAGTGTCCATCAACAGATGACTGGATAAAGAAGATGTGGTATGTGTGTGTCTACACACACACACACACACACACACACAATGGAATACTACTCAGTCATAATAAAGAGTGAAATTTGACCATTTGCAGCAACATGGATGGACATGGAGGGCATTATGCTAAGTGAAATAAGTCACACAGAGAAAGACAAATACTGTATGATATCACTCATATGTGGAATCTGAAAAACACAACAAACTAGTGAATATAACAAAAAAGAAGCAGACTCACAGATGTAGAGAACAAACTAGTGGTTATCAGTGTGGGGGGAGGGGCAAGTTCGGGGGAACGGGAGGTACAAGGTATTGGGTGTAAGACAGTTCAAGGATGTACTATACAACATGGGGAATATAGCCAATATTTTATAATATCTGTAAATGGAAAGTAACTTCTAAAAATTGAATAAAAACATTTTTTAAAAAAGAATTAGCCCTGGATAGAATTTATAGAATTTCCAGTATCAACTTAAAGGATTTTCAAGTTAGAGTACATCAGATGTTTGCCTCGTCTCATTAAGCAGGTAAATAAGTAAAGAGGAAGAGAAGGAGCATCGTGTGAGAAGTCAGGGTTTCCCAGGAACGCCAGCTCTCTGTGCTCTGGGGAAGTACAGCCCTAAGAACTGCTAACTTTGAACTTGAACGAGGCACAAGTTCTCCTGGTGTCATATCCAGCATGCTAGGCTCATCTCGCTAAGTGTTTTCAAATTAAGACCATTACTATTTCCTCTAACAAATAACTTTAATTTTGTTACAGAAGAATGCTAGGGAGAACAGAGCCAATTCCGAGGAAAGCTCTGTCTAACCAGTGTGATAGGAAGAGAGTGCCTGCGTTGCTCTGTTCTGGAGGTTCTGGGGAAGGAAGTCATTTATCAAATTTCATGACCACCAAGAACCAGGCCATCATATCTTTCCTCTGCGTTCACCAGTGTCACCCTTCAGTATCTTAGTACTTGGTGTTCTTCATGAAACTCGCCTGTAAATTCCTCCATTAAAAATATAGTTGACTTTTGAATTAAAAAAATGACCAAAACCAGATATAGATCCTGTTTGTCAGCCTGGAGGACGAGAGTTCCCTGGCCCTTGGTTGACGTTCTGCAATAGACGTGGTGTGGATTTCTGCAGACACGCTCAGTTGTCAGTAATTCCTGCGCCAAAGTGGTTTTCCATGTCTGTGCGTCTGTTTCTGTTGTGAAGTAAGTTCATTTGCGTCTTTTTTTTTTAAGATTCCACATATAAGTGACATCATACGGTATTTTTCTTTTATGGTTACCAGGAGGAAAGCGAGTGGGAAGGGATAAATTGGGAATTTGAGATTTGCAGATACTAACTACTATATGTAAAGATAGATAAACAAGTTTCTTCTGTATAGCACAAGGAACTATATTCAATATCGTAAATGAAAAAGAATATGAAAAGGAAAGTATGTATGTATGTGTATGCCTGAAACATATTACGCTGTACCCCAGAAATTGATAAGCATTGTAAGCTGATGACACCTCAATTTAAACAACTGTTTTAAATGGTTAGAATATTCAATGTAGAGGCAGTTAAAAATTGCAGAACTACATGAAGAGATTTGGAAGAGCTACATCAAGATTAAGTCCCTCATCCCAAATACAGCCAAAGAGAGAGGTTAAAAAGTAAGATACATGTCTTACTACTTTGTCTTCTCAGTTCTGCATCTCCCCTCTTGGCAGAGAGGAAAACAACAGCCCAGAGCATCAGCAGTGTGTTCGTGGGACTCAGCTCCTGACTTTTTTGTGCTGTTTTGGTTTTTGTTCTGTCTTTTTTTTTTTCTTTTTTGGGCTCCTGACTTCTGAGTCTGTGTAGATCTGGGTGCATGAGAAAGACTTCTCTTCAAGGCACGTGAGCTTTAGCCAGACACTGACAAGCTCTCCCTCCTTCTGACCGCGTCTGCCTTAATCCTCAGGGGGCCATTGCTGCTGAGCTCAGAGTTACCAGGCTGCTGGACTGCTTCCCCGGTCCTCCACGTCGGATGTGGAATGCCGTGTTCCTTGAGAACACTGCTACGGGGGAAGCGGAGATCGCCTCTCTGTGTGTTTCTGAAACGACTTCAGGGGGTTTTCAGCAGGCAAAAAAAATCTCCAGCGTGCGGTCTTTTCTTGTCTCATCTGAAAGACACTGGTTTTCAGCTCGCTCAGTGCTGTTACTACAGTCATTTTACCTGACCTCTTTTTTTTTTTAAACAGGCATAAGACAAGGCTGAGCACAGACTTTCATGAAAATCACCCTGCCGTCTAAGCAGAACTTACACTGTTAGAAGAGCATGCATATTGTAAATTTAAACAAAATCTGTAAGCCAGCAGTTTCTTTTGACCGCAGTGGTTTTCTTCCCCCCTGCTCATCTGCTGAGGCAGCAGGACTGCTGTAAGCTGTGGGCCCCGGCTTTCTGCTCTTCTCTGCTGTTCCTCTGATGAGAACTGTGCGTGTGAGGACGTTTTGCTTTGTGTGTGCTCAAGGGCTGCACAGGCAGCTGGATTTTAAATTTCGAAAGCCACAGGCCCCTCCCTCCTTTACATCCTTTCTCTTCTGCAGGATCCAACACTGTGGTGTTGTCGGTGCTCGGGTATCAGACGCTGAGTGAATGTGTGATTGAATCAACGGGTGGCCGGACAGATATTTCCAGTCTCCCATTTTCTCAACTGATCAATACAGACTGGATGGCATCCGTCTCAATCACAGAGCAAGGTCTGTGCAATGTAGAAATAAAAAGATGAGAACAAGGCTCCGACAGGAAGGGGCAGGAGCTAGAGCTAAAGGGGTGACCAAGGCAGGTATGATAGTTACGAGATTATTGCAATAATCCAGGCAAGAGACAGGTAGCTCGGACCAGGGTGGTGACAAGTGGTCAAATTTGGATTTAGTTTTCGGTGGTTTTTTTGTTTTTTGTTTTTTTACATTGAACTTCTTTTTTCCCCCGGCTTCATTGAGATATAACTGACACACATATGTAGTGTAAGTCTAAGGTGTACATGTAAGTTTAAGGTGTACAATGTGCTGATTTGATACACTTGTATATTGCAACATGATTACACCATAGGTGAGCTGACACCTCCGTCACTTCTGTTACCACTTCTTTTTTTGTGATGAGAACATTTAAGATCTACTCTATTACCAACCTTCAAGTTTATAATACAGTATTGTTAACTATAGGCAGAATGCTGTGCATTAGATCCTCAGAACGCATTCATTTTATAACTGGAAGTTTGAGTCAAGATTCCTTAGTGAAGGCTGTTTAGATCTGTGTAGACATATGTCATGGGGTATATATGTGTGTGCATGCGTGTGCAGATAGTGTGTGTTGTGCATGTAACTATACACATGCATGTAATTATTTCTCTATCCCTATGTAGTGTGTATTATGTGTACATGTAGGACATATGTGTAAGCATATATGTATATTGTATGTGCACATACATGTGTTTGTGTGTGTGACATATAGATGTGTATGCATATACATATGTGTATTTCAAAGACTTTGCACCAGAGTTCTTCTTGACAACCATCTTTGTTTAGGAAAATACCTTGGTTTTCCACGTGTGGGAGGGAAGGAGGTGGTCACAGTTAAACCCGTCTGAACCTAGACTTGCAGAGGAACATGGGAGTCAAGAGAGGGCAAGGGGAGCAAGCAGAGGGAGACACGGGATTCCAGCAGGCTTTGCCTGGGAAAGCTGTCGTGGGGGACGTCAAAGAAGAGAGGCTGAATTCCACGTCCGGGGTGGCCCAAGGTGGAAAGAAGATGCCGACAGTGGGCACGAACCCCAGGAGAGATGTGAGCCCAGCAGGAGTAGGATTTTGCAGCTGGAAGTGAACACAAGTCTATAAAAATCTCAAGAATTAACAAATAAATCTGGGGAGATCATTAGGCTTCTCACAGAGCTTGGAGAAGAGGCTCAAGCAAATTTTAATTAAATCTGGAAAGTTGCTGCTACTTCAACTTATGTCCCGAGGTTCCTTAAATCCAGCGTAGGGTGAGGATTGAGAAACCTTCTTTTCATTCCAAGAAATTAGACATACTGTCTAAAGCCCGGAGTGACAATACAAAACAAAAGCAAGAAAGTAAACAAATAAACTAACCTTCCCCAACCCCCACCTCTGACTCTTTGTTGTTAACAACAGATGAGATGTAGTTAGTGGCTCCATCTTGCTTATGGTGCCGAATCTGAGCAGGCCCAGCCCTTCCCACAGAACATCCCTGCTTCAGACCTGTGCCCGGCAGGTGTCACCCTAGCAATGAGGCCGGGACAGGGCTCCAGGCGGCAACCTGTGAAAACGTGGCAGGTGAGCCAGAGTGGTCACTGCCTCGCAGTGGCTCGTTTGTTTGTTGCTGTTGTTGTTTCTAGCCTTCCCCCCCCAGGGCTCTATTAGTGAATACATTAAAATGGCCAGGTGGTTTTATACTTGCAGACATCGCTGCTGGCTGTCCTGGTTTGACAAGTCAGCCGGCCCCGCACCAGCGGAGCGGATCCTGCGTGGGGACTTCTGCCTTCCTGGCTCGGGCCTGGTTCCCTGGACACCATCGTCCTCTCCACAAAGGGTGTGTTGTGAAACGTTTACAAAAGCGTTTTTAGGAGGAGCTTAACATCTATTTCTGTCTTGGTGAAAATGTGAGTGGGTCTATGGGAGGGCGGCAGAGCCCCCGGCAGAGGGAAGGGGGTGAACACTTGCCGTGCCGTTGCCCCGCCCGGCCCCAGCCCCCTGCCTGCACCGCCCCGCTTTCTGAGGTGCGGCTGCACTGGCGGACCTGCTGGGGTGACACAGGGAGTAACACGTGCATGGACGGCTTGCCAGGGCGGCTACCCAGGGCATGCGTTTGTCAGAAGGCATCAACTGCACACTTAAGATTTGGGCTTTTTACTCTTTTTAAATGTTACTGCCAAAGAAATAGAACCATAAACAGATACTGAACCCTGGTCAATGACGTGGATGCTAGAGTGTTTAGTTGTGAAATGGTCTTATGTCTGAAACTCACTTCGGTTTGTTTTTTCATCGTATAGAATTGAAGTATAGTTGATGCAAAATATTGTGTAAGTTACAGATGTACAATATAGTGATTTGCATTTTTTAAAGGTTAGTCTTTATTTATAGTTATTATAGAATATTGGCTATGTTCCCTGTGTTGTACACTATATCCTTGTAGCTTATTTGAAATGTGATAGTTTGTATCCATTATTCCCCTACCCCTATGTTACCCCCTTCCCTTTCCTCACTGGTGACCACTAATTTGTTCTGTTTATCTGTGAGTCTGCTTCTTTTTTGTTATATTCACTGATTAGTTTTCAGATTCCACATGTAAGTGATATCATTCTTTTTTCTGACTGACTTATTTCACTTAACTTAATACCCTCCAAGTCTATTCGTGTTGTTGCAAATGGCAAAATTTCGTTCCTTTTTTATGGCTGAGTAATATTCCAATGTATAAATATACCACATCTTCTTTATCCAGTCATCTGTTGATGGACACATAGGTTGTTTCCTTGGCCTGGCAATTGCAAATAATGCTGCTATGAACATTCGGCTGCATTTATCTTTTTGAATTAGTGTTTTGATTTCTTTCAGATATATAAGTGGGAGTGGAATTGCTGGGTCATATGGTAGTTCTATTTGTAGTTTTTTGAGAAACTGATTGATTTGTGGATACTGAAAACTCCTTGCATCCCTGAGATAAATCCCACTTGATCATAGTGTAAGATCCTTTTAGTGTATTGTTGGATTCAGTTTGTTAATATTTTGTTGAGAATTTTTGCATCTATGTTCATCAGTGATAGTGGCCTGTAATATTCTTTTTTTGTAATATCTTTGTCTGGTTTTGGTAGCAAAGTGATGCTGGCCTCATAGAATGAGTGAGAAAGTGCTCCTTCCTCTGCAACTTTTTGGAATAGTTTGAGAAGAATAGGTGTTAACTATTCTGTATGTGTTTGGTAGAATTCACCTGTGAAGCCTTCTGGTCCTGGACTTTTGTTTGTTGGGAGTTTTCAAATTACTGATTCAGTGTCCGAAACTTACTTTGAAAGGCATCCGAAAAATAAGATGGATTGGTGGGTGGATAGAGGGGTGGTTAGCTGGGTAGATACATGATAAAACAGGCAGAGCAAATGTTAAGTAAAGAACCTAGTGACACATGAATGTTCACTGTAAAATTCCTGCAACCTTTCTGTATGGCTGAAATTTTTCACAGTGAAATGTTAGAAAAAAGAAGTGGTACTGACAATTAGTACCAATCTGGTGGCTACAGAAAGCCCACAGATCCCAGTGTCCTGAAATAAACTCTCCAGTCAGGCCAGTTAGAGCCACGCGGGTATAAAGGCCTCCTTGAAAGGAAAGGACAATCGAAGCTGCTTCTGGCGGAAATGGTGTTTCTGACTGCAGTGCTCTCCCCTGAGCCTGCCGCGCGCCTTCCCAGGACATGGGTTCAGCGCTCATCTCCGGGAGGGGACGCCACGCCCTCCCAGGTTCTCTCCTCTTGCTCTGGTGGCCGTTCTCAAGCTCTGTTACTGATTCCTTTTCCTTTGCCTACTTTTTAAATTTTTATTTATCTATTTACTTATCTTGCTCTTTTTTTAACTGAAGTAGAGTCAGTTTACAATGTTGTGTTGACTTCTAGTGCACAGTATAGTGATTCAGTTAAACACACATGTATATATATATCCTTTTCATATTCTTTTTACTATAGACTATTACAAGGTATTGCATATAGTTCCCTGTGCTGCACAGCAGGACCCTGCCGTTTATCTCCTTTGCCTACTTTTAAAGGGAGAGGATTCTTCAGGCCGGGTGCTAGGCCTTCCTTTCTTTTCTGTGCACTCTTCCTCCCAAGGTGGTCTGAGTGGTTTTCCTGGATTTTAGCACCGTCTCTATCTAGGACGACATCTCCCAAAGTGACAGCTCTGGCCTAATCCTCGGGCTCCCATGTCTGGATGCCTCTTGGACATCTCCACTCAAACGTCTCCCCGCGTCCATCCCTGTAAGTCCGCACCTGAACTCCTGGCACATCCCCTCACGTGCCGTTCTGTTTGTCTGTCTCTTCCACTAAACTGCAGTCTCCACATGGGCAGGGAGCCTGTCTGTGCTCAACCCCATGCAAGTGGATGCAGCCCCTGACATAAGTCCCTGGCACTCACGTTGTGCATTCACTCCTGACATTTTTTAAAGAACCATCCACCTTTAGGGGAAGCATTTCTGAATTGTCCATCGCCAACCATTTCTTCTGGGATATCATCGTGAAACACCTGTTTGCCAACTGGAGCTGTCCTTTAATTTTATGCACCTCTGGATCTGGATAAAACATTAAATTGTCTTCCTTCTCCAAAGGGGAAAAAATCGGCTGAGTGCAAGACTAAGCCTCAGAGAAGCGCAGCGTGAAAGGCAGTGGGCAAGTCGACTCGCCGCCCGGTTCAGCACCAACAGGACGAGCACAGCCGCCCCGATGGCCATTACCACGATGTGTGTGAGCATGACCGGCTCACGCAGCCCCGCCTGACTCATTCCTGTCCACCCCCACCCCACATGCAGCTGAACAGAAGGCAAGAAAGAGCAGCCAATACTTTAAATGTCTGCTGAGAAGACGTCCCCTTCCCAACCCACACATCGGACCACTTCAGGCACCGTCTGCAACACCACAGCGAAGACAGGCAAGGAGCCTGAACTCAGAGTCTCACGGTCGGTCCTCCTCTGACTGCGTAACTCATCAGATTAGGATCTTATGGGGAGGATTTTTTATCTTGGAACCTGGATACGCCCCACCCACATCATACAGCAGTTCGGAGCTTCTTATGCTGTAAACCTGCGGACCACCACACAGAGGTGGGTTACTGCGCAGATTCAAGAATAGTGAGATACTAGATATACTGATTTTTCTGTTTTTAACAACAAAAGTGCTACTACCAATTGTCTCACTAATGACGTTACCATAAAAGTAATGACCAGCTTGATATTCTTCCCACTTTAAGAAGGATACCTAATTATAGACAAAAACATGGTCAAAATGACCTAAATTCAGAAACATTATTTCCTGAATCAGCAATTCACAGTTAAGATTAACCAACACAGCACTCAAACTGTATGCGCATTCAACTGACCTATTAGTAACAACTTTCAGGTTACACCATACTAACATCTATGTTTTCCCTCATAGTTAAATACTACTTTTATAACAAAAATGTCTCTATTTTCCTATTTGTAAAAGTAATATGTATTCATTAAAATTCACATGATATATAAATATAGTAAGTAGCAAGAGAATATCACTTATAAATATCTCCTCTTTACCGCCATTAAAGATATCGTAAAAATAAGCAAGACTTCCAAGTAAATATAAATATATCTTACAACAGAGATCGCTTGAGGATTTAAAAGTCTCCCATACATGGGATTATTTCAAAAGACTGTTTCTAAATTGCAAAAAGCATATTTTTTTGTTTCTGATACATTTCTAACTTTCCAGCTATTAGTTCTTTTAGGGAAAATGGCTTGCCGGTGTGTATTTGAGAAGACCGTTCTTTTCAGCTGAACAATAAAACTAAAATGTCCATTAAATATTTCAGTAACTTTGCAATATGGAGAACGACTAAGAGATACAGAATTGTTTGCAATAGGAAGTGTTACACAAAGACCCACAGTATTTCTTAAATGTTACGCAGACGGGCAAGAAGGAAAGCTTAACGCCATAGGCTGACTTCGCAGCGTATTCACCAGCACAAGCATCATGATGCCTTTGACTTTATCCAGCCGCAGTGCATCTGCATTGCCACAAGGAACTAGCCAAGATATTACTAATTTTAAATGTCAGGATGTCAGCAAGAATGAAGCTGAAATCCAAGGATGTTCCAAGAAAAGGCAGAAACATGCCCAGAGCACTGAGTAAACTTTCAGGCTGAATTCACTGAATTACTGAGCAGCCCTGGGTTTCTAAATTCCTTTGCTGCCTACGTGTCAGTAAGACTCCGGAAAGGGCTCCCCCTGTTCCGTATCGCCACCTAGTGGACAAGGATGTCCGTGCCCTGTGCGCTTGCTTCAGAGAGGCTTTCTCGCCCTGTTAGTCAAGTCGCTGATGAACATTGAGACACAGAAGATGAATTAACCTTTGCGTCTTCATTTCGGTTTGGACTTTAAAATGCCTGTTTAGTGAAGCAAATCTGGCATTTCATCATCTTGGATGAGCCTGTAGGAAAAAATAAGCAGCATTTATAAGCTGCATCTCTCCCTCCTTTCAAGAATTAAAAATGCATCAGGGTGTTAATATTTCCACTGCATTGCCATCAATAATTAATTTTTAAAATCTCTCTTTTCACCCCCTTCCCCCGGCTCTTCCTACCTACTTCACAAGGCTTTGATACCAACTTCAACGACTGGACAGTTTTAAAGCAAAAAACAATTCAGGTCCCCTTGGAATGTCTTTCAAGCTTTCGTAGCAACACATCTGTGGATCCTGACATCAAGATGGGGGTTGTGCCCAGCATTAAAAAAAAAATAACCATTTTTCATTTTTTTGCGGTGTCTCCATCCTGTTTTCGACTGCAGGATTCCACTTACATGAGAAATATCCAAAATAGTCCAACTCACAGGAGCAGGAGTGGAGTGGGGGTTGGCACAGGCTTGGGGGAGGAGAAACGGGGGGGTGCTCAGCGGGGTGAAGCTTCACGTACAAGGGGTGAGTAAGTTCCAGAGCTCCGCTGAGCTCGTAGTTTACAACGTCATCTTGTGCACTTAAAGTTTTAAGAGGGCAGATCTCATGTTAAATGTTTTCATCACACACACACACACAAGGATCATTAAGGGAGACTATGAACAAAAGGAAAAAAAAAAGACTAGATCGGAATCTAAAATATCGGGGGGTGATGGGTATAGCTCAGTGGGAGAGTACGTGCTTAGCACGCGCGAGGTCCTGGGCTCGATCCCCAGTGCCTCCATTAAATATTTAATAATATGTTGGCATGCTTCTCGTGTGCATGGTGAGTGCTGTCCTGTGAGACTTCTGTGACACGTGTGTGTATTGTGTGTACTGGGGCAAGAGGTAAAGGGCTTTTCATCGTGTGGGGAAGTTCAAAAAAGTTCAAGACTGCTCTATTGGTCTAAAAAACCCCAAACTAAAGCTAAGGCCTACCTTGCATCTCAGATGAATTAGGCTCCCTGTGAGTAACCGTGCCTCTTTGTTTCTGAAGAAGGCGGTGTCAGGTGCCCTGAGGTGGGAAGCGGTGGCATTCGAGGCTCGGAAATGGGTCTCTGTTGGCCCCGCCTACTGTTTCTCTTTGGCATCGGGACGGCCTGGGCTGATCTGGGAGCCTCCTGGAACCAGGCGCAGCCTTGGGAGCAGGACAGCCTCGGTTTTGGATTCTGGTCTCAGTGTCCTAACCTGAACACGAAGCTGTTCGTTCTCACTGTGTGGAGCTGTTGTGAGAACCACGTGGACGCTGCAGACGCTGCGTCCCTCACGTGCGGGTGCACAGCCCGAGCAGGGCTAGAAACAGCAAGCCCTGCTGACAGCATTTCAGGTCGTTCTTGTCTTCCCGATCGCCCTGGATTTCTGTATCTTAGGACTGCAAGTATCCCCAAAAGAGCTTGAAACCCACGGCTGGGCCTGAATCCTGATAACGACTGCTTCTTCCTCAGGACGTCCCATGAGAGCCTTAGCCCTGCGTTCCCCGAGTCTGTTCATGGCCACGTTTAATGTATCTTAAATCCCAGCGAAAGCGTTTTCCTTGTTTCTTCAGTGCCTTCCTAGTAAAGAAGAACAGAGTTTACAGAGAACGTGGGTCTCTCGTGGTCTTTCTTCTCAAAGTGGGACGCCGTCCTGGGCAGCGATCTGCTCTCTCAGTAACTTTCAGATATGCAACATGGTATTGCTGACGATGGTCATTCTCTCCTCAGGATTTACTTATAACTGGAAGTTTGTAGCTTCGACCCCCTTCTCCCATTTTGCCCACCTTCTGGGCAGCACCTGCCCTCGCTCTGACTCTGTGGGTCCAGCGGCTTTGTAGCCCCTTCGCTTCAGCCTAGTCTCCCCCAAGAGCAAACTGAACTGACAAGCTGTTGCTAAAAATAGCGTCTATCTTGCCTGCTTTGGGGGTGTCCTGATGAGGAAGTAAGAAAGCCAACGAGAAAACTGGACAAACAACGGGGTCTCGCCGGCGTCAGATGCTGTTTTCGCATCATGAATCCACTCTTAAGAAGGGCAGGAGGGCAGTCACGGGGAGAGACCACCTGGGTGTGCCACTCACAGCTGTGCGACCGGGCAAGTTTGCAAACCTTTCGAAGCCTTGGTTTCCTGATCTCTAAATTGTAAGAAACAGTATCTCCCATTCACAGGAAGCTTTAAGAATCAAAACATGTAGTTAGCATGTAACTTAATGCACACGGATGCGTTGAAACAGTGACTGGGCACCATGGGCTCTGTGCTTACGTCCCCCAGGTCCACAAGCTGAAGCCCAATCCGCCCTGTGATGGTCTTTGGCGCTGAGGCCTTCGGGAGGCGATTAAGTCGGGAGGGTGGAGCCCCCAGGAATGGGATTCATGCCCTTATAAGAAGAGACACAGACCTCTCTCCCCAGCCCCACTCAGCATGTGGGCACCGTGAGAAGATGACCATCTGCAAGCCCTCACCCGACCCGGATCCGCCAGCACCTTGCTCTGGGACAGCTAGCCTCCAGAGCTGCTGGGAGAATAAATGCTTGTTGGTAAAGTCCCCGGAGTCTTAAACAACCCCCAGTGGTACTTTTGTTATAACATCTGGAACTAAGACAATGACCAATGAAGATCAAAGGTTGCTATTGTATCTCCCCAGATTTTGTGTCTTCAAAGGACCATAAAGGTGGTTCTTAAAAAGTTAATGTTTTACTTAAGTTAAAGTTAGAATTTCATACCCTATAAAACCTGTGCATTGTGAGAAAATGGGAGAAAGGCAAGACATTTGGGGCAGAGAAGCCTTGATACTCTCAAATCACATCATGTAAGCAGTTACCTGGGTGTGAGACTGCTCTGTCCTGGAGCCGTGAGTTTCCATATTTACTTGAAATTTGGCTTCAGAGTGGCCAGTGTAGTGAATGACCCCACAAATGGCCGATCATTCTGTTTTAAGTTAACAACCTTTTCAAACCACAGAGGCTTTTTACAGCCCTCACTGTCACACGACCTGCTCATCCTGAGTGTGTCCTGCCTTCGGGTTGTGGAAGGGAAGGGGGGATCAGGCGCAAAGGGGCCTTGGTGGTGAGGACGAGAGAGGAGGAGGCAGGAAGCGGGGAGGCGGGCTGGGGAGGTCGGGGTGCTGGCCGGACCACTTTCCTCTCGTTTGCTCTTGAAGGGGGTGGTGTGCCCCACTCAGAATGTGTGAGGTGATTTCGGGGGGTGCACAGTTGAACATTTTAAACTCTCAGAGTTGCTGTCAGCTCCCACGAGACCGTCGAAGGTGTCGCTGACCAAGCACAGTGATTTTTAGATTTACTGCAAAGGGAGACCACCGCTTTGACAGTTTTCACCATTTTGCCAAAAGGAAAAGTTCAAGGTAGACTGTGTACAGGGTTTGAGGTGCGGGCTCCAGTGGCTGGAGGTGGGTTGGGCTGGGCTGGGCACAGTCATGACACAGCGGTTCAGGACTGGCGGTCACAGCGAGGTGAGGGTCTGGAGGCCTGAACTGTGCCTGAGGAGTTTGCTCAGGTAAGCCAACTGCTCCTCTGAAGGAAGTCACCTGCAGGCACGTCCTGAAGCGAACAGGGAAGTGATTCATCGGTGCCCAGTCTTACCTCCTCGCAAGAGGATTTCCTGGGACAAACAGCTGTGTTACACTGACACAGACAGACGGCCGTTCTCCGGGTCATGAGTTCAGTTAACGAGGATTTGAAAACAGATCACCAGCACCTCAGATCACTAGTCTTGAAAATGACAGTGTTTTGGACAACACAGGTAATTAAATTTAAAGTGAAGAGCTGCGTGGATTCAAAGAGAAACAATGAATATTAGAGGAGGTCCTCAGCATGGACACGATTGTGAGTAGAGCGCTGAGAGACCACGGCGTGAAAACTCTGCTTAACACAGTGAGAAAGTCCAGATAGAGTACCTTCTGCAGGACGGTCCTTTTGGGGGGCTGACGTGTGACCCACAGACAAATCGTCAGAGAGAGAGAGACGGGGCGGGAGAGCCGCTCACCGGGGCTGGGAAGGGCGGGGCACCCTGACTTGGTGTCAGCTCTTGTGCACAAGAGCTGACAACTAGAAAGTCCCCCTGGCTGGAAACTCTGACTCCTTGGGGCTTGGGCTTCTGCACAGGAAGCAGCAGCTGCTCTTGGGGCTTCTGTGCAAGGCAGGTGGGTTCCCCAGTGGTGGCACCTGCCACTGTGGTCACCAGGCCCTCGTGGCCCCCGATGTCAATGGAACAGTGCGGTAAAGAGTTGCCGAGACTCAATAAAGGGCAAACCAGCCAGAACGCCCCGGTGATGAGTATTCTGGACAAACTGAAAAGGGTAGAGGGAAAGGGCAAAGTCAGCTTCTGGTTTTCCAGAAACCAGAGCCCAAGCCACTTTGGGGAGGGGTAGGGAGGGGGCTTGTAAGAGAAGGACACCTCGCAGGCAGTGCAGGCCAAGGGCAGCTTGAGTTCCAGGGGCGGAGACTGGGGGCCTTCTCAGGTGGAAAGCCCAGAGAGCAGCTCCGCGGACCTCAGCAGGAAGCTCGGCCCCGGGGCGGGGTGGTGAGGCGGATGGGGGCAGGAGACGGCGGGCCCTACACTCAATCTCAGTCCCGCGCTCATCCGTGAGGCCGGCCTGAATCTTCCTGGGTCCTCATCTGGGGACTTCACCTGCATTCCACTCACAGCAGAACAAAACCATGAGAACCAGGAAGGAGCCATTGTAAAAGTAACCCCTCAGCTTCCCTCAAAGACAAGGCCCAGATACCGCCCGTCCCCCACGCAGCAACATGTCCTCGCTGTCTCCAGCTTCGCGGCTTTGCCACCTGGTCGGCTTCCCTGACCAGAGTCGCATGGTGGTGGGAGCCCGGATTAGAACACCACGTCCCTGGCATCCTCACCATGGCCTGTGATCTACAGAGTTAACGACCACTCAAAAAATCAAACAAAATGTAGAACAGACCACAACCTTACCAACACCAAAGAATCATCCAAACGGTAAGGTGGAAGACTAACCTCCAAGGTGTGGACGTTAGAATGTTTACTATGATTCTTCACGAAATCACCACAAAAGGAAAGTGTCAGCCGGTTTTCCAGGAAGCCGAGCGACATCCAGGGAATGCCTGAGGAGAGGAGGAGAGGGACCTCCCCAGTGTCAGCAACCGCTGGGGTACGTCCCCCCGCCGCGGTTTTTGCTGTTCTGGCTGAGTGAGGTGAAGGACAGAACACTGGCACCCCACGGGCAGAGCCCCAACCAAAGAAAGCTGGGGCGCACAGCACGTCAACGCTGCGCACCCGCTGTCTCCCTTCTGATGTTTTGGCGCCGGTGCTGCGCTTCCAGGTGCTGTGAGCTGAACAGAAACTGTGCGCCTTCTTAGTTATTTCTAGGACGAGGAGGGGAGGAGAGTATTTTTGCTTCCTTTATGGGAGTATCTTTAAAATGTGCATAAGAAGTTCCTCAAAAACAAAATTTTTACTTTTGAAAAGGGAAAAACAATGTCCCGTCACCCAGTACTCAGGCGTCTTAGACCAGGCGCTCACCCCCCCCCCCCCCCGGGCGGGAGTGTGGGGAAGACAGCTCAGGGCGATGCTGAGAGCCCAGCGCATGGTAAGCACTCAGCACACATCAGCTGTTAGCGCCTGCTTTCTGTAAACCTGATGGGGATTTTTGTTTTAAGATTCCTGCCTCCCATGGGCGAGGGGAAGAGGGTCGGCCAGAGTGGGGGTGACCACGGAAGGGGCACCCACAGAGCTCCAAGGTCTTTGGGAAAAGAAACTGTCATCCACCCATGAAGCCTATATTCCCAACCAGAAAAAGACCAAAAACAAACAAAAAAAAAGCCAAACCCAACAAAACCCAACAAAAACACAGAAACCTCTGGGAACTGAAGACATGTGGAGGCAGAGGGAGGAAGAGCGAGAGACTTGGGGAAAGGACGGGGACGCTGCCTCTGTGACCTTGGGTTCGCAGGGAAAGCGTCCGCTGGATGGCTTGTTTGAAACAGCGCTGTTTGAAGGAAGAGAAATCACCAGAACATGCAGGAAAACAGGGTGAATGAAGGAGGGTGGGAAAGTCACACAGACTGTGTGATGGAGAGGTTTGGGCCAACGAAGTGATATTCCATGAAAAGGCATAGATTTTAAAAAGGTGTGTAAGTACAACTACAATTTTGTGAAACATATATTCACATTAATAATCGGAAGAGAATTTGGCATAACTAGAATATATTCAGTAAAGTCTTAAAGATACTTAATTTTAATGTAAAAAGTATAGAAAGTACTACAAAATCACTTTAAAATTTTAAAAAATTGTTTTAGTCCCTTTTGCACTGCTTTTGTTTCTGCCTGGGCTCCCTTTGGGTAGGTGAATGTTCTCCCATTTTGCTATTTCCTATTAAGCCCATGATGACACCTTTATAATCACAATGAAAGTAAATGTGCCCGCACTCCTCAGGTGGGATAGGATGCTGGGAATGCCAAACTGGGATGCACGGGTGTCACAGGGACTTCTCTGAGGGTCCTTTAAAAAACAAATTCCCATCTGGTCTCCCCTCAGTGTGGCCCCCCCCGTGTGGCCCTGTGACACCCTACGCTTCCCCGTGCAGCACCACGCACTGCCTTACAAGTTCCTGTTGGTCTGCACAGGCAAAGGGCAGACCATCAGTACTTGCTGAGTTAGTGAATCTAACAACCATTTGCCAGGAGCCAGTGTGTGGCAGGCAGTGCCACATGCCAGGGATAAAGCAGGGGTGCAGGGTAGGGGTGACCTGAAGGGGAGCGGACCAGCCCTTTGGCATCCGGGGAGCAGCCCCAGACACAGGGAGCAGCAGCACGAGGCGAGGCCCAGGGCCCTGGGGGCCAGGTGGCTCTGGAGCAGGTGGGCGGAGGCCGGAGTGAAGGGAGCGGAGGCAGCCAGGAGAGGGGGTCAGAACCCAGATCGGAGACGCAGGCGGGGGTGCAGACGTACAGGACCAGACAGATCTTTTTACTCTGAATGCTTTAGGAGTTGGTGAGAGGTTTTGAGCAGAAAAGTGACATGATCTGGCTTTTCATGCTGAGAGGGTCACTCTGGCTGCTGGATTGAGCATCAACGCGAGGCGGCAAAGGTTGAAGCCGCAAAACAGCCAGCAGACGATGGATTGTGATAATCCAGGCAAGAAATGGCCTGTGCACCGGGGTGGCGGGCGCGGTGGGGTCCCGGACTGCGTGTGCCGCGTGGCCCCGGGACCCCGAAGTGAGGTTGTGGACATACAAAGTTTGAGCTTCTCAGTCGCCGTAGCTTCCTCTTTCTGTTGAACTCTCCATCCAAACTGGAGAGTAGGTGCTGTTTCTTTTTCAATATTGCAATCCAACAGGAACTGCAAGTTTATGTAACAGCCAGGCAGGAACTGAAACCGTGGAAGGGGTGGGGGTGGGGGAAGGGTTTCGAGTGTTTTTGTTTAAATACAGGGAGACATTGACATCACACCATCCCACTCTCCTCCAGCAAGGTCAACTTTCCGTGGGTCTTCAGCACCCAGCACAGGGCTGTCAGCACTCAGGGTTGCGGGCCTCTGGATGAAGGTAAGTCTGAAGGGAAGCTTGGAATTGTAAGACGTATGCGGGCCCCGTGGGGACAGGCGGCCCTCCAAGGCCCGCACACCCGGGAGGTTCGCACCCAGTGCGCCCCATGGTTAGGCTGCTGTCTCCTGACGCAGAGCGGTGCCCCTGGCTGGTCACGTGGGTCAGCACGCAGGTCACAGTGTGGGGGATGGCTCGTCGGCCTGTCCCGCACGTGCTCGTGCCATCTGGGACCGCTGCGTCACTTCCGTGTTACGCAGGGGCCGCGAAGAGCTGGCCCTGCTTGCCGTGCCGTTAGTAACAAAGTCCTTTGTCTCCGTCCCCAGAGTCTAGTGTTTTCTTCAGGATCCATGAAACTGGAACGGGACAACCTGTCGGAGTCCAAGTTGGGTGAAGTTGCAGACCCGCGGCACTTCTGGACAGACCGCAGCGCTCTCTGAGGAGCGGTCAGAAGCCCCATTCTGCGTGGGGGTGGGAAGAGAGGCTGCTTGGGGCGAACTGTGAAGGGGATCAAGGCAGATGCCCGACTGAACCGGGAAGGCCTCTGTTTCCTCCTGTGCATTTTGCTTCTGAAGGACGTACTTGATGTGGCAAAATGAAGACGACAGGTCACGTGGAGCTGAAGGGCCAGGGCTAACGTCCAGTTTGCCTGTGCACCTTTCCTCACCGTGGAGAGGTAAACGTGAGTCCTCTCCTCAGTCCCCTGGGATGGAGCAAATGACAGGGACAGGTGGAAAGGCCATTTTCAGGGTAAAGGGAGCAGGTAACGCCTGCTGAAAACCAAGGGGGTCCTACTCCACTTCTGTCCAGCGATGGACAGGCCACAAGAAATGCAAGACCCTTATTTTTACAAAGAGAACCCACTTGTGATTACTGTTAAGACACTGAAGGCTGGTAAGGCTCTCGGAGTGCTGGACCTTCCCAGTCCACACTCTTCACCTGGGGTCCTCCTCCGTCCTCTGTGGACCTGTCGCTCACAGGCAGACCAGCCAGCAGACACCCACAGCAGGTGCTGGGGGAGCACAGAGCCCTGGAAGAGGCGCTGCTGGTCTAGGGAACCTTGGAAGGGGGCCTCATTCCAGTCGGTGTCAACCTTCCAAAAATGTACAGAACTAATTTAGAAATGCACTAAATTCCGCAGAATTGCAAGTCTAACCTTTATACTGCACGCAGTGCCGCCCCCTTCCTCCTGCTGGAGCTCATCTTTTTAACCAATCTCAGTGATGAAGAGGGGAGGGGAAGCGTGACGGTGCGTGTCTGGAACTGCCATCAGAACGGCACACAGATTCACCAACATCACAGCAACAGGGGTGAGGTGGGGAGAGTGGAATGCCAGTTCCCCACCAGGGGCTCCCTCAGTGGTTTATCCAGCGTCCCCTGCTGGCTCCTCCAGCCCTTCTGACTGGTCAACGTCTTTTCTTAGAGGATGAAGGAGAGGGAGGAATGGCGCATTGTGACGAATGACCCTTAAATAAGCTGATGGGCAGCACCCTGGATGGACCGAGAGATGATCACACTAAGTCAAGTGAGACAGAGGAAGACACAGTCCACTCATATGTGCAATCTAAAAAAATGATACAAATGAACTAATTTACAAAACAGAAACAGACTCACCAACATAGAAAACAGATTTACAGTTACCAAGGGGAAGGGGGAGGAATAAATTGGGAGTTCTGGATCTGTAGATATTAGCTACTATGTATAAAACAGATAAACAGCAAAGTCCTACTGTAGAGCACAGGGAACTGTATTCAATATCTTTTAATAACTATAATGAAAAATATTAAAAAGAATATATATGTATAACTGAATCACTGTACACCAGAAACTAACACAACATTCTCAATCAACTATACTTCAATAAAAAAAATTTTAAATAAGCTGATGGCGATCTAGGTAATCTGTGCTCACGGGTTTTCTTTTCCCCGTAAGAAAGCAGGAAGTACTTAAATCCAGAGTTTATCTTTATCTTCTGAACAACACTGCCATCCCAAATAGTTGAGAAAGTGGAAAGATGATGAAATTCAGAGCTGCCAGAAGCCCCGTGGGTAAGAAGTAGGAAGTTCTGACTTCTGCACACATGTGATACTTTTGTTTTACATTGCATGCTGGCTGAATGAAAAACAGTCTTTATCTTCTCCTGTACACAACAGTCTACCCCATTTCAACTTGTAAAATTTCTTATTCACCCCTTTAACTCACTGTTCCAGGTGTTTGTATCAAAGGACAGGCGTGAGACCGCAGTCTGAAACCCGGACTGCTGACATCCAAATCAGGTTCTAGCTCTTTCCATCTTTTGCTATCACGTCATACAAAAAAAAAAAAAAAAAAAAATCATTGCAAACAGCCTTTGAGTCAGATGTCCTGCAGATGAGCTGGTGAATCAATGGATGTTTCTATGTTCCTTTTTATCCCAAATATCCCCAAAATCCTCATTTGGGTTTTACAATCTATTTTCTGCCACCTTGATGAGCCTTTTAAAAGGTTTACTTTGGTTTCTTCCTCTCTGGATCCACACATGATATGAAAGGATTATATTTCCTTTCCCTTTTTAAAAATAATTTTAAAAATTTATTTATTTAAAAAATTTTTTGCAATGTAATTACTGGGAATTGAACCCAGGACCTTATGCATGCTAAGCATGTGCTTTATCACTGAACTATACCTAACCGCCCCCCCAATTTCCTTTCCAAATTTCTCCCTTCTTCACATTCACAAGTTTCCTCTTAAAAACATGTCCTCTACCTACACACTCCAAGTCTTGTCTCTAGGACCACTGCTAATGAAACACGAGTCACGTCCAGCGACTATGGTTTCCTGCAGCTAAGGCAGGGGAGAGGCCGGCCCTAGACAGCACCCCCGGTAGACGTCTCAAGGCTTCCTTCTAAAGTGGGACAGTGTTTCCTTAAAACACAGAACATTGCTGGAATGTGCCTATTCCGTGCCAGTCTTCCTCCTCTTCCTCCCTTGCCTGTGCAGACAGACCCTGCAGTGGGGGCCGGGGAGCCTCTGCCGCAGTCATTCCTCGCCTAAGGGAGCCCAGCCTCTCGCTCAAGTTCCTGGCTCCTGGAGCCATTGGGAAATTGGCTGTAATGATTAAACAAAACGTTCTCCGTGTCTCTCCGTGTCCACTCTGAATGCTTTAGAATGATTAAATACCATTAGAACTGTCAGTGGTCTGCAAGAGAATCTAAACAACCCACCGGCACTCTCTCTGTCTACGATTAAAAGACAAATTAGAGTTTGGAACCCCTGTGATTACTCGGGCTGAAGAACGATCTTATGAGGAAATAGCCTAAAAATTGACTCAGGCCAGGTAAGTGAGCTCAATGAATTTTCTGTTCACTTGGTGATGACTAACACGTTCTGCCAGGGGCTCAGTGTTAACAATGTAAAATTATTATATTGTGTAACCAAAAGAGGGCAGTACTCATTCTTCCTGGTTTCTGTTTTAGGACAAAATGGAAAGGTCATCTTGTTCTTATTCCATTTTTCCTTCACTCACCACAAAATGAAAATAGTGAGTAAAAGTTATATAAGCAAACAAATGCAATGTATTCTGAGCCTCTTGGTACAACGTTAGTAATTTGACACAGACACTTCTACAGGGAAAGAAGACAAGACTTTTTCCTTCTATTTACTTGATTTACTTTTCTAACACTGGACGGTGGCTTCTGTTTCTGAACATTCAAAACGGTGCCTCCAAAAAACCATGATACTTCCCAAAGGACAGAGCACAGTGGGTTCATATCTATACATGACGAGAGAATGTTGGATAAAAATAAAACTCAGCACTAGTGATAATTCATTTGTTGGTCATTACATTTCCCTAAATTATTACCTCACTCACCCATCCCATCTGTCCTGAGGCATCTATAGCAATTTATCCTTCAAGTCTCAAACACATTTTTTTCTAATTTACTTTTTCCTTGGATAGACCACTTAACGATGAAAGAAAAGATCTGTCATCTGGAATATTACACCCAGACCAACACCCAGTTTAAACAGAAAACCGTGAAGCCTGGTGTAGCCGGTAAATAACTTGACTCTTCCCGGCACTGAGCGCCTTCGACTAGAATGATTTCAATTCATTCTCTTTCTGGTGGTTCCAGGAAAGCAGGTGTCTGCATACAGAGTACACGTGGGCATCTGTGTTCATATATTGTATGCTACAGTCAGAACTGAACTCAACGTCCAGGCCTACTAGGCACTGTGATTTGGGACAAATTTCTCAATCTTGAGCAAGTTTCATCCTCAGGAAAAATGGGGATGACATACCCAACTTGCAGGCTTGTTGAGAAAATAAGGTAAAACCATCAATATATGTAAAACTACACCACGCTTAGCAGGCAGGAGGCACGCCCTCAGCCTGAGCCCACTGCCTCCTTAAGAAGCCTACACGTGTATCTACCTTTATCATTTGGTCAGTAGAAGAAAATGAGCAACAGAACTTCACTTGTACAAATCTTGTGTTCCTTTATGAACAAATATTTAGTTGGCTCGCACGCTCCACTGGAGTCACTGTTTAACCCTTCATTCAGCATCTCTAGCAGTAGTGACAACATCTACTGAGCGCCAGGGCCGTTCTAAGTTTCTCTGTACAGACTGACGTTAAACCTCATAGCACCCTTATAACAGATACTATTATCCCCGTTTTACAGCTGGGGAAATGGAGCCACAGAGCTGTCAAGTGACTTGTCCAGGGTCACACAGCTAACAAGATGGAAAACCCAGGATTCAAACCCAGGACGTGTGTCTCTAGTCTGAGATTCACAGCGATTGCATTATTCCACACCTGTTTTCCTTGATAGAAGAGAGGAGGATAAAGGCCTTGGAAAGTGTTTGTTCTTCCTCTCCACACTCTTCTCCTCCACCTCTTCCTTCTCCTCCTCCTTTTCCTTTTTTGTTTTTGTTCTTAAAAATTTTTGTTAACTTTATTTTTGTAAGAACGCAACACGAAACCTACCCTCAATTTTTTAAGTGCACAACATAGAACGGCAGCTGTAAGCACCATGTTGCACAGCAGATCCCCTCAAACAGCCGCAGCCTCCTTTGCTGGCTTGTGATCAGGGCAACATCTCAGAGCCTTCCCAATTCTTAAGTTTTGGTGAGAAGACAGGATTCTAATAGATCCGCGGCTTTCTGGACGAGAAGCGGAGACGTTCCGGGGACGGGATCAGGTGCTGCAAGGAGACTCCCTGGGGTTTGGACGGGGCTGCTCTCACCGGGCAGTGAGGCGCTGGGGTGAGGGGCTCTGTCCTGGCTCCTAACGCGCGTCAGAGGCTGAGTGGAAGAGCCGAAGACGCCTTCCAAACGGTGTGCTGGCCACTGCCCACCCTCCTCCAGGCAGGAGGGGGAGGAGGTGCTATCACACCCTGTAAGCCCAGCCAGGAGACAGTGCGGCCTGGCTGCTGAGCCGAAGTGTCCCCGGTGCTAAAATAAATGGTGCCGGCAGCGAGCACACAGTGTCCGCAGTGAGCCACACTCTGAACAGGCAGCCACCTGAAACAGAAAGTAAACGTGCTGGCCCACTGGCGCAGAGCAGCTCTCTCCTCCGATCCCCACCCACCTCTCCCTCCTCCTGGTTCAAGTTAAAAATCGATTAGAAGTGGGACCAAGGTGTCCCCGGCCTCGAGCACGTGCATCTGAGTACACTGGGGAACTCTGGAGGAAGGGTGGGGAGCGCCTCAAACTTTTATGGTTCTGTTGAATGTAAGCACCCAGGTGACCATCATCGCTGGTCCTTCAGGGAGAAGCACGCTTGGAGTCAACTGACGGGGTTTGGGCAGGGATCGCACCCTCACCGAAGGGAAAGGGAGCTAACAAAACCTGGGGACAGGGCCTTCGGCCAGGTCAGCGCACTGCTGTTTCATCTGGGCTGACTGCATAGGAGGAACTGACGTGTCATGGGCTTGTGCCTCCCGATCCCGCAAGTGCCAAAGGGACCCCCTGATTAGAAGGAGCCCTGGGGGAGAAGCACTGGAGAGGCAGGTTCCCCGCCACTCGGCACCGCCGAGCGGTCAGGATGGAGCACAAGAGCCCCTACCCCACGACGTCCACAGCGTTTACTCAGATGAGGCCCCGTGGGCTGACAGGTGGGAAGCCTGTCCCAGAGGCCCTGACTGTCGCACCATCACACCTCTGTCTGCAGGAGCATCTGATAATCCCTCACAAAATGCGGGGCTCTGCTCCCCAAAGAAAGTTTCTTGGGACTAAGTGGGTAGATTCATGATGATCAGCCCCTCCGAGGATCAAGGGAAAACTGCAGGCTATTTGGCCCCCAGGCACCAAGAAGGAAGCCTGTGGGCTTGAGACAGTATGTCGCCTTGGCAGTCTGCTCGGTCCTTACATGGGCTGTGAGTTCCGAGATGGCCCCTTGACCTTCTGCCCCTGGTTTCACTCCCACGAATATCTTATGTTACATGGCAAAAGAGATTTTGCAGATGTAATTAAGGTTGATAATCAGCTGAACTTAATATAGGGAGATTCTCTGGGTGGACCTAACCTCACAAGAGCCCTTTACAGCACTGAGTTTTCATCAGCTGGTAGCATAAGAGGATGTCAGCAGGAGAAGAAGCAGAAGATTCCACACCATTTGCTGGCCTTGAAGATGGAGAGGGCAACGTACAAGGATTGGAGACTGGTTTCTAGGACTGAGAGTGACACCCTGGCCAACAGCCAGCAAGTAAACAGGAACCTCAGTCCTACAACTGAACAAACCAGGTAAGAGCCAGGCCTGGCTGTCACCTTGAGTTCGGAGGTGAACTCAAGCAGAGGACCTAGCAAAGCTCGTCCAACCTCTGATCTGCAGAACAGTGAACTAACACATGGGTGTTGTTTTAAGCCCTAAGTTTGTGGGAATTGGTTTGGCAGCGATGGAAAACTAACCCAATAATTAGCATCCTCCGGGGGTGCTGAGCCAACCTGCTGCATCAGAAGCAGCCCAGCAACCTTTTTAAAAAGTATTTCATTTTATAAAAGTTAATTTTTAAACAAAAAATGTAAAACATTGGCATCTACTTTGGAATCAATTTATGAAACCTTTTTTTCTGTATAATACACACTGGCAGTGAAACCATGTAAAGAAATGTAGTAAGTATCTACAAAAGTTAGTGTTCATTGTATTCCTCCAAACTCTGTGTCTGCACAGGTGAAATAAAATTAAATTTCTCAAACATTTTATATACAGCGACTTCTTTAAAAAAGTGCACTGTTTTTCACTGTTACAATCTTCATAAAGGACTTGGCTTACAGTTTCAAAAAAAACCAGAAACAAACCTAAGCTACTAGAATAACTTTGCTGTATCTTTTAACAGTATTTTTACATAGAACAATTTGAGCCAGCACACAAGCAACTTCCTTCGTTTTCGTATATATGAATTTAGGGAAAATTAAATCAATTTCCGCCCCAACCCCCTCCCCCAAATCCTGATACAACTACTGCAGTAAGCTCAAAGCAATGTTAAAAAGACCAATGTGAACGACACACAAAAATCACATCTTAATGAATTACTGACTGGAATTCCTGATCATGAAGTAGGCATAGTGAGATCCAGAACTTAGGGGTTCCCTCTCTGGGAAACACCTTTAAGTGATTTTTTACAATTTAGCATCAACCTCTGAAATGCTCAACAAAAGTCTGGAATGACTTCTGGAGCTCCCTGCAAGGGGAACAGGTGTTCTTGTTACACTGAACACCTGGCCAGTCTGAGATGGACCGTTTTCAGTGTCACTGCACACTCACGTGAGCCAGCACTGTCCGCGTGACTGGGCAGAGGTTGTTCTCCAGATGCCAGCAAACCTGTGGGACCTCTGAGCTCCCCCAGTCCTAGTGACCTTGAGCTGCGCATCTCTGTGGTGGACTGACTTTGTGCATTCAAATTTCTGGCAAAGGGAGGCCAGCCCTGAGGGCCCACAGCAGCTCCGTAGTGCCCTGCGGGGTCAGCCGAGGCTCTACTGTAAATGAACTGCCACTGAACTCCTCCCTCTGCCCACCCTGCTTCCTTTCCCTTTACAGGTGGTGTAAGCCCCCAGTTAACTCCTGCATAGCAATCTCTGCCTCATTGTTTTTTTTCCCCATGGGGGATGAGGGATGAGGGAGGGCAGGGGTGAGAGGAAGTGGGACAGGGAAACTTGACCTTTGGCATCAGATGTATCTAACTGAAGTGTCTAAGCCCCCAACCACAATTCTTTCCTATGTCCATTCTCCCAAGTACTGGCCTTAGTTCCAGTGCTTGAGAGCAGTGCTCAAAACTAAAAGCTTGAATGGGCCCCTGCCCAGGAGTCTATTTTAAGATGCAAGAGGGCTGACTCCTAGTTCATTGGCAGGCTTTGGTTCCTCACATGATAAGTCACTATCTTCTAGCAGGGCAAGTGGGGCAGGGAACTGACCTATGTTGGAGCTGTGTTGACAAGGGAGCTGGTTTTGAGATGGAGAGAAACAGAGAGAGGGTCATCACTGAGGTTCTATGAAATTGAGATCAATGTTCCAGAAGCATTTGGAAGCAACGTTACTGAGAAAGATGCAAATGAGGACAGCTGCCACTAGGCAGCTGGTCTGGAGAGACACTTCCTTTGCAAAGTCATCTAGTGATCTGGTTGCTATGGCAACAGTAGTAGCCCTTCACTGCAGACTCAAAGTGAAAAACACTCCTGTGACTCATTCTTTTTTTTTTTTTTTTCCAGTATTTTGAAATGAGCTTTTGAAATAAAATATTCAGGGCTGGTAGCCTTCCTTTGGTATGTAGTAAAGCAAAGCCCTTTCCTCTTGCATCCTTTCTGCATAGACACCAATACTTTTAAACTTGTGATTTATATAGAATTTTAACAAGGTGTTATGTAGCTGTGACCAAACAATTAGGTGAGCAGGACTATGCCCCGAACACTGAACATCTCCGTAACTGTCTAGATAACGTAGAATTGGGTTTTCTTGCACTTCAATCAAAAGACATTTGTTTATTAAAGTGTTAATGCCTTATTTCTTCCTCCATCATTAGCAAATTTAAAATAAATGACTTTTTGTTAACTATTTTGCTTAAATAAATCATTTAAAATCACAATGATGACTGTCTTACTATTGAGTTGTAAGAATTCCTCATATATTCTGAATACATCTGTCCTTTGTCAGATTCTGTAAATATTTCCTACCAGTGTGGCTTATCTTTGCATTTTCTTATTTGTGTTTTATGAAGAGCAAAGAATCTTAACTTTGATGAAATCGAATTTATGATTTTTTTCTTTAATGACCCATGTCTTTGGTACCTTAAGAAATCTCTGCCTACCCCAAGGTGGCAAAGATTTTTTACCTTTTCTCCTAGAAGCTTTAAAGTTTTAACTTTTAGATTTAGGTCAATCACCCATTTCAAATCCACTTTAATATGTGGTATGAGGTAAGGGTCAAGGTTAATTTTTATCCAAGTGGATATTCAAGAATGTTTGTTGAAAAATTTATTATTTCTCCGTTGAATTACCTTGGTATGTTGAAAAAAAATCAACTGGCCATATATGTGTGCATCTGTTTCTGGACTGTATATTCTTTTCCACTGACCTCATGTCTATTCATTGATTCCTATTCCTACCCTATCACAATAATACTACACTGCCTTAATTACTGTATTAATTACTTCCTTGAAATCAGGTAAGGTAATTCCTCTACCTTTGTATTATAATTTTAAAAATTCTGGCTATTTCAGATATTATACATTCCTTGACAAATTTTAGAGTTAGCTTATCAATTTCTTAAAAATAACTAGTGGGATTTTGATTGGAATTATGTTGAATATATAGACCAATTTGGGGAAAGAATTGGCTTCTTAATAATACTGAATAATCAGTTCCATGAACGTGGCAATCTATGTCAGAAAATATACTATGTACTGGAAGTTTTTACATTGTACTTGGTCTGGAGAGTGGACTTCAATCTTTAAAAAAAACGTTGAGATTTCAAAAAAATTAAAAAAAAATTTACAAATTATATTTTTGGAATAAAGAACAGATGTCATCATTTGTAAAATGAGAGATCTGAACATGGCCTATTGGAGATCTCTTCCAGTATTTTGAGGTTATTAAATGGATTTTTTTGCTTCCGTCAGATGAAGGCCAGGCTCCAGCAGAGGTACAAACTCCTCTTACCAGAAGAGGTAGACAGTCACATCTTTCTACTGCAGTGTTAAGAATCTGTGAGAAATGTTGCTTTGGCCCTTGGGCCACCAAAACACAAAATAATAGGCCAGTCTATAAAATAAAAAAGCCAAACAGACTGTAATTTTATGTATTAATTCAAGATGGAGCACATGAATAAGAGCTACAACCAAAACATTATTTGGGATACAAAAATTAATTTTCAGGACACTAGTTTTTTAAAGCAATTATGTATTTATAGTTGCCTGCTAATCCCTTAGCACATAACAAAGTAATGATAAATTGAATGCATTTTCATTTGTCATTTCCTAATATGACAAAGTGAGAATTATACTGCCTAGCATTACAATTTGATGACAACTGTATCTGCTCATTTACTTAGGACAGTCTATCTTAATAAAATTCTGCAAACAGTTATTAAAGGGAAATATGAAAAATTCCTGGAACTACAGACAACAGGGCAAGCAAAAGACTATAGTGATACATTCAACATTTCTAAGTACTTATTTATTATCATTTTTCCTGCACACATCTCCGTAGTCCACATGTCTCTTTTTAGGGTTTTCAGCTGATTTGTTCATTTATTTTTTAAATCACTGCAGTAAATGCTTTGGTGCAGAAAACAGGAAATTCAGGATTATAAACTAACTCCACTGATTTCCTACTTAAGGTGAAGCACTTTAAAAAAAAATAATCAAAGCACTTAATTAAGTGAAAAATTACTGTTCAGTAAAAATGCATGGAATTCTAATGTCTTAAACTAGGGAGTAGGAAACTTTCTGTAAGGACCAGACAGTAAAAATTTTAGGCTTTTCAGGCCAAGAGGAAAAACTGAGGATATTATGTCGTACTTACATAAGAAGACAGAGAACATATTTCCACAATGTGGAAAAATCTGCAGCAAAAGCTAATTTCTAAAGCCATTCAGTGTTTGATAATTGTGGTTGAAAAAGGTTCTTTGTATTCAGAAAAATTTCAATCTGTGTCCTGAGCTCAAGAAATCACAATCACATTTCTACCACTGCTAAGTCATCAAACTGCTATATAGTAGTGCAAGTCAGGGTATTAATCTACTTCTGGGAAAATGTTTATGGGACCGATGATAATTAAGTTCATGAGAGCGAATGAAATTCACCGTTGATGCTACTCGTTCAATAACACAAGGTAGGTTAAAATATTTTTTGCAAAATACCTGCTGATGAATAATACAATGAATAACGTTTGGATATAAACAACTTACATTGTCACAGCTTTTAAAAGTTGTACCGCCAAACCTCTCTGCTCCACACACATTTTTTACTGCCTTGGTTGCAACACATCTTAGCATCTTCTGCTATAGGTGGTACTGAATTAGGGTTTTGTCAACTTTGAAAATATCCTTGCTGATAGTTTGTTTCACGCAGACTATTCAGAGGCTAACTCTTCAGTCACTTTAACTTGGGATGGACTCCTCAAATAACAAAAACGGAGCATTTTCAATCTCATCTGTCAAGTCCTCAAAAGTTAAGGGAAGACACTTGATAGTTTTCCTCTTTTAAAAAAATTAACCACTGATGTTTCTCCCAATATCCTCTATTCTTCAAGCAACTGTTTTCACTAAAAGGATTATCATCTCAAGTTTATTTCCTTTGTACTCATTCTGTTGGCCGCTACAATCAAACATGATTCGACTGAGTCACTGCCAGTAAATGGCTCTCCTTGCTGGACTAATACATGAGCTGTTCAGAAACTGACTTTGGCCACAGCCTCATTTTTATGTTTATTTTTATGAAGAAACTCATCTGTGATGAGACAGTCTAAGTTTTACAGTTTTTCTGACAGTTGCTTTCCTGTGAGTTGGGACTATTATGATGAGTGCTTAATTTGGCAATGTTGATGCACACCGTATTTTGTTTTGCAAAGGCTATACAGGCAGACCTCAGAGACAGCACGGGTACAGTTCCAGAACACTGCAATAAAGTGAGTATCAGAGTAAAACAGGTCACAAGAGTTTTTCGGTTTCCTGGTGCATATGTGAGTTATGTTTACACTATACTGATGTCTAGTTAGTGTGCAATAGCCTTAGGTCTAAAAAAACAATGTACGTACCTTGATTAAGAATGCTTTATTGCTGAAAAGTGCTAACCATCATCTGAGCCTTCAAAAATGAGTCATAATCTCTTTGCTGCTGGGGGGGCCTCGCCTGGGTGCCGATGCCTGTTGACTGGTCAGGGTGGTGGTTGCTGAAGGCTGGGGTGGCTGCAGCAGCTTCTTAAAATAAGACAACAATGAAGTTTTGACTCTTTCTTTCACTTGAACACTTAGAGGCCACTGTTGGGTTATTAATTGTCCTAATTTCAATATTGTTGTGTCTCAGGGAATAGGACAGCCAAGAAGAGGGAGAGAGAGAATGGCCTGCCGGTGGAGTGGTCAGGACACACAACATTTATTGATTACTTTGCCATCTTATGTGGGAATGCTTACTGCAAACCTTCAATAGCGGGAAAAAAACCCCGCAATGTCTGTGAAGCGCAGTAAAACGAGGCCTGCCTGCGGGGCCGCTGTATGACAAACGCATCGCTCTGCATCTGGTTCAACGTAAAGTAACCCGCATCCCCACTGGGCTCTGCAAGGGCAGCATTCAAGGTCCTGTAAGGCACTGATGGTAGAAACTGAAGAAGGCACAAATAAGTGGAAAGACTCATTGGTGCTTATGGTTTGGAAGGACTGGTGTCGTTAAAACGTCCATATTACCCAAAGCAAGCTACAGCTCCAATGCAATCTCCATCAAAATTCCAATGGCGTTTTCCCAGAAATAGAATAAACAATCCTAAAAGAACAAAGCTGGAGGCATCACACTCCCTGATTTCAAACTATACTGCAAATCTACAGTAATCAAAATAGTATGGTACTGGCATAAAGGCAGACACACAGATCAACGGAACAGAATAGAGAGACCATAAATAAACCCATGCATGTTATGGCCAATTAATCTACACAGAGGAGCCAGGAATACACAACAGAGAAGGCCAGTCTCTTCAGTAAATGGTGTTGGGAAAACTGGACAGTCACTAGCAAAAGGATAAAGGGCACTCTTAGAAGCCAATACACAGTCCCCAGGAAGGATGCCTTTGAAATGTGGTAACATGTCCAGAAGCCTGTTTGTCAGGTGATCTGAGATGTCTCTGCAAGCCACCCAACTCTACCACGAAGCTGTTCTCACACACTTTCCACAACGGAAGCTGCTTAGCAATGCACTGGGGGCCCTCGCTGTCACTGAAGCGTTCCGGCACAAGACGAACAACCTATCGGTTTGGGTGTCACTGAGAGGATGCCTACAAGTAAAAGAGGTTTAGAAGCCATAACCACCAATGACTTTTTTAAGTCCAAACACTCCATGACTTAAGGAATTCTAGTTTTTCTGAATGGAAGCGTAAAGCCCAGGTCATAATTCCTCATCACAACGTATGCTAATGTTTTTGTGAACAGTCCACGGAGCACGATGATAGAATGTCAGTATGTGAACTTCCTGGCCAATCTAGCATGTGAAATCTAGTTACCGTGAGCAGGCAGATGGAGAAAAATGATTATGATGGAGAGACGGCCCAAGGGATAGGATTTTTCCGCTTGAGAAACTGAAAGTCAAAATTAAATCACTTCCACTGGGAAAAGCACATCAAATTCAAAAAGGAAGGAGCCACAGCCGTGGGAAATGGAGACTAGCCCCTAGCGTAACGTTTTCTCAATTTTTAAAAAACAACCGGAAATACATTTTACATCATGATTCAGCACACACACACGTGTGTGCACACGCACACCCCCCCAATCCTTATTACAGGCAATGCTGCTGACAATTTCTATTCTACTTTTAAATAATTACTTCTTTTATTGAAGCATAGCAAATACACAGCAAGATACATGATCGCATGTGTAGAGTTTGATGAACTTTCCCACAGTGAACACATCCACGTAACCTTAACCTATATTTTACTCTATTTCATTTTATTATAATTACTTTTATTGTGGTAAAATATACATAACATAAAATTTACCATTTTTAAGCATACAGTTCTGTGGCATTAAGTACTTTCACACTGCTGTGCAACCGTCACCACCATCCATCAGTAGAACATTTTCCATCATCTTAAACTGAAACTCCCTGCCCATTAAGCAATAATCCCCTATTCCCTCCTTCACCCCAGCCCCTGGCAACCACCATTCTACTTTCTGTCTTTATGAATTTGATTACTCTAGGCCCCTCGTATAAGTGGATTTTGTTCTTCTGTGACGGGCTACTTCACTTAGCAGAATGTCCTCAAGGTTCATCCATGTTGTACCAGGTGTCAGAATCTCCTTTCTTTTCAAGGCTGAATAATATTCCATTGTATGTATAAACCACTTTTTGCTTATTTATTTATATGTCAATGGATACCTGGGTTGCTTCCTCTTCTTGGCTGTTGTGAATGATGCTGCTGTGAACATGTGTGTACAAATGCCATTTTAAAAAATACTAGTTTCAACACATTAAGTTGATTCTCTTCACCATGAAAACCTGGTATGCTGGTTCATTAACTGAAATCAAATGTACCCTTTCCTTTGAGCCAGATAAAGCTAACTAGGATTGTCTCAGACTCTTCATCTTCCCTCCTTGAAGCAAGAAGAGCCTTAGTATGTGCCAGAGGGGGTGGCGTAGGTGTCCTTTAACCATGGAAACCACTCAACAGTAAGAAGTGCTGCCTTGTGGAGAGGAAGCCCCTCATGTGGCCACTGCTCAGAGGCACACTAAGCCTCCTGTTGTCTATTTCTAAAAATGGGACCGTCTGGTGGCCAGCCAGGTTTTGGGTGTGCTCAGGATTGAGATCATGCGAACTGAGAGACAGAGAGAGAGAGAAGTCTCTGCAAGGATTTTGGAAGCCTGAAAGTCCAACCACATCACTTTCTCCACATTCTATTAGCCAAAGTGAGTCACAAGTCAGCCCAGATTCCACAGGTGGAAAAATAAAACTCTATCTTGGAGACAGAAGCGGCCAAGTTACCCCACAAAAGGATGTGCACACAGATGGGAGGGATTACTACAGTCATCTTTGCAAACAACCTGTCACACCTTATTTTTAATGCAGAAAATTAAGGTTTTGTCACTGGCAAAGCCCATGAACAATACCCAGGAAATAAAAATAGAACCTGGGTAATAAAATAAAATCTAGCCTTTCTTCCTCTGTGCTGAGTCCAGATCCACTCTTTCACAGGACACCATGAACAAAGGCTTGGAACCTGGGGCTTCCGACCAGAGTTCCTGGTGTGCGATGTCCGTGCACGCACACACCTCAGCTGGGCCCTGAGCAGGAGCCCTGCCCATGACACTCAGTTCAGGATGGCGGAGGGGGGCCATGTGCAGAGACGCTGTGCCTGGCATTGTGACCTGGAGCCTGCCCAGCAGGTGCCCTGCCCCCAGCCCCACCCCCTCCTGCTGCTCGTTGGACAGAGCAGCCCTGCCTGACCTGTCCAGGAAGGAGCCTGTGCTCTGGAGCCGAGCTCCTGCTTCCCCATCCTCTGATTGGAGGATAAAGCTTCCTTGGCTTCTTAACCCAACTCAGCTGCCTTCTACTAGCTTGAATGACACTGGGCAGGGGGATGCTTGTTGGGGACCCACTCAAAAGGGTCAGTAACAAATTCCAGTGACCCAGATGGGACAGATCATGGCCTTTCCACCTGCAACCATCTGCTAGGCACCAGGCTTGCTCTGGCTCCAGCAGGAGGAAGGTGGAGGCTTTGGGAGGTTGGCGTGAGGGAGACTGAGTCTGGCCTCTGAGTTCACTCTGACGGGGCAGAACAGCAAAGACTTCAGCTGAATTTAGAGCAACGCTGGCAGCTACTGGATACCCGAGTGTGGTGTGTACACAGTGTGGCCCCCAGTCACCTGGACTGTGCTGCCTTGAGGGGCTCACACTGCGGCATCACCGGGAATCAGAGATTGCCCACTGCCTCTGGCCGGCCTCCCACAGTGCTGGGCACCCAGGGGCAGTGACCTGCGGACGAGAGGCAGCCACGGCAGTCCTGCCCACTGACTTGCCCCTAGTGCTGTCCTCTTGCCCACTGTACAAGACGGTAGCGACTGCACCAGAGCTTTCTGCCTTCCACTGTCCTCCAGGGGTCAACAGGAGCATCCTCCACTGTCACTTCTGGTTTGGTAAAGCACAGTGGGCAGCCTGTGAGCCAAGAGGTGAGACCAGGAGGAGGCCCAGGTGCCAAGGACGCCAGACAAAACAGAACGAGGACGCTGGATCCGAGTCTGGGAAAAGACCTCAGCAATGCTAGAGTGTGAAAGGGTCCCCAAGGTAGGTACATGACCCGTGACATGACCTCTTCCGGTCAGCGAGGGTTTCTCTGAAATGGGTTGGGGAGCCCTTTGAGTCACTCTTAAGACCAGGAACAGGAAGAGGATAAAAAAAGCCCGGAGGTCAGCCCACGTCCCCACTGTTGCCCCCCAGTGTCAACCAGTCAACACAGGAATCTGGACTAACTTGCTTATGGAGACTCTCGACTCTGGTGAGTGACCCCTGGCCCCCACAGAGGGATAACAAGCCAAGGATGCACCAGATGCAAACAAGAGGGACAGAGGAAGGGAGAGTGCCTTCCCCGCCCGGAAGGGGTATGGAAATGACAGACTCCAGCCACTACCCTCAAAGGCAGATGGTCCAATTACATGAAGAATGACTTGGCCAGGGGGCTCCTAAGGTGACATTCCAGTTAACCCCTGAGGAGCCCTGGCTGACACTGGACATGAGGGCAAAGCCTGTCAAATTTAGTCGACAGCAGTGCCACTTACTTGGTTCTGAACACCAGATCAGGCAAACTTGGTCACAAGGGTTGTAAAAGTATGAGGGTACCAGGGAAGGCCTGAGAACCGGCATTCACAGAGCCACCAGAATGCACCCTGGTGTCTGGTCAGCCAGTCACTATACAGACTCAACACCCAGTTCAAGCTTTAGTGAGTTCCAAGGGAACAGAATGGCTGTCCCCTGAAGGTCGATTCAAGTACAGGCTATGCTTTTAGACAACCCAGTGGCTACCATAAAAACCTGTCACATGCTAAATCCTGCCACCCTGCTAACCCACGGAAACGGGGTCCCAGGAGCATGACTGTGTAGAAACCATAGACATGACCTATTTCAGTTGCCCCAACCTAGGAAGTCGTCCTCTCCCAAATGCCGAAGAGGAACGGTTCACAGACGGGAGCAGTTTCATTAGACAGGGAAAAGGCTGGTGGGATACGCAGTGACCTTCCAGACCAAAGGCATAGAGGCAAGAAGCCTCCCTGGGGACTCCTGCACTCCTGCCCAAAAGGCCAAGCTAATGGCTCTCTCACCTGAGCCTTAGAACTCGGGACAGGGAAGATCCTGAATGATTTACACAGTTTGCCATCACACACACACACACACACACACACACACACACACACACACACACACAGAGCTATTTGGACAAACAGGTGAAACATACAGGCTTAAGCATACTGAAGCTCTTAGAAGCAGCAGAACTTCCAAAAAAGGGCAGCAGTGACTCATTGTAGGGGCCACTGAAAGGGGTGCAGAGGTGATAAAGGGAAACAACAGGGCGGCCACAACTGCCCAAAGGGCGGCCCTACAGCCAGGAACTCGGCAACTACCTCTCACACCCCCAGGGCCCGATGCATCCGCTCACTCCCCAGTGTACACAAATGGGGCTTTAACAGGGTCAGGGCCCAGGCCTGGGGGCCACCACGCAGGCCTAAAGGTTGCTGGAGAGGTTTCAGCCCTCCACCCGGGGTCACCAAGGGGTCCCAAGGCGGCCGGGATTCCCAGGAAGCAGTCGGAGACCACGGCCTGCGCCCCGCGCCCTGGACCGCGAGGGGCAGGAGCGAAGGCAGGAGGGATCCCGCACCAGCAAGGCCTGTGAACAGTTCCCAGGACATAAAGATAGAACCTGGTCGTTAAAATAAAGTCTAACCTTTCCTCCTCTGTGCGGAGGCGGGCTCCACTCGATCCCAGGGCGTCGCGTCCAGCTGCCTCGCACCCGGCGCCGCAGACAAGAGTGCCTTTGCGCGGGACGTCCGCGCATGCGCATACCGGGGGGGGGAGAGTTGTAGAAGCCCCGCCCACGACCCCCCGTTCAAGATGGCGGAGGGGGGTGTTGCGCCCGGCACCCGGATCTGTGCTGTGAGCAGCAGCTGCCCCGCCCCAGCCCCGCCCCTCCAGCTGCAGGTCCCACAGAGCACCCTCTAAGGGACCCAGCTCCGGCCTCCCCGTCCCCTGACCGGAGGTTAAAGCTCCTTGGCTTCTCAACCCAACGTGAACGCCTTCTACTGGCTGAGGCGACAGCAGGTAGGACACTTGTTGGGACCCACTTGGGAGGTGGGCAAGTTTGACCGCACATCCCCACCTCTGACGACGTGCCCTGGGGTCTCCAAGACGGTCGCTGCGCCACTTGTGATCAGAAACAGCCCACGTACCCACGGACAGGAGACGGGGACCCCAGCGTGACAGGACACCCAGCAGCTGTAGGGAGCGCTTCCGTTTCGGTGCAGAAGGATCTCTAGGCTACGTTGCTGACAGACAAAACTCAGCGTGCTGTACACAGTCCCCCAAAAGCCTCTGTGCGGTTTTAAACCTTAATAGTGTCAGAAGTACAGTTGCCATACGTTTACAAAAAACTCGATTTGAAGCCTTAATTGTATATATTTCTTATCACTTTTTTAGTCTTGTGAATTTGGAATGACAAATTTTAACTTACATGCTTTTGTTTCAGTCAGTATTTGTTATCTTCATTCATAGGTACTGAAACAAAATAAAAATAAAATGTATTATTTAAAAGTCACATAACTAGAGGGGAGGGTATAGCTCAACTGGTAGAGTGCACGCTTAACATGCACAGAGATCCTGGGTTCAAACCCCAGTACCTCCTTTGAAAAACCAAATAAACAAAGGTATGTTTTCCTCAAGGCACTGTATTTCTGTTTGTTGGGAAACTCTCATAATACATTGAATTCTGTTGGTACAAGATCTATACTTCCATCTGCCAGAATATTGTCCTGATAAATAGGTCATATGAAGGATGCCCCCTTAAATGCAGTGTCCTTATGCAGTAGACAACGTGTAACTGTCCACAGCCTTGAACTGGCCTCATGGGCCCAGGTCCAGAGCAGGCCGGCACAGGAAGACCTTCATGAACTCCTTTCACGTTGTATGGGAACACTGACCTGTTAACACTGAACATAGCTTTGCTGAAGGATTCTGGAAGGGGGATCTCCAAGTGGGAATAAATGCTGAATGAATGAATTAGTGAGTGTTTTAAAAATGAATGAATGAAACAATTCAATCAGTCACAGAGATGCTTTCTCTTTCCTGCTACCCACCACCCCCATCTCTCTCATTTCACTCCAATCGGCTCCACTTTATTTATTTATTTATTTATTTATTTATTTATTTATTTATTTATTTATTTATTTTAGATTCCACATATGAGCAATCTCATATGGTATTTTTCTTTCTCTTTCTGGCTTACTCACTTAGAATGACATTCTCCAGGGACATCCATGTTGCTGCAAATGGCATTACATTGTAGGTTTTTATGGCTGAATAGTATTCCATTGTATAAATACACCACATCTTCTTTATCCAGTCATCTGTCGATGGACATTTAGGCTGTCTCCATGTCTTGGCTATTGTAAATAGTGCTGCTATGAACATTGGGGTGCAGGTGTCATTTTGAAGTAGGGCTCCTTCTGGGTATATGCCCAGGAGCGGGATTCCTGGGTCGTATGGTAAGTCTATTCCTAGTCTTTTGAGGCATCTGCATACTGTTTTCCACAGTGGCTGCACCAAACTGCACTTGCACCAGCAGTGAAGGAGGGTTCCCTTTTCTCCACAGCCTCTCCAGCATTGGTCATTTGTGGACTTTTGAATGACAGCCTTTCTGACTGGTGTGAGGTGATACCTTATTGTAGTTTTGATTTGCATTTCTCAGATAATTAGTGATATTGAGCATTTTTTCATGTGCCTATTGATCATTTGTATGTCTTCCTTGGAGAATTGCTTGTTTAGGTCTTCTGGCCATTTTTGGCTTGGATTGTTTGTTTTTTTCTTATTAAGTCATATGAGCTGCTTATATATCCTGGAGATCAAGCCTTTGTCAGTTTCATTTGCAAAAATTTTCTCCCATTCCATAGTTTGTCTTTTGTTTTACTTATGGTTTCCTTTGCTGTGCAGAAGCTTGTAAGTTTAATTAGGTCCCATTTGTTTATTCTTGCTTTTATTTCTATTGCTTGGGTAGACTGCCCTAGGAGAACATTTTTGAGATGTATGTCAGATAATGTTTTGCCTATATTTTCTTCTAGGAGGTTTATTGTATCTTTTCTTATGTTTAAATCTTTGATCCATTTTGAGTTTATTTTTGTGTATGGTGTAAGGGAGTGTTCTAGCTTCATTGATTTACATGCTGCTGTCCAGTTTTCCCAACACCATTTGCTGAAGAGACTGTCTTTATTCCATTGTATATTCTTGCCTCCTTTGTCTAAGATTAGTTGACCAAAAGTTTGTGGGTTCATTTCTGGGCTCTCTGTTCTGTTCCATTGGTCCATATGTCTGTTTTTGTACTAATACCATGCTGTCTTGATGACTGTAGCTCTGTAGTATTGTCTGAAGTCTGGGAGAGTTAGTCCTCTAGCCTCTTTCTTTTTCTTCAGTAATGTTTTGGCATTACTAGGTCTTTTGTGTTTCCATATAAATTTTATTATGATTTGTTCTAGTTCTGTGAAATATGTCCTGGGTAATTTGATAGAGATTGCATTAAATCTGTAGATTGCCTTGGTTGGTATGACCATTTTAACAATATTGATTCTTCCAATCCAGGAGCATGGGATATCTTTCCATTTTTTTAAGTCTTCTTTAATTTCCTTAATGATTGTTTTATAGTTTTCCGTGTATAAGTCTCTCACCTCCTTGGTTAGATTTATTCCTAGGTATTTTATTACTTTGGGTGCTATTTTAAAGGGGATTGTTTCTTTACTTTCTTTTTCTGTTGATTCATCTTTAGTGTAAAGAAATGCAACTGATTTTTGAATGTTAATCTTGAAATCTGCTACCTTGATGAATTCTTCGATTATTTCTAGTAGTTTTTGTGTGGACCTTTTAGGGTTTTCTATATATAATATCATGTCATCTGCATATAGCGACACTTTTACCTCTTCTCTTCCAGTTTGGATCCCTTTTTATTTCTCTCTCTTGCCTGATTGCTGTGGCTAGAACTTCCAAGACTACATTGAATAGGAGTGGTGATAGTGGGCATCCTTGTCTTGTCCCAGATTTTAGTGGGAAGCTTTTGAGTTTTTCACCGTTGAGTGCTATGCTGGCTGTAGGTTTGTCAGATATAGCTTTTATTATGTTGAGCTATGTTCCCTCTATGCCCACTTTGGTGAGAGTTTTTGTCATAAATGGGTGTTGAATTTTATCAAATGCTTTTCCTGCATCGATTGAGATGATCAATTGGCTCCACTTCATACACTGAAATTCAGCTGCCTGATTTCCCCTCTGAGGACCATGAGTCTGCAGTTACAGACTCAGAGAAACTTGACTTCCCGGGGCCTGTGCTGTAGATTTCCTTCTTCCTTTAACAAACATCCTCTGGCTCGAAGCTGAGGACAAAAATTCTGCGATGAAGGAATCTCATTGGTGTACTTTTCAAGGTATATTGTTAAAAAAAAATCCATGTACAAAACCTGAGAATGAGGTTGTTTGGGACTTGATGAGGCAAACATTCGCTCTCAGACTGGGAATGTCTGTTCAATTCTTGCACAATTCTTGGACACAATTGTTTCTGGATCCAGAGGGTGGAAAAAAAGTAAATGTCAATATAGAACAGGCTCCTAGTGCACCCACAGCTGTAGATAGCCAAGGTGAGTCAGTAATTTTCCAGGCTGGAGACTTGGCCCACAAGCTTATGTTCAACCCAGGAAGAAAAACCGCATTGATTTAGAAAATCTGGGACGTGAAACTACCTCTATTTATATGTTTAAAAAATTTATTTCTGTCCCTGTTTTGTGCCAAAAAGGATTTAAGGTGCCTTATGGAGACACAAAGACTATGGCAAAACTCTATAACATTGAGGTAGCAGAGAAAAAATAAAAAAAACAGGAAACTACAATGAAGTATCGCCTCACATCATCATTAAAAAATCCACAAGTGATAAATGTTGGAGAGGGTGTGGAGAAAAGGGAACCCTCCTGCACTGCTGGTGGGAATGTAGTTTGGTGCAGCCACTGTGGGAAACAGTATGGAGAGTCCTCAAAAAACTAAAAATAGACTTACCATATGATCTTGCAATCACACTCCTGGGCATATATCCAGAGGAATCCCTACTTTAAAAAGACACCTGCACCCCAATGTCCACAGCAGCACTATTTACAATAGCCAAGACATAGGAACAACCTAAATGTGCATTGACAGACGACTGGATAAAGAAGCTGGTATATTTATACAATGGAATACTACTCAGCCATAAAAAAGCCTAACTAGCAGCCTTGTTCTATGGATATGTGTAGTGCATGTGGATTTAGTTCTATCACAGTCTTCAGACCAAGATACAACAGATTGGTTCAATTTTGTGGGGGGCTGTTTGTTTACTTACTAATGGAGGTACTAGGGATTGAACCCAGGACCTCGTGCATACTAAGCATATGCTCTCCACTGAGCTATACCAACCCCTCCCCGATTGTTTCATTTTAAAAAATCAAAGTAAATAAACTCCTAAGCTCCCAGTCTCTAGAGACTGTTAAAAATATAATCTCGGTCATCATTGTGGTTCTCTCCCTGTCAGGAGAGAGGGTCTTGCAAAGGTCATGGGGTCTCCTGCAGCCCAGGTTACAGGAGGGCCTTCCGTTCATCGGTCTGAGCTCTCATGGTCCTTAAGGGAGGGGTGAGGCCATGACTTCCATGACAAGCCAGCCCAGGACAGGCTTGCTGCAGCTGGGACCCTTGGACCCAGGGCACCACACCTATAGATGCACCTGGCAGGTCACTCCCCTGAGGTTCTGCCCCAACGTGGGCTTCTGCAACATCATAGGCCCCTTTACTCCTGGGCTCACTCTCCACCCCCTTCACATACTAGGAGAGTCTTCTTTGAAGCTGTGGGCACTTCTGTCCTCTGCCTGTCAAGCTGTGCGAGCCTCCCCCTCTGGGACTGAGGCTCACCTCTTCTCTCTGCCCCGCAGTAATGGAAGTCCAGGTGTCCTGGAACCAAATCCTCCTATGCCTTGAATATGCACAGACTTCCAGAGCAGAGTGGGGCAGTGGGAAAAGCCCTAATTTGGTGTTTCAGATGATAGACTCCAGTCTGGAAGTTTCCTCTGTCTAGTGGTTCTGCAGATGTTGGACAGAACCCAGCCCAGAGTGAGAGACATCTAGGGAGTGAATGAATGGACGAGTTGGGGCAAGTCATTTGACCTCCCTGGGCTTTCGTTTCCTCACACACCTGCCTTCAGCTCGCGGTTAAGCTTGAAGTAGATGGTTCATGGGCGCCTGGATAAGCCAGGGAGGGTGAGGGGTCAGAACTCCCGGCTGCTCTCCACACCCAGAGTGGGAAGAAGGAAGGTAGTCCCATTTGGTCTTACGGAAGAGAATGTGCATGTTTCTCCATCCGTTTGGTGGAATTAACTGTGTTCAGTTCTGACCTCACGTGTTTCTAAAAAAAAGCAGTGCTACTTTCCAAGGCATTAGCTTACAGAGTAAGTAGATAAGTGATTTTCCATCTTTATATTTCCCTTTTTAAGGGGGTTGAAAGTTACAGAAGTCTCATCAAGCCTTTTCTTCTGCTCCCCATTTCTCTTTCCCCGCTGCCCACAACTGACAAAGAGGGCGTCCTGAAGGGTGCCTGCAGCCTGATGGCAACGCCACCTGCCCCAGAACCCACAAAGGCCTCTTCAACGCATGGCCCAGTTTACAAAACGTGACACCTGGAAGCTTACTAACTGGCCAGTTTGCCTTAGACCTAAGCTACAAAATCTGGATAGACTTGGGAATGATGATGGTGACAACTCAGACTGTTTATTTTCTGTGTCTCCTGCACTTCGTGCAGGTAGGTTTGTAAAGTGGGTACTGAAAGCCCTAATTCTTCTCTGTTCCTCGTAGGAAGTCTCTGATTTCAGTCATTTCTAATCCTAGCTGAACTGACACACCTGTGAAATTCTGTTGGCCTTTTGTTCCCTCATGTTCTTACCATACCCTGTGTATCGCTCTGTTGATGTAATTATCATTTGTGGTGTTGGAACGATCTATTTACCTGTCTTACTAATAACGAGTTAAGATCTTCCTTCGTGTAGGACTTGTGCCTTTTTCGTCTTTGCATCTACTCTGTATTTAACAAAGGGCCACACACAGAGAATGTGACTAGCAAATGTTTGTTGACTGATTAAATGTAAACACTTAACCCAGGGTCCGTCAGTCTGTAACACGGGCCAGATGCTGTCCTGTCCAGCTCTGTGACCGTCGCAGACATCGCTGATTGATCACCGATCACAGCATTCTTTCCCTCTAAGCTGGGATATGACCACTGGAATCCTTCTCAACACAGCAGTCTAGGCGGCAGCTGTGGATGGATCAGGGTTGTCACACAAAGGGAGTCTGTCGCCCTGGTTTTAACCTGATGTTACCTTTGCTGTAAGCTGCATTAGCTGTCATAAGTCAAGGCCCAGGACAGAGCCAGTGTTCATCAGTGTGCCCCAGGGTGACTCACTGACTGTCTACACCTAGCGTCTCTTCTTACTAGTCAGTGCCCGGGCCACGCCTGTGGTTAAGTATTTTGAGCATCACCTTTGGATTAGATGGGAGGATTCAGGTCTCTCCAGTCCACCCGGGTCTGATGGAGGGGACACTCCTCTGGTCTCCCCAGTGTCAGGAGGTCCTCTTCCTGCTCCCATTGTGGCCCCTTAAACAAGGCACCTTTCTGGGGAAGGGGGATTCGTTCTCATCCCTGCAACACCTTAGGTGAGTAATACTGCCTGCTCCAGGGGTTTAAGTAATGAAGTTCTCAAATGCCCCTTGATCCTTGACGGTGGAGATCTTGCCACCTCAGCCCCCACCCCCTCCTGCTCTCAGCTCTGGTTCCCACCAGGCGCCCTGGGAGCTGTGGGTAGAGCCCGTTGGTTACCCCAGGGGACTGGATCTTGTCCCCAATCTCCCTCTAGCCTCCTTTGCCCAAGGTTAATCTGCCACTTCCTGCCGCTAATGCGGCGGTGACACAGAATTTGCTTCATGCTGCTGCCGCTGCGCAGTTGGATTTCAGCCACTATTGCAGTTTGCCATGTCGTGGTCCAGAAACATGCCTGCGACTACAGCTCCTCTTTTTTGGAGATGGAGATAGGACAGAGTGTTGGCCACTCAAGTGCTTCATTACCATAGCCCTTTGTTTACCTGACTTCTGTTCCAGCCACTGGGACCAGTTCTTCTGGGCTCCAGCTGGTTTCAGGCGGGTACAGCCTGCAAGCATCTTGCCTCAGGCAGGGGCAGTGGTCACTTGCTTCCTGTCCTGGAACTTCCCTGTTGACCCCATGGTGTAGAACGCCTCGGAAGTGTTCAGTGTCACGGGGGAGTTAGTGCCCAGAGGGCAAACCTTTAACCAACACAAGACGGGAGCCGAAATAAATGCTTCCCTTTTCTAACAGAAGGTCCTGAGGTGGTATAAAAAGGTCCAGAATTATAAACATAATTACGTTTATGTGTATATAAATGATTGTTTAATCTGTCCTGTACAGCAAGATAGTCTTTTTGGAGGGGTCTTTTTTTGTTGTATTTGTTGTGCAAACTATTGAACAGAAACAACTGACTATCCATGTACTCAAAAAAAAAGAATTTGCCCAATATGCAAAAAATTATTCCAAATGTATCAAAGATCTAAATGTAAGAACTAAAGCTATAAAAATTCTGGAAAGGAATATAGGAGAAATTATGTCTAGTCTCCTTGGACTAGACAAAGACTTATTACATATGATTTCAAAAGGATGACATATTAAAGAAAAAGTTGGCAAAAATTTATCAAAATAAAAAATTTATTCTTCAAAAGATATCTTTAAAAATGAAAAAACAAGTCACAGACGGGGAGTAAATTTTTGCAAATTGTGTATCTGACAAAGGACTTGTATCCAAAATATATAAAGAACTCTTATAAATCAATACTAACAATAAGAAACCCAATTTTTTAAATGGACAAAATATTTTAGTAGTCTTAAAAATGGTATATAAATGATTTATAAGTACATGAAAAGATACTCAACTTAATTGGGGAGATAAAATTGAAATCAAATTGAGATGCTGCTGTACCGCCACCAGAATGACTCTACTCAAAAACACAGACAAGCAGAGTGTTAACGAGGAAACAGAGAAACTGCAACACTGCTGCATTTCTGGTGGAAACGTGAAATGACCACAGCCACTCTGTAAATCATTTTGGAAGCTGATTAAATAGTTAAAGATCTAGTTACCCCATGACCTTGCAATTCTACTCCTAGGGAAACAACAAACTCCAAGAGAAATGAAAACACACTCCCACACAAAGTCTTGTACTTGCTCACGTGTGGCTGTGCACAGTAGCACCGTTCATAGTAACTCCAGCATGGAAACTGCTCCAGAGCACGTTAGCTGGGGACAGGACAAAGTGTGGAGTACCACTTAGCAGCTAGAAAAACAACAATGACAACCAAACTACTTAACACCTGCTGTAAGAGTAAACCTTACAAACTTCCTGCTGAACAAAAGAAGCCAGACACAAAAGACCATCTATTGTATGTTTCCATCTCTTTGAAATTTCTAGAATATTCAAACTATACCACAGTGACAGACAGGAGATCTGTGGTTGTCTGAAACAGGCAGGGGGGATGTGTGGGTGGGAGGAGGGGTTGCTTTTATAGTTTATGCTATAAAATTTGTGTTTAAGAAATCTTTGCCAAACCAAAGGCCACTAGGACTTTCTCCCGTATTTTCTTCTAGAAGTTTTCTCCGCTGAACTTCCTCTGTATTTTTGTCAAAAATCAGTGTACCACAGGTGTGTGAATCTGTTTCTGGACTCCATTCTGTTCCATTGATTATTTGTCTCAATTAGACTGTCTCAGTTATTACCGGTTTATAATAAGCTTTGAAATCAGACAGTATAACCCAGGTACTATAAGTCTACCAACATTTTAAAAAAGTTGTTTTGGCTATTCCACGTCCTTTTTATAGTCACATAAATTTTACACTCAGCATATCAACCTCTATAAAAACTCTTTTAAAAAGCTTTTTATGATTGTGTTAAATCTACAGACTAATTTGGGCACAAGTGCCACTATAATTTCATAATCAAATTGCTTAAAGCCAACAATTTAAAAAAATCTTATAAGCAGCCAGAAAAAAAGATACATTCCATACAGAGCAAAGAAGAATGACAGTACACTAACTTCTCGTTAGTAAAAATCCAAGCCACAAAGAGTAGAGCAACATCTGACTAATCTTGTACGTGGAGGTGAGTCTCTTAGGCACATACAGTGTGCTTACATTTGCTTTGCTTACTGATAGATTTGATCTTTTCTATCGTCTTACTCTGTTTCCCATTTACCACGGCCCCCCTTCGCCCCAATTCCTGACCTCTATTGAATTGATTGGGGTTTTCTTTATTTTCTTTGCCTAGCTTTCCCCAATTAATTTAATGATTTATCCATTTATTCTTCTCAATTTTTAACACAAATATTTACCTAAATTGTAAAGTTAATACTTCGGTTTGTCAGATTGTAAAATTAATACTTCTGTTAGTTCAATAATACAAAAACCTGAGAACTCTTGAGAACCAACTTTCTAGCTTCCATGCTATCATTTTCTGGCACTTTAATTCCATTTTATTTCTACCCTGACCCCCACCGCATTCGTCAGTTTTAGCACTGTCCTTATTATTTACAGTGAATGCTGATTTAGATTTACCAGAGCATTTACCGCATACTTCTTGCCTACCACTCCAATCCGATTTTCCTGTGGTATGTTTTAAATCAGTTCCAGGGAAGTCTGTAAAGAGTAAACTTTCTTGTCTGAAAACGTTTCTTTTGCCCTCATTCTTGAATGACAGTGTCACTGCGATAGAGTTCAGGGAGGCAGGTTTTTTTTTTTTTTTCTCAGAACTTTGAAATACCGTCATGGTCATTTGCCTTCTGTTGTGAAGAAGTCTTCTGCAACACGATTTCCATTCTCTGATCTATCGTCTAGTAGCTTTTAAGAACTTCTTTTTTTAATTTTTGATAACCTGCTATTTCACTACAATATATTTAGGTGGGATTTTGCTTTTATTTTTCCTGCTTAGATCCTTGATATATTTCTTTCATCCAAAGACTGATTCCTTCTTCAACTCAGGAAAATTTTCAACCTTTAACTTTTGAAATACTGCCTTCCCCTCTATTTTTTTGTTGTTTTCTTCTGTAATTTTTGCTACACACATTTTGGGGTTTCTCGTTCTATCTTTTATGTATCTTAGCCTCTTTCCTATTTTCACCTCTGTGCTACAGACTTTTTCTAGACTTATATTTCTTCTTTATTTTATTTTTTTTAGCAGTACAATTTTTTAAAATTAAATTAAATTTATTTTTGGGAGGGGTAATTAGGTTTATTTATTTATTTATTTATTTATTTACGGAGGTACTGAGAATTGAACCCAGGACCTCGTGCATGCAAAGCACACACTCTACCACTGAGCTATACCCTCCTCCTAGAATTATATTTCAATTCACTAATTTTCTTTTTAGCTGGATCTAATATACTATTTCCCTACCTGCTAGCTTTTAATTTCAATAATTATTTCCTTTTATTTCCACAATTTATACATGGTTCCCTTTCAAAAACATGTGTCCTTTTCCCATATTACCCCATATTTGCCTTATGATTTCTATACCTTCTTTTATCTCAGTATTTTAAACAAACTTAATTAATAAACTCTTTAAGCTGGTTCCAATATCTTAAGTTTTGGGGAGTGCTCACCCTCCTGTTTGCTGTTCCTTGTGATTCTCTTTCTTTGTGTGGTCTGTGCATTTTTCTTGTGAACATATCTTCAGTAAATGTACTTGGGGCATCGCATATTCAGGAATGCCTGCGTCTGCTCAGGCTGCCATAGAAAGTCCATGGCCTGGATGACTCAAACCCAGACATACATTTCCTCATGTAAATAAGTGTGGAAGCTGGATGTCCAGGTGTGGGCAGGGCTGTCTCTCCTGCAGCCTCTCTCCTTGGCTCACACATAGCCGTCTTCTCCCTGTGTCCTCACACGGCCTCTCCTCTGTATGTGCAGCCCTGTGTCTCTCCCTCTTCTCACAAGGGCACCAGTCCTGTAGGCTCAGGGCCCCACCCCTGTGACCTCAGGTGACCTTAATTGCCTCCTCAAAGGCCCAAATATAGTCACACTGGGGGCTAGAGCTTCAGCATATGAATTTTAGGGGGTAGAATTCAGTCCATAGCAAAGGGTAAAGAAATATCTCTATAGAGCAGCTCTGGTGGGGACAGCACCAGCCAGACACCAAGACTCCTCCAGCTCACACTTGTGTTCTTTTCTGCATAGAGTCTCAGTGTGGTCTCCAGGGAGCACTGTTCTGATGGCAGTGATGAGCAGCTCATGATGGAAAAGCCATTCCCAATGGAATTTGTGTAACAGATACTTCCAGGTAGAGGAAGTGATGACAATACTTACAAAAACAGGGGGATAGTCCAAGAGCTCATGGATTTCTCAGTTCTATTTTCAGCAACACAGGTAGTATTACGTTTTAAGAAAACTGACCCTATGAAATTTAAAAGCCTGCTACTTTCAACATTTGGAGTCTTCTGTATTTGTTCTGTCTAATCATTTCCTTCTGAGGAAAAAAAAAAGAGAATTCCTTCTGAGGAAAAATGGAAAAGATGACCTTCTCCCCCCAACCCCCCACCATGCTGCAAATTACTTAAACTAGAGGAGGTTTGTTTAAAACTAAGAAAGATGCTACTGCCTGAAGACTTAGCGTGAGTAATCACATCCTTCTCTTTCAAGTGGAAAGCCATTGGATAATGGCAGCCTTAAAGACCTTCCCACTGTAGCTGGATGTGACGGAGATGCTGCAGCTGAACTTAAAAGTATGACCACGGACCGTGCTTGACTGTCTGTGCACTTCAGTTGTATTCATGGGCCAGCTCCTTCCACAGAAGGCTGGGGAGCGGCTTTCCCCGTCGCACCAGACCTCTAAATCCACCCGTGCCTTTCTCCCACCCTGTCACACAACAGCAACAAGGTGAACGACTGCTTTTGATGACTCAGGTCGCCGACGGAAGTCCTAGCTCTATCTCAGGTCTCCCGTATCACCTTCACTCACCCTCTTCAAGTTTGTTCTCCCGTATTTAGATAGTCTGACACAAAAAATATATGAGCCACAGACAGAGAACAAACTCATGGTTAGCGGGGGGGAAAAGGAGTGGGAAGGGATAAATTGGGAGTTTGGGATTTGCAGATACTAACTGCTATATATAAAATAGATGAACAACAGATTTCTTCTGTATAGCACAGGGAACTATATTCAATATCTTGTAGTAACCTGTAATGGAAAAGAATCTCAAAAGGAATATATGAATGTATATGCATGATTGAAATATGATGCTGTACACCACAAATTGACACAACATTGTAAACTGACTATACTTCAATAAAAAAATATATGGGCCAACCATATTCTAAGCCAAAGAGCTAATGTTGGGGAAAATCCCACCCCAAGCCAGAGATAATGAAGCAGAATTCACCAGGTTCTGAAAATACCCAACATCAACAAGTACATAAGAGCCACCACAGAAGATTAGTGGCTCTGAGGTTTAGGGGACTGGACACTAATCTGGGATTCTAGTAACTTGTGCTGTAACCAAAGAATAATACACGTCTCACCCTATACTAGTTACAAGGCCTTTAAGAGCACAGATACAGGGGGATCTGCAAAATGAGGGCATCCAGCCATCTGTCACCATTCCCCAGCCCCTGAGCACAGCCTTCCTGTGAGCTTCCCTGAAGCTGTGCGATCCTACAGCCTGCAAGGGCACGAGGCTGGCAGCAGAGGGACCAAAGAAAAACGGTTTCCAGAAAGGTCTGAATACATCTGTGTTTATACAATGAACATTTCTCAAGTTAATACCATGCTTCATTTTCCTGATGAGAGAGGACAAATATGTTATTGGCCTGAATATGTTTTATCTGTCTTTGGCCCTAAAATCCTTACTCATTTATTTGTCCATTCATTTGTCTATTCAGCCAATATTTACTGAACACTTATCGTGTATCAGGTTCCGTTCTAGGTGCTGGGGAGGCAGATATAGATATAAAAGATTTTCAAATAAAATGTGAGGAAATATAAAGCAAGATATAGGGGGAGTTATAGTGACTATATCCCCAAGTAAAGGGATGGCTTATGTTTGGAGGAACATAATGTAAATAATGATTTGCATAGTAGCTGTTAGAAATACTGTTTTTAAAATATGACTTATTTTTTATTGAAGTATAGTCAGTTTACAATGTTGTTGTCAATTTCTGGTGCACAGCATCATGTTTCAGTCATACATATACATACATATATTCCTTTTCATATTCTTTTCCGTTATAGGTTACTACAAAGTATTGAGTACAGTTCCCTGTGCTCTGTAGAAGAAATTTGTTGTTTATCTATTTTATATATACTAGTTAGTATCTGCAAATCTCGGACTCCCAATTTATCCCTTCCCACTCCCTTTCCCCCGGGTAACCATAAGTTTGTTCTCTATGTCTGTGAGTCTATTTCTGTTTAATAAATAAGTTCATTTGTGTCTTTCTTTTTAGATTCAACATATAAATTATATCATATGGTAAAAAAAATACTGTGTTTTTTGAGACTCAGCTTTTTTTGGCACTCAACTTTTGAATCTTTCATTCCAGTAGTCATTCTATAAAAGAACCAGTTTCCCCTGTGATAAAAATAAAACACACTATTTTGAAGAATAATGTACTTCTATGTAAAGGTACATATTATGTCAATTATTAATTAAGCAATTACGTTCTAAGATGTTAACAGGCTGGGTTTTCCAGAACCAGGTGCTGAGATGGAGTTTAGTGTGTAGGGTATTTATTAAAAACCAACATCTGAAAAGGAGGTGAAGGAAGTAGCATTTCTTTGAGGGACGGGTCAGACTGCAATGTAGACTAGCGATGATAACTTTATAGAAAACTCTGCAGCAGAAATGGCCCAGTAGAGCGGTCCCAGGGTGCGCTGGAATGGCTGGGCCGTGGTCTCCCACCGTCGCTCAGTGGGTCTGGGTCCCTCGGGAAGAGCCTGCACTTGGCCATGTCAGCTCTCTGCAATCGAGGCAGGACAGACGTAATACTAGGAAATCTCCCCACTATGTGAAAATAAGAACTTTCCCTCTCCTTCCCCAGGGTAACTTCTTAGCTATAAAGCAGAATGAATGAGACTGGGAAGACAGCAATAATCAAAATGCAATTACAGTTATTTTTTTAAGCTTAATTTTCTACAAACTCTTAACCAGAGCTAGTTAATTCTTTTTTAAGTTTTTTAATAGAATTTATTCTGAAGAGCAGTTTTAGGTTCATAGCAAAACGGAGCAGAAGATACAGAGATTTCCTATGCACTCCCTGCCCCCACATACACACAGCCTCCCCGCTAACAACTTCCCACACCAGAGCGGTACGTTTGTTAGAATCAATGAACCGACACTGACATCATTATCACCCAAAGTTGCTAGTTTACATTAGGGTTACTCTTGGTATTGTATATTCTATGAGTTTAGTTACATGTATAATGACAGATGTCTACATTACGAGAAAAGTTGCACTGCCCTAAAAATCCTCTGTGTTCTGTTTATACCTCTCTCCTCCTCATCCTCTGGCAATTACTGGTTTTTTTATTGTCTCCATAGTTTTGCTTTTTCCTGAGTGTCATATAGTTGGAATCATAGTCTTTTCGGATTGGTTTCTTTCACTTGGTAATATGCATTTCAGTTTCCTCCATGTCTCTTTACGGGTGGATAGCTCATTTATTTTTAATGCTGAATAATATTCTGTTGTTTGGATGGACCACAGTTCATTTATCCATCCATGTACTGAAGGACATTTTGGTGGCTTCCAAGTTTTTTTTTTTAATTAAAGTATAGTTGATTTACAATGTTGTGTTAGTTTCTTGGGTACAGCATAGTGATTCAGTTATATATATATTTTTTTCACATACCTTTTCATTATAGTTTGTTACAAGATATTGAATATAGTTTCCTGTGCTATACAGTAGGACCTTGTTGTTTATTTTATATATAGCAGTATTTACCTGCTAATTCCAAACTCCTGATATATGCCTCCCCTCCTTTCCCCTTTGATAACCGTAAGTTTGTTTTCTATGTCTGTGAATCTGTTTCTATTTTGTAAATATGTTCATTTGTGTCATTTTTTTAGATTCCACAAATAAGTGATATTATATGGTATTTTTCCTCTCCTGTTCTGGCTTACTTCACTTTGTATGACAATCTCCAGTTTCATCCATGTTGCTGCAAATGGCATTATTTCATTCTTTTTATGGCTGAGTAATATTCCATTGTGTGTGTGTGTACCCATTGTGTATATTTACATTGTGTATATATACACACATATATACACACACAATGTATGTATATATAGTGTGTATATACATACACAGTGTGTATATATATACACAATGGAAGATATATATGGATGTATATATCACATAGATATATATTGATATTGTGATAGATATATATATATCACATCTTCTTTATGCAGGCATCTGTTGATGGACACTTGGGTTGATTCCAGCTTCCAAGTTTTGACAATTATGAATGAAGTTGCTATAAACATCTCCGTGCAGGTTTTTGTGTGAACATAAACTTTCAACTTATTTCGGTAAGTATCCCAAGGAGCACAAGTGTTGGATCACATGGTAAGAGGATGTATAGTTTTGTAAGAAGCTGTCAAACTGTCTTCCAAAGCAGCCGCCCCACTTTGCATTCCCACCAGCACTGGGTGTGAGTTCCTGTGGCCCCACATCCTTGCCAGCACTTGGAGTTGTCTGTGTTCTGGGTTTGGGCCATTCTAATATGTATGTACTGGGTTAATTCATTTTCAGTTAAATTTTTCTAAAGTTCTCACATATTTGAAAGAGTTCCTAATTCTAAGACTTGGCATAATGAAGAACTGAAAAAATTAAGCTGCTTCCATAGTAACCAGCTTTTGAGTACTACTGACAGGTCTACCCTAATCAAAATAGTAAAAGTTTCATTTTTCTATGTGGTTCAACAATTGCTTTTTAAAAAATTATTTTTGGTAAATGATAGTTAAAAACAAAATATTAAACCAAGTGATAAAAAAATACCATTTCTTAACTTTGATAGCATTAAACAAATAGCTGTGTGCTGGGGTTATTAAAATAATTTAAGTACTGAAATACTTCTAAAACAGCTTATCAAATTACTAATTAATAGAAGTTGCTTTGGGATAGATTAAGTAAAACAGATTTTAAATCAGATTTGAATTCTCCATATTTTTTAAAAGATGCCTAAACTTGGCAGAATTCTCTGGGGGTGCAGGTAGTATCTGAAAACATAGCAAGGTACAGGGCTTGTGTGGTTGTTGAATTTGGGGACCATGGGTCTGCCTGGAGCAGGAGGGTAATGGGGGAGATACAGGAGGCCCCTTGGAGGAGCTGACACTGACCGGAGTCTTGAAGGATGAAAGGACCCCTGGCTGCCTTTCTGTGCCAGCACAGGTGTGCGGAATAAAATCCAGGAGTTGCCTTCCCTGTTCCTCTTACTGACTTCCCCACTGAACATGAAAAGGTTGCTTGTAGACCTTTAAAATCATCTCTGGTATTCCTCTAAAAAAAAAAAAAATCCCCCAAACTACTCTTTTCTAGATTTTTCCCCCCTAAATAGGGCAGATCTACAAAGCTGGAAAGAAGAAGAAATACTAAAAATAACTTTCCCCAATTAGTGATAACCAAACACATATGGGAAGACGGAAATAGTTTCCAATCACCCAAAGCAAAACTGTGAATTCCCCCAAGTGCAGGGAGTAATTAAAAACAGCCCCAAACGTCCTCAAGACGCAGGGGGACAGTGTGGTCTTAACATAGGCATGGGACTCTGGGCAGGTGAGTTTTTGGAACTTGTCCACCGGGAGAAGCAGACTCTGAAAACGTTTATGTCTGTGATTTTTTTTTTTTTTCACAGCCCTGGGTGCTGGGTTCCTTCTTGGAAAGTCAGAAATTCTGGGTCTCGAAATAGAAATCCCAGGGCGGGCCTATGATGAGAATTGCACATTTCGTGAAGCCCCGAGGCAGGGGCGCGGCGGCTCCTCGTTAGCTGGCCGGGGTTTTGTGTCTGACTCAGGCGGCTGGAGGTGAGCCGCCTGTGTGGGCCGTGCACGGAGCGGGGGAGGCGCGGGAGGCCGCCGAGACCAGCCTGCCAGGCTCGTCACTGGGCTTTGGCCCAGCTGACCAGCTGGTTCCTGGTCTTGGAAGTCCGGCTGCTGCTCAGCCAGCTGGTCGGGGGCTCCTGCCAGGACTGCTTTCCCGGGCGGGGAGGGTCACAGCTACGACCACGGGGGCCGCCAGACCACCAGAACCGGGCGGCGGGCAGCTCGATCTGACCTGCCAGGTTTTCAGCTCCCCTTTGCCCCTTGATGGTGCCAGATATTCACGTTTTTCTTCCCTCCGTCCTAGTCCCAGGGTAGATACTCAGCACAGACTCGATGAGAGCGGTGTTTGGTTAAAGACCTAACTGCTCCTTGCAGGTGCACAGCCAGGGTCCGCCCCCGGGGGCCGCGTGCATGCATGTCTCCAGGACATACCTGGGCCTCCAGGGCCAAGGGGTCGGCTGACATCGCAGGGCCTTGAGGACACCATACCTGGCTGACTGGCCTGCGTCCACCCCGCACGGCTGTTCAGTGTCGTGACGCCAACCTCTGCGCACACCTGTTATCACTTCCTTTTCCTTTCTTCCCCTTTCTACTCACTCCCATCCTGCTTTTGCTCACTGCCTTATCCCACGCTCCCTCGAACAACCTGCAGCCCAGTGTCCTTTCTTTCTGAGCCCTGCACCGAAGGACGCCTCCTTCCTCCGCCTTCTCCGGGGAGCCCACCTCCGCGCCACAGGGATTCCGATCGGGGACCTCCCAGGCCGGCCTCCGGTGGACCCTGCTGTCGTTCCCCAGACAGACCCCCGATTTTGAGACCTATTTTCTTTGATGCCTCTACTCAGCCTGCCCAAGGCTGAAGCGCCCAGACTGACCTCTTTGCTCTCACTTGCTGATCAGTTTACCAAAAAAAAAAAAAAAAAAAAAAAAAAAATTAAACCAAGTCTCGCTGTTCCCAGCCAGGCCTGCTTTCACACTGTCTGCACCTCTCCTTCGGAAGCAACAACCTTTTGGCACCGGAAGCTGTTGCAGTTTCACAGGTAGGTGAGTGAGTGCACGCTGCGGTCCCGAGGACCCCACACATGAGCTTCTGCATGTACACCACAGAGGATGATGTCCCAGCAGGGCTTGAGTTTCTGGTTCAGAGAAAGAGGAATGTAAGCTAAAGGCAGGGGAGGGGAGTGGGAAAATGGCAGGAGGAAGACAGACAAACGCTGGCGGAGGAGGAGTAGAGGGACTGAGTGTTGAGGGAGAGTCCTAGGTCGGGGGAGGGGCCCAGCTTTGGGACCTCACTCTGCCTCACTTCCGTCGACTGTAAGATGGAAATAATTGTCACGAGGATTGTCACGAGGATCACACGAGACAGTGCTCACCAAGCTCCTGGCACGCGGTAATTGCAGAATGAGCAGAAACTTGCCAGTTTCATGGAGACAGCTTCCGACCAGGAGGACCGGACATGGGCACGTGGAATGTTCTTGGTGGCGTCCGGGACTCGGAGAGAAACAAGGCACGGTTCTTACCAGCAGAGAGCTTCTAAAGGAGTGACGCATCCCATCTGGGGGCTGAGACGACTCAAGTGATACCAGTTCTCTGTGCTACTTTTTTCTACTTCCTTTTAAATGGTTAGGCCTTGGACACATGTACCAAAGAAGATTCCTACTGAAGAAAGACAGCACACAGGTGTTTGTTGTGGAGAGGACTGTGGACTCCTGGGTCTAAAGGTACACCTGTAGGTGGGAGAGGGCATGGGTGTGGAAGGAGGGAGGTTAGCCCAGAGAGGAGCGGTTCTCCCCGCGACGGCTAGGTGGCGACAGAAGCACACAAAAGGCACAGACTTAGGACCACCGGGACGCAGACTGGCCGAGTGCAGAAGCTTCCCGAGCGCTGGTGGGACGGGGACACCAGGACAAGGAGAGTGGGTGGCGGAGCAGAGGAGAGAGGAAAGACATCGAGTGAGCTTCACAGCTCCCTTGTTCCACGTGGCTTTATGAATAGTCTGTATCGGCTGGTTTCTGAGCAATTGGGTTTGACAGCTCCACCTGGAGTTGATTGACATTCCAGGGGAAATGTTGAACTTGAATCAATCACAGTGAAGTTTACGGGTAGCAAAGTATTTTATGAACTGCAGGTGCCCGGGATGACTTCAGTAAAAGGCATATTTGGAGGATGTGGAGTCTGCTGTTAGAACAGGGGTGTGATATGTAAGGAGGGCTTGGCCTCAGGACTCTGAAGTACAAGTTCAGTTTGGCTTCTGACTCCCCATGGAGTCCAGCCAGCACCTCGGACATGTAAGACGGGACTTGTGGCCGAGTTCTAGGATGGCCCTGGAAGAGTCCCACCCCTGGGGCCCACGTCCTGGGTAATCCCCTCCTGAGTGTGATGGGGCCTGTGGATGTGGTGGACTATCAGACCCATGAATATCTCACCGTGAATGGCAAAGGTAGGGGGGTCTGCAGAAGTAATGAAGGAACCAAACTAGTTCCAGGGTGGGCCTGACCAAATCAGGCAAGCCCTTGAGAAGAGGATCCAGAGGTCAGAGACAGAAGCCAGGAAGAGTCTCCTAATGGCCCTGAGGAAGCAAACTGCCCTGTTGTGAAGACCCCAGGTGACAGCCAGCAGGACAGCAGGGATCTCAGTGCTATGACCACAGAGAACTTGGGCCCTCATTTCTGAGGCCACGGGCAGTGGGCTTCAAATACAGCACCAATGGAGAAGATCACAGCCCGACTGACTCCTTGTCTGCAGCCTGTGAGAGTCTGAGCAGAGCCAGGCTGCACCCCTGACCCACGGAAACATGTCGAGTTAAGCTGCTAAGTTTGTGGCACTTTGATCGGCAAGCAAATGAACTCAGGACTCATCCACCTCCTTTGTAAGGTTGTCGTGAGGATTGGAAAAAAGGTACGTCAAGCACCTGGCAGGAAGGAGACCACTGATAAGTGGTAGCTTTTAGTCACGTAATCCATAATTGTCCCATCCCCTCTCCCGGGAACATAAGTCTCTCTGTTTTGAATGGATCTTGTGAAGCACTAAGAAATGTTGAGAGGCTTTGAATAAAATGGTGAGCAACTCACTTCAGGGCAGAGTCCCGCCCACAGTAAACAGTAAGCGACAGGGATGGTGGCAGTAACAATAATGATGATGGTTCTTATTCTGGTGAAAATTCGCCGTATTTCTCAGTAGGACACAGATCCCCCCCCCCCTTTAAAACCACTTTTGATTTGCTTCGTAAGTAGCTTTTTTTGCAGAAGAACCAGAAACCATGATTGAATCACACACTGTGTAGAAACGAACCTTTGATATAATCTAGTCCAGCGTCTTCAGGTTACAAATGAAAAAACGAACTGAATCTGAAGCAGGCTTGTTTGTTGCCGCAAAACACATTAGTGGTAGGACGAGGAATAAAATCCAGGCCTTTTGATGCCAGGGCCATTTCCAGATGCACGTCTTTATTTCTCCTCTGAAATTGTCCCTCTGTTTAAGACTCAGGGACGTCTCAACTCACCAGGGGTTAGCATCCCCTTGTAACCCTCACCCCCTCCCAGGCAATTAAAATGGATTTATAGCGTTTGTTATACAAGTAAATAGAAATATATTGCCATGCAAATGCTCAATTGATTAGTTCCCTATGAGACTTGTGAGAAACAAACAGCCAGTAAAAAACAACAAACACGTTAACATGGAGCCTGGGTAGCTATTGGAATTAAACCCCTGCCAGCCTGCAGCAGATGGAAGCCCTAAGGCGTAAACTGGACGGGAGACAATTGGGGCCACGGATAAATTGTTTCTGTTTTCGACTAAACGTGAGCGATTAGTTCCTTATTGTTTCTGCTCCCAGGCTGTGGCTCCTGTCTTCAGTACAAGCTGTTTCTCCTGCCCTGTGCAGTCCAGAGGCTCAGCAGGCCCTTGACCTTCACGGAGGTTCCCTCAGTTCTGCCTGTGCCTTGAAGTCTGAGATCTCTGGGTAGGCTTGGCCTGAGCACCTCTGGGGCAGGGCAGCTGGAAATCAAGTCGGGAAGCTGGCAAGCCTGACTCTGATGTGAACATGTGGTTCTCTGTGTGCAGGCCTTGGGCCGTTTTTCTGTCTGCTTCTGTGTGGATTCTTCTAGAGTTGTCCTAGATCTCTGTATGTGGGATGCTCTGTCTGCTTCAACGCTGTCTTACATAACGAGTCCCCTTGTGCACAGAGAGGTTTGTCGCTTCTAGAGACTCCACATAGATCCTCTCCTGTAACCTCCCACCAGACTGCGAGGTTGGCGAGACAGGCGTAGTTGCTGGTGGTATTTTACAAACGAGTAGTCTGGGGCTCCGGGAGGCTAAGTGTCTTTTTTAAGGTAACAAGCTAGGAAGAGGCAGACCTGGGACTAGGACCAGCTCTTCTGAGGCTGTGCTCCTGGCCTTTCCCACGGTGCTGTCCAGGTGTCGGCCGTGTGCCAAGTGCAGTGCCACGTGTAATTAGGTGCTTGATAGATGCTTATTTATTTATTTTGAAATTGAAGTCTAGTTGATTTACAATGTTTTGTTAGTTCCTGGTATACAGCATAGTGATTCAGTTATACGTATACACATTTTTTTCATTATCAGTTATTACAGGATATTGAGGATAGTTCCCTGTGCTATACAGGAGGACCTTGTTGTTTATTTTATATATAGTAGGTTATTTCTGCTAATCCCAAGCTCCCAATTTATCCCTCCCCCCTTTCCTCCTTTGGTAACCTTAAGTTTGTTTTCTACGTCTGTGAGTCTGTTTCTGTTTTGTAAATAAGTTCATTTATATCATTTTTTAGATTCCAATATAAATGGTATCATATGATATTTGTCTTTCTCTGTATGACTTCACTTAGTATGACGATCTCTAGGTCCATCCATGTGGCTGCATATGGCATTATTTTATTCTTTTTTATGACTGAGTAGTATTCCATTGTGCATATATATGTGTGTGTGTGTGTGTGTGTGTGTGTGTATCTCACAACTTCTTTATCCAATCATCTGTCAATGGACATTTAAGTTGCTTCCATGTCTTAGTGATTGTAAATAGTGCTGCTATGAACATTGGGATGCATGTATCAAATTAGAGTTTTCTCCAAATATATGCCTGAGAGTAGGATTGCTGGATCGTATGATAACTCTATTTCTAGTTTTGTGAGGAACCCCCTTACTGTTTTCCATAGTGGCTCCACCAATTTACATTCCCACCAGCAGTACAGGAAGGCTCCTTTTTTCTCCACACCCTCTCCAGCATTTTTTGTTTGTAGACTTTTAAATGATGGCCATTCTGAATGGTGTGAGGTGATACCTCACTGTAGTTTTGATTTACATTTCTCTGATAATTAGCAATATTGAGCATCTTTTCATGTGCCTGTTGGCCATCTGTATGTCTTCTTTGGAGAAATGTCTATTTAGATCTTCTGCCCCTTTTTATTGGTTTTTTTCAGTTTTTGATATTGAGTTGTATGAGCTCTTTGTATACTCTGAAAATTAAGTCCTTGTCAGTTGCATTACTTGCAGATATTTTCTCCTAGTCTGTAGGTTGTCTTTTTGGTTTTTTTTTGTGGTTTCCTTTGCTGTGCAAAAGCTTGTGTAAGTTTGATTAGGCCCATTTGTTTATATTTGCTTTTATTTCTATTGCCTTAGGAGACTGACCTAGGAAAACTGTGATTTATGTCAGAGAATGTTTTGCCTATGTTCTCTTCCAGGAGATTTATGGTTTCTTGTCTTATGTTTAAGTGTTTAAGCCATTTTGAGTTTATATTTGTGTATAGTGTGAGGGGGTGTTCTATAGCTTCATTGATTTACATGCAGCTGTCCAGCTTTCCCTACACCACTTGCTAAAGAGACTGTCTTTTCTCCACTGTATATTCCTGCCTCCTTTGTTGAAGATTAATTTATTGTAGGTGTGTGGGTTTATTTCTGGGCTCTCTGTTCTGTTCCATTGATCCATGTGTCCTTTTTGTGCCAATACCATGCTGTTTTGATTACTGAAGCTCTGTAGTATTGTCTGGGAGGGTTATGCCTCCAGCTTTGTTCTTTTGCCTCAGGATTGCTTTGGAAATTCTAGGTGTTTTATGGTTCCATATAAATTTTAGGAGCATTTGTTCCAGTTCCGTGAAAATTGTCCTGGGTAATCTGACAGGGATCACATTAAATCTGTAGATTGCTTTGGGTGGTGTAGCCATTTTAACAATATTAATTCTTCCAATCCAACAGTTGGTGCTTAATAAATGCTTTTTAAAGCTGGTGTTCTCTGCAGCCTCTGAAGCAGTAGTCCACATGAACAGTGTAAAAGTAATTGAGCTAAGGTAACAAAAATTAACCTAAGGTGGCCAGAGAGGCTTGAGGGCATCACGTGAGACATGAGGAATGAATAGATAAGGTGGACAGAAGACAAATTCTGAGGGTGAAAGATCAGGGTCAGACTAAGTGGAAAAGGAAAAAGAAGAAAAGAGAAAAGCCTTACGCTGGTATCATGTTTTCCACTTTCAAATAAGTGATCTTTATTTTTAGGCCAAGTTTGTGCAGTAGGTGCCATTAGAATCTCCACTCATTCGATGGAGATATTGCAGATCAGAGTATTGGTGCTTTTTGTCCTCCAACATCACTCAACCAGCTACTGTCATCCTTCAGTATCTGTGGGGAATTGGTTCTAATGCACCTCTCAGATACCAAAATCCAAGGATGCTCAAGTCCCTTGTGTAAAATGGGGTCATATTTGCATATAACCTATGCACATCCTTTTGTATATTTTAAATTATCTCTAGATTACTTATAATACCTAATATAGTATAAATCCTATGTGAATACTTATAAATACCACATAAATGCTTTGTAAATAGTTGCCAGGGCATAATAAATTAAATTTTACCTTTTGGAACTTTCTGGAATTTTTTTTTCTAAATATTTTCCATCCAAGGTTGGTTGAATCTGCAGATTTGGAACCCACCCATGGATATAGAGGGCCGACTGTAACTGGTAGAACTGAGATTTAAAATAGCCCCCTGACTCTAAAGACTGAGTTCTTTCAAGGGCAAAACCTAGATTGTCTTTACCCTGAGAATACAAAGTAAGTCTGGGTCCTTGAGTTGTATCTGCGTTGTTTTTCTGTAGCAAAGATGGCCACCTTCTTGGTTTCTCCCTTTCCCCAGGCAGCTCTGGAACGACATAGCGTAACACGTGAAAGTATGAGTTCAGAGCTTGCCCTGCCACTTACCAGCTGTGTGAATTTTTTTTAATTTAAATATGGTTGATCTATAGTGTTACATGTTTCAGGTGAACAGCATGGTGTTCCAGCATCTTTACTGATTATACTTCATTAGAAGTTGTTACAGGATCATGGCTCTAATTCCCTGTGCTGTGCAATATGTATGTTGCTTATCTGTCTTATCCTGCTGTGAGAATTTGAGCTGGTTACTTCCCCTCTCTGTGCCTCAGTCTATCATGTGTAAAATGGGCTGATACTGCAGCTGGCACACAGGATTGTTTGGAGGATCCAATGAGAGCTACATCAAGTGCTCAGCACAGAGCCTGGCACCTGGAAAGCCCTCATTAAATGTCAGTTGTCACTGCCATGAAGCACATGTCCAGTACTGTCCAGTTCCTGATTTCTGTGAATCACTCTAGTGAATTACTGAACCTGAGTGTGTCAAGGGAACCCCAAATTAGTAACCAGCTGGTTAGAAGTGCAGGTGGCCTGGGGACCCTGAAACCTGCAGCTGGCCTCTGAAGTCGGGACCCTTGTTGGAGATTGTGCCCTCCCCTGCGGGGTCCGAGCTGATCCAGGTGTTACGGCAGAACTGAACTGCAGGGTCACACATTGTCACTGGCTGAGGTACCGCCTGGCTGTCACCGAAAAAGAAACAGCCCCTAGAGGGCCAGGTTCTAGGTCGTGGGAGCAGCAAAAGCTGGCCAGCTTCAGTTAGAAACTCAAATTCCACAGTGTCAAGTCCTTGGTCTTCTTTGGTCTGGGGAGGAGGGAGGAGGGAGAGCGGGAGGTGGGGTCTCTCCATGAACGTTTCCATTATAGAGAGGACGGGGTGGGGTAGAGATGGGTAGGGCACAGTAGACCGAGCATTGCACCCCAATTTCATTCTCCATTTTTGTTTGTGTGTAACATTTACATATTTTGAGGACATGTCCTTTTTTTCTGGGATTAAAATAATAATAATTATAAGAGTAAGCATTGCAGATAATCCCCAAAGTGGCTTGCAGAAAATGGACTCTATTTTGAACAGTCCTTCTTTGTCCTGGATACTTGGGGCCCTTCTAAGCTCTCCCACCTCAAAAGCAGACTCCTTTGCCCACAGCAGACTCCGCCTTCCACATGTTCCTGGCTGTGTGTGTTTTCCCTTCCAGCCCACAGGCGCTGATGGGTCAGCATGAGGGGGCACGGGAAGCCCGCCTTTCTCCCCGCAGCCCAGGTCTGGGCCCCTCTCTCGCGCTTCTCACAGGGTTTCTGATCTGCTGTCTGTAGCTTGCTGTCTGTAGCTTTCTGCCTCCTTACAAAAGCCTTCCGCTGCTGCGTGCCAAGTCTCCTGCCTTTTTTCTAAATTCTGCCTCAAGATGTAGATCTTCTCTGAAGACTTTAATGGAGATTTTTGCACTAGTGTGCTTCTATGATTTGTAGCAAGTGAAGAGTTGTTTCTTCTAGATTTATCTTGGAGGACAGGGAGCAGCGTACGAGCCTCTGAAGAAGGACAAGAAATCACTGCCAAAGATGCTGGTCACTTCTGCAGCTCTAATAAAAATGAGGCTCTCCATGAAGACGTGACACTGTTAAAAACAGACAAAATGTGCTTTTGAAAGCCAGTCTGAGTTCCCTGTCGGGTTGTTTGGCTGTGAGAGGGGCTGGAAGCCGATGTGGAGACAGCTGACATGGAGCAAAGATGGTCAGGTACGGGGATGTCCCTTCTGCAGCCCTGGAGACAGATGCCTCCATTCTGCACAGAAGAATGTCCCCAGTCCTTCAGGTGCTCACGAGCTCGTGGCTGGGACCCAAGCCTGCTAGTCTTAATTGCACAACCCACTTGGACCTGCTTGACAAAAGCACTTCTGTGCCAAAAGCCAGAGTGATGAACATCTCCAGAGGGGACTTCACTACCCTCTCTTCAAACGAGCAAAGGACACCCTTCAGGAGCCCACCTTGTCGGGGCAAAGCCTTTCCTTTTTCTCCTACATCCCCTTAAGCTCAGGGAGACTCACCGAACACACCTTCCGATGAGGGAAGCAGCTTCCCCTGGTCTGGGAAGCCTCAGCTGAGCATTGTTTTTCTAGCCTTGGTGACCTTTGTGCAGTTTAAAAGCTGTCTTGGCTACTGAACGAGAGATGTGACCTTAGGTAACCTTACAGACTCAGTCGTCTCAAACGAGGATGGTCATAGTACTATCAGCAGAGAATTATTGGGGGATTAAACGAGATAAGCCACACAAGCACTGGACACAGCGTCTGGCACAGAGCGTTTTATAACCGTTGGGGGAAAATGAAATGGCCTTTAATGGACAGAAATCCCTGGAGGGGCCGTGTGCCTCCCGCCTGGCAGCCCTGGCGTCACAGTCCTGCTGCTGCTGGGGACCCCGTGCCCTTTGGTTCTCATCACACCTTCCAGGAAACCCAGAGCGGGACCTACTACCATCATCTCACGGATGGAGGAACAAAGCAGCGAGAGCCAGGTCTTAGCCTGAGGTCACCGGCCAGTCAGTGACAGGAAGTCTCTTAACTATGTTCCCGTGGGCTTCGTTCTCAGACTCTACACTGGAGACGAGAACCTGGAAATCTGAGGAACACATGTGTGGGTGAGCGGGACAGGCTTGCATTGTTTAAACCCAGAATGTTCTAAAGACAGGTCTGAAGTGGCTAGCAAGCCAGAAAGAGAAAGAGAAATACCATATGATGTCACTTCTATGTGGAATCTAAAAAAAATGACACAAATGAACTCACAGACATAGAAAACAAACTTACGGTTATAGGGAGGAAAGGGTGTGGGAAGGGATAAATTGATAATTCAGGATTTGCAGGTAGAAATTACTACATATAAGATAGATAAGCAACAGGGACCTACTGTACTGCACAGGGAACTGTATTCAGTATCTTGCAGTAACCTATGATGAAAAAGAATCTGAAAAGGAATATATATATATATATATACATATAACTGAATCACTATGCTGTACCTCAGAAATTAACACAATATTGTTAGTCGACTATATCCAATTAAAAAAATAAGTGGAAAGATTATTTGGAAAGAGAACAAAATAGACAGGTCTAGCCCTTGACGGGTTCTTGGGACAACTCAAACCCACGGACTCTCCTGCCTCGTAAGATGCCCGCTCACCTGGAGCGCGGGGCCCTGCCGGGTGTCTGTGCTGATGGTGGGGCCTTGGCCACGCGCATGAGTTGGGAGAGGCTGGAATCTGGGTGTCAAAGGTCAGTCATGAGGGCGTCGCATGCCTCCTGGACTGACCCAAATAAAATCCCCGGATGCCAAGTCTCACATGAGCATCCCTGAGCCATCCAGGCTTCCCCGTTAGAGCCTTCACAACACTGGGCTTTAATTCCCTGTAATTCCCCACATGCCTTCTGGGCTGTTCCGGCTTCCTTTTGTGTGACACTCCTGTCCTTGGCTGGGGACGGGGACTAAGCGTGGCTACTTCTCACCTACGTTCCGTGGGCTAATAGGGTCTCTGGCACATACTAGGTGCTCAAGGAATATTTGATGCATGAAACATGGAGTGAGCTTTACTTCTGCTGAATCTTTCCCTCCTATTCAGCAGGAATTTGTCTCGACAGGTGTGGTTGGGGAGGGACTTGTTTCTCATGCACATACACGGTGGAGGAGGTTGATGCGCAGCAGCTGGTGGAAGAAGCAAGCATTTGGTTCTGGAATCTTTTGCCAAATAATTTGACAAATCTCACATATAAGTCATTCCCACACTTCTACGTTCAGGCAAGGAGGTGTACACACACGCACACAGCCCCTGCCTCATTCTCTCAGTTTCTTACGGGTGTTATTCTCAAGGGTGTTACAGAGGGTGGATCAAGGCAGGGCAGCCAAGACCTCAGGTGCCTCGGCCACCAGAGGCTGCCTTCCCTTGTTGTGTGCCCTCAGTTTCCCCTTCTGACAAATGAGCTGGGAGGACCAGCTGATTTCTCGAGTGGCTGAACCATCCTGACTCCCTATCGGAAAGCTCCTGTTTATTCGCCCAGGCTGGCTCCTCCCGCCTGCTGCCCTTCCCATCTCACAAGCACTTGGCAGAAGAGCAGAGTGCAGGGGAAATGCGCTGTGCTCCTGAACAGAAGAGGCTATTTAAGGGGGTGAAGTCTAAATTCCTGTCCTTGTGAGGGTTTCTTTTTTTGTTGTGGTAAAAAAAAAAAAAAAAAAAAAAATATATATATATATATATATATATATATATACACCCTACAACTAAGCATTTTAATCACTTTTAAGTGTACAGCTCAGTGTCACTGAGAACATTCATAATGGTGTGTAACCATCATCACCATCCATGTTGAAAAAAATTTTTTTTAATTAAAAAAAAATGTTTTTATCACCATCCGTCTTCCCAACTTTTCACCCTCCCAAACGGAAACTACCTACCCATTAAGGACTCCCCGTTCCTTCCTCTCCCGCCTCTGGCAACCACTATCCTACTTTCTGTCTCTGAGTTTGACCACTCTAGACACTTCATATCAATGTTTGTTCTTTTGTGACTGACTTATTTTACTTAGCATAATGGCCTCAAGGCTATTCCATGTTGTAGCAGGTGTCAGAATGTCCTTCCTTTTAAAAAAGCTGAATAGTACTCCATTGTATGGCTGGACCACCTTTGTTTATCTGTTCAGCCTTGAGCGGGCACTTGGGTTGTTTCTGCTTTTTGGCTATTGTGGATAATCCTGCTCTGAACTTGGGTGGACTCACACATCTGTTTGAGTCCTTGTATTTAATCGTTTCAGGTATATAGCTAGACATGAACTTGTTGGACCATTTGGGAATGCTAGGTTTAATTTTTGGAGAAATTGCCAAAATGTTTTCCCAATTCGTAACTGTTTCAAGTCTACAAATCTGGACCAACAAGGTTCGGTCATGAGGTGTTAGGTAACCATTAGAATTGTCTTTAGTCTACAAACCAGGAGGAGGGTCTCACCAGACACCGAGTCTGCTGGCACTCTGATCTTGGACTTCTCAGCCTCCAGAAGTGTAAGAAATTAATATCTATTTTTTAAGGGCTTTGAGATACAGGCCGATTTAGAGGGTGGGGCAGCGAGTGCTTTAGAAGACCTGGGTTCATCACAACCCAACTGCGTGATCCTGGGGACATCACTAACCACCTTGGCCAGGGTTTTCCTCACGTGCAAAGTGAGCACAGCGCTTTGCTTCCCAGGATCACAGAGGGAAATAAAGCAGATGGAAGTGCACAGGAAGCATTTTGGGTGGTGCGTGGCGGGGGATAACGGCTCCGCAGAGGTTCACTGTGTGGCCACACCCTCTCCACTGGAAGTCCTCCCCCTGGCTCTGCCACCATCTTCTCAAGACCACCCACTCCCTGCCCTACCTCTGGTCCTCCCAGGCCTCCACCTCTGCAGTGCTGCTTGGAACGGTGCCCCTAACGCATCTCATCAAGGGGTGAGTGGCCTATACTTTAATACGGGGGCCCCTGGGGCATCTGGTTTCTAACGGGGCTCAGGCTCTCACTCCAAGGATGGCTCCTTGATGGCAGTGCTTTAGACATGGAGATGGACCCTAGATGGCAGCGACTGAGCCACTGGCCTCTTCTGCAATTCAGACCAAACTGCTCAGGCGCAGAGTAACATCTCTGTGCTGGAAATGTTCATCTCACACATTCTGACATGTGCTAATCCCTGGGAAAAGGAGCAGAAACCTTTCTGCCAAAGTGCGGGTGGTACCCCTCGCGGCTCCGGGAGATCGCGCTCTGCAGTGCTCCAGCCTGTGGTGACTGTTGGGCTGCCCTTTGGGCTGGAATTTCCTGGGGCAGAAATAAGCCTCCTCCTCCTAGAATTTGCTGGTGTATGAAGGCCAGGGGAGTCAGTTTCAACCAAAAACTGAGGCTCTCAAAGTGAATTTTTATATTACTTCCTAGTGTGAGAAGTTGTCTGAAAGATACAGTTTGTATGCTAAAATATTGGCATTTCTGGGGCATTTTAATGGAGTACAGAGACAAGTAAAATATTAGAAGCTGGGATGGTTTCAGAAATACTAGGGCATATGGTACCCATCCTAGGGAAGTTCACTGCCAACATGGGAACCAAAACCAAGTGGAGTTTTTGGTGAGGTAGATTTGGAGACACTGCCAAAAAGTGGACTGTTCCTGTCCCTGCCCTACTGCCTGTTGGGTCTGGCCAAATGCTGTCCATAGATTAGAAACCAGGTGTTGCAGGAGGTGCTCTGTGGGTGACACCGGGCAGCATGCCACAGACACGACAAGTCACATATGGTGCTTGTTCTTGCAAATGTCAACGCCTTATTTCAAAACCTAAAAACGAAACTGAGTGCATTTTAAACATTTATGCACAGATCAGTCGAGGACGCGGCTCCAAGGATGTGAGGATGGAGCTGTTTTCAGTGTGTCTCACATATTCCCCCGACAGGCTTCTCTGTTCTGACTTGCAGTGCAGCGGGGCGCTGACTCACTGTAACTTCCAGCCCTCACACAAGTTGAGACTGTAGGTTGGACAGCCTCCCTCAAGTGGCTTTTGACCTTTAGATCCTGCCTGACTGATGTCCTCAACAGCCACAATGTGAAGCATTTGTGGTTTTTATAACATACGCAAGCCTTTGTCGTCACCTTTAAGTGATAACTGGCTGGATTCATCAGAATAGGCCAAGTGAGGCTACAGAACAAAAATCCTTCAACACACAAGTATTGCTTGTTCCTGGTGTAGACCCAGCACAGGTCCGCAGGTGTAGAAAGTTAATCTATTGCACGTAGTCACCGGGGAACCCGGGCTCACAGAGGCTTTGCCAGCTGTAATGTGGCTGGTGGCCTTGACCAGGGGACATTCTGCTTGGAGAGCTCACATCTGTGGTTCAGACCGAAAGTGACACCTGTCACTCTGCTTGTGTGCATGGGTCAGGACCAGTTACACGGCCCCACTGAACAGCAGGGAGGTTGCCAGGTGGCCTTCCACGCACCTGGAGGAGAAGAGACCTGGAGGTGAGCACTGGCGGTATCTACTAGATTTTAGAAATTCCGTTATTCAGTCACTCATTCATTCATCTGAAGAGCCTTACTAAAGGCAGTTCGAGGCCCCTTAGGAGAAACAGACATATATTAACACACTCACCCTGGAAATCAGGAGACACTGTATCTCAGGCTGGGAAAGGGGAGGTGTGAGACTCTGACAGTCCACACTCAAACAATTACATCATTTGGAATATCTCTTTCCTGAAAGGTGGATGATGATTGCCCAGAGAAAGGGTGGATCAGACCATGCTTACACACAAGTGCAGGAATTACATAGCAACCACCGTCTCTCTGTGTCTGCCGCAGCTCCGCTCCTGGCCTGGCAGCCAAGGCTGGATGGGAAGAGGTGGTGGTCTAACAGATGTCAGAAGATGTGAAAACAGGAATATCCTGCTTGATGGTTCAGAGTAGGCTTTGAGGCAGGGCTGGACCTGCCATCGTGATGGCTTCTCTTAACCCTGTCTGGAGAATTTCTTTTGATTTTGTTATCGTGCTTGAGTCACCTTGGTTATTGATCAGCTTCTTCCAAAAATCTTCACGCTGCTCAGAGGATTCTGAAGCTGATAGCCATTGAGCGTGGACCCATTCAGTCAGATATTTTTCTTTTCTAACACCCAGCTGAGCTCGGGGAGAGGGGTTTGACTGAGGGCAGGATATTAGGTCAAGGTCTTGGGGCACCATTGGTGAGCTGAGTGCCTGAAGGAAGAAACCCACTAATCTAGGGAAAGGGGTGGCTGCTCAGACCCTTGTTGGAGGCTGATGCTCCTAGGGCAGAGGGAAGTTTGAGGGGAGAGTTCTTTGAGGCTCTGTTCAGTGCTAACCTGGTGTTAGTGTGTTAGCTTTGCTGCATGTCAGCCAAGTGGACCTGAGTTTGGTCCAGTAACACTCTCCCTCATTTCTGCAGTGTCCAGAGACGACTCAGGCCTGGAAGAACCAGAATGCTTTGACCTTGTAGTTTAACAGTCCTTGATGGGCCAGCTCAGAAATCTCCCTCCCACAGCTGATGTTTTCCTGTGGCAAAAGGCTCACTGAACTGCAGGTTTGCTTGCTTACAAAAGCATCTGGGGAAAAAATTCAAGTGAACACGGAAGCCTGCTCGTTTAATTAACCTCTTTAAAGATAGCCCAGTTGTTTTACGATGTTATTTTAATTGACAGATTTGTAACATATGACTGTCAAAAATGTGGCTCTATTCTCAACTAACTTCTTGGGGTGAAAAGTTCAGAATCTGACTTAATGAGTATTCAGACCCTCACCTCTCTGGCATTTGACAAATACCATATATTTTTCATGATGGATTGAGCCGATCCAAGTCTGTTCTGTGTTACCTACTAAAATTGGCTGGACATGGGTCATGATTTCTGAAATGAAGGTCTTCATCCTAGTTCTGAAAGAACAGAGTATTATAATGAATAAGGACTACTTGTTCTTGCTAAGTTTGCAGGTAGAGCACCTGGGTTTACCTGGGCTCCATCTAGAGCTGGACCTGCCGCTACTCAGTGATTAATGAATGGGATAGTATTTAACCTGTCTGGATCTCAGACAGTCTGAACCTCAGCCTGAAAAGTGAGTGCACTTCAGGTCAGGGTTTCTAAGTTTGCTTAGCACTCTGGGATTCCAGGATCTGTGAACAGTGGGACTGCAGAGAAGCTCAGGATTAATGTCAAGTTCTGGGCCTTGAAATTAGGAGATGCCATATTCTGGCCAACTTCCTGCTGCCTGGGTGGACATCTGGTATCCTATTTCCCTTTTGGCACCTGTTCTGGAGTGTGATCAAATATTCTAGACAGAGTCATTTCTCAGAGCAGCAGAAAGGCTACCCTGCCTTCTCCAGGGACTTGGAAGGTAATAGAAACAGGTGCAGGAAGAAATAAACCACCTAATGTTGCCCTGGCCTGTTCTCTCAGAGGACCCGATCATCATTATGAGTCTTACTAATGCATCCTTTTGAGGGCAAAGGAGTCACAAAGTGACCTGCTAGCAGTTGCCTGTTTGAAGAAGAGATTCAACAAAGGACTCTTTTCATGAAGATCTGAGACAAGGGAGAGCATTTGTGGCTGCTGGCTTTTCTGTGCCTACACTTCAGTGCTTTTGGAAACCTCTCTGCTCAGTGATAAAAACCTCACATACTATATGAAATTCCCTTGTTTTTCAATGACTCTCTTTGGTCAGTTCAGGCTGTTTTGAGATACCCAAACTATTGTTTGCTCAAGTAATTCAATAATTTAAAACAACAAGTGAAACCAATTATTTGGCACTTTATGGAGAAAAACACCTATTGCATGAATTACAGGCCACTTCTACTGCTTCCTAGATGAGATGGACCCAAAGTGGACACTTGCCTTTGTAGGGGAGGAAAAAAATAATTTTCCCTCTGCCCTTCTAGGTTCTTGGCTAAGATGCCCCAGAAATGGAAAAAAGAGACAGGTTAAGAGGAGAAAAACAAAGAGATGTTTAATAACACATGTACCTCCTGTATGCATGGGAGACACCAGGGACACTAAGTAACTCCCTGAAGTGGCCAAGCCACCACCTTAAATACCATCATCAGCTAAAGACAAAAAATGGTGGGGGTGGGGGACCAGTTATGGAAGGTTTTCAGGCCAAGCACAGCAAAGAAGGGTAAGGTCATCATGCAGATTTAAGTTGTGCCTTATCCATGGATGGAGTTTCTAGACATTTGGTCATCCTCCTCTTTCTGGTACAGAGACGGAGACATCCTTACAAGTGGAGATTTCTCTTATAAATGTAAATGTCTCTTACAAAAGGGTAACTGCTAATCGGTTTTTAGAGCTTCTCCTGTGTCTGCAAGTTTCTTAAAAATAACCAGCTCAAAATAATCCTTATGCCCAAGAGACATATTTTGGGTGGCAAATTCTGCTTCTCTTCACCAGCTTCCAACTTTATGTAAAAATTAAGAGAGGGAGGAAAACAGATCAATGATCCACACATGTGGCTCCGTGTCCCAGAGCTGGACACATACTCCAGACAGTTATGGACAGTGATTCTCATTACAAATGAGTGATTGAGTCAATACAATGTACTAAACTCTCCGCTAGGAGGTGTGAGGACAGACGTGCTGATGAGGCAGAATCCCAGCCCTCAAAGAACAGATTGGGAAGGAGCCCAAATACCTACAGGGTATCTGGATGTGTAAGGACTGTATCACCTTATTGCTCGTTGCAGAGAAAGTCCAGGAAACCCAGTGGTGGGGGAGGAGGGGAGCTGGGATTGAAGGGGGGCTACCAAAGGGCAGAGAAAGAGCAGGCTGAACACAACCAGGTGGTCTTTGGGGTCGAAAGCAAGAGGAGCAGTCGTTCTCCCTCTGCACATTGAAACTTTTTTTCAAATTATTTTTAAAGACTCCTTTGTTGTGGTATGATTCCTGTACACTAAACTACACATATTTCAGATGTACAATTTGATGAATTTTGATAGATGTAGACACCCATGAAAACCACCACCACAATCAAGATAGCTAACATTTCCTTCACTCCCCAAGAGATGCGAATTTCTAACTCCTGATTTATCCCTCGGACCCCCTAAACAGTTTTTAAGGTATATTTACATGACCATTGTTAAACTCACGATGAAAGGATGTTAACAGAAAGAGTGGGAAATCAGGAGGGTGAGACAAGCAGACAGAGGTCTTAAGAATGATGCATTTTTATGTTAATTATCCCAACCCCACTGAAATGCAGGACCCACTGCCTTTCTTATGGTCACCTCACCTCCTAAACAGGACAGCTGGCTGAGCCTCTGTTGGGGAGCAAAGGGTAGTCCTGAAGGCAGCAAAGGCCTGGGGGCAGAAAAACACCAGCCACGTGCAGGGCATATGGACTGGTTCCATTCAGTTGGAGTCTCTGAATTGCTGGAGGGGACACAGGAAGTAAACCTGGAAAAAAAAAAACAGGATCCGATTTTGGAAAACCTAAAATTTCAGCCTAAGGACTTTGGACTTTTATCAGGAGGCAGTGGAAAGTTTTGAACAGGGGAGTAATACAATCAAAATAGTGCTTCAAGAATAGAAACACCCTGAGTATATTTAAGAGCTTACTTACAGATTAACTACTTGGCAGAAGGTCTTGGGTCAGCAGGGATGAGGCAGATACTCAAAGCTAGAGGCTTAGCGAGTGCTGTTAGTGAAACCAAGCGGGACCCATGGGGCCCTCCCGAGTACAAAAGCCTTTCAGTGTCCCCCAGTTCTTGTTTGTAGAAAAAGAATTTAGTCTCCCAGGAACTTTCCTGAGTTCCGAAGAGCAGGTTCAAGTTACTAATTAGGAAATTGGGAAATGAGGGGATGCAGAAACAAAGGAAAAACAGTCAAGCAACAACAGTTCAGCACTAAAGCAGAGTCCTGGTTCCTCCTCAAGAGATTTACGTAACAACCTGATGCTTATCTTTGAGCTGTTCTTCAGGAACTAAGACCCCCACCCAGGTCGAGGCTAGTGACCACACCGGATCACAAGCAGAGACCCCAGACTGGTTTGAACCAGAAGGCTGATGATCAAGATTCCTGAAACGTCACCCTGTTACCTCATCACCAACAAATCAGAAGAAAGTCATGGCCCCTGCAGCCCTTCCCCGACATGTTGCCTGTAAAGACCCTTCCCTGAGAACCGTCAGGGGGGTTGGGTCTTTTGAGCCTGAGCTTCCTGTTCTTGCTTGGCGTCCTGCGATACACCTTTCTCTGCTCCAAATTCCGCCGTTTCTGTTTGTTTGGCCTCACTGTGCATCGAACACACCATCTGGGGTTCGACAACACTAGGACCCTCGTTGACGGACCGCCCACGTGGCATTAATCACCTGCTTTTTTGGACTATAATTACCATCTTGTGTGGACTGAGAGCTCTGACTGTGTAACTAGGTTACAAACTCTCTGGGGTCGTCAGGGAATAAAGCCTGGTAAATCTCAGGACATATTTCTGATTAGAAATGATGATGAGACAAAATTAAAATGGAAACCAATAGGAAAAAGACCCAGATTTGGGAACCCTTGATTTGTACTCAACTTTAAGGGAGTATCTGTTGAGATGAAGATAGAATTTGTACAGGATTTATATTTGAAACATAAGCAGTATGTGTGAAAAGTTACGCCTTTTTCTTTTAATACCATTATGAGTGTATTTTTACACCCATAAGAATACATTAAAAATCTGATCGTGGACAACAACAAACATACATTTTCTGACAGATTTAGCTCCTTCCTTTGCTGGAATAATCACCATGAGGCCCAAATGACCAACTTGGACAAGGAAGACTTGTGCCAATGTGGCCAAAGTCTGCAGCCATTAAAAGGGACATTCCTATCTAAATTTGACTTTTCCTCTAAGTGCCCAGATGGCCCAGGTGTTCTAGACACTGTTCTTCATAGCTCTAGGACACGCACTGCATATTCGGCAACTATCTCGGAATCTGGAAAGGCCAGCCTAAGTAAGCCATTAACCAGCCAAGATAAATCTTATTCAACCAAATAAATGCGGGCAAAGTATGTAAGATTCTAGGTGAAGAGGGTAGAGTCATCAAAGGGCTCTTACAGGAGTAAGGAATTCCTTAATAACCGTCGTTATTTCTTCCCCTGGGTGAGGCGACCACTGTTTTCTTGAACCTCAGATGTGAAGTGCACTTAATTGGTGTATTTCCTGATTCGTTTCTTGTATGTTTCCTATGTTTTTTCCGTTGAGAAAAGGGATTGGTTGGAACTGACCCAGGTCAGACACATCATAGGCAAATAAAGTGAAACACAAACAAACAGAAACAGGTCAGCACCATAGTGAGAAGTGTCTACTGTGTTAAATGTATTGTTCTATCACTGTCATCAGTGTCTTTTTTGTGTTGATGGTGGTCTTCCCAAAAAGACTGCGGGAAACACTTGTTGATCAAGCAAAGCTAAGTGTGTCAGCCCTGCAGTGGGAGGTGGACACCGCAGTGTCCGTCTTAGTGGTGCCCCAAATGGATGAATTAGGAAAGGGCCTACGGAGGGCGTTGGGGCCTGGATTGAGTGATGTTAAGGTGTGTCTTGGAAGGCCAGGAATGGGACGAGGTTGGGCAAAGGTTAAGACATCACAGCACTGAATTGAGAAGCACGTGACGTGAGTCTGGAACTTGAACTTGAACAGTGACTCCTGAGGAGCAAGCTGTTAGTTTTAATAAGGAATTCATTGTATTGCTTCACAGTTTTACCTTCTAGGAGCAAATAGAAAGGCGTCTGTGCAGCTCCCAGGATTGTTTAAAGCAGAGGAGTTCTCACTGCCCTCCTCCCTTCCTCCATCTTCTTTTCTGTGGTAATGAGAATCCCAGGAGTCAGAGGAAGAGGGGGCTGCTCCCTGGGGCACCTGTTGTCTTGTGGGGGAGGGGGCTCTGCAGCATCTGCCTCCCTCAGGGAGGGCCCCGGGGTGCTGTGGAATCAACATCCTCAGGGCACCCATCCAGACATCCCTGCGCCATATTTCAGGATCCCAGGTCCCCTCCCCTGCCCCGCCTTGGCTGAGCGGTGACACCTCTCTGGAGCTGCAAGACTCCAGCAAGGAGGTCTTCGGCCTGCACCCCAGCTGTGTCTGTCCTTCTGCAGGGCACAGAGGCCCCTTTGTGCGCTGTCACAGAGACCTGATGTCTGCAGGCCTCAGTCGCTCATTCTCCTCCCGGGCATCAGGACAGCCCAGAAGCAGCCAGCCCGTGCTACTGTATTTGCAGGCGTTTTTCCACCTTTGTATTTTCAGGGTCTCCCCCCGGACACGTCCAGGTCACCACTGGTGAAACCTTGAGCAGTCGAGCCACCACCTTATGCTGCCTCACCTCCCCGCTCCACCTCCTGCCTTCTCAGAAGCCGCACACTCAGATCATTCTTTTTTTTCTTTGCATTAACCCTTTGATCTTTTATAGTCAGCTCCTCCTCCCAAAGGGCTTTTTATCATTAGTTTTTGAATATCTGAAAACCAAACCAAAGCAATCCAAGTCAGAAGAAAAGCAAGCCCCACCTCCCCTTCCCTGGAAGCTACTGCAGCCCTCTGTCTTTCTGCCTCTTTTCAGCCAGGTTTCTCAAAATCCTTGATTGTACTTCTGGGCTGCATTTCCTTCACGTGCCCTCACTTTTCCGCGGCCTCAGTTCTTCTTTTTTCAGTTGAAGTGCAGTTGATGGGCAGTATTCCATGTTCCAGGTGTATAATTTAGTGATCCACAGTTTTAAAGGTTACACTCCACGTATGGTTACTATAAAATACTGGCTGTACCCCCCGTGCTGTGCAGAATACCCTTGGTGCTCAGCTGCCCCCGTCCTTGAACGCGTTGGTTCAGCTCTTCTTTGGGTGACCAGTGAGCACTGCATTCGAGAAGTCTTTTCACTGTTCAGTGACTTCTCTCTGCATCATCTGACACCACTTGCCTAACCTCTCTCTCTTTGAAGTACCATTTTCCTGGCCCTGGGTGGAGGCTGCAGTGGACTGGTTCCTCCAGCCCTTTGTCCCCTCCCCCTTCACACAGCTGCTGGCCAGAGGGGACAAAGCAAACCATACTAATTTCCATATTCCCTCACCAGGGTTCCATTTGGAATGAGGTTTCCCCCAGACCTCCTCTCAGAGGACTGCCATTTGACACCAAGATGGATGGAGGAGGGGGCCCGAGGCCGTGCAGGTGTGGTGGCTGGGGAGCAGGGAGTCTTTGAGGCCAGGGCTGGATGGTGGCTTCCAGACAGCAGGGCCCTGGCGATGTGGGCACTAGCTCCTTTGAGGGACGGACAGTGCGGTGTGGTTTGGGGATTTCTCCCTTGAAGTTCAGCCTGGGGTCCATTTCCTCCCTCTCCTAACGATCCTGTGGGTGCCTATGACTTTTCTGATTGTCTTCCCTGGCAGCACCTGATCATGGAGGTGCTGAGCTGCGGTGAGGAGCCAGCGCTGTCCAGGGTGCACCTTCCGTTCCTAACAAGTTTCCGGGAAGACCCTATTAGAGCTGGTGAAACAGTTGTCTTTCAAGTTGAAGGATGAGACATTCCAATAGTTCAAGGAGAATGAAGTTCATGAAAAAGATCATGGAGACATCAAACTTCTAAAGGAAATGATAACGAAGTTGACGACAGAGGCTTGTATGAGAAAGACCAGAACTGGTTCCAAAACAAAGACCTGACTGGAAGAGACAGGGTGTTACTGCACATTGTTATCTCAACAATGCGAGGCCACCTCAAATTGAGGTGTGGTCCTGAGGCTGTAAGATTGGACGTGTGTTACTAACATGAATTCTAGAATGAGAAGCAGGTCCTGGGACCAGATTGGAATGAATTTTGTTGAAACGGTGAGAGAAAAACTAGTGCGTGTGAAATGGTCCACTTTCTGTTTTGGTCAGTGTTCTTAGTCTCAGACAACAGAACCAGAGAAGTTCCTCTCTTTCTCTTTGACAAGGGGAACCACCTTAAGTTCTGGTGGCATGCTGCACGGCTACTCGTAACAGTGTGGCTTTACATTTGTTCGGAAGATTGATTTATGACACCCTCCCTCACGAGACTGGAAACTCACCAGGTAGCTCTAGCGTCTAGCACCGTGCTTGGCATGAATTAGCTGCACTGAAAATATTTATTAAATAAGTGTACATTCTTGTAGAATCCAAAAACCAAGAACACTGGGGCCGTAGATCGATCATCCAGCCTACCCCTTCCGCACGTGGCAGTAAAGGAGGACCACTCAAATGAGAGCAAGTGAAGCCTTTTAGTCAGAGTTTGCCAGGGAGTCAGCTATGGCACCTGTGTTTTGTCAGATTCAAAGGCAGGCAGAGGACTGAGAAAGCTTCCCGGTGGAAGCGGGAAGGTTGCGGGTGTGCCCTGACCGGAGGCTGTGGTGTGAGGATGCTGTGGGCAGGCTCACTGGAAGCGGGACATCCTGCGTGGTCGGTTAGGGGTGCATATCTGGCTTCCTTTGGTTGGTCCTAAGTTGCAAGCAGGCGTGAAAATCAGGGAAGCTGTCAGTTACTCATCAAGTCCTGGCCATTTGGGGCCAGTTATTTCCGAAGTTACTGTTTTGCTCCCTGGACTGTTGGCTAGAGAGAGTGGCCTGACCTCCCGGTAGCATGCTGTTTCCTGGGCTGGCTGTTGTGGATCGTGATGATTCTGGGCGGTTTCTGCAGACGTGGTCAGAGCTCTGTTTTTGTGTCTGGTCTGGCCACTGTCTGTCTGGATATTCACACGTCACATTTATATACATAAAGGGGGTCTAGGAGTGTTAAGAGACTCGCCCAAGTCCACATAGCTTGCTAAGAACACCTGTCTAGTCACATCCGCCTTCCCCGCCCACCCCTTTCACTCTCGTGGAAGGAGGGCAGTCCACACCTGGGGTGCACGTGATGAACTCTGTCCTGTGGTCTGTGAACCCAGGGCTAAGAGTCTTTTACAGCATTCTTAAGGAGATTGAGGGGAGACTGTAAAATAAGAAGCTCTGAATGGAGGGTGATAATACAGTCTAGTCCTGCTGTCATGAAAATCCGCACCTCCCCTGGGTGGGCGGTTTAGCTTCCTTTTTTCCCGGTGCTCCAGGCGGGTCAGGCTGACATGCAGGAGCACTGAGCTGGGGGACGCAGAGGGCAGTGCTGGGCACACATGCCTCTTAGCAGGGTAATCGTGTAGGACTTGAGAATAGAGACCTATAATTTGTGGACCCAGAAAAGGGCCATTTTTAGCTTCAGGGACTTTCTCAAGGAAGCTCTTGTCTGGAAATGAGCTGACTGAAAGATGAGTGTTTTGAAAATCTCAGCCCCTGTGGTTATTATCAGACACTGTGGGCCTGGCCCCCGTGGGAACCACACCACTGAAGCACCTGTGTCAGTGAGCTCATTGTGGAAGGTGAAGGTGGGAGGGGAAAGGACCCTGGAGGCCCCACAGAGTCCTCTTCAAGGGTATCCTTGGGACACAGTCAGGCCACCGCTGAGGTCAGCCTGATCTGGCCTGTACAGAGACCCAGTGGAGAGAAAATGCCTCCAAAATGATAAACATTCTCATTGTAAAATAAATATCCTTTAAAATTTTATTTTAAATTATGATTTAATTTATTCTATAGTCATATAGAATAAATTAAATAAATATGAATGTTTAAATAAATATTATATATGAATATCTAATACATTATATATGAATACATAATAAATTAACATAACAATATGAATATAACACAATAAATATATAAATAACTTATTCTATATGAATATATAATATATATTCTATATGAATATTTAAACAAATCGTGAATATATGTGGATGTAATAAATACAATAAAATTATATATGAATATATAATTATATTTGATATATAATGAATTAGTGTATATGAATATACGACAAATACATACACAAAATATAAAATTATAGAATTTAAAATAAACATTTTAAGTTAAAAATTTCAAATAACCTATTAATATATGTAGATAAATTACGCTATTTAAAAGACACCGTCTGGCATGCAGAGAGAAGTTAGCAGTACTGCGGGAGAGTGGTCCGCGGCGGTTTTGGGGGACAGCAAAAGGGACACAGCGCGAAAAGGATCAAGCACTGCTTTGCACGCTGACAGGCTCCCAGGCCCCGGGACAGGGCGGCAGACATGGTTTCTTAAACCATTCATTGTGGGACAGTTTCAAAAGAGCACATTGTCTGGAATATTTTAGAGCAAACCAGAAATCATGTCTTTTCACCCGTGAACATTTCATTGTGTATCTTTAACAGATGAAAACGTTTAAAACATTTAAAAAATCATTACCACACTACAAACCTCCACAGTTCCTCAGTGTCCTCTAAACCTCAGCTGCTGCTTGAACTGTGCATTGTCCCAAACTGTTGTATTCCTGTTGGTTTGTTTAAATCACAGACCGAAGAGATCCACGATACTGCACTTGGTTGACATGTCAGTGGGCCCTCTGGAATTAAGGAAAACATTTTCTTACAGCTGGTTGACACTAGGGATAGAAACTCAAATACCTCTGAGTCAGGTGAGTAATTGCAAATGAGTGAAATAAATTTAAAAGAAACAATACTCTTTCATTCCAGACCCACTTTGCACATTTAGCATCTAGGAATGTATGTCACTTCCAAAGAAGTAGAACTCCCCAAGCTGTTTGGTGTTGGGGTTTAGGGAACAAATACTACTCCAGAATATGGTGCGTTGGTGCACTGAGGATTTTAAGCTGAAGGATTCTGAGAACACAGCAGAAGCAAAGTCACTCTGACCTTCCTCCACCTTCTCCCCTGAAACCCTCATATGAGGTGTGGGCTCCCTGTACCCAGAGGACAGAAGCATCTTATCTTCGGGAGGACTTGAGACAAATCCTACCAACAGGCCTGGCTAAGATCCCCCAGATTATGGCACTCACATCCTGTCGTGCTCACGGAACCCAGCAGAGAAGTCCACAGTCTAACTGTTCCTTCCCGTCTTCCTCTCCTTATGGGGCTCCCACGCCACCTGGAACTTCTAGTCAGTGAATCTGTACGCTTTTCTCCTGTTCATCTCTGTCAGCTTCAAGTTCAGACCCAGCCAGGGACCCTAAGAGGCTTAAGGAAACCTTTTCCCTCCCCTATATTGGTCTGTTATGGGTTTTGAAAGAGATGTGAGTACAGGATGATCTCATTTTCCTGATAGCTCTGCAAACCATTAAAAAACACAAGCTTAAGACAGTGGACAGTTGGCCTTTGCCTTGTGTGGGGAGACCACGGATGACTGGGCCACCTGTGATAAGGAAAAGCTTCGGAGGTGGCAGCTGTGGTCACATCTGTGGCCCCGTGTGAACCCTGGTGCCGTGTGGCCAGGCCTCCCTAGTCTTCCAGAGAAGCTAGCAATCCAGATATTTAGGAGAAAGCTCCTGAGTTGAAATGCTGATGAAAGCGGAAAGCAGTGTAGACACGGCCACTCACCATCCATCTTTAGGTTGTGTTTCTGATCAGAGTTTCCTCCCAGCTGCTCCAGGAATGTGAATTTTTTCCAGAATAAATTTCCAAATGGATGACTGGATGGTCTTTGCATCACAGCCATCAGCAGAATCATGTTGACTGATCAGACTCAGTATAAAACGGTGTTTTCCTGTTGAGATTCAATGCGTTTCCAGTCTTTATCAGCCCATCTTAGAACAGTTCAATTGCTTAAAGTCACTCTCACATCCTGACCAGTGTAAACCCACTTACTCACTGCAGCTTAAAGAATTCGGCTACTTCTGCCCTTTATGAATGTTTGCAAATAAAAATGTGTTCTTGCATGTTTAAACCTACCAAATTACTAACTGAAGTGTTATACCCTCAGTTTTTTAGTGTTCTTACAGTCACGCTGTGAACAGACAGTTCACTAATTTAGATTTTGTGTCCTTGCTGAAAAATCTCAGGCTGGTCTCTGTCGTTCATCGACACATCCAGAAACACGGTAAAAATCCTCAGTTCATACTTACTAACTGGATGTGTGTTGTGATCTAGGGGGACTGAGGTAAAGTTTATGTTTGAGGTCTCTGTGGGGGAGGAATTAAGTAATGGAGTGACTGGGGAACAAGGTGCCTCCTAAGATAAGTTATTTTCGTGCAAAATGGAAGCAGAGCGGATCCTTCAATTATGCAATATTTGGTTAGCCAAGCCCAAGTTATTGTTTGTGCTTGAAAATAAGCAAGCTGCATTTCCTTAAAAAAAAAAAAAAAAAAATAAAGGAAGAAAAGAAAACAGTATACAGCAAAAATTTCGCATTGCTTCTCTAAAATAAAATATATTGCAAGAAGCTATTCCCCGGGGGGACCCTCCACCTCTTCTCCAGATCAGATCATTGGGTCACTCCTCGTTGCTTCACTCAGCGGAGGAGCTTGGCTTCCCAGACGGGGCACTTCCTCTCCCCTCCATTCATCCTGAAGTCCTTCCCTTTAAGCCCTTCCTCTGCCAGCACCCCCTCCCCCACCTCTTCCACACCAAGAGGAAGTCCCAGAGCCTGGTCTGGTCCGGTGTCTTGCAAATTCTGCTGCTTCAACTGCTTGCAGAATTTCAATGCTTATTCCTCAGCTTGGGGGACCAGTGAGATCTGTGGACCTCAGGCTCTTATGACTGTTGGTCCATCACTGGGCTCGTGGGTCTGTTGGATGAGACAGGAGCAGAACTAAGTGCTCTCACGCTGAAACTTTTCTTCAGATTAGTCCACAATCCCCAAAGGACTCTAAAACTGACCTTGACCTAGCAAACACTTAACTCCTGAGAAGCTTCAGCGTTTGGCCCTCACACTGTCTGTAGCACACCCTTCGGACGGGTCCCGGTTCTCTGAGAGCTATTTCAGTTTTGTGCCACCTCAGGGACTGCTGGAGACACCTGTTCCATCCTGTCTGGTAGAGGGTCCACGTGCTTCCCTCCCCCACTGGCAAAACCCAGTTGTGCCTCAATTTGCTACTTCAATACACCTGATTTTTTGGTCTATTTTTTTTTAATTTTAATTTTTTATTGAAGTGTAGTCTATTTACAATGTTAGTTTCAGGTGTACAACAAAGCAATTCAGTTATAAATATATATATATACACACATACGTAAATATATTTTCAGCTTCTTTTCTATTATGGCTCATTACAAGACATTGGATATAGTTCCCTGCCATACACCTGGATGTTTGTTCTTCAGGGTTTTTTTTTTTCTTTTGAATAGGCTATAACGTTTGCTGCAGCATTTGCTTCCCTCATGAGTTACATACAAACTTTATCATGGGTTCCTGTTTTTTATCTGTATGAGAAGAATGATTTTATCTTGTTTTGAACTTTCTCTTTTAACCGTGACAATCTTTATTCTCTTGATTTACTTTGTGGAAGGGCTGGTTTCTCAGCCTCTGCGCTGTTGACGTTTTGCGCCGGATCACGTTTTGCTGGGGGAGGCGGCTGTCCTCAGGGGGGGTGTTAGCAGCATGCCTGGCCTCGACCCACTAAACAGACGCTCATAGCGCTCCCCTCCTCCATCGGTGTGACAGCTAAAGCTGCCTCCTGGGGGGCGGGAGACTCCCCTCACCCCACCCCCAGTTGTGAACCCCTGATTTATAGTTCATGAGTGAGAACTCGCATCTTACCACCGCTAGACTGAAGGCACAGATGCGGAGAAGTCACATTGTTCTCTGGATGTTTTCCTCATCAGAGCAGGGACAGCAGATCTGCAGGGAGTATCACGTTTCAGGCCTTATGAAAGGTCAGGAGAGCGCTGGGAAAACAAACATCACTGAAATCCAAACCGGAAGCCAAGAGGTTTTCTTCTTCTTCTTCTTCTTCTTCTTCTTCTTCTTTTTTTTTTTTTTTTTTTTTTTTTTTTTTTTTTGCAGAAAGCCTTTGGTTTAAGGGCAACTCCGGAGGCGTCAGTGCTCTGAGGCCCCGAGCAACCTGTGCGGAGGCCGCTGGTTCCGCGTGCTCGCTTGGGCGCAGTCGGAGGTAAAGAGGGAAACCCGCCTGGGCTGCCCCTCCCGCTTCGGCCCCTCGCTCGTTCATTCGTTCCCTGGCCGGCCGGCAGGGGCAGAGCTGCGAGCCCTGGGTGTGGGGAGAGGCGGGGGTGCCCGGGGACGTTCCCCCCCCACCCCGCCCCGTCGCGGGAGGACCCCGTCCACCAGCACAGCCCGACGTGCTCACCAGGGCCACCGGCGCGGCTTCCGGCTGCCGAGGGCGGTGAGCGCACTGTGGGCGCCCTGCTCGGCGCTCACAGGCACTCAGGAGGCCGGAGCGCGTTGTCGTGGTGTCCTTGTCCAAAACCTCCCGACCACAGCGTTCTTATATTCCTACCCGTTGTTTTCCCAGCATCAATTCCCGCAAGTATTTGTGTCTGTAAATCTGATACGTGCTTTTTGGTAGGCTGCCTCAAACCTTTATGGAACGCAGTTAATACACAGAGATTTGAAAGAAGACTGAATTATTGGCGTTCTCGGTGAAACTTGCTCTCAGTTTTGGTCCCTAGAGCCGCATCAAACCCACCCCGTCCTGTACCAGCTTGAAGGGTCGCTGCACGTCAACCGTATGCTTTTCTGGGATGAACCTTAGTAAACGGTTTACTGTATAAACAGGGAAAACCACACTTCCAAACGTGAGCTCCTGCTCGTCTTGCTGTGGGAGGGGCTGGGAGAGGCACCTGTTGAGTCCCACAGGGTGAGGCCACAAGTGGCCTCCCACCCCGCCCCCAACTCGTTCAACACTGAGTTAATTTATGCTGCTGCCTGTTATTTTCACAGAATGGTGTTTGTTTGGAAAGAATCTCGAGGCATCTGAGCCCTCACAATACAGTGTGAAAACAAAGCATTCTTAAACCTGTCAGGGTTTTTTAAAAAGAAAAAAAACAACCAAACACAACTGCAGTCTTGGGTGAAGTTCCTCAGAGAGAAGGAAACCAGCCTCTGTCAGTAGCAGGCCGCTCAGGCCGCGGCTGCTCCAGGGCCAGGGGGACGTTCATCCTAAAGAGTGGCAGCCCGAGAATAGGAACCTTGGCGTGCTCCCTCCTGTTGTTATAGTGACAGCCCCCCAAACAACCCCCCCTCCCCTTCCCAGGCGCCCAGCACTCTCCGCGGCCTTCCGTCTGGTGTGCGTTCTTGGCCAGAGCAGTGAACTGAAGGTGACTGCTCACTTGTCACCCAGAGTTGTGGGAGCGTGTGTGTCGGGGTGCAGGGAGTAGGAGGACGTGGACTGGAAGGGAAGGGGGCTGGGGCTGGCTGGCTCTGTGCTCAGCCAGAGGGACAGGTGAGGAGCCGGCCCTCTGCCCAGATCACCAGACAGGTGCTGTCGAGGCGGGGGGACTCGCGGAGGCCCACAGCGCCTGGTGAGGGTGAGCTAGGCCCTGGGAGAAGCGGGCTTTTACCTGCCGGGAGGAGAAGCGGGGCCCAGCCCTGGATTTACCAAGACGTCCTCCAGGGTCAGCCTCTATTTCTGAATCATTGAGTAATTTCCACGGGCTCTGCAGAAATTGGGAAGTGTCAAAGATTCTGGTTGCCCCACTAAAAATCTAAGAATTGGGCCAGGTTTGCTCCCATGTAAATGATTGTAAAGTAGGGATTGAGCTGCTGACTTTCCCTGGGGGTCTTGTTGGTGTCAGCCCTGGGTGCCGGGGCGGAGATCTGACTCCCAGGGTTGGGTGTCCAGGCCACCGTCTCCCCAGAGGCCCCCGGGGCTGCACACTGAGGAGCCTGCTCGGCACGCAGCTTCCCCACCTCCACCAGGAGTTCCGGGGCTGGCACCCGATGTGCTTCAGAAGGAGAGCGTGCTGTCCTCGGGAGAGGGCATGGGTTCCCTGTGGGGCAGGATCAGTGCGCTTTGGATGCTTCCTTCTCTTAATAAATCTCCCCTGTTCTGTGCTGCCCTGTGGGCTGCAGTGTCTGTGTACTGAGGAGCGTGGAGACCATCTGTCTGGGCTGCCAAGTGAAGAGATTTCCTGAGGTTTCTGGGTGGAGGCTGAGCTGATGAGAACGAGAGACGAGGACCTGGGAGCACACCTGCCAGGCGGGTGGAGCTGCAGCCGCACGCCTACCTGGCGGGCAGCTGGTGTCTTTCTCCGTGAGTTTTCTGCCGAGGTCACCTAGGACTATCTAGACCTCAAACTGTCTAGTTCAGGTTGGCCAAGCCTGGCTATTGATCTGTAAGGGAGTTTCTGGAATCTAGAAAACTCCGTAGGAGCGATTTGTCCCACCATGGACTCCGGAAAGTCACCTTGTGGCTCAAAGCAGATCAGGGACTCTGAGCATCTCCTGCTCATCTGCCTTCATTGGAAGAAAACCCTCATGGCTGAGTGTCAAGGGTGGGAATGCTGCAGGGGAGCAGCCTCATGGGGATGAGGGAGGAGACATCAGGAGACATGCCAAAGAAACTGTCCTCCAACACACAGCAGAGGCCAGACCATCCTGTCCTCACATGCTATTCCAGCTGTCCCATAGCCCGTCTCCATCACGGCTGCTGTGGTACGCAGGGGAGGGGCCTTAATTACCAGGCTTGGGGTGGGGGTAGGTGGGGGGTGCCTGGGAAAGGGTGACTTCCAGCTCCGTCCTAAAGATAAAGAGCTAAGCTAGTCATTCGGGAGTGGGATAGTGTTGGGAGTGACTGAGGCAGCCTGGGAAGTGGAGGCGTGAGAACACAGGACAGTTGGTGAAACTGCATGTGCTTGTTTAGTCCTCAGTGAGTGGCTTTTGAGCTGTCACCATCACAGGGCTGGGCTGAGTCCTGGGGACAGAGTCACCCGGTGTCACAGCTGAAAAGCTCATGACTTCCCCCCTCGCATCAGTGGGGCCGCTGGGCAACCCTGCAGACAGTGGTGCAGAGTTCACTCTAAAGGGCACAGAGGGGCTGGGGGCTTCGGGGAAGAGGACCACTTCCCTTGTAACAAGCTGAATTGTGAAGTTAGTGGCTGGTAAGATAGACGTGTCATTTCTGGTGGAACTGGCCTGGGTCAGTGTCCCAGTAATCTCCTGCTGGGTTATAAACCATCCCACTACTCGGTGGTTTAAAACAACACTTTATTGTCTCCCATGACTCTGGCTGACTCATTGGGGTGATTCTTCTGCTCCTGTGATGTTATCTGGGCTGCAGTCATCCAGGCTTGGTTGGGCTGGAGAGATCCAAGGTGATCCAGGCCTGTGGAGGTGGTCCAAGCCCATGGAGGTGATTCAGGCCCATAGAGGTGGTCCAGGACCGTGGAGGTGGTCCAGACCTGTGGAGGTGGTCCAGGCCTGTAGAGGTGGTCCAGGCCTGTGGAGGTGGTTCAGGTCCATGAAGTCTCAGGGGGAAAACTAGAAGTCTGGGCTCAGCTGGGATGCAGGCAGCCAGTCCCGCTTTCCTCTCCTTCTCTCTTCGTACAGGGCTTCTCTTTCCACACAGAAATTTTATAACCACTCTACAGGAGTAGATGATGTCATGTGGGCCATTTTGCTGATGAGGAGACTGAGGCTCAGGGAAGTGATGTAATTTCCTCAAGATCACACAGGTAGTAGGTGGCAGAGTCAGGATTCAAACCTAAGTCCCTCTAACTCAGGAGACAGAGCTTCCCTGCTGTCTTACTGCCTCACCGTGTAGTGATTCTCACATGTAGTGGTTGACAGGTTGTCAATATATAGAGAGCCCTTGAATGAATACATGTTATGCAGTTCTTCAAATACTGTCATCAGCAAGTAAGTTCATCAATGTCATTTCCAAATGACGCTTTACTTGTCTTTGATGGGCAAAATGAGGCACAGTGAACACACACACATCATATTTTTAAAACTCCATTTTTCTAGTATTCTGACAAGGGACACGATATCTGGGTATTGAGCACAACTTTCTAGTATGAAAAAATAAGAAGATCCAAATAGATGTGCTAAGGTCCCTTCTGCAGGCTTTCTGAAATTTGGAGGCTACCCAGGATTTCTTAGAGAGCAGAAGATAGAAGCCACTATGTCAGAACCTGCATCCAGGCTAGGCCTGGAGGCAGAGGGATTTTAGCTCAGTTTGTGGTGCTTCCTGAACAGGCTTCTTATCTCTGGCTAGATTATAGGCAACTCAAGCGAATCCCCACGGTTACATTACAATCAGATCTTTAATCTGCTAACCAAAGCAAAGGAGTGAATAACCCCAATATGCAGGCGAGTCAATTATGTCGTGCAGAGAGGGTGGTGGGCTGAGACCCTGTCAGGTGCTCAGGACCTTGGAGAGGGGCTGTGACTGTCTTCCAACAGTGCTGATGGCTGAATATTTAATTCTTGGCAAAACAAGAACCTTGTCTTGTTCAGTTAATATTCTGTCACCGGAGGTCTATCCTGTACTTAGATTTTATACTTTGTAGGGTTTTAGGTTCAGCTGTGGATAAATATATTGAAGCATTCAGTAGCATAAGAAGGGTGTAAAACAGGCTTCATATTATTAAAGACATTGTATTATTAATATAATGCTCCTTTGAGGGTTTGTGGTAAGAACCGCCCTGCGTATCTCCCATGGTAAGGATTGAAGGAGATAAGCTATGTGAAAATGCTTTGCGTATGTGGTCACGTGCTGTTGGAGAGTTTCTCTTCTCTTGTGCATTTTTAAACCCCATGTTTTGTTCCCTGAATCATATTTTCTTGGTACTTGGGCAGACCCGTTGGCCAAATTGAAATTGGACCAATTTATGCAAATTGACAATATTTCTAGAGACAAATACCAAATAAACTGGCTTTGAATTGCAAAAAAACTCAGAATTGATGCTGGCCATTTTCCTGCTCCACTGATTCATATTTTTCATCTGTAAAATATGAGTCAAAATTTATGCTTCAAAGAGTAGTTACAAGAAGTAAATGAGCTCTGTGTTGTAGCACTCTGCAGACATCTAGCACTGAACAACTGCATCCCTTACTAGTTGCTGTCATTATCCCTCAGAACACTTTGGGGTGTATTTACCAGTCCTGTTGTCCGCACGCTACCTCTTTTCAGCTTCCCAAGAGATACTGGGAGATTTATTTTTATCCCTGAGATTTATTAAAGCACAGTTTATTCCCCACCTTATGGCAATATAAGACATTATTTAACTGTAGTTCACTTACAAGAATGTTGTTCAATTACACATCTCTTAGCCTGAGTGAGCATATATCATTACACACCATATTTTACTATTTGTAAAATGGTTGTCAGCTACAAACACATTCTCCCATGCAGTAACAGTAGTGATGGGAAAATGCTGTTGTCACAGAAAACTGGACTCTGAAAATAAATAAATGTCCAGATGCTTGTTTTTGAAATAGGAAGCATTCATCTTGTGACAACACTGGCTTCCAGTAGCTTTACTTCCATTACAGAAGTGACAGGCAGGCAACCGCTGTCCTTGAGGAATGTAAGGACTAGTCCTTTCATCAGCAGAGAAACAGTCTGCCCATTTAATGCCAGATGCGGGCTGAAGCCCCACCTGCCAATTCAACTTCTTGATTTAAACATTTAACATTTCATGTATCCTTTTGATACACAATGTAAGTAATACAAAATTCAGAAGGTTCTGAAGGGTATGTCACATGGCCAAGAGGCACATGAAAAGATGCTCCACATCACTAATTGACAGAAAAATGCAAATCAAAACTACATTGAGGTATCACCTCACACCAGCCAGAATGGCCATCATCAAAAAGTCTGCAAATAATAAAATGCTGGAGAGGGTGTGGAGAAAAGGGAGCCCTCCTGCACTGTTGGTGGGAGTGTAAATTGATGCAGCCACTGTGGAGAACAGTATGGAGGTTCCTTAAAAATGAAAAGCAGAGTTTCCATATGATCCAGTAATCCCACCCCTGGGCATATATCTGGAAAATATGAAAATGCTAATTCAAAAAGGTACATGCACCCCAACATCCACAGCAGCACTATTTACAGTCAAGACATGGAAGCATCCTAAGGGTCCCTCGACAGATGACTGCACAAAGAAGATGTGGCATGTATATATGCAATGGAATATTACTCAACAATAAAAAAGAATGAAGTAATGCCATTTGCAGCAACATGGATGGACCTAGAGATCATACTAAGTGAAGTCAGACAGAAAGACAAATACCATATGATATAATTTATATGTGGAATCTAAAAAATGATATAAATGAACTTATTTATGAAACAGAAAGAGACTCACAGACATAGAAAACAAACTTTTGGTTACCAAAGGGGAAAGGGGTAAAGTAGGAGTTTGGGAGTAGCAAATACACACTACTATATATAAAAGAGATAAACAACAAGTATATACTGGAAAGCACAAGGAACTATATTCAATATCTTGTAGTAACATATAATGGGAAAGAATCTGAGGAAAAAATATATGTACATAGATATATTTTACTAAATAAGTTTGATTGTACTGAATCACTGTGCTGTACACCTGAAACTGACACCACATTGTGAATCATCTATACTTCAATACATTTTTTTTAAAGGATGTGTAATGAGACCTCTCCCCTCCGCATCCTCTAGCCATTCATATCCCTTCTTTGGGGGTAAACAGTGTTGTCGGTTTCTTATGTGTATTCCATAGCTATTTTATCCTCCTTTTCAGCCTGTTATGGGCTGAATTGCCCTCCCGCCAATCCCTTTTTTTAGAAACCCTAACCCCCAGCACCTCAGAATGTGGCTGGATTTGGAGACAGGGTCTTTAAAGAGGTGACTAAGGTAAAATGAGGTTATAGGGGTGGGCCCTAATTCAAAATGACTGGTGTCCTTATAGGAAGAGGAGATTCTAACACACACACACACACACACACACACACACACACACACAAGACGGATGATCATCTGAAGATAAAGGGAGAGCTACAAGCCAGGGAGAGAGGCTCAGAAGAAAGCAGTCCTGCCAACGCTCTGAGATCAGATTTGCAGCCTCCAGAACTGTGAGACGTACATGTCCCTTGTTCCAGCCCCTAGCCTGTGGACTCTGTTAAGGAATTCTGGGCAGATTCACGCACCCCTCCTTCCACCAGCTGCCTGCTTACTATGACCTCTTTTTCACTTATCGTATTTTAAAGAAGCACACACAGGCTTCCAACTTCACATTAGGGTTTGGATACACAGATTATTTTTATCCTACGGATGTTGCATGATTCATTTGACCTCCCTCCTACTGATGAATGTATAGATATTGTTTCCGATATTTTGCTATAAGAAGTAACACTGTCATAAATAAATAAACAGGCTTGTGCATAAATCATTGTACATGCGGTCAAGTACAGCCACGTGATCAATTTCCAGAATTAGCATCACTGAGACAAAGGCCATGTGCATGGAGTGTTTGTAGTCCTTGACAAACTGCTCTTCCTGGTGGTTTTGCAGATGGATACATCCACCAGAAAGAATGAGAGAACTCAGCTCCAGCTTCTCGCACGAGCTGTTTGTCATCCAAGCTTTTGATCTTTCCCAATCTGGGAGGTAAAAAATCATGTCTCAGAAAGTATCATTTTGCATTTCTCTTACTATGAGTGATGTTAAATATCTTTTTATAAGTTTAAAAGATTTTTTAATCTCATTTTTGGGTTAAGCTTCTTTTTCTAGATAATATGTACATATTCCTTATTTGTTAGAAAATTTAGTCCTTTTCCATAATATGAGTGGCAAATATTTTCCCAGTTTCTGTTGGGTCTTTTTATGATTTTCTGAGGAGGCCATGTAGAAACCGCTTGAGTTTAATGTAAACAGATTTATTAATCTCTTTTTGTAATGGTGCAGTGACTTCTGAGTCCAGCTACAGGGTCAGGCCAAGCTTGGCAGGTGAGGGCACTGTGCTCCCGGCTGCCATCACTTCAGACACCAGCTGCAGGTTCAGGGCTGCCCAGGGCCTCCACACTTCTGACCAACGGGCTGCCATTTGTGGTTCCCACTCCCCACTCAGTTCACTAGTTCACCAGAACATCTCACAGAACTCAGGAAATTGCAGTACAGTTTTATTTTTATTTCTGTTTTATTATAGCAAAAAGAATACAAATCAGAACCAGCCAAGAGAAGAGATGCTGAGGGCAAGGCCTGGTAGGGTCCCACACGTCCTCTCCCTGTGTTGTCAGGAGGCACCACCCTCCTGGCACAGTAAGGTGTCACAACACGCAGAGGATTGGCAGGGAGGGGTGTTCACCCGAGCATCGGTGTCCGGATGCCCACTGGCGTCTCCTTATGTGAGTATGAGTGACTGGATTGGGGGCCACATGATTGAGAGCAACCTCTGGTTCCTCCCTCCCTCCCCTAGAGGTTGGGCTGGTACCTCATGTCTGGCCTTTTTTTTAAGTAATTAATTTTTTATTGAAATACCATCAGTTATGTTGTGTCCATTTCTGGTGTACAGTAAGATGTCCCAGACATGTCATATCTGTTTAATTTCAGGTAAATTAGGGAGCAAAAAATTGTTAAGTGATTTAATTATTAAAAACTATTCATTTTTATTGGGGCTATAAATGTATAATTGGCACAAAAATTTTAGGATCATTTTGACTATTTTAGGCTGTATATTTCTTCTTTAATTCTGCTTCCTCCTCCTTGAAGACATAGCCATACATTTCTCAATTTAAAAAAAAGCTTACGGGTGAAATATCGTCTGTGATTTGCTTCTGGGTAATCTGGGGTGAGGGTGGGGGATTGGTAGGTTCATAGAGATGTGAGTTTGACCGTGAGTTGATGATGCTTGAATCTGGGGTGATGGGGGCATGTGAGGTTTCATCGTGTTTGTTCATTATGACAAATACTTAATTCTTTTTTATTTTGTGTGTTGGAAATTTTTTATCAAAGAGAAGTGAAGCCCACTTTGGTTCCACTTGGTTTGGCAGCCAGGCCTCGCCCTCTGGGCACCAGAGCTCCTCCGAGGCCGCCTCCGCCCCACGCAGGAGCTGTCGGAGGTACAAGAGGCCTTATCAGCCCCCTCTCTCCCGAGGCTGCTTGGCAGAATTCCTCTCCCTCTTTTTTCTTTTGCATCACCTTTCTTTTCTGTTTCTGAACTCCACCTCATGCTTTTTCTAATTACTCCCAACAGAGAAGAAACTTGAAACCCACCTAGGCTGTGACTGAAAGCACGTTCAGAAGTAGCCCGAGGAGTAGACTTCTTTCCCAAGAAGAGCATCTCGGGGAGGATTTCTGCCTTAGCTTTCTTTAAAATAAGGTTATTTAACATAGATCTGCAGAAGCCATCGTGAGCAACTTTTCACTTTCCTGGTAATTGCACTTAAATTGAGAAACAGAAGTTAAAAAAAAATTTTTTTTTAAATCCCAAGAAGTTTATTTAACCAATAAGATGCTGGACGTGAAGGGAAAACTATCTGGGATTCACATTTTTTAGAGTAATTAGTCCGTCCTTAAAGACAGATTGCCCTGCATGTAACAGCTACATACAAAAAAGTTATAAAATTGTTCTTGGTTTAACAATGAAAATGAGGAATATTAAAATTCTCCAGTCGAACAAAGTATGCAATAATTTTCATCTGTTGTTGTTGTTAACAGTGAAAGCAAAAGAGCTTATGGTGTGGAAAGAGCTGAATGACACGCCAGTAATGGAGAAAGGGGCTATTTTCACAGCAGCAGTGTTTTCACCACCCCATCTCCTTCTGATGCTGATCAAAACATACCACTGGCCATTTAGTTGAAAAAATCAATATGCTTGTGCACATACCATAACCCCAATGTGCGACACAGGCGTGGGGAAGGGGAAATGGAAGAACGGAGAAAGCTCTGCTAGGGTAGCCAGGATGTGGTGGAGCCAATTGGTGGTTTTCCAGTTGAGAAGGACTCCTTGGTTCTGCAGTAAAGCAGCAGACTCTCCCTTTAGTAGACGCCGCCTGTCTACTGCTGGGACACACCAGTTATATCTCCAGCCTCCATTTCCAGCTGAGCAGGTGTGTCTGTTTCATTGACGGCTGCCCGTCGAGTCAGAATCTGAGCTGCCTCGTTGAGAAACCCTGTCATTCACAATAGGTGCTCATCAGTTTACTTAGTGGTTATGCCTCTGAGCCTCAAACTGCACCTCAGAAGCATCCTGCCCCTCCACCTTCAGAGTAACATGATCATGATCCTCAGTCATGGCTCCCTCCTTGGGGTTTTCACTGGCCATGGGGACCCCTGGAGAGTCTGCTTCACAAGAAAGACACCAGCTTGGAGCCGAACAAACATGGAGCAGCCCTAGGAGTGGCAGAAGGAGGGGGCAGCAGCAGTCAAAAGGCACTTTCTAAAATAGGAAATAAGTCCCTTGAAAGTGTGAATTTACGTTGTTCGAACCTATTAGGCCAGGGCAGGGGAAGATCTTTCTTATGGGGTTTATTTCCAGTTGGTTAACTATGAACTAGCTAAGACCTACCCCGAGAAATCTGAAACTCCCAAGTAACTGGAGTACCTGTGTCAGACATGGCTCTCAGCATGGGAGGGCTTCTCCACCATCCAGGAGAGCAAGAATGGCCCACTTACAGCAGCACCAGAGAATAAAGTGCTGGGCAATGGAGTTAACGAAAGAAGTGCAAAACTTACCCTCTGAAAACAACGAAACATGGTTGAAAGTAATTAAGGAAGACCCAAATAAATGGCAAGATATCTCAGGATCAGAGGACAAAAGACAATATGGATTCCAATTGGCCATCCAAATGTAGCCAATATTTTATAACAACTGTAAGTGGAGGATAACCTTTAAAAATTGTGACTCACTATCTAATCACCTATAACTTAATATGGTACAGCAACTATACTTCAATAAAAATGAAACAGCAGCCTTTTCATAGTAGCCTGGGGACTAGCTGTCCACTTCCAAGATGGCTCACTCAAAGGGTTGGCTGTTGGCTGGGAGCTCAGCTGGCTCCATGGGCCTAAGAACTTCTCTCATGAGCTTCTCCACGGGCTGCTGAGCTTCCTCAAACCCTCAAAGACTGGGTTCCACAAAGGAGAAGGCGCTTCTACTTCCAAGAGAGGAAGTAGAAGCTGCTCGTTTCTTAGGGCCTGGGTCTAGAAACTGAGACCATTATTTCTGCTGCCTTTTATTGGTCAAGCAAAGGGCCTAGGTCTAAGAGTAGGGGACATAGATTTCAACTCTTGATGGGAGGAGTGTTTCACATCTGATGACACGTTTTATAACTGCCAAGCCCCACAGCAATTTCCAGATTTGGGATGTGAATCATGGGGTTTGAAGTCTTCAAAATTATGCTTTGCATTTCAGATAGCATAGATGAAAGGCCCTGCGATGGAACAACTATTAGTTGTTGGTTTTTAGTTGGTTTCAGGAAGGGTGGTGGTTGTTGTTGACACATTACCCTGTTCATCATCAAGATCATTTTGGAAAAAAATATTTGCCCTGTTTATGGCAAATTTCAATGATGTTCTTTCAATGTGGAGTTTCTAGAGGTGGGAAAGTCACTTACTTAGAGATGAGGCTATTGAAAGGACAAAGAGGAGAAGGGCTTGTTTCGCTTTGAGCAATAGATCTGAAGATGGGACCTGCCATGAGCAAAAAAGAAATCTGTCCACGCTTTGATTTTGACAGAGGAGAGCAGTCCCTTTATTGTGGGCATGCCTTAACTCAGCGCGAAGTCACTCAGCCCAGCTTTAATCTTGGGGCTACAGTTGAACCATTCAAAACCCTGTGTTTGTACCTGAGAGGCAGGGCATGTGGTAGCATGCTTCACGCTTGGCCGCACATCAGAATGGGAAGTCAGGGCTTCTTCAGCTGTTGGTTTTGAGATGCAGCTAGAATGCAGCCCGATTTTCATTCTGTTCTGTCGTGGTTCCGTGCTGCCCAGAGGGTAGGGAAAGTCCTGCCATTGCCCACTTTTGCTTTGGGGATCTTGGGTTCTTATGGCACCGGAGATGAAGATTTGCCTACATTACAGCTGCTAAAAGATGGGGATAAGTGAATACAATGTGCTCAGTAGCATCTCGCTGCCTGGATCATGTGTGGTGCTCCGGAGTGAAACTGTAATCGTGCTGGGGTATCAAAGGTCACTACTAAAAGGTCACACCAAGAGGTCCGGGGTAGAGAAGGACAATTGTTTGTTGTTGTTGTTTAGGTTTTATTAAGGTATAATTGACAGATTTGTATATATTTAAAGTATACATCATAAAGATTTTTTTTGAAGTATAGTCTGTTACAATGTGTCAATTTCTGGTGTATAGTATAACGTTTCATTCATATATATGCACACATAAATAATTGTTTTCCTATTCTTTTCATTATAGGTTAATACAAGATATTGAATATAGTTCCTTGTGCTATACAGAAGAAATTTGTTTTTTATCCATTTTATGTATAGTAGTATTTGCACATCTCAAACTCCCAATTTATCCCTTCCTCTCCCTTTCCACCATCCCCCCGTAACTATAAGCTTGTTTACTGTGTCTGTGAGTCTGTTTCCGTTTTGTAGATGAGTTCATTAGTGTCTTCTTTCTTGAGAATGACAACTGTTTAAATAGGTCCACTAAAAGGACAGGCAAGAAAGCCGCTCCACAGGATGATGCTCTGTGAGGTGCAGTCTCTTTAGGACCAGGGAGGAGGAGGAGGAGAAGGCTGGAACAGGTCAGAGCAGTCACAGCTCAGGGAGAAGTTTTCTCTTTGCGCTGTGCCCTGCCCTCAGAGCTCAGGGGACGACCAAGAGCATTCCCAGGATCTTCGCCCAGTGGGGCTGCTAAGCACTTTGCTGCTGCCTGGCATAGGCTGGACCCCTTCCGCCTCTAATGAGCCAGAAGCCATTAGCGCTATCGACTGCTGGCCAGGATGCAGCCCCAGCCCCTCCAGGGTGATTGATGAGATGGGGTGCAGAGCCAGGAGCACTGGCCAACTGCCTTCCCAAGTCATGGTCCAGGCTGCGCTAAAATCCCTCAACACGTGCCTAAGTTGGGAGCAGAGACCTCAGAGATGGAAGGAGAAAAAAAAAGAGCCAGGCAGAATTTGAGATGTGGAAAAGCAGCTGCTCCGTGCTTAGGAGAAAAGGCTGGTGGAAGAGGAGCCGGTGGAAGAAAAATCTCTGGGAAAGTCAGGGTCAGGATCCTGTCAGTCTCACCTTCTCTGTGTGACCTCTGCCTTCCCCACTTCTGTGAACTGCCTTTCACTCTGTTGATAGTAGCCTTTGACACACAAAGTTTTTCATTTTGATGAAGTCCAATTTATCTGTTATTTCTTTTGTTGCCAGTGCTTTTGGTATCATACCCAAGAAATTATTGCCAAATGCCCCATTTTCCTCTAAAAGTTTAATACTTTTAGTTATGTAAGTCTGAGTTATTTTTTAATATACAGTATAATGTAAAGGTCCCACTTCATTCTTTTGCATGTGAATAGCCAGTTTTCTCAACACCATTTGTTGAACAGACTGTCCTTCCCACACTGAAGGTAGTACCCATTCGTCTTTGACTTTGGTAGATTTTGTTACCCTAAACCTTGCAGATTCCACGTAGCTCTAGGTAGATTTAAGTGTTCCTGTCGAAAGTCTGTGCTTTTTACCTATGGGGTCTGCCACTCACTCCCTGCATTCCTAGGAACCAAACATTGAGTGAACTTCTAGTTACCTGGTCAGTACATATGATAAAATTTACACACAGTTAAAATCAGCCTTGAAAATCCTTATATCATCCCCAGATTACACTGAATGATGCCTCTCAGTGGGTCAGTCCCAGCTGGGTCCCCCTCTTGTGCTGGAACTTACTGTGCGGGATAAGGGTGGTGGGCACTGAGAGTCAGATACAGTGGTTGAATTGCATTTAGGGACTATTTTTTATTTAAAAAAGAATACCAACAAAATCACTTCTATGATGGCAAGATGCTCACAGGGTGTGCTGCCCTGTTGCTCCCACCCACTGCTGGTTCCAAGGCACACAACCACCGGGTGAGAAGGTGTGACGCTGGCACCTGAACGTTGTTTTCTGTCTCTCTGCAGATCGCAAAAGGTTTAAGTTGTGCTAGTTACAGGGCATTTAGCATGGCTCCACTATGAGCACACAGACGAGGGCCCCTGGCTTGTGGATTCCAGACTTGCTTCTGGTCTGTCTTAGTCCTGCTGCTCTTTGGGGATACCTTGGTCTTCTGATCTCAGTGTGGCTTTGGCCTTGGCTCCACTCTTGGGCTAACTGCTCCCTGGGATCTGCTTCTGGATAGCTGGAACGCTTTCGTTCTTGGACTACTGTCTATTGAGACTTGGTTTGCTTTTGGATTAACGTCTTGGCTTGTCTGCTGATCGTGGGGCTCAGGTTCACAACCGAAGGAGCTGCCTAACCCCCTCCTCAGTGTTCCAGGCCGCTACGCGGCGGGGGCTTCCCCTCCCTCCTTCCCCTTCACTGGAGAGGGAGAGCAGACGCTGGAAGGCCCCAAGTCTTCTAGGACCTGCCTCCCAGATGGGCCCTGGATGCCGCTTGGCATCTCAGGGAGGGGCTCCTCTTCCTCTGGAACATCTTGGGCCCTCCTGAGTAAGGAAGAAACATTTCCGTATCACTCCTGAAATTCCACTTGTGATCTTGTTACTGACCCTCTCAAGTGGGTTCCCAACAAGGGCCCTCCTGCCTTGTGATGTTCAAGCCAATAGAAGGAGGCAAGTTGGGTTGAGAAGCCATGGGAGCATTATCCTCCAACCAGAGGACGGGGACGCAGGAGCTCAGCTCAGGAGGCAGGCTCCCAGGCAGGCCGGGCGGGGCTGCTTTGTCGGAGGGGCAGCGGGAGGGGACCTGGCTTCGGGCGGAGCAGCCGCTGCTCACGCTCCAGGTCGCAGTGCCGGGCGCAGTGTCTGCACACGGCTCCCTTCCGCCGTCTTGAACCGGGGTCATGGGCGGGGCTTCTGCACACGGCCCAGCCGAGGTGTGCGCATGCTCGGGCGTCTTGTGCGGGGAACGCTGGTCTGAGTGAGGCGCCCGTTGCGAGGCCGTTGGACGTGGCTCCCTGGGAGCCAGTGGAGCCAGTCTCGGCACAGAGGAGAAAAGGTTAGTCTTAACTTTTCCTCCCAGGTTCTATTTTTATGTCCCAGGAGCTGTTCGTGGGCTTTGCAGGTGAGGCGCTGAGTGGCCTCCGTGGGCCGAGGCCGGCCCCCGTCTTCGCGTTCTCTCGGCTTGGCTCAGTGTGCACGCAGTTACAGGGCACAACTGGCTCCTCGGGGAGACCGCCCCAGGGCGGCGGGCCCCTCCCGGTGCTGCCTCCGGCCTGAGGCGCTCGGGGTGCCTGGCTCGTCCCTCTGCGGACGCCAGGCCCCCTCACCACCGCCTCACGGCCGGATGCCAAACCCAGCAAACCCAATGACAGCAATAGTTTCCATGGGGGAGCGATTTCCGCGAGGCCGAGAGGCTGGACCTCCATTCCCCGTATGTCCGCCTCCGGGGATTGGGGCAGGGGGCGGCCAGCACACGACCAGGGAAGCAGAGGCTCCCACTCCCCGGGGCGAGCAGAGCCGGACGTCTGTGGCCCCCGCCCATCCCAGGTGCCCCGACTTCCCCATCGAGGCTTCGTGTGGCTCACGAGGGGCCGTTTCCTGACCGCCTCCCGCGCTGAACACTCTGCCCACACGATGGACGGACAGTGGCTCCTCTTAACGACCCTGGGAGGGAAGACGAAAACCTCCAGTTCCTGGTCAGTGGGAGCAGAGCTCCAGGAAGCTCGAGCAGCTTCCCTGGGGCCCCCAGCCGCTGGCCGGCCACCCCTGTAACACCCCGTCTCACAAGTGCCCCGCTAAACTCTGCAGTTGGTAAATCATTACCTTTGCTGCTTTCAGCTTTTCCCCTCCCCTGACCCTCCATCTTCGAGGCCACAGTTCACTACAGTGCCTCGTTTGACCCTGGGCCTTTGAGTGGAATCCCATTCCCTCATTTTTCTCCTCTTCCTGAAATAATTGGCCTCGGGGCCATCCCAGCAGGCTTGGCGCTGGGCTGGGTAATTCACAAGGCAAAATGGCTCCATTTGTCTCTGGTTTGATGAAAATGTTTGTGCTTTAACAAAACTCTAGCTCAGGGGACTCTTTGTAGGAGTTCAAGGTACGTAACAACCTTGGAATGGAGAACGTTTTCGCATAGGCCTAGTTGACAGCCTGCAAATCTCAAGTTACACAGCAGAAGCCAGTGCAGATGGGTGGGTACCACGGTGCTGGAGGTCCGTTGTCAACGGGAGGGAAAGCCATCATCTCCTTTCTGACTCCCTTTCAGTAAGTCAGATTCTGTGATGAGACGGAAGGACTTTGTGGTCAGTACTCTAAGCACTTTGATGGCTATATGAGATCAGAGGCCTTGAAATCACCTTCAAGGAGCCAGGCAGGATGGCAGAGCAGTAGGGGACAAGCCTGGAGCAGACAGACTTGGTTTAAATCCAAGATCTGCATGTGCCCTGGGCAACCACCCACCCTCTCTGGGCCTTAGTCCCATGAGGCGGGGATAATAATACTTCACAGGTTTGCAGGATTAAGGGCGTGCTCTACACAATTAGTTACACACGTCCTGGAAGATCACTTTGAGATCTTCTCCTCAGCCAAGTTCACATGTTGAAACCCTAATCCCTAATGAGATAATGTGATGATATTTGGAGGTGGGGCCTTTGGGGGTGGTAATTAAGTCAAGGGAGTGAGAACCTGGTGATTGGATTAGTGCCCTTATAAGAAGAGACTGGCGAGAACTAACCTCTCTCTGCTCCTCACCAGGTGAGTACTCAGCGGGAAGATGAGGACGAGAGCTTCTCCAGACACTGGATCTGCTGGACCTTGACCTTTGACATCCAGGCTCCAGAACTGTGAGTGTCTGTGGTACATTTGTTACGGTGCCTGAACTGGCTCCCTTTCCTTGCTCTTCCCAATTAAGATAACTCCTTGGAGTGACACCTAGCTCCTTGCCTCACATTTAAGCCAGATGTCACGGTGTCAGGGGTGCAGGCCCAGATCTCTTTTTCTGGAATGGTAATTTAGGACTTGTCTAGGCTGGGCCTCATTCTCACCCTGTCACATGAAGGCCTGAAGTGGCGCCTCTGACGTAGGTGACGCAGAGTTGATGTGGGCATGAGAATGAGCCCTTTGTGGGCCTTGTGATGGGAAGGGGCATCTCCTGGGCTTGTTCACCCAAATGTGCACAGAGAACCAGACCGGAAGAACCTGTCAGCCAGGAAGGGTGGCCGCCACCCAGTATCATGTGCACTGGCAGGTGCGGGCCAGCCCATCCTCATCAGGTGAGATCACCTGAGAATCCCTAAGATGCAGCCGGCAGAGAGCACAGCTGGGCCGGCAGTCTCTCGGCCTCCAGCAGCTCCAGTCACACTCTCCTCCTGGCGATGAGTGGATCTGAGCTGTGGTAGGACATGGGCCCAGAGGCCGCTGAACGAGTGACTCTAGCTGAGCCTCAAGAAAAACGGATTTGCAAAGAAACGGTGGAGATGACATCTCCTCCTGGCAGATGGGGACCCCCCCCTGGGGGCCCAGAACCTTGGAGCTGAGTAGCAGGGTCTTGAGGAGACAGTGGGGAATGCAGTCAGGAGCAGTCTCCTTGCTGAAGTGGCTGGAAGGCAACTTGGGGGAGGCAGGAGTGCTGGCAAGAAAGAGCAACAGGGCTTCAGGGGTTAGCGGGATGCGTGCACAGCCTGACAGCAGCAGGAGGCAAGCCCAGAACGTTCAAATGCCATGGATTCGGGGAAGCCCCTGGGCTGGTGTGATCTCAGTGAAGAGGGGCTCCACTCTTTAAAAGGCTGTTTCTAATGTTTGGCAACGTGATCAAGTCTCAAAAACGTTATGTTAAGTGAAAATGTAGACAAAAGAGTACACATGGTGCTATGCTGTTTATGGTAAAGTTCAAGGAGAGATGAAACTAGGGTGGTGAAAATGTGAGCAGTTACAGTCTGGTTGGGGACGGGCTGTTGGTAGCCATTGGCTAGAAAGGGAACTAGGGAACGTTCTGGGCTGATGTGAATGTTGGGCGGTGGTTACCTGGGCATAAAACTCAATGAATAGTACGCTGAAATCTATGCATTTCACTGATTTTAAACTCTACCGCAATACAGAGCATTGTGCTGGGTGTCTATAAGCTACAAGCATAAGTCCAACAAGAACATGCTCCAAGTAGAGAACAGATAATTGTGTAAACAAGATTAAAGACATAGTCCCTCAAGTCATTGTACAAGATAACTGTCATAATGTCCCTGAGAAAAGTAGGTACAAAGTGACATCAGAGGTCAGAGGAAGGAGGCAGACTTCTTGGTGGAAGAACCGTGGTGGGCTTCATAGAGGAGGCAGTATTTGAGCTGACTTGGAAGGAGCTGGGTGAGAACATTCTGGGTATAAGAAACAGAACAAAGGCAGAGTGAGAGGATGTCTAGGGAGCTGCAGATTGTGAGCTAGGAGCAGTGGAAAAGAAAGATTAGGAAGCAGAGAAACAGGTGGGATCAGTTTGTACCTCGTCTTGAAAGTCAGACGAGGGTATGGATTTTCCTAGTGGGCAACTGAGGGGGTTTGAGCACAGATGCGATAGGTCCAGTTAGACTCGGGGAGGGGTCTGGAAGGCGTGTTTTTGGCCTGGTTTTTATGGCCATCGAGCATCTTGCTACCCAAAGAGTGGACCATGACCAGCAGCACTGGCATCTCCTGGGAGCTTGTTAGGGCCTACTCTCCAGTCAGTGAGACCTAGTGAATCAGAATCTGCATTTTAATAAGATCCCTGAGTAATTCTCATGCACATCAAAGTTTAAAAAGCACTGGTCTATGTGTTAGATGATGAATCATGGTCTTGTGTGGGGACAGGGGTCCTGAATCAGTCCTTCGTTATGTAAATCCTGAGCGCAGTAAGGGAACGTATGGGAATAATGGGTCTTTACATTGTTTTTGAAGTGACTGGAGGAACAGTTCATTTCTGAGGCTGGGGAAAAGCAAACAAAATCTCAGGGTGAGGAAGGGGTTAAAAAAAAAAATCCAAACAGATGCTTTTGCTCCCTGACTTCACTGGCATCTTACAGTGCCTGCCTCTGTGGGTTAGTAACAGGAGGATCAGTATTCTTGTACTAGGGTGAATGGAAGCCAGTATTTCATCTGAATAATTTATCACCCCACTCTCTGCATTAGAAATTGAAGACTCGCCAACTATTGAGTTTTTTAAAAGGTTGTGGTCCCTTTCTGTCCTTTCCTGGCTGCAGTTTTAAGGCTAGATCTCCATATGCTTTGCCAAACAAGATAATTCTAGTTTTGTTTTAAAAAAAAAAAAGCAGCTTTGCCCTCTGAATTCTCCTGCTCTGGTCCCCACTTGGCTAGCACCGCAGTCTTGACTTGTTCATGAAGAAGCAAGGGGCAAGGGAAGGATAGACTTGCCCACCCAAGACCAGCCCCTGCCCTTCCATCACTGGGCATCCTGCCTACCTCCCCGTGAGGGAGGGAGGAAAGACAGAGGGAGAAGATGGACCCATCTGAACGTGTAAGAGGACAGTGAAGGTGTGAGGATCTATGTTTTCTATCCCACCCAGACTCACAGGGAATATCAGGGAGATGGGGCATGTTCTCCTTAACCCCAGTCTGACATCAGGTCTCAGGGAATGCATAATGGTTCCCACGAAGTCAGGAACTGAATAACTACAACCCATGGTGCTGAGGACAGACTCCTGGGCTGCTCTCTGCTGGGCCTTAGGAGACAGGCTCCAGTGGCTGGATTGGGTAAAACAGAAACCCGTGGACGGCAGAGAATGGGGCTCGCCGAGGACAGGACCCCTTGCCCGGACGAGGGATTAGCCCACAGCGTTGTGCTCTTCCTCAAACCAACCGGATGACTTAGATGAATTATTTCATTGATTTGAGTTTCATCTGCACCATGTGGATAAAACAGTGCCACATCGTGTGGACGCGGGGGGATCCCCGAGATGGGCTTCTGTAGCGACATTAATGCCGGAAGCCACTCAAAAACTCCAGTCCCGTAAGAGCATATGTGGAGCCCATGAGGCCCTCAGTTAAACGCCATGAAGAACCCTTTGCTCTTGTACCAGGAAGCAAATAGGCTCCCTGCTCATTCAAAGAGTGGCTTGGGAGCATTACATAAAGAAAATGGGAAAATGAGCATTACATAAAGTCTGTTCTGAGTGTATCTTGTGGGGAGGTATTCTTTTCCGTGACCTAGCCCATCAGATATCACTGACCCCAGAACGCTAACTAAATCAAACCCAGAGCTCAGGCAGGCCAGGCTTCACCAGATGCCCAGGCCTTGGACCCTGGCCTCCCTGCCCACTGGAAGCCTCCCTTGGCAGTGCTCTCCTCGTGGTTGTGAACAGAGCAGGAAGCCGGTTCTGTGGTCCTCATTCACGTTCCTCCTGTCAGATTATAGAGCCTTTGCCCTTTCCCCAGGAAAGAGGGAGAGAAGTGATTATAAGGCTCTTCTGCCTCTTAGGTTTGGTATGTTGCTAACCTAGACCACCTCTAAAGACCTTCCAAAAGTCAGAATTCTGGGATAGTTTCAGAACTCCTAGAGATTTCCTGGTCTCTGTTAGAATGTGCAGAAACTATCTCCAGGGTCAGCAAAAAAGAAAATCTTTCCAAGAATGAGTCACTCAAACGAAGTTACATTCTTTTCATTCTTTTGGGGGAATCTCAGAGGTACAGTTTGATGAAAAACAAGATAGACCTAGAAAGGTGATTTTTCCCATTCATGTGGTCCCATTCCTGCTTGTGAGTTGACAGTGTCTGTTTGCATTCCTGTTTTTGTATTTATCATCCATTCAGTAAGTGCGTTTCCATGCGCTGTGCTGGTGGGGTGACAGCAGAAGTGAGGGAGAGGTGGTCCCTGCCCTCAGGAGGCTTACCCTCAGGGTCTCAGGCCTCAGCCAGGTCCTGTACTTTGGAGCCCGTCCCTTGTCCAGTCAGGAGACATCAAAGGCCCTCTGGTACCTCGACGGCTCCTCACGTCATCTGTGCTGTTGGCCTGCCCCAGCCTTGAAAGCTGATTGCTGTAAACAGGCCCTCCCCTTCCCAGTGCGAGTAGCAGGTGGGCCGTGTGCTGGGGGAGTCCTGGGACGTGGCAGGCTGGGCCCCAGCCGAGGCCCAGCTCCTTACGAGCTGTGGGGTTGGAGTTTGGATGAGTCACAGACATTGTCTAAGCATTAGTGTCTTGGCTGTCAGGTGGAAGTGTTGGGCGGCTTACATGAGCTGACTTCTGAGAAGGGCGGATGTCAAGGCTTCGCACAATGAGTACCCGATAAATGGCAGCGACAGTGGCTGTAATGTATGTGTTTATTTGGCTGGTCCTGCCCTGTGCCCCAGGTGTCTGAGTCTCTGCCATAGTACCCTGGCCTGTCTAAGATGGATGTTCTGCCAGACTCATTAAACAAATGTTTCCTGGTCGGTGTACTTTGAGATGTGCAGACGTAAAGAAGAGTTGAAGGAACTGTTAGTGACCACCCATCTACCATTCGCCTAGATTTTGTTTCCCACCCTTGTTTTATCTATTATCCCTGTTTCTACCCATCAATACATTTTCATTTTTGGGTGCATCTATGTTTTTTTTCTTTTGAGGTAAAACTTAGAATCAGTGTGACGCTCAGATCTTTGAGGTTGTCATCCATTGAGTGGTGATAACTGTCAAATATGGTTAACCCAGACTCCTGCTTGTCAAGATACAGGACATTCACACAGCCCAGAACATTCCCTCACAGTACAGGACATTCACATGCCCCAGAATGTTCCCTTACACCCTTTCCCAGTTGGTTTCCAGCTCCTTCCTCCCCAGAGGCACTACTGATCTCATATTCTTACTATCACAGAATAGTTTTCATTTTTGTTTTTGTTTTTGTTTTTGTTTTTTTTGGTACTGTCTTTTCATACAGTGGTGTTGGCTATTGTAGAATTTTGAATAAGTGGACTCATACAGTCTGTACAGTAGCATGTGGTCTTTTCGGATTGGCTTCTTTCACTCAGCAGGATGTTTTTGAGAGTCAACCACGTGGCTTTGTGTATCTCCGATTTGTTTCTTTTCCTTGCTGAGAACTATCACAGTGCCGGACCTTGTTGCAGTTTGTGTATCCAACTCCTGTGGGTGGACACTGGATGGTGGGGGAGTCCTAGTTTGGGGTATTATAAATATGAGGGAGCTTTCATAAGTCTTATGTGGACATATGTTTCATTTCACTTGGATAAATGCCTAGAATGGATTTTCGGGCGATCGAGTAGATGTGTTTCGTCTTAACAAGAAACTACCAGCTACCACTGCACACCCTCCAGTACATGAGGTCTCGCTGCTTTCCTTCCTCTCGCGCGTTTGGTGTTAGTGATTTTGATTTTAGCCATTCCAGTGCCCATTTTGTGCTGTCTCTTGTGGTTTTAATTATTTGCACCTCCCTGACAACTAGGGATGTTGAGCAATTTTTCATGTGCTTATTGGCCTTTTGTATACTTTCCTTATATAAAGTATCTGACCAATTCTTTGACCATTTTAAATTGGGTTCTTTTTTATTATCAAGTTGTAGGAGTTCTTTATTCATGCTTGGTATAACTAGTCTTTAGTTTATGATTATTTTCTCTAAGTCCATAGCTTGCCTGTTTGTTTTCTTAATTACTTGATGAGCAAAAGTTTTTTTAAAATATTTTTATTGAAGTATAGTTATTTTACAATGTTGTGTCAATTTCTGGTGTACGGCACAATACTTCCATCATATGGGAACATACATGTATTCGTTTTCATATTCTTTTTAACCATAAGTTGCCACAAGATACTGAATATAGTTCCCTGTGTTACACAGTAGAAAGTTGTTTATCTATTTTATATATAGTAGTTAGTATCTGTAAATCTCAGTCTCCCAATTTATCCCTGAAAAAGTTTTTGATGAAGTCTAATTTATCCTTTTTTTTTCTTTTATGGTCACTGTTTTCTGCTTCCTGCCTAAGTAATGTTTCTCTACTCTCAAGGCATAAAGATGTATGTTTTTTCTTAAAAGCTTTATTACATTTACACGAACATTTTCTGTATATTGGGAGGCCGGTTTTGAGGTTTATTTTTCCCAGTGAGTGTCCAGTTGTTTCTATACCATTTGTTGAAAAGGCTTTCCTTTCTCTGCTGCATTACTTTGGCACATTTGTTGCGAGGCAAATGAACTTCGGCTTCTGGCCAAGACAGTGAAACAGGCACCGCATTTATCACTAAGCCATGAAATACTAGACACCTGGCCAGAGCCTCGGAGACAATGGTTTTGACACTGGACGAGAGACAGCATGGGAAAGTCAGCCCTGAAGGAGGGGAGACAAGTGGGGTGCATGTCCCAGGTGGCTTCTGCTGACCACCTGGAGGGTCTCTAAGCTGCAGCACAGGGCCTGGTGGTCCCCCTGGGTGGAGGAGTCAGGAGAGGGGGGAGATGAGGGCAGCCGGTTCTGAGCAGATGACAGGGAGGGAGGACCCTGGAGAGCGGCAGAGGGATGGGGTGGGGTGGGGCGGGGCTGTAGCTGCCTGGCCCTGAGCGAGGTGGGCGGGCTTGCGTGGTCAGCACAGGTCAGGTCTGGTTTGCTGTCGCCTTGCTGCCTATGGGCACTGCCATGCTGTCCTTCCCTCCTGCGGGGTGGCTGGTGCGTGTCCTCCTGTGGGGTCCAGGATATCGGGGGCTTTCCTGGGCCCCCTCCTCCACCTGCCCCATCAGGCCCAGTGCGCCCACCTCGGGGCCTCTCTCCAGGCTCCCTCCTGTGTGTTGGGCTTGTGGGGGAAGTGGGGCTCTTAGTCCCCTGGTCCTTCCTCAGGGTTGGGCAGGTCTCCTGCTCAGCCCCCATCTTTCACATGATGCCCGTTCCAGGCCATGGGAACACGCTTGTTTCCAGGAACAGGCCTTGTCTTTGTGCCTGGGCTTCTAGTTACTCTAGGTTGTTGGGCGTACTGAGGCCACACTTGAGGATTTAATATTTTCACTGTTTTTCCTCCCTGTTCTCTGTGGCAGCCATGTCTCCCTTCGCCTCCACCAAGGGTGAATCAGCAGTGTGTCTGTCTTTCCTCTAGGGCCTGTCACTCTGGAATTAAGCTCACCTCTCTGATGGGCTCAAGAAAGACAGTGTACTTGGCTTTTTCCTGTTCTTAGGGTGGAAGCCGCGCTCTCACTAAGCTCAGGGGAGCTCTGCCTCACTTGTATTAACAAACACTTGCTGGGAGCCTTGCTTGCCAGGCGGTGCACAAGCAGAGGAGAGATAACATGGTCTCTGCTGTCTGCTCACCGAGCAACTCGTGCATCAGGCGACTGGTAGTCACAACAGGATGTGCTCACTGCTGGCATGTGTGGCAGTTGCTGGAAACAGGAGCCTGCACGGGGACCCATCAGCACCGGGGCCCGTGGGGCCACATTATTGCCAGTGTCTCATCTCATGGAGGAGCAGTGATTTCCAGGAGGACCAAGGGGCTGAGCACATCCTGGGCAGAGAAGTACCTTGCCTGTGGTCATTGTGGGATGCAAGAGCTGTCCTTGTAGGCTGGTCCTCAGCCCCAAGGTTGCTGCTTTCCCCGGAGCTCCCCACCGTCAGAGCCCAGGCATCTCTCAGATACTGTCCAGTCACCTCAATTTTCCAGACACATAAACACAGGCTCAGGCAGTGGGCCCCTGGGGCTCTCACTGTCCCCTGCACAGCCCTGGGCACACGCCTTGCTGTGCCAGCCCCCGTCCTCACCCAGCCCACGACCACACGCCTCCCAAGGGCAGCGCGGTTTTCGTCGCTGCGTTCCCGGATCCCACCCCGATGAACCTTAATCAGATCAGCTTTCTGTACACCCTGTCAGGGTAGTCAGCGCTCTCAGGTCTGAACGGTGCTCCTGCCAAAAAGTGGGGTGTCTAGGAGGTTAGCATTCAGATTCTGGGGTCAGTCTGTTTATTTTTAATTGAAGAGAGGGCATCATCTTATTGCAGGTGGTCACTCCCTCCTGGAATGTGCAGGTCTGGTCTTTCCTAAATGTTAACTTTGAGTTAGATCAGTTATTCCTTTGTTCCCTTGACCCTGTGACAGTCCGATTGTGGCCCTGGCTGTGTAAATTTGGGATGATCTTAGGTTCTGTTTGAGTGCATCTCAACATGGGAGGGTGAGGAATTGCTTGCTCTGCAGCACGGGTTTCAGCTGCAGTTTACAGAGCAAGTAATTTATGCTTAAACCAAGGAAACAACGGAGGCATCTGTTTTCGAATGTGACATTCTTTCCCATGGGAAATGCGCTCAAATGTTCGTTTCTGCCTTTTGCTTTTGCCTGCCTCCTTTCTCTTACCAGCAGAACAATGTCATATTTTTCCAGAATGTAGCTCACTCTTGGGTACATGGGAGAAAAGGGTGACTCAAAATAGAGAACACTACAATTTTTTAACGAGTAGCTAATTGTGGAAATGTTAAGGTTGTCAGATGGAATGTAAAGAATAGTTTAATACCACATTGTTCAGATGTTTAAAATAGTAAAACAACACATAACTTGCAGTGATACTTAGGTTCATAGTTTTGGTTGCAGAGCTGAGGGAGGAATGAAATCTGGGCCAGTAGGATGGGGATACCTAGAAATGGCTTCAGAGGAGTCACGGTGAGGCCGGTTCCTGGAGGCTGTGTGCAAGTGGACGGGGGGCGGCCTCCGAGAGAACAGACAGCAGTGCTGGATTAGCTGCTGTGGTCCACCTGCTTGTAACTAGATACCCGTTTTCTTTGTATCTCCCATTTTACGTCCTTTGTATTTTCCCCTTTGTTTTTAAGTGAAACCTAAAACATGAACTTTTTCCAGATTCTAGGTTCGTGTTAGCTCCTTCCCTATTGAAACTCCCGCCTCGTTTCTGTGTGACTCCTTTTCCTTTTGTGGTTTGTCTTCACATCTCCTCCCACATGCTCCTGCATCCTCTGTGCCTTCCTGCTGTCTGTCATGTGGCCCCTCCAGCCCCTCCCATCCTCAGTTGTGAAGTGACCCAGCAAGAGTAGCCACATCTGAAAATTGGGGAACAGTTAGCATGTAAATACACAAACCTCTGTCTACATTTCCATTACGAACATACATTTAACAAGTGTTTGTTGAATAGCTGCTGTTGAGTTGGACGCATGAACAGAAACCCTTGTGTGTCTTGTCAAACCAGCGGTGAGCTGATAAGCTGTACCACCACACTGGAGCATAAAGTGCTCCGGGACTCCAGAGGGCTTCCTGGTAGGGAGGTCGTGAAAGACTTCACGAGTAGTGATCAGAGGAGATCCAGGCTTGGAGGGGTCTGAAGGTTGTACAGTTGGATGGCCCTTCAACAAAAAAATCTTAATCCTGTAATTTTACATAAGCACCAAATGCCCATGTGAACACATTGCTAGAACTCCTCCCTTGATCTAAGTAGAGGCCTATGGAAATGCAACGCCTGGAGCTTAAATTTCACTGGCTTCACAGTAAGTCTGCCTCCAGAGATGACATTTGAGTTTTCAAGGTTGTTTGGGGGTTCGCCAGCCAAAGAAGGGAATAACCTGCCTGGCACAGCTGTTAGTACTTGAAAGGGCTAAAGACGTGGAAATGATGGGTATCACAGCACTGATTGCCTGAGGTTGAGTGACAGGGTGACCTCAGAGGAATGGTCCTGCGGTCAGACTGACCATGACCTTGATGTATTGAGGAGCTTGGTTATAGTCTGTATCATGTGCTTGAGAGTTTTACACACACAAAAAATGAGCAGATCTGTTTCTTAAGACAGCTGTTTGAGAGAAGGATGAATAATAGCTTTTCATTGGAAGGACATAAAACTTGATAACTAATATCATCTAATTACTGAGCCTAGAATTACTATACTGAAGTTTCAATGAATGAAGTAGATAGGTTTCCATATAAATAGATTTTGAAAACAAGTTTTCAAGTGGATAAAGCAAGTTGCAGAACATTGGAAGAGTGCGATGTTTATGTAAAAAATGTATTAACCTACCGAACCAGATCACATTGTGTTTGTGGGTACACACCAGGGACTTCAGGAACCCAGCCGTATTTCCCCTAGGAAAGCTATTGCCCCTAAGAGCAGTGGTTCGGTATTGGCTAATTAAGGGTGCACAATAAGTTTGTAGAACATAACTACTGCACATAACAAGAATCAACTGTAATTAGTATAATAAACGTTAAGTATTCATTTGAAAAGTGGATACATAAGTATTGTTATCTCTATTTTGTTAAAAAAAAAAAGCCTGCTTTGTAGTGTAAACAGGATAATTTAAGAATTTTTTTCTTCCTTGTTCTCAATATTAGCTTGACAAATACACTTAGGAGTCTTACACTAAAAAAAAAAAAAAAAAAAAAAAAAAAAAAAGGAGGGGGCAGGGCCTCCCTAATCCCTACAGGTTTCCAGGAGAAGACGGCTAAGGCATGCCTCAGGCCCCCTAGACCATGAAAGGCTCTTTTTCAATCTCTACGTTAGTCTCAGATTAGACCTGAACTCCACTCACTGTAGAATCTATGTTTAGATTTGCACGAGATCGTTTCAGGTTTCTGATCTGTCTCAGCTGCCCCAGCCTCACCTAACATGGAACAAAAGGACAAGGGTGAAGGCGGCCAGCTGCCAGGCTGGGCGGGCAGGGGGAGAGAGAAGCCGTCAGAGGAGGCCCCTGCCTGGGGCACTGTCCGTGCCAGGGTCTGCGAGGCCAAGTGGCAGCTAGATGTGGAAACCGGTCCCTCCACCTCCCGGCTGCTGACGTGGTTGCCTTTTAGGTGCACCGTCTGAATGGAAAGCAGTGGGTTTACTCATCATCTTCACAGGAAGGAGAAGTTGCTCTGTTCTTACAGCAATTCTGGTATTTAGTCAAGGTTATAGGAAGTGAATCCCCATCCAGTTGGCTGTTTTAGCAACAGATGCTACCCTGTGACCCTTGGGCCTATTCTCAGTCTGTTGTAATGACACAGCACACACAAAATTATTTTTTCTTGTTTTCTTTTACTCTAGACTATTTTCAGTCTTCAAAGAACAAGTGGATGGCCCGTTAAGCTGGGCAGTTTACCAGACTGCTGCAGCAAACAGAGTGTCATGTTTTGAATGCTAGGTCAGTGAGAGCGTTGTGGGAAAGAGGACATATTAAGTTATCTTCTGTAACCCCCACAAGTGTCTGGGGTTCATTGGCTCAGCTGTATTTATCATGTGCCATGTCCCTAGGACTGCAGGGAATCATGGGGGAGGTGGCAGACAAGGTCCCTGATTCTTTAAGGTGCCTGTGCGTCTACTGAGACAATTAGATGAGGTAGTCCTGGGATAAACTTACACCAAGGGCCGATTGGTTGTAAGGTCGGCTGTGTAGTGAGGGTTTCATCGGTGGCCTCGGAGTCCTCCTCCCTCTCCCCACTGACTCCTGCAGCCAGCCCGTGTGGCTTCATCTCCTATACAGTTAATGATCCATCCAGTAAATCAGCCTCACTGTCCTGAACTTCAGTATGTCTGTGACCTTCGGCTTGACTGCCTTTCTCCCACTTTCTCCTGAGGGTCACATGCTTCACTATATTAATACCCAACAGTGCTCCATCTCTGAGATCTTAAACTTCAACTTTTAACTCAGGCCATTTGCAGAGACTGCCAGAAAGCCTTTAATTACCACAGAAGGGCACCAGCTGTGTTCAGAAGAAAGCCTGTGTTTTCTAGTCTCCCTTCCAACTAGCTGAGACACTGTGACCAAGTACTACTTAGGTGGGATATAGGCAGAAGCGATAGATGCAACTTTTGAGAACTGTCCTCATTGGAAGGGGGCAATCCATTCTTTACTCCTTCTGCCTGCATGCTGGATGGAATAAGGATGTGAAGACAGGAGCTGGAGCAGCCATTTTGGAGTATGAGTGAGAAGCTTACATGTGAGGGCCACAAAGCTACATTGTGGAAGGAACCTGTGATCATGGTGCCCCATACCAGCCCTGCGTTGCCTACAATTCTATGGAAGAGAAATCAGCCTCAGTCTTTTTTTTTTTTTTAATATATATGTATTTTTATTGAAGTACTGTCAGTTTACAACATTGTGTCTGTTTCTGGGGTACAGCATAATGCTTCAGTCATACATGAACATACATATATTCATTTTCCTGTTTTTTTCCCAACAGAAGTTGCTACAAGATACTGAATATAGTTCCCTATGCTATACAGTGTAAACTTGTTCATCTATTTTATATATGTTAGTACCGGCAAATCTAAAACTCCCTATTTATCCCTTCCCATGTCTTTCCCACACCCCAGTCCTGTAAACATAAATTTGTTCTCTATTTTTTAAATCAGTTCGTTTATCTTTTTTTAAGATTCCACATATGAGTGATATCATATGGTATTTTTCTTTCTCTTTCTGGCTTACTTCGCTTAGAATGGTTATCTCTGAAAGTGGCATTTTATTTTTTCATGGATGAGTAGTATTCCATTATATAAAATAAAACAGCTTCTTTATCCAGTCATCTCTTGATAGACATTTTGGTTGTTTCCATGTCTTAACTGTTGTAAATAGTGCTGCTATGAACATTGGGATGCAGGTATATTTTGAATTAAGGTTCCCTCTGGATATATATGCCCAGGAGTGGGATTGCTGGATCATATTGATGGATCTCCATACTGTTGTCCAGAATGGCTGCAACAAATGACATTCCCACCAGCAGTGCGGGAGGGTTCCCTTTTCTCAACACCCTCTCCAGCATTTATCGTTTGTGGACTTTTGAATGATAGCCATTCTGACTGGTGTGAGGTGATACCTCATTGTAGTTTTGATTTACATTTCTCTGATAATTAGTGATATTGAGCTTTTCTTCATGTGCCTGTTGGCTATTTGCATGTCTTCATTGGAGAATGGCTTGTTTAACTCTTCTGCCCATTTTTGGATTGGGTCGTTTCTTTTTTTCTTACTGAGTGAGGTGTTGATAAATTATGGAAATTAAGCCCCTGTCAGTTTCATCTTTGGCAACTATACTCTCCCATTCTGTAGGCTGTCTTTTTGCTTTGCTTATGGTTTCCTTTGTAGTGCAGAAGCTGTTAAACTTAATTAGGTCCCATTTGTTTATATTTACTTTTATTTCTATTGCCTGGGTAGACTGCTCTAGGAGAACATGGCAGACATATATGTCAGAGAATGTTTTGCCTATGTTTTCTTTTAAGAGGTTTGTAGTGTCTTGCCTTATGTTTAAGGCTTTAAGCCATTTTGAGTTTACTTTTGTGTATAGCATGAGGGAGTATCCTGACTTCATTGATTTACATGCAGCTGTCCGGCTTTCCCAACACCATTTGCTGAAGAGATTGTCTTTACTCCGCTGTAGGTTCTTGGCTTCTTTGTCAAACGTTAACTGACCAGAATTTTGTGTGTGTATTTCTGAGCTCTTTGTTGTATTCCATTGACCCATATGTGTTTTTATACGAATATTATGCTGGGTTTTTTTTTTTTATTCAAGTACATTTGGTTCCAATGTGTCAATTTGTGGTGTGCAACACAGTTTTCCAGTCATGCATATTCATACATGTATTTGTTTTCATATCCTATTTCATTAAAGGTTATTACAAGGTATTGAATATAGTCCCTGTGCTAAACAGAAGAAACTAAAAAAATCTATTATATATAGTGGCTAACATTTGCAAACTTCAAACTCCCAAATTTATTCCTTCCCTCCTGCTTTTCTCAGTAACCAGAAGATTGTTTACTGTGTCTGTGAGTCTGTTTCTGTTTAATGAATGAGTTCATAGTATCCTTTTTTTTTTTTTGTCTTTTTTTTTTTTCTGGATTCCACATATGAGTGATATTATATGGTATTTGTCTTTCTGGCTTACTTCACTTAGAATGATGATCTCTAGGTACATCCATGTTGGTGTAGATGGTGTTATTTTATTCTTTTTAGTGGATGAGTAGTATTCCATTGTATAAAAATACTACAGCTTCTTTATCCAGTCATCTGTTGATGGACATTTAAGTTGCTTCCATGTGTTGGCCATTATAAATAGTGCTGCTATGAACATTGGGGTGCATGTATCTTTTTGAATTCAGGTTCCCTCTGGGTATATGCCCAGGAGTGGGCTTGCTGGATCGTATGGGAAAAGCATTTTTGTGTATGCGTGTCTTTTGAGGACTGTCCATACTGTTTTCCATAATGGCTACACCAAACTGCATTCCTACCAGCAGTGTAGGAGGGTTCCCTTTTCTCCACAGCCACTCTAGCATTTATCGTTTGTGGACTTTTAAATGCTGGCCATTCTGACTGGTATGAGGTGATACTTCAGTGTCATTTTGATTTGCATTTCTCTGAGAATCAGTGATAGTGAGGCTTTTTTTCATGTTACTATCAACCATTTGTATGTCTTCATTGTAGGATGGCTTGTTTTAGGTCTTCTGCCCATTTTTGGATGGGTTGAAGCCCTTGTCAGCCTCATCTTTAGCAAATGTTTTCTCGCATTCTGTAGGTTGCATATTTGTTTTGCTTATGGTTTCCTTTGCTGTGTAGAAGCTGTTAAGCTTAATTAGGTCCCATTTGTTTATTTTTGCTTTTATTTCTATTGCCTGGGTAGACTGCCCTAGGAGAACATGGCAGAGATTTATGTCAGAGAATGTTTTGCCTATGTTTTCTTCTAAGAGGTTTATTGTGTCTTCTCTTATATTTAAGTCTTTAAGCCATTTGGAGTTTATATTTGTGTATGTTTGGGAAAGTGTTCTAAAACTTCATTAATTTACATGCTGCTGTCAAGTTTTCTCTACACCATTTCCTGAAGAGGTTGTTTTTTTCTCCATTGTGTATTCTTGCCTCCTTTGTCAGAAATTTGTTGACCGTAGGTCTGTGAGTTTTTTTTCTGGGCTCTGTATTCTGTTGCATTGATCCATATGTTTGTTTTTATGCCATTACTATGGTGTTTTGATTACTGTCGCTCTTGTGGTGGTGTCTGAAGTCTAGGAAGGTTATTCCTCCATCTTTGCTCTTTTTCTTCAGTATTGCTGGGCGATTCTGGGTATTTCATTTTTCCATATACATGTTAGGATTGTTTGTTTTGATTTGTTAAAAGTCTCCTAAGTAATTTGATAGGGATCATGTTAAATTTATAGATTGCCTTGAGTAGTATGGCCATTTATAGATACTGATTCTTCCAGTCCAAGAGAATGGGGTATCTTTCCATTTCTTCATGTCATCTTTAATATCCTTAATCAGCGTTTTGTGCTCCGTGTAAATCTTTCACCTCCTTGGTCAGATTTATTCCTAAGTATTTAATTGGTTTGGATTTGATTTTAAAAGGGGTATCTTTGCTTTCTTTTCCTGCTAATTCACTGTTAGTGTCATGAAATGCAACTGATTTTTATATGTTAATCTTGAATCCTGCTACCTTGCTGAATTCTTTTATCAGCTCTAGTAATTTTTATGTGAAGCTTTTAGCATTCTCTGTACATAGTATGTCGTCTGCATATACTAACAATTTTACCTGTCCACTTCCAATTTGGATCCCTTTTATTTCTTTTTCTTGCCTATTTGCTGTGGCTAGGACTTCCAAGTCTGTGTTGAATAGAAGTGTTCAGAGTGGGCAGCCTTGTATTCTAGATTTTAGCGGGAAGTCTTTCAACTTTTCACCCTTAGGACTATTATGCTGGCTATAGGTTTGTCATAAATAGCTTTTATTATGTTGATATATGTTCTCTGTATACCCACTTTGGTTAGAGTTTTTATCATAAATGGGTGTTGAATTTTATCAAATGCTTTTTCTGCATCTATTGAGATGATCATGTCATTTTTGTCCCTTCTATTGTTGATGTGATGATTAATTTGCCTATGTTGAACCATCTTTGTGTCCCTGGGATGAACTTAATTTGATCATGGTGTTTGATTTTTTTATGTGCTGTTGTATTCTGTTTGCTAAAATTTTGTAGAGGATTTTTGCATCTGAGTTCATTAATGATATTGGTCTATGGTTTTCTTTTTTGGTAATGTCTTTGTCTGGCTCTGGTGGCTTTATAGAATGAGTTTGGGGAGTATTCCCTCCTTTTCACTCTTTTGGAAGAGTTTGAGAAGGACAGTATGAGCTCTTTTATATGTTTTATAGAATTCCCCCGTGAAGCCATCTGGTCCTGAACTTTTGTTTGCAGGGAGGTTTTTTTTTATTGCTGATTCTGTTTCACTTCTAGTGGTTGGTCTGTTCAAATGATGTATTTTTTCTTGATTCAGTTTTGATGGACTGTATATTTCTAGAAACTTGGCCATTTCTTCTAAGTTGTCCAATTTATTGCCATATAGTTGTTCATAGTATTCTCATGATTTTTTGTATTTCTGTGATGTTGGTTGTAATTTCTCCATTTTCCTCTCTTTCTATGTTTGTCTTCTCTCTTTTCTTCTTGGTGAGCCTGGCCAGAGGTCTGTCCATTTTTTTTACTCTTTCAAAAACCCAGTTCTTGGTTTGATTGATTTTTCTATTGTTTTTTTAAATCTCTATTTTATTTCCTCCCTCGTCTTTATTATTTCTTTCCTTCTACTGAGTTTGGGTTTTGTTTATTCTCTTTCTAATTCTTTTTGTAGTAGTTTAGGTTGTTTATTTGAGATTGTTCTTGTTTTTTGAGGAAGGCCTGTATTGCTGTGAACTTCACTCTTAGGACTGCTTTTGCTGCATCCCGTAGATTTCACGTGGTTATGTTTTCATTGTCATTTATCTCAAGGTATTTTTTAATATCTTCTTTGATTTCATCATTGACTCATTGGTTTCTTAGTAGCCTGTTTAGTCTCCATGCTGTCATTTTTTCCTCATTTGTTTTACTGTGGTTGATTTCTAGTTTCATGCCATTGTGGTCAGAAAAGATGCTTGAAATAATTTCTATCCTCTTAAACTTGTTGAGGCCTCTTTTGTGCCCGAGTATGTGGTCTATCCTAGAGAATGTTTCATAACTGCTTGAAAAGAATGTATATTCTGTTTTGGGGGGATGTAATGTTTTAAAAAAATAAACCAAGTCCAACTATTCTATTGTGTCATTTAGTATCTCTGTTGCCTTATTGATTTTCTGTTTGAAAGATCTGTCCAATGATGTTAGTGGAATGTTGACGTCTCCTTCCCATCAGTTTCTCCCTTTATGTCTGTTAGTATTTGTTTTATGTATTTAGTTACCTGTTGTAAATACCTGAACTCATGAAGGCCAGGCGCCAGAACTCTGCTCACTGCCTGTTCATCCCAGAAAGCCCTGGTCCACAGAGGGTCCAGGGAGAGCAAATCCACCCTCTCTGCCTGGGGCTGTAAACAAATCTCAGTCCTGCCTGTGAAGTTGCAGGGCCACTGGGTGTGGATTCAGCTTTCAGCCCAGCAGCAATGGCTATGACCGCTGAGCCCCATCTCTTTTCTTGCAAGAACAGACTGACAATGGAGCCAAGTGGAGGCAGCAGCTATGGCTCGGCCGTGTGCGCCCCTCCCCGCCATGCACACCAACAGTGGTACTTTCTATGGGGGGTCTCAGACTGTTCTATTCAACACACCCAGCCAGAGCTTGCACCACCCTCCAGCCCCCTGAGGTGGCCTCTATGCCATGGGCCCCAGCCCTCTGCCTGGGCTCCTCATGAATCTCCAGCAGGCAGTCCCTGCTCATCCCTGCTGGCTCACGTCTAGGGCTGGGGATCGGACGGACCCTCCGTGTCAGTTCCCCTTAGTTCTGTGTGCCTGCCAAGTGACTGCCACTTTCTCATCCGAGTCTCAGAAGCTCCGCTTCTGTCCCCCCAACCTCCTGGCTGGTGAGGGGACGTCCCAGCACGAGGGTGCCTGTCTTCCTATGATGCTCCCTCCCTGCAGGACCCATCCTGCACCGATTTTTCCTTTTTCTTTTTTTTTCCCCCTCTTACAAGATTATGTGAGACTCCCCTTGTATTTCAAAGCAAGAGACACTCTCCCAGAGTTCAGTAGGTGTTCTGTGCGATTCATTTGGTTTGTAGATGTAAATCTTGGTGTCTTTGTGGGAGAAGGCAAGCTGTGAGCCCCTCTACTGCCACCATTTTGGCACCTCCTCCCAGTCTCAGTCTTGTTTAAGGCACTGTTCGTGGAGTTTTCTGTTGCTGACAACCAATTTCAATCCTAATGTTTTCAGTGCTCTCTTCTTCACTATGTTTATATCTCAGCCTTATCAAGGCCTCAGTCTTGCTTCTTCCAGACTCGGTATTCTTTCACTGTCCACACTCTTCCCAGCCTCTGTAGCCCATGCAGCACACGTCAGGAAGTGACTCAGGGTTACCTGCTGACCTGTGACTCCCCAGGGTCCACAGACACAGTTTCCCTGTCCTTGTGTCTGTGCACTGGAGGTCTGCTTCTCTCACAGCTGCAGCTACAGCCCAGGGACGGCAGTTTCACCAGGACACAGGTCCTGCAGAGGGAGCAGGGGCACCGAGCAGCACTTGGCAGGGGGAGGGGAGGGGATTCACACCTGTCCCAACAGTGCACAGTAGAGCTCACTGAAGGGACACAGGCTGGTTCAAGGGGATCGTGAACAAAGATGGTCCATTTAGTGGAGGTATCGGCAGAAGACCGGGAATCAGCACTGGCAGCCCAGGCGGGGCGTTGTAGAGACCAAGGTGGGACTTGACCTCACCCCCACCACCCCCTCCTGGAGGACGAAGACGGACCCACAGCCTGTGTTTAGGACTCGCTTGTGGACTCTAATGGGAGTGCTGTGTTGTAACACGTCGTAATTTGGGTGTAAGTTCAGTCAGTCTCAGTTAATCCTTTGCTATCTTTATGAAGATTAAAGAACCTAGCTAGACATTCTGAATAAAAAGTGAATTAGAAGGGCCCTATTTGAGTCAAGAGTCTCATCCCCAAAGTGGACTGAGACAGTGGTGTGTTGGTGGGGTTCACGTTTGAATTTGCTGCTCCTGAGGTAGAACTCGGTGCACCCCCCTCTCTGCTCCACGATACCCTATGACTTAGGGAAGTGCATTCTCTTCCCCTGGACTCTTGAGGGTCCCCTTGAGTCAGGGTCTCCGGTGACTCATCTCCACATCCCTGTAACTGAGACCAGGATATGGTAGGTGGTTAATAAATGATTGAGTGAGTGAAAGAATCTTAACTATAGTCTGGATATGCAGAGTTTACACTAAAAACAAAACATGATAATCAGCTGAGCAGATTTACGGAGAAGGGAGACTACACACAGGATGCACAGAGCAATTCCTGGGTAATTTACTAAGGACATGTGATCAGAAGTTGGGAGGAAAGTGGGATTGTTACTGGACTTGTGCTCCATGTCAAATGATGTATGACATCAAATGGCACTGGGGGCCTGCGGGAGCTGTATTCCCAGCTCTGGTGCCTGCCGTGCATGTGAGAAAGAGCAGGCGGTACAAACAGCATAGCCCCTGGGCCCAGGAGACCCCGGTGGAGAGCCCATGGAGAGGACACGCCTTGGGCGGAGGGAAAGGTTCGTCCTGGCTGCTCAGTGCAGGGAAGTTGCCTGGCCCAGAGCCATGGCCCCCCGAGAGGTGGGCTGGCCCACTCAGGGAGGTGCGGCTTTGGGGTGACATGATTGCTGGGAGGCGTTTAGGTGGAGGGTGACTGCTGATGCCCAGAGGGAGGTGACTACACTCTCCTGGTGGTGCCTGCAGATCTGTTGTCAGGGCTTTCCAGAAAACATCCTCCCACAAGCTGCACTGGTCTTTTTCAGTTATTTGTACAAGCTGCCCCACTTCAGCCCTCCTCCAGCTCTTACTCTGAACTGAGAGGATGCACTGGGGAATCTCCTCCTGACCAGTGCCCTGGCATGGACAGGAGCGTGAAATGAATGAAAGATGGACAGATGGATGGGTAGACAGAGAGATGAGTGTACAACAGGAGGACATGAGTAATGATGATAGTGATAATAGTTACACCAGGAATTGAGGCAGAGACCTTGAATGTGTCTTGCCATCTGGCTTGCTTGGCTGGATAGGCACGAGATTTATCAAAGTCCCACAGTAGCTTAAAGCACAGTCAGGATGTGGGCAAGCCCTGCTCCTGTGTTACCCTGTAATTGTGAACTCTTTAGGATGGCTTAACCTGCTCAGTTAGTAGAAGCATGGACGTTGGAGGGTAGTGACCAAGGCAGGACGGGAATATGTGTACATTATGCTTCCTGGAAGATTTTGAGCAGTGGGCTTCGTTGAGCGGATCACCTATCTTTGACAAAATGTCATCTTACAAAGATACACTGCTTGACAAGCATCAGCACAGTAATGCTCTTGGCCCCGGGCCACCGCAGACATGGGCATCTCTGTCCTCAGTTGCCCTTGGCGTCTGGCACAGTGGCTCTGGTTTAAAGTGGCTTTGTTTGCAAGCTGGCATTTGCCAGCGTCTGCGGGTTACACCGCAGTAAATCTCCGTGTGTGTCCATGCTGTAGCAAGTGCTGGCGGGGCCAGTTCTCCGTGTGATGAGCCTGGGCACAAGGCTGGCTGCTCTGTGAGGCCAGAAGTTGGGACTGTCCTGGCTCCTGCCACGTGCTCGGCCCCTCGCAGGGTGCCCAGCACGTGAGGGGAGTGCAGCTGTTTGCTGAATGGCTCGTTGAAAGGCACCACTGCACGGACACCGCAGGGATAGCACTTGCCTCTGCAGGACTAATGGAGCTGTTGTGAGGTCTCTGGATTCGAGCCCCTCATCTGCCATCTGTGGGGCTCCCTCAGTCTTCTGTGATACCGGAGGGTTGATCATCTCATCTCTCTTATGTCACTGTGGAGCTACCAGCGGAGCGGCCGTGCCTTCTCTGGGCCCTGTGGCACTCGGCCTGCCCCGTCCTGTGCAGGTGCCCTTCCCAGTGAGTTTTCTTATGTCTGCATCTCCTTCTGTGGGCAGAGTCCAGCAGAGCGTCCTGTGGGGTGGCTCTGCACTGTGTGTTTGCTGAGTGAACGGACAGACACAGACTCCCACTGCTGACCCCACCTAGTGCGCGGGTGGGGAGCAGATTACCAGGGACGTGTTTCTGGAGATGTTCACACACGCTGCTGGGGCTTTGTGCATTGAGCTGGGCAGGGGTGAACAGTGCTGGCCGTGGGCTGCGAGCCTGCCCTGGGTCCCACTCTTACCTCTGGTGCCACACTCAGCCACGTTCCCTCACCTGAGAGATGCCCAGGGTGATTGTATTAAATGAGATGGTACCTGGCATGTGGTCAGGGGCTCAATAAACAATTGTTCTCATGTTTACTGTTAGAATTTCCGGGCATGTTAGGCCCAGCCGATAGACATGGGAGGATTACAAATTGGGGGCAGAGGGGGGACGTGCGGCTTCTGAAACTGCTCTCTTCCTATCCGCCTTCCTGCTTCCCCTGGGTCTGCTGCTGTGTCTCCTGGGGGCAGGGTGGGCCAGGGCCTCTGAGAGGCTGGGTCCCCTGGAGAGCAGTTCACAGCCTGGAGGGCGGCCAAGTGACCTGAGCAAGGGGGGGTCATAGAAAGGGCTGGGAGAGAGTGACTAAAGGGAAACAGGGACCCAGATCCTAACTGTATGAAAGGAGAGCTGTGTGTAAAAGTGCTTCATGAAACCGTGAATTTGTGTGCAGACCGGCTATTAGCATTACAGCGTGCTTTTCCATTGTGTTACCACGGGCGTTGATGCTAGGCAATGGGTCTTTTAGGTTAAGCTATGTTCCTTAAATTTTAATGCACTTTCTCTTAAAAGAAATTGGAAATGAGAGTACTGGCTCTCTCGATGGTCTCCTAAGCTGCACAGGGTACTAGGAGGTTATCAGAAGGAGACCCCTGGCTTCATGGTGCTCACGACCCACTGTGCCTGTGAGGCCATAAAGCATTAATTCAGGGTTCCATGGAGCCCAGGAAAGGAGTCCCCTTAGCTTTCATCTCACTGCAGAGGACAGAGCAGAAGTAGACTGGAGGAAGATGGAAATATAAACCAGCCTTCCTGGGCAAACGCCTGCCACCTGCCCAGCCTCGAGGGGTGGGTGGGCCACTTCCAAGGGGACGGGAGATCAGGCCATTTTAAATACAGAGGGAGAGGTAGGGTTCCGGCCTCCAACACGCATGCCGCATCCGCTGTATCTCCCACCTGGAGCAGTGACTCAAAACCCATTAGATGTTTTGTCGAAATACCAGAGCGCCGTCCTCACCAGATGAGGTACTAATGCCCCTGAGTGACATCTGTGCAGTATTGCTAGGCAACGAGCCGTGCCTGCGTCATGGTCCAGCCTGCAGCCTCCTGGGCACCCTGTGCACAGGTGCCGACCCAGCCCGGCCTTGACCATCCGGCAGCACTTCGACGCCCATCTGGTATCCCTGGTGGCAAATTAATATTAGATCGAACCTTCAGACTGGTCACTGGCTGCTTTATGGGGCCTCAGTGCCTTGAACTCAGTGTCCCAAATGTCATTTTTAAAAGGTCTGCTTTGTTGCTGCTCCTCCCCTAAGTGGGTCAGGGTAAATTTAGACAAGATCTTTAACAGCTCCGAGAATTCAATTCAATTTGGACTCGACTTTTGAGGACACAGAGTTCTCAGCGGGGAAGATGTTTCTGCCTTATTTTGAGTCTCTGATTTGACCGGTATGGTCTGGGAATGACCTCTTTCAGGATTGAGGTCAAGCCAACGAGGCAAGAAGTGACTGGAAACGTTCTCTTTGTGGCCTGGAGAATGGTGGATTTTCACACCAAGAAATCTCTTGTTTTCTTGGGGCATGAAATTGCCAGCACTGGCCACTTCACAACCCTGCAGCCCAAAGCCCGTGGGGGTCCTGCCTTAGCCAGGCTGTGACCGCTGCTCCAGCATTTCTTTATAGGAGCATCCTGGGGGACTACAGAACATTCTTGAAGTCGTTTTCATGTCGCTTTACGTAGCAGTGAGAAGTCAGTTATTCACATCTGAGTAAAGTGTGAGGGGTGATGGAGACAAGAGGAGGCGGGCCCCCTGCCCTGGCCCACCCCAGCCACACCTGGTGCTGCCCCATCAGTCATGGTTGCAGCTCCTGCTCACGGGGGAGGGGCTGGGATGGTGCTGGGACAACCCCTCCTTAGTGCAGTGGATGTGAGTACCGTGTCACCCAAGCCCGAGTTCATCCTTGTGTGTCAGTTACGTGAGGACTTAACAGGCCGTGATCCCTTAGAAAGGGCACTGCGTGAACAGAAGAAACAGTGGTGGGTAACCTTTGCTTTTCAAGAACACATTGAGTAAAGGATTCTGGTCCAGTAGGTCAGTTGAAGCTACTTTACAACCTTGCACAGAAATGAAGAGACTGAAATTTAAGACACGATTTAGTCTGTTAAGCTCCAGGACAGATGCAGGTGCGCTGAGGTGGGCTGAGTCCACCTGGCAGCCTAAGAGCGTCCAGCATCGGGGCCAGTTCAGCCCGTGGGCAGGGGTGGGTGTGGGCCCACTGCAGCTGCTGCTCAGTGAAGCCCGGGGGTGAGTTCTGCTTCTCCAATTATTACCGTGCAGTCTTGAGTCAGCCAACCACCCATCTTAGCCACGTCCTTGTAGCTCAGGGCAGGAAAGGTAACCATGATTCCCCCGGCCGTCGAGAGGACTGTATGAGACACTGCTGCATTTCCCGAGCTGGTGGCATCTGACAGGCCCCGGCTAGCTCTCATCACCTGTGATGCCCACCCTACAGAGTGAGAAAACCGAACTCCAGACATTGTGAGGGCCACACCCATAACTGCACGGTGGTGTACCCACATCTGTCTGACTCAGACCCCGAGCTCTTAAATCTGGTTCGAGAGAACAGTGCTGCAGAACAGAATTAGTTCCAGTGGGGATTCTTGAAAAAGTTGCACTATGCAGCTCTCAACCCAGACAAAATTACATCACAAGGTCCAGGCTGGGAGGCAGGCATGGGTTTCTGAAGGCACCCCAGGTGATCCCAGTGTGCGGCAAGGTTTGGGTTGTGTAATTCTACTCTACTAGTAGTTTTCAGTCTTGGCTGCACAGAACCAGCAGGGGAAACATCTAAAATACACTGATGGCCAAGCCCAAGGGAGTCTGATCTGGGGAAGGGCCTTAATTTACTCTGAGTGACTCTAAAATGTGGCAAGGTGGAGACCATGGTGCTAAGTTATAGGGGAAGCACCCACTAGAAATGGTTGCCGTTGTTAAAATTATGTATCACATAAAGGCTTGTGGGGGTCTTCTAAGGTCTCTCCCAGTGTGCACTGGTCATTCCCTCAGAAACCACGCTTCACCTTTGCTGGGTCAAGGGAGGGACTCAGCCCATGCTTGTCCAACAAGAGTCACTGGGAAGAACAGGAATGGGGCAGGGAGCAGCATCTCTGGAATGCTGGACCGTTCGTTTCTGCTTCATCCATGTAGTCACTTAGGTCTGGTGATACCACAGCTTAAGGGAATGGGAAGTGCCTTCTATTATAAATTCAAATAATTCAGCAAAATAACAACTGTTAGCATAGCTTTAAATTCTCTTACCTCTTTCTTAATAAGTAGCAGTTTTATGTGCTGGGAAAATCTGACCTAGTTTTTCATATTTATGTGTGCTTATTTATTTATTTTTATTGAAGTCTAGTTGATTGACAGTGTTGTGTCGGTTCTGAGGTACAGCATAGTGATTCAGTTGTACGTAGTCTTTTTCATATTCTTTTCCATTGTAGGTTATTACAAGATACTGAGTATAGTTCCCTGTGCTATACAGTCCGTCCTTGTTGTTTATCTATTTTATATATAGTAGTGTGTATCTGTTAATCTCAACCTCCTAATTTTTCCCTCCTCCCACTCACTTTCCCCCTTGGTAGCCATAAGTTTGTTTTCTATGTCTGTGAGTCTGTTTCTGTTTTGTTAATAAGTTCATTTGTATCATTTTTTAAAAAAGATTCTACATATAAGTGATACTATACGACACTTGTTTTTCTCTTTCTGAGTTACCTCATTTAGTATGAAAATCTCCAGGTCCATCCATTTTGCTGCAGGTGACATTTCATTATTTTTATGGCTGAGTAATGTTCCATTGTTTGTGCATGTGTGTGTATGTAAATATCACATCTTTATCCAGTTTTTTGTCGATAAGCACTTTGGTTGCTTCCATGTCTTGGCTGTTGTAAATTAGTGCTGCTATGAACATTGGGGTGCATGGATCTTTGTGAATTAGAGTTTTTATATTTTCCAGTTATATGCCCAGGAGTGGGATTGCTGGTATGTTTTGTTTTTTAAGGGACTTCCGTACTGTTTTCCATAGTGGCTGTACCAGTGTACATTCCCACCAACATATGAGGGTTTCCTTTTCTCTACACCCTCTTCAGCATTTATTATTTGTAAACTTTCTGATGATAGCAGTTCTGGTCATGAGACAGTACCTCACTGTAGTTTTGATTTGCATTTCTCTAATAATTAGCAGTGTTGAGCATCAATTAATCTTTATGTCTTCTTTGGAGAAATGTGTATTCAGATCTTCTGCCCATTTTTTTGATGTTTTTTTTTTTTTAAAGATACTGAGCTGTATGAGCTATTTGTGTATTTTGGAGATTAACCTCTTGTTGGTTGCATCAATTGCAAATATTTTCTCCCATTCCATTGGTTGTCTTCATTTTGTCTGTGGTTTCCTGTGCTGAGCAAAAGCTTATTAAGTTTGATTAGGTCTCATTTATTTTTGCATTTTTTTTGGCCTTGGGAGATGGACCTCATAGAACATTTGCTATGATTTATCTCAGAGAAATTTTTGCCTATGTTCTCTTCTAGGAGATTTATGGTGTCCTGTTTTAAGTCTTTAAGCCATTTTGAGTTTTTTGTGTATGTTTATGGTGTGAGGGAGTGTTCTAACTTCATTGATTTACATGTGGCTGTCCAGCTTTCCCAACACCACTGTTGAAGAGGCTGTCTTTTCTCCATTGTGTATTCTTGCCTCCTTTGTTGAAGATTAATTGACTGTAGGTGTGTGGGTTTATTTCTGGACTGTTTTGTTTCATTGATCAACATGTCTGTTTTTGTGCCAATACCATGCTGTTTGGATTATTATAGCCCTGCAGTATTATCTGAAGTCTAAGAGGGTTATTCCTCCAGCTTTGTTCTTTTCCCTCAGGATTGCATTGGCAATTCTGGGCCTTTTGTGATTCCATAAATTTTAGGATTATTTGTTCTAGTTCTGTGAAAAATGTCATGTGTAATTTGATAGGGATCTCATTAAATGTGTAGATTGCTTTGGGTGGTATGGCCATTTTAACAGTATTCTCCCAATCCAAGAGCATGGAATCGCTAATCATTTCTTTGAATCATGTCCAATTTCCTTTATCAGTGTTTTATAGTTCTCAGCATATAAGTCTTTTACCTCCTCGGTCAGGTTTATTCCTAAGTTTTTTTTTTTTGTTTTTTTTTTGGATGTGATTTTAAAGGGAGTGTTTTTTTTTTTTTCTCTTTCTGATATTTCATTGTTAGTGTAAAGAAATGGAACAGATTTCTGTATGTTAATATTGATTCTCGCAGCCTTGCTGAGTTCATTTATCAGCTCTGATAATGTTATGTGTAGAATCATCAGGATTTTCTATATAGAGTATCATATTATCTGCATATAATGACAGTTTTACTTCTTCCCTTCCAATTTGGATACTTTTTATTACTTTTTCTCGTCTGATTGCTGTGGCTAGGACTCCAATACTGTGTTGAATAGAAGTGGTGAAAGGGGGCTCCTTGTCTTGTCCCAGAACTTAGCAGAAGGCTTTCAGCTTCACTGTTGAGTATTGTGTTGGCTGTGGGTTTGTCATAAATAGTTTTTATTACGTTGAGATATGTTCCTTCCGTACCTACTTTGGTGAAAGTTTTTATCATAAATAGATGTTGAATTTTATCAAATACTTGTTCTGCATCTATTGAGGTGATCATGTGTTTCTTGTCTTTTTCATATTATTTATATTTGCATTTCCATTTTTGACAGTTGTTCCAGTCAAGATGGGCTAAGGTGTGCTGCCTTAATAAACAGTTCCCAACTCCCAGTGGCTTAACACCCAAGGACATATCTGTCCCTCATGCTACATATTTAAAGTGGGTCTGTGTATGACAGGCACTCAGAGGCCCAGGTGGAGGGACACGTGCCCCTACAGCTGCTGAGGCAGAAGAGGAATGTGGCAGGTGGTGTATTGGCTCTTAAAATTTCTAGCAGGAAGTGACATGTGTACCTTTTGTTCACATTTCATTGGCCAAGAGCCACACCCAAGTTCAAGGCAGGAGTAGGGAATGTGATTTTATAATGTGCTCAGAAGCAGGAGATGGAATATTCATGAGCATCTCTAATAACTACACAACCAAATGCACACGTCTCATTTTCATCAGCACTACTTTGAGAACGTTGGCACCCGTCTAGAATCTAACACACAAACAGGCGTGAACCACAGGGCGGGAGATGTGGCTGCCCGTGTCACTAGGAACGCTAGGAACACTGACCCAGATAAAAGTGACTCTTCCTGTGAAATGCCATAGCAGACGGGTGCCCAGGAAGGGGTGGCTGGCGTTCTGGCCCCGACAGACGGTTGCGCTCCTTTTCTCCCTTTGGTTTTCTTTCCAGTGAAACTTAGCCTGGTGCAACATTCAATAAAACACTAGCCCAGTATACAAAAGTGACTGAAAATAAATTTGAATCTCTCCAAAAATCCCAGAAGAGTATATCACATGTATAATGTAGGCGGTACTTCTTGAGCTTCTCTTTCTCATTCTCTCCTCCTTCACCATTTCCCCCACGAGACTTACCGCGCAGGTCACCGTGAGGTCTTCGTAGACCACCGCCTAGCCCCCCATCCCAGCCCGGCTGGAATTAAGGCCTTCTCTGTGCTCACTCTGCACTTCTGTTATGCCATGACAGCATGTCATGTTGTCTTACGTTGGGACACATGTAATCATTTACTTAACAAATCTCGTGCCAGCACTATTCAGTTGCTTGACAGGTACTAGCGTACCTGACCTCGTCACTCACCTGCTAGCTGATTGCTGTCACACTTTCACTTTGCGTAGGAGAAAGCTGAGACTAGGAGGGCACCGGGCACCTTCCTGAGGGCGTTCGCTCAGAAGGTGGTGGAGCGGGATTTGAGCCCCGGTAGTTGGATACCCTGGACCCAGTGATGAGCCTTGTGGGGGCAGATGCGTCACATTTATGTTTGTATCCCCACAGGTCTGTCCAGGCCCTGGTCAGTGGGAATGTTTTCTAGGTGAAGGATCACGATAGTCAGCCCTGTGGATGGACCACAACTTGTTTAGCCTGTTCCCTGATTTTGCTGTATGAGTTGTGCTGTTATGAATGATTGTACATTGTACACATTACAGTGACTTCATTGGAGTTACTTGGGGGTAAATTCCCCTGAGGGAAATGACTCCGTGTGAACAGTTTTTATAGATAATGGCTTACTGCTTAGTCATTCTCCAGAAGTTTGGAGTTTAGAATTTATAATTCCACCAGCAATTTTTAGGTGTACCTGTCTCATCAGAGTATCTTCAGTGCTTTGTTTTTATTTTAATCAGTTAAAATTATATGTACAGGGGAGGCTGGAGTTGATGAGTGATGAGTGTGAACTGATTCCAGGACCCCCTGGGGACCATGAGGTTTGGACGCCTGGAGTGCTGCTGAAGTTCATTAGCTTACCGGGAAATTACAGAAGCTCCTGTCTTTGAAGTGGGCTGGGTTCATTCAGTCTGATAGAACTGGGCGAGGAAACAAAGTCGGCTCTCTCTGTGTTCCTATCCCAGTCGTCGTCGTCTTTGTGTCTTTTTAGTGGAGGCACTGGGGACTGAACCCAGGACCTCGTGCATGTTGAGCACATGCTCTACCACAGAGCTGTTCCCTCCACCATCCCATTCTTTTGTCTCACGTTGTGTAGCCCCTGTAACTGCCTTTCCGTGCCCCTGCCCTCCCCACACCCAGAGGCCTCAGCTGCCCCCCTATAAAGACAACCTTACAGAGCAGGAACCCACTGTCACTAAGTTACAGATGACTGACAGTAGCTTAAAAGTGCCAGCTTCCTTTTGGAAAAGGATTGGACCTTTAAAACAAACAGAACAGGAATGAGAGGCTTGCTGTGTGGTTTCATGCCCTGAAGGGAAGGGGGCTGAGAGAGGGGACTGGTTCTTCTTGGCCCACAGCCACTGCCCAGGCTGCTGGCTCGGCCTGAGAGGCAGCAGTAGAATACGCAAGGACTTCGTCCAGCTTTTATCTCAACAGCTGCAGTAGATTCTGGCATCTGGCAGCGGGGCGCACAGAATCCTCAGCTACGGGTCCTAAAGCCTGGCCCTTGTGGTGTGGCTCGCGGCCAGCTTAGTGGCACGAGGCTTCTCTGATCAACAGCCTTTTGTCAGGAAGCCTCCCAGTCTTGCCCTTCTCGTCCTTACATCACACTGGTCTTCTAAAAAGTCACTCTCTTGCTTAATATCTTTCAATGGACCGCCTCCCCAGCCTTGCATAAAATTCAGACTCTCCTGTGCCCCATGAGGCGCCCCCAGGCTCCCTGGTCCCCCTCCCCCGCCCAGGCCACAGTGGCGTCTTTCGCTTCCAGGAACACAAGGGCTCAGGCCCACATCCTCGTCCTGACTGCACCAGCCACGCCCTCTGCCCAGCTGACAGCTGCTCCCGTCCAGGCCTCACTTAGCTCATCTCCCCTGGGGAGGCTTTCATTTCTCCCCATCACGCTCAGCCCTGTTCACCGTGCCATTCTTACCACCAGAACACGCGCTCTGTGAGAGCAGGGAGCTCATCTTTTCTGTTCATTTCTGGCTGACAGTTGGTGTTTTCTGCTCTTAGCATAGTGTTGTGCGCACAGTAAGCACATGCCTGGGAAGTAGGTGTCACTGTTGCTGTTTTTCAGATGCATCTTAAGGAGATGGGCCAAGGTTGTGTTATTCTAAGTGTTCAAATCACTATTCAGATTCAGATGTCTCCTCTAAGTGGAGCGAACCAGTGTGTTCAAAAGAGCCAGTGTCGTCACATTCACTCACACACCCAACTTGCTTATGACTCAGCCTGATCTCCTGCTATACTGGCTTCCAGTGCACATTGTGGTCAGGGCTGTTTAAGGTAAAGCATTTTCTTTTGTTTTAAAAATAAATAGTAAACAAAATGTGGACTATTACTCAACTCTGAAAGGGAAGTGCAGACACGGGCTGCAATGTGGGTGAACCTTGAAAACACCATGCAAAATGAAAGAAGCCAAAGTCCACATCTTGTGTGATTCCACTTATATGAAGTGTCCCAAATAGGCAAAAACACAGAGACAGAGAACAGATCCGTGGGTGCCAGGGGCTGGGGGAGGGACTGCTCAAGGCTCATTTCCTTGTAGGGTGATGAAGACATTTTGGGATCAGACAGTGCGGGTGCTTGCGCAGCTCTGTGAATGCACCAAGTGCCCCTGAGTGGTACTCCTCACAGTGCTCAGTTTTAGGTCATGTATACTTCACCACAATGTGAAAAAAAACAGCACATTAGAAAATGATAGTTGTACATCTCAGCTATTTTTGAAGAAAGTAAATGTGCATAACTCTGGCAAGCTTAACTAAAAATGTGAGTGAAACAGAGGTACTAAAGAGAATTTGAATAATGACATGCACAGATATACTTTTTAAACAGACACATAATATCGAAAACCTTAACGTAACAAGGTTGCCTGCTCATCAGGAGGAAAAAGGAAAGGTGGAAAGGTGCCTCGTGGCCACCCTCGCCCAGACTGACCGCAGCTGGATGGGCGCTGTCGGGCTGGCCTTGGCCCTGAGCCGGAGGCAGGGGCGGTGGCGTGCACGTGAGGGCTGTCAGCTGGGCTTCGGCCTCTCTCTCTCCAGGCCATGAAAGCAAACTGCACACTAGGGGCGGCGGGTGGGGACATGAACAGACAAGCAGCTGCTCTCACCACTTGGGGCCTCGCTGTCCGTGCGGCCAGAGGGAACTCCGCCTCTGGTCTTGCCTGTGCAGAAGCCCAGCGGCTCCTCAGGAGTCGGGCTCCAGAACACATGCACCCCGCGGTGAGAGGCCTGGGTGGTCCCAGAGGTCCCCAGGCGCTTTCAGGGCACTGGTCCTGCTGTTGTGGCTCTGTCCCTGCAGGCTGGTCTCTGGACGGTCCCCACATCTCTACTGCCACCTCCCCAGCCGACACCTCTCCTGCCTTCGCATTTACATCCCGCTCCTCCTCCAAGTTCAGCCCACACCCTGCTTGGCTTGGGACTTAGACCACGCCAGTTTTGCGTTTTGTTTTTGTGCCCGGGGCTTTCTTCTCCAGCCAGTGAGCAAGTTCTCTGGGGCGACTGGATCTCTCCCTGTAGTTCAGGGCTCTTCTCCCTGTCCTGTTCAGCCTTCACTGTCTTCCAAGCACCCTCCCCTCTATTCTTCCTCTGCGGGCCGGTCTGGCAGCGAGTGGCTCGAGGTGTGGCATGACTTAGAGCAGACGGGTGAGACGCTTTAATTCTGGGGCTTCTGCTGGCACTTCTGGTAAGAGCCTCTCTCTGGAGGATATAACCTAGTAAGAGCCTCGGGGGACCAGTGTTGCCAGCTCTTGGGATGCGTGTCTGAGAATAAGGCCATGCAGAGGAGAGTGGAGACAGAGCAGGTCCTGACAGCGTGGTCTGAAGCCTGGATTGTAATGCGCCTTGACACTGGTGCTTTCCCAGGGATGAGCACCAGCCACGTCCCTTCTTGTGGCTGCCTAGTTGCTTCCAAGTGGAAGAACGCTGGTGTGCCTCCCTCCTGGCATTTACTGTGGGCAGAAGGTGGGCACGAAAGAAACTTGATGTTGTCACCTGGTTGACAATTGGTTTGCACCTATGTTTGGGGGCTTAAGTAGAATATTTACTTTTTGCATTAAAAATTGTTACTGTGGTAAAATATACATAACACTCACCACTTGAGTCATTTTTCAGCAGAGTTCAGGGGCATTAAGTACATTCACGCTGTTGTGCAGCCAGCACCACCACGTGTCTCCAGAACTTGTTTACCTTCCCAGACTGGAAGTCTGCACCCATTAAACAGTATCCTCATTCTTTCCTTTCCTCAGCTCCTGCTAACCACTATTTCACTTCTGTATCTATGAACTTGACCACTCTGGGTCCCTTATATAAGAGGAATCATACAGTATTTGTTAGTTTTGTGACTGGTCTGTGTCACTCATCATAATGTCCTCATGGTTCATCCATGCCATAGCAGGGGACAGAACCTCCTTCTTTTCTAAGGCTGCATTTTGTTAATCCATTCATCCAGGGACAGACACTTTTTGGTTATCGTGAATAATGCTGCTATGAACATGGGCGTACAAATACTTGTTCAAGTCCCAGCTCTCAGGTCTTCTGGGTCTACACCCGGAAGTGCAGTTACTGGGTCCTGCCGTAACTGTAACCTTTAAGGAGCCATCTTGCTGTTTTACACAGCAGCTACACAGGGCTCCAGTGTCCAGAGGTTGCTATTTTTTGTTGACTGTTTAAAGATGGACCGGGACTAGAACTTATTAGCCCATCTGGATAAGAAGAAAACTGTTCTGTGAACAAAATGTTAAAGCCAGAAGCTCTGGCCTGAAATTGCTCCCCTGTTCCCTTCTTAGTGCCACTTCTTCACCGACTCCTCCTCTGTCCCCTGCTGACAGCTTGGGCCGCGTCTCAGTCCAGGGCTAGAAATGCCTGTTCTGGAAGTTACCGGCTCTCCCACTTTCCAAGGAGGGGAGAGGGAGCCAGGGCGGGTGCATTCTGACTGCAAATAACCTGTACCCTCCCCCCCCCGCCCACCTGTTTTGGCTTTTTCTGCAAAACACGAAGTTGCCTTTTAATCTATCCCAGGATGCTCTCATAGAGACCCTGCCAGGCCTGGGTGCACTCAGAGCTTTCCCAGTTGGTGCGAGAGCGGCACACGACCCCTTGCTGCCCCACACTAACGGGAGCCCTTAGGAAGAGGCAGAAGCCCGGGAGACACAAGGGCCAGACGGAGGTGCCGGCTCGTACAGGCTTTATTTCTTCTTCTTCATCGTCTCACACAGACTCGGAGGCACCACCCTCTCTTTCCATTTGGTATCCTCAAGACTTTTTGTAGTGCTTTTCCTTAAACAAGAAAATTTGAGTAAACACTGGATTGCCAGTTAATCCTTTAACAATAATTTAAAATGCTGTTGTATCATGGACGCTAGAGGACAGTGGTACAAGTGCAGGACGTGGGGACTCAGCGTCTCAGGGTGGGACAGGCCATGGCGGCGTGTGGACATGCAGGCCGACAGGAACACGTGGATCACACGGCGAGCGCGGAAGCTGAGGCCTCTGCATCCACCCTCCAGGATGTAGGAAGTCTGCCTTGTCTACTGGCCTCACAGGGTTTTCATTACAAAAAGTACACTGAATCAGACGGTCTGAAGCATTTCAAAAATTCTTAAAAAACAAGTACACTGACAAATAAGGTTAACTTAAAACACCCTAATTCAATGTGGAAATAAACCAAACCAAAATGTTAACAGTGCACATTTAACAGGCAGTCAGTACTGCGAGCCAAGGGTATTCAGAATCTCTTAAAATGTACATCTTTAAAACTTTGTTTTTAAATTTATTTATCTTATTTACTTGTTTTTTTAATATACTGTGTGTAAAAAAGATGGAGACAAAAATAGTTTTCTGCGCTAAGAAAAAGTTAAGTTCTTACAGGCACATTTACTGTTTCATTCTAGAAACATCTCAGGTTCATAGGTTGAACATTCAGCAGCTGTGGTTTGTTTGTTTGTTTGTTTGTTTGTTTTAACATTCTTTGACCTTGGGAAAACCAGCTCTCTCCTTTTGGGGCAGAGTTCGGTTGACGATGACGACTGGGTGGTTATGCAAATTACAGTGAATTTTCCCGGATGGTCCGTGCGAACCCACGTCACAGGTGTGGCTTCTCCATGGGTGGCTCCTCGTCGCCGAGCTCTTCTGTGGAGGTTGGGTACCCGGGTGACAGGGCCAGTGAGGCAGTGGGGGAATGTGGGGCCCACCGGGACGGAGGGCGGCGGTTTGCTGGTCTCTCGGGCCTGGCGAAGCAGGGCTCTAGGGGCGGAGCTAGTGCGGAACAAGGTAGTTCCTTCAGAGCCGAGGAAGAGAAAGACAAGGTTACTCAAGATAGGTCCCCTGGGGGCTGATCTCCCCAGACCCAAGTGCAGGAGCCCAGCATACCTGCACCTTCTGAGCGCTCATGTATACGCTGCTCATGGAGAACGATTAAAACGGTAAGCAAAGGGTTCAGCACAAATGACCAGTGACAACAGTGAAGGGGAGATGGCAGGTGACGATTACAGTGTGGCATGAGATGGGCGTGTGCACGGGGCCGCAGCGGCCAGGGGAGCTGGAGGGGCGAGTGGTCTACATGGCCGGGGAAACCTTCCCACCCAGGCGACCCGTCATCCCAGCCCTCTGGGACCGGTGAAGTAACTACCGTGGCCCATGAAGGGCCTGGAGATTTCACCTGGCGGTGCATCAGCCCCGAGACTCCCCTGTCACCAGGTCTGCTGCTGTTCATTCCAGACTGACAGGCGCTGGGCTAAACACACGCCCACGACGTTAAGTGTTTAACTTAGGGTGTTTCATCTAACCACTCTTCCCGGTAGCAGCGTTTACAGAGTGGAAGCTGAGCGCCTGGGCCTCTCTGCCGGCTCCTGCACATGCTGGGGATAGACACCCACTTCAGCCCCGAGCGGGGCTCCTGCAGGCCCCTCTCAAGGCCGCTGCTCCTTGCTCTGCACGCTAGGACAGAGGACCCCGGACTTGGAGGCTGCAGCAGGAGGACAGGGTGAGTTCTCCCAGGTGGAGCTGTCCGCCCCGATGACACTCGCTCAACAAGAAACTGAGATGGGAGACCACTACCATGAGTAAGGACACAGAACCAGACCCTCAGAGCCAGTCAGGAAGGAAGTCACAGGATGTAAAGAGACCCAGATGAGTGTGTGGTGAGCAGAGCAGGGGAGCGACACAGGGAAGAGAGAGCCTGTGACACGGAGCGAGCAATGGAGGGAGGAGGCCGCCTGCAGGCAGCAGAAAGGGAGCAATGACACAAGATGACTTGTCCTGCCGCTGCTGGGGCCATGTGACATAGCTGCGGGGAGGCCACATCAGCAAAGCACGTGTGCTAACAGACACCATGACAACCAGAGCTTCAGCCTGTGACACCGCGTCAGCACGAACAGGTGGAACTGAAACCGAACATCCTCACCTCCCCTAAGCCTGGTGCACCGGCGATGGTGGCCAGGGAACCTGCCATGGCTTTGGGTGTCGCTACTCCTAGTCTTGTGTGAGTGCTAGTGTGTGGTGTGTGCACGTCTGGGTGTGCGTACAGGCTGCCGACCTAGGTCTGTGGCTCATTTCCACCTGACTGAGGCTGTGACAAGGGCTTCCTGTGAGTTGTGTGTCCCCTCTTCAGTGTGTCTGTGCGAACACCTTGGGGAAGAAATGTTATGTGACCCTGAGTCCAAGGGCACAGTGCTCTGTATTAGCAGTGCACCAGCACAGATGCCAGGACGCTGTCTCTCCCTGAGAAACCCCGGTGCTGGCTTCTGGGGGCCACACGCTGAGTCTGTGAGAGGCCAGTGGTAAGGTGGGCGAGTGACTGTCCTTGAACAGAAACAAGATCGGTGTTTCCTTACAGGCCTCGAGTCAGGCTCTGAAGGCAATTATGCAATTTTTGGAGCAGGGCTGATTTTACGCTTTATTCAGTTAATGCATTTATCGAGCACTGCTCTGTCGCCAGTGGTGACCTCTGGGGAGGACGAGATGGATTTGTATTCATTCCCTCTGGTGGAGTCGTTGCGACACGTTCAGGCCTCCTCACAGCCCACGGCAGTGCGCTCCGGGGGAGGTGCTGGGCTCGGACCCTGGCCTGGCCGCCCCTCTGGGTGATCGCTGCAGATGTGCGCTGGCTGGAAACTGCATGGAGGGGGCCGCTCAGCGGGACCCTGCGCCGCGCGGGCAGCCCCCAAGGCGCACCTCCAGGGTCAGGGACCACCCTGGGCTACACAAGCGAGCGCAGCGGGGAAAGAAGGAAGAAAGCACTTACGGCGTGAGGCAGACAGGGCTAGAGTCCCCAGGGGGCAGTTAGTAAGACAGTGTGGTTCTGGACGGGACAGACAGAGAGAGAAGAGCAAGTAGGTTGCAAAGTACTTTTTAAGAAAGAACAACAGTACAGGTTTAAAAGCTCCGGGGGCAGCCAGCTGGGGGCGGGGCTCCAGCCAGAGGGGCCCCCACGGCAGAGTGCAGACCCGCCTGCCCCTGGCTGTTCCAAACAGCCGGACTGTTGTAGTCTCGGGGCCCAAGCAGCTGCGACCCAGGCTAAACTCTCCCCGCGCATTTTCCCTCGAACAGCACTGCACCTCTTCCTGGCCCCGCGCCAGCCCTCCTTCTCACGGCTCCTCCGCACTGCGGCTCTGGCCTCAAGACAGACGGAAGCCTAAGGAGCTTGTGGGGCGGGAGCTGCAGCTATGCCCGCTCCTGGCCAGGACACCTCCATCCCCGGGTCCGGACGCCCCAGTGACCACTCAGAGATTCCCCAGAAGGGCTGAGGACAGTGGGAAATGACACAAAAACCCTACACGTAATTTATGGGTGGATGGGAAGGGCTCTCCAACGAGCCTCACAGAGTAGCCAGTTCAGGTGAGGAAGAATTCCAACAGGAAAGGAAGAAAGCACCTGTGACATTTAAACAGCCAGTGGGCGCTCCACACAGGTTCGAACCCCTGACTCTGTGCCTGTGCACCTCCGAAAGTGGCCATCCTCTCTTGTGGTAGCAAACTCACCCAGTGAGATGATCTAAACAGACGCTTTCCAGGGGACAGAGGGGTGGGGCACAGCCGTGTTCATGCCTTGGTGCTGTTACCCAGTCCTTAAACCATTTCCTTTGTAGTATCATAGGGTACCTGGAGCATTCACCATAGGTGACACAAAGCATTTCTAGTCCATAAAAATTAACTTCTATTTAGTGTCTAATACAAATGGGACACCACAAACCAGCCAGTTAATGCTTTGGGACTAAACACTCATTCCAGCTGACTGCTCCAGATCCCTAAGAAGGGGGCACTCCCTCAAACGGCTGCTGCAGCAGCAAACCACTCACCTGAAGGGCCCCACAAAGACTTGTACCTTTGGCAGGTGAGGCCGTAGACTGTCACTATGGGGTTGAACCACGTGGCACTGCCCTTGCTGTAGGTCACTGGCAATTTACATGGTTTAAAATCTATTTGAGTTAAACTATACTTTGAGTTAAATACCCGTGGTGAGTTGTACCGGGAGGCTGAGCATTACTTCCCCTGCTGTGGGAAAGGGGGGCAGAAGGTGGTTCAGGTGACACATTGTCCTCCCCTGTGCAGCTGGGGCAGTGGGCCTGAGAAGCGAGGGCGGGGCAGCCAGGGGAGGCGTCTCTCCTTTCTGGTGACCCCTGCCGTCTGGTGGCTGCCCTGCCTGGAGGAGGTCTGGTCCATCTGGGCTGCTGGAGGGTCAGGCCTGACCCCCAAGAATGCACATGGGGTGAGCTGTGGGGCTGGCATCACCACTGTTTCCACAACCCCTTGCCCACCGACACCTGGCTTTGTTTTGCTTATTCTGGAAGTGGACAGGAGAATTGTTTTAGAAGTGGGGTGGTACAATTATACCACACGGGGCTACAGTCAGAGCAGAATTCAAGGTGGACTGATTTGCAGGCAGCCCTAGAGGGGTGATGTGTAGGGGGTCATGATGATCGCCTTGTGCCAGGGCCAGATTCTGACCTATCCACTCGTCTCGCCTGGTTTTACTGCTGAAGGGACTCAAGGACACAGAAGACTGCCATGTGCATGGAGGCTGTTGAGGAAGCTAGATGTCGCCCTTATGGGCCCTGACGAGAGGTGTCCTAGGTCCACCTCGTTCCCCCCCCCGGCCCCCGGCTGTCTGATGTCTCACACACATACACTCTCCCGGGACATAGTCCTTACAGAAGGAGGGCAGATGTGACCCCAGAGGAAAGCTCAACCTAGGCCAGGGCTGAGGGCCTGAATCAACCCCTGAGCTGCTTAAAGGGAACTCCATCTCGTCTTGCGCACAAGCCCGCTGGCGGCAGGGAAGTGAAGTTCTCTTTAAGCAGCAGCTCAGGGTCTGTGTCCCTGCGTGTCCATTCTCCCTTGCACCTCGTGTCTCCCCAGCTCTGAGGTGCCAGTTATAGAAGACCTAGTACAGCCCCAGGTTAAGGTGTGTGGACACGTAAAAGGACGAGCAGAGGGTGGAGGACACTCCGCCTCCCTTACCTCGATGGACCCTGGCTCAGCCTTGCCGGTTTCTCCCGTGTGGCTGTCGCTGCTGAGACTGGGGGGACCATGGGCAGCCTGCCTCCGCTCCTCCTTTAAGGCGTGTTCCAGCAGTTTCTTGTGGAGGATCCGGGCGACGTTCTCTGTGAGCGTGTAGCCAGGGGGAGCGGACAGGTCCTGCCTCACTGGCGTGCCCTCTCCCCCTTCCTCCCTGCACGTCTCAGTGCCGCCTCCGATGGGGCTGGGCGATCGGCCCCGGGAGCTGGGGCTGGTTTCCTGGCCTGGTCCCAGCTCTGGCCGGGGCTCCACCGAACGAGACCGACTGGAGGCCGAGGCCCGCATCCCTTTCTGGAAGGGGTCCTGCACCACAGGGCCGTGGTCGATGATGTTGAAGAGGCTGGAGAGGCCATCGTTGATGGCGGTGTGCACCGGGCTCTCCCGTGTGGTGGTGGAGCGGGCCCAGGCTGACTCGCTGCACCCCTTCTGGGCCAGCGTCGTCGAGGGCCTGGGATTCGGCTGATCAGCTTTGGGGAGGGGCTTCCGCTGTAGCTTGGGGGACCCGTACTTGGGGGAGCAGCACGTGCGCTCGAACTTGGCTTGCACCTTCTCGATGGCCGGGGCTGCCTGCCTGCCCCTGAGGCCGCGGGAAGGCGAGGACGCGGGCGTGGCACCACCCCCCGCCTTGGGTGTGAGACACTTGTGGGGGCTGCTGGTGACAGTGCCGCCCCGCAGGGCTTCGGTCTGTAGGCCGACGCTGATGGTCTGCACGGTCTGCGTCCCCGTTGTCCGGGACCCATTGGTCTGGCAGGCCATGTCCTTCACCAGAGGCCCACTGGGGCCAGAACAGACGGCGTTCCTGACGGAGGCGGCCACCTCCTTCATGTCGTCACTCAGGTTCTTGGACATCTCCAGGCTGTGCAGTGGTGGGGAGAAACCCAGGGGGGTGGCCAGGGTGCTGTCGAGGGGCCGGGGCCCACCCTCCACGTAGTCTCGGGGGTGCCTGGAGGGGGCACAGGGCCACCTGCTAAGTACGTGTTCCGAGGGGGCCCCCTTGGTGTCCCCCAGGCCTCGGGCCCGGCTCTCGCCGCCCACTGCCATTATGCTGTCCAGCCTCCGGACGGTAGGCGGGCTGTGCAGCACCCTCACCCCGGCCTGCTCAGCGCAGACGAGGCTCCGCAGGGGCTGCTTCTGGCAGTGCTCCGGGCTGGTCATGGTGTCCGTAGTCAGGGTGACGCTTGTGGTGAGGTACCAGGAGGAGTCGGGAAAGAGCTCGGTGCCGGCCTCCATCCTGTCGGCCCAACTCTCGCTGTTGAACTCCTCAATGTACTTGAGGTCATCGGGGGACAGGGGTGGGGTGACGTCCTCCTTGCTGCTTGCTGTGGGCAGCCCCTTCTCTGGCAGGAAAGGGGAGCCGTCCATCAGGCGCTGGAACTCAGACATGGACGACACAGACACGGCTCTGGGGAGGGGAGGGGACAGGAGAGGAGAAGGCGTCAGCTGCTGGCCAGAGGCCCGGGGCAGCCATGTCTGCCCGCACGCACAGTGCCTGTCGCTCCCCCTGGACAGTCAGGAGACGTTCCAGCGGCCTGATGTTCTCCATCCTGGGTGACCCTCTGCTGTCATACAGCCCTCTATGGCTCTGGAATGGCTGCAGAAGTCTTAGATTGGGCCGAATTTAATGCAGCTGACCCTCCAGTACTGTGGAATGGGGGGGGGGGGGGCTCCATGCCCACAGTGATGTTTAGTCCAACCTGGGGACGCTCCAGAGGCAGAGGGGAACCTGGCTGTGGCCTGGTCTCTCCATCTGCTGTGGGTACCTTCCCTCTCAAGGTTCCTGGAGTTTCCTGAGTTCCTGGCCTTAGCAGCAGGTGCTCCTGCTACAGTCAGGGACACACCACGGTCCCAGGTCAGGACCAGATAATGGAATGGTGGTGGGTGGGGGAGAGAGACCCCCAACAAAATGATTGTAATCAGAGGTCTTTTCCACCCATCAGCCTCATCTTCTTCTGGCTTAAAGCACAACGATCTCTACAGGCCAAATGGAAGATGGAGGCAGGAGGGAAGTGGAAGACTGGAGCAGGTTGGCAGAAGATTTCCATACCCTGTCCAGCAGAAATCCCTGTTGCCCTGCCCAGGCCCAGCAGCAGGGCCAGTGCCCCCTCCCCTCTGCGCTTCCTTTTCAGCGGAGCCGCCTCCTGGCTCTCGCTCCTCCTGTGTTTCTGTACAGCAGAAGACCACGGAAGGGCCAGGGTGGGTGAGCTAAAGCCACAGCCAGTTCTGGAGCAGCTGCTGCCTGACCACAGGGACTTGGACATAGATTTCTGTCTGACCTGAACTTACTGACAGACTCCTACAGGCCCTGGCAGGCGCTGCATGAGGTGCAGGGGCCTCACCATCTGAGATGGGACTGGGGGCACTGCTGGCGTCTCAGGCAGCTCATCACCCCACCCGGGGCAGAGGAGTGGTGGCATCTGCAGCCTCACCAGCTCAGCCACCAGATGACGCTCTCACCAACCCCGCCGCGAGTGACGCCCGCAGACATCCCAGCTCGTCATTTTCCACTGGGGGCAAAGGTCATCCTCTACATGCTGTCTGGGGCCCTCTGAATCACAGAAGGCTGGCAGGAAACCAGCACTGGAAATAGGAGGGAACAGAGAGGGTGGGTGATCTGTCACTAGGTCTTAAGCTCTCCGGGCAAGCAGAGTTGTCCTCTTGCCTCTGGTCAGAGCCCTGTTCCCTGGGGGCTGGGACTGTGCTTCAGAGACCACAGGCTTGGTCCTCCCACACAACCTCCTCCCAGAGTTAATCCAGCGTCACCTGGGAGGTGACCATCTGCCTCAAGGGCCTGGGTGGATGACATGGAACTGAGACTATGGACGAAGAGAGAAAAGGCATCAACCTTAGTAGGGACTGAAGCCAAACAGAACAGCAGCAGCAACCAGGATGCACCTGAAACACGTGCAGGCGTGTGAGGATGCACAGCAGAAGGCGCGGAGGCAACAACAAACCCTGCTGGAAGCAAGTTTTCAAAGGGGTGGGGGCGCGTGCACTTTCTCAGCACGTTGTGATACTGTTTACAGGCATGGCGGCCCTTTGAAATTAACACAAGCAATAAAAAAATAATGGCTCCAGTGCAGGGAGGGGCCTGCTCAGAAAGGAAGAGTGGGGATGGGAGGCACCTGGGCCGGGTGCTGTTTCATGTGTGTCCTCCCACATCAGCTGCACAAAAGCCTGCCTTCTGTGGACAGATGCAGAAACTGAAAACAAAGCAGGTACGTAACTCAGGGCAGGAGCAGGTCTGAACCCCGGCCGTTTGGCCCTGGAGCCTGAGCTCCATGGGCTCTCCTGTCCTGCCCAAACACGCCCAGAGGAGGCAGCGCTGGGTTTGGGATGAACCTGATAAAAGGCAAAACGGCAAGGAGACAGTTCCCAGGAAAACCAGGGATGAGGAGATCAGACACTAGTGAATCGCCCGGAAATGGTACATGTCATCATCTATCAAGAAGCAGCACGTGTGTGGTCGGGGTGCACTTTCCACTCAGGTGTACATTTTAAACTCAGTGGCTTCTTTGTGCCTTTTCAGACACATCCTGCAATACGCAGACGGGTCACTAGAATATACGATTATTAACATCCACGGCTCACTTACTTCAAGGAAAACTGCCGGGAAGTAGTGCAATAAATCCTCCTAGGAATGTCTCATAGCATAGCAAGAGGGAGTTTTTCCAGACTTTAGAGAGGGGTTTCCATGGACTTTCTAAAACCATTTAACATGACCCTCCCTTAAGCACAATACACAGCTCTACCCACACAGCTCTTGCCATGACAGCAACACAGCAGGGCTCTGGCCTTTTTGTTGCTAACGATTAAAAATACCATATATATGAAATTAATAAAACTGACCTATTCAGAACTTTTACTCTAAGTCATTTTTGAAGAAAGTGTCACAATAGACTGCAGTGACAAGATGGAATTTTAAGGCCAAGAGGTTTTTACTGCAATAATCTACCATCTTACCTTTGAAGATTTCCCTTATGATTGTCTTCTTCCTACAGGGAAGAAATAAGTTCATCTGAATTAGTCCTGGTTGCCTGGGAGCCTTCAGGTATCTAAGTGATTTGTTGTGCTTTTAGGAAAAGACCACATCAAATGTACAGGGAGGCCAAGTTTGGGGCAGGAGCACCTCTGCCCCTCTGAAGTACAAAGATGAAACCAGAATCCACAGTTTAACAAAGGGTTTAGAGCTTGTGTCCAGGGACAGCCCACATGAGTGAGAAAATTTGGCTATGAACTTTGTCACAGAAAAAGTGGCTCTCCTGTGCTCCTCAGGGGACATCACTGAGTTCCTGAGCTGCTCTTGCGATGACTGAATATGTCTCTGTGTGCGAGGGAAGGGACAGACGCCCCTCAGCCTGGTTGCAGAAGGTGTGAGAGGTACAGACTGCTATGTATGAAATTAAGCTACAAAGATACATTGTACAGCACAGGGATTATGCCAATATCTTAACTATAAAAGGAGCATAACCTTTAAATATTGTGAATCGCTGTGTTGTAGAACTGAACCATACTGTACACTAACCACACCTCAATGAAAAAGAAGTGCAGAAAAACCAGCCAGTGTGACACCCTTGGTTAGAGCTCTCTTAGTTTTAAACGTTGCCGTTTGGAGCCAGGCAAAGGCACAGTGACCGCCACTTAAGAGAGCAACGCGCACATGGTTCTCCTGGGAAATCCTCGTGCAGACCCGTCCTTAGGGAGCAAGGGCCCCTCGAACCTTCCAGGTAACAGGGCTGGCCCCCGGCACAGAAAGGGGCCTGAGGTCCATTGGGAGCCCTGGCCTCTGCCCACAGGTCAGCGAGGGAGCTGGGAAGGGGACAGCCTCCGTCAGCGAGGGAGCTGGGAAGGGGACAGCCTCCCAGCCCGTCCACTTCCGCTGCTGTGAGAGGGCATGTGTGCTGTGTCCAGGATGCTGGGATGTCACTGCTGCTGGTACAGGGGCTCAGCAGAAGGCAGGTGAGCCCACCCCCCGAGACTCAGGGCCATCCCCCAACTTTGGACAGCACGGCCCAACTAGCTCCTGTCTGCTGAGCGAGTGGGCAGGTGCAGCCCCCGTGATACGGGCTCACAGGGCATGGTCCCTAAAGTCTAAGTGACCAGGAAAGCCTGTGTGGCGCTCCCATCTGCTGCTCTCGTTCATCAAGGCTCCCAGCGGTGGATTAAGCCCCGGCCCCCCCACCCGGTCCTGCCGCAGGTAACCGCACCCCAGACCCAGGCTGACCTTGGGGAAGTAGGTCCTGAGCTCCCTCTGCAGCCCGCGGGCCGGAGACTCCTCCGGCTCCTCGTCCAGGGACAGGGCGTCCAGGTAGAGGTTCTCCCGGGCTGAGCACCTGTCTGACTCCTTCAGCTTGGCCAGCGGCCGGTCTTGGAAGGGCGTGGAGTCGGTGTCCGCACAGGGCCAGGTCCCCGCGGGGCGGGGCGCCCGGGGCCCCCCTGGGTGGGCACGGGGGCTGAGGTCACCTTCATTCTGATCACAGAGGAAACTGCTGCCTCTCCGCGGACTGTTTTCTTTCTGCAACTTAAGGGTTTTCAAAATGGAAACAATTAGCTTCATTGTTTTCTGTTGCCCCCTAAGATCATGGTTTCTCCAAAATCTGGAATTATATGTGGTTCATCCATGACAGTGAAAAGTAAACGTTCTTAAGAGTTCTGACCATAATTTCAAAAATAACACATTACAAATGCTTTACAGAGAAATCTGGACGGGGACAACCTGCACTAACCACACACAGGCCAACTCCTGACGAGAACATGTATGTTACTGTGCGTTTAACTCTGAGTACTGTGCTCATGGGAAATTGCACATTTCCCTTTTTTTAGATCTTAACATTGCCAGGTGACATATTTAGAACTCCCTTTCTTTGTAATTTCCTTCAGAATTTAAGGCACACTTGGAAAACCATCAGTGATAGCAAACTTCTGAGGGTGAATCTGATTTTCCTACCCAGGTTTCCTAATAACAGTGCGGTCTCCACATCATTTGGGATGCGTCCTGTACAAATCCTGAAGGAGCTACTGGGGCTATAACCAGCGAGGGTTGAAAACAACTTACACTCTGCCTGACAGGATTACAGTTTAGCTATAGAGGTAATTAAAGGTCTAGGATAATTGGAGAAAGAAACAAAAACACAAGCCACATAGCTGTTTACAGCCCTACTTTCCCCTGACTTGGTCAATCCCAGGGCCAACTCTGCAGCCCTGAGCTGGAGCCCCTGTGTGTCTGGTCCAGGCAGGTGTCACGTTGCTGACTCTGCGCAGCTCACTCTCCCCACCTGTAAGATGGGTGCAGAGAGGGCTGCAGGGCTGGCCCGGTGAGGCTCACTGTCAGCAGAACCACTGCCGACTCATCTCAGGCCTGCCTGGCTCCTCGGCCGGTTAAATGCCTTGTCTCTTCACAGAACCAGAACCAGACCTAGACCTGGGTGGGGTGGGGTGGGGGGGCTTTAAGAAGGAGCTTGGGTGAAACCACAGGGACACACATGTGGGGCGGCGCGCTATCCTCTGAGGAGCCTGGGGACTGCTGCCCCTGGACCCTCCGGGGCTCCCCTCCCTGCCTCCCAGAACAGGAGCAGACAGCACCATTGATGGGCCCCTACTGGGTGACACGTGCTGGCTGCCCTCTGAGTAAGTAAATTATCTGAATGACTAAACGGACATCAGGCCTTGTCCTCACAGGGTGGCAGGAGAAAGATTTCCAGTGCTCAAGGCTGAGACGATACCAGCAAGTTCTCAACCTCCCTTGGAAGCGCCTTGGTTTCCGTTTCAACAGAGCGTCTTTCAGCAACCACACCTCTGTCCTAACATGGGCCGCCCTCCACCGGCTGGGTCGGCGCCGCCTGTGTAACCAGGAACGGAGCCATGCGGGGACAGAGGACTCTGACTCACTTCTAGTCATCTCTGAGTTGGTGGAGCCGAAGTCTCAGAGTGTTACCTTCCTTTTATGAGGAAGGTGGCGACTGAAGCAGCCAGAGCTGAAATGTTAGGATCACAGTTAAATGAGGAACAAACAAGTCACCCTGGGTTTCATCTCAGCCCCCTCTGCCCTGCCACCCCCCATAGCACAGTTCTCTTGAAGATGCTAAATGCTTCCTTTAGGAAGCATGAAAAGGAAAGCTTATTACATTCATCTAATACATGTCAGTGCAATTTAGTTTCAACACGTGATCATCTCCAAGCTATTCTGGGCAGAGAATTAAGATGCAGGAATCACACGTGAAGCTGTCAGTGTACATGGAGGGGGTGGGAGGGGGGACTACAGAGAAGAGCTACGAACAAGCATTCTATCTCAGCAAAGCGGGGTTTCCAAGATAAACCCGGGCAGCCAGGAGCAGTGCGCACCATAGCTGGTGAGCCTTAGATTCCCTACAGATGAACCATGCGGTTTGAGCTGGAGGTAGCTGCTTCTAAGGTGCCTCCGGGCTGCTGTAACAGAAAATGGGGCCTCAGACGGGCAGCACTTCCCGGGAGTCATTTCAGACTAGACGTCAGTGCCTCCGAGCTCAGAGTCCCGCAGCAGAACAACTTGTCATGCAGATGCCACATTTAAGATCTGCATTTCAAATAATACAGGGAACAGTAAACCCTTGAGAGTGTCACCTTACCTGAATTGGTCACAAGAAAAAGGTGACTTTGTGCACAGGTTTTAAAAGAACAGCCTTTCAGGCTGGAGAGGTAACTGCTCTAAGGGAGTTACTGGAGGAAGACTGGAGCAACGTTTGAGTTTCCCTTTAGTCTAATCAGCACGCGTCCTAGGGCCCTGGCAGGTGCACTGGGAATGGAACGATTCCACAGAGAAGTGCTGTGTGACTCCAGGAAGTTAACTGTCACCAGTCAGGTCTGGGGCGAGACACATGCTGAGAAGATGGTCCGTGTCACCTGACCTCACACATTCCCACAATCATCTGTCATCTAAAATGCCTTGTGTGGCACAAATTATGGAGGAATTCAGTGACACAGGACAAGTATGAAGCATGTGTTCTGCAAGTGGAAAATGGATTTAGTGTTACTGCTCCCACCATCTGCATGAGGTCATCACAGGGAAGGTTACACGCCCACCATGCAATCAGACATCGAGGGCGCATGTTACTAGGAGGGCCTGCCAACGGTGCTTGTTACCTGTGGGGCATGCAGCTGAGAGCGAAGTGAACTGACAGCCCAATAACTGATACCAGCAAAATCTACACACACCCATACACACTTTAGCCAGCTTCCTCCTTTACAGAGAATGCCTACAACCGCTTTCCCTAATTTTCAGGATTCAGTACTGTGATTTTTAAAGTGTCAGATATTTTGGGGGAAAGGCTGGATTTATTTTTGAAGGCATAGCTGCATATCTGCAGCATCATTCATTGACAGCAAACCTTCTAAAAACAGGAGTGAAATCACTGCGCAAAGCCCGTGGGATCCACCGTACAGATTTCAGGACCAGATGAACGTCCAGAACACTCGTGTGTCAGATCCATTTTGCTCAAAGATGGTAACCTTGACTGAGGATGCAGCTGGGGTGGCAGTGACCATGTGGAAATGGGGTTCAGCTCTTACCTTTCCCAAAAACAGTCTTAAAATGAGGCGGGTGCTCGTCTCTAGGGTGTTAACTCTTCAAAAGTTGAACATCATCAGATGTCTCCCTCATTTCTCCTCTACTAGACATTCTTCATTCCCAAAGTAAAATAAAACCCGAAAGGACTTGCTTAACTTCTACCGAAGATGTGACTTCCCAAATGAAGCCATGACAAGACCAGCAAGCCTACAGCTCACAGGCAGAGGGGACGGTGATGACGACGACCTTCCCAGGGGACAGGAGGGACAGTGAGTGGTCTGGGCAGGGAGCCCGGTGGGGGGCCGGCCCGGTAATGAGGTGCCTGGAGTAACTAATGGTCAGAAAATTCTTCTCAAGTGCCATGTTTTTAGGCCAAACAGGAAGTGGCCAACTTTCCTTCAGTAGAATTTGGGGAATTTTAAAATAAGCCACATCACCCATCAGTCCAGTGACTCACCGTGTGAGTCACCGAACCCAGGAAGGACGTCAGTGCCTCTTCAGCTTCAGGGCACTTGCTTCTTCCCAGGCGTGTTGGAGCTCAAGGCTCCTGTGTGTGCAGGGCTGTGGGCCACCTCAGGTCTTTTTCAGTTCTTACCTATCTCCCCAGTAGTATGCAGAACACAGGGACCATGTCCTGGGAATGACACAGCACATTTTTCTAAAAGGCTCCTGTGTAGCTGAAGGCAGTGTGGGTATCTGTAACAGTAATGAAGTTCTTATCCTGAGTTCAGTTTCTTAGTGATTCAGACATTTCCTTGAGGCCTCATGAGTTTATAAGTGTGACAGGCTGAGATAAATAAAATTATTCCTATGTAAAAATCCCGCTAGGGCGGAATCCTAATCCTTCATCATTAATGTGAGAATTTAATCTGTGCATCATGCAGGCTGTGGTACGCAGGTCGTCCCGAGTCTGACGAAATGCAGAGAACGGTTATCTGGGCTGTGCAAAAACAAGCCCCCTCTCCCAGAACGCGTCTGCATTTCTCAATTGTTTTTGTAGTTTAAGACGATAAGCTTCCAGTTCCCTCCCCGGACCATGGTCCTGTCTGATCACAGCTCAGCAGTACCCACGGCAGGTGCAAACAGTCCGACTTGCAACTTAGCTCAGCAGTTTCCTCACTAACGGTCCGTTCCAGCTGCAGCAGTCACCGTGCCCACGTTGTTAGTGGTGCACTTAAAAGTTAGTTTGCTTTTTAGCAGAATTCACTTTCTAAGACCTGAAATAACCTCATCTTTCAAGTTTAGTCTTTAAATTTGTTTAAAATGTTATCCTCTACCCCTGACCACACACACACCACACACACACACACACACACAGGCGGTTCCCTACAGACCTGTGATGAAAAGACCCGGGTACCGGAAGGGCTGAGCCCAGGGCTCCCATACTAGAAAACCCTAGGTCCTCCTCTTCCTCTGGTGGTCCCGGAATCAGCCTGGTGCGGGAGAGCCCCGAGTGCCCTGACTTGACTCCCAGGTCAGATCGGTGGTCCCTCCGCGCCCCCTCACCTGCCGGATCGTCCAGCGCAGCTCCTCCTCCTGCCGCTCCCACGCCTGCCGCTCCCGGTCCAGCCGCTCAAGAAGCTCCAGCTTCTCCCGGTTCCAGTTCTTCTCGCTGTGGTGCATCCGCTGGCGCAGGTCCATGACCAGCCTGTGACTGTCCGCCAGCAGCTTCTGGTGCGCCTCCCTCTCCTTCCGGAGAGCTTCTTTGCTGTCGGCGGAGGTGCCCATGTCCCCCAGGCTCAGGTCGCTCTGTCAAGAACAGCAGACTCAGGAACACAGCCCCGCAGCCGCACATCAGGAGGTGGCCCACAGCCCTGCACACACAGGTGCTGGCCCTGGAGCGGGTGTAAGCCGACATGCGACTGATCTTACAGAGGAAAGGTTTCATCTTTAAAGCCCTGAGGGTGAACCTCTGACAGAGTCTGTGTGCTCCTCGCTCCCCTTCCCATCCTGCTGCACAGCCCCTGAGAGCAGGCCCGTATCTGTCCCTGTATCCTCAGTCCCCAGTGGAGCGTAGTGATGGGGCAGCGATGGAAATGAGTGGTCTACAACAGACGCACGTCACATGCCCGGGAGGCTGAATACCAAAAACAGACAGACAAACAGAAACTCCCATCAGCGCATCCCATGCAGACTGCTGAGAACCAAAGAGGAAGCTGTAGAGGCAGACAGGACGACAGCACACGCCGAGCACACAGCAGACATCTGCTCAGAAACCACGCAGGTCAGGGCACAGCGGAGCACCCCTCGCAAGGGCTAAAGGGCGAGAAAGCCAGCCTTGACAGAATTCTATACTTAGCAGCAGCATCTTTCAAAAATAAAGGGAAAATGACTTTCTCAACAAAATTAAAAAAAAAAAAAAAACAAAAAACTATTGCCAGAAGACTTGCATTTCAAGAAATGATAGAGGACGTCTGCAGTAAGAAGGAACATGACACCAACACACACTTTGATCAAAAAATGAAGAACACTGGGAATGATCTAAATAACTGAATATAAAAGTCACTTTCCCCAGTTTTTAGTTGCTTTAAAATATTACTGAGTGTCTAAAGTAAACACAGTTGCAACGTATTGTGTTCACAGAACACAGAGGAGTAAACTGTGCCCCAGCAGCACCGAGGACAGGAGGGGGAACTGCGAGTAGCTGTGTGTTGTCCAACATGATACATTTTAGTGCAAGACTGGTAAACATGATGAGGAATCTTTTTGCTGCGTTAGTTCAGCAGATCCCTGAATCTATCCACGGACATGTGTTAATCTACTCAGTCATAATGGGTTCTAATCCATTCTCTACCTTGATGGTCAGAATAACTTCTTTAAAATGCAAATCAAAATTCTTTACTCCCAGTACAAAATCAGGACTCATATTTCAGTTCTTCTTTCCCCTCTGATGTGCCCAGCTCGACGTGCTATTTTTGTCTGACACACCCTCTCCCCTTTCTGTGCACCCGCTCCTGTTCATCCTCTGAGATTCATTCTAAGCAGGACTTTATTTGTTGGGGATTCCCGGGCAGTTGGAACAAGGTCTGACTTAGGGGCCAGTTGAAGGGATCCCAGATTTGGGAAATGACCCAACATGGCCTCCTCTGAGAGGAAAATACTCCTTTTTTGGTAGAATTCAACTGTTTTGCACATAAGTAGAAAAGGGTAGATGGAGTTACTATACATGAATCGGCATCAGCCCCCATTCGTTGTTTTCTGGGCTGCAAATATTTGACAAACTCTTGAAACAATTTGGGCAGAAGATGAAATCTTTACTTAGTACCGCTTCTGGCTTCTGGGTTTGAAGTCCTAGCTTTATTTCTCGGTGTTTAGTGATTCTCCCCAAAGCTTTATTTGTAGCAACTACGTGGGTGGATACCAGGTTCCTCTAAAACAAAGATGAAATGTTTTGAAACTGGCTCACGTCAAAGATTGTCTCCTTTCTTTAGCTACACTTACATCTCTGCAAATATTTAGCTTTCTCCCCCCAAACACACTTCTCAGTGAATTTAGAGGCAGCTCATCAGAGCGTCCTGACTCAGGTCTCCTCCACTGCTGACTCCAGGCTGCGAACTGAGGTAAACGGCACCTAGTAGGAGCCTCCCCCCCGCCAGGAGATGGGATTCCTAACATCGTTTGACCAGCCTGGCCCGGGGCTCTGGTTCAGCTGTGGCTCTGCTGCCACTTCTGCAGGCGACACTGTGCGTCTGCTCCACCCAGGGCCGTGGTCCTGACAGCACCGCCCCTGTGGCCAGACGGCGATGCACGTGAGGTTGCGGGTAGGGGAGAGCTGTCCTCCTTTGACACGACAGGCCCCTTCATCTTGTATCAAGGCCATTTGGAAAATGTCTCCTTTCTGGGCAAGTTTTTTCTTTCCCGACTGAGCCAATTCATGTAAAATTTTAATGACTTTACAGTCTCCCTCAAAAAAGGGCCTAGAAAATAGATGATCAAAGATGCACAGACCTTTCCTCCCTCAGCACGATCAAGGGGCTGGAAGAAACCTGCAGAAGCAACCTGGGCAGACACTACGCAGGAAGTGACACTGCTTTTAAAGATTTTCAGAGAGAAAGCAGCCAGGGTCTAAAGTCTCCGTGAGGCTCTGCTCTGACGCGCCGTGGGCGGTGGGGGCAGGGACGTGCTCTCCGCTGCACTCACGCTCCAAAGGCTTGGAGAGCGGAGCCCACTGCTTCCTCTGGGCCTCAGTTTCCCTCGGTGTAAATAAGGACATTGACTAGATTCCTAAGACACAGTGGGGAGGTCTGCAGGCTTTCTAGTCTTTGGGGATATCCGGTGGAAAGGGCAACTGAACCACAGCCTGTTCCTCCCGTGCTCCTGTCTGACGGCCGTGCTTCAGGGGAGCCCGAGACAGCCTCCTCTCTTCGCCGCACGTCCTCAGCACACTTGCTATTTCCAGTCTTGCTTCTAAGGGCCATTCCGGCAGGTGCCAGGTGACATCTCACTGTGGTTTTGGTTTGCATTTCCCTGATGATTAATATAATGTAGAGCATGTTTTCTGAGGAAAAGGAAGACACTTCCTTGGAAACGTATTTCTCTCCACCCCCACGCTCACTGCCCTATTGTTTACAGTAGTCGAGAAGAGACGCAACCTAAGTGTTCGTCGTAGGATGGCCGGATAAGGACAGTGTGGTGTATACACCGCGGACTACTACTCAGCCATGAAAGAGAACGAAATTTCACCACTTGTTACAACATGGATGGACAGACCTTGAGGGCATTATGCTAAGTGAAGTAAGTCAGAAATACTGTAAGATCTCATGTGTATGTGGAATCTAAAAATAAACACATAGATGAAGCCAAGCTCACAGATACACAGAAGAGATTGATAGTTGCAGGGGAGAAGGGGACTGGGAATGGGTGAACTCTTTCTGTTTTTAGTTTAAGTAAATTGAACAATAAAAATAGACAGCCCTGTTCAAGGCAGAATGGGAAGATAAGAAATGCTGCTTCTGAAACGCTCCTGGGCGGGGACGGTGTCCCCGGCTACGGGCCCTGTGATCCGGGACTCTGCCCGCCCCGTCCCCCGGGGGTCGTACCTGCTCCAGGCGGCAGGTGAGCGCCGCCCACTCCACGTCCCAGGCCGCCTTGTCGCGTGCATACTGTTGCTGCAGCCGCCACCGGGCACGCGCGTCCTCCCGCAGCTCCGAGCGCAGGTCCTCCAGCAGGGCCCTGAGCGCGCAGAACAGCTGCTGGTTCTCTGCCACCTGCGGGGACACGGTGACACGGTGGGCCTGCCGTCACGCGTAAGGGAGGGGACAGGAGCCCGGTGACCAGGGTGGTGCCGGTGCTGGGCTGTATCCCAGGTGGGCGGGAATCTGCACGGTTAGTGGGAGAGCCTGGGGCCCCTCCGCAGGGGCTGAGGCTGCCGCGGGCTTGGGGATCAGGAGGCTGAACAGAAGTGCTCTCTGGCCCAGGAGCACTGGGGGAGCTGTGGGGCAGGAAGCCAGTGCGAGCCGGAGGCCAGCGGGAGCCGGGTTGGGGCTGTCAGGAGCCCCTGCAGGACCTCAGATGTCCCAGCTTCGGCTGCGGTGCAGAGAGATGACGAGTTACATACCCTCTTGTGTACACCGTTGAACCAAGAGAGCTGGTCCCACTCCGACTCATGGTTACTAAGAGGTCACATATACACCAGCATGGTCATGGGCAGGGCTGGCTTTTGAGGTTTCATAACTAAAGCCAAAGGTAAGTTCTTCACCTGTTCATGAAGGCTTCCCCATGGGCCCCCAAGACAGAATCATTGCCCCTCTCTTTTCTGCTTCATGGGTCACAGGAATAACCGCCGCACCCACGTGCTTATCCTGTGCCCCGCCCTCTAAGCTGTGGGAGGAGGGGGGACAGAGCCCAGCCCACCCTCACATCCCCAGTGCTTGGCTCACGGGAAGCCTGCGGACAGGCCTCATACATGAAGAATGGGTTTTTATTACTAATCTGCCTACACCTAAAAGATTTTATGTATTTGAAAACCTGTCCACTCCTTCGGAAGCACATTTCAAACCCACCACTGCTATCTTAGTACGCTTCTGCACGGGCATTACATCAGAAAGGTCTGTCAAGATGAATTACACACACCGCATCAATTATGGTACCTGGGTACTAAAAGCTGCATGCGCCCATCACTTCCCATTAGACAGAAAACCCCAAAAGCCTATCGCAAGCTCCCAGACTGGTCTCAGGGCAATCTCTGTTTGGTGTATGTACGAGGCAGGAGGAATGAGAGCTCTATCAGGCCTGCTGGATGGAGGCTGTCTGTCATATGGGAGGACAGAGTCCCTTGCTCTCTGAAGAATCCCCCTATGTGCTCAACCTCCCATGCAGGGCAGGAAGGAGGGGTCCCCCATCCTGGGGTCTGCACGCCTATCGGCCTCCTCTCCTCCATCAGGTCGAGAGCCAGTCATGATTCTAAAACCATCTTGTGAGCACACAAAACACATGTACGTACACAAAAACAGTCAACCGCGTTTGGAAAGAATTTAAGATACTTTGGATATATGTTAGGATTTAAATAAAGTTGACAGAAAAGAAATTCCTTGACATGAGTAGATTTATCACTGAAAATGCCAAAGTTTTCTCCATAATTTATCTGAAGATATTATTAGATACAGTAGATTTTTGATTGAGTGGAAAAGCCTAACTTGTTGGCATTTTTTTGCTCCTTTTCTCACCTTGAACACCAGTTTGTACTTGGCTCTGAGATGAAAGGCATTTCAGTTAGTATTTGCAAAACTCAGCAGATAGAAAACCTAAAAATCCTACACATTCTTTCCAACCATCTGAGTATAAGTAAATTGCCCCTGTTCTCAAAGAGATGCTCATGAAGTGTGAGAACCTGTAACAAACGCAGAGGTCTCTGTAAACCACGGCGAAAGTACTTAAAGGTGATGTAAGTGCGAGTGAGTGAGGGGTTCAACAACTTTTTCACAAATGTACATATTCCTAAGTATAGAATTTGTCTGCTGAAAAATTATGTATATTTTATGGCAGCTTTATTTGGTATTTTCATCTTTGGATTTCAAATTTTTAAAAAAGTCACTACTTTTTTAAGTTGAAGTATTTTAAGCATAAAATAATAGTAATAATTTTGATCCAGTCTTTGAAGCAGTCATCTCATTTTCATTGCAGAAAAAGCAGCAAATCATATAATAAATTCTCATGTCATCAGTACCTCCCTATGAACCCCAAGTCATATACACGGTCAGCTGTGTAGTTCTTAGCTGTGTAACAAACAGCTGTGACAACATTAGGACCAGAATTTTGTGCTCCTTGAAAACAGGGTTCAACTCCCTCACACTAGGCACAAAAATAAACTCAAAATGGCTTAAAAACTATAAACCTCTTAGAAGAAAACACAGGCAAAACACTAACATAAATCTCAGCAGCGTTCTCCTAGGGCAGTCTACCCAGGCAACAGAAATAAAAGCAAAAATAAACAGATGGGACCTGATTAAGCTTATAAGCTTTTGCACAACAACTGAAACCATAATCAAAATAAAAAGACAACCTATTGAATGGGAGGAATATTTGCAAAAGATGAGGCTGACAAGGGCTTAATTTCCAGAATATATAAACAGCTCATACCACTTAAGAAAGACAAACAACCCAATACAAAAATAGGCAGAAGACTTAAACAAGCCATTCTCCAGTGAAGAAATACAAATGGCCAATAGGCATGTGAAAAATGCAAAATATCACTAATTATCAGGGAAATGCAAATCAAAACTACTATGAGATAGCACCTAACGCCAACCAGAATGGCCATCGTTAAAAAGTCCACAAACAATAAATGCTGGAGAGGCTGTGGAGAAAAGGGAACCCTCCTACACTATTGGTGGGAATGTAGTTTGGTGCAGCCATTATGGAAAACAGAATAGAGATTCCTCAAAAGAGTAAAAACAGACCTATCCTATGATCCAGCAGTCCCACCTCTGGGCATATATCCAGAGGGAACCTTACTTCAAAAAGATACATGCACCCCAATGTTCATAGCAGCACTATTTACAATAGCCAAGACATGGAAGCAATCTGAATGTCTATCAACAGATGACTGGATAAAGAAGATGTGGTACATATATACAATGGAATACTACTCAGCCATAAAAAAGAATAAAACAATGCCATCTGCAGCAACATGAATGGACCTGGAGGTTGTCATACTAAGTAAGCCAGAAAGAGAAATACCTTATGATATCACTTACATATGAAATCTTTAAAAAAAAAAAAAAAAGACAAACTTATTTGCAAAACAGAAACAGACTCAGATATAGAGAACAAACTTGCAGTTACCTGCGGGGGAACAGGGTGGGAGGGGATAAATTGGGAGTTTGGATAAACAAGAAGTTTATACTGTATAGTGCAGGGAACTATATGCAGTATCTTGTAACTTACAGTGAAAAAGAATATGAAAACAACTGTCTGTATGTCCATGTGAGATTGAAGCATTTTGCTGTACACCAGAAATGAAAAAAACAAACAAACAAACAACAGGGTTCACCAGACATTCTTTTTGGAAATTGAAAATTTGGTTCCTCTGGAAAGAAGTACATTTTGGCATTAGCAGATATCAGATTAAATAAAATTAAGCCTTAATGTTTCCATGAACATTGGGGTCAGAGTCATCAACCAGATGTCCCTTATCCCAGTATTCTGTCTTAAGTCATCGTGGAGTGAGCTCCAAGTTGCTTTGGGGTGAAGGTGGCCAAAGGGAGCAAGTGCTAAGGGGGGTGAATGCTGTGGCCCGTTACGTCCTCGCCAGGAGGAGCGCGTGGCCAGCAAGCAGCCGGCCTGGCTCCCGGTGGACAACAGCAAGAACGATGTCCCAGGGCACATTTCTGAAGACCTAGAATGAGCCACAGTTGGGCACGATCCTTCCAAATGGCTGTTACACATACAAACCAACCCAGGAATGGTAGCTAATACTAACAGTTCCCCATGGGCCGGGCTGTGACAGTCATTCACCTGCAGGGGCCGCATCTCACATCAGCCTTGAGTGAGCGCTGTCACATGCCTGTGTCACGTGCGGAGCCCCGGTGCTCAGCGACTGTGCACCTGCTGTGGCCCGGCCGCAAGGAAGCATGGAGCCTGACTGCCCTCTGGGTCTGCGCCACCCCAGGCGACAGCCAGAGCCAGGATATTTGAATCTGGCATCAGACCCTGTTCAGGCTTTTTTTTTTTTTTTTTTTTTTTTTTTAAAGATGGCTTCTCTGTCTAATCTTTGTGATGCAAATTCCATCCCCCACATTAAGGGAAATAATGAGTCATGCTGAAAGAATGCCTAGAAGTTACTCCTCTCACCACATCTCCAGTGGTTGCCCTTGCTGAGCTGTTTCCAGTAAAAAAGACCCAAATCAAGAATGGAATCAAAATGGAATATCTGGTCCATTTAGAGATCATCAGGTGAAAGTCTTCTTGGAGACAGCCCTCTGCACCTTCTGTGAAGGAGACCGACTCTGCAACTTTTTAGCTTATATATCTGGTAAGCATTGTCAGTTTTCAATTAAAAAAGACCAACTTTTCAATCTCTTTAAATCAGTCGATTGGTTTTCTTGCAAACAATCAGGATAAAATGGTTCCACCAATCCCTTCTCCTCATTCTAAAGGCATTTCAGCCCCGCCAAACTCCTGTCTCTTGGGTAAGGCTTAAATTACCAGAATTGGCATCAGGAGCTTGACGGTGCTATGAAGTGTTAAACTCAAGGCTGGGTTTCCAACAGGACTACCATCCAAGTACAAGACAAACATTAAGAGAAAGCGAAAAGGAAGTTTAGAAAGATAACACACCCATTTGTGATGCAATGCCAGCTATTTTACAAAACCACTTTTGCCGAAGAGTTCCAAGCCGTGCGCACCATCATTCTGTGAAAGGGCTAAACTACCATCACCTACTTTGCTTGCCTTGGAGCCATTAACTTCAGAGATGAGTTTAATCTAAAGTTGGAACAGAGGTACTGACCTGCTTCGGACTGACCTACAGAAAGCCAGTCACAAAGCAGAGGTGATGGCCTCTACCTCCTACTCACTCGGGCTAGACACACAGGCAGAGAGGCCCAGAATGCTCTGGTGGCTGCCCCCGCGACCCCCACCACACCACAGCCGTACAGAGTTCTTCTTGATACATATAAAGAGGGGGCCTCATGCAGGTTCGATAAAAGTAACTCCTCCAGCAGCAGGCGCCCCAGGACGCGTCCCTCACTGAGATTAGCCAGAACAGATACAGTTGCACTTCAAGCAACATCTGAATAAATCAGCCATTTATCATTCTTGCCTTCATGGTTACATTCAGGTTAATTTTAAGATTCCTTTCTAAAGCCATCATCCCCACAGATAAAAGAGAATGAGTCACTGAAGGCTGGCTGTGAAAATATAACCTATGATGGAAGGTGACAGAGGGGACAGACTCACTTGTGTACACGACTCAGCTGGCTGAGAAGCCACCAGGGCACCCGGACCACATGGGCTCTGCCTGCGGGTCACCCTAATTTTCACTGAGAGCCTCCCAGGAATGCACGTGGGGGTGTGAAAGGCCTAATGTTTGTATGTTTAAGAAGGTACAGACCCAGAGTCATCAGGCAAAGGTGTCGGAGAGACCAGGGAGCGCTGACGATGCTCACGGGGCCCGGGGGCAAGTGGGCACCTGAGCAAGCGTATCAGCCGATTCCGATCTCCTTCTGCACTCTCAAAGGTGTGTGTCAAACTGCCGGCCAGTCAGCTCCAGGAGGTGGGACTGGGGCCGACAGGGGCCTTTCTCAGGTACCGTTAAGTACCTGTGACTTTCCACCTCCTGCACGTGTTGTTTTCACAGAAACTGAGACAAAACCGCGCAGCAGAAGCCAGTGCTCCCTCGGCCTCAGCGCTGGCCTGGCTCCTTCCCTCTGACGCTGTGGGGCGCCCCGGCGCGGGGGAAGGTTTCCGAGTCTGAGGAGTAAACCGTGGTTCCAGACGCGGAAGTAAAAACTACCTCGGCTCCAGAGAAGAGCTTCCTTGTTTGAAAAATTAAGTCAGGGCAGGTCACGGTTCTGACACTCAGAAGTGCTCTCTCCAGAAGTTTCTGCATCCTGGGCCGAGTAGGAGGTGGCGGCCAGCGCGCAGGCTTCTGGGCTCCTGGTGGATCCAAGTCCCAGGCGTCCAAGAGCCAGAGGCGCTCCGGCCCCGGGGAGGCTGGCTCTGACGCTACACTGCACATGGGGCCTGGCTCAGGGACGGAGGGGCCGGGGGCAGTCACTCGGCCTTACGGCTGGATGTTGGGTGAGACTCCCCAGTGACAGGGGCAGCTGCAGCCTTACAGACGAACATCAGACTTCATCAGGCCTCGCTCTGAGTTTCAGGTTAGGGTCTTCACCTTCACCCCTGGATGCTTTGATAGAGTATTATGTCGCATCCCTGAATGGAAACGTTACTTCTCTCTTAATAAATCAATCCAGTTCTGGGGAGACGGGCTCTTGGGACCGGGGGGTGTACTTCCGGCGCCGTCAGCCATCCCGCGTGAAAGAGCCCGAGCTCAGGCGTTGCGAGGGAGTGCAGAATGCTCACACAGCCGTGGCGGGCGGGGCTCCAGGCCTTACCGCGGCGGCGGGCGTCCTGGAGCTTGCCACCAGCCTGGGCTCTTCCAGACGGCAGCAAACTGAAGGCTCACTGTTCCCGGGGCAGTCAGGTCCCTGCTGCCCCATCAGTCAACCGGGAACGTTTGCAGAGACAAACATCTTCCAACCTGACAGTTTCTTATGAACTACTTCCAAGATTGACTCGATACGTGTAAGTTTTTTTCCTTTTACCTGTTTTGACATGATAAGTATTGCCATCCACTGTGTTCTGCTGGGAGAGGTTTCAGCACAACACAAAGCAGAGAGCAAGGCCTCGGAAATTCTGTTACTTGCAGATTTATCCTTGGGAAAGAAGGCATGCCATGTTTCCCACTCTGCTTATCACCTGGGAGGTTCTCCGAGTTTCTGAGAAGCGTGCGGCTCTGCAGGGCAGCTCCCTGAGACACGTGCTCCGCTCCTGCACCCAGGGGCCTGGCTGGCGCCCACGTGGCTACAGGGCAGGCAGCCTCCTCCCGGAGCGTGCGCTCCCCCCTCCCAGGGACCCAGCTGTCATTTACAGTACAGCTCCTTCATCTCTGTCCTCAGCCAGCGACCATGGGCAGACGGGTTCACGCACAGGAGACAGGATGCTGCCCGTGTGGACTCGACCCTGTCCGCCCATCCACCTGCCTCTACGTGTACCAGACGAGGTGGAAACTCGCAGGTCTGTCTCTGCTTTCAAGGGGAAGGGCTGAGAACGCAGCAATGGAAGGAGGAGGCAGCAGAGAGACAACAAACACACAGGATGTGGGGTTCCAGCTGAGTGAGTTCACGTGGTTTCCCACCCCAAGGGTGCAATTTCCCATGACTGTTGTCTGGGAACCCAGATGTGTTACTTCCTCACTCCCCTTTCCAAGGCATTTGGATGCGCGCGTGGGAAGCACCCAACACGCGGTCTCAGAGGCAGCAGATCTGTGGCTGAGCGACAACCCAGGAAAACTGAGTTAATCACAGACACGTCTTAGGACTGATGATACCTCTTTGGAAAATAATAAAACTGGTCGATTTTTTGCAAAGTAGCATTTTACTTCTAACTAGATATTTGCTGGAGAGGCATCCCATGAGCTAAAATCTCCTCGTGGACATTGGCATAGTGACAAACTTTCTATTATGTGTAATTAAAAGTTCCTTTGAAAGTACAGCCTCTTTCTTGAGTCTTATTCGGGGAAAATGAAGGGTAGACAGGTATGTGTAGAAAACAGGTCTTTGTGACAATCTGAGTTTACATGGAGAGAAAGGAGGGGGTAAACACACGCTTCTCCCAGGCCTTTCCACGGACACTCCCACTTCCCTCGTTTGGATCTGCGCCCAGGTTCCTCTGACAGCCTTCTCCCCGGGGACACTCGGAGGCTCGGGGCCAAGGGAGGGGCCGCAGCTGTGGAGTCCAGGGGGCGGAGACGGAGCGCCCAAGATGTTTGTGGCCAAGCGGCTGCAGCTGCTTCGGGGTCCACCCCGCCCCGCGCCTCAGCCCAGGCCCGGGCTCTGCCCGCAGGACCCTCAACAACACGGTGGGCAGGAGGGACCCAGGCCCAGAAGCTCAGGAGCAAGAAAGCTTCAGCCTCGCAGGGTCTCAACACTCCAGACCCACCACAGCCGCAGTTTTGTGCAAAGTGCAAAAAATCTGAGTGCCATCAACGTTGTCTCTTGGTTTACTCCACAGGGCTTACGCTTGGCAATGCTGGCAATCACTTACGGTTACACACTGAAACCCCACCTCTTCACACGCGCTGCAGCTTTTTTCCAGTGTCATCAGATACTTTTCATTTGAGATACTATTTCATGTGGCTTAAAAAGAACCAGAAACACATTGCACGTATTTGGGGATTAAAACACTCGCTCTCCTCCTCGTGCGCTGTGCTGCCAGTTCAGGAACACGGCAGGTGCCCTGCAGCCAACAGCCACACACAAGCCCTCAGTGCTTTCTCTGGCCCAGGTGAGAGCGCTACACGTGGGGTCTCCCCTCCTTGGAAGGAAGGTCACCCTTTACAAGGCACAGACCACTCTAGCCAATCCTGTTTTTCCCTCCTCCTGAGGTACACGTGCTGGCCTGGAGGGGACACAGTCGAGGTGACCATACCATGTCCTTATTTATGTGTAAGCCAAACGAACCAGAGCTCTCCTCGCCAGACCACCAGCCCATGAACTCATGGCAGCCCCCATCCGAGGAGTGGGTCAGACGAGGGGCTGGGAGCTAGGCACCCACCTGCCTGTGGAGCTGTCCCCCGTCCGTGGGCAGCAGCCATGCTCCGTGGTCCCCGGCCTGCACAGGGGGGTGTGCAGGGCGCTCTCCCGGCAGAAAGCCACAGCCTGGGCCCCTGTCATCTCGGGCTGGCCCGTCTGCCTGTGGGTCCCCCTGGACTCCCAGCTCCCCGAGCCTGGGGAAGGCCTCCGGAAATTCGCCCTGAAACAGCAGGAGATGATGGTCATGGCTCCACCCAAGCCTTTTCGCTGTGCAGCCTGATTCAGTGTCTTGAGAATAAGCACCCACCCTCCAGGCTGTCACGTCTTCCCTTCTCGGCCCTTTGCCCTGAGCAGTTTGTTTTGGCCACTCCCCTCCCTGGCCACTTCATGTAAATCACAGGGAGTGGGTACCCAGTTGATCAGAAAAGGTTAGAAATTTTACTATTTATATCTTATTTGGACAATGACCATTTTTACTTGTCTGTAAATTACCGACCAGAGTTATGGTTTTATAAATTAGAGGAGGAGGAACTACAAAGTACTGATCAGCAGGAAACCTTACAGCTATTTCTAGTTTTACTTAATGATGGGGTTTTCTAAAAGGTCATGGATATTTGCAAATGGGTCGAGTTGACTGAGGACTCTCTTCACCCTGAGGAAAGAGTCATTGTATCTCCCCAAACTTGGGATGACTCAGAATTCCATACACTGCTCATGAGAGTGGGAAGCAGACCAAAGGTCTCCGGGCGTAAGAGGAGCCCACAGTCACAGTGACTTGCAGCAGCTGACAAGGCAGCTGCGGGGGGGGGACGTTCAGAGTCCACGGAAAACCCGCGGTCCCAGCCCTGCACTCACGGCCCGTGAGGCCAGCAAGGAGCCTGCCGGGCGGGAGGCCCCTCTGCCCTGATACAAACCCATCGGAAAGCAGATCGCTTAGCTCTGCTTCTGTCCTAAGTCTGGGAAACTGCAGCACAAGAAGAAGAGTATATATAAACTTCAAAGTGAAGAAAGTGCCCCTCTGGGGCTCAGAGGACACACTCATATACGACTGCCTTGGCAGAGCAGGCTCTAGCAATTACGAACAAAAACTAAAATGGAAAGAATAGAGAACGATTTAGAACTACGTTTAACAAACCAGCAAATTGGTGGGGGGAGGGGCGGGCGGCATAGCTCAGTGGTGGAGCACGTGCCTAGCATGCGCGAGGTCCTGGGTTCAATCCCCAGTGCCTCCATTAAAAAAAATGAATAACCGAATTATCTCCCACTGATAAAGATAGGAAAAAACAAAAGTTTAAAAAACATTGGAAAAACTTAAAAAAATTTTAAGGCGGGTAGGGTATAGCTCATGGGGCAGGGCACATTCTTATTAGCAGGCACGAGGTCCTGGGTTCAATCCCCAGTACCTTCTCTAAAAATAAATACCTAATTACCCCCAAACCACTTTTTTTTAAAATTATAAATTAAAGTACAACCAGCAAAGTGGAATGAGACAGCTAAGGACCTCAGGGTGACAAGTGTAACAAATTCATCCATCAGCAACAAAAGAGATGGCAGCAGAACTCGGCTGCAGGAGGGGGTCACGGACCAGCGCGCTCCTAAATGAGCTCCGAGGGCAGCACCGGACAGCCCGCGGCATCGCCCTGCCTGGTGGGCCGTGACCAGGTCGTCTGAAGTAAGTGAACACGACGTTGTGTGCAGGGGGAGGGGGCAGCACGGTCTGGGGGTCCAGATAAAACAACCTCTGGCACAAGGTACCTCGGCAAACTCCTCTCCTTCCTCCTCCAGCTGCTTCCCCTGCCGCCAGCGTTTCAGGAGCCACCTGAGTTTGACGTAGAAGAGGAAGACGTTCTGCCTCCAGGACCGCAGCTCCTGCTGCAGCGGGTGGCCCTCGTCGCTCCAGCTCCGCTCCTGCAGAGAGTCCTGCACCTCCAGCTCCCGCCACCTCCAGGCACAGAGGTGCTCCTCCTCCCTCTGCAGGGAGGGGACGCCAGGGTGAGACAGGCCGCCGTCCTGACCCGCCACCCGGACCAAAGCCAGACTCTGCACACCGCCAGCCAGCCCGTGCCACCCTGCCCGTGGGACATGAAACTCAAAAGCCCCCCGAGTTTGGTCCACTCCTTGAGGGGGCTTCTATTTATAAAACCACAGGTGTCTTCTGATTCAGAAGTGCCTGCTATTTCAAGGCAAGGGGTCAGAATCACTTCTCCCTGTGGTCTCCCGTGGTGGTTTTAGACATTACTGAACTCCTGCAGGAAGCTGTCTCTTGGCTGCAGGGCTCACAGCCAACTCAGATGTAGGCGCCGCTGGCCCTCTGCACCAGGGCTGGGACACACGGCACGTTGCACCTGCCATGGCAGCGTCAGCGGGAATCCTTCCCCTCGACTTCCTGCCCTGGGTCACCACACCCTAACGGAAGGAGGACCAGCGGGTGCTCCGCTGCGCGCAGGAAGGCTGATCACCTCTGTCCACGCCTGAGACCTCACCTTCCTATCAGATATGGGAGACTCTCAGGGAAGTACAAGCGGTGCTTGAAAAATGTTTTCCATCACTCTGTCAAGTTCCTGTTTTTTCCCAACACGGGTACAGGTACTGTTCCAAGCAATAAACAACTAGTATGTGCCGATAACGGCTAAGTGAAGGGTGTGAACGCATCCCTACCTTACAGATAAGGCACAGAGGTGAATCTCTAGTAGCTAACGTGGCCCGCGGGGTGAGGGTTTTCTGCTCCACAGAGCAGAGAGAGTAGGAACACCAGGCTTACTGTTACCAGCTGTCCTCTCCTGACTGGACCAAAACCAGTGGGTGGCTTGGGTTTGGTTTCCCTAAAGCACAAGACTGGTGCTCACAAACCACGGGACTGCCTGAGGTCGACGCCACCACCACCGACATGCTAAGGCCCGTGCCAGGCTAAGCCAGGCAGCCCTGGGAGGCCCCGGGGGCAGCTTGGTCACTGGCTCGGCCACTGTCAGGACACCAGAGCTCATCTGCACTTCAGGCTGGAAGGACATCAGACAGTCAGACGGTGGCGATTTGCTTCACGTCTTAGCAGCCCTGAGTCCCACCCCTGCTTCTGTCCCCTGTGCAGACACGACAAGACGGATGGGGCGGGGAAGGGGGCTGCCCAGCTACCGCAAATCCAGGCTTTGCAGTTTACTTGTGCGTTACTTCAGGCCACTGGCTGAGTGTGGTGAAGTGTCTGATGCTGTGCAGTGCCCAGTGTGGGGCAGGTGCCCCGCAGATGCTAGAGGATCCACCGCTGGAGGTCCAGCCCTGGCGGGGGGCGGTTCTCTTGGGTCTGTCATCTGCAACCTCCCGGAAACGTCCCCAGTCCCTGCCCCCCTGGGGCGCCCTCTGCCCCTCAAGCTGTTCTGCACACGAGTGCCTCCAGGTCGCCCAGCTGCTCCACTGCCAGCTTCAGCTGTGATTCCCATCCTACTCTGCATTTAAAATGTGAAAATCCTCCGTGTTTTAACACGTCTGGTACTGGCCCCAAGCTCCTTACTCTTAGATGTTACAACAGCACCCTAATCATGCTACTCTGTTGAGAAAAGCCAAACTTTTCTACATGTGAGGCTAAACTAGTTTGCTTTTAATCTTAATACATAATTATATTAGCTATTTTTAAACAAATCTATGAGCCTCGTACCTTAGCATCGTTTGATTACAGATGTTTCCCCGTTTGAACTTCACCTCTGAAAGGTCACAGAGAAGGACCCTGAAGTCCTGCGAGGCAACTCCTTTACCTACAGCAGCTCCCGTGTCTTCTGTGGAGGCTGGTCCACAACAGAAACTTCTAGACCTTCCTCAGCTATTAGAAGTTGCACTTTCTTCTCCACTTTTGCTAACAGAACAGTAAAGCTTCCACGGACAACGAATTGCTCCACATCGGGAGGCCGCCACTCTTGTGTCACAAAAAACCAAAATACAAACAGGCTGCGGCAGAAATCTCCACCCAGAGTCATCCACCGCCACACAGTCACACGTGTCTGGAGGAAGTTTGCACACAGCACGTAGATTTCTTCGGGAAAAGAAATATGTCCCTTCGTCACCAAGTCCCCAGAGGTTAGCTCTAAAACCGTCCTCTGCCCTTCAGCTACGAGCCTGATGACACGTCACACGTGCGCACTTTGTCCCCTCTACGAGGGCAGCTCTCTTCAGCTGGCATCACGACCACCTTCCCGGTGTCACTGCTGTGACAGCCACGGCCCAGGCTTTCCCCCCGAGGCTGTCCCACACCAATGCACACGGCTGACTTCCGGACATCTTCAGAGAAGGTGGCTTATAAATTACTCCATGCTTACGAGGAGACCGGCACGGTCTCAGCACACGAAGCCAAACCGAAGCCCCGAAAGGCAACGCTTTTCACTGTACCCCCTTCCTAGACCCCAGCTTAGTAGGACTCTCGTCAGCCTCCATCACCGTGACCTCCTGTTCTGGTGAGCTCCGGCCTCTTTCAGAAGCGGCTCACCAGGTCGACACCTGTGCTCGACGCACACTTGGCGGGAAGCCCCGGGCCGCTTGGCCGCGGCGGGCAGGGCGCAGCCGAGGCACAGCGGCCTGCGGGGAAGAGCGCGGGAGGGGAGCTTCGGAGAAGGGCCCCGGGGGACTCCTGACCCGGAAACCCAATCCTCGGGCGCGGGCTTGGTTCCGGGTGTGTCTGAAACCCAGCCGGTGCCTGTACTTGGCTACCCCTCATTCAGAACTATTTTTAGGCGCCCACACGTTCCAAACCACATATTCGTACACTGCTCTCCTGACAAATGGGAATCTCTCAGCAGCTTCGCCGGGAGCCCCAGGGAGCGGTCAGGGAAGAATCTGGTGGGAATCTTGCCGACGTCTGCGGAGGCAAATAAGCAACAGGAACACTGGTCCTTCTGGAGGCCAGCTGCGTCCTTTTCCTCCGAGTGGTGGATTCTGTGGCTGCATTAGTGGGCTGGTGGGTTCTGACCTGAGCTCCCTGGTTGTGGCCGTTCTGAGAGTGCTCGGCGTGGCCATTCCACGTGGCAGGTCTCCCACACACAGATCTGTTATCTGCCGACAGGTTAAGAAGGGGCTTTCCTTTTCCACCTTGTTACCACTGCCCGCTGCTGGTGCTGGCAGTACCTAAACCTGGCCAAAGCACCCAGTGCATCCCAAGTAAGCATTTAACTTCTTTCCTCTTTTCCCCCAAACGTGAACATCTATCAGGCAAAATCATAGAAGGCACTTCACAAATGGAACTTGGAAACTTAGAGCTGAGAAATTTTCCAAACTTAACAGCTGAAACTCAGAAGGCTGCCGCCGCTTTCAAGTTGCTGACCCTGGTGGTCTGCCACCAGCCCCAGGGACCTCCGGGCCAGGAGCTGGAGGATGTTCACATGTGTGCAGGCACAGCTGGCTCATGCAGACGAGTGGCAGTCATTTCCAGGACAACGGAAGAGGGAGTGAAGAAAGCAGCTGGGAGGATGCCCGGCCTCAGTATCAGCCTCCTTCTAGATGAAGACCTCTGTGTTTGCCACCCCACCCCCGGCACGTGACACGCTGTGGCCGCGTGGTGCTCCGTGGCCACGTGGCACGAGCCCTCAGCCCGCAGCGGGAGCGGCCCCTCTGGCCAGACACCCTGCCGCCTGGTGAGGCCTGCGCACCGGCTCCACCACGGCCTTTGTGGGCATTGAATTGGGGGGGGTTTCATTAAAAGGTTTAGAGTTCTGCTCCCTAGAACTGTCCGCTATACCATCCTGTAACCCAGCGTAGTATGTAAAGAGCAGACTGAACTGTATGTCAGGGTGACATGCGCCCCAGGGACGGACACAGCTGCTCCCTCGAGACCCAGCCCCGACGGGACCCACACACAGCTCCTCTAAGAGGGAAAACTGCAGAGCCACCAGAGTGGTCCGTGAGTGTGTGTTGTCTTTCAAACAGTATAGTATGTGTTTGTGTACATAACTGAGTTTTCTCTTCTGTGTGAAATGCCTTGGTGAATAGAAAAAGTCAGAACACCCCCCCCCCATTAATTCTGTCTTCCCTTCCAGGAAGTGATGGTCCTGGACCCTGCCTTTGTCTTTGAGACTCTTCACTCCCTCGTTAAAGTGCATACAATTAAAGGAAAACAGATAGATGCTTAAGAGAATAAACACCCCATGGCAAGACGGCTGGCTGGACAGGGAGCCGCCCAGTGGTGGAGTCTGGACACGTCCCCAGGGAGGGGCGGGGACCAGGGGGGCTGACCAGGTTGTGAGACTGCTCAGGACCCCGGCCCAGCACGGCCCGCGGGGGGCCTGCTGACACTGGTTCAGACCCTCTCTTCTCTCTCACAGAATGAGGGGGCTCCTCTGAAGATCCCTTCCAAGCAGTCATGTTCGGGGACCCTAAGGTACCACACGGCACAACCAGCTGCGCTCACTCGCCTTGTTCAAAGGTTGGTTTTCCCACCACAAGGACTCAACAAAGCATCTTCCTCTCTCCAAAGCCACTGCCGGCCTCTGACGCAAAGCCCACCTGTCTGGGTGAGCGAGAACGCACCCCTGCCTGCGGGAGCCAGCAGGGCCTCGGGTGGAGGAGAGGTGCTGGTGCTCCGCAGAGTCCCCCGGACACAGTCACGTGGGACACACTGGGTGGTGGGGCACAGGGAGGGAGGGGCACGTTCTCTTCAGCGAGGTGTCAGAAGGAAGCGGGCTGCCCTGTTCGCCCCGAGCTGCGTTCCCGGGACAGGATCAGGGAGCAGCCAGAGGAAAGTGAGAGAGGGCCGCAGCGGGCAGAGAAAACTGGCCCCGTGGCCCAGCCACCAGCCGCAGGGTTTGGTGCCAGTCCTCTGCGAGCAGGACAGGACGCAGACTGGCCTGCCTGGGGCTTGCATGTGCTGTCATTTGATGTGCTCTGACTGGCCAGCTCTTGTTCATCTTCACTGCACGTTTATAGTTGTGAAGCCACATAGACTGCAGGATCTGGGACACCCACCACCTGGCAGTCTTCAGCAGCAGGATGTCACCCCCTTTCCCAGACGTCACGATGACACAGTCTCACGCTTTTCAGTCAACAGCTCATTGGCTCCAAAAATCAACCGCTTATTACCCGTGTGAGGCAACCGGGCAGTATTTTTACTCCCATTTTACAGACGAGAAAACAAAGGCCCAGAGACTTGCATGAGAAACAGCTAGAAATAGGCAGAGCTGGGCTGGAACCTGGGGCACCAGTGCCTCTGCCGGGGTGGATTCCAGCGCACGGCGTGCCGTCCCCACTAGAACGAGCAGTGGGTACAGTGGCAACCAAAGGCTGGGAAACATGTTTCCCTGAAGTTTCCACCCCGGTTTCCATCCTGGAGATGGATCACCCGGTTCACTGGAAATGCACTTAACTGTGAGCCTGCAGCTGCCCAAGCAAGTGGCCTTCACAGATGAGGGGCCTGTGTGAGACACGGGCTGGCCGGGGCTGCCTGTAGTCCAACGCAGTCAGAGCACGTGGCTGAGTCCACGGGGAAGCGGGATGCCCCGACGTGTGGTGCCGCCCCGCTGGTCACACGCCTGCCGTTCCGGGGCGACAACACCCTGCAGCCAGCACGCCGGACGTGTCCAGAAGACACCTCTTAAAATGTCACAAGTGCTTACACTGGGCCCTCCGTGCTTCTAACCGGGAGGTCCCTCTGCCTGGGGACCACCCATGGTGGCTCCACGCAGCCAGCATGCCAGGATTCTGCCTGTTTCCTGGGAGCTCAGCCCTTCACAGGCCAAGTCCCTTGTCACGCCTGGCTGTGGGCCAGTCACTTCCCTCTGGGCCTGGACGCCACCTCCTCGGGCAGGCCCGGCCTCTGCCCAGGTGATGCGAGGACAGGGGCCGCCTGGGATGTTCCTGAACTGCCTTGCTTTCACTTACACTTTCTGGGGGTGGTCTTCACATGACCACCCGCCCAGCCCCTACAGAACCAGGGAGGAGACCCCGGCTGGAGAGACCCGCACCCGAGTCCTCTGACTGCAGGGCAGCAGCCTCACTGGGCCGCAAGCCGCAAGCTGAACCGACAGGCCCTCCGCGCACTTCTTCTCCTGATCAAATGCCTGACTCTTTGCCAAGTGAACTTCCATTTGCTTCCAGACGTGACAACCCCCTCTCTCCATCTCCCCTGCCATCTAGGAACCGCTATGATGCCTCAGAACTGACCAGTGACATCCCCACTGGGACTGATGAATGAAGAGCCTTCATCCAGACCTTCTCTAACACAGAACATGCTGCTCTAACCCTGCGGTCACTGGCCTCACTCCTCGGGGCCACCTGTCCTGTCCTGGGTGGAATTACTTGCACGGAGAGGGAAAACTGTTTACCACAACAGAGTATCTGTGGGTGCTGGGAGCTTTGTGGACGAGAGTTGCTATGGCAACAAAGACTACAGAAGTGCCCCCAAGTCAGGAGAGCATCCTTGATTCTGCCCAATGGCTGGAGACGATCAAGGGAAAATGCTGGGTGGGCCCATGAGACACCGGGAGAACAAGCTTGGGTTTCAGCTCCGCTTTCCTTACTGTTTGACAAGGAGCCACAGAGCGCACTCGAATCAGTCTCAGATGCTTTGCTACATCCCCAGGCGCCCGCAGGCCCCAGACAGCCGGTCTCCCTGCCCTCACCCCGTGTGGAACCCCCAGGTCAGGTGCATGCAGTGACACCCCCCTGCTTCCACACTCCCCCTGCCGCGTTCCCGAGGGGCCTGGGACTCAGGTGGGAACCATCACACACACAGCAGAGGAGGGGCGGGAGGGGGCGGCGGGGGGACCACCACTGCTGACCTCTAGGCTGAAGCAGCTCTGGGCTCCGGGCCGGCAGCTCCCGGCGTCCCCGTCGGCTCGGCGGTGCAGCTCCCGCGCGGCTTGCGGAGGCAGGGGCCCCCGCTCCTCCCCTCGCTCCTGCCCGAGCTGCCACTCCATCTGATCTCTCAGTTTGGACTGTTAGGTGCACGGGAGGGATTTGTGGGTTTTGTTGTTTTTGTTTTTTGAAAAATTTTAAACAAAACACAAAGGACCAGAGGGTGGGGGAGGGGTGGGGAAGGCAGAAGGCTGGGAAACTACGGGACAGAGAGCAGCATGACCAGAGACAGCAACGCAAACACAGCGGCGACAGAGAGAGAAAACAGAACCGAAGTGAGGGTGAGCGTGAGGACAGGCAGAAGGAACTGGAAAGCAGAGGGAGAGAATGCAGAAGGCTTGACGAGGCGCGTGCGATGGGGACACGGAGGCAGACTCGCCCGCAGGCAGGCCACTGGGAAGGATACGGGAACAAGGCTCCTGCCGCCTCGCTGAGGTCGGGCAGCCAGGCCACGGTCCAGGGCGCCGCGCAGGAGAGCAGTCCCGGGAGGCCGCGCCGTCGCCGCCCTTGGCTCCGGGTGCTTTCACATCCTTCTCTGGCCGCGCTCCTCCCCGTCCAGGCTGTCCGTCTCGCAGAGGGAGCGGGTGGGTGGGCTGCCTAGGCCTTCGGGGCTGGACTGTCCCTGGGGCAGTGAACGCAGGTGGGGACACCCGCGCTCCTGAGGAGTCTGCTATGCGTCCCGACTGCGAAGTGCCCGTGGACTTTGTTTTAAGCTCCTCTCTGCTTCTTCATCGGGAGGGCTGGTCGTTTGGGATGCCAAAAAAAGGGAGGCCTGTGTCCATCCCTAGCGCTCCCAGCAGGATCAGCCTCGTGGCAAGAGGGAGGACCTCTAAGCCAAGAGCAGCTGTGCGGTTTAAAAATAAGAGAAATGGGGAGAGGAAACCAGGGGACAAAAGAACTAAACCAACAAATAAGACAACCCAACCAAGAGAAAGGATTTGGCTGACACCGGAGGCTTTAGTACAATGCAGGTTTGCAATCACAACCAAGCAGCCGTGAGCAGGAGGAGCTGGAGCGCGGCCAGGCCAGCCAGCAGGAGCAGGAGGGAGCAGGGAGGCAGAGCCGGGAGCCCCCTTACCTGCAGGTCGGGGCCCAGCTCCTTCCCTAGGTTCCCGACGGGGGAGTCCCGGGACACGGAGGTCACAGTGGACAGGAAGCTGGACGACTCCGTGAGGTGGGGCAGCGGGGACAGGCCCTCCAGACGCTCCCTCAGGCCGTCCCCGAGCCGGTCCACCTGCTCCAGGAAGGCCTGGAGCTCTTTCCTGAAAGCCTTCATCTTGGTGTTGAGGGTCCCCAGCAGCTGGGGCTCCGTCTGGGCGCCCTCTCCCCTCTCCCCGTCCCCCTGGACACCAGCCCCGGGCGAGGCGGTGGCAAGGCCCTCGGTGTCGGTGATGATGCGCACCACGGTCCGCTCCAGCCGCTCGGCCTCGTGCCTGATGCTCGTCAGGCACTCGGAGTCCTCCCGGGCCCTGAGCAGCTCCGCCAGGCCCTCTCCGGCCTCCGACGGCTTTCCGCTGCCGAAGCCCGATGTCTTCTCAAAGGTCTCCTCTGAGTCGCTCTCACCACCGATGGGGCCCTCGCGCCTGGGCTGGGGCAGGCGGCCGTCCTCCCCATCGCTCTCCTTCCGGCCCGCGTCGCTGTCGGCGTCACTGTCGCCGCGCGGGGGGTTGGACAGCAGCACCCGGTTCTCCTGCTGCAGCCGCAGCACCTTCCCGCTCAGCTCGTGGATCTGCAGCCGGGCCGCCTGGAGCTCGTCCTGCAGGGGCGCCCCACCGCCCGTGCCCCCCACCAGCCACGCCGGCTCTGGCTCTGGCTGCGGCTCGAACTTGAACTTGCTCAGCTCGTGGGTCAGCTGCCGGTTGTGGTCCTCGATCTCGGAGATGGACCGCCGCAGCAGCTCCGCCTCCTCCTCCACGAACTGCAGGTGCCGGCGCAGCTCCGCGGAGGACTCCAGGGAGTCGCCGAAGGGTGAGGTAGGGATGCTGGAGACAGGGTCCCGGCTGGCTGCCTCCCTCTCGTGCTGGCCCCGCAGGTCCTCCATCTCCGCCTTGAGACCCCGGTTCTCCACCTCCAGCTCGACGATCTTCCGGCCCAGGATGTTGGCCTCCTCCTCCACCAGCTTCAGCCGCAGCTTCAGCTCGGCCTCCCGGGTGCTGGGCGGCCCGCCCGCCTCGCCAGTGGGGAGGGGGCTGTCCACGTCCCCGTAGAGGGCCTTGTACCTCTGCAGCTCCTGCTCCAGCCCATCCTTCTCCCGCCCCAGCTTGGCCATCTTCCTGAGCATCAGGGAGCCCTCCTCTTTGGCAAACTGAAGCTGGCACTTCAGATCGGCACTGTCATCCTGCCAGGAGAGAACAGCCAGGAGGAGGGTTATTTGAAAATACCAAATGTTCCTGTTTTTGACGACTTCCCTCGCACCTCGCCCCCGACACACAAACACAAAACACCAATCTCTCCATCAGCGTGTTGAGGCACATGGAGAGGGGCCACGACAGAGCCAGGGCCTCCATGGGGGACAAGGGCCTACGTTAGGGGCTTTGCCGCAGAAACAAAGGCAACGAGGAGCCTGAACAGCGTGCACATGACACCATCGTACAGAGGATGAGTGTAGACGAGCGAACGGAATGAGACCCAGTGCCATAAGCAACGCGCACGCCCCCGCCTTACTCTGCGGGTCCGACCTGACCAGCAAGAGAGCCTGGACCCCTCGTGAGGCCAGGGGCAGGGGGACAGGCCTCCATGGCTACTCCTACCCATTGTCACTCACCTCCACGGCGCAGACCTCCCTCTTCAGAGGGGCTGGCGTCACCACAGGTGTGACTAGCATGAGGAAGCCGGGCCATCCGGCTCTCCATTGATTTGCTGAGAACCGGAGACACGGCAACCTGGCACTCCTCCCCGCCTCTCCTCCCCCAGCCTATCACAGGGACACCATGAGGACATCACGAGGTGACAGGCACGAGGGTGCTTTAGAGGTCGAGATGCAGGGTACATCCCAAGCTCAGATGGCTGGTTAGTGTGAACTGGTTCCTGCAGACCTGAGACCTGGGTTACTCACACCCTCCTCCCCAGGCAAACGCAACTTCAGAGCCTCTAGTCAGTCCCACTCCCTTTAGCTGCTCTAACAGCAGGGAGTTAAACTCAGAAACCCAAGGCTCACTGGGATACAGTGGATTCTGGAGGGTCACTGGAGCGGGCTCTCTGCTACTAAAAGCCCACACTGCTCGGCTAAGGTCAAGAAGGCACTTTCTGGACCAACTGGACAGTGGCGCCCTGGGGCTCTGTGAGCTCTGGATTCAGGTTTGCACCATATTTTACTAGTCACATTCAGTCACTGGCGACAACAACCGATTTCTGCTGATTGGCTATTAAGTTTCAAAAGTCTGTCACGGGGACAAAGACTTCGGTGAAGGCTTCTCTCATCATGCAAATCCAGCACCCTGCTGGGTGACGGCCACATGCCAGCAGCCCAAGGGAGCGAGAGCCAGCACACCAGCCTCTGCACCCAGTCAGCCCTCTGCGGGACGGTGAACCCTTCCAGACAGACCATCACTTGCGCGCAAGCGGTCTGGCAGGGAGACACAGCTCTCAGCCTCCGAGACACAGCTCATTCTTGGCTGTTCCGTGCTGCATGCTCCCCATGGGCAGAAAGACATAGGAAGACCTCCTTGGGTGCGCCCAACTTTTCTCCTTCCACCCTGCCTAGACTCCCCCTGCCCACACCACATACCCACGGAAGGAAAGAAAAGCAGAGTGACCAGGAAGACTGAAGGAAAAATCTGAGGCCAGCTGTGAGCCAGCGCTGCATGAAACAGCCCTGGGGCTGCCTGTGCATCCTCTGAGGGAGGGACACCCTCACCGCCACCCGCTGAGCGGGAACTGACCAGTCCTGCCCTTTCCGCACGTGGCACCAGGGCCTGAGCGCTGGGCCCTGGAAAGCTGTCTCCTTACGTCCAAAGCAGGACCTTCACTCAGCCGAAGTTGACGTGAAGGTCCAGCGGAATCGCACACAGCAGAGGGGCTGGTACGCGGTCAGGCTCCACTTTCTGCTTTGTCTGAAACCCAGTTACCACTGGGAAAAGGAGCCAGGAACTGCTTTTTTCCCCCATTTTGCACATCAGGAGAGTAATATATAAGTGTCCCTGGGAAGAAAGCATGGTCTTTATGCTCCAAGAACTTGTCACATTAAGGAGTTCAGTTCGTTGGTTTGGATTAGTCAGACGTTAACAAGGGCTTCTGTGATGAACTGGAAATAAAGTTGAGTGTCTGCCCCACCCAGCTGAGCAGCACGGGTTACCACTGCTGCTGGGTTAACAACAGAGATTTAAAGGGCCCACACAGAGTAGGTGGGCTGTGAAAAGCACACACTGTCTAGTCCTAACACTAAGGGAGACGCATACGTATTTGTTGGTTCATTCATCGCTTCAGTAAATACTGAATCCTGCTGTCCACCAGAAGCTGGCAGGTTCAACAGCCCAGCTGCTGAGAACTTTCCAAAGCAGAACAGTTAAAAGCACCTTTTCTATTTTTGATAAATACAGACTTAAAAAAAAAAATCTGTGTGTCCAGATACCCGGAGGGCTTTGCTGCTCACATGCAGGGCTGGAGCTTGAGTGAGTTAGACTACGCGTCAGTGCAGACAGACCGTCAGTACTCCGTAAGCGGGTCAGACGGGGCGTGACAAGCCTAGAACAGGAAGACCCCCAGCCCCTGCATTAACTGCAGAGCCAGCATTTGTCCTGTATGCAGTCAAAATCACCTGCATGACCCAGTCTCTGCCACGAGGCAGGGAAATTCACCTTCATGCCTGAGGACAGCCACAGACACCGTGGAAGAGAATGTCACCAGCCACAAGGGAACCCCCTCCAGCCTGGGACAGCCCAGGGACAGGCAGGATCCCCTGCTGTGACCAACGTCCTGACCGTACTCCCATGGGAAACGACGTCTGGCGAGGCCCTGGCAAGGCGGAGGCCGAGGAGCAGAGTCACCTGCCCGGTCCCGGAGACTTTCATCTCCAACGCAGACCAGGGAACTGCAGGCCCTCTTTCCTAAGGGCCTCCCCCAAAAGCTGAGCGGAGAAATTAGGGAACCCGGGCCTTCCCCAAGAGCTCTGCACTGGGTTGTAAGTGCTCATCTGCACCCTTTATCCAGATGGAAGATCCCAAAGAGCCCTCAGATTGCCTTGATTTCTGAAAACCTTGTACCTCATCCACCCCTACCCTCAGTTCCCCACAAGTCTGGTTATAAACCAGAACCATCCTCCTGTCTCCTTGAACTTCAACCCAGGTCAGTTAAAGAAGCAAGACTCAGTGATAAACCGTAGGAAGTGTCCGATTCATTGGTTACCTGAAGACTGAGAAAACGTCCCAACAGTCTTCCTGTTCCTTAAAGAAAGAAACCACCCGCGCGCCAGGAACTCTAACGCACGGCTGGAGCACGCGTCGTGTCTCCTTGGCACCCGTGCACTGCCAGGCCTGCCACCGAGACCAACGCAGTTTCTAAAAGAAAGGCACTCTCTGAAGCCGAGGGGGTGTATGGATCTACCGAAGGGGTCAGACTCCCTCGGTAGGTCGGTGGAGGCGGCTGGAGCCAGCACACAGGGGAAATGGGAGGCAGGGGAACCGGCTCAGCCTGTTCTGGGGCGGGAGCCACGTCTTCTAAAGGATGGGGAATCACAGCCTCGGCTAAGCAGCAGGGGCAGGACCCCCATCTTAGCTCGTAACTGGAGAATTTCTCAAACTCCAAGACTCCCGGGAGGGGTCTAGGCCAATATCAAGGTCTGGTTTCAGGAGATGGTCAGGGAGCTCCGGTATGCAGCCTGAAAGCAGATCCAGTAACCTTTCCCCATGACCCTTCTGGTGCAGGCAGAGAAGGCAAGCTCAGCACCAAGGTGGGGACACACGCAGGGCCACCGCCACCGCCACCAGCTGGAAAGGCCTTGCCAAGCAACAGAAATATATCGCCGCAGGTATATATTCTTTGGCTTGCAAGTCTGCCTTCTGGCCAGCACCCGAGCGCTGATGGCTCGTGTTCCTACCTTGCGCCGGGGGGCCAGCTTCCTTTGAGTTTTGGTTGCAGACCTGTAGTTCCCGAGGCGCTCCGCTCCGCCACTCTGCTGGACAGAAACTCCGGGCTCAGCGGCACCGCAGGCTGGGCACTTAACCCCTTCCCAAGCCCGGGTGTCCCACCCGCGGTCCTCAGCCTGGTTCACCCCAGTGAGCGCACCACAGGCTGCTCGCTTCGAGACGGGGCAGAGATTATTATTACCCTTCTAAAGAAAAGATCTTCCCTGTTCAGGAGCCAGGAAGCTGAAACACACTCGGAGCTCCGGAGGGCTGATGCACCCAGCAGCAGGGACGAGAGACCTAAATGTCCCCATCACTAGTGGGTTCCAAAGTGAGACATGGGGAGCAAAGATGTGGGTGGCAGAGAACAGTTAACCACTGGCATTCCTCTGGCTCGTGCAGCCTGGCCCTCCTTGAAGGCTACTCTGGGGACCGGGGGCTTTGGAGGATGGAGAAATTGGAGGGAATCAGGTGTGGGTTCACATGGTGGGGGGGTGGCAGTTTCCTGGACTGACTGCATCTCTCTAATGACTGCTTGCTCTGGGAGCTCCAGGAGCTGACACCTCCAGGATGCCTTCTTCTATCAACACCAAATACTAGCAGCAATTTAAAAAAAGGAAGTGGGGGGAGAGAGAAAGAAAGAGAAAAAGGAAGGAAGGAACAAAAGAAAGAAAAGCCAGGAAAACAAGTGTTCCAGAAAGCTCAGGAAGTTCCAAAGAGCACATGCCATGCGCACAGAGGGGACGACGCTGTCACCACCTTCCAGATACGGTGTCTCGCTGTCTATGAGGACAATCTGAGATTCTGTTCAGCGTGTGCATTTTTTAAAAAAAAAAAAACCAACACTCCAGTGTTTTGTGGAGACCCGAGCAGACGGCAGCTACACCGTTCCGGCTGCACTCCTTCACTGGGTGAAGGGCTGAGGGGCTGCCGCCAGCCGTGGGCGCCGCAGGGCCTGACCGGCACCGGGCGCGCTGCGCTCTCGCCTGGAGGACTCACCGGCGGCCTGACGCCAGCAGCAGAAGGCGGAGCTGCTGGCCTGGGCAGACACTTTTCACCCCCTGGAGGCTCTAAGTGAGCCCAGTCTGGGGGGCAGGTCGGGTTTCTTTACTGTTAGAGGTGACACTAGTGCTTTTTGAGAAAATTCGAAATGAGGCCATGGCCCCTGGCGGAGCTGTAACACGAGGATGAAACCGCTGCTTACCTGGGCAAAGGCTTTCTTTTCTTTGTATGTTTCCCGGCTGCCTCTTCTCTTCAGGGAGCTCTGAAAGAGACCCAAGGGACATTCGGTTAAGGAGGGTCCCATGCAAGAGCCAGGGGAGAACCGGCTCAGCCTGTTCTGGGGCAGGAACCGCGTCTTCTAAAGGATGAGGACTCACAGCCTCAGGTAAGGTTGCAGAGGCAGGATCCCCATCTTAGCTCGTAACCAAAGACTTTCTCAAACTCCAAGACTCCCAGGAGGGGTCTAGGCCAATATCAAGGTCCTGCAGTTCCTGAGGCGCTCCGCTCCGCCACTGCTGGACAGAAACTTTCAGGAGATGGTCAGAGAGCTCTGGGATGCAGCCTGAAAGCGGGCTGGCCCCCACCTCCAGTCTTACACATGTGCCAGCGGGGGGTCGGAAATACAAACACGTATAAATAAAACGGCCAAGGGATGTCTGAGACAGAAGGAGCCAAAACCGACCCTGGACCTCCAGTCAAGGGTGGAGACAGAAAGAGTGACTGGAGGAAGAACGAGACGTGTCCGAGAGGAAGGTAACAGGCCCGAAACCCAACAGGGTGAGTGTGATCCCGACACGAGGTAGGAGAAAGCAGTCTGGAAGGTGAGGATCAGCTGGCTTCCTTTGGAACCCGGCAAGCCTGTGCTGGGAAGAGGTCCCCCGATGGTGCCCCCTCTCCTCTGCAGCTTTGCCGGAAGGCAATGGGATGGGGGTCCCCGGAGCTCCCTCTGCGGGGGCAGTGCCCTCTCTGCTTCAAGCCTTTGCTGCAGCTCCCACGACACAACAGCTAGGAGGGAGGCTCTCCAAGTCACCTCCATCATGGCAGATGTCATGATAATCAACTCAGTTCTTATATTTCAGTGTCTCAGCATCAGAAGGTCAGGCCATGCCATTTACTGGATGAATTTCAGGATTAGGAAACAATGAATAGCCAAGACGTGGAAGCAACCTGAATGTCCATCAACAGATAACTGGATAAAGGAAGTTGTGTTATCTTGACACAATGGAATACTACTCAGCCATAAAAACAAAATAATGCCACTGTAGCAACATGGGTGGACCTGGAGATTGTCATTCTATGTGAAGTAAGTCAGAAAGAGATATGATATCACTTATATGTGGAATCTAAAAAAAAAAACTTATTTGCAAAACAGAAACAGACTTTCAGACATGGAGAACAAACTTATGGTTACCAGGGGGGAGGGGATGAGAGGGGATAAACTGGGAGTTCGAGATTTGCAGATACTAAACTGATACATAGAGAATAGATAAAGAATAAGTTTCTACTGTACAGCACAGGGAACTATATTCAACATCTTGTAACTTATGGTGAAAAAGGATATGAAAAGGAATGTATGTATGTTCATGTGTGACTGCAGCATTGTGCTGCACAGCAGAAACTGACACAACACTGTAAACTGACTATGCTGCAATCAATCAATCAATCAATCAATCAATCAAACCCAAGAGGAAAAAAAGATTCAAAAATTCATCCACAACAGGGATCGGCCAACTCTGGCCCACAGGACCAATCCACCCACAGCCCATTGTGAGATACTGGAGCACAGCCTCGTCTGTGGATCGGGAGGAAAACAGATCCAGACCATGTCTTAAAAAAATTCCAGATGAATTAAAAATCTGGATGTAGAAATAAATCACCAAAAAAAAACTAGAAGGAAAGAGTTGAATTTCTATTTGTTTTTGGGGTGTGGCCTTTATGAACACGAGAAACAAAGGTTGGAACATCCAAGGAAAAGATGAAGAGAGTGGACTGGTCAGACTTTCAATTTTTATATATCAAAAGAAACCATTACGGTATTATAAAATGTGACACAATGGGGAAAAAAGTTTTCGAACACAAGACAAAGAATCATATTTTGTAAGCAACAGGAAAGCCATCTTAGTAAAAAAAAAAAAAAAAAAAAAGACCAATAAACACAATGCCTAGTAATTAAAACAATAGATCTCATTTTTCACTTTGGGATTTACAGACCCAGAGAAGCATGACAAACAGGGTTTGCAAGTATCCACGACACTTAGAGAGTAAGGAAATAGAACACGTTAAAAAGGAACAGCAGATTATAAACAGCATGTATCTTGTTATTTCAACTTCCACCTGATAGATTGTAAATACACATTTGTATTACACGTGTGCGTGAGAAGAGCAGCCTAGACAGGTGTCTATAAATCTCAAAATGTCAACAGTGCTCCTCTTCAGGTGACTGAGTGATGAGTGATTCTAACTTTCTCTTCTGTGGCTTTTCAAAGTCTCCAGATTATCTATAGTGAATGTCATTTCCTTTGCAATTAAAAAGAACCCCCCCACCCCAGGAAATTAAGATCTGTCCCTGAAGGAGGGCGGAGAACAGAGGCCATCACTGACCTGCTGTGTAGGATTATGGCTGCGCTTCACCAGAAGCTACCTGTCGGCCTCCAGGTCCCTTTCCATAGGGTGTTCTTCTCATCAGTCTGGTTCTGAGGTGTAACTGACACATACATGGTAGGTTAAAAAGACCAGGACATGCCCTGAGGGTGGGGGAACCAGCCAGGTACCCCCAGGCACTGCAGGTCCCCAGCTCCAGCCGGGGGTGCAGTCCTGCCCCGAGTCTCGCCCAGGGCGGTGCCGAGTGCTCTGGGTGTCCTGGCCGGGGACCCTGGGCACAGGATGTTCTGTGTGAGCACATGGCCACCTCCCTCCTCTGGGTGACTCCGACCAGTGGACTCCTTCAAGAAAGAGTAAGGAAAGGGGTGAATACAGACTATCAAACAGAGCCCACGAGGGGGGCTCGCCCATGACTCAGCCCCCTCTTCTGTTTTAGGCTGGCCAACTGCCAGCCAATCAACTCTACATTCCTATTGAAAAGGGGGGAAAAAAAAAACTGAGTTTGAATCCAAATTGAATCCATCTAAGGCTGATGCATTTGCTGAGTATTGAATATGATTAAATAAAATATGAAGTTGGGCAATTATTTAGACTTTTATGTCAGTTCTTAATGTTTCCTATTTTAAGTTAGCAGCCAGTTTCTCCCAAGCAATTTCAGAAAAACTAAAGAGCTCTCGATTACTAAAACGTTTCAGAGACAGATTTGCGGCTTAAAATTTAGATTGGTCATAAACAGAGGCAGAGGGAAATGAGGATGCTGTGAACGAGTCAGCTGGTAAAGGGCAGAGGTGGAGCCGACGGTTTCCAGAATTCTTAGTCTTATTATTTAGAAAGCTGCTTGGATTTGGGGGGCTGATTTGCAGCACACAGCTGTACAACCAGATTAAGAAAATGAAGGTGCCTAGGTCTTCTCATCAGGGTTCTCTGACCCGTATGACAGTCCTCATTTAGGTGTCATGAGATGTGATGGACAGAAATTACTAGCTGGCCTCCCCTTCGGCCAGAAGCAGCAGGTCCTGGCTGGGAGATCCCTCCTTCCCCTCCTGTGCTCCACTCTGCTGAAGTCAGCTGCACCCCAGCTATGCTGCGGGTCCAACACGTGTGAACCCCCTCGGATTTGGTGGAAAACCCTCCAGGGCTACAGTGGGAAGGAAACCTCTCTCCTTGGCCCATCTGGGAGGGTGATGGTGATACTAACAACCGCCATTTGTCGGATACCTCCTCGTGCCAAGCGCAATGCCAGACATTCTCGACATAGCCAATCTCTCTCAGTTCTCATGGGAGCCCTGAGGTAGATAATATGTATGATACATTCTTACCACTGGTTAACGGACAAGGAAACACAGTCAGAAGTTAGGTAACGTTTCAGGGTCCCCCAGACTTGGAGATGGGGCGCCCTCCTGACCCGACCCTGACTCGAAGCCCTCACTCCCAGTCACAGCCCAGCCTCCCAATTCCAGCTGGTTTTCTTTCTGTTTTCTGGAGGTTTCTGAGCTCCAAATTGCTGAGTTTTTTGTTTTTTCTTTTTCCATCCAAAGAGTCTCTTTCTCTTTAGCAAAAGAGCACAAAGAATTATTACAGGAACGGATGCAAGCTGCTGTGCTCCGAGGTACCTCACGGCCGTGACATACTTGTTGGCGCTCTGATGGTTTCTGAAAGGGTGTGCGGCTGCAGACAGCAGAAGGCCTTACTCGGAAAAGACGGAAAACTACGATCAGGGGACAAAACTGCACGCTGTCAGTGAGGAGAAGAGGAGGAAAGTGACATGGAGACGCTGAGGCAGAAGGAAAGTCCAGTCACAAAGGCCAGGGCAGGTGGGGGTCCCGGCGGCCAGGGGCGAGGGGGAGGCCGGGGGGCAGGAGCCCGGCCACAGGCTGTGCTGTCCGGGCCACGAGGCCCACCTGGGATGGGCGGGGACCGCCAGCACACCCAGCCTGTCAGACGCCGCCTCCTCCTGGAAAAGACATGAAGACAAGAACAACAGTTGCCGCACGCACAGACCTGGGGCGGGGGGTGACACCGGCTCCTTAGCGGTGGGGCGGCTGGTCCGTCTTATGCCTTAGAGACGCGCCTTGAAGCCCAGCAGCTGGAAAACTGCCGGCAAACACGCCACCACACAGGAGTCTCAGCCAGATGTCACAAGATAAACTAGACATGACAGAGTGAAAATGGAAATCATCAGTACGCAGAAAGAAGCAGAGACTCATGGTCACGACAACAGCAGAATGACGGCTGCGCCCAAACCACGGGTCTGTCCCCCAGACGAGAGCTCCCGCCTCCTGATGTGCACAGGCGCCCAGCCACGCCACCAGGCACCACACAAAACGCGGGACGAGCGCCCGCGCTTCAGACGTCTCTCTGACTCAGCCAGGGACCAGCGAGGCCCCTGGGCTTTTGCGAAGGGCGGAAGCCCACAGAGATGTCTGCTGTTTGCCTGGCTGAGCCGAAGTGAAAACCTGCGTCTGGAAGAATCTGTTTCTGGCTCCCACTGGTCTACTGGAAAGAAATATTCCTGTCCATCCCTCAAGAGAGGCAAACTGTTTCCTAGTCTAATCAAGTAATACAGAAGAGTTAGAAGTACTCTGAAAAACAAAAGAACACAAACAAAAAAACAGATGAAAGATATATTAAAACGTTGCCCCATTTTCAGCAAAAGTTCATCACTCATTTTTTTTTCAGGTGAGAAAATCCTTAGTACTCTAACCGAAGCGCAGACCTTGGAAGTGTGGAAGGGTTCTGCTGACTCAGTACTGCTTCATCATAATGAAGCCCTCACACCCTTTGGACCTCCTAATGTGACTTGAGTGCGGTGGTGGTAACAGGCTGCGCTGTTACAATTTATGCACACATTTGTCAAAACTCAGGGAAGGTAAACTCAAGATCTGTGCATTTCAGTATCTGTAAATTACCTCCAAGTGTCAGCAAAAATTAGGCCCTAGATGTCGGTCTGTATTTACAGAAAAGTGAATTGGGTGTCTACAGTTTATTTTCAGATGCATCAAAAATTATGATGGGTTAACGAATGGATGGATGAAGAGATGTGTGAAAAGTAAATATGTTAACACAGGATGCAGGTGGTGACTACACCAGTTCACTAGAAAATTCTTTAAGCTTTACTGCATGTTTGAAGACTGTCATAATGTTTGGAAGAAAAACATTATACACATGTTTCTAATTTCACTGAAAACAGTTAATGTAATATTGCATCACCACCTAGAATGATTACTAAAAACTTTTTAATGCCATGGGAAATTTTTCATAAAATGCCAGTCTTCAAAATGCAGGATGAAAGACATAAATGTAATATAATCTCATCAAGATTAAATATTTTTGTCTCTGAAATGTTTGGAAGCAAATACACTAAAGTGCTAATAGGTCTTATCCAGTGGGCAGAATTTTGAGTGACTCCATGCTTTTCTTTACAGATATTTTTCATTTCTCTGAAAGACTCAACCTATATTATTTTTTCAAATTAGAAAAGACGTCATATTTCAAAAACAACAGAACTGACCCACGATGCAAACACCCTCGCTACACCAAACACTGCAGCAGACGGCATGAGGGACCAGGGCCCTGAAGCCAGGCAGGCGTGGATAGGAGGGGAAGCTGAGCAGCAGCCCCCGGGCAGGATTAGCTCCGTGCTGCTGGGGATTATCAAATGGTCTCTGCACAGAGGACAGGGAAGGGCCTAATGCACACTCAGGGACAGCAGACAGCTCTGAGATTCTCATCACCCTCCCAGGCTGACAGCTTCCTCTCCGAGAGGCTCCCCAGCCAGGCGGAGGCGGACCTGCTGCCTGGCATCTGCCCAGGGGCCCTGTTACCTCAAGGCAGCGCTCAGCTCCCACCCAGAGGCTCCGCAATCTCCAGGCGTCCCTGCCCAGCACTCTCCACAGAGCCCGTCCTGTCCCTTGGGTGTGCCTGCAGCAGTCCTCATCTTTAGGCTACTTGGATTCCACTTGTGGCACCAAGACACAGTCTCTAAGTGATTTCAGGGGAGGGTGGGGGTGCCTGCACCCAGGTTTCATGATTCTTGTGGAGCAAAAGCTCTCTTTGTATCCTGTTAGCCTCCAGCACCTTCTGGGAGCTGCAGATGATTCAGCAAGGCCGGACCAGGCACTGAGCTGCAGGGAGAGGGGCAGGATGCTGCCTGCTCCTGCAGCCTGAGAAAAACCCCAGAGGCCCAGGAGCTGCTGGGTGTGGAACGAGCTGCCAGCCCCCCACCTCCAGGAGAGTGTCGCCCTGGGAGCAGATACCGGCCCAGGGCTGGGGATGGGCTGGAGCAGCAGAGGGAGGGCCGGCCCTGGAAGGCCCCGGGCAGGGCTGCAGCTAGGAGCAGCCTTCTGTGGAAGATGAGAAGGGCCCGGATTCCAGTGATTAAAAGCAAGGAAGCCAGTCCTGCTTTCTGGAGTGCTAGCTTCTTTTGCAAACACATAGGCTTAAGCTGGATGCTCCAAATGGCACATAATAATCTGCTAGTAGATTACGGGACAGAACATCCCAGACAGTGTTTCAAAACACATCGGCTCCCAGACCAGGTGTCTGCACGCAGCCCTTTGCCAGCTATGGCAGGGTGGCCACGGTTAGAGCCGCCATCATCCGTAAGTCCCCGCTCAATGCACCAGGCCCCGGGGCTCTGACTCAGAAGGTGAGCCCCAGGAGCTTTCCCACGGCCCGGCGGCGCGCTCCCCGTGGGAGCTGCTCCTCTCCGCCGGAGAGCTCCCACAGCCCGGGCATCGCTCAGGACCCGGGGCCGGGACTGAGCTGAGAGCGACGGGGGCCCGTCAGCTCAGCGCCCCGTGGGCCTCGTGCGCGGGGGCCTGCTCGGCCGTCACAAGCCCTGCGGCCCGGCCGGCCGTCTGCTCGTGACACCACGTCTACAACCAGCTTCTCCCTCGAAATGCTGGCTGAGGAAGCCCGGAGGGCGTCACGTGCTTCTGTGTAAGCTGTGAAAATTAAGGCGCCCTCGTCTCCGTGTGAAGGGCGAGAGCGCGCTTTCCCGGGACTCCCCCGGCTGCGTGTGAACCCGCCTGTGCAGCCGGGCTGGGTTCCGACGGTGCCTGGGCTGACGGAGCGAAGGGCAGCGTCCGCCTGGAAGCTCCGTCCTGCTCCTCCCCGATGTGGTCTCACGGCCGTTCCCACTGGGACGGGCTGTCACCCGACAGGCCTGCCCACCTGCCCCGTGCCACCAACTGTCCACGGACCAGAGCAGAGGCACCAGGTCCTCCTGACCTTTAGGTGCTCAGTTCAGTGGGAGCAGTCCCGCTCAGCACAGGCAGGGGTCAGGGAGTGACAGGGCCCAGGGGAGGACCCGCACAGGGGCCCAGCACCGCACCAGGATGGACACAGGACCCGTGGTCCCTCAGGACCAGGGGAAAACAGAGGCTTGAAAAGATGCCTGATGCACCCCGGGCACCGGGGGGACAGCCCGGCTCCACCCGGGTCTACTCTGCTCAACCCCCGCAGCCACCTCTGAAAAGCAGGACCAGGCCACCCACGGCACAAGGTTGAGTGGCCTCTGCCCCACCGTTGCCACCTGCTCAGCTGTCATCTCTCCCCCTTGGGTCCCCAGTGCCTTACACGTCCCTGTGTGGCTGCACCACGTCTCCCTCCTCCTCACGCCTCCACCCCATTCCCAGGTTTCCAGAAGGAAACTTCGGCAGTCAGGGGCCTCCCGCCACCACGTCCCCGCCTCCCGCGCTGACACCTGCAGGCCCACCCGGGGATACGCGGTGCGGCTCCAGGCTGCTGCGATAAAGCACAGTGTGGGGAAGTGGGGGCTTCGGAAAATTAACTGGTGCTCAAAGCAGGAGTCCTCTGGAGGTTTAAGTGGCAAATGGTCTGCGAATGGGACAAGGCCAGTGGGAGGGCTGCTTTCCTCCCCCTGATGCCGCTGACCTCCCAGCTCAGCACACAGCCCCGGGTCCGGGCTGGCGCTCGAGTTTGGGTCATACGCAATCCATACTCCACTCGTGGACTCCGACTCTTCTTTTAGGCATTTGATTTCCACTCTTCTCATCGCCTGGACTCAAAGAACCTGAGATCTTTCAGAGTTGAATGGAATTTCAACTGGTTTTTAAAAGCTTTGCAAGTTTTGCTTTAGAGAGGCTTTGAATTCAAGTTTAAAAATTTTCTTGCGTGATATAACACACTTTCTTCCAAAACTGGCCCAGCATCTCCACAAACTGTTCAGTTTTCCAGCAAACATATGATGACCCATCAGCTCTACATGTGAAAGAGAAAGATGAACAAGGACACGGGCGTCTAGGTTCAAACCCAGGCACAGCCTTGACCTTGGACCGGTTCCTTGAGTTCCTGGTGGTGCCTCAACATTCTTATTTAAAAGTGCAGATAATATTCATATCTAATTTATATAAAGGGTTCTTGTAAGGACTAAATGAAGTAATATTCTTAAAAAGTGATTGTCATAAAAAGCAAAAGCAAACGTTAGCTGTTAAACAATTTTGATTCTTTTCCTGGTTAACATTTTCCAACGCTAATCATCCTTTCTCTCTTTCTTTTGCAAAGTAGAGAGTAGAGGTATTAATAATCACTTCAGCTTTCCTCTCCCTCTAGGAAAAAACGAATGTTCACAGAAACGTCCTTCTCTCTCTCTGCATGGGAAATGTGTTTGGAATATAAACTTTTTCATCCATGTGATTTCTGCATATTCTTTTCTGCATATGGGATGGAACCTGGATCATTTAAATCTCTAAATTCATATCCCAGGTCACGTAAACTCTGTCCTGAAAACGTCTTCCTGTCTTCTGATAATAATTCACACAAGAAAATTTAACTTAACAAAAAAGAAGTCTCTCTCACACGAAGTGGGCATTATTTCTCTCATCTCAGGGAGATAAACAGGTCAGATTTTCCACAGGGCAGTTAAGCACGGCCAGAGCCGTGGCAAAAATGGCTTCACACACAATGTTCAGTATGAGTCAAACCTCTAGGGCAAAAAAAATGACAAGGCATGCTGTCCTCACCACCAGAACCCACCAGATCCCAACTGTCCAAGGAGAGACATGGCATCTCTGGCCGTATTATTGTGACATTAAGACAAAGTGAATAATACGGTGGGGGGAGAGCCGAAGGGAAAGTAGAAGCATGAAGCAGAGAAAAGGGAAATAAGAAAGGAGAGATATAAAATCTCTCAAGAGATGGGAACGGAGGGGCCCCCAGGGTGTGAGGCTGGGATGCTGGGAAGCCCTTTTCTCTGCTCACGGCGCCAGCAGGATGTGCAAATGCCAACTCTCGTCTGGATGTAAAGCCACGCCCAGCTGGAAGAACGCTGGAGGCGTTCACCGCGCACTTCCCTGGCCTTCACGACAAGTGGGTCCCCACTGGCCTGGCACCCGAGCCCCACGGACCCCCTTGCGCTCCGCGGTCCTGTCCTCGGACGTGGTTCCCTCCTCCTTCCTTCCCGGGTCCGGGTCCCTGTTCCCTTCCACACACTGAACACGGACACAAGGTCTCGTCACGAGGTCTCCTTGGCGCTGGGCAGATGGTGCACACTTTCTTATAAATTAGGACATTCTGAATGGGCTTGATTGTGAATTGACAGTCTGGGGGGAGCTGTCTTCTGTGCCGTCAGCAGGGTATTTCAGGCTGCGCGGTGTATGCAGGGCTCTAGTGACTAAAAATAATGACGAATGAGGTGGAGAAAGGACGGCGGGCGCGCAGAAACGGAGACCCGAGGCAGCCCCGCGCAGCCTCGCAGTCTCAACGAAGGGCAGGATGCGGGCGAGGGGCTGCACCCCGCCCCGACCTCCTGTGCTTCGGGTTTCCCACATTTATCTCCTGCCTCTCTCCTGTCTCAGGTGTCTGTTCCCCACACAGAGAGGGTCCCCACTTGTTCTGCCCCCCACCCCTGTCCCCCATCTGCTGACACCATCTCCCTCGTTGGTTGCAGCTGCATCGATACTACGACCCGTCTCCATCCCTGGGGGGGCTCCCAGCTGCCCCTTCGCCGGTTCTGCCTCGGGAAGAGACGCCTCGAAGTCTTCGTCAGCCCCTCTCCTCCCCCAGCGGTTGTCACGTGCCATCCAGGGCACTTCTTCTTGCGTGTCTGTGTCTCTCCTCTCCTGCAGCCATGGGAAGACTCGATGGTCCTGGCCACGCTCTGGGGGGTGATGACCAAGCCCCAGGCTGCTGTCCTCAATTGGCTGAACTATCGAAAAACGTGTGCATCGGAGACAGTCCCAAAGGCACCTCCATCTAGCTTACACATCACTTGTGCACCTGCAGGTGGCCGCCTCTGGTGATGGACGCCGTGTTCCGTGCTTGTGGTGTCCATGGGCACATGGTCAGGTCTGACCAGTCTCGACTGCACAGCACAGTGGCAGGAGCTGGCTTGCGTGACAGCACGTGGGTGCCCTTCCACCTTCTCCCTGACAATCTCGACCTTTCTACAACATGAGTTATTGGAGGCTCATATGCACATTTGCACCATCATTGCACCATCAAATGGACATTCACAACATTCACAACAGCCAAAAGGTGCAAACAAGCCAAGTGTCCATCAACAGACAAACGGATACACAGCATGTGATCTGTACACACACACAATGGAATAGTATTCAGCCATAAAAAGGAAGGAAATTCTGACACACATACAACACCGACTAGAAAACAGTGTGCCAGGTGAAATACGTCAGATGAAGAAGGGCAAGCAGTGCCCACTTAGGCCGACTCAGAGACAGAAAGTGGGGGGGAGCTGTCCCAGGAACGGGGTGGGCGGGAGGCACAGGGGGTGGCAGCTACCGTTCAATGGATACAAAGTTTCTGACGATGAAAAAGTTCTGAAAATAGTGGTGTTGGCTGCACAACACTATGATTGTATCTGATGCCACTGAACTGTACACTTAAAAAGGATTAAAGTTGTATATTTTACGTTAGGTTTATTTTACCACAATTAAAAAATGCTGATTATATCCAAGATGGTCTATTTTAAGAGCCATGACAAAGGGCCCCAAGCAAAACTCTGTGGACGGCTGCAGCTTATGACTGGGGTGTCACTGGAAGATCCCTGGCTTGGTTTTACTTTCCGTGTGTACAATACTATACATTCTTCCTCTCCTTTTATGGCCAAGAAGCTAAGACTAGCTAGCACTGTTTCTAATCTGTAAAATACACATTCAGATGAACTCAGTTTAAAAATGTTTTGAAGGCAACTTTTAAACTGTGACCAAAGCCTTAGCAAGTTCTTTCTCCAAAGACCTTTCTTTCTTTATTAAATAAAAAAAAAAAAAGGCAGCATTAAAAAAATTTTTTTATTTTATTATACTTCCAAAGATAGATTCTCCCCTGCTGACGTTCCAAGGCACTGTATTTTAATCAACTATTACTATTACCTGCATGGTCTCTTCCTAAGAAGCAAAACCCTTCCTCTCAGTGAGCATAATTCATCTGCAGAAAAGAATGCCTAAAATTTACCAGACGGCAGTAATGGGAGAAGACTTGATTTTTTTCCCACGGGCATTAAAAGTCTTAAAACTTAGCAGACGCACCTGCCACGGGAGTCCCTACGCGCCCTTTGTACGTGCACACACGCGCACCGCGCTCCTCGTGGAAGTGCGGGAAGAAGAAAGAGTGAAAGGAGTACCGGAAGCTGGAAACAACGGGGTCAAGACGAGAGGGCAGGGAGTCCAAGCATCTCCTTGTGTCCAGACGAGAACTCACAGCCCCTGAAGGGCAGCTCCTGGGAGGTGAGGGGACCTAACGACGTAAGAAGCACGCACAGTTGTCAGGAAACCTCAACCACACAAAGTCACACCATCGCAGCTCGTGCAGAACCAAACTTGTACAGATCTGTCAGGTCACAGGAGCCTGACTAGTATCCTGGGGCAGGAGCACCAGGCTCGTCACAGATGAGGCTGACCAACCAGAAAAGGCTTCCACTGCCTTCGACCCCAAACCCTCAGGACTAAGGAGAGCCCGGGTGACGGCACCTCCGTGGTCTATAAAAGACGGTCGCGTGAAATCAGCTCCACCCAGGGAACGTGAAGTGCGCCGCAGTCACGTGACCAGGAAAATCTTTCGCTGCCATCTGGTGAAGTTCGGGAGGGAAGGATGAGCCAAGAGGATGCCACCAGCTAGTTCATGAGTCATTTTTCGAAAATACTTCTTTTTATCTTGCTTGGATAAAAAGCTGACAAACCAGTCTTTAAAACCTTGTTTAAGCCAAATCCACAGCTGTAAAACCAGTTAAAGGAAAAACGTCTATAGCAGAAGAACATGCACATTTTATCAATGATACTGTCAGCAATTAAGGAAGACAAGAGTGCCTAACACGGTGCAAACGTATCGCTTTTAAACAACTGTGAAACTGTATCAGACCGCCTTACTAGAATATTCCACCGTGATACTGTAATATGTAACAAGGAGTACATTATGGTCTTCACTGATATTTGCTCTTTCTGGCACAAAACTCTTAAAACCCTTGGAATTCCCTAAGTGAGGAGAGTGGTACAGGTGTCCTGATATTCATAACAAACCCCAGATTCACAGTCGGCCACACTGGGGTTGATGTTAATGAGGTGACTTTTGGACCTCGCCTAAGGATGCCGGCCGGTTGCCATAGGAACCAGTCACGTGATTAGAGGGTGGGAACTTTCAGTCCCGATTCCCAGATCTCCAGGAAGGGGAGAGAGGCTGGAGGCTAAATCACCCACCAGTGTTAATCAATCAGATCTCCGTACTGAAGCCTCCTCAAAGCCCCAAAAGGATGGGGTTCAGAGAGCTTCCAGGTTGAACCCGTGGAGATTCCGGCAGAATGGAGCTCGGACAGAGCACGGTTCCCTGCCCTGTACGTGGCCCTGCGCTCATCTTCCACAGGCTGCTCCTGAGTTACATGCTTTGACGATAGGCTGGCGATCTACTGAGAGCAGCGTTCCTCTGAGCTCTATGAGCCGCTCTAACAAATGAGTCAAACCGAAGGAGGGGTCGTGGGACCCTCTGCCTATAGCCAGTCCATCCGAAGCCAGGTGACAACCTGGACTCGTGACTGGCGTCTGAAATGGAGGCGGGGGGCGAGTCTTACAGGACTGGGCCCTTAACCTGTGAGATCTGATGCCGCCTCCTGGTGGACAGAACTGAGCTAACTGCTTGGCGATGCTGGGGCGGGGGTCGGAATTGGTGTCAGAATCAGAGCCTCACAGACCTTTCCAAAAATGCAAATCACCTCTGCTTTTCTCTACGTGCAGCTCCATAACACACCTTTGTGCTCAGCACAGATGTGCTTTTGCACTGCGACCGTGGGTCAGTATATGGAACCGGAACCCTTCCTGTGATGGGGCCACTGTGACCCCCAGACCCTCCTCGACACTTCTGACTCATCTCCATGGCGGCAACACTCAAACTCCACCTGGACGCCTGTGTAAACAGGATTTACAGGATACAGGCCAACCAGTCCTCCTGTCAGGCCCCATCACCAGCCACCGGTCTCTGCCATGGGCTCTCTGCCTGACTGTCCCCTCGCTGCCCGGTTCAAGCCAACCTGCTGGTCACGGTCAGTCAGGGGCTGGGGGCAGGGTGAGCACGAGCAGGTACAGTCGAGCTACTGTCCGGGGGAAGGGCCCCAGGAGGAGACCCGGCCCCCAGATGCACTACTTGGCCTTCTTGGCGGCTCCTTCAGGGCTTCGGAGCATCTTTTTAAACTCTCTGGGGTTTGCGAGCGGGTTCCAGGTGCTTCAAGCTGACGACCCCTGAATTCCAGACGAAGACGCCCTCTCCTCTTTCACGTGCCATCTTCTCTTCCTCCCTCTCTGGCAAAGTGTCTGAATGTGTCTTTTCTCCAGAACGTTTGCCTCTTGCCTTCAATATCCTGAAGCTCTAAGTGAGAGCTTGACCCTCCTGCCTTTGCTGGGGCGGATCCTTCCTCACCCGCCGTGTCGCACAGGGCTAGGGTGGAGACGTGACAGGGCCCGAGTCACCAGACTGCCTCACGCCCTCTGGGACGGCCCGGGCCCTACGGGCGTGACCACGGCACCTGGGCACGAGGGCTCAGGACCCTGCTCCGAGGACAGAGCCTACGGCCCTCCCTCCGGGCTCTGAACACCTCTAGCTCTGAATATAAGCCCAGCAGCACAGACGAGGATGACCACCCTGGTGTGACGGGTTCGAACGCGCCGTGTGAGCCCCCCTCAAGCCTGCTCCACCCCCAGCTCCCTGTGACCCCCGGACCGTGTTCTCTCCCACAGGGGACGACATGGCCTTCAGAGGGGACTTGGACACTAAAAATAGTCGTGACCCATCACAAAATAGGTTGGGCAACGCTGGGGCCCCTGGAGAGATGTCCTGGAACCCTGAGAAGCAGACTGGCTGCGGGAGGACTTCCTGGCACAGAGCTGGCCCCCGGGAAGGCGAGGAGGCGGCTGCGAGATGCCCTTGGAGTGTCCCTGGCGGAAAGGAAGCCTTGCAGGGTCATCGCGCCCTCATCAGGAACAACGGCCACATGTGCTGTGTGAGTTGGGGCTGGAGAGTCCCCACTCTTGTCCCCCCACCACGGGCTGAACTTGAGCTTGAGAGGGGAGAGGATCAAGGACTAAACACCAGGGTTTTCCCGGCTCTTAAGGTAGCTTTCATCTCAAGTAAATCCTGGTTTACAAGTGACAACCACCACCAAAACCCCAGAAAGCACTTAGGACCTTGGCATTAGAAGGCCTGAGTCCTCGACCTCGTCCTGTCACGGGCTGTGTGACCTCAGGCAAGCCCCTGGGCCACGCCCTCCCATGGGCAGACCTCCGAACTCCACGTGGAGGTGAGGAGTGGGGCTGTGGCACAGGTGCGCCTGGCGCCACTCAGACGTGCCCTCACGTAGCCGTGCCAACATCGCGGTTACCCAGAGACTAAAGTGACGCTTTCCGTGGCTCCAACTTCAGCGCCACCCCATCCCTACCAGAATCGCGAACATGACCTGGCCAAGCCAGCTGCTCGCAGCCAGGGGGCTCGTCGACACTGCCACGTGGAAAGGACCAAAGTGCAGCCTTGGGGAGACTTTCCCGCGTGTGAGCCCCACCCGCAAGCAATGTCTTCCCACCAAGAAGCCCGAGGGACCAAACCCCTTTCCCACTGATAACCATAGGCTTCATGCATCAGAGACAGAGACACAGATGGAGAACAGGAGAGGACACGAGACACAGAATGGGGCAGGGGGACGGTGGTGTCAGGCAGCGGACGTTCTGCAGAACCGAGTGCATCTGGAATACAGCGACGAGGAACCAGGAGGCCACGGCTGCGGAACACAGGTCAGGTAAAAAATAGGTGCCCACTCTGGACAGAAATCTTACAAAACGATTTGGGTTCACTCTTCCCCAATGGCACTGGTACTTCGTGATCAAGCACTGGATAGATTTAGCAGCGTTGTTTCACGGAAGCTGGGCTCAGTGTTCGAACATATTACATAACCAAGGCTACGGCTGCGCCAGCTGCTACCTCCACACGGCCCACCGCACCTGGGAGGATGCTGTGCGCACAGTGGATATTTCACAGACGGTTGTTTAAAAATAAGAGTAAAAGTGAGGAAGGGGGAGGAGAAAATTTTTCAAGCAGTTATCACACAGTCTGTAGGAAGAACAATAGGATTTTCAAATAGTTTGAAATAAAAATTAATATTCATTTTAAATTTGTGATATAACTAAATGATATGCTGTGAAATGGTCCTTTATTAAGCAGACACAAATTTCAACTCCTCTCATATTCTCACCTATAATACCACGACATTTATATGTTTCTGTCATATAAATATGGTATGTTTCCTCCACATCCGGCTGGGTACGCCAGGGCTGCAAAGCTCGGACCACTGGGACCACCTGGGACCACTTTTTAGGACTGTGTCTGCAGGGAGCAACCTTGAGGGATGAGGCAATGCCTCGCTCTGCAATGAAGAACGGGCCTGCTTCCCATGTGCTATGAAACGGTGGGTCCCCCGGCCCAGTGCCCCCGTGGTGACACCAGCCCACTGTCAGCACGGCCTCCGTCTGGGCCCACAGGGTCCTGCTCCCTGGACTTGGGGACAAAGGGAGCTGACCGTGACACTGCCCGCTGCGCCCGGGGTGACAGAGGCCTCTGCCTCTGGCCCTGGAGCCCACCCTGGCGTCCCTGGAACAGCAGCAGGGGTGCTTGTTGTCCTGTAAACAGGGTGAAAATCAAACCCTGGGTTTGTCCATATCTGTATTTCAGGTAACGGCTGAGCATCTCCAGTGGACTTTAGTTGAGCGGAAGGAAAACAACTAGATTCAAACGTCAGGCCGACAACAATAGAATGTAAGCATTTGCTACTTTAATAAAGTGATTTTAGCTGTCTGCGGAAACTCTTGCTCAACCCAGGCTCCTCCACATGCAGCTCTGAGCCTGTGCGTAGACTCCCATCGCCCCGCCAGGCGACCCCGCTGCCTGGCCAGGGGTCTGGCCCCGCTGCCGCTACTCCCTCCCCCGCTGAGGGCTCCCATGGCTCCGTGCAATCAGCAGTAAAAGTTCAAGTGCAGCCTGCCTCTGCCTTGGCTCAGTTCCACCCCCTCTTCCTGCAGAAAGAGGTCAGAATGGCCATGTTAGGCATGGCAACAGGGCCTGAGTTTCCCTGTCCACCCCCCGGTCATTTGAGGCTTCTCACGCCCCAGTGGTTATGTCTCGCTTACAGTTTACTGTGCATTGTGCAAAGTCCAGAGCCTCCCCGTCACGTCCCCCTTGGAGGGCAGGGGCTGTGCCGTTCCTGGAACACCCTCCTTGCCTGTCACGCCTAGAGGCCACTCCACGATACGTGATTTTGGCTACATAAGTCATCACCATTTCTAGAACTCACCTGCGACAATATTTTTCAATAACATTCTATTGGGTTTAAAAAGTGGGAAAGTAGCCAGTAAGATTTTTAAACAGTTACCCCAAGAACCTTAGAAGTACTCCTGTGTCTGGCACAGAAACTCCAGCGCACCTAAGACTGGAAGTATTTTTACTCTTTGTTGAGTCTACTCTTCCCTGTGGTCTTCTCTGAGATAAAGAGCCAGACCAGGCTTTTCTGAGACTTTCCTCCAAAGCAAACCAGGCAAAACAAGACACAATTGCTAGAGAGAACTATAGAATTTTTTTAATGGTTTTTTTTTTCTATTTAAGTTATCAACTATCAGCACTCTATCAGCAACTAGGATGTGGAAGCTTAAGTATTAAAAAAAAATTAATCAAACTTGCAACACTACCATTCAGTCCTTCTACTATGCAGATGATTCGCACACGGCGTCATGAAATTTACACCTGCTCCTCAGAATAACACTATTCAGACGTTCTCACGTAAAACAGAAGATGACGTTTATTTTTCCTCATCCCATAGGGCCAGTCTGACCTCAGCCTCTTCTCCCCAAAGGAGCCGTGTCCATTCCCGTCATCAAGCTGTCCCAGATTCGAAGTGCTGGAGTCCTCACATCCTCTCTCCTTCCCGTCACTTTGCTCTCACCAGCTCATTAGCAAAACTCACTTCGAGATACGTCCGTTTGTATCATTCAGCCTCCGTTCCTGCCCCACTACCCTGAGCTAGGTCTCCAACACCTTATGCCCAGGTTAGTGGAACAGTTTTCCAAAGAGAGTACCTATCATTGACTCCATTTGCCCCAGCTCCACATGTTCCTAATTTAATCTTGTTTTCAACATGATAACCAAAAAAAGGACTATTTTTTTTTTTTTTTTTTACTGTGATGTCCCCTCTCAGCAAGCCATGGCTCACACTGTGCCTCCCCTGTATCTCACCCCAACACCTGCCGGTCCGGCACTGGACCTGAGGGATTCAGAAACGAGGAAGTCTGCCCCATGTCTCAGTGACTATTAAAGGACATGGAGCAAAAACCCCCAAGAACAAAAAACACTTGTTTTCAGTGCTGACAGAGGGGAAATGGGTGTTAAACATAGCACTCCAGGGAGAAATTACAGCACAAAATTTAAATTATCTTGTTGCAAAACAAAACAACACCAACCTAATTCTGGAAGGGCCGAGATGGCCAACTTTTGAGCACAACCCAAAACAGTAGTAACAGCATAGCTCATATGCTATGGTAACAAACCACGAAGTAGAGATAAAATATGTTACACTCTGGGGTGGTCACTGAAAGAGACGTGTTTAATGTCTCTGCATACAGCACTTAAAAAAGAGAGCCAAGTGCCTGGTGAAATATTCTTCTGGAGCCTTCTTTTGACAGAACACACACAAGCTATGTCCAAACATGTTCCAAATTCCTTATAAACATTCAAGTCAAAGCAAGTCAGTGGCAGCCTGAGCCTCACAAATCCCTCTTCTGCACAAATACTCTCTCCTCACTAGAATTCAGACACACAGAACCCCAGTGCTGCGAGACATGCACGTGGAGGACAGACGCACACTGTCCCAGTAGTGCCCACACACGCTGGTCCTGCCTTGGGTCTGGTACCCAGAGCACCGCCCATCCATCCACCCATTGCCACGGAAACCAGTGGGAGGCCCTGGCGGAGGTGCGGGAGCGTGGGGATGCACAGCCCTGCCCGCTGTGGCTGCCCTCGCCCCCAGGATCTCCTGCTGCTGGACCGTCTATCAACACACAGGCAGAAGGCAGCTCTGTGGGCCTCGACCTCAGCAAAGTTGGGGTGCCCATCTCGTGACTCCCCGAAAGAAGCGCAGTTTCACTGGAAGTCACTTCACTGCAACAAAGAAAAAGCACTCGAGTGAGCCAAGAGCTCCTTCAAGTCGGGTGGATAATCCGATTATGATTGCAGTGCATTCAAAAAGCACATCAATAAAAGACACGATAAATCTCCTGGAAGAAAACATAGACAAAACATTCTCTGACATAAATCTCAGCAGTGTTCTCCTAGGGCAGCCTACCCAGGCAATATAAATAAAAGCAAACATAAACAAATGGGACCTAATTAAACTGATAAGCTTCTGCACAGCAAAGGAAACCATAAGCAAAACAAAAAGACAACCTACAGAATGGGAGAAAATATTTGCAAATGATGCAACTGACAAAGGCTTAATTTCCAGAATATATAAACAGCTCATACAACTTAATAACAAAAAAACAAACAACTCAATCCAAAAAATGGGCAGAAGACCTAAACGAGCAATTCTCCAATGAAGACATACAAATAGCCAATAGGCATATGAAAAAATGCTCAATATCACTAATTATTGGAGAAATGTAAATCAAAACTATGAGGTATCACCTCACACCAGTCAGAATGTCCATCTTTCAAAAGGAGAAGGTGTGGAGAAAAGGGAGCCCTCCTCCACGCAGTTTGGTGCAGCCATTATGGAGAACAATATGGAGACTCCCCAAAAGACCAAAAATAGACTTGCCATATGATCCAGCAATCCCACTTATGGGTATATATCCAGAGGGAATTCTAATTCAAAAAGACACCTGCACCCCAATGTTCCTAACCGCAGTATATACAATAGCCAAGACATGGAAGCAACTTAAACGTCTATGGAGAGATGACTGGATAAAGAAGCTGTGGTATGTTTATGCAGTGGAATACAACTCAGCCATAAAAAAAGAATAAAATAATGCCATTTGCAGCAACATGGATGGACCTGGAGATCATCATTCTAAGTGCAGTAAGTCAAAAAGACAAAGAAAAATACCATATATCACTCATATGTGGAATCTAAAACAAAGGGGAAAAAAGGACACTATGAACTCATCTACAAAACAGAAACAGACTTGCAGACACAGTAATCTTATGGTTACCAGGGAAAGGGGGTGGGAAGGGATAAATTAGGGAGTTTGAGATTTGCAAATGTTAGCCACTATAAAAATAGATTTAGAAAAAAATTTCTTCTGTATAGCACAGGGAACTATGTTCAATATCTTATATAACCTTTAATGAAAAAGAATATGAAAACGAATATATGTATGTACATGCATGACTGGGACACTGTGCTGTACACCAGAAATTGATACACTGTAACTGACTGTACTTCAATTAAAAAAAAATTTTTAAGTGTAATTAGTAAAATCTGGAGACAACAAAATTGGATCAAGCTTTAATTTCTATATTAAGACAATGTAGCAAGAAGCATATGGGTTTTTTAAAAAAAAGTTTTTCAACTAATATTTATTGAGTGTCTATTAAGTACCAAAATACAAAATCTATATTTAACATTTTTAATATCCCATTTGAATAGTGTTTTTCAAGCAAAAAAAAAAACGCACGTCAATAATCTTGCTATAACTCTTCCCATGCCGGGAAAAGTAGTTCTCAAGCCTTTGACGGAGGACTGTCCCTCTAAATTTATGCATTTGGGGCCCGGCTTTGTAACCCCAAGGAAGAGCTGGCAGCGTTCTATAGTTCCTCTCGGCCCTCTACCCGATGAGAAGGTGGACACTTCCCTCCTCGCCCAGCCGGCCAGCCCGGCGACAGCACAGGCCGCGCTGGGAACCCGGCGCCCCGCCTCTGCGGGAGCAGCAGGTGCGGCCCCGCCCCTGAGGACGACGGCCTCCGGGTCTGGGCTCTCTCCAGGCTGCTCTGGCCTTGGCAGTCATGTGTGGCCAACCAGCTGACAACAACTTTAACAGTCCCTACAGACGAAGACACAAATTCAAAATCTAATTTTCCGTTAGCCTGTATCTCCCCTCAGAGCAAAGCTTCATCTCATTTAAACGTGGGAACAAACTGCAGGCAGCCACTGACATGTCTGCTTTACAGTTGCAGAAGCTGAAGTTCTTGTGATCAGCAGCCTGGCCGAGATACAGGGTGAGGAAGTGACCCGGGCTGCGGTGCACTGAGGCCTGGGCCGCCATGAGCGGGTGGCACTGTTCTCACGGGCTTTAACAGGTGGCACAGCCCTTCCCTAGCTTAGGCCCATCCGCCTGCACCTGCCTTGGGCCAGGCTGCTGTTTCCCACTTGGGTTATTGCAACAGCCTCCAAACTGGCCCGCCTCTTCTGGCTTCACTCTCCTGCCAATCACCTTCCAAAGATGCAACTCTGCTCGTGTCATTCCCCATTTAAAGCCCTCCTGCGAGGCCCCACTGCCTCTGGAACAACGCCTGACACGAGATCCCGGTGGGCCGTCCCTGGCCGGCTCAACTTGCCAAGCTGCCCCCTGGGACCCCGGCGGTGGTCATGCTGCGTGGCCAGGGGCCCTGCCCAGGTGGCCTGCCCCCTCCTCTCACTCCAGGGGTCCCGCTCTGACACGAGTCCATCACTGCCAAGGCCACGCAGATGGCTGTGCCATGGAGCAGCCGTGATTTCCCAAATGCTCTGTGATGCCTTTAGGAACTTGGTGATACTGCCCAGGGAAGAAAGTCCCAGAAACCAAAAACACTGCCGGTTCCTCAAAAGCCCCACCTTTTACTGCTGTCAAACAAATCAGGTAAGCCGCCAACTATCTCCTAAGGTCGTCCATTTATGACAGGACTAAACATAGAGATGCAGCCTGACACAGCGAGGGTGGCAGCGCATGCTGGGGCGCTGCCAGAGGACACTTCACCTTTCCTCGTGCCCGAGAAAGTGCTGCAGGAAGACGGAACCTCGTAGGTGACTGACAGCCCTGGAGGAGGGGCCGTAAAAAGGAATGAAATAATGCCATTTACAGCAACAGGGATGGACCTGGAGATTATCATACCGAGTGAAGTCAGTTCAAAGACAAGTATCATGTGGTATCGCTTATGTGTAGAATCTAAAAGAATAATGCAAATGAACTTATTTACAAAACGGAAGGAGACTCACAGACATAGAAAACAAACTTATGGTTACCAGCGGTGGGGCGGGGGGCACAAATCAGGAGTTGGGATTTGCAGACACAAACTACTATACACAGATTAGACAAACTACAAGGTCCTACTGTACAGCACAGGGAACTATATTCAATATCTTGTAATAAACTATAATGAAAAAGAATATAAAAAGGAATATATAAATGTGTAACTGAATCACTATGCTGAACACAACACTGCAAACCAACTATGCTTCAATTAAAAAAACAAAAAAACCAAACAGCTGCCAGGTGGGAAACCGGGCACCACCACCCTTTCCTTACACACAGCACGCTGCTTCCTTGACCCCACCATCATGTTACCTGTCACAAACGTGCCAACCAATCCTCATCATTTCTTGAGAACACAGACATGTAACACAAGACAAGGTTCCAGGTCCGACCCTGAGAGGGCGGCCAGTTGGCGCTGAACAGAGCTAAGGAACCTCTGAGTAACAGAACGAGACACTGATGCACTACAGCATCCCGGAAACGTGAAACGTCCCCCTGCCTCCAAGGCAGCGGCGCTCTGGGGAGAGCAGAGGGCAGAGTCCACTGGGTGTTTTTTCACACACACACAATTCAGGATTCACTCGTCAGAAGAGGGGGAAGAGGGTGTTCAGTTTGCAAAAGCTCCCTGGTAACTCGGGGACACTTTCTGCTCAAGGTGCAAGGGGCTGCTCTAAGAAGTGATTCAACAAGTCATCCATATCGGGAAATGAACAAAGCCCCGCCCACGGCCTACAGCACAGATAAGTCCCGCTGGGGTCAAGAACCTGACTGTGCAAGTACAGAATTAGAGGGAAGTACTTGCATGACCTTGCAGCCCGTACCATAAAAAGACTGATAAATTTAAGCACATGAGAATTTAAACTTCCATTCATCAGAAGATATTGCCAGAAACTAGATACATCACAAAACAGAAGATGACACTTGGCTGCATTTGCAAACTAAAACTTTAAGGATGTACCATTTCAGTCGGCAGGCTGGCAAAACTTCAAAAAGTCTGACCATATGAGAGTTGGCACAGACATAAAACAAATGAAATTCACATAACTTGCTGGTCACAACCACTCTGATACCCCATTCGGCGTGACTCAGTAAAACAGAACATACGCGAAGGACTTAAATACATGTTTGTCCCAAGAAGATAAACAGACGGCCAACAGGCACATGGGAAGAGGCTCCACATCACTTGCCATCAGGGAAGCGCAGGTCAAACCACCGTGAGATGCTTTTTCACATCCGTTGGAATGGATGCTGTGAAAAGATTGGAAAATGGCATGTTGGTGAGAATGTGGAGAAACTGGAACTCCTCGCATCCTGTTGATGGGACGTAAAACAGTGCAGCCGTTGTGGGGAAGAACGGAGGTGCCTCAAACCATTAAAACAGAATCGCCACGGGACCCCGGAGTCCCGCGTCTGGACACATGCAGCGAAAGAGCTGAACGTGGGGCTGGAAGAGGCATCTGTACCCCAAGCAGCGTTACTCACAGCGGCCAAGGGGAGAAAGCAGCCCAAGTGTCTGCTGGGTAAATGGAGAAACAAAAAGCAATATTCATACTGTTGAACGGAATATCATTCAGCTTCAAGAAAGGAAATCCCAACACACGTTACAACACGCGCGAACCCTGAGGACACTGTGCTAAGGAAATAAGCCAGTCGGGAAAGGACAAGTACTGCGTGATTGCACTCACGTGAGGGGCCAGAGTAGTCAGGTTCATGGAGACAGAGGGAGAGTGGCGGCCGCCGGGCTGGGGGTGGGGGCAGGGAGTTATCAGGTAATGGGCACAGAGTTTGTTTTGTAAGATGAAAAAATGCTCTGTAAGCACCATGTGAGTGAACTTAATGCCACTCAACTGTACACCAAAAAATGGTCGGAACGGAAAATTTTATGTTATGTATATTTTACAATTAAAAAAAAAATAAAAATAAGAAAATAAACTGAACAGGGGCACACCTGCTAGCCCAGCACACCTCCTCTGGCTCCCCCGAAAGTAGTCTTTCCCAAAGGGTTAAAGCAACTCATGCAAAAGTCCCCACTGGTCTTCAGTTAAGGAGGCAATGTAGTTTCAATTGTGATAAACAGAAAAATGTTACTAACAGCTGGCATCACCAGGCGCAAAGGCACAGACTCTGGGTCTCTGTCCGTGGAGAGTGTAACTGCTTTTCCTTTAAACACCCAATCCCGCGCCTTGTGGCCTTTCTCTGACCTTCTGGGACAGCCTGCACTCTGGAGTGCGCATCTCTCTGAATAAATCCACCTTAATCGACTGTGGCTCGCTCCTGAATTCTTTCCTGCACGAAGCCAAGGACCCACACTTGGCGGGCACGTCCCAGGGACCCAGCCGAGCCCTGGGACACGGCCCTCCTCACGCCCCACATTCCCCTGCAGCACGCTGACCTCCCTGACCAGAGGCCTGCAGTCAGGTGCTGCTGCTCCACCAAGCTGACGTTGCCCCGAACTTGGCTGGTCTTGGGTTACTTCGACCTCCTTGACAGATGCTGGCGTTGGCTCTGGAAAGCGTCTCCTTAGTAACAAGGGGAAAAACATCCCGGGAGTGCAGGATCTCTTACAGACGATGCAGACATGCAGACGGATTTCTAAGGGAAGACACATTCCTGCTTCCGGCAGCACCTCCCCGTCTGGGAACAGCCCCAAACCTGCCGGAGGACCTGCTTCCTGGGGGAGCAGCCCCTGCCCACCCCTCAGCCCCCGCCTTTCAGGGGATGCTTTTTGGGATGCACGTGACAAGCACCAGACAGCAGGTCTGGGCTCGGGCCACGTCTCCCGGGGGTTACGCGGACCCTCACTCCAACAGCGGCTCTGCGCTGAGGTTTTCCTTTGTGGCTTCTCGCTCTGCGGAGCCCAGGGCGCGGACGGGCTGCGGCCACTACAGAAGCGTCTGAGGTGGGAGGTGGTCAAGGAGGACCCCTTGCTCCCGACCCTCAAAGCAGCGCATGGGACCGCGCCGACGGCGGGCAGGGCGCGGCCTCCCACTCTGAAAGCAGGCGGCACCAGCCCCTCGCTCTCAGATTCTCTGCTCATCACGCGAGGTCAGCCAGGCCCCCACAGTCTCCCCCAGTCTCCCCCAGGCGGTTTCTAATTGTGTGTATTTCTTGGCCAACAGTCTCAAAATGTTAAAGGCCATCCCTACAAAGACCACACTGGGAACCCACAGGCCTCAGGTTAAGCATTTATGAAGAATAATGTGACCCAAATTGCCTCCTCACTCCTTCTTTGATTTCCTACTTTGTGTGAACTGGGGACAAGAATCACCTGTAACACCCTTAAATGCAAAGACATCCTTCATCTAGAGCGGAACTGAGCTAGCATGGCCACACTGCCCAACGCCAACAGCATCTCTCAGCAGGGCCCAGGGCGCCCAGGGCGCGGTGGGAAGTGGGTCCCCGAGCCCTTCGGCCAGTGCCTGCTGGCTCCACCGAGAGAGGGAAGTCCTCCCGTGTGGGAACGAGGCCAGGCAAACTGTTTTTGAAGGGAAATGCTGTTCACCAGGAAGTGACTGACTAAACCGCTGTTTCTCTAGGAATGCTGAAGGCGGAGTAAGTGAAAATGTTCATTCTTTCAGACCATTACCCTCCAGGAAGATTTACGAGGTGGCCGCCTCAGAGGGCCTGTATTTCATGGACACTGATCGTAACTCCTAGAGGCTCCAACAGATCTTTCGCCACCAGTCTCTGCGTCATCAGCGACGCCTGCCAGACACCTGGACACATCCCTGAGCTCAACGGTCCAGGCCACTGCGTTCGAAGTGATCCGAAACATAATGAGGGAAATGTGCTGTGAGTCCCAAGGGAGATCAATAAAATCTTATATATGAAATTCGTTAAGACAGTAAATCCTGAGTTCTCATCACAAGGAAAACATTTTTTTTCTATGTCTTTAACTTTGTATCTGTGTGCGGTGATGGACATTTACCAGCCTTCGTGTGATCATGATCTGACGTACGTACATCATTCACTGATTATGTCACATCTTCAGCCGACACAGTGCTGTGTGTCGCTTGTATCTCAATAAAACGGAAATAAACGTTATGAAAAAAAAAAAAGCACACATTGAAACACATCAGAGTGAAACTGCAGTGGTAACAAGAAAATCCTAAAAGTAATTAGAGGGAAAGTCAGGTGACCAGCCAAAACTGACAACTAGGCTGACGGCTGATACAAGGCCGACAGGCAGGGAAAAATAATGGAACTGAATCTTTAGAAGTGCTGAGGAAAAAACCTGCTAGCCTGAAATTCTCTACCCTATTAATTTCCCATTTGGGAGCAAGTTAGTTTTTAGTTATCTGAAAGCCTCTGCGTAGAGGTTATCTCCTACCTAGGCTTACCGAAATAACAGTAAACGCACCCAAGGAAGGAAAAACAGAACCTGGAAAGGAAAGGGGTAAATTTAGACCCAAATGGTGAATCAGGGCAAGTACTTACAATTAAAAGAAAATGAAATGGAAGCTTACAATGGGGTGGGGGTGGGGATCCAACACTAAAGGACTGTCAGCAAGTCACTGTGTCAGAAGGAGCTTGTCTCCTCTAGGAGAATGGTAAATGTACTTTTAAGTAGGTTTGGTAAAACCTGCACAGGCAATCCGTGAAAGAACAGAGACATAAATTCCAAACCCATAGAAGAGATTAAAAATGAGCGCAGTGTTTTTGATGGAAGGCAGGAAGGTTACAACAAAAGAAAAAGAAAAAAACATGGTAGCAGGGGAAGTAAAACAAGGCAGGAGAGTAAATCCAAGTCTGAGAGCGATCAGTGACTCTAGACGGAACAAACTCACTTATCAAGGTAGATGTGGACTCTCTCTCTCTCACACTCAGCCTTAAGCTGCTTAAAACGTGACACAAAAATGTTGAAAACAAAAATGAAGAAAAATTACACCAGCAAAAAATACCTCAAAGAAAGCTAACAGAGCAACATCAGTACAACGTGATGCCGAGAGCAGCACCAGACACGGCGGGACGAAGGCAGAGGCATTAATGGGGACGAAGGATGCATTTAACACGGAAGGAAGCCTACCGAGTTATGACAACCACAAATTTTTATGCACCTAATAATAAAGCAGCAAACACTTCTCCCAAACCAAATTCACTTTATTTTGCCGAAATGACCCCCAAAAGCAGCTTATAAGAAAGCCAGCCCACTGGTTGGATGGGCCTGTGGGTGGGACGCACCGTGGCCCTGAGTGAGTGGCAGCTTCTGTCCTGCAGGTGGTGAGGAAGCCCTGCCTGGTCCCCATTCCCGGGCTGCACGTGGCCAAGGGCGGCCTTCCACCCCCACGTGCACCATGGAGCTGACTCCAGTGCTCGGTGCTGGGCCTGCATCACTGAGGTCTGAGCCCCCGCCCTGGTCCTCTCAGCTCTGAAGGCACTGAGGGAGATACCCCAGGAGCCTGGCCTCACGGAGTCACCTGCCTGACACCTAATGGTTTCTGCTCCCTTTCCCTGCTGTCAGCTGGCCTCTAGGGAGCCTCCCGAGAGCACCCACCCAGAGGCCACCGCGGCCAGGACGTCCGCCTCGCGCCGCTGGGCACCAGCCTGCGTCCACTCCAGAAGCCGGCTCCCCTAGGGGCAAGTCTGCTGCTTCCTCCAGACTCACCCTGAAGACCCTCTCAGCTTCAAACTTCCCCGCTGTCTGAATGATCTCCTTAAACGTCAAAGTGGAGCCCAGTAAAGGAATAAGCCAGTCTCTGTATAATGAAAGTCGGCCACTCAGTGAAGTTTCCTTTCACTTGTTCAGCATTTTTAAGATGAAAGTAAAGAACAGCCCAAGAAGCTGTACGTGAATGTCCTGCCTCCCAGGACTTGACGAGCCGGGAGAAGAGACACTAACTACCCTTGCACACGGTGCCCTGGGGACGCGTGACAGGAGGACCCCCAGAAGGGGCTCCAGAAAGCCTCCCTCAGCCTCACGCGGCGTCAGCTGGCTCAGGAAGGTTTTAAAGTCCTGTCACACGTTGTGGGTGCCTAACTCAGGTGGGAAGTCCCCTGCGCAGGGGACTAAGCAGGCCTTGTCCGAGGGAACTTGTAAGTATGCACACACCACGTTCCATCGATTTTATTTCATTTTTTAATTTGTTTCTTTTTGGGGATGGTAATTAGGTTTATTTATTTAATTGTCTGTAACGGAGGCACTGGGGATGGAACCCAGGACCTCGCTCATGCTACGTGCACCCTCCTCCTGCTTATCTCATTGATTTTCAGACACACGTTTTCCCTTCGTGGGCAGCTGCGCTCTGGCGTGCTGTCCCTTCATGGGCAGCCTGTATTTTTTTTTCTCTTAATGTTGCACCTCTACACCTGTGATGGTCAGTGAGTGGAAGTTTAGTTTGTCCGTGGAAACAGCCAACCCAGTCTGATTATGGCACATGGGATTTAAAAAGGAGGACGAGGACTCAAGGCTCTATCTTCTTATTTCTTCGTTTTGCAGGCGCACAGCCTCCACGTGTAATACAGGAGGCACATTTCTACATTTCACATACACCCCCAAACTTCTCCCACTTCTCTAAGGGAAATGCATTTCGATTTTAGAAGAAGTCAGTATTTGCTTGGTCCCTCAGAGTCACTGCTTCCCGCTGGTGTGCGGTCCTGTCTGCTGTGTGCAAGCTGTGTGACCTGGGCCAAGTCGCCTGCCGTCACCGAACTCGATTTCCCCCCCTATACGTGGGCTGCCCTGCCCGGCCCGCTGGGATGCTTTTACGAGGAAACAAGGTGAGGTTCTTAGAGCGCTGAAGGACCATCCCTGGTCCTCAGGACACCTTCAGTCGTGGCTGGGAGAGGGCCCCCCACTTCCTCCATTCCGGGGGCTCCACCTCCAACCTCTGCCAGGCACCCACCACTGCCCCAAGCGCATTCCCCAGAGTAAGAAGCTTGGGCCAGCAAACCACCCTTTGCCCTTCCGTCCTTTCACCAACAGCACATTCAGCTGCTGGAGTGGATGCTTTCAGAGGCTCTGTGAGAGGCCCGGAGGCCAGCAGGAGGCCTGGAGGGTGACCACAAGGCCGCCCTGCCCTCTAACGGGGGGGTTCCTGCCCACTGCCACCTGGAGTGCCAGAGCCACACGCAGACAGCACATCCGGGAGAGCAGGAGGCGTGCACTGTGTACACAGGTGTGCAAAACAGGGAAAGGATAGAAGAGAAGAAAGAAAACTAAAGGGGCAGGGCAGGGTGGGTGGGTGGATCTGACGAGGGGCAGGTTCCAACGAACCTGAGACAGATGAAGGCCACTGTCCTGGGCATGCTAGACTCCGGCCTCTGATGTGTTTTAGGAAAACTATAATTAATGGACAGGAAGCCAAAGTCACCGCCCTCTCTGACTGCTGTGGTCATAAATACACAGGTCGAGACGGGCTGACTACCCCCCTGGGGCAATTACACACTGCCGCTCAGTCATCAGGGCCCCTGCTTTGATGGAAAGAGGTCACTCCAAGGCCTTATCTTCCCCAAACGCCTGTCCTGCAAACGCTCAGCTTACCCTTCGTTAATCTAACCAGCACAGCACCACTCCTGGGCGGGAACTCGTTAGCTACGATGACGGAGGTGATCCAGATGCACTGGTCACCTCCCAGCCCTGACCACGCCTGATCTAAAAGCACTGGGAAGTTTTACAAAACAGAGGCCTGAGAAACAAAACAACGCAAAAAACTCGATGCCTGGGTCCCGCCCCACAAGGCTCTGATGCCAGGGTGTGGCCTGGGCGCCAGGAGTCCCAAAAGCTTTCCAGGGATTCTAACGCAAAGCCAGGAGGGAGCGTCTCGGGGCTCAAGGGCTGGGTCCTTGGCGCACTTTCATACAACCCCATTCACCTCCCAATAAAAGCCGGGGAATAGGACACACCTTGTCATCACCTGCCCTGAGCGCTGCTGGTCTCTAGTCCTCCTGCAAAGAAAGACCCAAACGTCTACACCGGCATTTCCAAGGACATCTCTGAAGATATTTTGCAAGAGGTTGAAAGCAGTGCTCAAAATGCTGTCTGCCTTCTAGCCATGCGGTCGCCAGCCCGCCCTGGAGAAAACCAAATAACTAGCCAACCTCCAGACGTTGCTAGGGTGGCGCAGGAGTTGGACGTGAGCCTGAACAGAGTGAGACGGGGTGAGAAGCTCCCGGAAGGTGCCCTCACAATCGTGTCCGACAAACCCTGCCTCAACAGGAAAGACGTGACTCTGCCATCAAGGCCAGGTGCACGCACTCAGGACCACATTCCCCGTGGGGTCAGCCAGGGAGCGTCCCTTCCTCTGCGGCTCCTGGGGGACGGGAGGCAGACACGTCCGGCCAGCTGTGCACCTGCTGTCTCCCTAAGCCAGTGGTGCTGCACTGGGGGCAACCTGCCCCGCCCAGGGCACCTGGCTTTGCCGAGAGACACTGTCACAAATTGGGAGTTGTCACTTGCATCCGGTGGGGGGAAGCCAGAGATGCTCACACATCCCGAGGTGCACAGGACACCCCCCACGGCAGAGCCGTCCAGACCAAAACATCCACAGAGCCCAGGCTGTTCAAAAGGGAGTCTTCAGGCAACCCCAACGCATGCCGTTTCCGAGAGGGTTTATCCGGCAGCTGGGCCCCTCGCTTAGAAACCCCGTGAGCAAGCCTGTTAAACAGTAAATCCAAACCCACACCAAAAACTCTCCATGAGAGAACCCTTGGAAACAAGAAACTCCCAAAGTTGAAGAGGAAGAGAGCAGCCCGGCCAAGCCGGCGTGGACTCAGCTGGCCGGAGGGAAAGCGTCTCGGGCCCCCCACAAGCACCTACAACCCCCTCCAGCTGGAACAGGTAAAGCGCTCCGTCACTGAAGTGTTTTAAAATAAGTTCACGCTGGGGGAAGGGTATAGGTCAGGTGGCAGAGTGCAGGAACAGCACACACGAGGTCCCAGGTTCAATCCCTGGCACCTCCTCCAGCCAGCATCAGTGAGGAAACCTAATGGCCTCCTCCTCCTCAGCAAGCAAACAAAACCAGCAAAGATACATACATAAGTAAAACAGGTTCTCACTGCAGAGCACAGGGAACGATACTCAGTACCTCGTAATAAGCTATAACGGAAGAGAATCTGAAATAGAACATATGTACACACACATATAAACCACTCTGCTGTACGCACGAAACTAACACAACATTGTAAACCAACTATACAATTGGTTTTAAATGCAAAAAAAAAAAAACAAAAACCCACAGATGACTAAATTCACCAGCCTCTTCACAGGCCCACTCCACACACCTCGCCCAGCATTTCTGGGGGGGGGGGTGCCCGGCACCCCAGCGTCCCACCACTCGTTCCCCCAAAACAGCCCTCTCCGGCTCCCAGCCCCGCTCAGGACCCAGCCAGACACCACGTGTGAGGAGAAGCAACGGATGAGGGGCCACTCCAGCGACTCAGGACACAGCCATCCAAAGGCACGTGCTCAATTACAAGCACCGCTTGGCCGGGTGACCAGCTCCCACCAGCATCCAGAGATGAACAGCGTCCGTGCTTGAATGCCGACCACCCGATGCACGCTCCCACATCCCGTACATTCCTTTGCTCCAGGCCAACCGCCGCGGGCCGCGGAAAGGAGCATCCGCGATGCTGGGGGGCAAGTGAGAACCGAGCTTCCCCCACGAGCCGTCCTGCAGCAGAGCTGCCCAACCCGTGGGCGAGCCCTGGGAGGCTCAGGTCCGCCTGTCCTTTCCCTGAGTTTCCTCCTCCTTACAGCAAGAATTCAAACGCCGGCAAGCAACTGCTCAACGGTGAGACATCTGCACGGGTGCAGAACTATACAGACATAACTTGGCGTCTTTTCAATGCTGAATAATTTCTGACTAAAGGGAAAAAATGAGAACTGTGTATCAGTCCATAATCACACCACTCAGCGTTGGATGCTTTTCACTTGAGTCAGAGAAACACCAAGAAAACATCAGGTAGCATCTTCCAGGCACGTCTAATTCTCTGGCTCTTGATTCTGCATTTGAGGATAAAAGTTACCCAAACTATACGACCCCAGTAACACCACACACAGCATATGACTCTGACAGACCCCCCCCACCTCTGGCATCAAATGTAAATTTTGAAAACAGAAACATTTGCTATTTGTTCCCGTAGCACAAAACGGATGCAGTCAGCTGTCTAGTGGCGTCTAAACCATCCAGAAATATGCGCTCTGTCTACATTTTAATTATTTCTTAAGAAAAGCAGCATGAATGGTGACCCTTTCACTGAAATTCACAAACAACACTAAGGATTAAACAGCAGATGACAGGCTGACGGGCCACCCTCCGCACAATTTGTGAAGTTTCCCACGTGCCGGGAAAGGCTGTGCTGAGGGCAGAGGAGGAGGGGTTGGCACTTAAATCTCTGCGGGGAGTGGATGTGGCCTGAAGTCAGTGGCGGCTCACACAGCACTGCTGCTTCTGACGCGCCACGGAAGGGGCCGCCCTCTGCCTGGAAGGCCACCTGGGCACCCACAGGGCTGTAAGGAACAGGCAGAGAGGAGGCCGCCCGCCCACAGAGACAGCCAGGCGTGGCACAATCCAGCAAGGGACCCCGGGCTTGGATGAAAGTTCCGGAAGCGACCAGCAGCAGCAGTGCTCCTCATCTCTCACCAGACAGGGTGGTCTGGTGGCCCACAGTCATGGTCAGAATACTTGACCTCCAGGAGAATTACGGTCTGGATGAACTGTCCTGAGGTCAGCGTTTACAGAACCAGAAATCCCTCATCAAGAGACCTGAAGGCAATACCACGGCTCTTTGTCAAGGAAAAATAAAAATGATGAAACCTTCACTAATTCAACAAACGTCTACTGACGGCCTGGCAAGGGCTGGGGCCTGGCAAGGGCTGGGACCTGCCGATACATGTACAAATCCTGTACGTCAGAGACATGAGCTCTGAGATGCACTGAGGGGTCCGGCGAGACTTGCACACCGCCGGCTGGAGCAGACACCCGCCAAGGAAGCACCTGTGAGATTCACACAGCTGAGTGATCGACGCTGGGCGGGCAGGTGTTCAGGGACTAGAACAGAGCCCAGACACAGACCTGCATACACGTGTCCACCTGATTTCTGACCAAGGTACAAAAGTAATTCAATGGAGGAAAACAGCCTTTTTAAGAGATGGCGCTGGAACAACGGGGCGTCCACTGGCAAAGAAAGTGAACCCTGACTCGCGTCTCACGCCTTACACAAAAGTGAACCCACGAGGGTCACCACAGACGGAGATGTCATATGTAAAACTACAAAACCTTCCCCAAAAAGCACAGCAGAAACTATTCAGAATCTAGAGCTACGCAAAGGGCTCTGAGAACTGATACCATAAAAGGAAATATTTATAAATTGAACTTCATCAAAATTAAAAACACTTGCCCAGCGAAAGATCCTGCTGAAAGATGAAAGATGAACTACAAAACGGGAGAAAATACTTGCAAACTGTATGTCCAACCAAGGGCGTCTAGAAAGTAACAGAACTCTCAGAACTCAACAGTCTCTCTCACACACACACACACACACTAGTAACATATGCAAGCAACCTAATTAGGAAATGGGCAAAAGACACGAAGAGACCAAAGAGGACACTCAGACGGCAAACACCGCATGGAAAGATACCCGTCAGGGAAATGCACGAAACACCACCTGGCAGAACGGCTAAAACCAAAGACAGCGACAGCGCCAAACCCGTGAGGGCGCACAGCCCTGGCGCCTCCGTACTGCCTGGTGTGAGTGTGAGCCTGCCTGGACAGCAGCCTGGCACTTTCTTTAAAAAACTAAATATGCACCTACCACAGAGCCCAGAAACTGAGCATCTATCCTAGGGGAGCGATGACGCACGTTCCTACAAAAACCTGCACAAAACACGTTCATAGCAACCGTATTCCTAGTAGCCGCAAACCGGACACGACCCAGACGTCCTCCAACCAGGGCTGGTTTAGCTCCGCGTGGTGCACACTCACCGTGCACCTCTCCTCCGCAACAAAAAGGGACGGGCTGTGGATACGAACCACAACCTGGCTGTGTCTCCAGGGAATGATGCCGAGTGAAAAAAGCCAGCACCCCACCGGTACCCGCTGCATGCCTTCATTTAGGTCAGACTCTTGAAATGACAAGATGGTGGAAACAGAGACCACAGCAGCAGGTGCTGGGGGGAGGGAAGTGGGCGTGACCATAAAAGGTCCACGTCGGGGACCCTCGTGACAAAACCGACCTACAGCTCAGCTGAATCGGTGCGATCTAGTTGTGAGATCACACTGGTTTTATAAGATGGTACCTTGTAAACTTGGGGAAACTGGCTGAAGGGCACACGGGACCTTTCTCTACTGTTTCTCACAACTGCATGAGAATCTATCAGTGCCTCATGGAAGAGTTCAGAAACAGGTGCTGGGAAGGCTTCAAGGAGGAGGTGGCATTTCTGGGAGGACCTTAACGAGCAGGCGGCATCTCAGTCGGCAGAGGTGGGAATCTTGGTGCCGTCTAAGGGAGCAGGGTGAGGCAGGCTGGGAGGGCTGGGCCACTCTCTTCAAAGTAAGTTCTGCCCTCCTTCCTATAATTTTCTCAGTAGAGATGAAAGACGCAGCTTAATAAATGCTTCTAAGAGGAGAAGTTTTATAGAGAAGCATCAGTGGGTCAAAGCAAGATGCAGATGCCCTTCCTGGGGAGCCCATCGTTTCCCAGTGTCCTCCCTGGTGGGGCCCCACTCAGGCGTCTGCACGGAGCCCCCTCCAGTGCCACCCGGCAGCCTGAGGCCGCCTCCTCCCGGGGCCGCAGCGGAGGAGGAGGCGGGGCTCGGGCTGAGGTCCCGAGGATGGGGGGGAGGGTGCTGGGTCAGAGGCACGTGGTGGGGGGCCACCACCCCTTTCCTAGCCTCGTGGAAACCTCGCTGTGACTCCATCTTGATTTTGACAAGGAACGGCTCCGGGGCAGGTGCCGGGGACCAGAGCGACCGCGTCCCTTCCAGCAACAGTGAATCCCCCATTAGCGCTACTTACGGTTGTTTAACTGAACACATGCCCCCTTTCTTCCCAGACACCAAAACCGTGCCATTTAGAGCAGAAGCGTTCAAACTACCCTGCCAAGTCTTCCTGCGGTGGCTGCCCTGCCCCGACCCGTATCCCCGCCAACCCCACAGGCTCTGAATGCTGATCTCCTGGCCTGGTCTTTGTCCCCTTGGTTGACGCGGCTCCAGTCCAATCGCATCCCCGCCCTCAGGGTGCGGGCAGGACACAGAGGCTGTTTCCCTCCAGATCTCCGTGCAGACACCACATGCACACACGTGCACACACACGTGCACACACACATGCACACACACACCCCCACCCTGGACTCTTCTCGTGTCGCAGCATTTGGGAAAATGACTTAAGCAGACACCCCCGATTCGTCCTGCTCTCTCGTCCCATCCTGCCACCTCATTATTAAGTCAGCGGGCCCATCACTGGGCTGTCATGCAGGATACTCTATCTCTTCCCTTCCTGTTCTCCAGCTAAACGCCCTCCCACCCCCAAATCAGGACCAGTAGATGAAAGCAGGTCTGCGTAGAAAAACAAACAGAATCACAAAAAAACGCAATCTCAGGTAAACACTAAGAGAAATTCGACGTAGATGATAAAAGTAGACAACGTAGGCTCTACAGCAAAAAAGCCAGATTAGGACGAAGAGGTCATTGTCAAATGATAAAGGAAACAATTCACCACAAAAATAGTTCTAAATCTTTGTGCAGTCATATTCAAACTCTATAAAGTTTGACAGGTTACAAGAAGAAAATTTAAATGCAAAATTATAATGGGGAGATTTTAATCTATCTTTACCCTAACTAGGCACATTTAGCAGGCAAAACTATAAAGGATATAGAAAAGTTGAACACCACAATGAACAAACGATCCAATACATTTTTTCCAAATTGTGGCAATCCACTAATGCACTAATCAAACTTATAACCACCATCAAAAAACCCAGAACAGAATAGACTTGAAAACATCAGAATGCACCTGATATGGCAAAGATAAGCATTATTTTGTGAAACCTTCACATTTGTATATTGAGTGACGATATAAAACCTACTTCCTGCTATGGGTTATAGTTCAAGCTTGAAAGTCTTCAATCTAATGGATATAAAGTCTTTACTCCAAAATTGGAGCATGTATATTCCTCTCAAGCACTCAAGAAATATTTACAAAACCTGACCCTTTGCTCGGCCCAAAAGAAGTCAGAACCAAACCCAGAGAATCAGCATTGCATCCTGAATGGTGCTGGAAGGTGTCCCACAAGGGCCAGCTGACAGCCAGCTGGTCCCCCGTGGCTCCGTGCACCCACCCTGGTTCCCCGGAGGGATCTAGAACATGTCCGTCCTTGCGAGTGCCAGCGAACTTGGCTAGTTATTTTTGTGTTGAGCAGACTTTCTGGTGGAATGAAATACTCCTGAGGGAAAGCGCTTGGGCAATCTTTAAGAAGGTGAAACTCAAGTTAACCATTTCCAGCCTTTTGAGATATTCTACCACAGACAGTACTAGAAATATACTTCCCAAAAAAGGGCAAAAAAAAAAATGTTAAGCTTTGCCCAGGTGAAGGGCTAAATGGGGGTCTGCGTGCACAGACAGGCACGAGGAGGCCCCGGGAGCAGGCCAGCTGGCTCCCAGGAGGGACAGCTCCGGGGGGAGCCTGCCAGCCCTCCCTAACCCTCAGCTATCGCCGGAGGAGGTGACGTTTCCACGACACACCTCCGTTCATCCAAGAGGACCAGAGGGCACAGTCTCATCTCATCCCTCCCACTGCCCTGCACCCCACCGAGGGCTTATTGCCGTGGGGGGGGGGGCGCCCAGTCGGGACGCAGGGATGGAGCGGTGCCACGCGAGAGTGCGAGGCAGTTTGTTTCAGCAGAGGGACACTCAGCTTCGGAAGCTAAAACAGAAAAGGGAGCGGCTAGAAGCAGTGCACGCCTAACATGGTGACGGCAGTCAGCCCTCAGACGCTCATCTGAGAGGAGACAGGTGAAAGGATGGACAGGACAGTAAAATATGTGACTGGACGTTAAAATGAGCCATTTTCAGGTGCATGATTCAGTGGCACTGAGCACATTCACATCACGCAACCACCACCTCCGTGGAGTTCCAAACGTCGTCCCCCAGCAGGGGACCGCAGGCGGTCTCCCCCCCTCCCCACGCTGGAATCCACTCGTCCGTTTCCTGTGTTTATGGATTGACCTGTCTGAACAGTTCCTATAAATGGACTCACACAATGCCTGGCTTCTTCCACTTGGTACATTTTCGAGGTTCATCCATGTCGCCGCACATACTGGTGAGAAGGACAATTTCTAAGACAGTGAAGGTGGACAGGAGGCAGTTAAGGGGCAGGGCAAGAGTGGCAAGGGTCCCTGCCATCGCCTGAGCCTGGGGGTCTAGAAGGACGGTGGCACCATTAACACAGGTGCAGGTGGGGACGACGGTGACCAGTCTGTTCCTGGACAGACTGAGTTTGATGAAACCCACCTTGGAGAAGGGCACCAGGGAGCGGGAAACAGCCGGCAGGCTAGGAAATGCTGGAGCGACAGCACAGAGCCCTTTCTGTCCCCCGAGGCTGAGGGCACACACGCACCTGCAACCGCACCTGCCCTGGGGACACACATGGGGCACGACTGTCCCCGCCTTTCCCAGAAAGTGGTGCTTTGTGCAGCTGCCAAACTCCCAAGGTGAACAAGGCTCAGGACGGAGGAAAGACCATCCCGGCTCTCCAGCAGCCCCCCTCAGCGGACTCTGTCCTGGCTTCGGTAAAGAGAACCCATTCTCAGAGACCCCAGCCGGCATTTTCTGATAAGCATCCCCACCGGCCACCTCTGAACCGTGGGCGGCTCGCTTCTCCACTCTCCACTTCCAGCACAGTCCACCAGTGTCCAGATTCCTCAGCCTTCTGAGCACCAAGACGCCTGGTGTACACACGCAGCCCCACCGGTCTGACTGCAGCTCCAGAGGTCAAATACCATTCCTGGGTCCCAGAGGAGCCAGCCTCGTGAGTCATTTTAACCCCTAGAGAAAAGGAGGGGCCGACCGCCCCCCCCCTCGTAACCCACCTCACCGCTCTCGGGGTCCCTGCCTCCAACCTCAGTGACCACTCTCTCCCCAGAGAGCTGTTCCTGACCTGATGCCAAGTCCTTCACAAATCCATCTAAATGTGCAAGGGTCTCTGTTTGCTCTCCACACAGGCATTCACTTAGGTGTGTGATCTGCATCTTTACACGTACGCACACGTAGAATTTACAAAACAGACTTCCAGGTTGTTTCCCATACCCTCAAGGTGAGGTTCCAACTGGAAACTGAGGGAAAATCTCATGACAGCAGGCCTTCCAGAAAACTCAGGCCGAAGGAAACGGGGGCATGAATTACTCAGCCTCACGCGGAGAGGTGCGAGGCCCCCAGCCGGGCAGGGCTGCCCACAGCGACAGCGCTCTCAGGATGGCCCTCCCCCTCAGAGAAGCCCGCCGCGGCCCCGCACCCTCACCTCCATCCCTCCCTCGCCCGGCGCGTCCCCGGGGACCCCGGAGCACCGGGCACTGCTCTAGGTGTCCCCACGGTGAAGGCGGTCCCACGGGGGCACTCAGGAAGCAGGGAGGGGGCGCTGACGAGGGACCAAGGAACGAAACACACGCCTCTTCAGAGAAGTGGTGACAACACGCGGAATCTACCCCACGTAGAGGGCGGCTGGCAGGGAGGTCGCAGGCGGGGCGGCAGCAGTGCCTGGGCTGTGACTGACTGGCTCTGCTGCTGACTTGCGCCGACGGGGACGCACACACCCGGAGGGCAGGGCCTGCTCACATTCACGTCCGGCCCCCCAGTGAGTTGCTGGTGGAGGGCGGGCAGACCAGGAAGCTGACACGCTAAGTGGGGCTGTTGGCGGTGAGGACGCTGGCTTGAGCCGCCGTCTTGAAGCCCTCACCACCAGTTTTTAACTTCATCAACATGCAGGATGTTCTCCAAGAAACACTCAGCTTTAATCTTATCATGGGAGCCCCGCAAAACAGGATTTGCATTACTGCTGCAAATGAACAAAGATACATATTCATGGCCTGGACCCCTCTGCGAGAACACATTCACTCCCTGAAATTTAAAAGAAATCTGTATTTAAATCACACTGGCCGGGTAACAGACAGAGGCTGCGCACACACATCGTCTGTTTACACAGATAATGGGCAAGGACGGCGTATTTTCCAGCTCATTGCAAGAGAGGCTCTCGAGGAAAAAAAAACCAACTGCCTACTTTAGTATTTTAGTAATAACATACCCCGTTTGGACCCATAAAGGAAATTAACGGCTAGCTCCTCTGAATGGAAATGATAAAAAACAGCTTTAGCCCAGGGTCCAACAAGCCTTTTCTGCAAAGGGCCAGACAGCAAATATTTCAGGCTTTGCAAGTCACGTTGGCATCTTTGCTTTTTTAGGTTTACTTTTAGGTTTTTGTTTTTTTTTTTTAACAATGCTATAAAAATTGTAAAAACCATTCTTAGTTCTCGGGCTGCACAAACCACAGCTGGCCGACCCCTGCCTCAGACCACGACAAGAACTGGAAACATGGAGTCGCGAGTTCCTCACGACCCAACCCCAGGGACACGTCCACAGACGACGCTGGGTTACCTCCTTCAGTCTCTCCAGCTCATTCTGGAGGGCCTGCCTGGATATCTCCACTTCAATCATCTGCTGTCGGAGCGTCTCATTCTCGTCCTCGGCTCTGGCTCTTTTCTCCTCCACAGTCTCAAGTTCATGGTGCAATCTGACAGACACATCTTTGGCTACCTGCGTGGACCCACAGAGACAGTCGTCAGGATGGGCTAAGGGTGCTTCCAAACTTCAGAGGCGGCGCATTAAGGAACACTGTGTTACACCAAAGAGCAAAGGCCCTGGCACTGTCAGCAGGCCTCGTCTAAAGCATGAAGTCCACAGTCAGGGGGAACAGGACTGTCACCTGGGCTAAAAGGCCGCTTTGCACAGCCCTCCTCACAGACTCTCACTAAGAATGCCAACTCTGCCCAGGCACGCACGCTTCCAAGGATACATTAAACTCACTGTCATCATCATCAAACAAGCATTTCTCTTCCCTAAAATAATACTAAAGCTACTTGCTAAAAAAAGCAAATACAGTAATTCTGGATGCACTAGATGGAGTCAAGTTTTAAGCTGCTTACTGAGGTACAATATTTGAATGTTAAAAGCAGTTACACATTTTCACTTTCTAAAAGTGAAGAGGGAGATTTTGTAAGAGAAATATAAATCACCTTTACGTCACAGTGAATGACGTGTGGTTAGTGGCTTACAGATCTGTTACAAAGATCCCTTTCCTGTTACAGTGAGCGGCTGCATGAGATTTCACAGGGACGCGCGTGATAAGGGGACACGATGCATAAGTCATCGCAAGATAAACGACTGGATAATGGGGGCACGAGAGGAGCTGTGGGGGACAGAACAACCGGGGTAAAGTCTGGGATGTTTTCACCTCCTCCCCACACCCGCCAGTGGTTCTGAGAGACCCCGCAGGCAGCTAGTTACGCCCCGTATCTCCTTCGGTTAGATCACCACTACAAGCCTTAACTTGGATGACGGGAATTTCAAGTTTTCCGCGTTCTAGAAACTTAAAAAGCAACAACAACAAAAAATGCCAAGTGATTATGGTCAATTTTTAAAAGTGGTCTTTGACTACGATTGAACTGATAATTCAATTTTAAAACATTTCCGATCTTTAGGAGGAGTTCCTATACAATTTATACACAATGGGCAGGTGTTGTTTTTTTTTTTTCCTTTAATTGTAGATCCATTACTATGATTTCTTTTCTTCCTTTTTTGGAGGGGGGTTAAGATTCCAGTTCCTATGATGGGTTTAAATCTCGGTCCATCAAAGCCACATGACCCTACACGCCCTATAAGACCAATCACCGAGCGAAGAACATTTAAGCTGAAATCTGCTGAGAGAGACACTGACGGCACTGACCGAACACCAAGACCGCGCGGAAGTGGGTTCTGAGGGTGACATTTCAGGTCCATATCCTGCCCCCTGCAGTCCCTTCCGGGGGGTAGGTCCCATCCCGCCGGCTCACCCACCTTTAAGTCCTGCTCCAGGCTGCGGACGAGCTCGCCGTCCACCTGCCCGGTCTCAGCCACCTTCAGGCTCTTCTGCTCGGCCTTCCTGAGGCGGTACTGCAGGATCCGGCAGTTCTTGTTGGCGCGGTCCAGCTCCCGCCGGAGTTCCTGCAGCTGGTAAACGTCTTCCTCTAAATAACTGTCCCTCATCTCCTCCATCTCAGCACGGAGTTCATCCAACTCGTCCTACACAAGCCAGACAGGGCAGACTTAGAAGCCAAGTGCATCATCAAGGACCCACCTTCATCCCATCCACCCCTGCCCGCACCACCGTCCACCACCCGCCGGCTACTTGCCGGTGTCCAGCCACACCTGTGTGACCCTGCACAAGACAGCATCACCCAACGTCTGCTCAAATCGCAAGGGGCAGAAGCCAAGAACTAGCCTGGATCATTCATCACAGCTTCTCAGCAGTCACTCCACCCCCGACATTTCCTTACAGAAGCATAATCATAAATGCAGTCATCTCTGCAGTAACTCAGCCTTTAGATTCAAACCAAACACGGGCCTAAAGCTGTATCTCTAAGACAGTCTGGGCAGGAAGGTGAGTCAGACACATGTCGCCTTCAAAGAACATAAACCTTAGTGGACCCATAACTGTGCGCTGCCCCAGCATTACCGCACACCTGCAAACGTCCCTGAAATCCCGTCCCGCAACACAACCTCAGCACTGACCATGGGACTCAGGGCTGTAAGGGTAAAGCCTTGTGTGATGTTTCAAATACACTCGGGTTTGGTTTTTCATTCGCCTGTCCTGCACTCCCCATCTCCATTCTAGGCTGGCACTGACGTGAAGACACTCCGGGTACAGGAGAAAACCCAGGGTTATTCCTGGCCCCCTCCCTCCCTCCCATCCCACAGTCAACGCAGTGCCATCAGCTCAACATCAAAATAGAATCTGAAAAAATGACGCTAGTGAACTTGTTTACAAAACAGGAACAGACTCACATAGGAAACAAACTTATGGTTACCAAACAGGAAAGGGGTGGGGGAAGGAAAAATTAGGAGTTTGGGATGCACAGATACAAACTACTATATGTGAAATAAACAACAAGGCCCCACTGGAGAGCACAGGGAACAACCTTTAATAGCTTGGAATGACCTATAATGGAAAGTACTAGGGAAAGGAATAGATATATATGTATGTTTAACTGAATCACTATGCTGAACACCAGAAACACAAGATTGTAAATCAACTATACTCCAATTAAAACAAAAACAAAACAACCTGCAGGGCTGTCTTCCCAGCGGCTCCACACCACGGCGCCCGTCAGCCTCCACGCCTCTCACGGGAGCGGCTCGCACACAGGTAGGCCCAGCACCTGGGCTCCCGGTGTCCCCTCCAGCATCTCATCCTCTGTCGTCCATTCTCCACCCAGAGTCATCCTCTCAGCATGTAACGCAGACCACCTGCCCCAGCTCAGACCCTCCAGGGGGCTTCCCATCACACAGAGGAAATTCTTCTAAGTCCCCCAGGGCCCCTCCCTCCCTCTCCCCCGCTGGCCCCACAGGGTCCCCTGTGCTGCCTTCTCCTTAAAACGCCCCTCCCCAGCCAGCTCTTGGCAGAGCTCATGGTCACATCATTTGGAAGGCACACACCACCTTCCCCGACACCCCCAGCCCCACGGTCTCTAGTCCCGGGCCTGCCCTATTTCCTTCCCACCCCTAATCACTGTTGAATATAATCTGTTTCTTCCTACTCAGCGTCTGTCGCCCTCGCCCTCGCGGAAAGGTGAGCCCCAGGAGGGCAGACACCTCGAGAGTCAGCTCCCCTCTGCACCCCCCGTGTCTAGAGCAGTGTCAGCCACACAAGGGCCTCAACCAGTATTTGTGGAATGAACACATGGGAACATCGGTCAACACCTGGAAAGACGAAATCATAAATACAACGCAAGCTGGGCATAGCCGCCCTCTGCTTTGTTCCAGTCTTGTAGTCCAATCGTGAGGAATCCTTCCCAAACCCATAGACAGGGCTGCAGCAGGCGAGATGCAAATTCCATGACAACGACTTCCAGGAGGAGCAGCCTGGAAGGTGGGAGACTAAGAAATGCATTCTAGGAGTTTTCTCGATTCCTTTCATCATAGATAGCCTGCACCTCCAGACCAGGACACCCTCGGTCATTCCCATTTGCTCTGCACAACGGACACTGCAGCCCAGGGGAAGCCTCCCTGGACGTGGGCTCCCTAGCTTGCCAGCTCTCCTGCTACTCGCTTTCTCCCTGGAGCCTCACCACTCCCACTAATCCTGCATTTATTCCTTTTTTTCCCCTGAGTTAAGGTAGATTTATTCAGAGAGATGAGCGCTCCACAGACGGAGTGCAGGCCGTCTCAGAAGGCCAGGGAGGCCACCTGCATTTAATCATAAAACCAGGGATTTACTTACAATGAAGAACAAGAGTTTCCCAACATCAGCGCCTCACAGATGAGAAACCGATGAGAGAGAAATCTCCCGAAGAGTATTTTATCCTGGGTGAGATTACGTCCCAGAGGCTATTAAGCGAGTTGCGAATCCTCGTGGAAAAACAGAGACCGGCACTCACGGGGTGAAGACGACTGTCCCGCCCACCCCACCACGTGCAGCAATCACCCGTCTCGGGAAGCACACAGACGTGGCATCTCGTTTCCCTGAATCTAGCCCGTACGTTCTCCCACTCCGCCCACTCCACCCGGCCAAGAGGACCACCTGCTCCGCTGACCGTGACTCCAAATGGAGTCTATTTCAGGGGACGCCCAAGGAGAAGGGCTGTCAGGGAGGAAGGCGTTCCCAGCCTCGCAGGGATCAAACAAATAAAATGTTTTTCTTCTCGTCTGCTAAGTGTTCTTACAGAATTTCGGAACCAGTGATGATAACCTCATTAAAAATAAGACATTCTAAGGCATCCTAAGAAAGGTAAATTCTAGTGTTGAAAATGTTGTGAAGTAGAAGCAAGTTTCATTTCTTTTTCTTTTCTCTCCCCCTCTCTGGAGATCTCTTCCTATAAATCTAGTTCCTCGTAGGAAAACTTGCTGGGACTGGGAGTTACTGGGCCCAGCACAGAAGTGGGTCAGCCGGACAGGCAGGGCTCTTCTGGGGCCTGCAGAACACAGCTATTACAGGAAGGTCTTTGCCAACCTGCAGCAGAGAGGTTGTTCAGGACGCCCGACCCCGGCACTGAGGCATTGATACTGCAGGAGGGGAGCGTGGCCACCCTGGAGGGGACCAGCCACAGCCCAGAAGCTTTCCAACAGGCCCGTACGGGCCATTCTCCTGATAAAGAGTAGAGAGTCACTCCTGAATCTGCAGCATCAAGGCCAAGTTTCACTAGGGTCCCATCCATGAATCTGCTCTGACCTGGAGAAACAGCCTAATCTCTATACTTGTGTCTGAATACAGTTAAAAGGTAATTATTTCACTGGGTAACTAATTAAAAAATAGTTCAACGCAAGCGGTAATCACTGCCGTATACGTACACGTACAAATACAAAGTGATGCTGGGGACTCTGTTTGTGGAAGGAACCTTTGAGATTGCTTTTCCTCCTAGAAAGTTTATCAGGGCCTTAATGCCTGACGTTACCTGTTACTCCAACAAGAGTTTTCAAATGTGACACAGCCATAAAAAGACATGTGATATAACTTCCAGGTAAAAATATTCTCTGGTTTGCAGACTTTGTAACGGGGCCCCTCCTCCACCCTGACGTTAAATGTTGGATGTGTTACACAGACGCCCGCACCACCACTGCAGGCTAAAAATCCCTGTTCCAGGACGAGATGAACCCACACCCCCGGATCACTGAGCAGGTCAGATGCAGATGTAAACAGCCAGTACTTTTTGGCATAAATAATCACTAACATTAGTTGCGTTGAAAAGAAAATTAGGGAGAGACCATAACTGCACGTATTTGAATCACTGCTCTCATACCTCCTGTTTCCTCTAAATTGGTAGAACACAAGACAGCCTTTATTAAGCACTTTACCTTCGTCCTAAGCCCACGATAATCCTGCCAGGGACACACCACCGGCATCTGATGGACAAGGAGACCAAACCCCCCCCCCCCCCCCCGGTGAACATGTCCAAACGCTTTTTGCTAACACACGGAAGCCCACCTACAAGCTGAGGCTGTCTGGTTTCAGACACGTGCTCTTTCCAGTAAACGCTAGAAATTATCTGCAACAACCATGACAAATGAAACAGTAATCAGCCTTAAGTCCTACTGGTAAAGCGCACCACTGGCGTAAAATAAAAAAAGCAGGCCAAGGCTGGGAATCTGATGTCGTCAGCGTGCAAGTACAGCTATCACCACAGCAGGTCCTCAGGAAAGCACTGCCCTGTGCAGGAAAGACACTAACACCCCCACTTGTACAATGAGGACACTGAAATTCCATACGTTTAAATGGCTTCCCCCCTCTAGTCTGCTGCAGACACGGGACGAGGCCAGGGTCTCAACTCTTTTCACAGAGCCTTGGAAAAAGCAATTTGCAGGTTTGGTGAAAAGAAGTTACAAGTAACACGCCATGTAAGCTGGGAGCAGGCGTCTGAAAAGCAAAAACTGTGATTATTCAGATTAGGGTCATGATGGGAGAGTGATTTTCAAATTAACATGACATTAATTTTCAGACAGCATGCTCTAATTTAGAGAACATTGTATTAAAGAATCTTAAAGACGCCTGCCATTTAAATGCTTAAGGAAACCAAATCAGGCAGAACATAGCATTTTCCGGCAGACGTAATCTAGACACAGTAAGTAGAAGTGGAAAACTGCTGCTGTTAAGACAGATATTAACGAGGAAAAAACTCCCCTTCACCAAGTTTCACACTGAACTCACATCAAGTCTGTCAGATACTCAAATGCTGGATCATTATCTCACTGAAAAGCTAATTCAGTTTTAGTTAAATATACATTTCGAACTGCGCATATAAGATGAAATCTTAAAGTAGCATGAAGCTCCCCACTCCTCCCCTTTGCCTGCAGAGAAACAAATCAGGCTTTCTTCTCTATACGTAACATATATGTGTGTCAAGTTAGAGGACTAATGAGGTACGTGTGTGCACGAGAATAAACCAAGATTGAAATTTCAGTGAAAATCCCTTTGAGGAGTTTTATCCACAGTTCTGTAGTAAAAGTGCTGATGGAAACTTCCCATCACGCTGATAAGCTCCTTTAAACACCCTGAAATCAACACATAGTCCTACTGGAATGACCCCTCTTTAAAGAGACCCTCTCTGGACGGCAGGCGCGGTCATCTGGCTACTGCCGCAACACTTCCATCTTCTGGGAGCTACAGCAGGAACCACTGTCCTCTGTAATGTGCCGATCATCCACCTCATTTCCCCCTGGACAATGGGAATGGTCTGCGCTGAGTCCCAGCTGAGGCTGAGACGGTGCAGGGACTGCTCCCTTTGTTCACCGAGTGACAGTTCACCCAGCAGCTGATGGCCCTGTGTGCCCCGGGCCACAGTGTCTTGCCACCAAAGATTATTACAGCCGCTTTTCCACAGGCTGAGTAAGACCTGGGTGTGGGAGGCAGAATGTCAGGGCAGAACAGAGATACCGTCCACTTTAACTCTCCAGAAGAAAGGGAGGAGGGCCCGGGCCAGGAAGGGGAGGAGTGGGTGAAGCGCTTCGTGCTCAGAACTGTTTATTCTTGTCTCAGTGTCCACCCCTCCCCCTTCCAGGCCACGCTGAGCGCATGGAATCCAGGCAGTCGAATTTAACCAAGTCATTTCAGACCTTGAAACTCAGAAAACTCCAAGGGAGAAACAGGAGGGGAAGGCTGGCTCGGTGCTGCTGCACTGAAACCTGTAAAACCCAATGATCTGCCCTGGGAAGCCACTCCACTCCAGGAACCCCCTGGTATCTGTCCTTTAGTGCTGACTTCTTTTGTTTTAACCAAAAATAGTTCTAAGGAAATAACTGAAAAGGCAGCACGGACCAAGCAGCCCTTCCCCACGCCAGCCTGGCCGGCCCTGCAGGACGGGGGCACTCTGGGGCACACTGCGTGGGGCAGGAGGAGGGCGTGTTGGGACAGCATCACCAGCCACTTGGAAAGCATTTTCAAAATAGGCCAATAAACTCACAGTGATTAAACCCTCCTGAAAAAGCCTGTGGAAACAGACAACATAATTAATATGTTCACAATGAGCACTAGGCTTGTCTGATTGTCTCTGAGCGCTGGAGCAAAACGCAGTGGCGGGCAGGGTAGGGGGGGACACACGCCAGCAGCATTTGTGGATGTCCTTGTCACTAAGAACGTGCCTGGGTCTGCTCTGAGAGGGAAGCAAAAACCTCTGGATCACTGAACTCATCCTCTCATCTTAATTCCTCAAGACTTCCAAATACACGCGAGTTCATCAGAGGTCAAGGGACAAGAGTGCTTGTCCGACTGGGCTTCCATGCAAAACTCCAGCCACCTGCACTGAGGAGTTCATCTAATCACTGCGGTGCCCTGAGCTGCTGCTGTGGAAGCAGGGGCCGGGAGGCCCCGCACAGCTCTGCACAGCAGGAGAGGGGCGCTCCGCTGTGGGCAAATGCAGCAGTCTGGCTCGAAACCGAGAGAATCCCACTCGAGTGTTCCGATCAATAAGGCATCCTCCTATGGTGTGCAGACCTTATTTTCCGCTTGATTCCTCTTAGTCATTCTCGTTCAGACATCGTGAGTCTCAGGAAGGCCTGTAATACTTAATGTGTACCAGCCGCCAGGACACGTCAAAGCAAGATTTCTGGGTGGAGCCTCCTCTTGTTAGATAACACTTACTAGAGGCTGCTCTTTCTAACCACAAGAGTTCTGTACAGCGTTCCCTAGGAAAGCAGCAGGTCGAGGACTGACTTTTATCTACCATCTCAAAAAAGGATCACTGAGAACAAAAGCAACAAACAGCAGTTTTGGCTTATAACACGCACGCTCTAAACCCCACGTGCAAAGGCGGGCCTACAGCAAAGGTCACTGCTGCTCCTGGCACCAGTGGGTGGAGATCACCACCTTTCTTCCTCAAATTGAACTACTGTCATTTACTGACAGTAAATGAACTACTGTGCAAGCTTTTGCACAGCCAAGCACGTAACTCACACACATATCTGTGACCATCCTGATTCCCGAGCCTCCACAGACCTCCTCTGCCCCCGCTTCTGTCTCCTGCTGTCAGAGGAACGGCTGGCGGATGGACTCAGGCACGGAAGCAGTCGGTCCTGACACTTTCTCCACAGGAAATGGTAACTGACATTTCCCACCAATTAAACATTGCCAGCGGGGCTTATGGGACCGTTTGTCCACAGGCTAGTGGAGAAGTGTTCACTGTGGCCCTTTCACCTAAAAAGAGGTCCCCTAAGAAAGCTATATGTTGGGAACATTTTGAGCTTAATAAAACCACCATGGCAAGCAAATGTGGTCTGAGAAAAGCAACCCTGATGGAAACAGGGATGCAGCCTGGTGTAGGGAAAGGACAGAGGTCTGGAGGCAGGGGAAATATGAGCTGCACAAGTTAGTGGCCGTGTGACCTCGGGCAAGTCATTAACTTTTCTTGGTTCTCAGCATCCTTGTCTGTGAAACTGGGGTTATGATCAATATAACAACGATTATACCCTGTGTTGTTATGAGACTCACTGAAACATCAAATACACCAGATTAATTAGACTCCAGGCTCAGACACAATTTCCTTCACTGAGAATCAAATGACGTGAAAAATCAAATAGCTCGTTACCTAGGAATGAACCCTGAAATGATACGGGCTGCCTACCTTAAGATCAAAGATGTAATGAGAAACATCTTTCCTTAAAAAAAAAACAACCCTCAGTTTTCTGTTGCTCAGCTGCCATGATCTGCACAAACATCACAGTCAGAAACACTAAGTCAGGAAGGATGCTAAGAGCTGAGGTTACCAATGAACAAGATGATCTTTCTCACCCTGGGGGAGCTCACATCTATGGAAAGTTTTCAAAAGTGCGGATTGCACAACAGCGTCACACCCAACAGGGTGGCCCTTTTTCTTCAGCACCTTTGAATTTCACTCTGTTGACTGTTACATAAGAGTCGGTGACAAAAGCAAAGGTACTCTGTGAAATCTCTCACCCCGAGTCCTGTCTTCTCCCACCTCTCCTGCTCTGCCTCCTGGAGCAGGATGAAGTGCCACGGGGCTCAGCCTAGGTTGGAGTAGCTTCCGTGCCTGGGTTAGGAATGCTCAGTCCACTGCTCTGAGCCCGGTCTGGACTGCCCACCTCATCACCACGCACCTTACAAGCCAACCCCCTTGGTCCCACCAGCCAAAACTGGGCCTCCACCCGGGAGGTTTGGCATCTGCTGAGAAAACAGAACGACTCACAGAACCCACTGATGAAGGAGGGCCACCGCCCTGGTTTGGGAGGAGGCATATACATTTAAGCATCTTAACAGAAACAGTAAATTAATACCACCGGCGCTATTTGCGACAATGAGCATCATAATAAACTAGAACAGCTGCTTTCAATACAGCCCTCCTTCCTTTCCAGTCACCTTGCTTGTCCTGATCCCCTCCCACCACCACCACCACCCAGCACTGTCTACACCCGCGGTTCTGCAGCACCAGCCCTCCTCCTCGGAGAAAACATGGAGTCAGACTCGCACCCCAAAGCTAACAGGACCAAGAAACCACTTGGAGCAGGCCCGGCCGGGAAGCGCTCAGAGAGGACATGATTCCCTCGAAAGTACTGGCGTGAGGAGGGACTCCTGACACGGAGAAGCCGGCTGGTGGACGCTTACAGAAAGCCGACCAGCAAAACACCGAGCTCCCTCCACCCAGGCCGCGCTCAAGGGACTCCTGAACTTCAGGTTTATCTCTGAAAACGGCGAGGCCCCGCTGTCTGTGCTGTGAGAGCCCCTGGGGGAGGACATGGAGAGAGCCTGGCTTTCCGTAACTGGGGGAGAGGCGGCGGGCCAATCTGCAGCCTGGGCCACCGCACCCTTCGGACCCCGCGCTCACCCCACGGGGCCGGGCCCAGAGCTCCCACAGCTGGGGCGGGGGTCGACCGAGTAATCCCAAAAGTGGTAACGGCCGTCGCTATAATCAACGCAGCACAGCAACAGGGGCAAAAGATTAGCGGAAAGAAGCAAGCCTTCTAGAAGCAAGCCAAGCGGGTTGACAAGCGGCCCGGACCCACAGGTCTCGCAGCTCCTTCCAGAAGTTTTGGCTCAAGCTCCCAACGCCCAGCGTGCGCGGGGACTGGAAAGCGGATGGCAGCGGGAGAAAGCGCTTTGGGGACCGGGAAGGCGGGCCTCACGGGTCCCCGCCCGCACCCAGGCCCTCGGGGCGCCTCCGGGACACCTGCTGCGGGGCGGGCTGCGCACCTTAAGATAGTCGTTCTCCGAGCGCAGCTCTTCCATCTCCCGAAGCAGCTCCTCCTCCTCCGCCGCCGGTACCAGCCGGGGCTGCTCGCCCGGGCCCTGCTCCTTGGGAGTCCCGGGGATAGTTCGTTCCGGGGGCGCGCGCCCCCCAGCATCCTCCGCCACGCCGGGCCCTGGGGACCCCGCGGGGACCCCACCCGGACTGCTCCGACCTCCAAAGCAGGCGGCCTGTGGCGCGGAGAGGAACATTGGGGGTTCGGGGCTACCCGGCAGCGCCCCACGAGCTGCGGGGTTCGTCGTGGGGGCCCCCCGCAGGGGTTCCCGATCGCTGGAGCCCGTGCCGGACTCGGCGTCGCTGCTGGCGGCGGGGAGCAGGCGCTGCTCATCGGACAGAGGGTCGGAGGGGCAGTCAGAGAGGTCGGAGCTGCTGTCCGTGTGGCTGATGCGGGAGCCGGGGGCGGGGGAGCCGGCCGCGGTGGTCACGGCGAGGATCACGGCGGGCACCGGGACGGCGGCGACCGGGGGCCCGGCGGCGCGGGCGGGGACCGCCCCGGAGCCGCGTTTGGCTTTGCGGCCCTTGGCAGAGGCGGGCGGCGGCTCGGCCCCGGGCGGCGGCTTCCCGACCCGGGGCAGTGGCTCCGCTGGCGCCGCGCGCAGCGCCCTCCGGGAACCTGGAGCGGCCTTGGCGCCGCCCGCTGCCCTGGCCCCGGCGCCCGGCGGCGGCTTGTCCTTCGCGCCGGGGGCGCCGCCGCTGCGCCGCGAGAGGCGGCCGGGCGCGGCCAAGGGCCCCGGCGAGGGCGGCGCCTTGCCCGCGAGGCTGGGCGAGCGTGGGGCGGTGGGCGCCAGGGCTCGGCCCGAGGAGGGGGCCGCGGGGGCCGGGCTGGGGGCCGCGGGCCGGCCGTGCAGGTCCTTGAGGAAGGGTCTGGCGGGCGAGGGCGCACGGTGCAGCCGCCTCCGCTCGACCAGCGGGTGGAGGTGATGGTGGCGGTGGTGCTGGCCGGGCGGCTGCGGCTTCGAGTCCGGGATGCCGCCGCCCGCAGGGCCGTTCAGCGTGTCCATGGCCGGAGCCCGGGCCGCGAGCAGCAGCTCCGGCAGCGGATGCTCCGGGCGGCGGCTGCGGCGGCGGCGTGCAGCCTCCCCGCGCGCCCGCTCATCACTGTCCGCCAGCCCCGCCCGGTCTGCGCCCCGCGCTCCCGCGCCGCCGTCCGCACTCCGGCCCCGAGGATCCCCGCGGGGCTCGCAGCCGCCGTCGCCCGGCTCTCCCCTGGCTGAGGTCACCGCCGCTCGCGTTCTCGAGGCACGGCGGCGCGGCGGCTCCCTGCCGCTCGCATCCTCTGCACGCGGCGCGCCGGGCTCGCACACCCGCCCTCGGCTGGCGGCGCGCGCCCGGCTCCCGCGCCCCGCTCCCTGCAGCGCCGCCCGCTCCGGCCCGCGCCCGCCCCCCGCGCCCTCCCTCCTGGCGCGGGCCCGCCGCCGCGTGCGCATGTCCCGCCTCCCGCCAGCCGGCGCCGCGGTGGGGGCGGGGCTGCGCTCCCGGGCGGGCGGGCCAGCGGGCTTCAGCCCCCTGCCGTCTCCACCCCGGGACCCTCTGGCTTTTTGAGGCTTGGGAGACTTTGAAGGACCTGGGGGAGGGAGAAGGAAGGGGCAGAGGTGAACTGGGGGGCGGCCAATGTCCCCCGAGGGCGGGGGAAGCTGGCTGGGCCCTTCTGCCGCGTGCGCCTTGGGGCGCCGGCGTCTCCAGGGCTGAAAAATGGCCCCCATAGGCCGGGCATCCAGCCCTGCGTCCCCGGGGCCCTTAGTTCCACCCCGCTGTCCTCTCTAGCTGTACACTGGTCTCCACACACTCCTTTAAGGACTGCTGGTCCCCGACGCAGCTAACTATCGCGTCCAAACGCGCACGGTGCTCCACATTTGGCACCCCCAGTGGCCTCTGGACCTCAGAGGAGGAGCTGCCGTCGAAATAGGAGAAGCACCTCGCCAAGCTTGGGGTCAGAAAGGGAACTGGAATTAACAGTGCCGGCCTGCCAGCCAGGCCCTGTTAGACACTCCACACTGTTTTATTTAATCCTCATAACCAGCCCGGCTCGGAATTACTGTCTTGTTTAAGGATGAGGACGTGGGTGCACAGAGGTGAAGTCAGTGGCTCAGCCGGTGCACGCTGGCCGCGACTCACACCGAGTCTGTGCAATTGTCCCTCCGACATGCAGATCCCTCACCTGTGGAATTAGAAAATACTGCCTCCTGAGTGTTTGCGGGGACTGAATGAGCCAGAACGAGAAAACTCTGGGTAAACTGTAACGTGCTTTTCAGTATCACTGAATGCAGTTTTTGTCCTGGCTGTGGGGTTATAATTGAGAAGAACATTTGTGTTCTATTACAAGTTAATCACTAAAGGGAGGTTGCCTATAAGCTTAACTGATACTTCATGGCCCAGCTCTGGGAACCCTGCCTCCCAGGTAATTAGCATTAAGCTAAAACACCTTTCATAGCTCCGGGGAAACATCCTGACCAGGCCCACCTGTGAGTGGCTGCAGGCGGGAAGAAATGATCACATCCCCTGCAGAGCAGGCTGCCGGGAACCAAGAAATGTTTCCCTTCACCGTCTCCTCTTTCAGCATGAAAGAAGCCTGAATTCCAACTCGGGGAAGACAGTTCTTTGGGGTACTAGGCCACTATCTTCCCGGTCTGCTGGCTTTCCAAATGAAGTCACTATTCTTGGCTCCAACAACTCCCTCTCTCTTGATGTATTAGAGCAGCACGAGCTTGAACTTGGTAACAGGATGGTGGGGAACACTCAGGAATGAGGGCCAGCCTGCAGTGTCGACTTGGCTTGCCCAGAGGCAAAGGCCAGCAATGCTTACAAGTTGCTGGGGTGGGGCAGGAGACGGTGGTAGTGTCCCAGGTCTCGGCGAGTCCCTAAGATGCACCCCACCAAGTGAGGGTCCTCGGCTGCACTCATGAAAAGAAATTCGAGTGAGCCACTGTTAAGTGAAAGTAGTGGTATTAAGGGAGGCACCCCCCCCCCGACACTGCTGCCATCTCAGAAGGCAAGAAGCCCCAGGGCGTAGGGTGGTTGGTTTTTACAGGCTGGGTAATTTCATAGGCTAACTAGTGGGAGGACTATTCCAACTGTTTTGGGGAAGGGGCAGGGATTTCCTGGAAGTGGGCCCCAGCCACTTTTTGACCTCTTACGGTCAGCCTGGGAGCTGTCTCGGTGCCTGAGGGTGTGCCGCTCGGCAGCTGACCTAGTACAACGAGCGTGCGCACAGTAAGGCTCAAGGGCTACTGGGGGTCCGATCTTCCGCCATCTTGGGCCTAGCAGGTGCCTAGAAGGTCTTCACCTGTTTTTGTCGTATTCTCAGTGGCAATGTCATTCTTTTAGTGGTTGTGCCCCGCCCCCTTCCCTCCTATCTCAGGAGGAGTAAAGATAAGCAGACAGACTTCTGAGACAAAAAAAAAAAAAACAGACCCCGAAGTCTGTGACCTCAACCTTAAATCTCCCTCCTTGGCTGTGTCCTTCCAAAACACAGGACACAGGCGTCGCTGACACGAGGCCACGTGCCACGGGGCGTTTGGAGAAGGAGGACGCTGGTGTCGACCACCCTGCAGGGAGGCTCGACGGGCGCCCTGCCCCGGTGCCCGGCCCAGCCAGCTCGCCCTGGGGTGCGTTAGCTCTCCCTGCCCAGCGCTTGGTTAATCAGAAAGGGGCACTGCCCGTCCCCAGAGCACAGCCGACCGGAATGCCGGAACTTTCTGACTGCCCTTCCTCCGGAGACCTGGAGTCTCTGACGCCCTCACATTTCTCAAGAATTACGTCCAAGACTCACAGCCCAAGTGCGCCGGCTCCTCGCACTGCATACAATCATGCAAAGGCCAGCTCGGAAGTGTCCAGTGAGCAGGCCTTCCAAAATTCTCAGCCAGGCGACCGTACTGTTTGTAGCCAGCTCCCTTCCCCTCAGGTAATACGTCAAACAAAATCCATATTCTGAATTATTAGCCAGGCAACTGCTTCCACAGGCCATCGGCAAAGAGGCGGCGTTTGATAACACTTTCTGTCTCCAGGGGTCAGCGGGCTGCAGGTCTACAGAGATATCCCCTTGCATAATAGATGTTTTGAAAGTCACATGAGATTTTAAAATAATGTTTTGTTCTTGCTAAATCAAGTTAGTCTAAAGGTATTGGGGGGTACTATTTAAAGGAGCCTTTAGGTGCTTTGTTCTGGAAAACAACAAAATCCAGTGTGGGGGTGCCTGTCTTGGTCTGTCTGCCCTCACACCCAGGCCCTGCCCTTCCCTGGTCCTGCTGTTTCCAGGGAACCACGGATAGTTTGGCTTTCTGGGCTCCTGGGTGTGTTGACTGAGTGTAGCCACTGGGAGGCGCTGTCGGAAGACTGGCGTGTAACAGCGAGGGAGACACTGGGGAACTTACCCTCTCCCCCTGCCCCTTCCTGAGTGGCCGGGTCTCCTCTGTAGTCTGGCCTGTTGGGGTTCTAGCTTTCGCCGGATGACCTGCTCCCATCGGTAACCTCCTCCGTTCCCTCCCTCACCCTACACCTGCACTACACCCCAAGGTTCTGATTTCCCCTTCTTCTGCAGAGGCTGATCACAGGCCAAGGTCCTGCAGGCAGCCGTGGTGTCAGGGGTAATTTCCTACGATTGTATCCATGACCTTGTCAAAGCGCAGTGTGCTAGCTACAGTGACAAGAGCTGAGGCTTTGGCTTCAGGTAGATCTGGGTCAAACCCTGCCTGTCACTGACCCTTTGTGTGGCCTGGGGTAAAGAGTTACTATCAACACCATCACCGTCACTAGTATTTCCTACCAGTGGAATACCCTCCAGTGCTTTAAAATGTAAGCAAAGCAAACCTGGAGTGAGAGTTAGAAATTGAGTCTGTGTCTATACAGTTATATAAACAGAAACACATTTTTTTTTTTTAAACTTGGGCTCATAGAGGAGAGAAACATGACAGCCTCAGGACTCTGCCTCCTGCAGTGCTCTGCCGTCATGGGCAGAGCTGCCCCCTCAAAACCTTGTCCACAAGGCACGTACCTATTTTCCAGTTTTTTACCTTATTTTAGCATAATGTCACGTTTAGAGGATGAAATCATTCCTTGTCTACGTCATAAGAAGTCATCCTCTTTAAAAAGAGTGGAAAGGAGATTTTTTAACTGAGCGGGCTATTTTTATGGTGCTTCAGGAAAGCTAGGGTTGAAAAGGAAATAGGTGAAGTCAGGTGGCCTTCCTGGGGGTGCCGGGGCCTCCCCGCTGCCCCTGCAGGGTTACTGCCAAAATGCCGCGGGGGCCTGGCCAGACCGGCCACTGTGTGATAGGACGATGGCCTCAGAGGCCCTTAAAATGTGAGTGCCTGAGACCTACCTGGTGAGCTTATTAAACGCGCGGGCTCTATGGCCATGTCCTCCCGAGAGCTGATCTCAAGGGTGTGGAGCAGAGCCTGGAACTTTTAACAAAGGCATTTGATACAGATGACTCTCTGCCCTCCCCCGAGAAGCCTCGGGTTGGTGTTTTCTCACGCGGCACCAAGTGTCACATGCTTGTTACTTGCATTTCCTCCTGGTTCTGTTTGAAAGTCCTTCAAGTCCTTCCGAGACTGCTGTGAGATTCCAGGGGATGGGGTGCAGAGATCATGATGATGAAAGTTCAGCCAGTGAAGCCCCAACCGGGGACAGCATCGCGGCATCTGGGCCTGTCCCAGAGCCAGTCTTAAGTGCTGGATGCTGGATGCTTTGCAGTATTCCCAGAGAACTGTCCCACATACCACACGACTTCCAAACATCCTCCTGAAACATGCCTGAAGGTAAAAAAAAAAAAAAAAAAAAAAAAATCTGCTTACCATCAGCTGAGCCGAGAATGTAACTGTTTTCTTGCGCTCGGGCTGCTACAACAGAGCCCCACACACCGGGTGGCGTGGAAACAGCAGGCGCTTACTTCTCACGGTTCTGGAGGCTGGAAGTCTGAGTTCCAGGCACAGCAAGGTCGGGGTCTGGGGAGGACCCGCTCCTGGGCTGCCGACCGCCATCTTCTATGTCCTCACCTGGCAGAAGAGGTGAGGTCGAGGCCTCTCTTTCAGGGCACGTATCCCAGCCATGCAGCCTCCACCACCATGAGCTAATCACTTCCCTAAGGCCTGGCCTCCTAATACCATCACGCCGGGCATCAGGATTTCACATGAATTTGGGGGGCCCTGTTTTACACATAAACATAACACTTTTATTACATATACAGCAGCATTTTTTCATGTTGTTTTGATAGGTACTGAAGTTTTTAAAAGAATGCGGCTGCAAGAGAAATTAAGACGACTTAATTTTATCGGGAGATTCACAGGGAATAGTTTTTCATCTTTGATTGCTTCATCATTGGTAGCGCCACTCAATGCACCTGAGTCACCGAGGAAACACGTGCATGTGCCTGCATCTTAGCAGTTGTCTGTAGAAGATCTGAGTACTTCTTTATACGTATTTTCTAGTATTTGTACCTACGCTTTAGATGTTGAAATACATATTACTCTGTTATAAATTACATTCTTATTATTCCTCTCTTAGCAATATATTTATTTTTTACAAATGCGTGTTTAGGGAGAGACGTCACCTGATTCTCATTTCACGAAACTAAAGGGCCTTTGTAAGAAAAGGCGGGGCGAGTTGCTACCGGTGCTGGGAACTGCGGCTCCAGCGGAGACAGTGCTGCGGTCTCGCGGGCGGGTGCCCCCTTGTGGTGGGTGTTGGGATGGCATCCTTCCCCCACGCAAAGGAAATAGCAGATCCTACAAGTGTCCCCTCCAGGGGCGAGGAAGTGGAGGCTGGTGACTCTAAGGCACGTCCTTTCATTAAACGAAGCAGTGTTCCCTGATGCAAGCTTTTGGCATGTTTGCTAAACTTAAAATAAAAAATTCGGACTTCTTTCCTCATACAACATGACTGCTAAGATTTTAATTTATTTTTAAAAAAACTGTGGGATTCTCAGCTTGATGCATATGGAAAATATCTTTTTTAAAAAAGGAAAATTCATCAAACTACTCCGTCTTTTCTGGTCGGCAGTATGCGCATTCTGAAAACGTCAGGGAAATTAATTAGTTCCGTCGTCACCTCTTTAATGTAGAGCATTACTCACCTCCCCAGACAGATTCTGAGCTGGCTGGCATGTCTTGTGCTGCTTTTTTTTTTTGGTAATTCACCATTATTTACTCCTCCACTTACAGAGTTACGACCCTTCAGAACAGAAGTGGACATATGATGCCCATAACCACTTCTTCCTGCTGACTCTGGCTTCCCTGCCCAAAGTCCATGCTCATTTCCACGTACAAAATAAGAGGAGGTCTACATGGAAAGCAGAAATACAACCGCCATTTATAGGAGGTTCCAGAGCAGACTGTACTTACGAAATACGCTTCCTGATTAATTCAGGAGATGGGACACTGTATACAATCACACACAAAAAATACATTTTAATTATTAATTCTGTGTAAAATCACTGATAAGCAAATTTTATGAATGAAGAGCTAAAACAATGTGGTTCTATGCCTGGTCACTGTGATTTGTTCAGCTACCTTGGACAAAATAGCTTGGTTTTCCTGGGCCTTTGAGACCTAATCTGTGAAATTAGGGAGTTGAACTTGAACAAGCTTTAATGTGCGTCCCAGCTTAACGCATGTAAGGAGTGAGGCACGCTTTTTAAAATTTATTCTTTAATTTTAATTTTTTAAGTGTAGTTGACTTACAGTGTTAGTTTCAGGTGTACAGCAAAGCAATTCAGCTATACATATGTACATATATATTCTTTTTCAGATTCTTTTCCATTATAGCTTATTACTACTAACTACTATATATAAAATAAACAAGATGATTTACTAACTACTGTATATATAAAATAGATAAGCAACAAGTTTACACTGTACAGCACAGTGAACTATATTCAATACTTTGTAGTAACCTATAATGAAAAGAAATACGAAAAGGAATCTATGTATGTATATGTATGACTGAAACATTATGCTGCACACTGGAAACTGACACAACATTGTAAACTGACTATACTCCAATTTAAAAAAAAAAAAGAAAAGAAAAAAGAATGGGAACACCCAGTCTTAGCTCTGCCCCACAGCAAAAAAATGACCTGCAAATGCCTCACTCAGGGACCAGGCTGACATCAGCTGCAATCATGGCCGATCACAACAGATTTCCCCACCCACTACATGTGACTTCCCTTCTCCACCAACAGCATGGTGCCAATAGTAATGAAATACTCATCCAAGAACCCTTGCAAGGATTAAGTGAGATACTGTAAAAGGACCTTATGAACATTTGAAAAACAGAAAATTTCCAATTAATCAGCCCTGTCACCTTTGGGCAAGCCAACCTCACTGGGTTTCAATTCTCTCCAATTCAAAATTCTCTTTCCAAACAGCCTCCATAGATTAGAGAGAATTGTAATTAGCATATCAAGCACCAGCCTAATTCTGCCAGCTCCCGCTCTCAATGCAATTACACTGTTTATATGTAAATGGCACTGCAAGTCCCTGAGTGGTGCCCTCGGAGTTCAACCAAGAAAGTAATGTCTTATTGGCACCCTCCCTTCCTTAGGGGACTCTTGTTTACTGGAAACACAACGGTCCACCTCTGACCAGCCCTTAATGAACTGACTGGGTTGACAAAATGCAGTTTGAATCCTCAAGATGTTTCTTTGGCTCAGCGGTGGGAACTGAAAGACCCCCACGTGTGAGCAGTACTGACCTGCAGTCTTGAAGGAAGGTGGTGGAACTTCAGGGAACGTTGCAATTAGCTGTGACAGCCTCTGGAAGCTTTTTGAAGCTGAAAAGGAATTTTAGCTGACCTGAAATCACCACCAAGATGTGTGTTTGTGTTGGTGGGAATGTAAATTGGTGCAGCCACTATGGAGAACAGTATGGAAGTTCCTTAAAAAACTAAAAATGGACTTACCCTATGACCCAGCAATCCCATGCCTGGGGAATCTATCTAGAAGAGATGAAAACTCTAAATCAAAAAGATACATGGACCCCAGTGTTCACAGCAGCACTTTTTACAACAACCAAGACATGGAAGCAACCTAAATGCCCATTGACAGATGACTGGATAAAGAAGTTGTGGTATGTATCTACAATGGAGTATTACTCAGCCACAAAAAAAGAATAATGCAATTTGCAGCAACATGGATGAACCTGGCGATTATCATACTAAGTAAAGTAGGTGAGACAGAGAAAGACAAATATCAAGTGATATCACTTATATGTGGATCTAAAAAAATTATACAAGTGAACTTATTTATAAAACAGAAACAGACTCAGACAGAGAAAACAAACTGATGGTTACCAAAAGGGCAACTGGGGGAGGGATAAATTAGAAGTATGTGATTAGCAGATATTAACTACTACATATAAAACAGATGAAGAACAAGGACCTACTGTACAGCACAGGGAACTCTATTCACTATCTCATAATAACCTATAATGGAAAAGGATCTGAAAAAGAATATATGTATATGTGTAACTAAATCACTTTGCTGTACACCTGAAACTAATACATTGAAACTCAACTAACTTCACTTTAAAAAAAAGGACGTGTGTAGGTGTGTGTGCATGTGTGCGCACACGCATGCTCATGTATGTGTGTGCCCAAAAGGAACCTGTAGAGTCAGGAAGCTTTGCCGGAACAGGTCGTAGGAGCTGACTATCTTTCCCACCCAAACACTTGAATCAGCCCTACTTAAAGCTCACTCAGCAAATAAATTTTGCCAGACACAGAGAACACAAGATGACTGATCGCCGCCTCGGCCCTCAAAGCGCCTTGTTAAGGAGCCAGGTAGAAGCAAGGTTAACGGGTGACACTGTGTAGGGAGAGGGGTGCGGGGGGCACAAAGGAAAGGTGAGCAGCTTTTCCTGGATGGGGGTGGGAGGCAGCCGGTGAGGAATGGTCTGGAAAGGAGGTGACCACTTTTGTCTCTTCCAAATCCACCTTCTCAGTCACTCAGACTCCTTCCCTGCCCTCTCTCCTACAGACTGACAGACGCCAGCCCTTGCCAGCGGTCAGCTTGGAGCCCTCCTGTTTGGGGACAGGACATTCCCCAAGCTAAATGCCTGGGTGGAAGTGGCCCGGCAGGGATCTGCCTGCACATCAGAGCCTGGCCAACTCGCTGGGCCTGCTCCCTGGGAGAAGCTCCTCTTTAACCTCCTTGGGGTGGGGAGCCCGGGCCGATCCACAGCCTGGGGTTCCCACGGGGCAGGCCAAACAGCAAACAAAGCTCCCGGCTGGGTGAGAGCAACAGGTGCGCTCTTCACCGGGCCCGTCTCGGCCCTTGGCCCCCGCAGCAGAGTGTATTCAGTGGACCCACCCAAAGGCGAGCCTTAAAGGAGTCCCAAAAAGGAAACCTTCAGAAGCTTCAGAGTCCTCTTGTAGCTCCGTTCAGGGCTCTAGTCACAGGCCTGGGGCGAGACTTGGGAATCAGGGTTTGCAGCAAATCCCCAGGTGAAATCATGGTTTGACCAGTTTGACCTCCGCTGCCTGGTGCATGGCTGACCTAAGCAGATTTCACAGGTGATTACGATCAGGGTCTGAGATTTAGTGTCATCTTTGGGGGGGTCTGGGGGGAGGTAATTAGGTTTATTTATCTATTTAACAGAGGTACTGGGGATTGAACCCCGGACCTCATGCATGCTAGGCACGCACTCTGCCACTGAGCTACACCCTCCCCCCAGTTTGGTGCAATCTTGCACACAGAAGTAAAGGCCCCTGGAGGAGGCATACAGTTCACTCTCGCCAGGGACATATTATAGGAAAAGGAGGTTATTGGATGATCGTTGTCAGATCAGACACAGTAAAAAAAGGATTTTTAATTAAAGCTCACTTTTGTCTCACTTGACTGGGTGGGTGGGTGTCGAGTTTCCCAGAACAATTTCTGTATCCCCTTAATGTTTATTATTTGTTAAATTGTTTTAGTTTTTAAAAAACAAGAATGCTGTTTTCTTCCTGGAAGTAGCCTGGGAATTGCATCACACAAAATCAGGCTCCTTCCCAGGCTGGGCTTGGGGTGCAAGCTTTTTGGGGGTGGTCGGGGACATATGCCTAGAAGGGGGTTTTCCTGAGGACAGAGAGCTACGCCCTCAGACCTGAAGGAAATGGTGCCCAGCCACGCTGCGCGAGGGACTCGGAGACCTTCTGTCTCTGCGTCTCTCTGCAAGCTGCCAGCCTGGGCTCCTGTGCCTCTTCTCGCTGGTACTCTCTCTGCCTGTGGGATGGGTCCCCTGCAGGGATGGTTTTGGGCTGCTGACCACACATGCCTCGTAGCTCTGCTCCCGACAGCTATCCGGCTCCTTTTCTCAGCACCTGTGTCCCAGAGCTCCCAGGAGAGAAAATCTGGGCCCCTGTCTGCCCCAGGGCGGTGGGGATGGAGCCCAGCAGCCCTGCAGGAGTCTGGGTGGGGAGTGGGGTAAATGGTGTCAGCTGTAAAGGAAGGGGACCAGGGCACCTACCTCCATAGCACCCCAAACATCCAACACGTAGCCAGCCACTCGATAGATTCATTTCTCCTCCTCCTCACTTCCTCCCCAAGCCTTCAGGGCTGGGGAACCCGGTAGAGGACTCTGGTTAACTGCAGGGAGCATGGCCTCTAACCCTCACCTGCTCCCTTAAAGCCACAGAGCTAGTGTCCCCTCAGGGTTCCTGCACATTCTGAGCCAGGCTCCACGCGAGACGCAGGTCTGCCAGCTCAGGACACCAGGGAAGTCACATACCTCTCCTCTTCACACTCCAGAGAAGTGTGACCATTTGTCAAAGACTTTTTTTCTTTTTTGGCAGAAAAGGTGACAGAAAAATTATGAATGTGTAAAATCGTACCTGGATCTCAGGGGTCTAAACCACATCATTAACTGAAATCCAAGTGCTTGACTGAATGTGTGGATGTCACAGCATGTGTGTTACTTTGAGACAGTTTATGGGAGAATAAAACCAACCCACTTTTGTAAGCCCAACCAGCAGAGACAGTGGTTTATAAAAATCAGCCTGTTCCTGTTGGGGCAGGTTCTCTTCAGGAAGATTCCTTTTCTCCCCTCCCCTCCTTCCTTTTTTTGTTGGTTTTCCTTTTTTTTTTTTTTTTAATTTCAATTTTACCAATATTTTTAGGACTTTCTAGGACAAACAGAAGCTGTGTTTTTATTGGTAGCGTTCTCACCCATCACAACTTTCCACAAAAGGTGAGGTGGGGGTCCTACACTGCAGGCAGAGGTGACAGGGACACTCTGGTCCCACTGCCTGTGCTCCCAGCCCCTCCCTGGGTGTACGCAGTAAATGGCGATAAATCATGATTATTCACCACATGTCACATCAACCACCGGCTAACCAGGCACCGTGGGAACACAGTGGAGTTATCTCCTTTGGGAACTTTGACTATTTTTCAATCATTTTCACGTTGGGAGGGAAGAAAATCTGAAGATGTGTTTCACTGTGTTTATACTTAACAGAGCGTCTCCTGTATTTACACTACTGTTTCCTTAGACGAGGAAGGAAGGAGCATTTTTCTCCTTCGGATTAGCTATAATTTTTCAAATTGTTTGACCAAATTATGGAAAATAGCATTGTACCACCAGCTGTAGTGAACGCGTGTGCACTGCGATCACCTCCCAGCCACGCTTCTCTTCCTGTTTATTTTGGGAGGAAAAGCTTTTGTCCAGTATTATTCCCTGCCAGGCTCTGCCAGGCTCTAAACGTGTGGCTCTGGGGAAGTCACATCCATGCCCGGCCTCCACTGTAAAGGGAGGACTGGATAAGACCCATCGCACACACAGGAACGATTTGATCAAGTTCAGTACAAATTCAAATGCAGCACTCCTCAGATCACCCGCGACTGACTTTCCTCCCTCCGCAGTGCCCGGCGAATGGTCAGTGGATGCTAACTGCTCTCACAGTGCCACTCGGAGAAGCAGCGAGTGTGCGGCGGGGGGACCACCGCCTGCTGCGGGGCTGGCTAACTTCCCGACTCTGAGCACACTTGGTGGGGGGGGGGGAGCGCTGGGAGGGCTGGCGGCGGGGGAGGAGGGCGGTGCAGATAAGGTCCTGACCCCCGGGGACGTAGTATTTTTGAATCTACTGTTCCAGGTCAGCAAACGAACGTGCACAATCACCTCAGTTGCACGCGTGCCTCATCTGTCCGCGGGTCTCAGCTTGCGGCCCCTTCCTCTGAGAGCCGGTTTTGGACACCCGTCTCAGCATCTGCTCCTCCACTGCACCCTCTGCTCAGTCGCCACCCGCGCTTTCCCTGCCGCTGCGCCGCTTTCCTTCGCTCACTGCGCGGGGCGGGTCCGCCCTCCCGCCTCCCGCGCAGGGCAGCCACCACCGGCTTCGAGCGGACGCCCCTGGAACGGCGGTTACAATCACTGAGCCGGTCACGTTCTCCCAGGGATAAGACACACAGACAGCCTCTCTTTGCACAAGGAAGAGGTGTCTTCTCCCTCCGACCCGACTGTCCTGCAGGGAGGGCTACGCACGGGAGCTGCCCTTGGCCTCGCCGCCCGCGGTGCTCAGGCGGGAGCGATCCGGGCCAGGCGCACCAGGCGGTTCAGGCTCCAGGCCCCGGCGGTCACGCTAGACGGCAGGGGACAGACGGGCCGACAGCGAGTGAGGGCGGGAGCAGCCACCTGGAGGCAGCGCGAGCCTCCCCTCTGGGCCACTCCCCCCGCCCCAACTCGGGCCGGGGGCGCCGACTGTGCGTTAGTGAGACCCGCGTCTGCAATCAGAGCGCTAGCAGCACCCACCTCCAGGCTGTTGTAAGAATTAAGTCGTTTCGCCGCGAAGGACTTAGAGTAGCACCTGATAGCCAAAGGTACTGGTAGCGGCTGAGATCATCCAAAGGAGGCCTGGAGGGAGGCGCTGGTGCTGGAGCGTCTGCTCCCGCGCCCGCCCGCCGCACTTTGCATACAGCTGGAGCGCGGCCCGGGGGTCGCCGATCCCCGGCAACAATGGGCCCAGAAGGGACCCGCCGCCGCCACAGCCGCGGATAAAGACCACAGAGCCCTATTGTCCCCGCATGCTCTCTTAATTAACATAACTAAAGTGGGAACCGGGGTCTTTGTGTGTCCGTCCCCCCCCCGCCCCCACCCCCCCCTCACCCTGTCTCAAGTTCAATGCTTTCTTCTTTTATTAATGGAGGGACTGGGGATTGAACCCAGGACCTCGTGCACGCTGAGCATGCGCTCTACCGCTGAGCTGAGCCCTCCCCCCTCAAGTTCAATGCTAACCTGCGGCTCCCCGGAACCTGGGGAAGAGGAGAGCTGGACACCCGGGGCCTGGCACGCTCACAATCCAGAGAGCAGTCGCACTGCTTCATCATCTTCAGAACAAAACCACCTTGGAGTCTCCATCTCAAGGGGAGCAATGGACGTGTTTCACAGTCTAGACAGGCTCCAGCTCGACCCTCAGGGGCCAGCAGGGGGGTGCTGGGCCTCGGATTAGGTTTCTGTCCTCGCTGGGTCCCAGGAGACCAGCTGCAAAAGCAAATTTGTAATGAGAAAGGGTGCGGCCTCCTGTCTCCGCCGGGGAGCTGAGAGCTGGTTTCCTAGGTGAAGGCGGTGCTGCTTCCCCGGTCGGTCGAGGCACAGGGAGAAGGAAGTAAAGGTAAAAATCACAACAGCTCACCCCCTTCACTGGTCAGGGCTGACCTCCAGCAATGGCCGGTACCCTCATCCTTCCAGTCAGTACCGTCAATAGCGAGTCTGATTGCTCACCATTTATTACTTATTTGTATTAAAAAAAAAGGCACAACAGTGCAACTTGTGTTTTCACAAGTGAGTTACATTCGCTTTCTGTGTAGCAATTCACACTCAACCCTCCAGTTACCGTATGACCAGGAAGCTTGTATGAGTGTAAAGGCTTCCATCTCGGAATGACACAGAAATAGCACTTCTCCAAGAACTTTGTAAGGGCGTGCTCTTCCCATACGTGTGTCCGTCCACGTGCCTACACAGGAAGGCCACAGCTCTGTGCAATCACACTGCTTTTCTTCCTTCCTTCCCTTTCTCCCTCCCCCTGTCCCCTTCTTCCTTCTTTCTGGCCAGACGCATTTACTGTGGGCATACATTCACTGAACATCTTCTCTGGGCCGAGACTCATTCACAAAGACTGCAGTCCTGGCGGGGACAGGGAGGGCCTAGCTCAGCGGCAGGGCAGCTGCTTAGAGCGCACGGGGCCCTGCGCCCGATCCCCATACCTCCGTTAAAGAAGAAAAGACGTTGGATAGGGAAAAAGGCCTCTGCTCTCAAGTGCTGTACACTCTAGCTGGGGAGAGAGACACAGAAGTAACTGTAACTGAAATATGAAGCAGCCTTCCCCAGCTGTGGAGTCAAGAAAGTCATCTTAATATTCACAGTCAGTTTCTGTTCTCACTGCCACCTGCACCCACAGAGCCCCCTCCCCTCCCACGTGGTCACCAGCTAAAGCAGGATGGGCAAATAAAGGAACAAACTTCAGTAAGTGAATGAAAACATAAATACGGTCCAATCAGGTATGTCTGGATAGATGTGTGACCATGTTCCTGAAAACGGGCTCAATTCATTTTAGATCACATATTTGGACATGCAGCGAGGGACCTGAGAGTGAGTCAGCTTGCAGAGCGAGGAAATTACCATCATTTGGTAATGACCCTGATTAGCTAGCTTTATTTGGTTTGGATTTCCACAGACGGGTTTTCTAAAAGCACAGCAGGCTCATCAAACCCAAGAAAACCACCCAGGGAGCCAGGCAGAATCGGAGGCTCTGGGAAACCGGTCTGGAGGCCCACCTGAGTGCACCACAGTCCCCGCCCCGCCCCGGGCTCAGTGTGTAGTGTTCCCATCGGGCATTCGGCGGAAAGCTTTCATCTTTTTCCAAGGCTTCTCCTTCCAGAACTTGGTCCTGACTGGGCCTTGTGGGGCTGCACCCCACAGGCCTACAAGGCCTGTACTCACCCAGCTTCGAGACCAAAGGAAGAGCCCGGAGCCAGTAACAGACATCAACGGTTAAATGGATGGGGGAGCTCACACGTCTGAAGCAAGGTCCTGGAGTGACTCCCTGGGACAGTGGGCAGGACGTGGCTGGCGGCAGGCTCGCTCCTGGGGGGAAGGGGAGGTTACCAGTTATAGGGAGAGTTGATGTCAGGTTGGCCCATTGGTCACCAGGGAAACCAGCAGATGGCACGCCCCTCACGCCCCTCTGACAAGAACAATCCCAAGCTGGGACCTGGGGCAGGTGCCTAGGAAGGTCAGTCCTGCGAGCAGGTGTAGGGGCAGCAGGCACTGGTGGAGCAGGGGTGCACAGAGAGCGAGAGGACGGCCATGTTGAGTGGCCTGACCATCCAGGCCTGCAGACAGGTGAGGCTCCGTGAGTGGGGAGCTCACTGGCCTCCAATCCCAGAGCTGACGGAGACAGACACAGTATTCTGTAAAAGTCTACCAACAGCATACGTGGCGAGTCCATCTGTATGATATTCACAAACTGCAGAGGGGTCTGTGGTGGTAGAAGTCAGGGAGGGAAGGGCCGTCCAAAGTCGAGCAGATAAAGACTTTAACAGACATGCTGAGCACTGAAACCAGCCCGGGGTGGGAAACGTGACCTGAGATTAAGGATGAGGGAAACAAGTAAAGGATGCCCGTCTGAGCTGGGACTCAAGGGACCGCGTGAGCTTCCCGCCACCGCCGAGCAGGGAGGAGCCCGGGGTGCTGTCATCACTGAGCCCCGGGCAAGTCCACGAACGATCCTCAGTGTCCTCCCCTGGGACGTGGGCTACAACACCTACCCTCAGGGCTCTCTTGACTGTGCGTGGCTGGACATGTAGCAGAGGGGAAAACCTCAGTCATCTTCCAGGAGCTTCCAAATGGCCAATAATAAATCCTTGAAAGCCGAGGGCCGGCTCTCATCTCTCCTTGAGGAGAGGCTGCCTGTTCCCTGATGAGGAAGGGGGAGATGCTGCAGGAGCCGGGGGGCAGCAGGCCTGGTGGGGACAGCAGGCCGGCAAGGACTAGACCTGACCGTCTGCACATGCGCTGTCTCCCCAGGGATATGCCCTTCCTTTTGGCCCCAAATGAGGGAAATGTGAACATTCCCAGCCAGGGTCTGTCTCTGGACCTGGTATCCACACTCCCATCCCCCCGACAACCTCACATCACAGAAGAGAGGAAACTGAGGCTTCAGGGAATCCGCTGATTTTCTCATACTCATAGTTCCTAAGTGGCAGACTTCAATTCAGAGACGGATCCGGTGGAGTCCAGGGCCTTTTCCTAATCACCGCCAGTGGACTTGACGGCTGAGCTGGCTTCGCCCGGCCCCAGGCAGACGAGCGGCGTCACGCTCGCCTGTACCACCCTGTCTGCAGTCTCCCGTGCTTCCATCTGCAGCCTGGGAGGAAACTGAGTTTCGGTTTGAGGCTGGTTATTAATCTCTGCATCATTTGCAGGAAAGTCTCATGAGGCAAAGAATAAGCCCTTTTTGCTTCCTGACCTGTAAGTGTCCCGACAACTGTCGATCGATAGGGATTTTATCTTAAGGCCACTGTCAGCCTCTGCCTCGGGGACCACACAGGACAGCATGCCGCCTGCTCGGGTGGCCTCCCTGTCCTCCCCTCTCCTCTTGAGTGACTCTGGGGCTGTCTCCTGATGACCAGAGCCCGGCGAGCTTCTGTTACAAAGTGGTTTATACATGATCGCAGGTCTGTCCATGTTGTGCTCAAGCTGGTTTCTAAGAAGCACTCAAGAAAGACAGTCCACGAGGCCCCCAGAGGGACCCTTCCCTAGGAGGAACTACTGTGCAGGACGAACTGCTATGGTTTAAGGACGGCAAGATATTACAGTGCAGTAAAAACTGCCCCTGCAAATGAGGTGCAAAATCTGTCTGTTTTTTTCCCCACCGATTTCTTAAGAGTCCTTCTCTCTTTCTTGTCTCCAGCCACCAGGACCAGGTGGGGACCATCATTTCAGCGTAAGACATTCATTTTTTTTTTTAAACTGAAGTATAGTCGAATTACAATGTTGTGTTAATTTCTGGTGTACAGCATAGAGATTCAGTTATACCTACATATATGTTCCTTTTCATATTTTTTCATTCTAGGCCATTACAAGATTATGGATAGAATTCCCTGTGCTCTATAGCAGGAGCTTGCTGTTTATCTGTTTTATATCTAGTAGTTCGAATCTGCTAATCCTAAACTCCTAATTTATCTGTCCCCACTCCCTTTCTCCCCTGGAAGACACTCATTCTTGACTTTTGAATAAACCTACTCTGAGGACAGAGTGGTGACTGATTTCCCTGTGGAGAAAATACTGCTGCTTTCTGGGGGCCCTCACCTGGCCCTGGGCTTCACCCCATGAGCAGCTGCCAAGACGGGTGAGCACAGAGCTGGCAGATCCCGCCAGGACCTAGGGGGCACTGAACGGGGTGGTCTCCCATAATGGTGAGAAGGGTCCCCTGGCTGGGCCAGCGCCCCAGGCCTCGGCAAGCACACCCTGACCAAGCTGACCAAGCTGACGTGCAGACTGCTGGTTGTCACGGCAACACGATTCTCGTGCCCCGCCCCCGCAGGGTGGATTCCCAAGAGGACAAAGTCCAGACAGCTGCTAAGCTCGCCTGCAGGGTGGGGGCCCGGTGGGCTCAGCAGTCCCCAAAAGCTCCAAGTATCTGTAAGACTTAGAGTGTGTTTTTCTCCCTAATGAAGGGAAAGATCACAAAATGGTCGTGAAGATGCACAAATGATGGCGAAAAGGAAAGGAAGCAGCAAAACCAGAGGGACCAGGGGCTGCTGCTAAAGATGAAGGCGTGGGATAGTGAGAAAACGCATGGTGCAGTTTAAATTCCTGTCCAGGGGGAAAAGACAAAGGAAGAAAGGAACCTGGATCTTTTGAGCCAGAGGAGGAAGGGAACAGAAGAGGAAGCTCCCTCCACCCACAGCCTGGGGCAGTGAGTGACCTTGGCAATGACAAAGCCAGGCTGTGTGGGACATGGGAGGGCTGGAGATTTTGCACTGCCTTGAACTTCAAGCATTTCTTCCTATGAAATCAGACCTCTCTTGTAAAGTGAAAATAGATTTAATTGAAATGGCAGTTTCAAGGAATTATCACAAATAATGCCTGGCACAGAATGTAAAAAAGTGTCTGGCTGGTTTTGAGCAGTTTTGCTTTTTATTGTTAGGTTAGGACAAACCCACTTTTATGAAATCTGTGCTCCATGTGAAGCTCTCATCCACCTGGTAGATATAAGATACTCCAGGGGGCCAAGTGGGTGAGTAACCGGCTGTCGGTGTTGAAACAAGAGACTCACGGGGCGCCCGCTAGGAGCTGCAGACACAGGCATTATGACCTGAGTCGGAGGCTCACCGCTGAGAAAGTCTCCAGCCTCCCAGACTCTCCCACAGAACCCGAAAGGCCGAGCTCTTGAGTGACAGTGGCCGATATTTACTTTATAAATTCACCTGAGTGAAGCACTGCTTCCCAAGCAGTGAAACGATGCCAAGACCCTGCTTGGCGCCAGCCTGGGCTAATTTTAAAGCAAGTCATGAGCCAGATGGGCACCTTCCTTGCTTTGCCAACAGATCACCTGGACCACAGTTCGAAGGCATGCCTCATTCTAGAACTTGCTCTCCAACGCTTGGTGACTTTCTTCAGCAGATGCGACAAAAAAAGTTGGCCAGCTCATAGCAGCACTATTTACAACAGCCAAGACACAGAAGCAACCTAAATGTCCATCAGCAGATGATTGGACAAAGATGTGTTATATACACACAATGGAATACTACTCAGCCATAAAAAATAAAGAAATAATGCCATTTGCAGCAACATGGATGGACCTAGAGATGATCATACTAAGTGAAGTAAGTCAAAGACAAATCTCATATGATATCACTTATATGTGAAATCTCAAAAAAATGATACAAATACTCTTATTTACAAAACAGAGACAGAGTCACAGACACAGAAAACAAACTTATGGTTACCAAAGGAGAAAGTAGGGGAGGGACAAATTGGGAGTTTGGGACTGGCAGATACAAAGTACTATGTACAAAATAGATAAACAACAAGGACCTACTATATAGCACAGGGAACTATACTCAATATCTTGTAATGCCTATAATGAAAAAACTATGAAAAAGACTACACACACACACACACACACACACACACACACACATATATATATATAACTGAATCACTATGCTGTACACCTGAAACTAACACAACACTGTAAATCAACTAGACTTCAATCTTCAATTAAAAAAAAAAAAGTTTTGCCCAGTAAAAGACAAAGTCACATATTCCTCGGGTTGAGTTTAGCCCCTGCCCTTGATTCCTGGCACTGACCCACACAACAGGGCTGACACCTGATGCTCTTTGAACCATAGTCCTAGGAAGCCCAGCTGCTAACATCTGTGTAAGGGCTCACCATCTAGCGTTTTCTCCCCAAGGTTCTGTCCACTCAAAGACATCAGTTTCTCTTGTATCATGGGTTAGCATTTATATCTCTAAAAGGATACTTCAGGAGTATCCACGATATGCAAAGAGTTTCTACAAATCAATAAATGAAAGGCAGACAACTCAATGGAAAAATGGGCAAAAGATGGGGGGGGAAACCATTAAAACCACAATGAAATATCACAATATACCCATCAGAATGGGTAAAATGAAAAGACAGGTCATTTCAAGTTGTTAAGAGATCATACTAATATAATCATAATTAATAACGACTTATGTAATTATTTAAGATGTATTTGCTTATGTGAATAATTATAGCATTTATTATAAAATAATAGGTTATTATTATTTTAGTCATATTAAACGCCAGCAGCTTAACTATAGAGCTGCTGGTATAATATACACTGTAAAACAGTACCAGTCCTGTGGGAAACTTCTTGGTTGGTTCCTATTAGGGCTGAGATCCGCTGAGATACCGTGTGACCCGGCAATCCTCCCCAAGGTACACGTAACAGGAGTGCCTCTCTGTGTTCATCCAAACAGAGCAAGAATGTTCATCTCAGCCGTATTTTGAGTAACCCCCTGCTATCCAGAAGTCCACCTGCACAGAACAGATAAATGAGGGTTTATCCACATGAGGTATTACTGGATACCATGAGCACAAACACACCATGACCTGTCGCAATGACCCAGATGCACTCATGCCAGGGTGGAGGGAAGAAACACCTTGCATGTGACTCACTTCTGTGACGTTCAGTCCCCAGCAGACGAGGCTGAGGCCTTTGAAGTTAGCGTCTAAGAGGGAACTTTTGAGGCTCTGAGGCTACTCTTTCTTGTCCACTTGGAAAAAAATCTATCAACTACGTAACTTATGATTTGTGTCCTTTTCCTCATGTATGTTATACTGCAATAAAAATGACTCACAGAGAACAGAGCAGAACCAAACCAGAAAACCTCCAGAAGCCCTGCTCCGCCCAGTCCACAGGACCCTGTCTCTCTGGTTGCCCCAGCTGGCCACCTGGGGACAACGCCCACGTTCCAGGAGACCAGGAGGGAACAACCTTTTTCTCATCACCTGCTATTTCTCGCCTATTTGGTTACCTTTCAGTGGCCTCTCCAAGCACGCCCTCTGCCCAGCCGCAGTTGCCAAGGACAGAACCCAGAGGAAAGGCAGTATTCCTTTCCTACATCCCAAACCGATCACTACCGAGCAGCCACGCAGCAGGAGAGGCCTGCGCTGCCTCGAACAGGAAGCAGTCAGATCACAGCTCTTCACAGTATCCCTGCCAACGCCGCATACTTCCAAAATTCATCATAGTGTCTACGGGAACTCGCCCGCTCTTTCTCCTCCTCAGAGAAGTGTTTGTCCTTCCAGCCTCTCTGTTCCTCATGCTGTTCCTGACAAGGACGTGTCCTCTTTAAACGCCTTTCCAGCCTCACAGGGACGGTGCCTTTTTATGGAACCTGGGCCTCTGGTTTCCTCCCTTTTATGTGTCACCAAGAGCCCCCACTCTTTCCTGCAACGGTTCCAACACATGCCCACAGCCGGGAGTCACCATCTCCCAGGGTGGTCCATGGCTACAATTTAAAAAGCAAATGCCAAGTAGATTTAGGGCGTAAAATACAGTTTTGTCTTCTTTCAGTGACACCTAGATAAAAAGCAAACAATACGTTTTACCAAGAGAATTCTCTTTAAAACGTGCCTTGTTTTTCATTTACCTCTAATATTTTTTAATGCTTAAAAAGTCTTCAGCCTTTGATTCAGAAAAATCCCCTCCTCCACCGACCATGGAGTTCAAACCAAATTCATCGGGTCTGTTCAAAGGTACTGCTAAGAAGTTGAGTATAAACCTTAAGATTTACATTCCTCTTCTAAATTATACCATATGTTCAAGTGATACTTTTAATTATGTATGCCTTTTGTACATAGCAGGAAACATTACAATAATAAAGATTCTCCTTTAGAAACAGCTGTGCAAGTTGTAAAGGACGTTATTTAACCGGCAGTATTATTATTAGTGCTACTCTGGCTCCTCCCAGTGGACAGTTCGCATCATTGCAGAAGATGCGCTGAGATTATCCTCAAACCCCTAGGATACTTCATGGTTTTTAACAGGCCATGTGGCTTCCCAAGGGATTTGAGGTGGCTTAATGAATATATACACTAGAGTAAAAAAAGTATATATGTAATTTCAGGTTTACAGTGCACTCAACAACACGCCTTCACTAAAGGGAATAGTGGATTCCACGAGCGCCTTCTGAGAGGTGCTCCCTGCAAGCTGAAGGCATGACGTCAGGGTGCACTGAAGATGGTTCCCGGAGTCAAGAGCACAGGTCCTTCGTCCAGCTCCGGCATGGGCCGTCTGGCCCTGGGGAGTGATATGAGAAGGGCATGGAGCCTCCGACTTGTGAACTATGTGCTATGGAATTTTTGACAAACTTGAGCAACAGATATCTGATTTTAACAGCTTGGAGTGTGGGTAATTGTGCAGCTGATTAAGAGCAATCTGTCTGTTTAAAAGCATCAAGCAGATGGGAGGGGTGCCTTCAGTTTGGGTGGGAAATAAAAAGCCTAATCAAAGTGCTAGACTGACGGGCGGCCCTTCCAAGCATCTTGGCGCTCAGTCCGGCACCGGCACCGAGCCTGCTATCGGCTTTCTGCACCATGCTGCACGGAGTTGTTTTCAGATCCATCTTGTTCACCCTTCACAACACATTCTCAGCCCACTGCAGGAGGCTGAGGGGTGAGCACCTTGCTGAAAGAAAGATTTCCCTCTTTGTTCTGGCAGATTTGTAGCTTCAGGTGTCACATTTAGGTTTATGATCTATTTTAGCTTAGTGTTTGGACAGGGTACACGGTACAGATTGAGGGTTTGTTTTGTTTTTGTTTTTGCAGATAGCGTCAAATTGTTCCAGCACCATTCACTGAAAGAAAACCCAAACTATCTTTGCTTCACAGAATGGCCTCTTTCCACATTGATGGAAAACCAACTCACCAGACACGTGTGGTCTGTTTCTTGAATCTATTCTGCTTCCTCTCATCTGTATGTCAGTCCTTTCTTCTCCAATATGTCCTTTTTAAAAATTGAAGTATAGCTGATTTACAAGGTTGTTAGTTTTAACTGTACAGCATATGATTCAGTTACACATATATGTAATATATATATATATATCCCTTTTCATATTTTTTCATGATAGGCTATTACAAGTTATTGAATATAGTTCCCCTGCTACACAGTAGAACTTTGTTGTTTATCTATTCTGAATATAGTAGTTTGTATCTGCTAATCCCAAACTCCTAATTTATCCCTCCTCCCACCTCTTTCCCCTTTGGTAAACATACGTTTGTTTCCTATGTCTGTGACTCTGTTTTCGTTTTGTAAATAAGTTCATTTGTATCATTTTTTAGATTCCACATATAAATGATGTCGTGATATTTTCTTTTACTGACTTACTTCACTTAGTGTGATAATCTCTAGGTCCAACCACATTGCTGCAAATGGCATTATTTCATTCTTTTTTATGGCTGAGTAGCATTCCATTGTATAAATAAACATCTTTATCCAGTCATCTGTTGATGAACATTTAGGTTGTTTCCGTGCCTTGGCCATTGCATGTACCGCTGCTATGAATATTGGAGTGCATGTACTTTTTCAAATCAGTTTTCTCCAGACATAAGACCAGGAGTGGGGTTGCTGGATCATACAGTAACTATTTTTAGCTTTTTAAGGAACCTCCATACTGTTTTCCACAGTGGCTGCACCAAATTACACTCCCACCAGTAGGAGGGCTCCTTTTCGCCACATCCTCTCCAGCATTTGCTGTTTGCACGTGTGGGGAGCTGTTTGTCGACAGCGGAAGGACTGGGGCCGACCTATCCTCGTCTCAGCTTCTCAGACGGTTACAATTCATGCCTGTGGACCAGAACGGACTTGTCCACAAATGCATCAGCCTCATCAGCTAACGAGACAGATTCCCGGAACCCTCTTCAGTAATACCTCAGTTTATGGGAATGAGACATGCTTCAGGTTTTGTGTCTGCATGCAGGCAGTTAACTACATTTCCAGTAACTACTGTCTCGGTCACAAGGACAGGCTTAAGCAAACATTTCCACGGAGCAGCCAAGCGTTCAAGAAGCTGTAACCTACCAGGAGAGCTGGCAGTGCTGGCTATTCTGTGAAGCCGGCTTTTTCCGGAAGGTCCCTCTGCTTCCAGATGAACAGCTTGTGAACACCCCTTCCCTCTAGGCTGCCTTGTCCCCCCGGGCAGCAGTCTGCTTGATCCTGGCGGCCGAGGAGGACCATGCCCCCTCACCTCCCTCCGCTCCCTGGCTCTGCATCCGTCCTTCCATGATGGAAGCTCTGTCCTGCAGTCCTGGGAAGCGTCTGTCTGTCACACTTGACAAACCACCCTGAGGGCAGGGACAGTCCTATCTGCCTTGGTCACATCCCGGTAGCACCAAGCACAGGGCTGTGATGACAGCCACCACACAATCTACCTCACCTCTGCTGACCACAGGATCTCAGCATAAATATGAGCCTGTGTATCGTGTCCTGACCCCCCTTAGCTGTAGTCTATGGGCCTGGTTACAGCGTCCAGGCAATAAATCACCTGTGAGACAAGTGCCTTTGCTCCCCCTGCTAATGCAAGCCACTCATGGAAGAAAAAACCAACCAACGATTCTAGGTAGTTTTACAGCTTGAGACAAGCAAGATGAATCTCTTGTGTCATCAAATAATATTCACGCCTCTGCTCCAATATTCAAAACTTTTAAATCGTTAGTTAAATAAAACCACCTACCACCTTGAAATAGCACTTCAAAGATCCAGGAGGTAGAAAGAGAAATGGATGGTTTGTACGGAGAATAAGCGTAACCCAATTCACTGCTAATCCTCCAGTGAAGCTCACCACCTAGCTCACGGACTAGAATGTGGCTCTGAGGTCCCAACAAGATCTATGGATCTTGTGGTCTTAAGCGACTTTTATTTGTACTTCCTTGGATTTTGTTCCTCTCCATCTACATGGGTAAATGAAAATTCACTTCTTACCTGTGGCTACTCAGTTTCTGTGACAATCGAATGAGACACAAATCTAGGACAATGAGCTATAAAAATGTTAATGTACCGCTTACAACTGCTTTTAAAAGGAGAGTTCCCTTCAAAAATCAAGAGAGAATTAACTGAGTTTCAGCTCATCGCACGACGGCCCAAAGGACCACCACACATGAGAACCACCAGCAGAATCAATACTGAATAAGCAGCCTCTAAAAACCACGCCGGATGATAGTACAGGAAATTAAAGCCCCAGTTCTTCCGTCGCGAATTCCCTGCTACCGGAGGAAAGAGCCCACAGGTACGCTGGAAAACCAGAGAAGAAAGTGAGCCAAATTCAGGGGCTGGGGACGCCGCGGAGACTTCTCACAAAGCCAGACTGCAGGCCGGAACCGCCCCAGCGAACACGCGGACGGGGCACAAGCGCAGGGACGAGGCGCCGTGCCCGCGGCAGGCCGGCCCACCACGGGGCCGCGCACCCTCACGGCAAGCGACGCTTTCCCCTGGACTCTCCTCTGAAGGCCTGCCTGCCGCGCCCGCGCCTGACAAGCACTCCAGCAGCCGCGGGAACAGCCACGAGAGGCGCTTCCACGCCGAGGGGTCGACGCAGGGAGCGGGCCTCACAGCCGGGACGGCGCGAAGCCAGCAGACACCAACGAGGTCACTCGGCGGCAACCGGAGGGAGCGACTGCCCCTCCCGGGGCCGGCGTGAGCGGAGGGGGTGTCGCCCGGACCGAGGAGCTCAGAGGGGACCCCAAGACAGTGGCCTGCGCCCGGGGCGGGGCGCAGACGCGTGCGGAGGGCAGGCCAGCGGCGCTGGGGGCCCGGCAGGACGGAGGTGCTGACCAGCCCCGCTGCCCCGGCCCTCCGGCGGGTCAGCGAGGCCGAGCTGAGGGCCCGCCGGAAGCCGAGAGCGCACCGGAAGCCGAGGGCCCGCCGGAAGCCGAGGGCGCACCGGAAGCCGAGGGCTGAAGCCGACGGTGAGCTGTCCCCGCAGGGCCGAGAGGATTGGGAGGAGGCCGGCGAGCCCCCGCTCACCTCCTCCAGCAGCAGCCCGGGCGGGACGAGCAGGGCTCCGGCGGAGTCAGCACCACAGCAGGGCAGGGAGGGCAGGCTCCCCTGCAGGTGGGGTAGCAGGTAAATGACTGGCAAGAGCCACGACCGACTGCTGGACGGTGAGGTATGGACATTAAAAAGAACATTTTCTCGAGGACACCATATGCAAATACACATATTCAACCATTTACAGCGTACAGCTCAGTGACAGCACTGATGTTCACACTTGTACAACCGTCACCACCACCACCACCCTTCTCTGGAACATTTTCATCTTCTAAACTACAACTCTGTTCCAATTCAACACTAACTCCCCTTTTCACCCTCTCCCCAGCCCCTGGACCCCACCAGGCTGTCTCTGTGGATCTGACGACTCAGGGCCCTCACACAAGAGGGATCACACAGTATTCGTCCTTCGGTGACGGGCTTACTGCACTGAGCACGACGGCGAAGGTCCATCCAGGTTGCGGCACTTGTCAGAAAGTCCCTTCCTCTATAAGGCTGAAGTCTTCCGCTGCACGGATGGGCCACACGTTGTGTATCCATTCATCTGTCCACAGACACTGGGGCTGCTGTCACTTTTTGGCTATTGTGAATAAAGTTGTGAACATTAGTGCACAGCATCCATCTGTGCCCCAGCTTTCAATTATTTTGGTGGGGAATACAGACCAAGGTGGGAGCTCTGTGTCGAAAACTTTTGCGAAATGGCCCAGGTGCCTTCCACAGCAGATAAGGCTGTTTTTTTCTTTTCTAAAACACTCACATGACTACGATGTGTTGTTTTGGAAGAATCGTCAAATCCGTAATTCACAACTGCACAAATAAATGTGGCAACTCAACTGTCATTCATAAATACAAAATTTTATTTGCACTTCATTAGTGTAGAAACACAATGCTTTTCATATCACGACACTCAAGACACGCCAAGTTATTCAAATACATAATGACTTATTCACCTTGACTAAACAGTGCAGTTTAATAAAGGAAGATCTGCCAAAGATAGAGTTCACAAATCCATTATCAGACCAGGAAAAAAGAAAAAAAGAACACAGTCCAGGCTTATATAGGAGTAAGCTTCACCATCAAGGGGGAAGTTTCATCATTACAAAGGTATAGAGAAGGTTTAGGCAAATACATGTGTGTTCTCTGATATAGTAAAATGTATCTCTTTAAAATTCCTTTAAACAGGATTGGTTTAGGACAGCAGCGATCATTTCAAATCTTCTATTGTTTCAAAAACGTTTCTTTTTTGAATCTTTGTAGTTCTTAAAAGCACAGGACTCGTCCATTAGGAAACCGGAGAGATTCTTCGGCTCAGGATCAAGTCAAGTCCTGCCCCTCAACTAGTCAGTTCTACTGGTATGTGAGGTGAATAAATAACCTTCGAGACGGCTACAGATGGAGCTTTGCTTTGTGGGAGACACTCCAATACCTCAAAGGCGCTACAGCTGGGAGAAATGTAAATAAAGAAAAAGCTTTCAAGATAGCTTTTTTCCCCCCAAAAGTCTTTAGTTTTATGAATTTTCTTTAAAACGGTAAGCAAAGCACCACATTCTTTCTTTTCAGACTATCTTCTGTCCTCATAAGAGAATTAACAAGGACAATTATATTATTTACTTCAAGACACATTATAGCTCTCATTTCTCCTGCTCTTCATATTAGAAGTACTACGTCTCCCAGTGTACACAGATGAGGCACTGGGATCATGAATGAAATATAACAATTTGGAGGGAAGCATGTAATTCATAACCGAAACTTACCCAGGATTGCATATTTGCATATTTACAAGTTAGTGTATAGCTCTGACTTGGATTACAAAGTGCGAAAAGAAATTGTCGAAACGATTGTAGTGCAGAACGAAACACTTCCCTGTCCAGGAACCGCCACCGCTGTGTCTCCAACGTAGCACGTCAACAGCACCGGACGTGAGGTCGGGGCGGGGGCAGCTCTGGGGGGATCTCGGGCTCCGGCTGCAGTGAGAGGATGCTGTTGGATAGCTCGTTCCTTAGCACGTCCAGAGGCATCTGGAGAACAAAGGAGAAGAGACAGGTGCAGTTTAACCACACAATGTACAAGTCACTCTGCAAACCATGCCCTTGTGTAAAAACAAAGTATCTTTCAGAGAAAACTCTCCAAATCATCAGCGCTCACCTAGACATTAAAATATTAAGCCAAAAACTAAACCAGGTTTCAGGGAGCTTCACTCAACCCTTGCACAAACACCACCCAGCCTGTGTCATACCTTCCGGTGGAAGAAACCAGGCAGACCTCATAAACTGTTTCCAAGGCCCAGTGTAACGAAAATGTAATGTATCAAAGAATGAAAGATGGTTCTGTGACCTCAGGGGTTACAGCGTTACCAGAGAAAGGAGTGGCTTCTCTTGGCAATTACACAGACAACCCTGGTGTGAGAAGCATCTGACTGGAGCAGACTGCGTCACAGTAACGTAAGTGCACTTGAAGGTCTCACTAAGAAATCTTTAGATGTGATGCTGACAAACCCTGAGCAAGTGCTGCTGTTAGGGAGGCCATGTTTCCGCCGGTGGGGCCGCGAAGGGTCTTGTGATGGCCTCAGGCCCTTCAGATGGGCAGGGTGTGGAGGGGAGACAAGAACCCCCCCAACCCCGGCTGTATCTAACTTGATTCTTGTGGGAAAATGCAAAAAAAGAGGGAAGTGGATGTAAAACGCACAGCCCGCTGTCACACCAGCTCCAGCTGCTCCCCCAATCCGTGTGTACGGCTGAGCCAGAAGCCTGGACGGGGCCAGCGTCCTTAGTGGACACTGAAACCCTGGGCTGAGCGCGCAGCTCCCTGCTCCTCCAGCCTGACAACCACCACCATGCTTCCCTTTCTAAACACAAAGTTCCCAGCCAAAAAACAGCAAATGAAACAGAACAGGTTTCAGATGCAACACTTTCATGATGTAGGATTTTTTTTTTTACCTTCTTCAGGATGTCATCAACAAGTTTCAGAAATATTTCGTCCACATTGAAGTTATCCTTGGCACTTGCTTCACAGAACCGCATCCCAGTTATCTGCTGTGCAAACTAAGAAAAAAATTATTCTTCTCTGTGGGTTCCATGCTACACAGCCTACAGGACAAGCACGAGGCCTGTGCCCAGGGAATCGTACCTCTGGGGCTTCTGCTTTAACCGGGGGTGGGGGGGCCCAAAAGTTTGGAGGACTCCTGTTTACCCTCAAATATAAAGTTCACGAGTGCAGCAAATTCCTATGTTATAAGAAAACAACAAAACAAATAAAATCCCTAAAGTGATACCAGGACCTTCAAGTCCAACTGTGTGCGCAAGTTTATAAAACTGCAGTGTACCTGACAGTTAAAGCGTGAGTATCACCGACACTCCGAGGAAACCATGAAACCCATTACATGGTTTAAAAGAACGTTTCTCTGTGTAAAATGTCAGGATAGATTATGTACATTATATATATATACATAAAATGCAGTAATATTAACATGTTTTTTCCTCTCCATGTCAAACCAAATTTAAAGGAGCAGGAAGTTAACAAAAGCAAACAAGGAAGGAGGATGTGATGGGGAGATAACTTGTATTAAGTTATGAAATAATTATAAAGTAACTTATTTAAAAGAAAAGGATGCCACGTGCTGGCCGTGCTGAGGTGGAGCTGGGGCCACCCTCTCCCGCTCCATTTCTCACCTTTTCTCCCTGCTGTCTGCTGATTTCTCTGTCCGTTTCACAGTCCAACTTATTTCCCACCAAGAGAAGTTCTGCGTCTTCTGAAGCGTACTGTGGGATGGGGAGAGAAGCTGCATCTCAGAGGCGGGCGTGTCACACGCCACGGGACACGCTGACCACCAGACACGCTGGCCACAGCCACACGTGCTTCTCCCTCCTTGAGTCTCTGAGCACCTGCTCTGTGTGGGCAGAGCTCCTGCCTGGCCTGCAGCGTTTCAGAAAGCATCGTGGTCCCAGGCCTGACGGACCCCAACGTTCTTAGCCTTTGACCCAAACTCCTAAGAATCTACCCTAAGGAAACGATTTGAAATACAGGCAAACTTCTATACTCAGTCAGAAATAAACTGAAAATCCCACAAGATACGTGAAGAATGAAATAAGTTCAGGTACATAAAAAAATAAAGTCATGATGAAACAAAACATATGCTTTGGAAGACCGTATATCTGACAAAGGAAGGCTGTGGTGACAGAATATTTAGTGAAATAAGCAGGATGTAAAACTACAAGGAGTTCGGATGCAATCCAGTTTTTCTGGATGACAGAACTAAGGATTTTTAACATTTACTTTTGTGTTTGGTTTTTTGAATTTTCTATAATGACAAGGTACCATTAGTTTTATAATCAGGAAGCGTTAAGCTCCAGTTCTAAGTTAAAAAAATGTACCGGCACAGTAGAAGTGCTCTTTAAAAAGGTTAATGCCTCTTGAGTCACTCGCTGAATCTGGGGTAACCTCGAGCGTGACCTGAGACAGACTTCAGCACAAGGCACCTGAGTGGGTGACATCAGCCAGGGGACTCGGGCACACTCCATGGCTTCAGCGTCGGGGGTAGGGTCATCCTCACCATCGCAGAGCCCAGACCCGCTCTAGGCCCATCACCTCGGTAACCACAGCAACCCTGCTCCCTAACACATTTTAAAGAGGCAGACACTAAAAATGTGCTTGGTACAACCTGCAGATGGACATTCTCCAGCATCATCTAACAAATGGGTCAACACAATTTGTAAACAAAATTCAACTTCTAATACATTAAGTGTGCTTGTTATGCAAAGGAATCAAACATCAAATTACTGAATAAGGGGGAAGAAAACTCTCCAAATATGATCACTGCTTACCACCACATCTCCCCCTCAGTGGCTGTGTCTTCTCCATGTGAACTCTGGGTACCCATTTCTTAGAGGGGAACCCGCAGACCACATCAATCATACAGACCCAGATTATCTCTACATAGTCCATTGTGATCCAAAGGATAAGATCTTAGTTCACAATGAGGAGGTGAAGGCCACCTAGAATTCTGAGGGCAAATGTCCAGTGATGACCCAGGTCCTTGGTGTGTCCACAGGCACAGTGGAGAAGGCCACCCCTGTGGGGCTGTCACTCTGTGGACACTCTGAGCTTGACTGTGCAAGCGAACTTTCTGCAGAAACACACAGTACTTGAATCTGATTGCACGGGAGCCACCTGACAGCGTGGAGTGAGCAATTCTGGGCTTTGACGTCAGACGGCCCAGGCACCAGGATGAAACCCCTGGCTTTATTATTTATAAGCTGATTCTGGAGACATTTACACTCTTCTCTGCCTCACGTGTAAGGCAGGACTACAGATCTACTCTGAACGCTGTCATCTGGATTAACGGACATTCAGCAGAAGTTCCCCTTCTTCCTTTGTGACAATGAACACCCACAAGCAAAGAGTTCTCATCTGAGACAAAAGTGTGACACCCACCTTGTCAATCATCTTCATCCACTTTGGCAAGTCATCAAATGTCTCCTTCTTCGTGATGTCATACACCAGTATGATCCCCTTGGCACTTCTGTAATAGGCTGAGGTAATGCTGTTGAATCTCTCCTGACCTGCTGTGTCCCTAAGAAATAGCAGACGTCAGTTCCCAAACAGCGCAGACTGGGGAGAGCCACGGCCCAACCGCTGGCCGACGCCTTCCGGGCAGCAGGCAACTCCTCACACATCTGTGCACGTGTGCATATTCGTTATGAGCAGGGGCAGCTTTTCCGAGCCAGGCACATCCAAACAAAATCATAAGGAAGCCCCAATTTCTTTCAAACCAAGATTGTGAACATAAGTCAGTACCGTGTAAAATGGTGGAAAGTACAGCACCCTGTACACGAGGTAATTACCAACAATGACAAAATGCATGGATGGAAACTGGAACGATTTACAGCTACAACAACACTCTTTTAACCCAACCTGCTGGCGAACACGTGATTTTGCTGATAAGATGACCACGGGCCCCCACTAATGAAAAATGCTCTAGAATCAGTCTTAACATGTTCTTAATCTCTGCCAACAGAGTAAGTGGAAAAGGAGGAAGAGGTGGCCAAGTAGGTTTGCAAACACAGTCAAGTTCACGACTCTGCGACTGCTCCTTTGAAATCTAGACCTTTAATTCTTCTCCAGGAAAAGCTGCCCGTTTCAACATGAAGAATGACACAAGCTCGTTAACAGTGCACAGAAGCTGGCCGAGACCCACCTTCTCTGTCTAAGAAGCCAAGAAACTGCGTGAGAACCTCCATAAACTTACAAACGAGGCTCAGCAGAGCAGGTCTGCTGAGCAGGAAGACAGCTCCTTAGAGATAATCTATAGTTTAGCTTTTCCCAAAGCCCCCTAGCTCACGGCACACCCCAGGGGCACGTGACCCTCCCATGAAGCAAGCTTCGCTCCAGAGGCTGGCAGCCTCCCTGGGCCCCTGGCCGGGAGGCCTGGGGGCCAAGGCTGGCCTGCCTGGCCCACCACAGGCCCTCCACGTCCACGTGCCAAACAAGGCCACCCGGGTAACATGCAGAAGTGGGTGCCACTCCAAGGCACAATAAACTTTGTTTTTTGACCCAGAACTGCCCCCAAATTGGAAAACTGAAAATAGCGGGGGCTGAATCCTTCAGGATTTCTAACACCAACTGAAAGATACTAAAGGTGCCTTCAAAGTGGGTGAGAAGGGACTGACTGAGATACCATTTCACCCACACGAGGAACCAACGGATACAGTTATTTCTGGGATCCTCAGCCCTCAGGGGTGCACCTGATATTCTCAAACCAGTGAAGAGCGAAATCTTTCAGAGCATGATTTCTCCTCCTATCATGAGTGGTGGCTTGTTAAAATTTGATACAGTATTTTTAATGTTTTAAAAAATTGTCTGTGCTGTCTGAACACTTCTCATTCATTTCTTCTTTTTTAATGGAGGTACGGGAAGATGAACCCAGGCCCTCATGCACGCTAAGCATGCAACTCTGCCACTGAGCTATGCCAACTCCCTGTCTCAGTCGTTTCTTTAAAAGCAAAATAACACACGTTTTCTGCTCTGCAACCTGGGACGAGCACAACACAGCGGCTCCACCAGTTTACACAGCAGCTACACACAAGCTCTTCCCTGAGCGCTGCGGGAATTATGCGCTTTCGCGAACCTTCATTCTAAGGATTTTAAGCTGGCTTCTAGTGCAAACCAATTTCGTATTCATTTTTATACACGTTCACTGAATTAGAATCCAGAAACTAGGGGCTCAAGAAATTAGAAATAATAGGAGTTTTCTGAAAATTATTTTTATTTTATCGTGGCAAGAACACAACACAAGGTCTACCCCCGGAGGCGTGGGTGCACAGTACAGCACCGTTACCTATGTCTAGGAGAAGCTTTAATAAAAATCCAGCTATCGAAGAATCAGAACAGTAAGAGGCATTTTTGATCTGTTTAAAATAAACGTCTTGCATGAGCAGCACACTTAGGAGCGTTAGAAACGCGGTGAAGGTAGCTGTCCCATCAGCCTGAAGTCAGACATGCACACAGGACAGAGGCCTCAATGTGCACAATCGGAGGGAATCTAACAAACAAATGACCCTGAACGCCAGCGAGGAAACATGAAGGCCACTCCTTAAACGCCACTTTCTCTGCCTGGCTCTGACTGCTCGAGGCAGAAGAGCATGTTCCTTTGGGAGACTCTTTCCATATCCCCAAAATATCTGGCTTGCAAGTGTTTTTATTTTCTATTCCTCTCAAAAGTTCTTCTGCCTGATTCATCTCCCTCCTGAATTATCTGCTACCACGTACGGTCAAAGAGCCGAGTGAATGAAACCCAGTTCAGCTCAACAAGGATTCCTTACACACCTACTGAGCCAGGACTGAAAACTCCACACAACTCTTCGCTTTCAAACAGCCACGTGACACCAAGACACCAATGCGCTGATCATACTTTTATCTGCCCAGAAAGACACAGAAGCCTAACATTTCCTGTCTTTAGGATGAACTTGAATTTCCACTGTCATAACAAAGAGCTGATTTCTGGAGATTTTCAGGTTGTTAACATCAGCTAAACCATCGTTTATTACAGGTGGAATATGATTTTGTTCACATTTCTCTCTCTGCTTCTGGGGCAAATTAAAAAATTTCTACAATCCTGTTTCCCCGGTCTGGTAACACAACCATGCTGTGAAAACGCAAAGGGCCTCATTTTTTGTGTTTACTGTGTCCACTTCAATGACACAATTCCTACTCTACAGGCGGGAACCCACTTCAGAGTGTGAATGTTCTACCTCTTCAAGGAGAATGAAAGGACACAAGCTCGACGTCCCCGTACGGACGCGGGTTAGAACCACCTGCCCGACGGTGAACACTGCTCGACGGACAGAACCAAGCTGCCTCCAGATGAAGCGTCTATCTGCTCCTGAAGACAGGAGGCTGGCCTCTCAGTGCCAAGTCTGCTTCAGCACAACGACTCTGAGTCTGTGCATCGTTCCCGGGAGAGCATGTGGATGCAAGTTTGTGGACCACGTTCTGGTCGACGTCCTATTTTAGCTGTACTCCCGCCAAGTTCTACGCACACACATGTAGAACACTTCTTCATGCAGAGACGGGAAAATGGTCCTTTTTCTAACCACAGATAATCAAGGAACTTAAATGCAGCGATGACATAAAATGTGACCTAAAAATATGACAATGACATCTGAGGCTTTTGGTAGATCCCTTAGACTTCTAGGGATCCACAGTAAATAACAGTTTCTATGGTTGGCTAGATCCAGAAATCATCAGGAAAGGACACGTTTCTTCTAACAAGCCCTCCTTGTGAAGACCGGCCCCAGCACCTCCACGGACTCAGCCCAGGTCAGCCCCCTGAAGAGCTCTCCCCAGCCACACCGGCTCCTCCCGCACCCTCGACTGTGACAGAGGGATGACAAGAGGCCCACGGCGAGGCAGGTGACAAAAGCCACAGCACAGGGACATCTCCCAATGCCAAACACACTGCACGTTGCTTTACATACTGAGCCACGCCTCCAGCTGGTCCCACCTACAGGGTGACAGTGGTGAAGAGAAAGGCCTCTTCCTTTAAATAAAATACTCCAGAAGGCAGACCCCTCCTGAGTCTCAGGTGGAGAGCGAGTAGCCGGTGTTTGCGGCCCACTGCGCACTGGTGAAAACCCCTCTGGGAAGGACAAGTTCTGCTTCCTCACTGATCCACGGGGGACCCCCGGTAGAAAACTGGCAGCTAGAGCCTCTTAGATCAGAGTCAGAGGGAGGCAGTTAGACTCCAGCAGGATCCAATGTCACCACCAAAAACGGCCTCAAGCGGGCAGGTTCCGGGGCACAGGACCTCGGACATACGCCCTTCTGTAAGCCGGATTACCGCTGCTTGAGAGGGACCGAAGCAGCGACACGTTAATGGCGACGGGCCAGGATGTCATCGCTGTGACACTGCTGTTGCCCCCAGCAGCCTCACAGACAAGCTCACACGAGCCGTGTCCCCTTCGTGAGGCCACGTCTGCCAGAAAGGGTCTCCCCCACGGTGCCAAGTGCATGAGACTCCTCCCCAAGGCGGCCTTAACCTTGAAGAGCCGACAGTCAGAACAGCAGCTCCGCGAGAGCTGCACCACTGCCGCTCCCGGAGCTCGCGGCCGGGCAGCAGTGCACAGGACGCAGCCTGCTGCCTTCCCACTCCTGGGCGGACGACCAGAAGTAGGCGTTTTCGGTTTTTGCGTATTTAGGCATGACTGCCAACATTTCATCATCAAGCCCCAAACAAAAATACAGAAAACCAGAACAGAAGACAGAAAAGCACCCCCCACCCCAAAGTGGGGTAAGCAGCTCGCGAGGACCACGGAGACGTTACCTCGGGCGCATCCGTGGGCACCTGCGGGTCGGGGCAGCGGTGCCTGGACGGGACACGGATGAGGCATGGAGACATGGACAACACGCAAGCGCTAGGTGACCGGTGAAGCCAGAGATGAGGCGGCAGTGACCGCAGATGAGAGCAGACATACACAGGTGGACAGACACTCAGAGCTGAGGTGACCTGCCGGGAGGAGTTAGTAGCTGCGGGCACTGCGGCCGGGGCTCTGTTAAGACAAAGGGCATCTTCAGGACACCTCCACGGGGCCACGCGCTGCACCTCGCCTGGTCCCCTCTCTCGCGGCGGGGGCTCCCAGTGCTGACCAGTCATCACCAACACGGCTGGTTGAGTCTCTCCTACAACCCTGACGTGCGGAAGGGCTCGGGGCTCCCGCCGCGTGGACCAGTGATGCGGCCGGGAAGGCGCACATCCCACTGCTGTGGTCTCGCGGTGCCGCCAGGCACACGGTCTGCGGGTGATGGGCCCTGAAATCGTGCAACTCTGGATATTCCGGGAGGGACATCCTGGACCCTCTCTGAAGGCTCTCAAAGTGACGTTAAAAACATGAAGACACACATCTGAGCCATCATTTGAGCAATGACAGTTTTGTCAAATGAGTTGAAACTAGAGATAGAAGGCCCCACACTCACTAGCTGTCATGAAAGTGATATTCTTCCTTCCACACTCCTGTGTGCAAACGGGGTCTGAGACAAGTGGACTCTTTTCTAAACCCTCTCTCTTGAAGGAAGCTCCGCTCACTTCATCTGAACGTGAACGAAGGGGAGGGACCCGCAGGAGAGACAGACCAGCTCGGACAGCGACTTGTATTAGACAAGCGTATGGATTGTTAAACACACATGGCAATTGCTGGGGGCAGAGTCCCCACTTACCAGATCTGTAATCTAATTTTCTTTCCTCTTAGCTCTACGGTTTTGATTTTAAAGTCAACACCTGTAAATAAAACAAATGGTGATAAAGCAAAATTATGTCGTCATCGGTCATAATGATCATACTCTTTGCACACTTTTGTACCACTACCAGAAAAACAGACAAAAACCAAAAAAACCTGATCTCACAAAATCCCAAAAGGAGAAAGCAGAAGTCCGCCAGTTTCCGTGAAGACCCGGTGGATTCTGCGCTTCCGCACACAATTCTCGGCAGCCACGCCGTGCCGTGTTTTACCCTGACCCCGAGTGGCAGCCTTTGCTGGTCACAGGAAGAGTTTGTTAAATCACAGGTGGAGCAGAAAAACTATTTAAAAATTACAACTAGTAATTACGTGAGTGAAGGGATGGCTTTAGAAGCGCGTTATCTTGGGGAAAGTTCTCCCATGGACACACAGTCTTGATTTCAAACAGCCTTGGGCCGAATGTAAAAACTATCCCCCTAAAGGTCTCCGCGTTCGCAGACGGTGACTTGATCGTACTGTCAGGAGTGCGGAAGAGGAGTTATCTTTTAATAATTCATTCACACAAATTAACAAGTCCGATTTCAATTTTTATTTACTTTAATAGTAACAAGCAAACCACTGAGCATCACCACCCCTTCCAAATCAGTCCTTAAAGCTTTGGATAATTAAAAAAAACCCTAAATTTTCATCTGCAGATGTTACCGTACATGCTTCTCCGTTATAGAGAACGTGAAGACTTCAAAAATATTTTTTACACAATTTTCACAACTAAGAAAAATAAACCAAAGGGATCCTGCTAAACGGGGGGACTGGAAACATATTCTTCACAGGAACGACTTCCTGATGGCTTCGTGGGACCCAGGGGCCCGACGCTGCCCGGCCCCTAACAGGCAGGGGGTGAGGGGGTGGCCCGCGTCGGCCAGTGACAGACAGGGACCCCCTCCCAGACCCATTTGCTGGGCTGATGCAGCTCTTGGAGGTCAGATGACCTTCTTGAGATGAAGCCCAGAACACACGACTAGCTTTTATAATTAGTAACGCCCTGCGGACACCAGTGCAACCAGCAGACGTGTTCACAGCCCTGGGGCAGCCTCCCCTGTCAGGTCTGCACAACAAAGTCACAGGAGCAGAACATGCTGCAGCCGGAGACACGGCTGCTGCACTTCAGTGCTTCACCCCTCGCACCAGACGTGACTTCCAAGGTTGGGGAACTTGGTGAAGCCAATTCCACTTTCAGTTCTGGAACAGCTTTGTTTTCTGCAGTCAAATGACGCTCTCCAACAGGCCCGAAACAGGAAGCACGTCTGTGCACGACCAACATCCTCCAACAGAGACCAGACAGCCAGCCACAGGGAGGGGCTCGACGTGACGTTCCCAGGACGCGGAAACCAGCCTGGGCAGATCTGCGGTGTTCTGATTTCAAAAAGCCACAGTGCAGGGACAGAACCCCTCCTTGCTGATGTTAGCACGAAGTTAGGGCCTCACCATGCTGCTCTGTGATGGCAGTTTACAAATCAAATTCATATGGTGTCATGTCCACCATTCTGTTTTGCTTTTGATTCCCGTGCCTTTGATTTTTTTTTTTCCTTTTTAGTTAAGGGAGCTGCAACACTTGTAAAACTTGTCACAGTGCCTGCAACATTTTATGGAAAAGAATTGGCAGACAATCCTTCTCTATGAGCTCTGCTTCAAGTCAGCAAAGAATCCCTTGAAACAGCCAAAGCAAATAGTTTCTGTTTTGATTAGGCTGTTTTCTCTGCTAAGAACTGTTCTGAGCCTGAACATGCCAGACACTTTTTCTTCCCCAACCAACTTGAACAAGGTTTCACTTGGGCAGTCCTGCACTAGGACTATTTTGTAACCACAAAGGTTAACAAATTAAAATAAAAGGAAAAGGCCTTAACAGTCACAATCAAGAGATACATGGTGAAGTTTTCACGTGATTATAAATACACCACTAAATTCAACAGAACAAAGCACAGGGAAGAACCGACAGTGCGTAGGATCAAGACTCTGTTCTTCACCAAAAATGAAGACTGTCCAGTTTCAGTGAAGATTACTGACATCACTAACAAAAACAGAGAAATGCCCAGTAGCCAGATCTAAATTCTGTAAAAGAAAACAGCTCATTAAAATGGTCCTTTCCCCTGAATGCAGTCTCCTTTCCCATATCTAACAGCCACTAAGTAATGATAAAGGTTGGAAACTTATTCCAGTTTATGGCTCAGAAACAAATCCATGTACCAAAGCACGTGACTAAATATTGTTTTAAAAGGTTTTTGCATCGAGTCAAACGTCTCTCTTAATGTTGTCTGTTTTCAACTCTGCATGTCACAGAAATGATACTGATCCTTAAATAAAAGGCTAACAGCCACCAACAGCCTCAAACGGGATTCGTTTTGGGAGAAATTAGCACAGAGACTCCGGGGCGAGGAACGCCATCCAGGACCCACGTTTACAAATAAGGGACAAAGAAAGGTGGCAGCTTTTGTTGAAAATCCAGATTCCTCTGGGTGTCTTGAGTAAAAGGTGCAGCAACCAGCACCCCCTCCATCAGGTGGTGGGACAGTCCCTGCCCTAAAGACCCGAGTCGCACAGACCCCGGGCACCTGCAAAGACGTGTCCTTCCCTGCTGCTCTCTCTTCTCAGAGACCCTCCTGTCTGCCCAGAAACCTCTGCAGTCCCAGGTGGTTTCCCACCTGAACCTCCTGATGGCCCTGCATCTCCCCCTCGGTCCTCATCCACGTCCCCAGGTCCGCTCCCCTCCAGCCCTGACCGCACTGTTTTGTCGGTCTCCAGGACCAGGTAGAAACCCCACGCTCTCTGAGGACGTCACAGCCAGCTCCGGAGCCCAGAGCACTGCCTGGTCCAGGACAGAACTCAGCACCTCTGCCGAGTGGAACCGCCCCTCTTCTCCAATCAAACGCTGGATGCGCAAGGAGAAATGCTGATTCTCTTTGCAAGTATGAGGTAACTCAGGTCTGACGATTAAACACACACACACACACACTCGCGCGCACGCTGAGTCGCAGGAAGGAAGGGCGGATGCTCTGTCCTGAGGGCGTCTGGGGGCAGAGCAGCAGGAAGCGGGTGCTCAGCACCCACGTGTCATCCTGGAAATGGAGAGCTTTATTTCTCCTCCAATTCCTGTTACTGATGGTAAATCCTTTGTGGATGGACAGCCTTAATGTGCCCATATCCTCCCTCCACACACCCCTCCCAGGGCTTGATTCCAGTAGTTTCCTGTAGTTGATTCCGGCACACAGCAGGGAAGCCGGCACCCACGTGACTGTTCTGCTGGGTGACAGGAGCCCACCTGTCCTCAAGTTTACCAACGTGCAAAGTCTTCCTAGAAATATTCCAACCAGGAAGGACACAGTCACAGGGCTGTCACCCCGCTTTCTATCAAGACTGTTCTGTTCCAGCTGCTGCGTCTTCCTGATCTTAACTTCCTTCAGTGACAGTGACAATGGGTATCCGTCAGACCCTCTGTGCTGACATCCCACACTCGGGCGCCTGCAGCTGCCCAGCGGGCTGGCAGACCCTCCTCATCTTACAGAGGAGACACCGGAGCGACAGAGGACGAGGCACTCTGCTTCAAGGTCACATCACGTGCCAGTCGAGAGGCAGAACCTAGATTCAACTTCGTAACATCGCCCACAATCAGAGGTTATGACAAAAGTCAGATGCGTGGAAACTAGGAGAAGTGCGAAAATTTCAGCAGACGGCCCAGAATCAGCATAATCGGGCTGCTGGAAAACAGAGCTTAACTTCGCACTGTCCTCTCTGGATTCATCTCCCGTAAACCTCAGCAAGGTCACGAAGAACTGTCCTCCTTTGTGCTGGTGGGATTTCAAAGCCCCCTGAAGGCAGAACATTCCCGAAAGAACCTGACTCCACTGCACTTTGCTGGGGCATGGGAAGCTACAAAAATGAAAACAGCAGAAATAAACAGAAGCTTCTCCCTTCTCATTCCCTTCCAGCAGAAAGCTAAATAAAAGCAAAACGGACACAGTGGCCGGTGGCTGTGGTTACAGCTGAGGGGCCGTCCTCTTGGCCCACCGGCAACAGCAAAGGCCGGGCGCTGGCACCAGACTATGATTTTAGTTTACGTCCCACTTTCAGGAGGTTGAAGGATTTCACAGACTTCAAAATAAGCCCCGATTCAAGCAGCGATGTCACTGCCACTTGATACTCACCACCCTGCGGTTCACACGCTGGCTTTTCCCCCAAGGACACAGGTCTTTTGCAGAGTCACTCAGCCTGGGACACAACACTGCTACTAACGGAGAGGCTTCCCAGCACTTACACGGAGTTGACAGTGAGGAAGTATGCTAAGAACTGGGTCAAGGTCAAGGTCACAGACAGAGGCCCGTCTAACATCAGATCACTTGACCGTGAGTCCAGCCCCCGCCTCTCCAGCACCTTCCAGGGGAGAGGACAGGACGGAGCCCGCAGGAGAGCACCTGACAGAGGCCGGGTGGTGCTCACCAGCAGCAGGTAGACCAGCTTCCCGCACTGTCTCCAGGAGGCACCCGGGCCTGTGTAAGCCCATTGCTTAATATTATCTGGGCTTTTCCAACTTAAGCCAAGTTATGAGAATTCAAGGAAACAGAAACTAAGCCTGAGATTGTAAAATACATGACTGTCCCAGAAGTGGGCACTATTAACATAGGTACGATAACTTCGTGTTGTTAAAAACCATTTGCTTTCCGGCCCGAGGATGTTAAATGTCTGCCCCAAGCCTGAGGAGCCCTGCCTCCGAATCCAGGCGGGGCGTGCCTGTGGCCCTGCACTGGGCTGGAACAGACACAGCTGCCCAGGGAGGGAAGGGGTGGCTCTCCCCACGGTCAGGGTCAGAACTGCCTCTCACGAGTTTCCTGTGCCCCAAGTGCTGTTCTGAGGTGTCCGTGTACATCAACTAGCTCACTGCAGAGATCTTTTGGACAATTTCGTAGGTAGAAACAATCATTGTTTCCATTCTCTGGATGAAAAACTGAGGCCAGAGTGGCCAGCTCCTTGCCCGAGGTCAGCAAGCCACTGTGCGTGGGCGCGCGGGGTGGAACCCGGGCTCCTGAGGACACACCGTGTGGCCTCCCTTGATGACTCCCTCCCTGGAGGGAGCTGTGAACATGTATTTAATGTCAAAAAAGAACTCTGTGTTGCCAGGGAAGTATTATAGAAGCAAGAGGGAGGGGCTGGCCGGCTCGGACAGATGGCTCCTGCACCAGCAGGCCCGGCTCTGCCCCCTGGCACCACAAAGACCCTATCTGAAAAGCAGGAGTCACCTCGGCCTCTTGGTCACAAGAGGAAGAGAATGTCGGTGCAGAGGAAGATCTGGAAAATGACCCCAGGTGATTAAATGGTGGGTCAATAGCGTTTTCTTCAAATGCAAATACTAACCTGACTACTGCTCAGGCCGGTCCCTGAAACAGACGCAGGATGGTCAGAGCTTTGCCCCCTGACCCAGGTCGCGTGCTTACACGCTGAACGACTTCTTAGTGTTTCAGTCTCCGCGTCTGGAGCATAAACTAGGAGGAGAAGGGAAGGTTCACAGTTGCCTTTTCTGGCCCAGGGACATAAGCTATTTCATCCCCATCCATTCCCGCAGCCGGAGACAGAAGAGTGTGAGTTTTGCTTCTTTTTTCTTTTCACGAAGGAAGAAACTGAAGTGAAGTCACTGGCCTACAGACACAGCGAGCAGAGCTGGGACTTGAATCCAGGACCGTCTGCCCAGCCCTCCCTGACCCACTCTTCCTGCTGATCACACTCCGTGGGGGAGCACCTAGGATGGCAGGAGTGGCCAAGGAGCAGGTCCAGTGTTTCCTTTAAATGAAAAATCAGGAGTGGAAGTCTGGCTGTAGGCGTGCGAGTGTGCAGCAGCGTGCAGAGCAGCAGCAGGCCTGGGGGGGGATCCGGGGGGTCCTCACTGGGGAGGATGTGCCTTCGCCCCGGACATGCCTCAGGGAGTCCTGAAGTTTCTGTGTTAAATTACACTGGGACAACCAGGAGAGTTTCATTTATTCACGGGCAACTTCCACCACATGCTTGCCTGAGGTGGGTCTGCAGGTGGTTGTTTGGTTTGGAAACTAAGAAGGCAGTACAGTCAGCACCAGAAAGCAAGCAGGAGGCTGGCGGGGGGAGGGGGTGAGAGGTTTCCTATTCTGTTAAGCTTGGGTGGTATTTTCTAGTTTTAAAGAGTAAAGATTTAAAAACAAAACAAGACATAATCACATTCAATTAAGGGTGCTATTTTGGGCCTGCAGTTCTGGTTTTCTAAACACTTTCCGAAGGTCAAAGGTGTGCAATTCAAGGACAAAGGGAGAAGAGCCCACTCCTTCCCCTGCTGGAGTGTAAGGGCGCCGCCCGGTCCACAGGGACCCTCTCCATGGCTTGCTCCCCTCCTGCAAGGGACAAATCAGCTCAGCGCTTTGTGCCCCAGGGAACGGCCAGCAGACCAGCGTCTCACAGGAGTGTGAGCCGCCTGGCACCAAAAATGTGCTGACTCCCGTACAAAGCTCTGCTTTCTTCACAAGTTCAAACAGGTGCTTAATTAGAACCATGTTTCTGGCACGGGAGGCTGGAGGACACCGCGGCCCCGTCAGCTCCTCCAAGGAGCCGGGTCTGCCTTCCAAGGCCGGTTCCTGGGTCCCTGGCAGGTGGTTGGCAGACCCCACTGCCAGAGGAGAGGCCACCTCTCAGGGCCTGGTCACTCTTGTCCTGCACAACGAGACCTTTCTTCTCCAGCAAGAGTGCCCGACAGTCAAAGAATTTAAACAGATTTATAATCAATCTCAACAACCTGATGGCAGCTTTTCGCACTTTCTTTGAAGGACAGCGACTCCATCCCACAAACGCGTCCTGCACAAGCCCGTCGGCCTGCCTGAGGCTCATTAAACAAGCCAAGTCACACACGCAGAGCACATGCGGGCACGAAACCGAATGTTCCTCCCACGCTCCCATCTCCCTGAGTCATGGTGTTACATCATCCTGGCAGGGGAGGGACCGGCGGCAGAGCCTCGGCGTCTGGGCTCCGGATGGGGCATTCGGGACTAAGTGACACGCTCAGGCAGCTCCGCCGCGGCTGGGAAGGCTGTGCGTGATCACAGAAGGGCAAAATCAAACACACAGCTTAGAATTTCAGTCCAGTGTTAAATGTTCCTCCTGGGCTTCCTGACAAAAACCCCGACCTACATTTCCAGAACAAAGTACAAGCAGGCAGGTTCCCTTGACAGCGGTCCCACTGCTTCTGGGCAAAGCAGACCGGCTCCTGGTGGCCCGCGTCTCATCCAGTCAGCGAGGTAGGTGACAACCTACCATTCAAGGCCAGTCCCCAGATGGCCACACCTGCACGAGGTCCACATCCGCCTGTTTCTCAGACCCCTCCATTCTGCTTCCAGCTCCACTGCTGGCCCCACTGACACACAGTCCACCTGCACCCCGAGGTTTCCCGCCCCGGGAGCCCCATCCCCACACAAGACCCAAGGGGCGTGCTCCCCCTGAGAACAGAGGCTATGACACGTAGCTGAGGGAGGACAGGGCTTCAGCCAAGACCACCTGCCCTTGGGGTCGGGCTGGGACTAGAATGCATCACTGCAAAGTAAGAAAGATGAAGGCAGGGCGGTGAGGTCCTCAGACTAAATTTAAATAATTTGGAAATCCTGACATTGTCTTTCCTGATTTTTTTGGTCTACTTCATATTAAGTTGTCTTTATTTTTGCTTTGAAAAGTTGGTGACAGTGGGTTTTTTTTTTAAGTCCTTCTGTGGCAAAATAAAAGAATGGCAACCCTGTGTTGGCCTCTGGCACTTTGGAAGAAACTTTACTGTCCAGGAAAAATCAGAATTCTAGTCTAAACTGTCTTACTCCTCATGTTCCTCTATTTAAATATGCCAGATTTGGGGACATTTTAACAGATATGTAAAAGGCTTAACATATTTGACTGACTGAATATTTAGGTAAGAAATGCAATTCTTAGAGCATTATTTTAATGCCCAGAAGAAAGTGACACAGTTAAAGAAAGTCGATTTCAACGACACCGCAGGGTAACGAGGTACGTGGGAAAGCGCTTCGTGGTGTCCAATTCTGAACTGTCAGGATTTTCACAGAGTAAAGTAAATCCAAATCTCCAAGTCAGCTAAGGAGCAGACACACAGAACTCAGTTCAGCCCTGGCCCTGACCACCTGGGACCTCTGTGTCCTTGCGGGTGAGCTGTCTACCTTTTGGGACTTGGCGTCCTCACCTGCAAAATGGGGAAACTTTCAGGACTGCTGTGAGGTTTAGAAAGGGCATCCTTTTGTTGGTACACAGTATGGGCTCAAGAAACTGTAGAACGTGGAATTCTATAGAACATACCACTAACAGAACGCAGTCTTTCACATGCAAAGACAATACATTACTCATCCAAAGCCACAAACTAATTGGTGGCAGAGCTTAAATCAAGAGCCCAGCCTCCTAAATCCTGTTCTAGAGTTTTTCTAGAATGTAACGCTGCTTGGCGGGGCGGAAAGCGGGGGAGCAGGCACTGCCTGCTAAAACCATTTTGATCCAAACAAAATTAACAGCTAGCTTCCAATAGGTTATATAAAAGTAAAACAAAGGTTGACAAATACATAATTTTATGTCTTCTGGTTTTTGGTAGGGGGTGGATTTAGACAGACAGTTGTGAATTTCTACAGCCACAGGTTATTTTCCATTCCCCAAATTTCAAAAAGCTGCTCTTGGGCCTTTCCAAGAACCTGTCCAACTATGCTAGCTGGACCAGACTATGTAACTCGACTCCACAAATATAAAATCCCATTTGAAAATACGCCACCTAGACAATTTTCATTAGACAGGTCAATGATTAACAACGGTCTACTTTTCATACACCGGTGAGTTCTGTGTGTCTTTTAAACCAAATCAACTTCTGATCTGATTAATAATATAACCACAACAAACATCAACATTCTGCTCATTCATAACTTTACAACATAGGCTTATTATCTCAGCCCCTTGGGGATTTTGGCTATGCTCTTTTCTAGAAAGTCCAGCGAGTCTGATTTGCTTTATAAAGGCGCTCACCGGAGATGCTGGCTTCCAGCCTGAGGTCTGCGAGGCCATCGCCTGCCTCAGTGACCCACCGGGCCTGCACCTGCTTTGGCTGCGGCTGCGGCTGCGGGGCCCCGGTCTTTCCCAGACTCGGCGTCCCGGGCAGCAGCGTCCCCAAGGCTGCCCTGCAGAGAAGACTCCATAGAAGAATCTGTGTGGGGCTGCCTGCTCCCTGCACACCTGACCAACCGGCCTCAGAAGAACCCTGTGAGCTACCTGCTCAGACGGGAGGCAGTCAGGTGGGGAAACCACAACCCAACACCACACCCAGCGCCACATTTCAATAGTTTTCCTTAAGGAACTCGAGGAATGAACTTATTTTCACAGCCTTCGGGGAAGGAGCACACCACCCCAAGGGGAGGGGCTCCCTCCGGCCCCCCAGACACGCTGCACACACGTCTCTGCTGCCCTGGTCAACACGCAGCACCCTGCTCCCCACCCGTCTGAGCCCCATCTGGTCAGAGGCTATGTCCTCTTTGGCACTTAGGCCCACCCCACCCCCACCCCCCGCCGTGGGTCGCACGGCCCAGCACACAGCAGGTGCTCAGTAAGTGATTGGGTAAGTGGAAGGAAAAAGCAACTCAGTGGCCGAGGAGGTCGAAGGGGGCTCATTAGCTAACTGTCCTCACACTCTGGGTCAGACCAGAAGTTACCCTTCTCTGAACTTCCCACGATTAAGAAATACTTATCAAGCCAAGAGCCACAGACTACATATGGAGGAAACAGAAATGAGCAAGACAAGATCCAAGTGCATGAAGAACCCCACAGGGGTAGCAGTGTGGGGAGGCGTGTGCATGTGTATGTGTGTGTATTTACGTTTGTTTGCTAAGGGGACAGAGAAACCAACTGCCGGGTCTCCTCGCTTCCTGGTTTCTTCCTGATCCCCAAACACCCTATGCAATCCTGCCTGATTAGGTTCACCGTCTCCCTGCCAGGGCTGTACCCAGAGGCCTTCACGGCTCCAGCGGCTGTTGGAGAAGGTCCACACTCCTTGGCATGGCTGCCAAGGTCTCAAAGCATTCATTCCCCATGTCCCTGAACGAGTCTTTCCTAGATCATGAAGGTGCTACTTCACTTGGCCCCGAGTTAGAAAACCCCTCATCTCTCCTCCACCCCGTCCTAAAGGGCACCTGTGCTCACCCCATCTCCCGCTCCGTCCACGCAAGCCCTGTTAGCCCCCGTTATACGCCTTTATCACACAGTACAACTGTGCTATCCCTCACTTTACGTAATTTTAAGCGTGGAGTCATGTAAGCTAATTCCTAATTGATTTTGGCTCTATTTCATTTATCTCAGCTACTAAAGTAGCAGCCCAAACCCTCGGCTGATGGGTTACTAACTCCCTGTGCTTTGTATCATCCAAGAGTAGATATTTGAAACAGGTCTGAGCTGTGCTACTGAACTTAACATCATGGTCCCAAGGCCAAGATCTCAAAAACAAACTGGGGACAGAGAACACAAATACTTCCAAAATGATCTATTATAAAAAAAGTATTAAGGGAAACACATTTTCACGAGCAAAATAAAAAGACAACACAAAAACTGGTGTCGGGGTTGGGTGAATTTTCCAGTAAGACATTTTAAATATTTTGTTACAATGACAACCCCTAACTATCACCTTGAGATGACTGCTGGTTACAATACAAAATACAGGTACAGCTATGTGAAACGATACTTTCAATTCTGAATTTGCGCTCTGAATTCTTAATTTCATATTTACCTACTGTTTATTGATTCCCGGACCTCCCCTAGGGGAATCCCTCCTGCCTATTACTGAAGGTGACTGCTCTTTATTTTGAAGAACTGTCTCATCTGCGGGGTTCCCCCACCTTTAACAGCTTTCACGGGGTTTTCCATAGAAACAAAAGCTCCCCACGCTGGTCTGACCGACCGCAACGCCAAGGCTCGTCCATGTGACTTCATCAGAAAACTTCCCCTGCAGTTCCAATTTTACAACCTCAGGACCGGATACTTCCTGCCCCCGGGCGTTACCGCAGTTACTTCGCTGAACTTCACCTACCTGGCGGCGCCGAGGCCTCCTCCCTACTTTTCGAGTCCCAGGGTTATTTGAGGTCACAAACAGCTCAAGTCCCTCTGCCCGCGTTTGTAGTTAAAAGAAGATACTCAGCGGCGTGTTGGTCTGATATTCCCCTTAGACCCTCCAGAGGGAACTTACAACTTCATTATCTCCGCGCAACCAAGAAGGGAGTTCACAATGATTAAATAAGCCGAGGTTACAGTGGGGAAAGCTAAGGCACCAAAATTCGCCACAGATGACCCCCTCTGGCCATCGAGCCAGGGCACAGCTCCGAGCCCGCCCCACCGGCCGCCCGCCCCACCTGTCACCCCCTTCTTCCTGAAGAGCAGTGTGGGGGCCGAGTTTCCACGGAAAGATGCTCACACCGTCTCCGGGCGGGAAGGGACCCGCGCCTCACCGGCCTCGTGACGAGTCTGAGCGGGGACGGAGGTTTCGGTCTGGCCTCAGGCAGGGGTGGAGGGCGCCCCCGGCCGTCCCCGTATGCATCGCCCAGCCTGCTGCCCCGCGAGGCCCCAGCGCGCGGCCCGGCGCCAGCCTTACCCACGGTGGACTTGCAGGCCTCGCAGAAGGTGTCGTCGGTGAAGCGCTCCATCAGGCTGGTCTTGCCCACGCCGCGGGAGCCGATGATGATGACCTGCAGCTTGAAGTCGGCCGGTCTGGGGGGCTGCTTCCTCCGGCGGGCCTGGCCGCCCGACAGCGCCGGGGAGCCCGAGCCCAGGCCGCCGCCGCCCGCGGGCCGCCTCTGCAGCGCGCCGCCCGGATCCATGCACGCATGCGGCCCCCGCGCGGCCCGCTGCCCGCCGCGCGCCCCGGGCCCCGGCTCCCCCTCGGCCTCCGCCGCGCGCCGCGGGTCGGCCACGGGCTGGGCGAGCGCGCGCCCGAGCGGCCCCGGCGGCCCGCGGGCTCCGCGCTGCAGCTGCGCCGCCGGCCGGCTCCCCGCGTCCGCCTCGCCGCCGCCGCCGCCGCCGCCGCCGCCGGGGGAGGAGGAAGGGAAGCAACTACTCCGCAGCAGCGGCAGCAGCATCCCGGGCGAGGCGGGGCGACAGCGCAGGCGCGGGCGCGCGGGGCGGGGCGCAGGGAGGCCGGGCGCGCGCCCCCTGCCGGCCGGAGGACCGCCCGCCGCGCCCACTGGCCACCGCGCCTCCTCCCCGCGCCCCCCAACCCCGCTTTCCCCCACCCTCTGCTCGGCCTCCACTGCCCTTTCTTCCCTCTCATTTCTTTTTGTGGGGGGGTAGGGAGAGGGGAGGCAACTAGGTTTTATTTATTTATTTATTTTAACAGAGATACTGGGGATCGAACCCAGGACCTCGCATGCACGCACTCTACCACTGAGGTATCCCCTCCTTTCCCCCATTTCTTTCTGCCGTGCTTTTACCTTCCCTTTCTCCTCCATCCCCACCCCCCTTTCCTATTTCACTCCTCTTTACCTTCTGTCCTTGAGCACTGCCCCCAAACACCAGCCCAGTGTATTAACCATCTCCCCCAAATCTGTTACACTCTCCCGAACCACTGCCGCAAACTTGCACTGTCCCTGGGGGCTCGAAAGTCCCCGGCCAGCTCCCGCTAGACACCTGCCCCCACCTTGGCCCCGGACCCACCCTCGCTTGCTTGGCTTGCTCGGGCACAGACACCACCTACCCCGCCTGGGAGGTAGACTGAGCAGGCCTGTCTTCCGTTTTCCATAGGAAACACGTGAAATCATTTCTTTCTAGCCCAGACTGCTGCCTCACTCAAAGTGCAGAAGTTTTTATTCCGTTTAACTTTTAAAATAAATAAAGAGCCTACTCTGGGGAAGTGAGTGAGTTAAAACTCAAACAGTAGCGAGAAACTCCAAGATTGAAACTCCAAAAGTTTAGGAATTGTGGACTCTGGGAGTATGTTCTGCCATTTCTATTTGAAAGGATTTAAGGATACAGAAAATCACTGCTCTGATTCTTTGCCAGGGATTTGTTTAGCAAATTCCTCAGCGTGAACTTGAGCACCTCAGAACACAGGGTTCTAAATACGATAGGAGCTGGCACATTTGCCCAGAATGATCACGTAACCCACCAAATTTCAGCTTTATTTAGAACTGGGTTTAGTAATGCAGAGTCCTGTGGTTGCTACTCTGCCAACCTGACTTGTAAAACTCCAGCACTGCCCACAAAGCAAACTGGAAGCACCACAAACTCAGAGCCTGTCTCCTTCACTTTGCTCCCAAGCCATTTTCACACTAGCTTGGAAGACCCACCTATTCTCCCCAGAAAGCTTTAATTATGTAAATAACAAACACGCCCTCTTGGTGTGCACATGACATCCAAACCACACTCTGGTGGGAGTCCACCCTGTTCTTCAGCGTGTCCACGGCACATGTGGCGGTTAGATGATTATGATGCACACCTGGGACTTTTGTAGTGATGAGTGGACTTAAAAGCTAGATGTGAAGTTTGTGCTTTTTGCAATTACTCATAGTTAATGCACTGTGGTGACAGAAACTGGAACTGTTGGGGGAGTGGACTTATTTAACTAAACTGTGCTAACGGAAGTTACTGAAGTCCCAGGACCACACAGAGAGGGCTGTCTGTACTGAGAAGCATCCACCACAAGGAGGGACAGGCTGCGTTCTTCCTCCCACTCTGGTTCTGGCCCAGGGACTCACATTGCTCCGTGAAGCTTACATGCTTCAGGCAGAGCTCGTCCATTGGTCAAGGTCAGGGTGAAGGTGGATTTGTCTGACTCACTCACATTCTGCTCTCCTTGTCAGCAGGTGGCTCAGGAAATGGTATATGACCGACATCTGGCCAAGGAGACATGCAGGGGGATCTCTGGTAAGACACAGCTTCCAGTAGAAGGTTCTTAGCCTCTCAAAGAAGACCCAAGGATGAAACAGTCCCTTTTCTGTCAGAAAGGGGGCGTGTACAGGTGTGATGCTTGCAGCTGCTTATAGTTGCTGCTGTCACACTGCAGCCTTGAGAGCGAGCTGACAGGTCGTAGGTGTTGTAGGCTTTGATGTGGCTGTGTAGTCACTAAATTAACCAACCATGGAGACCCCCTATCTGGGGACATCTTACCATGTAAAGAATAAATTACCTCGTTGAAGCATTTTGAGTCAGGCCTTTTCATTTTGGAGCTGAAAGTATCCTAAGAATATGTAGGATTACATCCTTACAGATGTGACATTATAGAGGAAAGCTCGCAGTCACCATCCTCATCTTCCACTCTGAATTATGAAGAAAAAAGTATGCACCCAGACACGATGCTTTTGGAGAAAATCTTACGTAGGTACTTTCAAAGGAACTATCTTTTGGTCAAATTTTTTGCATGTGAGTCTTTTTCTTCAAAGGAAATAAATGTGGCTAATATTCAAAGTTGGTTGATTGGCGAAGTTCAGCTCCACCGAGGGAATTTACAGAATCTGAATCCGTTCCTTTATTTCATCAGAAGCTTCGTAACAGTCTCTCGTTTTTCATGAATTACTCGCTTTCCTTTTTAAAAGAATGAAATGTGTAAGCCTTACCTACCTTTTCTTTCTTCATTCCAGCATCCCCTGCCTCCTGGTTACCTGAGTAGGCCACAGATAACCTCGGTATGTTGGCCCCAGATGGTTTCTTTCTTCACAGCTGGCTGAGACGTGTTAGCTCCAAAGTCTGCTGAAAACAAACTCAGATTTTCAGACATCCAGTTGCTCTAAACACAGCCCCAATAAGCAGATTTTTAACCGTTTAGAGCTTGCCTGCTTTGCATACCCTGAGAAAGCGTGCCTACCGTCTGCTAGGTATAGGTAAGATAAAGCCACTGCGCTCTTTGGAGCTATCTGGTCCAGAGACTCAGCCCAGAGACATCGCCTGCCGTGTAAGCCCCCTCTCTGATCTCTCTCTCCCTGGGATGGGAAAGTTCCCTGCTCTTGTCCTCTTTGGAGCTGTGGTCTCCCACACAGCATCCTTTGGATGGTCTCCTGCCCCTGGGAGGAGGAGATGCAAACCTGTCATAGCCGACCTGATGACGTCTGTGTGCGCTACTGCCACCTTGTGGCCACATCTATTTCCTGCTTGACACTGAAATCCCTAGAATCCCCTGCACTCCTTTACCCCCAAACTATCCTCCATTTTCCCTCGAGAAAGTCAAGATTCTCACCAGGACGGACAGTGCATCTAACATCACAAAGTCGAGAAAGTGAGAACCACAGGGTGACTTCCGAAGGTCTCCGGAAAAGGCCCCAGTGATGCAGCAACACTGATGACAGAATTTTGGATTTGGCATATTTGATGGAAGTCGAAGACAGATTTCAGTTGGAAGAAGATGCTTCCAGGAGAGCTGAGCTCAGTTCAAAATCGGAGCCCAGAGAGGCACTTGGGGATTGTTGTTTCACACTCAGGCGTGAAAGCAGTCGTTCCATTTCTGGTCCTCCCGTTCTGGAAAATCACAGAGCAGTTTTTGGGCCCAGCTGCCTCGTGCCCCTGTGTCTGCAGACAGATGTCCTCCTCTGACGTGGGGCACACATGGCCGAGGTGGTCTCACCGGCTTGATTCCAGGTTTCAGCTCCAGGCCTTGAAACCAACTCTTTGGAGTTCCCAGAAGAGGACACCTGACTAACGCAGTTGGGTCAAGTGTCAGTTGGTATAAAAGAACTGCGGCTGGTGGGACGGGAGGAGAGTCACATGTGTTGGGGTGGGAGTCCCTCCCTCCCCATCCACTCGAGATGTCCGTGAGGAGTGACCCTCAGATCTGGGTCGGGCGAGGCAGGCAGCCTGAGGAGTGACACACCTTAGAGGAGAGAGTGTAACCACCAGACAAGGCCAGCGCAAGATGGCCCTCTGGGGCGGAACCACACTTCTTGTCCCCCTCCTCCTAGCTGGTCAGTGGACAGTGGCGTGTAATGGAAGGGACATGGCGCCAGCAGCTTATCCAGAAGCCGGGACACCGCTAGACATGTAGGAAGTTGGTGATGACTTCAACTGTACCCAGGGAGAGGGCAGGGCTGAGCTTCTTACACACACACATGCACAGTCACACACGTACACAACTACACACGCATACACGATCACATACATACGAGATCAAATGCACACAATCACATACATATGTGCATACAACACACGTACAATCACACACATACACATGCACACATGTGATCACACACGTGCACACACACAAATGTACACACATGCACACGCACAGCCCCTCACCTGTCATCGTGTGATTTTCTCCCCTTTTAAATACTGCTACTTTGTTTTAAGCACAGACAGAACGCACACACGGGGGCAGAAGGGAAACATCCAGTGTGCTCTTCTCCGTGTCCCCTTAGTGTGGACGCAGATCCCACACGTAAATTAGGACAGTCCTATGTCCTCGGGAAATTTTAGTTAAGTATACATGCATCTCTTCAAAAAAGGAAAATTAGAACACGTAAAGATATTAATGAATGTGTTTACTTTCAGATTACAGACATTTAACAATGAGAGCTCTAGCAAAGAAGAGGAACTGATTTTCAGGTTGGGGCCCCTCACACAGAAGCCACAGACAGGAAGGCCACGTGGACCCCGGGCGTGACTCAAAGGCCAGCAGAACTTTCTCCCCCTCATCTCCGCCCCTCTCCGAGTGTGGGCCCCAGTGTTTCTCTCTTATCTCACTCTGTTTCCCAGTTCCCAGAAGAGGAAAGGGCTGTTACCTGCCGCTCCCGGAAAGAAAGAGTATAAACTTACATGCCTTTGTTCCATTGCCAGATCCACAGGTCCTGGCTTGCTGGTTCTCCATCTTTAGATGTGAAGAGTAACAAATGCATCACCTGGGAGTGTGGCAGCTCTGACGGGACCGGATTCATGGCTGGGGGAGGCTGCTTCCAGCAAAGTGCAGACAGGTGGCGTGGGCAGTGAGCTGGGGAGACAAAATTACAGCTGTCTGCTTCCACAAACAGGCAGCGAAGAGGGGAAAAACCTATAATCACACCATTAAAGATAATGGTTGGAACATTTGAATACCATTTTGTTTTTCCACTGGGAAAGGGCACTTTCTGTTCAGACTGTAAGAAATAGGGATAGGATAATGTGGGTATTTTATCACAAGTTTCCATTATACAAATTATTTTATTTTATAACAATAATATAAAATTTATTTTATTAAAACTTTTCTTTTAATATTTCATTTATTTTCTAAATTCTCATGAGTCTACTGTTATAATCTGAAAAAGCAACCTGTTTAAAAATTAGTAAGATAGGTATTTCAAGAGACATCCCATTTTTCAAAGTTTTATTTCTGTTTTCTGCACACTTGTAGTTTGTACACTGAACAGACATCACTCATGGCTTGCTACCATGAAATGACTTTATTTTATGTCAGTGTTTGTTTAAATTCATTCAGTGGGGCTGGTTTTTCTCTGTACCTGGATAAAAACTCAAGCAGCTCCATGACTTCTGGAAGTCGCTCCTAAGTCTCATAAATCGTCACAATACAGCAACCACCATTTTCATGCCCGCAGTTTTCTAGACTCAAGCTCGAAGTGACTGAGGTGTCTCTCCTCTAAAAGGTGGGAAGCTTGCTGCCGGGGAGAGGGCATTTCTCTCATCCTCCATCCAATGTTCCGTTTCTTCCCAGATCCCTCCAGTTTGCTAAGCGTGTTTCTGACCACTGCGGGGCTGGAGGTTCCTCGGTGTTCTGGGGAAGCAAGACAAGGAATAATCAGGACTAAGCTGATTCGGCCCTGAGCTGACTTCTTACCCTCTGGTGCTGGCAGATGCCTAAACCTATTCTCTCTCTCTCTCTTCCCCTGCGCCCACCCACACGAGCGGGCAGCGCCCACGTGGGGTTCTGTTCACACTGCTTGGGGCCCAGCAGGCCAATAAGTCGAGAGACAGCTGTGGGGGCAAGGAATAGCGACTTAATTCAGAAAGCCCGCAGACCAAGAAGATGGTGGGCCAGTGTCCCAGAAAACCACCTCGCCTGAGTTAGAATTGAGGCTTCTTTGATACGGAAAAGGGCGGAAGTGAAGTCAACACTTTCTGGTTCCCGTCAGCCTCCGGCTCGTGTCTTCCTTCCCACAGCCACTCACAGGTGGGCCTGGTCAGGATGTTTTCCGGGAGCTGTAAAAGGTGTTTTAGCTTAAGGCTCATGCCTGGGAGGCAGGGTTCCCTGGCTGGGCCACTATGGATCACTTAAGCTTACAGGCAACCTCCCTTGAGTGATCAACTTGTAGCAAAAGCAACAGAATCCAGGGGTTAGAGTAAAAGAAACAGATGCAGTATGGAGTCAGTTCTGTTCTTCCCTGGCACAGGTCACAATGTCCTTCTGGCTCACTGTGTGTGTTTCTCCCAGAGCCACAGGAGGGCAGTGCTACCTGCGGCTCTTTGCTGATCCAGGTGGCCTCTCTGGACGTCTGAGATGTGACCCACAATGGCTTTCTCTTAGGTGGGCCCACGTCTGGCCCACAGGAAGCACTCGTGCCCCTTTCCCGCAGCGTCCTGGGGGTGCCGCCCTCCCACTTGGCCACCCCTCCCCCCTGTGCTGTTAGCAGAGCCTCGGTATCTCCCCCACCTTCCGATGTCTCAGGTGGGAATCAGACACCTCTTTCTGGGGCCCCCACTGCATGTAACCAGCTCTCCCTGTGGCCCCTTTAATGACTCCCTTGAGGTCAAGTGGCCCCTGCCCCTCCCCTGGGGGCTGGGACTTAAAGCACATGGGTGGCTCTCTCTGAAGTCTCTGAACAAATCCTTGCGGAATCCACATTCTGACCTTTTTTAAAAAAGTTAATTTATTTTGGGGGGAGGTAATTAGGTTTATTTTTCAAATGGAGGCACTGGGGATTGAACCCAGGACCTCATACATGCCAAGCACATGCTCCACCCTCACCTCATTGGTTTTATTATAAACATGACCTCAGGCAAAATCATGTTAAGGAACTCTAGTTTAGAAGGAATATAACTTTAAAATTCTTCAGTTGTGATTAAATACACATAACCTAAACATTATCATCTTAACCATTTTTAAGTGTACAGTTCGATGGCATTACTTAACATTCGCATTGTTATGCAACCAGCACCACCATCCGTCTCCAGGACATTTTCATCTCGAAAAACTGAAACTCTGTCCCCATTAAATAACCCCCACTCCCCCAGCCCCTGGCCCCCACCGTCTTACTTTCTATCTCTAGGAATGTAATACTCCAGGGACCTCATGTAAATGGAACCATACAGTATCTGTCCCTTTGTGACTCATTTCACTTAGCATGATGGCCTCAGGGTTCATCCAGCCCTGGCTGGTGTCAGCATTCCCTTCATCTTTAGTTTTAATTTTTTGAGCTTAATTGAGGTATCATTGACCAATACTTCATGACATATTTAAAGGGCACAAGGCAGTGATTTGCTATATTGATACATTATGGAAGGATTCCCACCATTGAGATAATTAACACACTCATCACCTCATGTATTTACCCTTTTTTTGGGGTAAGAACACTTCTGTTAGTACATAGAGATACAACTCATTTCTGCCTGTCAATTCCATATACCTGGCAACTTTGCTGAATTATTAGTTCAACAGGGTTGTGTGTGTGTGTGTGTGTGAAGGATTATAATGTTTTGAATGCTTTCAAAACTGCGGGCTCCCTGTCTGTTAGGGAGCATTGTGCACAAATGTTGATGGAGTGTAACAAGTGGATGTGCAGAGAACCCCGACCGCTCTACGCTGCTGCCGGCTTGGCTAGAAAGGCAGGATCACGACTGCCAAGTTTGCACTAAATCTGTCAGTTACACAGAATCAGGTGTCAATAGCTGACATTCCAGGTCAAAAATGTTGACAGAAGAGCGGGATATAAAAGAGATCTTTTTAGATGTTTTCAATGTGCTGAGAGTTAAATGTGGTCTCTGAATAAATTTAAATTGTGCTTATCCCAGCATGTCAAAATTCTCACAGAAAATGGTAAATAATGTTTAGTAGAAAATTGCTTTGCTTGGTGGGATCTCCTATCTCACCATAAATGAGGTGTAAATAGTTTTCTAATTTAGGAAAAACAGTGTGAAGATATTCCTGCCTGAGAGGCAGGGTCACCTACTCTCAAGTAATTGGAACACTGTACAGCAAACATCCTAACGGGAGGACACAGAGTTCAGAGAATTTGTGGAACATCAAATCAGAGCTACAAAGAGAAGATGGATGGGGCTGTACATATAACTGCAGGGGAAAGGATCTGACTAAAAAAGATGAAGTCATCTGCAGCTGCTTCCACCAGTTAAGGGGATGTCGGGGTGGGGGGTGGTCAGCTCTCCCTCTGCTGCGACCAGCCCTCTGCAGGGCCTGGAGGGAGGCGAGTGGCTGCCTGCATTGCTCTGGACCCAGGACAAGACCTGGGCCCCCAAAGCGTGCACCTTGGCCTTAACCCAGACCAGATTTCCCTTGAGATGGTGATGCCAGGGATTAGGACAGGTGGGACCAGATGCACGTGCAGAGAGCAGACCCCAGTAGCTCCCTCAGGCTCAGAGCTTCAGTAAGTCACCTCCTTCCCTTCCTCCTTCACCTAAGGGACAGGCTCCTACTGAACTCCTCCCCAGACGTTGCCCTGGTGGTGTTAACCAGACCCAGCATGGCCCCGCCTGGGACGATGTTTACCTGGATTTCTGTGGCTCCCTGCGTTAGCGCCCACTGACATAATAAGAGGGTCCCATAGCCAGGTCCCATTTAAACTCTGACTCACAGTGTTTCATGGCGTCAAACCCCAGCTGTGTCTGCTCCTGGCTGACCTCACTGCCAGGGTCACAGGAATGCAAACCACTGCCCAGCTCTGCCAGGTACTCTCCACCCCCGTGCTCGCTCCCCCTGCTACCACCCCCCCAGATGTCTCCTTTCTGCTCCTCAATCCCAGGGACTTCTCCCTTCTTTATGCAGCAGATTCCCAGCCCATCAAGGCTGTCATTAACATCTACGCCACATTTCGTGTGCCTTTCTAAATGTGTTTTTTCCCCTATGAAAAGCAACTGGTATTTTATTGTCCTCTGTCTGTACATCCAGTTTCACTTCTTTTGTATAATTATTTCACTTTCTCCTTGCATTATTCTATAAGGAATATATAATAGTACTATTATAATTCCCCTCCTTCAAACTAGGTAACGTATTAACTGTCCCTATCCCTTTTCCCAAAAGGAAACATCCTTTTAGTTATTCCCGTTGACGCAACTGGAAGATCATCCTCTGACCGTCTTAGATGACTCTGATCTGTTAATTTATCCCATTGTTCTAAGTGAGCCATGTTCCTGTTGCCTTTTCCTCATCTATTTCTTTCATTACTGTTATTTTTTAAAATTAAAAAATTTTTCATTTTTATTTTTATTTTGTTTGAGGGGAGAGGTAATTAGGTTTATTTATTTACTTAGTTATTTTAATGGAGGTCCTGGGGATGGAACCCAGGACTCGTGCATGCTAAGCATGTGCTCCACCACGGAGCTATACCCTCCCCCCATTATTGTTATTTTAAGTTTGAAACTATCTCAAACTTAGAGAAAAGCGGTAAGTACTGTACAGAACTATGTTTCCCTAAACCATCTGATAAGAATCTGCCCACACGATGTCCCATTTCCCCCCAAATTCTTCAGATGCAGTTGCTCCAAGGGCAACTCCTGCATGACCACACTGCCACCACGTGAATCAGGAAATCAATGTGGAACATTATTACCACCTAACCCCCAGCCCGCTCTAGATTTCACCACTTGTCCTCACAGTGTCCTCCAGAGTAAAAGGATCCAATCTGAAGTCCTGCATTACAAGCAGCTGTCCATTCTGTTCAGTCTCGAATAATTTCAGTCTTTTCTTGCTTTTCAGGACTTGACTTTTGAAGATTACAGGCTCATTATTTAACAGAACGTCCCTCAGTTTGGGCTGGTGTTGGTTCCCGACCTCAGGAGTTCCCCAGGTGAAGTATGAAACTGGGTCCCACATATGGAAGGTCAGGAAAGACCAAAGAAAGGGCAGCCCACTCATTTCAGGTTGGTAGGCAGCAGGTTTAATAAGCAAGGGAATGTTTGTACCAGGCTTGTCCTGGGCAGTTGCAGGATGAGTGGATCTTTGCATTCACCGGCCAGAACCTTACAGGCTTCTCTAGAGGTCTCGGTGCTGCTCTGTCACGCACACTGTCCAGATGGTCTCAGTAACACAGTACTCCTTCCAGGCTGCACCCTTGAAGTGGCTCCTGGTCGGGAACAGTGGGTGGAACGTCCATTCCACGGACAGGGGAGGGGAAGGGGCTTCCGATCGCCTGGGTCACGGCCTCTTGATGACCTCCGCCAACTGCTGGTCTGACGTTTTCTCAAAGTTAAGTTCAGAGGACGCATCTCTGCAGGAACTTCACGGAGTGAGGCTATGTTCTCACTGTGTCATTTCATGCAGCACATTTGAGGGTCTCTTGTTACTGGTGAGGTTTGCTTTGGTCCCTCCGCTAAGTTGATATCTGCTCAGTTCCCCCTCTTGAAAGTTACTCTTTTTTCCCCTTAGTAAATAACATGTATTTTGGACGGAAAGTCTTGGATACCCTGTAAATATTTTGTTCCTCGGGCAACTTTCGAGGTACTGGTTTATTTTCTTATTTCTATCCACGTGGATTTGGGGATTCCACTTCTACCCGATAGGTTATAATCTGTTACTGTTATTATCAGATTCTATGCTCAAAATTGCTCCAGATCTGGTGGGGAAGCCCCTTGAAGCTGGTGTCTGTGTCCACGTGATAGGTCCTCTCCTTCTTTGGGTGCTGCCCTACTGTCTGTCACAAGAAGAGATTCCAGGCTATGTTGGATTTTCCCTGCCCCAGCCCCAGAATCAGCCCCCTTTCCAAGGTTCTCTGATTCTTTGTAGTGGAAAATGGTATTTAGAAACCAAGATGTGGGCACTCAGTGTGTTCACTGGGGTGTCTGGTCTTCCCAGCCCTGTCAGTGCACAGGGGCATTAGCCACAGAGATGAGGTGAGGTTTGGTTCCATCTGGGGAAAGAGATTAGGCCTGAAGACGTGTTGCTAGGGGGCTGGCACTCATTCCAAGGAGGGCTGAAACAGGAAACACAGTTCTCCTGGCTTCTAATCCAAGGGGTTGTCCATACGCTGGGCTTCCGATTTGCTGAGTATGAGCATAGACCTGTTACACTCCCAAAGGTCTGCTGCTTTATTTTCATTAAATTTCTAAAAATACCTTTAAAATTTTACCTTTATGTTAAACTCACTGTCGATAAAAATTATAATCCAAAATCTAACTTTGAAAGAAAGCAGCCACAGGGAAAAACTTTTAACTGACACTCATAATTTATAATTTTCTTTCTAACAATATTATTTATAGTATTAATTACTTTTAAAAGACTCCAAGGATCAAATAGTGATTTATAAGCAGATGTGATTATTTATAAAAATAAGTAGAAAAAATTATTTATATGCAAAATTCTGCTAGAGAAGTAAATACTGAAGTAGAAAAATAGACGTTTCTTCTACACGTATAAAGGACTTGTCCCCTCTGTTAGAGAAGACATCTTAATCTAGCTCAGCAAACTGCAACAGTGCTGGGAAGCGGGAGGGGGTGATGATTTATGTGGGTCTACACCACCTTCGACCTTGGCAGTTCCTCGGCGGCAAAGACCCTGCCCTGTGCAAAGGGAGAGAATTGATCGCAATTAAGAAACTGCAAATGAGACAGCAGGGCACGCCTACAGCAAGACAGGAAAGGCAGGGGATATTAATTCCATTCAGGAATCAATGCAAACAAGCAATACCTCAAAAACGTTTCGGCTGCCTCCGAAAGCCACCAAAGCACAGTGCATTTTCTTTGTAATCATAAGCATTTATTCTGGCTTCAAATGCATACTTTTCTGATACCCTACATTTGAAGCACACTGTTGCAATTCTACTCAGATTCACACAGATGGTCTTCATTTTCATTTCATTAAAATAGCAAAAAACTTTTTTTATAATTGACCAGATTAAATTAGCCTGATCTACAAGAACAAAAGAGGCAGTCCCCTCTTTTATTTCCTTCTCTAATAGAGTTATAACCATTACAAGGCATTAGATACGAAATTTCAAAAACCGCTGTCCTGGAATGATGCGTTGGCATACTTCACGAGTAGGTGTCTGTCCCTGAGGGTGATTCCTGCAACTACTCAGCAGAGAAGTTGTCTACTTTTACATCAGAGGTTTATTTAGTCAGTTTAGAGGTCATGCTTATGATGACTTACAGCTGGTTAATTAGCTTAATTCAGAAAAACATCAATCTCTCAATTACCTGATAAACAGGCTACACTTTTGTTTCATTAACCCATTGTTTAAAAATAAGATGCTACAGTCTGTGTCCTGGTCCTGAAATAGCACAGCCTGTAAAATTGGACAGGAAAAGGTGTTCATTTGCATCACTGTTTTCAATCATTTAACAGACATTTCCTCCTTCCCTAGTCTTTTTTAACTGGAGCTTGTCCCTAAGTTCCCCTGAGCTGATCATCCCTGCCGAGCCCTCCCTCCTTCCCACACAGACGCTCGGTGAGCTGAGTCTAGGCTTAGCTCCTGCCATAAGGACATCATTCAACAACAGAATGCACCAGCCAGCTGCTGTGGTGTGAAACTTCCAGAGGATTCAGGGCATGTGGGAGACTTTAATGATTTGCCAAATGTTAACATTAAGGAAAAATCATTAGTGGCCACTTCATGGGAAGGCAAGTTTGAGGATGGTGAGGTACGTGTAGGCAGCTATAGCCCATATAAGGAAGAGCACAATGTAGCTGAGCAGCAACATCTGTAAGCCACTGTGGTACTGAGTAGCAAATATCACGTGTCTGCTTGATGAGGAATTTACTGTCATCTGGGTCCTACAATTAGGATTAGATGTTGCTACATATAACAGAAAACCTCCAAATAAAAAGTGGCTTAAAAAAGTTAGAAGTGTATTTTTGCTCTGGGGTTAAATAATCTACATTAGTTCGACAGCTTCAAGCCATCAGGGACCATCTAGTGCGCCTTGACCTCATGGTACAACATGGCTGTTGGAGTTCCAGCCATTGTATTCCTATTTCAGGCAACAATACTGAGGAAGAGGGGAACTCTCCCTTCTAGGAATTGTTTCTGGAAGTCCCACACAGCGCTTCCTCCTGTATCTCATTGACCCCTTGGTGATATCTTACTACAAAGGAAGCTGGCAAATGTAGTTTTTTAGTTGCCTGTTCACCCCCAGTGGTGTTCTGATAAGGCAACGTTGCATCCTCCTGCCTCTTTAAAAAGAAAGAAAGAAAAAAAAAGTCCTGATTGTAACATTTGCCAAATTTTTGCGGTGTAAATATTCCCACCACAGCCAATTTCAAGCTACTAAGCTTTAACAGTTGGTTTCCAAAATTCTTGAAAATCTAAAGATTGGTTCTTGTGGGCTGGTACAAGCAGGCTCTAGTAGACCACTGGACTGCAGATCCCACCAGAGTTATTTCCTAAGGAGAAAGGGCAGAATGCGGGATGAGCAGGCCACAGCAGTCTGCGCTGCAGACCCCGAATAGAAGGAACTGTTCTGACCAGAAGTAGGTTTAGAAGCACTTGCCCCATGATTCCAGTGGAAAAAGACCGGAACTCTAATTTCTGAAAAGATGGGAGTAGACCACGGGCTGGGGAAGATGTGGATGTTTAAAGAGGGTGTGTGAAGACAGAATATTCCTCCTGCTTCTGCAGTGGACAACTGCTTCTCTCCCATTTCCTGGAGCTGTGGGACAGGAGTGCTCGTGTCACCAGTGGACGGCCCTGGCTGGCTGCTTCCTCTGTTCCCGAGCAGGTCCATGTGTGGCTGTGGTGGAGGGTCAGCATTTTCCCAGGCAAGGATTCTCTTCCCATCTGATCTCCAGTAACGAGGGCGGTGATGGGTGAGTGGGAGCCCCTATTGTTTCGGGAGAAGAGGTCCTTAGGCATTCATTCAGGTCTGAGTTTCAAGACAGTTGGTGACGGCTGCAGGGTTTTATAACTTCTTACTTGGCTGGCATCTCACATACAATAAAACTGAGCTGTTCTTTTTTTCACCCTCAGCTCTCTTTGGCTTCCCAGAGCCTGAGCTGAAATGGCTCAAGCATGCTTAGAATTTAAATTTGGAAGAAGAGGGAACATCTTCATTCTCATCAGATCTAACATCTCAAGATTCATCATCAGGCAAAGCCTTGAAATTCAGAGACTTTCTTATCCTTCAAAGAGACTGCCTTGACATCCAAGAATTCTTTAACAAAGGTTTTAGTCTCAGGGGAGCTGGAAGAGGGTTTGTTTCCCTCGCGTGGGCTGGTCAGGTGAAGATGAGGCCAACCCATCTCTAATGAGGCAAGAGTTGGAGGCAAATCTCCCCCAACCCAGATTCGCAGAGTAAACACATCCTACCAAAAACCACATGCCACCCTTCCTCCAAGACAGCTTGCTGCTCTTGGCCGGCACTGATGGCAGCAAAGACAGCTTCTTGCACAAATTACAACAAAATTCGTATCTTACGTCACAAATATGTTCTCTTACAGTTCTGGAGGTCAGAAGCCCGAAATACCAAGGTGTATTAGGGACAGGTACGAGGGAAACTGTACCACAGTGTTTCCTGCGGGTAACTTCCAAGAGCCGAATGACTGGGCCACGAGGGCAGGCTTGTCTCCACTGTAGCACTGCCACGTTCTCCCGTCACTGTCACTTACATTCCCACCAGCAGCGACAGGAATATCCCCACCGCACTCCTTCACCAACTGTTAATTTTAGAAAACTTAAGAGTTTTTTTCATTACAATGGGTGGAAATGGTATATCACTTTTAGAAGTTCCATTTCCATGATTCCTAGCAAAGGTGAGCATTATTTAATGTATTTATTGGCCATTTCTATTTCATCTCCTCTGATTTCCATTCTTCGTTCCTTTGCTCATTTCTTTACGAGATTGCTTGTTTTTTTCTGGTCGACTAGAAGGAGTTCTTTACATATTCTCAGTATTAATATTTGTCTGTTGTAACTGTTACAGATATTTCCCTCTCCTTGTCACTTGTCTTTCAAAATTTTGTTTTAGGACATATTTTCTTACAACAAACGTTTTCAATATGCTTTACTTTTATACCCTAAAAAGTGTTAGTCTTTTTTGTTTTGTCTTTTTTTAAATTATTATTTTTATTGAAGTGTAGTTGATTTACAATGGTAGTTTCAGGTGTGCAGCAAAGTGATTCAGTTATACACACACATACACAAACATACATATATATTTTTTTTCAGATTCTTTTCCATTACAGCTCATTACAAGAAACTGAATATAGTTCCCCTGCTGGTCCTTGTTATCTATTTCATACATGATAATATATAGTCATGTGCATCTTTATCTCAAACTCCTAATCTATGCTTTCCTTCCCCTTCCCCTTCTGGTAACTACAGTTTTTTCCTATGTCCATGAGTCTGTTTCTGGTTTGTAAATAAAATTTGTATCCTTTTTAAGATTCCACATATAAGCAACATCATATGATACCCGTCTTAAAAAGTGTTAACCTTAAAAAAAAAGCAAATGTAACGTCAAAGCTTTTTGTTCTACAAAGCTTAAAATACTCAGACATGATTGACTGAAAAGAGCCACGTCCCCTAGTCCAAGTAATGGGGACACAAAGCCAGCCTGTAACGCACAGCACTACCTTGCAAATTTCAGCTGCATCTGACTCCTGCGTGTTGTCTACACAAGGCTCTTGTCATTGCTCAAATAACAAGCCACAGAGATTTCTGACCACCGTAAGTGCCGCGTTCTGGCTCACTGGAAACCGGAGGCATCCAGCCAAGGGCAGGCGGCCGTCCACGTCACCTGCCAGAGTGTCGGAGGGCTGCCAAGGCACTCGCACACAGAGAACCATCCAGCCAGCCAGAATCTGCTGCACCGGGGGTTGCAGGTGCACACAGAACAGAGCCATGCCGAGCAGAGGGAGCTGTGCTGGGCTGCACTGGTCTTCACCGCGTAAGCCACCTCACTGAAGACGCCTGCTCGTGACCCCTGCGTCGGAGGGGGCAGAGGCTGCAGAGAGGTCGGGAGTTTCACGCCACTTGCAGTGCTGCTCGGGGCCTTCCTCACAGGAGAAGCACCCCATCTTCCTCGCATTTTAAATCCACTAAAGAAATGTGTTTAAATATATATGATGACAACAATATAATAATAGATGATGAGACGGACTGGATTTTTAAAATAACAGAATAAATCACCTGCTTCGGGAAGAACAGGTCCACAGGTGCAGACACTCCTGACCCTGACATCTCCTTGGAACCATGCTGCCACTGATGAGTCCCTGCTCTTATGCTCATCACTGCAGCCATCATTACTCAAAGACGGAGCACAGAGGACGGAAACGGACATGAGCTACTGAGACTTGACAGAGGGAGGACCGGAGGGCACTCGGTACCACAGTTAGTCCCAACACAGCGGATAAACAAAGACATCACAAATCAAAGCAAGGCTTCTGCTGGCAATTCCATGATTAAAAATACTCATAGTCTTGTC